>NW_024498462.1:4634105-6065143 GCF_017590055.1 Onychostruthus taczanowskii
AGGCGACCCCTCAGGGCGGGTCGCACCGCGCCGCCCGCGCCGGTCCCCCGCTCCTCAGCCCGCGGGCCTCTCCCGCCGCCGGGAGCCCCACTGGATCCCCGGAGCCCCGGTCTGACCCCTCAGAGCCGCGCCGCCAGCCGTGCCCGCGCCCCGCGCCCCTCACCGGCCTCCATCCTCCCGCTGTCACCATCCTCCTCCCCTTCGCCCCGACACGGAGGCACAACACGGCCGCGCCGCGGGGCGCCCTGGGAGCTGCAGTCCCTCCGCCGTCAGGGAGCGCACCGCCCCCACGCCCGCCGGACTACAAACCCCAGCAGCCCCCGCGGCCTGAGAGGGGAGAGGAGCGGGCGGGAGGGCGCGATTGGCTGGATTGGGGTCGGCGTCCTTCTGATTGGCGGCTCGTGGGCTTGTGCCCGCCCCGCGGGCGGGGTGGCGCGGGGGCAGCATGGAGGGCGCGGTGTCGGACGTGGCCGTGTGTAACCTGGCGTTCGCGGGGCGCCTCGAGGAGCTGCGGGCGCTGCTGCTCCGCGACAGGGCCCAGGCCACGCGCGCCGACCAGGTCAGCCGGCTGCGGCCCCGGGCGGCTCCTGCCGGCCGCTGCCCGTCCTCGCCCCGCTCACCGCTTCCCTCCCGCAGGATCACCGCACCGCGCTGCACTGGGCCTGTTCGGCGGGACACACGGACGTGGCGGATCTGCTCCTCGGGCTCGGCGTGCCTGTGAACGATAAGGACGATGTGAGTGCCGCGGCCCTAGCCCGGTGCGGCTGAGGGAGCTCCGGGTGCGCCGGTGCTGCCGTGGTTTCGGCTCTGAGGGGCCGGGGCAGCCGCTGCGCCGCTCCCTTCCCGCCCTCGGCCCGTGGGCCGCTGTGCGGTATCGGGCACTTGGGCAGCTCCAGGCTGCTCTGTGTGCGCTGGGAAGGCAGCGTGAAGTATTTCACATTTGGACATAGGCGTGAGGAGGAGAGTTGAGACCTGCTTATTGTCCCGGAATTTTAGGAGAGCTGTACTTATGAAGGAAGTTACAAAACAAGGGTGTTTGGGTGGTTCTTGGGGTTCTACCTTTATCTCCGTGTGATCTCTCAAATGTGTTGTGCCAAATCATGAGGCAGCCTGAAGATCTCTCACACTGGGGAAGGCATTAATAAAGCAGGTGCAGGTTCAGTGATTTCACAGTTATAAAGGAGATGGCCTGCTCCTTTTCTAGAGGAAGAGCTAAAATATTTGTATCCATTACAAAGCATCCACAAAGAAGGAAATGTCTCATCAGTTTAGAGAGCAGGATATAGTAGTATATATAAAAAGTTGTTAACATCCTTTTCTACTACTGCTGTTTGTTCTTAAAAAGTAGTATGAATTCTGCAGGGAAAAAGTGTTCTGCAAAGATACCATGCATAGCAGAAGTGATCTCTCTCATTTAACTGGCAGCCTTTTCCAGGTACTGAATGCAGGCATGTAAGAAGACATGAGCCTTGCATCTAGTGAAAATCAGTAGTATTTTAGCTTTACACTGGTAAGAATATGAGCCGTGTGAGTAGTTCAGGTTTGTCTGGGTTATACATTATCATGTTTTTCTGCCTGAAACTCATGGTTTGAATAATGTGGATTTCTTCTTGCCTCTTTAGGCTGGTTGGACTCCCCTGCACATTGCTGCTTCAGCAGGCCGTGATGAAATTGTGAAAGCCCTCATTGCTAAGGGTGCTCATGTAAATGCTGTCAATCAGAATGGCTGCACGCCCCTGCATTATGCAGCCTCCAAAAATAAGCAGGAGGTATGTTTACTTAAGCTACTGGAGCTGGTGGTGTTCTTGGAAGCAGGATTTAGGTATATTAAACCCACATCCTCCTCCTCCCCCGCTCCTTTTTCTTTCAACATGCTCAGATTGCAATCATGCTTTTGGAGAATGGAGCAGATCCGGATGCAACAGATCATTTTGAATCCACCCCGTTACACAGAGCAGCAGCTAAAGGAAACCTAAAAATGGTACAGATCCTTGTGCAGCACAATGCAACTTTGGATATACGGGACTCTGAAGGGAATACTCCTCTGTAAGTAATTTTTAATTTTTATTTTGCTTAATATAGCATAATCTCTGTGAAAAGAAACTCCATTATTTTGGTGTCTTTTTCTTTCTTTAATTTTTCCTTGCTTCAAAATAATCTCTTGCTTCACATCCCTGTGCAATTAAAAACTATTTTAGAATGTCATACTTAGTATTTTGCCATAGTGGTTTGTACATGCATACTTTAACTTGTGTTACTGCATCCACTTAAAGAGGGTAGAACACATTCTGTATTAATCTGGAATACGTTAGTTTCTGCTGCAGTGTAGAAAGTGAGCTAATGACATCAGAGTCAGAAGAAACTGGTCTTGCAGGATGGTCTACTCTGTCCTGCCAAGCAAGAACTCATTTCAGAAGCTTTTCTTCACCTCTCTAAAAAAATAAGTTGCAATTGGAGTACAGTCAGCCCAGTGTTTGTTGTTAATTTAGAGATCTATTTGAATCTTTTAGGGTTACAGCTATTTTGAAGTTGGTGTCAAAATTGCAGTGGAATCCAGATTTTGCTGTGAATAAGATCAAGCAGGAAGTTTTAGCTGTACATAAACCCCAGTATGGCCCTGGAATGCACACAGTTCTTCCTAGGAGACTGTGCCAAATGGAAAAAAGCATTTGCTGCATTTGCAGTAATTCATTATTTTTTAGCATCAGACAATTGATTTCTCACCTTCAGTTTAATAGAGATTGCCATTTTCCATTCTCACCATGGATTATGTTCTCTTTAGCTTTGCTGACTGCAGAGCCAAATCCTAACCCAAAGAACTGTCTTAACATTGCAAGGAGAGCAGCAGGAGGAGTGTTCTTGAGTTGCTTAATGACAGCAGAGGGACTGGACAGCAAGCTTTGGAATCTGTCTAGGTAGTTGGCTGCTTGTGGATTTGTTGTTCTCAGATGTATCTCCCCCCAACATTCACACTGTCATTTTGACATGGTGTAATTATTGCTCTTTAAAAGCTTGGACAGTTTAACAGTGGCTCTGGGTTTCTTCTTCTCACTGCAGTCATTTAGCCTGCGATGAAGAGAGAGTGGAGGAGGCAAAGCTGCTGGTGTCTCATGGTGCAAGTATTCACATTGAGAATAAAGAAGAGCTGACCCCTCTGAAAGTGGCAAAGGGTGGCCTGGGAGCCATCCTTAAAAGAATGGTGGAAGGCTAGAGGGGGCTTCCCACCTGAGCCTCTCTCCTGTTGCACTTCTGTTTAGGATTGCAAACTTCATATTTTGATAGTTCATCTGGGATGTCATGTATGGTATCAGCATGGTAATGAAATGTTTTTATTGAAGCTGTCCTTCAAGTGCAGTGCCAAAACAACTCTTTGTACTTCCTGTTAATTAAATCGTTCACTGATTTTAAAGTATTTTTCAATATCTTGCAGTTTTCTTTCAGTTTACAGTGTGATGGGTGTAAATGTGGTATTCCTTCTACTTCAGATCCCGGTTTAGAATTATTTATTTCACGAAACAGGACCAAAAATGTTGTAACCATTTAAAGCCAGTTTTTGTTTTCTTCTAGAGTCTTTGTTTTTTCTCTTGGCTTTTGTGATTTGTGTGTGGGGTTTTGTCTGTGTTTTGTGGGTACTGATTGTCTTTCTCCAGATGACTTTAAGCTACACTGTATTTCTCTTTGTAGAATGCAGTTTGCTTGTTACTTCGATAATTGTATCCATTTTTGCTACTCTTGGTGTATTAAGTGAAATCCCAGTGCTTAAAGCTTTTCTGTTGTTACTGGTTGTCTTGTTTTTCTGAGTCTTTAAATACATGTATTTGATGAAGTGCACTGGACTGCTTGCAGAATGCAGGCACAGTTTCAGGGTTACCTCTGCAAATACACTGTTTTATAATGGATGGCTCTGGATACTCCTCTGGGATGTACTTCTACTTTATTTTTTCTTCTTGTTCCTTCTGAAGGTTTCTTCTTCTTTCTCTTTGACTCCCATATGCAGCACTGACACTTGCAGTTTATCATCTTATTTTATAACAGAAGCCTGATTTAACCTTTATTTACTCATAGCAAATCCAGATATTAAGTTATTACAAGGCAGAGCTGACAAGGTAGAGCCTGAAAAGTGACCTCCTTTCCTGATGTTAAGATAATTTTTGACACCAGTGGATAGATTTCCACTTGAACAAAAATGAAATTCTGTGAAATAAAGAACTTTCCTAAACAACAGTCTTTGGTATTATAAAACTTTATTTAACTGACATTTAAGAAAACCAGTATTTTCTAAATAGCTTGTATGTTTGGGGTGTGAACAAGGAGATGAAACCCTGCCATCAGTTACACAGTATGGAAGTGCAACCTGTTTGCTCTTCAGCCTCCAGGAGAGGGCCAAATGCGAGCTGGCAGTTTCTACAATTTGACTTGTAGGGATTAAGGTAATGCACTTTATTTTGATTAGCAAGACAGAAACTTACAACCAAACAAATACCTTCACCAAGGACTTTATCTTAGAACACAAAATGCAGGTTAAATTTCACTGAGGGGACTCATTAAGAACGGAGGGATAACTTGCCTGTACAGTAAACTCTGGCCATGCTGACCTTGATTGAAGGAGGAACCTGACTGAGTGGATGTTTCTTATACATTGCACAGGCATGGCTGAAAATTTGTTTGGAGAGCAGCTGAAGCTAAGAGTTCTGTGTTCATTCTTGATCTTTGTACAGCAAAAAACCCTGCTCTGTAGCTTTGTAAATCTCCTTCCTTAGGAGATGGTGGCTTGAATGTTGGCTTAGTTTCTGGTTTCCATATTAATTATCCCTGCTCCCTATGGGAAGGTAAATGGGCCATGCAGCACGGCCTGTTTGAACGTCTAAAGCTAATTCTGAAAAATGTTTATGCATCCTGCATAGCTCTGCAGGGTTTTAGAGCTACACACTGTGGATCAGTACCTGGCTGGACTTGTGCTTTGCCAAGAGCATCAGTGGGAAGCTGAGAATGGTGCCCCATCCTTCCTAATAAACTTCAGATAAACACCAAAACGAGAACAAACATTTGCCAGAAGGCTCATATAAACCACCACACTATGGTAAGGAGCTCCAAATACATGTTATTTTCCTTATCTCTTTACTCCCAGCAGCCTGTTTTGCTTCTTATTTTGCCTTTTTACTACCATCTCTTTCTCACTGGTGGTTAGAAGAATGAGAGGAGTCATTAGTCAAGAATGTGGTGAATTGTTCCTTTCTTTTATACAAAAGCTTAAACATAACTTGAGCAGTTTCTACTTTTGGAACAAATATAAAACCTGTGCTGTTCTAGGAAGACTGTACTATCTGTAGAAGTTAGTGACAACTTCACCAGCATAAGCTCCTATCTTACTGTAGCAAGTTAGGCAAGGAATACCAGCAGATAAATGTGGGAAGTGAGATGAAGGAGAGATTAAAAGAAATATGACCACCTAATAGAGTCCCCTCTTCAATCACAATAGTGCTGCTGCAGAGATGTGGAAGCTGGAAAGGTGTAGCAGTAAGAACAACGTGACAAGAACACTTACATGCAGGAAGTGGCTTTAGAAGAACTAATACAGCTATAGCAGTGACATGAACTATTAATCTTTTCCTGTGAAGGGCAGGAGTAAAAGAATGCTTAGGAATGTCAGATAAATTATTTTAAATTATTGCTGTCAGTCAAGCCTTTGGACCAATAATTGATTTGAATTATATCATCAGGAAACACCTTCAGTAAGAAATAGCCCCCAAAGAGCAGCAGGTAGTACTGACTGTTCCTTTGCTGTTTCTGAGTGTGTTTAATGTCATCATCCTGCAGGTCTACACAACTTGTCTGTCAATATTAGATATTTTCAGTAAGCTGCTTAACCTGGATGGCAGGATGTGAGTGAGGAATTTGGCACAGAGTCACTAAGAACTGCCTGATTAAGGAGACTTCTGTATAGATCCTAATTTGAGATTTACCCGGGATATTTTGGGAAGAGAGGAGTCTGAGGGTCCACTGCTACAACGTGGCAGTATTGGTATTAGCAAGGGTGTGACCCTCACAGACTGGCACAGTTTTTGGCTAAAGTAGTGCTAGACGAATACCATTAATGCTCTTTTAGTCTGGAATGAAGCTAACACTTTCATGGGACACACCTATCAAAGAAAAATATTTGGAAGTCAGAAAACTGAGGAAAGAGCAATGAATACAATTATGCTTGAAGATCCAAAATAAATATTAACTAATTTTTTTTTTTTTTTTTTACTCACTATTTTGATAAACATACTTAGAGCTGTAGGAACTGAAGATGAAAATTTTAGCCCAGAAATCTTAAAGATAAATGTTGCATATAACTAATGTTTATAGCCTAGGAACAGTCACCAAAGGATTTATGAATATTAGATCCTATGAAAGACTTAAGTGCCAAAAACCTTGAAATCCCTGAGCCAGATATGTTTTCCTGCAGTTCATGAGACTGAAACCAGGGTCTGCCTGTATCAGCAAGGTGTGGGTCTGCATTTGCCTGAGCCCCATGGTCCTTGAGCTTTTCTCAAAGTATTACCTTTGCCTTTATGAAAAACTGAGTTTGTGTAACCTTAGAAATGAGGCCCAGGGAGGATTGTCTAGTGACCCAGGTGTGTACGGTTCAGTTCCTTTTTCTTCTTCCAAGAGGGCACTCATGGCTCAACTGCTGGCTCTCAGTGTCATTGCTGGTGTGCTTTGCACCACTTATCCCCTCTTGATGCTTTCACCTCTGGAAGATAGATTGTTACACTGGGATAGGAGACCAGAAGAGAAGCAGCGTGAGTTTGTTGCTTAGTGGGTAGGACTAGCCTGGAAAGAGATTTCAATCATCTCAAACAGAGGAAGAAATCAGAACTGATGTGCTGTATAGAAGGCAGCATCACTCCTAAGTTTTGAAAGCAGCTGTATCTGTGTGTCATGAGGAGTGTGATGCTGTGCATGCCTATTGGAACAAGCCTTGCAAAGGATTTAGATCTCCAGCTCCTGCTGTGTAGAACAGTCATTTGTGTCTGAACTCGGTACCCAAATGCCAGTTCCATTAAACTGAAAACCAGAATTGCTGAAACAGACAACTCTAGAACACTGGCAGCCTTGGGAGCTTTAAGCCAAGGAGATCACTGTTAACAGAATGTTTTCCATGTCAGGCAGCAATGGGGTAAAATTTTCCAGGAATTTTTTTTTTAAACTTAGGTGGAACTCAGACACACAAGATTTCCTTGACTCAGGTCTTAACATCTGTTAAGATGTTAACAGATGTTTCAGCATTCTGATGACATTAATGTAACTTCTTTTTACTTCTAATGTGCAAAATCAGTTCCTTGAAACACTGCACTGTACTGGCCATGATTACTGTTCTTGGTGCACACGAAGCAGGCTGGCTAACACTGTTTCTGGACAAGGCTGCTGTGGTTCTGAGCTGTGTGGACACACAGCATTACTGGTAGTTGACTGGAAAGCTCTTTAATAAATGCTTCAGCCCATTTCTTAATTAGTTTTGCAAAATAGGTTGATGTACATAATACTATTTTTATACTTAAATTTTTGTACAGTATAACTAGATAATAAAAGAAATTTGGTTCACTTTAAAGGCCAAATCTGCTGTTCACAAAGTGCCTGTGTGACAGACCCTTTTTGATCCACCCCAGTGGGTCACAATACAAATGCCTTGAATACAAGTTTTAGTCATGCTTCTATGTTAATTCAATTACAACAATTTTTGCACAAAGGGGTCCAAAGGTGACAAAGAAAACTCTATTATAAACTCTAGGCTGTTTCTTCTTTTTCTGCTTCTTGCTTCTCATAATTTTCAGGTGTTGCAGGAGCTGCTGTTTCATCAACACTTGGGTATTCATTTGTTGCATTGCTTGGTGGAACTGTGGTCACAGGAATGTTTTCTTCATTGGGTACCTGAACATAGTCTGCATTGGATTGTTTCTGAACCATTTCTCTGCAGAAAGACAGGATGAGGATTGTGATCTCACATGCTGAAATCCCATGTACACTAGAGTCTTTCAAAATAAGGAATCTTTGTATTTGCTATCTGAACAGTAACCCCGATGTTACCATGACTGTTTCAAGATTGTGTGAAAAGGTTACAACACCACTGGTGCTGAGACAGAAAGACTGACAGCATATTAGCTAGAAAGACATCTGCATTGCTGGTTTAAGTGATCCCATTATAATAAAATTAATTTTAGTATGTTTAAATGTTATGCCAGGAAAGTGGAAAGTGAAACTGAGTGCTGGCAGCATCAGTTTGCTATCAGGAGTGATAGCAAAACTTGCTGCTTTATATGAGCTTTCTGGGAAATTCCATGTAGATCTGGGGTCCCATTGAAGTGCATGAAAAATAGTGCTCAGTCAGAAAAAAATTATGAAAAGACTGAAATCTGGAAAGGTCATATAAAATACATGTTGTATTTCAGAAAATATGGAAATCTAGAAAAAATATTTTTAGTAACAGGTATTAATTCCTTTTATCTTATCAAAACAATAATAAACCAACTCCCAATACTGAAGCACTTTCACATGGTAAAAAATATCAGATGCTAGTGGATTAAGTCAATGCAGTAAGATTTATTAGGACCACAGTACAAAACTAGGTGTTAATGCTGCATCAATTGAAAGCAGAAATCAGGTGCATCAGATCACTGGTCTGGGTTAGCAGAATTCTGTATTAGGGGGTCTTAAACCTTTGCTACAGGGAAGTCACAGTTTTTTTCTGGCCTCAACTCTATGTAGTTATTTAGCATTTTACATCAATGGGCTGAATACAGTCTATATAGTGCATGAGATTATCCCTGTTCTGAAGATCTGGCAATTTAAGGGAAAAATGAGCAACCAAAGCACAGAGAAGAAAACATCTCCAGGGCAGGATCAAAATGGGCATTCTGGGCTCCATTCTCTTGTCTAAACCTTGTGTTTCCTGCAATCTGAGATGCCTGGGAGTATCCCAAGTGTGTGTCCTGTCATTTCAGATAGCACTGACCTGAGCCCACTGTGTTTAAATATCAGTAAATTTCCTGAGGTGACCCTTAGCTGCTCTTTCTTTTTTTACTTCCTCCACCTGCTTTTAACAGACCTCCATTAACTTTAAATCAAAAGAGCTGTTTTTATAACTTGCCACTTTAGTTTGTGTTTAAAAACATTTACTTCACTGTTTCAGATACTGCTAAGTGGTAGCTGCCTGTTAAAATAGGGAAGAGGGCAATGGCAACTTCTGTTAAAAGTGCAACAGGTAAAACGTCCCCCAAAAGCAGATGTTCACTCTGGGAGTTTTCTCAAAACTTGTATTATGCATTTTACTTTAGCTATGGATTAGCAGAAGTGCTTTACAAAAATAGTTGTCTTAAAATGAAGTAAACAGAAATTCTTACTGCATCTCATTATTTGGTGACTTCCTATTTTTTGCCTTCTTGGTTAAGACCCAGACAATAATGCAGATTATAGCAGCTGCCAGAATTGCTCCAATCAGTGCTCCAGCAACAATACCACCATCTGAATCTGCAAAGAAAGAAAAGATTACTTGACTTTTTATAAAGTAGTAGTACAACAAAACCCCTTGGAAATTTATTGCAGGACCCTTTAGCAGAAAGAAGGGATTGGATTCAAAGAACTCTTTGCAGGAGGGTGGCCAAAGATGCTCCAGGAATGTGAGAGCTCTGTGCTTGGGTGGTCTTTGCTGCCTCCTTTCTCATTGGGTAGCTCCCTATCCCAACAAACTCCCTGTCTGTGCCTGGCTAAGGTAATCATTGGGCTGTAATACTGAAAATAGGTAAAAGCCTTTACTTTTCAATCATTGCAAACACATCCTGAAATCCAGGCTGCCTTTAGTTCTGTCTTTCAGCTAGCGATCACATCGACAGTGCCCCACTCCTTGTACTTCCACTTCACTGATGGTTGTAATTTCTGGGGTGAGGAGACCTCAGTGGGACTGTTGGCTGGAAGAAATTGCTCAAAACTCCTTGTCTGTCTGTTCTCAGTAAAGACTCTGCAGTCAGAACCAGGTCCAGCTCCTGCTCCTTGCAGGAAATTAAGGTGGGGATGTTAAATCAGTTTTCTAGGTCATTGTAAAGCCTGAGCAGGCCTGGATGAAAACTCCAGAGCTCTCCAAGTCCTGTTCTGTTCTTACTTGAAAAAAAAAAATAAAATCTAAGCTTCAAAGTTGTTAAAGAATTTTCCTGCAAGCTTTGTATGTCTTCCATCAAAGATGTGATTGCTTTCATGTGTTTTACTTACGTTTTGCTGTTAGGTCAAGCTCACAGGTGCTGTTCCCCAGGAGGTTGCTGGCTATGCACCTGTAGTAGCCAGTTTCAAAGGTGGTGAGGTTGCCAATGTAAAGGATGCCAGAGTTTGGATCTGTGACAAGTGAGGAGCAGGTACACATTACTGTTTGTATTCTGTAGAGGCAAACAGTTCTCTGTAGTGGGTAGCACAGAGCTTTTCAGATAATAGAAAAAAGGGCTCACCAATTATTGATTTATTTTGTGTGGGTTTTATATTCTTTAAAATAAAACATTTACCTTCCTTGGAAATTGCTCCAGTGGGTTCTTTGGGAGTGTATTAGAAGCCCCTACTCTGCCAACTGGTCTGGCTGGTGTTTTACCCACATTGATACTGTGGCTGCCTGTGTAACTCCACAAATGAAAATGTAACAGGTCCAGAAAATTTCTGGGAAGGAAGGATGTGCTAGTACTTGAATGACAAATTGATTCAACTTAAATTCATTCAAAGTTTCAAAGGAAGAGATATGTAAAGACATAGATATTAACATTTTAACGATTTAAAGACATGGACAGGACTTCAACTTTTTTTAAAATATATGAAATAGAAAAAGCATCCTGTGGTTTTGACAGCTGTCAGTTCATTTGAATAAATAAAAATATGATTCTGTGCCATTGACTATTGAAAGAGGAGGATTAATTTTAATGCACCTATGTGATACACAGCATTTGAAATGCTGGAATTTCAGATCCTGGACATGGTATGTTAGTCCTGTAGTTACATACCAAGTTGTTCTGTCACAGGCTTGAGGGTGTTCTCATCGACTTTGTACCAGCGGTAGGTGGGGCGAGGCAGTCCCTCTTCACAGTTGCACAGGAGGTAGATCAGATGGCCTTTTTCAGGGGTTCCTTCTACTTTGCAGAAAGGTTTTGATGGTTTGACTGTAAAAGAAGAACAGACACATCAGGAGTGCACAGCCAGGCTGCAAACATCCACCTCAAGTTCTGGTACCATGCTGCTCTGAGCAAAGAGCTGAACCCCATCCAGGTTTCCATCCAAGAGCAGAGTCCCATTTTTGGAACTGACCAAAGCCTCTTCCATCAAAAAATTGAGTAATATTAATTATATGTACATGGCCTAGGATACAGTTTTATTATCCTCCATTTGCATATTAACTGTTACTAGGGAGGTGTTGGGACTACAACTATCAATTATTTTCATTGTAATGGGCCACTCACTATTCACCATACACCATTCTGACACATAGCAACATCATTTTCTTTTTCTTTAGAAAAAGAAAAACATCATTTTCATTTTCTTTAGAGACATGGCAGGAGCTTTTCCACAGAGAGGGAGAGGATCAAGGCCCAGTTTTTTCAGTATGTTAACAGTTGTGAAGGAAATAAGTCAGCTATAGTTCTGTTAAAAAATGCATCCATTTTTATATGATGTCCTCACTTTTCACAAAAGGGAAGATTCTGTCTTCTCTGACACCATTGTTTTTCATTTCCTACCTACAGAAATGCTTTTGTGGTTCTTTAGAGTGCTGTCAAGGGAACCACCAGCAATGAACGTAGCCCAAACCAACAACTTTTCTTAGTTTTCATGTAGAAAGTGCAATCTTTTACTCAACTGCCCCAAGATTTACTATTTATTTGGGAAATTTTAGATGAGAATTATCAGTAGTACTTTGGTTTTTCAGGAAATCAGTTTACATATATTTTTTGCTTATCCCTGGAAGATAGGCAGGTGATGCCAAATTCATCTGCTTTTCATCCTTTCTGCTCTGCCTGTTCATGGTTGAACTATTGCTTTCTTCCACACAAAACAGACTTTGTACTACTTTCATCCAACAAATACTAAGTTTCTAGAGGTTTTGGGAATTGGTATGAGTCAGAACTCTTGGGCTGTACTGCTGACTCTCCCTAGATTTAGGCAAGTCACTATGACAAACATTAGGTAAAATGGGTGAAGTTTTGGATTGTGCTGGGGCTGCATGTAGTGGTTTCAGTGAGAATTTGTCACTTCCAGCTAAAATGGTGTTTTATTTTAACCAAAAATAACATCACTTTGTTTTCCAGTATGAAAAATGGAGCGAAGCTGGGTAATTCTAGCCACCCTCTTACCTGTTTACCTAAAGGAACTTTTTGAGAGCACAGAGTGACTCTGAAGGCCAGTGGTGGGAGAGTGAGATTTGACTGCAGCTCAGGCAAAGGCAGCTGTGCAGTGAAGCAGGTCAGCTGTGGCTGGAAGCTAGAGGGCAGCCAGGCTCTGCCTCCAGAGCCCTTGGAAACTGCAGCAGTGACTCAGGGAGCTTCCCTCTGCATCATGGGCCTTGTTTACCACAGCCTGATATTCCCTCTGGCCCTACGTATCTTGAGCTGTGAATTCAGTGTTTCATAATATGGGATGAAAAAGACAATACAGCAATAGAGAGGGGAGGCACCTACCCAGCACATTGACAATCACAGATTTTTGACTCTGTCCAGCATCACCCTGAGGGCTGAAAACTTCACAGGTGTAGGAACCAGTGTCTGAGGGCTGCATGTTGGAGATTGTTATTGATGCATTCCCTGGACTTGTTGAAGCTGTTATCCTGTTCTTAAATGCTCCATAGGAGTAAGACTGGCCTCCTGAATAATAATAGATCTGTGATAAAGAAACAATTGTTAGTTTAATAACAAAAGATCTTCTTGGTGCTTTGTTTGGTAGTTAGAATATATTAGATTTCTGATTAAAGCCAAGCAATGTCACCCCCTTTCTTGCCTCCTCCCCAAGAAAGCAGAAATGAAAACACAGTACATTAGAATACATACTTCTAAAGGTTCTTAAAAGACAAGCTTTTCAGAAGTGTTGTTTTAACTGTGTAATTGACAGTAGCTAAATCTTTGTGGATACTCCAAGCACAGACTGATGCAATTGCAAAAACAAAAATGAGACCATTGAACATCATATGACAATTTTGTGAAAAAAATGCTAAGTCATGCACATTGAATAATGGTATTAAGTGAAACACTGATAATTTGTGATAGCATTAATGAGCAGTTCAGTAGATTATGACAAGGATGGACCTGTCATTGGAAAAAGTGGGTGGCTGCAGAGCTTTCCAAATACAGAATCTGGCAAACAGAGGACTGAAATGAATTCACAAGACAAAGGGCTAAGCAAGCAAGGCACCTGATCTGTTGGCAGTAAATTTGAAAGCCATGAGGATGCAGTACAAGAACACAGCAGAGTCATCACACATGCAATTAGAGCAGCCATTCTGTTCTTGTTTGTGTCATCAGCTTTGGAGGCAATGTCATGGACTATATTGGTTTTTTGAATTTATGTCAGGGAGAAAGTAAAGAATACCTGCTGGCCTCAGAGCTTGGGGGGTTCCTATTTGGGATCAAGAAGTACCCCTTTTATTAAATAGTAAAAAAAATGGTTTGCCAAATGATGGGCGTAGTAAGGATAAATGTTTCTAAGGAATGCAGCATTTCCTCCCAAATAAAAATTGCTGATTAAACATTGACTGATTTCACTGACTTCGGTAGCATCAACTGCTCTTAACAGCATTGTGGAGTAGAAGTGGCCTCATAAGCCCAAACTTTGCTGATGGAGAGGGGAGGCAGAATTGTGTTCCCTGCAGAGCCTGGATGGCAGTCTGAGCCTTGGGCCCCGAGTCTATTTAGGAACTGCAGGATCTCATCTGCTCTGGGGTAAATATAGTAGTTCTCAGGGAGTACCTGCCCTCTGTCCAATCTAACTCTGCTCTGAAACCAAGATCTGAAAGAACAAAGATGTGGAAAACTACGATTCATTAATTGTTTTTCTGAGGTGTTAGTGATAGTGTTGTATGAAAGTGACACTATTTGGAGAGGCAATGTGTTCCCCCAGTATCTACATACACACACTAGGCAAAGTGAACAGTTCCAGCACACTCAGTCAATTCTCTAAACTGGTGAGAGGTGTCCATATAGAATTACAGGTAGTGACCCAAACAGATCTAATTTTGTTCCTACTGGCAGTATTCCAGAATCACTAGTGTAAATGTATTTACTGAAGTTAAAGTAACAGCATGTTTTTTAATGGAAATAGTGGGAAAATGCTTGTAGGAAAAAATTTCACAGACTCCTATTCACAGGCCATTCTCACTTGACTAGTATCAAAATTTCTTTTGGTCGAAGTTCCCTGCCTTTTAGGGATACTGCAGATCCCTGGTGAGAAGTACAATTTGCTTTACTTTGCAGATCAGCTGATTGCATTTTGAATTAAGAATATTAATTCTTAATTCTATTTATCCTCCCTGATATGGTGTTGACTGAAGTCTTTAAGGAATGTTATCTAAAAGCCTTTATTAGCTTAAAGCAAGGTACACTCCAAAACTGTCAGAGCACAGCTGGTTTGTGCAAAGATATGGCTTTGGAATGAAGGTCAGAATCCAGCTTGCACAGCACCAGCAGCTCCAGGACTGCAGCTTGGCCCTCTCTCAAGAGCAATTTTGCATACTCCTCAGCCAGACTTTATCTTTCCCTGCCCCAGGATTACAAACACTGGGTACAATTGATGCAGGGCTCTGAACACCAAAGCATTCCCAAGGTGTGGAACACTGCTGGCACAGTGGGGAAGTGTAAGAGGTCCAGGGTCAGCTCGATGACAGACCTGGCTGGAAAGTGTTGAAGCTGGATACTCCTCCCAGTTTCCATTGTGTGCATGCAATACCATCATTTTTCAAACTGATTTTATGCTTTGCAAATGTCTAGAGATGGAACTCTATAACCAAACCAGAGTCTGGATGGACACACTCTATTCCCTGGGGAAGGAGAGTGTTCAGAGTTGGGAATTTGGTTTAAACAAATCACTCATCAAAAAAAGTTGTCTGCCTGTAATCACAAAAACACACTGGCCACATTTGTCTCATTCTACATTTATCTGAGTGTGAGTAATAGTAGAATATTATTTATCACTGTTACTTGCAAGTCTCAAGTTCCTAGAACTGTGACTTCTGACTTCAGCCTCTTCTGAGGCTGATGTCCCTGGATAGCTCTCAGTAGTGATGGGCTGGATTCCCATCTCCTCTCCAACTGCACTGTTGGAGTAGGGCAGTGAAAGGGATTCCATCAGCTCCTTATACTAATGTGAAATTAAGCTCTACAATGATTTAAATGAAGTAATGTGTGTCTTGCTGCAGTATGCGAGGAGTGGCAGGCCCATCATACCCTATTAAAGGCTTGGTTGTT
The DNA here is from genome assembly GCF_017590055.1 of Onychostruthus taczanowskii. Lineage (NCBI taxonomy): Eukaryota > Metazoa > Chordata > Aves > Passeriformes > Passeridae > Onychostruthus > Onychostruthus taczanowskii. The sequence goes on from NW_024498462.1 coordinate 4,649,564, forward strand.
GGAAAAAGGGGCTAAATTCTACTCAATCTACCTCCGAGTGATCTGGGATTATGTGAGAGTAAAGAGTAGCAGAAGGGGTCCACAGAATGCTCATTTAGATACAGCCCATCTTCCTGGGAATAAGACTGGCACTGTAAGTTGTAAATGCAGTCAGGGCATGCCAGTAAACAGTGCAGAGGAGCAAGTGCTCCTCGGTGTATTTGACCTGGAGTCAGGGTGAGTTATGTGCTCAAGTCCTCATACAATGCACTGAAAAACTAATCCTGTGTTCTCTCTTTCTGAGTCAATGAGTGCAGAGAAAATATTTTGTGTACGCAGTTAAATCTGGGGCAGGTGTCAACACAGCAGAGACTATTTCTTCTCTTCATAGATTCAAACTGAGTCTTACTGGGTCACTTTTTGTCAGCCTTGAACATAAAGGCAGTGAAACATTCTCAGGCAATGTGTTCAGTTCCTCTGCAGGCTCCTGCCTGTTCTCTGTTCTCTCCTGTTCCATGCTTATCTCCCTGGCTCTGGAGTTCATTGCCTGAAGGAAGGTGGTAAACACCAAAACGGCTGAATAATGTTCTGATTAATTGCTGAGTGTATATCTTGTCCCAGAGGTATGATTGGATTGTGTACACAGGAAATTTCATTTAAGAGGAATATGTTTCAGTTAATTGGCTGTGAATTCATAGTCCATTTTAAACAATACACTCAAAATGGATACTTTAAACCCTGGTTCAAAGTGGTTTTATGCTGTTCTTGAAAAGTTGGTTTGTGGCTTTCAGAAAACTGAAACGAAAATCTTTGCAAAAGTGTTTCTCTTTTGATTTAAAAGTAAAAAAAAAAAAAAACCAGCTTGTTTTCTGTTGAAGATATGGAAAACTTTTTGGTTTTGGGCAACTGCCAGCTAATGTGTTCTCCCACAGACACAGACCATTAACTTTTCTTTCCATATTATCTAAATTGTGTGTATGGGAAAACTGTATATTTAGTCAATGGTAGACTTTTTCTGGAAACCTTTTAAATCTCATGTGATAAATATATTTTAAGCGCACCATCTTGAATAAAAAAAAAAAAAAAAAGAAAAAAAAAAATAAATCTGCTGTGCTTCCTATCAAACAATCAGCTTTTCATGTCCTCAAGCAAATCATGAGCAGCTCTAGTGAAGCTGATGATTTACCAGAGCAGAAACAATATTGAGGGTGCATTAATGGTTGTTTCTCCTCCTTACCAGCTAGTTAGTTCAGGCAAGTTATTATATAGTGATGCCTTTTCACATTTCATGGAAGCAGCTGCCTGGGTGACTAACCAAACAACTGACAGAAAAAAGAGTGGAAATTATCACTCCTAAAAGTGTTGTCCCTAATAACTTCGTAATCTGAGACACTAGCTCCTGCTAAACAGCAAAGTTGCCCAGAAGACATCTCTGACCTTAGGAAGGGTTGCAGTTCAGCTGGTTGTTCAACCTGTGGGCCAGGCAGTGTCTAGAGCTGCTGTCTCCAGCCATCCCAGCCTGTGCTGTGGTTATCCTTCATGGCCACAGGCAGTTTCTCTAGAGTGATGGTGCAGAATATATTTGCCTGCAGAGGAAGCAGTCAGCAGAGCTGAGGCTGAGTTGAGGACTTTCAAAGGCTGCCAGATGTTCAGCAGCGTGTGAGGGACCCACCTCCAGGTTTTTTTTGTACAACTTCTGTAGAAAGATCTTCCTTAGGGTGTGAAGGGGATGTGTGAAGAAGCAGGCAGGAAAATAGAAGAAACTGCCTCCCTCTGCCTCTCTTCTTCTTTTGACAGTGTAAATATGTGTCTTTCAGATGGCTTTGGATGGACTCCTTCATAGTTTCCAGGTCAATACTCCTCCCATCCCCATCTCCTGGAGTCACTGCATCACAATGCTCTACATGCCTAGTACTTATGGATATCAAAGTTATGAGATGCATTTGAAGGGATATTGCAAAGTGTCCTGCTTAATCGCCACAGAATCCTGACTTCCTGACAGGAGGACAGTTTCAGGACATGACCTCTGTTCCAGCACCTGTCTTTCCTCCCCCAGCCTCTTCTCCCTTTCCAGCACATGTGAAGCTCTAGGATCCTGTTGGATGATGTTTTTCTGGTGGATTCAGTGTGTGACTCACAGTCTTTGCCTGGAGAGCTGGAAAGCTCCAGCATCCAGAGGGCCCTGTCATTGGGTTGTTTGTCATTTTCTGTTTGACATTTTCTCAAGTTACTGGAAAATGGAGGATATTAACAACTTTACTGGTTTGAGATTGTGATCTCTTTTTGAATTCTGAGGACAGACAGAATTTATAAAATAACAACAAGGGGAAAAAATGTTCATCACTTCCTTAGGCATCTTACCATCTAATGAGAGAACAAATGCCACACAGTCAGTCTTAATAAAGGCCCAAAGCTCAGATTCTGAGCTCAGCTAGCAAAGAAAGCAACTGTTCACACATGTGTTGGTTTCTTTGACACATGTCACATGACTGAGTCTGGGCCCAAATCCCTCTCTTCGTCCACAGTTTCTTTTCACACATTTTTGTCAAAGCTCTGATCTGCAGTAGGTCGTAGGGATGTTATAGGGATAATATCCCCATGCAAAAAGTCCAGTCCCTTACTGGACTTTTTGCATGGGGAATTGAAAATATTAACAACTACAGGAAGTGTCTTGTCACAATAGTGCATTGGTAGAAGAAGAAAGGGAGGGAGTCAGAAGCCTTTAGAGGATTAGTCATTCAGCAGCTTTAACTGATGCAAATATATTTGAAGGAGCAGCTCTTCCGTGTTCTCACAGTATCATTCTTGTGGCTGAACTATCAGTGAATATTCCCATCAAGAGCAAATGTGTTTTCTTAGTGCATTTGGTGTAACTGCTCTTCAGCAGTTTTTATTAGCTGTCAGTTGGCATTAGGCTGTACCCTGTACCTCGTGGTGGGACAGGAGCCCTGCTGCAGTCAGAGTTTGGAATGGATTAGGCTGGAATGCTGAGCTGACAGCTGAGAGGAAGCTGGTTCAGCCCAGTGTCCTTGGTATCCATCACATCTCCAAATGGTTTTATATTCTAGAAAGGAGATCCAGGATGATTTTTTTTCTATGTAAATGTGTAGCCCCAAGTCTGAGCTGTCCAGTCTTGCTCACATTCAGCCCGGAGGCTCCTTGTGGGTGCACACACCCTTCAGATACCCTTTGGGTAGAATATTCCTGAAGGTGCCAGTTCAGCTGCCTAGAATAGGTGGGTGGTGTGGGGAGGGGAGGAGCACAACAGCTACATCCAAAATAATTTTGACAGGAAAAAATGCAATAAAAAATAGGGTGAGTTAAAAATTCTGGATCATGCATCTGATTTAACTTATTTCAGTCATGTGCTGGTTTTGAGATTTCAGAATATGAATACAGGTTTCACAGTAGCACAAATCTAGTAGAAGCTATTTAGCTCTGTTTCTCCCTTAAGATGATGGGGGTTGTTTTCTTACCTTGTATCTCCAGCTACATCTTCCCCGTGCATCTGTCACATACACCGTCTTTTGACAAAGACTGACTGACTTTTCATCCATACTCAGAATACCATGACACGGGGAATGCTGTATTTGAGTAAAAATGTGCTGATCTGAGAGTTAAATGAGACTTTAAATGTTCCCCCAAAACCAAAGAGTCATTTCTCACACAGCTCCCCACCTACCATCCGTGCTGATCACGAGGGCAGGGTGCCTCGTGTTCGGTGTTTTGTGCAGAAAGTACCTCAGGCCTTGTCAACCACAAGATGAAACAGAAGCTTATTCCTAAATTCTACCTAAAATTAGGCAAACTAAGATTAAAGTCTAATGTTTGCTCCACACACCCCAGTTATAACCTGATTATTTTCTTCTTGTCTGCACTTCCCTTTGTGATAACCACAGGCAGTCCCCCATAGTCCCACTGACATCCAGGGTCACTCCAATGGCAGTGACACTCCAGCAGCTCCATTCCTCTGCTCTGGAGGTGTTCCCTCTGCTCTCCAGGAAGCTGTTCCTTACAGTGCCTGCTCAGGCATCTAAGTGCTAGATACAACTCAGTTTTTAAAAATCAGCCCTAGGCAAAAAGAAATGCTTATGGATGAGGGAGGCCCTTTGCAGGAAGTGTTCCTGCCTCAGGAGGTGCTTCACACAGGCTCACCTTTCTCATGGGCTGGGATGGACTGCTCTGCTCCCAAGCTGCTGTCCCCTGCAGCACTGGCAGCCTCTGCAGCACAGGATCTCAGGTGTCTTGTGGCTGAAAGTGTGTGAGGGCGTCCCCTGAGCAGCTCAGACTACATGGAGGTGAATTTGTTCTTTCAGAAGCTTTTATGGAAAACCCTGTAGGGTGGCTGGCCTGTGGCTCTCCCCTGGGGTAGCCCAGTGGCCATGGCTGTGCCTTGCTTTGTGCTGGGCAGCAGAGTTGTGCTGCTATGGGACTACTGATAATCTGAAGGTGGGGTGTCAGGGTGGAAGGAACCGATACATCTGTGCTCAGGTCACTCTTCTTGCCCCTTTCCTTCTTTGGGTTTTCCCTCCTTGTCCCTTGCTGCTGACCAATGTGCCACAAGTTTGTATTTTTTGGAGAAGATTTTACTAGGAAATCTATCAATAATTCTGTTTTGCCTAAAAGTAACAGGCATCCATGACCTTTACTCATATGGTGATCTTAAAATTTCAGTCAAGAATCGTGCCCTGGGCACATCTTGGTTAGCCAGGTAGTGTCCCTGATCATTTCACTGACTGACTGTGGGTGGCCTGGGCTGAGGCTCAAGGTGTGGCCAGCTTAGGTTCAGGAGTTGGATTTAGCTTTGCAAGGCTGCAGCCTCGCCTGTGAAGAGTCAACAGAGGCTTCAGCTTTCAAACATTTACTTAGGTGCTTTACACTGGGGCCAGCCAAGTGACTCAGACACGAAGTGAAGCACAGATGTAGGTCTTAGCAGGAGCTTTACCTTGTGAACCAGGCCAGGCTGTGATGTACCCTGGGTGAGCAGAGTAGTGTTAGCCTCAGTTTGTCGAGATGTAAAATAGAGATCACTCAGTGCTGGAAAGTTCTCAAGATCCTTGGCTGGGAGTTATTATTTAAAACTCAAATTCAGCATTAAAGAGCGTGTTGCTAAGGGCTAAATGGCAAAAATAAAAAGTTAAAAATATGTATGGCATCCTATTTTCCATGATTTTATACTTATATTATTAAGTTCAAGTGAGGGGAATTACTTCTACTAGAGAAACTTCTCAGGAAAAGGGCAGAGAGTTAGGCTCAATTAGAAAAAAACTTTATATTCACCCACTAAAGCTGTGCTGTCTTCAAAAGAGTGCTGTGAACACCTGGCTCTGTTTGCTTGCCTCTTTTCACCGTGCAGCCTGTGAGCAGCCTGGCTGTGGTGTCACTGCCTTGCTTGGAGCTGCGAGTACCTGGGGCAGCCCTGGGCAGGGGGCAAGGCAGCACAGGGCAGGAAAACACCCCAGCAAGAGCAAAAGTCAAAACCAGCCTCACCTGGGCTGTGCTGGGATCTGCAGCAGGGCTGCAAAGTAATGCAAAGCACAGCCTGCCCTCGAGGCAAGGTAAAACGTGCTGCTGAATACTTAGGGACATTAAATTAACACTGGCACTAGTCCCGCTCCTGACCTTACTGATTTCACTCCAGCCAGGACTGCACCTGAGCTTATGGATCTCAAAACACTGCAAAATCTGGACTCCAAGTGGCAGTGTAAAGTAAAGGGGTACCTATGGCCTCTGCTTTTTATATGTTATGTCCTAAAATCTAGTAATTTAACTCTCTCATTCATTAATGCTTAAAGGCAAAAGCTTCTTAATGGTATAAATTTGCCTTAATTATATATAACGTTTATAAATGTGTATAATGTTTACAGCTTGCTCTGTTATTTGTTGCCACTGTAGAGAGAAAGGGCCATGTTCTCAGTTGTTTAAATAAACAGTATTTATTAAAATCAATATTTTTTTCCACACAAATTTGTTATAGAGAATATCTCCTCTGCTTAATTTTATTATTTTGAGTACAATGCCCATGTGAATAACATGGTCATCAAGACGTCTAGCATTTGGTAAGATTTGGTCAGGAATATTTTAAAATTTAGTAGTTGGAAGAAGATGTATTTTCTGTAATTTTTTACAGAAATTGTAAGTCTCCTGTCTTCAAAATATTTGGCAGACTTTTCCAATATTCAAAAATGGAATTTGAAAATGTTATCCAATTAGTTGCTGAAAAAAAGGGCAAATTTTTAGTAAAGCCAGAATTGTCAACAAATTTTTTAGGGCAAATATATGCTATTTACAAGGAAGCGTTTGGTACTTTGTTATGGATATGTTAGAAGAATCTAAATATCTCATAAAATTACATAACTTTATTCCAGTTAAAATCCAAACTATTTTTCGTATTCAGTAAGATATGGTGCCAGTCTTTCCAATATAGTTGGGTTTGTCACCATACCAGCATATTAAATATATTTTTGAATTGCGTATTAGTATTGTTTTACCTAAACAATGAAAGCCAAAGCTGGCAACCTCCTCCATTTTCATGCACATGTTTTCTACTTGGAACAAAATGTGAAACTTAATTCAGCAATGTGCCAAGCCACCAGGGCAGAGCCAGGTTTGTAGAGAGATTATCTTTTTGTTTAAACTTGTGAGAGGAAAACATGCAGGCTTTCAGGCTCCCAGTCCTTTCTGAAATTCAGAAGAGTCATCAGCCTGAAATAGAAATACCAGCCTCATTCAGAGGGAGGGTGAAAATCCAGCTTTATGTTCAGCTATGTTGTGTGTTTTCTTAAACCATATTTTCCACAAGCAGTCACAAGCCTTCCTTCCCAGTGTTTGCACTAACACCATTAATTTTATTGTGAATAGGTTCAAAATGGTAAGGAATTGCCAGGTGGTGGTAAAAGAATACAGGGTCCAGTAATACAAGACTGAGTGGGTTGCTGAAAGCATTTTGAAAAGAGCAGTGCCCCAGTCCGGCAGGGACAGCAGCAGGATCCAGGGAGCAAAGGCAAGGAACCCTCTGAGCCTCGCTGAGCCTGCCAGCCAGGAGAGCTCAGGGACAGAGCAGGATCCAGGGAGCAAAGGGAACCCTCTGAGCCTCGCTGAGCCTGCCAGCCAGGAGAGCTGGAGCTGCAGGGAGAGGAGATTGTGCCTTGGTGCCCAAGGAGAAGGGGACCAGCACTAACCCATGGCCTTTCCAGACTGAGCTGACTTTATGTAATGAAAATGCAAATCACCCATCACAAGCGCAGCCATTACAAATGTGTGAATTTGCCGTGAAATTACTTTCAGAGGGGGGAATCCTGCTGCAGTTTTTCCCAGCAGTGTTTCTCACGGACTGATAGGCACAGCTTTCCCACTGCCTGCAGTGAGAGCTGCAGAAGCCAGGAGGGAGCACTGGAGGGATTGATCCGTGAGGTTTCCCTGACATCTGGTATCTTGCATTGGTTAGGTCTTGTTGAGTGTATTCTGAACCACCCACAGTATTTTATGATTGTAATTTTCAGGGGGTATTTTTCTCATCATTAGCCACAGTTTACAAATGGTTTTCCCTTCCTGGATCTCTTGAAACTGTGTAACTCTCCCTCTAAAATACTTATAACTGCAATCTGCTCATTTCTCTTGATTGTGATCAGAAAAATGTATGGCATTTAGTGTGCTGCAATATGGAAAATTTGATACAGGTAGAACAGAAAGACTCTAACCAAACCTGAAGAAGATGAGCTTGATCGTATGTCAGTGCTGTACTTCCCACCTGAACAAGCAATTATAATTTAAGACGTAACATACTGGACCAAAATTATAATATATTGTACTATGTACAACTTGGGAAACCTGTAGCTACCACCCTTTCAGGAATAAGTCTTCATGTAATAAACTAGTGTTAACTTGAGGAAAGCAAACAATGAGTAACAACTACTCAGCTACACAATCAGGCAAGGTGTGCCTAATCAGGCATTCAGCTAGAGTCAGAATTTGGGATGGGCCCAGAGTTTGTACTTAGCACTGATACAGGCTTTGTCCGTGGCTGTGATATACTGCAGTGAGTGAGCAGTTCTGTCTTAGGTTAAATTGCCATTTCTTACATTTTGGCTATTGCTGTTCAATGCCAAATACATTACAACCTGCACTTTCTGCAAATTACAGGCTAATTCTGCTGTAATTGATAAACCAAATGGAAGGTACAACTGTTTCAGCAATGGCAAGCCTCCTAGTGAAATATTATTAGGAATTAATAATGAACAGGACAAAAATATCAAAAATATCCTGAGTGTGGACTGTGACACTCCTCTAAGTCAAATCTCTTTACATCAACTCTCAGCTTCAACACCAGGCAGGAGGATTGAACTTCCACAAAAAAAAATGTTGTCAGCAGGATAAAAACAAAGGGAAATTATTGTCCCACAAGCACAAGCCTGACACCAGGGCATGGAAAAGGAATCCCAGTCATCTTCAAGGATTCAGCAACACTTCTAATTAGGATTTCTTCTTACAAAGGAAAGTGTTGCTGACTGCTCACCACCTGTCAGGACTGAGCTGATGGGAGCTCATACCCTGTGTGTTATGCTGGGAATGACATTCATGGGTTCATTTCCCCAGCAAGACATAAGATGAACAGATAGTTCTTGAGGTTTGGGCAGTAGTGTGAGTACACCCAGGCAGCTGTAGATCCCATCCCTGACCCCTTCCAGGCAGACCAGGCTGCTCTGCAAGGTCTTGACAGCCCCACGAGAGGCCAGGCTGTGGTTGGACCAAGTCACTGCTGGTGTTGGTGTTCTTCCCCATCCCATCCATGCTGACACTCCAGCCTACACCACGGTCTCATTATCCCCCAGAGTGTGACATTGTTTGGCTGTGCAGCCTTTTGGGGTCTCGGGAAGGGCAGGGACCGTTTGCCCTTGACCTGTGATTGCTCTGTTTCCACAGGGACAGCCATGGGATGCTGGGAAATACCAATGCAAGTTTGCTGTGGCAAATTTCCTGCTATGAGAACTTTCTGCAGAGTGCTGCCAACACTTGCTGCTCACTTTGTGCTCACAGCCCACCGTCATGCACAGCTCCTCTTTCTGAGCTGCCAAAAGGCAACTGCAGTGCCTGAGTCAAGGAGCTCTCATTTGACCCTTAAATGGGGAACAACAATTGTCATAGGCAAGGGCGTCTCACCAGGAAAGCAGCTTTCACAATGGCAGGAAATATCTGCCAGACAAGAGAAAGGGGAGCTGGTCCAGAGCTGCAGCACTTGTGTGATTTTTGGACACCTGGTCTTTGCTTCACATTTCCTGTGTGACTCGGAGCAAGTTGTTTGAGCATCTGAATCACTTTTGTACTTTCTCATCAGTTTGTGAAGGCATTCAGGCATGTCAGTGGGAACTAGGAGCCTAGACAATTTGTTCATCTGCCCCTAAATTTCACTGCACCCCAGTCCTTAATCTCTAGGGTACGAACTCCAACATTACCTGGTCTGCAGTAAGGATAACCCCATCATACATAACAAGACTCTTTGAGGACTTAAGGATATTTCTAATGTAATTTCATAGTAATAATAAATAAATGTCTTACGGTATGCAGCTGGCTCTCTTTGGCACTGTAAAAACTCCACTGAATAAAGAAATTTTCCAGGGGTCCAGAACTGGTGTATGTGCAGAGCAGAGTTGCATTTCCACCTGTTGTGACATTCACTGTCTTCTCAGGGACCGTCACCACGACCCCGCTGGTGTGGCCTGTGGGCAGTGAGTGTGGAGAGCAGAGATCAGCTGGGGCTGCCCTGGGAGCCATGCAGGAGTTATTACACTCTGTGTTATTGAACAAACTGTAGGATGTATCTGGCTCTTCTCCTTTTCAGTGCAGTTTCCCTTGGGCTTTGTGTGGAAATTTCAGAGAAAACAAGCTGGGACTGGGTAAAAGCTAGCAAGCAAATAAATCCCCCAGAATACTCATGCCCTTAAAACAAATAATATTCTTAAAAAGCAGAGTTCCTAAACCCATACTTGTTCTCATTGGCTGATAGTTATCTTCTCACTAAGAGTCTGTGGTTAAACTGAACCTTTCTTCTGCACTCACAGTGTTCTCCTGTGCTTGCACTCTCATTCACAGCTGTCTGCCCCTCTCTTACACCTTTCTTGTCCTTTTTGGTTTTTTTGCAATTATGTCATTAGATATCTGGTCTCCTTCACTGTGGAGCATTATCACTTACAGTATTTTTACTTCATACACCCTTATGTTCTGACTGGGACTCAGAGGCACTGTTGGATCCCTCAGGCTGGAGTCCAGCAGCTTTTCTCTGCTTTTCTTTGCTAATTGCTTTGCTTTTCTTTAGGTTTCTAAGTGTTTGCCTCCAGAAGCTGTTTTTTCCCCCCAATGCTATTACACTGGAAAAATCAAACTAAACTTTTTGGAAGTGCTTTTACTGTGTGGGTTATAGGGAGTTCTTTGATAACTCGATCAGCCCTTTCTGTTGTGCTCAGAGCAGAAAGGGAGCAAACACAACTGGTGAGCCCTTCCCCACAGTGCTCTGATCAGTCTTGGCTACACAATCACAGTAGTGAAAGGAATCAAGCACTCCCCCACAGTATTTATTTGTTTCTATCCTCTGTGAATTACTAGCCATGATGACACATGACAGCAAATATAGAGCTGTCAGAAAAATAAATCTGAATTTCAGGGTCTTGGTAGGTCACTGAGTCCAGTTTGAAAGCTAATGTCTAAAGATTCAGACTGAGAATGTATTTATTTTGAATGGGATGGAAAACATTAAACATTTTGAAGCTTTCTATACAAAACAGGCAAGGTGAGAATTTAATGTTATAATAATTTTCTTGTGGGTTTATTGCATATATTAATGATTGAGACAAACATGTAAAATATTTTTCTCAATGCAGGATCTGTGCGTTTTATATTGGGGTGCTGCTTTTGAGAGTTTAAGCAGAATCTGCAGTAATACTAAAGAGTATTTTCCTGAAATTAACAGCCCTGTGTGAGAAAACATTGTTTATAAAAATAAACAATCTATTTTGTCTTTTTTAACTATGTAAATATAGCAAATTCATGAGTTAATACAGTATGCAAACCTATCTGAACTGTTTTCCTTGTTTGATGGCTTCAATAGTAAAAGCTCACTGCAAGGAAGAAGGGAATAATATAGTTTCTGTGTTAGTGGTAGCTAGGATCAAAATTAATGGGTTTAAACTACCAGAGGATTTATATTATATGTGAAGACATACAATATATTGTCACAGGAATGGCTGGAGACTGACCTAAATGTGTCAAAGCTGCCTTGGGGAAAGAGAGCATCCCAGGACTGGCTGCCAGTTCTGCTTGCTTGTGAGTCCACAGCAGCTTAATCCTTACTGAGATCTAATAGAAAAGCTGTGCCATATTATTTTAGGTATCTCAGTTCACTGTTCTCAGCTTTAGGAATTAGTGTTGGCCAGAGGATGATTGTTTCCTGCCACAGTTTACATGTATTTATTTTCTGCTCTTTGCAGAATTAAAGGTAGTCTCTTTCAACACAATCTTATTCTACTAAAACATCAATTTACCAGTCATCTACTCCACATATTTACTTTCTCATTCTCTGGTTTTCAAGTCAGGAGTGCCACAGAATCTGACTGTTAAAAGCTTTTTAAGAAGAAATTAATTTAAGCAAAAAATTACTCCACAAAGCATTCTAGATTCCATAAAACTATATTTTGAAGAAATACATTTAATTGAAATAATCTTCACTCAAGTAAAAAGGCCATTTAAACCAATGCTAATTGCAACATGGATCTTTTGACGGGCAGCAGAGTGAACTGGCCCCACAGAGCCTCTTTCCTCACCATGAATGTTAATGGCAGTTCCACTTTGCATTTATGGCTTCCAACCCCTAATCCCATTTCCTACATACATCCTTCTGGTTTAAATTTTTAAAAAGTGCAGAAATAAGAAATAAGTCAGTGAAAAGAGCTAGAATGAACAGGACCATAACTTGTTAAAAATGGCTGATCCGTGTCTTTACTCATCAATATTATAGTGAGACTCTTTCCTTCCCACAGAGAAAGTCATTGCAGTTAATTAGGAATCTCCCACTTTCACTGAAGTCCTTTGCAGTTTGTAACACTCATGAAATAAATTGAGTTTGCTGATCTTCTCTGAGCCACAACAGAAACCCCAAGTCAGCAGTGCCCACCAATATGGGCACACTGCTAGTCTGAAATCCAGAACTTGCAAATTAGAGGACATTGCTTTGAAAAGTATAGATGGTACCAATTCTGAACACTTTTCACATCTAAGGTAAAAATCTGTTGGGTTTATATGTGTGTGAGAGTTAGGACACTGAAACTCCAGGAGCAGCTACTTAAAATATTTCTATGGCACCCAAATCAGATAATTCCATCTGGAACTGAAGATGTGGAAACTAGCTTTCATTTTCTGTAGTGGATACAGGGGCTGTTTATCTCCATGGAGCATTAAAATGACTGCTTCTGTATATATTAAAAGTAAAGCTTAGCACAACGAAATGCCCTTGAAATATGAAAAATACATAGTTTTTACTATACCCTAAAATTCCTGGATTCCACAAAGCATTATGTCCTCATTTAATTAAAAGATTCTTCGCATGCTTCAAGTTAAGCATCCCCTCAAAATTTTTTTGGTGTTTGGGGGACTGAGACATCATTTTCCAGCCCTATTATCAAGGGGAGACAAAAGCCAAATATGGAAAAACCTGCCCTTGAAACACATGAAAGACCTGAACGAGCTCTTTGCCTCTTCCTGACATCAGAGCAAAGCATTAACCCAGCAAAGCCAAAATTCTGTTCTTGAGCAAAAAGCTCTTACCAGGCAGGGGTCAGTTTGTGGATTTCCAGAGGATGGTCTGGCAGTGTAGCCATGATTTGTATTCCATCCTGAAATAATTAATCTGTACAGCTCTCCCAGTTTGCTAGCCAGGCTCACCTGCTCTCTTACTCCCACAGGCTCCTTTGTGCCAGCACTATCTCCACCAGTTTGTTATTCTTACCTGCAAGGATGGCTACAACTGGAAATATCTTCAGCATTGTTGCACACATCTTCTTGATGCTGGGAGAGAAAAGAGACCAGATGCTGCTTAATGTTTCGATTGAAACTGAGCTGGTTTATTTTTTGAAGTTGGTTTTTTGTTTTCCTTATCAGCTGTGTATCAACACGTCATGAGCTGTTTCATTCTCCTTTATCACATGTGTGCCTTTCTCCGACTAGTGGTGTGATTGCTCACTTGAAACCATTTTGTGGGGTTTGAGCAACCAAGGGTTTTGTTAATAATAAACCTTTGAATCAGAGAAGACCAAATTCTCCCACTTTTGCCAGGCCCTGCAGTATTTGCTTACCCAAGTACTTCCACTGAGTACAAGAAAAGTATTTGTGGAGCTGTTTAGTAGTCAATCTGATTACTAGTGTTGGGGTCAGGCCTAATATGAATAATCTTTATTTCCTGTTAATTCTGTAACTTCCTTTTAAAAACGGGCATGTGTAGATAATACATTGTCAGTACATTTTCAATTCAAAGCATGTATCTTATACATTTTTTTCAGCTTCCTGCAGGAGCCAGGTTTGCTTTTAGTGCTCCATGGTGCTTGACTGAGGCTGATTCAGAGCCCTGAGCTGCAATGGGAGGATCTGCTCTGTACACAGCTCTGAAGACAGAGCAGAGAGCAGCATTGCCTCGTACATGTGTGCCTGCACCTGGGACCAAGGCAGGTGACATGGCCAGGGACTTTTTCTATGCTTGTTGAAAGCATGAGACTGATTCATGCCTGATGATCCCATGGGAAGCATTTTGGAAGATGGGGTTCAGCATCTGGCCATGTGAGGTTGGAGGGGAAAGGTATAACCAGGCTCTCCCTTGTCTCTCATGTGACATGGTGGCAGACCCTTCAGCAAAGAAGTCAGGTTGCTGCTTGCATCAGTTACTGCTGGGATCAGGTTTATGAACTATTTTATTCTGCCAGATACTTCTGTGCATGGCAGATGCCTGAATAATCTCTGGGCAGATGGCAGGGTTTGCTGATAGTTTTATATGAGCCATCTCCCAAAGTTTTGGAGATGTCTTCTCCTTGGTTCTGACTGTCAGCACTTCACACAGATTCCAACAGAGTGGGCAGTGCCTGTCTTTAAACTAGAGGATAGGCAAGTCTTGCAACTGTTAAATGTCTTGTCCAAGAATCACAGGGACCCAGAGTCCAAAAAGGAATATGTACATTGGAAGACTGAAATTCAAATTCAGATTTCTTCCAAAAGTTGAAAAGCATTTAGATTCACCTTCACTGAGGAAGTGTGGAGGGATCACAAGCACTCATGGGAAATTTCACTGGCTTTCCCCAAAGCCTAAAATGGGAGCTGCTGCTGATTTCTAGTCATTTAACCATGGATGAGTGCAAATGATCTGAACATGAGACAACCTACAGACACATTTCAGTGATTGCCTGTGGCAGCTCCATAATACCCAGGAGTCTGACTGGCAGCTCACAGAGCCCTGATCCTTTGCATAAGATAGCAATTTTCAAAAAACCACTGCCACTCTGCTGAGTAAGTCAGCACCTGCAGGATCCTGTATCTTCACCACAGTATCAGTGTGTGCTCTAATTCCCTCTCGTCCATCAACACCAAAGTCCTTTCCCTGGCATTTAAAGCTCCCTCAGCTAATATGTATTTTTGCTTTGTTACACTCACTTTTTGCCAATTTAAAAAATGACAGAACTACATTCCTGGAGGGTGAAATGCTCAGTTTGACCAGAGAACAGGAGCCAAGAACACAAATCCTGTATGTGGCCCTCTAATTTTGGGATGAAGGGCTGAGATTACCAGTTACAGAATGGGTATAGCTCATAGCAAAAGATTACAACCATTACCCTGTTTTACAGAGGATTCTGAACAGCAGGAGTGTTTATGTTTGACTATTACCCACCTGGGGCTCATTCCACTCAAAGCAGAGGTTCCTGCAGGGTTACTCTCCTGTGAAGGGGATAGATGGCACCTGTCAGCTCCTGACTGCTTCTAACTCATTTCTCCTGGAGAACAGCGCTGCCTGTTCAGGGCAACTGAACACAGAAAACAAATTCTGCTCTGGTTTGATGTTTTAAATTACAATGGGAAAAAGAACCTCTTACTTACAGTGCTCAGCTAAGAGGAGAGAACAGCCCAGAGTGCAGCAGCACAGCAGCCACTTTGCTCTGGGTGGAGAAAAGAATCCTATCTCGAGATAAAATGGAAGGGGCCACTACCAGGAGCTGTGTGTTAACAGAGTTTGTGAGTCAAGCCTGTGTACACTGAAATATATTCAGAAATGTTCCCTTTCAAGCAGCTGCCATTATTCACTCTCTAAATAGAAGTGTCAGTCATTAAAAAATGAAGCCCAGAGGCAAACCCCAAGCAAGGCAGCATCATCCAGACAAAGCACTGCCAGGATATTTAGGAGTTGCTTCTGTTGGCCTGAAACCTAATTAAAAAACTTCCTGTAGAATTCCATGTTTTGCTTGACAAAGCTCAGCAGTGTTCCAACTGCTGTCTTCCTGAAATAAGCTAAATCCATAACTGTGTGATGACACTAAACCCAGTCTAACCCAGTGATTTATGAAGCTCTCTATTTCTGTATCACAGCTGATGGCTGAGGATGAAGAGAGGTGTGTAATTAAAGATTCTAACAAGTGCAGTGAAAGAATTGCTTTAAGCCTCTAAATCCATCATTAGGTTGATTTTCAAATGCACAGTACAATTTGCTTGCTTATTGCACAGCCCTGTTTGTGGTTTAAAAAAACATTTATAAGTTTTTGTGGAGTGTTTGCAGCCTAAAAACTAATTAATGAACCCACTGCTATTTTTAATTTTGTAGAGAGTGAAAGTAAGGTAACAAAAATATAAACTCTTCTGAGGAGAGCACTATGGCTTGTCACTTCAAAGTAACTTGCTCAGAAATATGCGTAACCCTCTGTATTCAATCCCCAGATGAATATTATCAAATATTATCAAATATCAAATTATGAGCTTCTTATCAAAAAGCACAATTCCATTTTCTTGTAAAAGGTCTAGAATGGTCTTTTCTTTTATGTTGTCCCTTTTCTCACTCCAGAAAGGAGTCCTATTTTCCTTTTAGCCATTCAAAAGCCAGAGTTTCCTAGAGCAAAATCTTTGTCCAACAAGCTTTCCTCTTCCTGGGGGGAAAAGAAGAAAAACAAGCACTAAAGTGAGAAGAAGCAGCCACCCAGTGCTCTTGTCCTGGCACTGAGGATGCTCCCAGTGCCTCTGCCTGCCTTGCACTGCTCTGGCCTCTGCACAGGCAGGGTGGGGAGCAGATCCAGCCTCTCTGACAGACACAGACCGTGCAGGAAGTTTTCTTATCCTGCATTGCTTTAGGAAACTGATGCCTGCTGCAGTCAAAAGGATTTGTTTGTGTGCAGCACCTTGCACTAGAACTGTGACACCTGTACCCACAGCAGTGTGTGTTTAGTCACCCAGTTCCATGGGAAATTGATGTGAATGTAAACATCTGGACACATTTGTGGATCTGGCTCAGGATTTTTGGGTTGACAGGAACACTCCTCTGATCTTCCCTACCTTCTGACCTGAAGAAAAAATGAAAAGCAGAGAAACAGCTGCTCATGATGCTGCCCCAGACCTCCTGGGGATGCTGGTGGAGCATCCACATGCCCTGGGATTCGGCTGCCTTGGATTGTGCTGGAGCAGGAGGATGGAAGTGCTGGAGGGAGTTCTGTTGCAGCAGCAGGGGATGGTTATACACGGTAAATTTAAACACCTTGTGTGCAGGGGAGCTGAGCACCACGAGTGCCCTGCTGGATGCAGGATAAAGAATGACTTTCTAACGTAAAGTGCCACCATCAGAGAATCCATTTCTGCTCGGTGGCTCAAGTGTCAAAGCCAAAGCAAGCTCTCCCCTGCGTGGTAGATCTCAGTAAAATGGTGCTGCCTTTGTACCATCGCTGTTTCCTTGGATTTTCATTGACTGCATAACCTTTTCCCTGCATATGATTAACTCTCCTTTTGTCTTTTTTCTTTTGACCTTTCTCTCTCTCATGTAGTTTCACAATTGAAGCTAATCAAACAAAAAGCAAAACAAACCCAAACCCAAACCCAAAACAACAAGCAAACAAACACAACAACAAAAAAGGAAAATAAGGAAAATTCACACTAAGGATATGGGGATTGAACTGCCTATCAATCTTATCAGAGCAAAAGGTCTTTTTTCTAATCATTGTTTGCATTTTCATAGATTAACAATTTTTGAAACTATTAAGTGGTTTTGTTCTTTTGGTTTGGCAGCATTTGTTGTCCTTGTCTAAAATGAGAAATGCTTTCAGCTTAAGAGCATGGAACTGTATAATTTATATGGTGGCTGCTTGCCTTAACAGGTATGATAATGTAATTTTAGGGTTACTCTGCCATATTAAAACCTGGCATAAAATTAATGCAATTGGGCTGAACTCTAGGCTTTCCACCTGCTCCTGCTGTCTCTGAATTGGAGGGTTCAGGTGCATTGATGTTAAAAGGATGTGTTTGTGCTTTCAAACACAACAGTTCATGCTGTCAAATGACTACAAGGTGACCTCATTCTTTATTTTAAAAAATAGCCTGTTTTTAAATTCTCACTGTTTCAAGGAAATTCTTGGACTCAGTGCTGACCTCAGCTGCTCCCAATTCCATGTATTGCTACAAATCTCTCTGCTTTTGGCATGCTCCAGTTTAGGAGAGAGACTAAAGCAGCCTCTGTGTCTGAGCACTGCTTTGCCTGCCTGAGTTTGACCTGGCTGTGAATTCCTTTCATTTTAATTCACATAACTGGCCCCTGGAGGGAACTGAGAAGCTGTTTCTGCATCCAGGCTCTGCAACTCAGCTGCCCTCTGAAGGAGCCTGAATTTAGTGGGACTGTGTGGCCTTTTTCTTGGGGAGGCAGAATAATATTTTATATGCCATTAGTTATTAATTAATGGTTGTACAGCTGGTTTTGCCCAGCTGCCCTTCTCCCAGCAGAAATGCCATGGGGTCCATTGGCAGCTGGAGCCTGGCTCTGCCTGCTGGCAGCCAGCTCCCCAGGCTGCTCTGGCACTGCCCCTGGAGGTGGTGTCTGATGGGGCATTTTCCTTGGGAAACTCTGAGTTCCCAGAAGCTGGGCAGGGCTTTGGAAATGCTGCAGCATCTTAAGGTGGGCAAGCTAACATAGAGTGAACCAAGAGCAGCTACTTACTTTGTGCCTGGCTTCATGAGACTTTTCCTTTTGATTCCCAGGAGCTTCCCAGGAGAAGGTTACTTGTTTACTTGGTTTTAATTCTCAGCAAGAATGATAAGATGCTTCCTTTCCTGCTTTGCTAATAATCTCATTAGACTTGTCTTAATTATTTTTATTGCACTGAGCATGGCAACACGATAATGTGATGAAGTTGTGGAGCAGAGGATCAGCAATCCTGAATACAAAACAGTGCAGGAGACCAGGAGATAAACCTAAGCACTTGTTTTGTCCTGCCTCTGACTTGCTTGTGACAGGCAACCAAAGTTATTCTTCAGCTGATGGGGACTCAGATCCTGTAGCCCGTCTGCTGCTGTTCCAATTCTTTGGAAGCTCTTGTTATCCTTCAGTGATCAAGTGGGCACTGAGTTTGCCAAGTGTAGGGAAGTAATGGAAAATGAACCTGTCAGCAGCCTGTACATCGTGGGAGCAGCTGGGAAAGCAATAGCTCAGATGATTTCAGATGAACTCATCTGAAAAACATATGGATCTTAATAGCTTGTAGGGTGTAACCTTTGAAAAACAACAGTCTAATCCAGTTGTACTCGGCAATTTGATTCAAACGAGCTAGTGGAAGCCGTGGGGCAGCCCAGCCCGGCACAGTTCCACCCCGGTCCCGCCTTCCCCCGGGGCACCCGGGGTTCGCAGCTGGACAAACCCGTCCCGGTGGCGGTGGCGGTGGTGGCACCCTGCACCCGGGCGTGTCCCGCAGCCCGGCTCCGTGTCCTGCACACCCGCGGGTGCCCGTGTCCCTGCTCCGTGTCCCGGCTCCGTGTCCCTGCTCCGTGTCCCTGCTCCGTCTCCCGGCCGGCCGTGCCCGTGCCAGTGCCAGGCGGTGCTGCCGAGACCCGGGCGGTGCCTCTCGATGACCCCCGTGCCAAGGACACCCCCGTGCCAGGGACACCCCCGTGCCATGGACATCGCCGTGCCAGGAACCCTCGTGCCGGGGACCCCCCATGCCAGCGACACCCCCGTGCCATGGACACCCCCATGCCAGCGACACCCCCGTGCCATGGACACCCCCGTGCCATGGACACCCCCGTGCCAGGGACACCCCCGTGCCAGGGATACCCCCGTGCCAGGGACATCCCCGTGCCAAGGACCCCCATGCCATGGACACCCCCGTGCCAGCGACACCCCCGTGCCATGGACATCTCCATGCCAAGGACCCCCATGCCATGGACACCCCCGTGCCAGGGACACCCCCTGCTGCAGCAGCCTCCCCTCCCCTCGCCCAGCTCCTCCTGCCTGGGCACCCACAGAACATCCCCCTGGCTGCATCATCCCGGTCCACAATCTGCCCTGGGACTGCCACTCTCACAAGGGAAAGGCAAAAAGCCACGGGCTTGTACAGGCTTTCCCAAAGGATGAAATGGCTTTGTAAAATTATCAGAAATGCAGTTGGGATCTTTCTTTGCTCTTTTCCTTCCCAAGCACTGAGTACTGAATCTGTGCCAGCGATGATGTAAAACTGCTACTGGGTGGCCTTTTCTATAATGTTCAATAAGTGATATGTTCTTGGAGCCTGTATGAAATGCTGAAAAGCTTCCAATCCTATAAGCAGACAGCACTCAGAAAGAAAAAAAAAAGCATAAAACCCAGTTCAGGGCCTTATCTAGCAGCACCACTGATGTGACTGGTATTTAATTTGCATCAGGTTTTCATTTTGCCCCTTTTCATTCTGCAGGTTAATGTCATATCCAGCTGGGACTGTTCTGGTTGGCATCCGTCAGGGTCACTGTCTGTGCACAGCTGGAAAAAGCTGGTTCTGTTCACTGGGATTTTGGGAGCCAGGTCACACCCCAGCTGACAACTGACCTGTAGCAGATAGACTAGAGTGGTTGTACCTTCTAGCAGTAATTACATGTAATTAGAGTGTCTTCCTGGGACAGGAAGCCCCGACCTTCCAAAGGATGGTTTGCAGCCTTGATTTGAGTCCCGTGGTGTCAGTGAGATTCCTGCAGCTCTGGAGCCATCCATGTGCACACAGCTGTGGGAGCAGGGCTGAGCCCGGCCAAGAGGATGGCACCACTGAGCATGTTGCTGCAGAAAGCTGCTGTTTAGCCTCTGTGTTCCATCATTAAAATATGTCATAGCTGGGAGACACTGACCCATGCAATAATTTACGGTTTCCTCTACCTTTCTACCTCTGGGCATGGTGGTGGTGAATAATGACATGAAAGGTCAGTTTCATTTGCTCTTTCATTAAGGAAAGGCTGCTTCTATCCTGTGGATTGCAAAGAAAAAAATCTTAAAATAGTTCCAAGTATACATTTAAAGAGCAAAAATCAGAAAGCAAATCAATGACTTACATTTTTTTTTTTTAAAGTACAAGCCTACTGCAGCACCCAGTGACCTTGAATATGTCATCATTATAAAGATTAAATAAAAACTATTAGCAGCTTCTTGCAGTTGGGACTTTTAAGCCAAATGGGGCAATGCTTCTTCCTGATATTTCTACTTCAACATTTTATTTATTATTATTATTATTATTATTATTATTATTATTATTAATAGTATAGTTGACTGTTGCTACGTTCTAGAAATAAGTTTGTTTGAATAATATAATCTCTTTGGCAGTTCAAATGCCTTTCATAGAGTGCTTGTATTTTTTGCAAATGTTTCCTGTTTTAGGACATGAACTGGCCAAATAGATAATCAAATGGTGGGCGAGTTCAATACAAAGGCTGGCTCTTGACAATTAAAAAGGACTTTTTTTGTTGTGATTGAGCACAAATCCATGTGATAGTTTTTAAATACCTTTTATGTGTTATCCCTCAAGTAGCAGCTTAATTTGTACTTCCAAAGAACATCAGCATATCTTTCCTGTTTCCTTAGAAAATGCTATTTTTGTGATCTTATTCCTGTAAGCCACCCTCATCTTGTTCAGTAGTCCCTCAGGTCAATTACAGCAAAAGCAATACTTCCTCTAAGCAAATATCAGCATAATGCAGTTAGGCATCTTTTTTCATGTTTTAATAACATAAAAGTCTGGCAGAGTCCTGGTTTATTCCAGGCATGTTAAGCCTATTTTGATAGCCCTTTTTGCAATACAAAAGCTTTATGTACATTAGTAGCTTAAAACCTCCTGGGACCCTTTTGAGACAGGAATGTGCTCAGGTGAGTGTTTCAGCCTTGCTTGGATGGATGGGACCAGGGAGGAAAGGAAGGGACACCTGTTCTAAGGGGTCAGGGAAAAACCTTCTGGTATTTCATAACAGGAAATCATCTTCAAACTAAGGTTCCTTTTTAAAGAATTATTCTCAAGAATTGTCCTTTCTGCTCTGACTGCTTGTTAAGGCACTAGATACCAAATGCATTTTGTCCTTCAAAATTATGCCTATATAAGCAGTTTTGGAACCCATTTGAGTAGAGTTCTCGCACTGAGGTCTGGCAGTTCAGTCCTCTCAAGGTGGGTGTTTACTTATAGTACTTCAAAAATAACTGGGAAGACGTGGACTTCTAGTTCACAAAAGAAATTCCAAAGCTGACTACGTGCAGTGTTGATTGTGACAAGTAGACCTGAAATGCTTGTGTGCTGACTCTTGTGTTGGAGCAGAGCATGGGTTCATGTTACTAAACAGCATTTCTGTTTAGATTTGCTATTTTACATGACAGATCCATGAACAAATCCAGCCTCTGTTTACCCTAGGGGCTGGAGGGTGGGTTGGAAAAGCCTGGCTCTCCAGAATGCTGGTACCCTGCTGGTACAAGCTTTCTCATAATGCAGTGCAACAGGCTGTGCAGTGCTGCTGGTGAAACAGCAGCTGTGGGGAAGGTTATGCCCCTGTAGGTAATTTTATCCTTCACTTTTATTCACTGGAGTTTGCTCAGTAATCTCACTGCAGATACTCTCACTAAGCAGAGGAAAATCTACTCCTGTTTTTGTGTCTTGCAAACAGCTTTGCCTCTGTGTTACCTTTCCTTGTGTGGTACTGTGCAGCAGTGTAGTCTTTACTTAGGAGATCCTGAAAAAACCAAAGAGAAATCCACTTCTTAAATGTGATTTGGACTGCAAGAGGGGCAGCAAACTCACTAATATTTCAAAGAAACCCCTATATGAGAGAATATTTATTGTTTGGTTGTTTTAAAGGAATGCCAGGATGCGTTCCTAACAGGAGAGACTATTATTTCCTCTTACAACACAGGGCAATTTTAAAGCCAGTTAGCAGCAAGCATGTATCCCTCAGGTCTTCCTGCTGACCAGAAGGGAGCATACAGGGCATCCAGAGGGCAGGGATGAACAGTGTGAAGGGATATCAGGCAGTGTCCCTTAATCATCAACCACATTTTGGTCTGAAAATGGTACAGCTTTGCTAATTGTCTCTCTTTGATAAGTTACTTTCTGCTCCGTGTTGTCTTCTGCTGGAAGCTGGGTTACTGCATTTACTGGAAGCCAGAGAACAGATTTCTCAGGATGCTTTTTGCCATGTATCTGGCCTAACTCCTCAGCTCAGCACAGCAAACCTGGAGTGACAGTGGTGGTATGAGCAACTGTGTGGGATTTCCTTTTCTGTGCTGGTTTCACTCTGGCCAGAAATAAATATATGGCAACAGAGCAGTACAAAAACAACCCATGCTGGTTTATCTCATCCATGTGGAAACTGCCATTTCCTTTATGAACACTGATCAATACCAGTCTTGAGATATGGCTGGAGGTCTCAGGCCTGTGGGTCTGTTTTCCTGAAGGATTTTGCTTTTCTGCAGGTGCCTGTGTTTCTCTTTTCTGCAAGGAAGCCTCACCTTTAGTAACCATCTCTTCTCACTACAGAGAGGAGGCTGGACCTTGCCCTGTACCTGGTGCAGGCTCCAGCCCCTCGTGTGGCTTGAGCCGTGGGTGGCTGTGTGCACTTTGCCATCCCACTCTGTCACTGCTAGCTGGGATGAACACGGCCCTGCAAAAACTGTTGGCTTTGCTGTAAGCAATTGGCAACATCTTTCCCATGACCTGGGCTGCGTGATTTGTAAGTCTCTCAGTAATCTCCCTCAAACATGAGCCAATTTCTCTTTTAAAACTCTTATTACATTAAAAGAAAAAAATAACCTAGCACTGCTGAGCAAGATGGTATCAAAAATATAGTTCTTGCTGCCAACCAATACAGATTTATACCTTACAGCAGAAAGGACACAGAGCCTCAGTTTTTGATTAGAACAGCTCAGCTTTTCATCAGTAAAAATTGAGGTCCACAGTGCCAAATAAAATAAGGCCAGCTTCTTAGCTGGTTTAAACTGGATGACCTCCATGTAGTGTCACTTGACCTGCACTGAATTTTACTTGCTGAATTTTGGCTGTAACATGACTCACCATCTCTAACCAAGTAAGACATACAGCAGGATTGCAAAGGATGTGTCTAAAGAGATATGTTGCTACTCTGCTCCTATCCAGTCCTAGATGCCCAGTTCTTGCAGATAGAAGTAGGACCCTGCTCTCACACACATTTATCAGGGTTTTTTTCCTCCTTTGGAGTCTGAATTTATGTTTACGTCTTGCTGGTGGAGCATTTGTCCTAGTGGAGTGGGGATTTTATCT
This sequence comes from Onychostruthus taczanowskii, assembly GCF_017590055.1. Lineage (NCBI taxonomy): Eukaryota > Metazoa > Chordata > Aves > Passeriformes > Passeridae > Onychostruthus > Onychostruthus taczanowskii. The sequence goes on from NW_024498462.1 coordinate 4,673,320, forward strand.
GTTTCTTTATTCTGGCAAGCTGCAAACCAAAATTTTAACACCCAGTAAACAAAAATGAGAATCAGTTTGTTCTCAGTAAAATATTTTTGTGATACAACAGTGGTAAGTAAAAATGGCATCTGCAAAGCACCATGTTCTTCCTTTGGTGCTTGGTAATTTTAGCACTGCAGTCAGGTAGCTGGGGAGGAAATTTTGGGGCTGCAAAAATTTCAATGAAAACCCCCAGTGAAAGAGTTGTTGGTGATTTTGGTGATTTTGTCATGCTTCCACATTTAGTTCCTCTAGAGGAGGCCAGATCATGAAGAAACGCCGAGAGCATTAATCCAAAGGACCATGTTCTTCCTTTGGTGCTTTCAGTAATTTTAGCACTGCAGTCAGGTAGCTGGGGAGGAAATTTTGGGGCTGCAAAAATTTCAATGAAAACCCCCAGTGAAAGAGTTGTTGGTGATTTTGTCATGCTTCCACATTTAGTTCCTCTAGAGGAGGCCAGATCATGAAGAAACGCCGAGAGCATTAATCACACTGATGTGTACTTTTCAGCTATCTTTTGGCAGCCTTTTGAAAGTCACAGCTAAAAATACTGAAAACACTCTAGGCTTAGTGGGATTTGAGTTAAGAAAAAGGACAGCATAGAAAGAAAATCCTTAGAACAATGGGTTGTGCTATGGCTGTACTTGCAGAGATCCCAGCTTAGGTGAGATAACAAAAGGATTGTTCATCTGAAATAGGGGTGCACCTCATCTAAAGGGGAGTCCCACACTGTACTCTGAAAAGTTGTGGGTTTTGAGGGGCTTATCACTGTGATGGCAATATGAATGGACAAACATTTTGGTGGTGGGTTTACCTTGGCTGGATGCCAGCTGCTCACCAAGCTGCTCTATCACTGCCTTCCTCAGCAGGACAAGATGGGGTGGGGGAAAATAAAATGGAAGAAACCCATGGGTCAAGATATAGGCAGTTTAATAAAGTAAAAGCAAAGGATGCACATGGAAGTAAAGGAAAACAAAACATTTATTCTCTACTTCCCATCAGCAGGCAATGTTCAGCCACTATCCAGGAAGCAGGGCTTTGGTACACAGTGCAATTGTTCTGGAAGAGAAAGGTCATAATAATGAATGACATAGGGGCAGGCAGCAATCAGCATCTCTCAGACTCAGAAGACCTCCTGATGCTTTAAGCTTAATAGCCCAAGTCTTAGACTTGAATCAGCAGTTCATTTTAGGATATGGACTATGAAAGCCTAAGTAGAAATCAGCAAGTAAATCAATTATTTTTCCCATCTGCCTACTATTTTAGTATATTACATGATTTATGCCAGTTGTTCTTCTGAAGATATTAAAAGACTGAAACGTGAGAAAAGCATGGGAGGCACAGGCTGTGGTAATAAAATGGATTTCTTCACTGATTTTACAGGCTGTTGTAAAGTCCCCACGTGACTGTATTTACTCACTCCCAAGTCACGTTTTTGTCTAGCATCGAGCAGGAGTGGCCAGAGATAAACCCTACACTAAGCTCTTGTTCCTGCCTCCATTGGATGCAGAAGCATTGACTGTCCAGCAGCCAGAAATTCAAACTCTTAGTGATGTCAAAGTGTGACTGGTTTTGCCGCAGCTTTCTCTGCAGCAGAAGATGAAAACTGGGGGAGCTGCCGTGTGTGCGGCGGGCGGGACAGCAGGGACAGCCAGCAGCTCCCTGCTGCATCCTTTCAGGGATGCTCTGCTTTCCTCCCAACGGCACTGGCACTTTGTAAAGTGCCCCTGGGGAATTAGCGAGGCGGGCACATTCCCACATTCCCCAGGGCTCCTGTCACTGTCAGGTCGGGCATACACGCACGTGATCAGGGTCTAAGAAGAAAAATATTTTATTTTGAGTGTTCTCTAGCTTATATACTCTTAACAAAGCGTGCTCTAACTTAGTATATTTATTGGTGTAAAGCAATCTGTGTTAATATAATTGGCAAACGTTTTACAGAAATTTAATAAGGCACGTACACACATTTACTTGTGCACATAGTCTAGCTTACAAAAATTTTCATGTATCTTTTCTAATCTGTTCCCATGCTGACGGCTTTATCTTCTTGCTATGGATACACTCAAAAATAATGAATTATTATTTCTTCTGCTAACTCAGCTTTGCTTGCAAGCCAGCTGTCAAGCCCCTCCATAGTCTCCTGGAGCCTCCTGATTTTCCCTCCCCATGTAAGATTTATCTAATGTATCCATTACTGTGTCTTGGGAGCAGTGCCCTGGTGCAAGGGAGCCGCACCGAGGGGCAGCGTCACGGGTCTAGATTGAGTTACCGAGGTAAACAGCAGGGAGCACAAATCCCAATAAACTGGAATTGCTGGAAACATACCTTCAAATCCTAGTTTGGAGCTTAAATCTTTGCCGGTTTGGGTTAGAACAGGGGCTGGGCGGGTTCACTCTTGGTTACCTGCCGGAATTGAGCCCTGGAATAACGCTCGTTCCCCGGCATCCCTGCTCACTCTCTCCTGTCCCCCGGCACAGACGAGGGAGAGGAACAGGTTTTGTTTCACCAGGAGGCAGCTTTGCCACGCTGAAGGGAGATGGGCTGCTCTGCCCGCTCCGGCTGCGGGGCTGCTCCGAGCCCTGGGGGTGCCCTCCTGCCTGCGCCTCCTCTCCGAACACCTAATAACTCACATCTGCTCTTCTGACACCTTAACCTCTCCTAAAACCTTGCCTTTCCAAGGCGGGTCCTGCCCTGGCTGAGACAAGGGTGGAACTAATTACTTTGTATTAATATGCAATAACAATATTTGGCAAGACTGAAAGAATCCCCAACCCAGGCTGCCTCCAGCCCCTCGCAGGTCCCGCTGACCTGTCTTGATCCCCGCCCCTGCTCCGGCCCGGCTTTTCAGTCTGACTGCTGCCCCGGGATGGGCACGGCCCCGTCCAGGGATGGATAGCCCCGATTCGGGATGGACAGCCCCGATTCGGGATGGATAGCCCCGCCCCGGGATGGATAGCCCCGCCCCGGGATGGATAGCCCGGCCCCGGGATGGATAGCCCCGATTCGGGATGGACAGCCCCGATTCGGGATGGATAGCCCGGCCCCGGGATGGATAGCCCCGCCCCGGGATGGATAGCCCGGCCCCGGCATGGATAGCCCAGCCCCGGGATGGATATCCCCGCCCCGGGATGCACAGCCCCGCTCCCGCCCCGCCCGCGCCGCCGAGGGCAGGTAAGGGCTGCGGGGCTTCTCCGTGCCGGGCACAGCCCCGCTGTGCAGGGGGGCGGGAGCGCAGCCCCGGCCGGGCTCGGTGCGAGCGCTCCGTGCCCGTGCCGTGCCCGTGCCGTGCCCGTGCCGTGCCCGTGCCGTGCCCGTGCCGTGCCCGTGTGCCGGGCACAGCCGCTGCCCCCGCCCCGGGCCAGCCGAGCCGCGGGTGCCCGGAGGGGTCCGGGACTTCCCCTGCAGGCAGGGTCTGGCCTCGGGGGCACCGTGCGGGAGTGTGGGGTCGGGCGGCTGCACGGAGCAGCGGGATGGATAGCCCGGCCCCGGCATGGATAGCCCAGCCCCGGGATGGATATCCCCGCCCCGGGATGCACAGCCCCGCTCCCGCCCCGCCCGCGCCGCCGAGGGCAGGTAAGGGCTGCGGGGCTTCTCCGTGCCGGGCACAGCCCCGCTGTGCAGGGGGGGGGGAGCGCAGCCCCGGCCGGGCTCGGTGCGAGCGCTCCGTGCCCGTGCCGTGCCCGTGCCGTGCCCGTGCCGTGCCCGTGCCGTGCCCGTGCCGTGCCCGTGTGCCGGGCACAGCCTGCCCGGAGGGGTCCGGGCAGCCGAGCCGCGGGTGCCCGGAGGGGTCCGGGACTTCCCCTGCAGGCAGGGTCTGGCCTCGGGGGCACCGTGCGGGAGTGTGGGGTCGGGCGGCTGCACGGAGCAGGCAGGACGCGGGGACAGCCGCGGTGCCCGTGGCGGGGCGGCAGTGCCGGTGGGACGTGGGTCACAGGTGCCCGTGGGCGCTCGGGGTCAGGATGGAGGTGGCCGTGCCTTCCCCAGCCCTGCAGGGGCGGCTCGGGACTGCTGCCACCGACCGGGCTGCCGGGGCCCTGCCCGGGCACGGGGCATCATTCCCCAGGGTCTGGCCGGGACTTCGGGCTGTTCATATCAAAGTGTATCTTATCTTGCATTGATGAATTGTGTTATCAAAGCCTTTTGCAATTAGTCACAGAGTGTTTTTTGTCCCATCTATTAAAATTAAGTTTGTGAGGCAGCTGTTGGTTTTCAGAGGAGAGATCATAGAATCAGAATAGTTTGGGTTGGAAGATCATCTCATTCCAAGCCCCCTGCCATGGGCAGGTACACCTTACTCTAGACCAGGCTTCTCAATCCCCATCCAACCTGGCCTTGGACCCTTCCAGGGATGGGGCATCCACAACTTTCCCTGTAGAGGAAATCTGATATAAAAAAAACTTTTAAAAAAAGGACAGTCCTAGAAAATAAGGGGTACTTTTGATGATTTATAGTGTACTTTTTGTTATTATTTCCCCACTTTGTATTCCAAGTAATTTGTAAAAATGTGCAATGTGATGTGTCACTTCCCTGTGACTTCTGCTGTTTTGTCTGTGTTTTCCTAGTCTCCCTTCTCCACACTGGTTTTGTTTACTTCCTGTTCATGCTTCATTGTTGTAAATGCTTGATATGGCAATAAAACCAGCATTTATTAATTTCTGCTTCCTTTGCAGCCATCTCTCCAGTGTGATCAATGCTGTTGTGTAAGCCATGGTAACCTATGGCTTATGACCTGTTTGGTCCTTATACCTTTCTAGGATTGCTTTGGCAGTGAGTAATTTTGACATAGAATAGTTTGCAGTGGAGCTTATTCTCTCCAGTGATGCTATAAACCATTCTATGCCCCTGCATCTCTGCCCCCAGGGCATGGTCAGACAGTGGAGATCTACTGGCCTGTCCCTGTGACACTTCTGTGGGGGTGTCAGAGGCAGGAGTTAGCTGGCTCTGAGGGCTGAACCCATTTCCCTTGCCTCCCTCCCTGTTCCACCTTTGGCAGAGTATCTGAGAAACTCCACGTGGTGACCCAGGTTTCTGCTCTCCTGCACATTTCTGTAATTGAAGTGCAAACTTGTTTTTTTTCCTCCTGAACTCATAAATTGTATCCCTTTAATGGGCCTCCATCCCTGGGAAAGGGGCAGCCCTTGCCACAGTGTGGCACAACGTGGGACAAAGTGTTCATTGTACATGAGGCTCGCTTTGATTGCATTTAAATCAATATTGTTATCTGCACTCAGAGATGTAGCAGGGGAGTGTGTGTGTTGGGGGGGGAGAAAAACAAAGCAATGATAAATGTTTGCAACAAACTTATAAGGAGTGCAAGGCTGTCCTGGGGTATGAACAGGCGTCAGAGCCTGAGAAAAAATAAGGGATTGTTAGTGACACTTGATTCAAAACCAAGTTGGGTGGTTTTTGTTTTTTTGTTTGTTTTTTTTTGTTTGTTTGTTTTTGGTTTTTTTTTTTTTTTTGTTTTTTTTGTTTGTTTTGTTTTTTTTTTTTTTTTTTTTTTTTGCAAGTTAAACCTAATGGTGCAGTTCATCTTGGAGAGGCAAAACAGATGGGATTAGAAACTCAGCCCGGCAGGATGCTGCTGGGAAATGCTCTGGGTGGCTGCTTGACTGAGCCTCCATGGCTTCAGGAGCTTCAGCCCAAGCTGTTCCCTTCTTGCAGACCTGCAGCTCTCAGGGCTGACAGCACAAAGCAGAGTCACCCGTGTGGAGTGTCCTGGGCTGGCATCTCACCCTCTGCAGCATAACGTGCATTTTACACAACAGCATCCTCATACAGTTGTGTCTGGGCAGAATTAGAGATGTCACTGCTTACATAAAAGTCCCCAATCTTATTAAGCTTAAGCACCTAGAAATAAAACTACATTGTTCAACAGTTCAGATGACCTTGTTATTTTTATCCAAAAAGTCTGTTTTCTCCACCTTCCTTCAAGATTTGCTAAGTATTCGTGGAGCTGCACAGATGGAAGAAACACCTTGTCTGTGCAAGGAAGTAGTAGCAGATGATTATCTGATTCTGATTTTATTTTTAGTGATTTAATTAAATCAGTGCAATCTGTGTTTAGACTTCTCACTTGAGTTTGTCTAAACTTTTATGTTAAGCTGAACTAAATGACAGGCCATGTCCACATGCAGATTTGTGCTAGTTTAAGCACATCTGTTTATAGCTGTGCTTGTAGCTAATTAACCTACTGCAACCTTGTCTAGTAGAGAGAACCTAGTATGAGAACTGTGGTTTTGTGTCGAAATTAGTGAATCTGATTCACTTTTAATCTCCTTGTGAATTGAGACTACCCATCCCTGGTAGCATTAGCCTCCTCATGGCTGTGGGTGTTGGATGTCACCCCTCACTGGGCAGACTTAAACCTGTAAGCATTGCAGGGGACAGACAGTGGAAGCAGGTGCCTTCTTCCTTCTTGTGAGCAATGAGTGCTGCCAGGGCCTCCTGTGCCACTCAGGTCAGCAGCTCCTAGAGCATCTGCATGGCTGCAGTGGGTGAATGAGTGACTGAGTCTGTGTTTTCATTGGAAAGTTGGATTATTTCTGGAAGGAAAGTGGCCAGTTTAAAACAAATATTCCCATATATGAATTTGTTTCCACATGGAACAAGGTCTGTGAAAGCAGGGGATGTGGCAGATTCAGCAATGGGCTTACTCCCCTTGGAGTTTCCTTTCACTGTGTCACAGGGTGACAAAGTAAAACAGCTGTAGTTAAAATTTTAGTGTAGTGCATTTCTGTAGTAGAACTAGGCCCAGCACAGACCAGTCTAGGCCTCAGCACATGTTTGGGAATTAGAAGAGAAAAAGGCGGGAAGCCCAGATCAGACACGGACCTCGCGCATCATTTTTCTCCCCCTCCATCACGGGAAGGGTGACCCCAGCCTCTGGATGTAGACCCTCTTTGTTTTGGCATCAGTGACTAAAAACTACAGGTCAGGGAATTAATTCCTAAGAGTGTTTCTAAAACTCCTTTTCTTGGTTGCTGGAGGGAATTATACCTGCTGGATATCTCCAACTATGTGATGCACCCTGCTGTTTTACAGTTAACTCAAAACTGGAATGAAGGTATTTCAGAATCATCCAGGCATGGCTGAGGCTTAAAAATAATCAGTGACCAGAAGGAAGGATCCCTCAGTATGCAAAGTTTCCTAAACAAACAGCACTGTTTTCCCTTGGGATTTATCACCACGCCTCATGCCATTGAGCTCAGCAGGCACAGGAGTACAAAGGAATTGGGCCCTGCATATTTTTAACTTCACCCTGTTACAAAACGAGGTGGTTTTAGCATTGTGGCTTTTAAAATAAAACGTCTTCTGATCTGGAGCTCCCAACCAGGGTAGGTGTTGCAAGCTCACAATTATTGGGGCATAACAAGCAGGGTCAGGAAAGCAATTTAAGACATGTCACCACTGCAGGCAAACATGGAGAAATTATGTTTGGAAGAAAGCACAGTTGAGGTCAGCAAATATTTTTCTGGGTCAAAAATAATAGACAGAAGTTCTCATGGGTGGTTGCTTTTTCCTTCATCTTCCATTTCTGCAGTTTCTTTGTTTGAACTCAGACAAAACTTATCTTCCACCTCCCATTTTTCATATTGAAAATATCTGGGTTCTGAGGATGAGTGAGTGACAAAGGAGGACAGGGAAGTTATTACTCTAAATACTTGCAATGTTTTAGCTTTAAGCTGCTAACTGCTCAGTTTTAGACACCATACATTTAATTGTCTTTATCTTCTCAAGTGTAACAGCTGAGAAGCTGCTTTTAGGAGTACCCATCATACCAGTGGCATCTAGAAACCCTGCTAGCAGGACAGCTGAGTTTTTAAAGGTGATACAACAAGTCTGTTCTCCCTTGGCTTAGAGGGAAGCCTGGACACCAGGATGTTTCTCTGATGGAAATGTCAGTGTGGCAGAAGCAGATGTCCATGAGACGCCCTAAGCTGGCTCATAGTTAAACTGTGGGGGTGAAGGGCTGTTATAAACTAATAAATAAGGAATGCAAAGTCTTGTAGAACTCGTTTTCTTGAGGACATAAGTGCAGATTTAGAGCAAAGCTCAGCACAAGCCCCTGCCCCCACCCCAAAGCCAAGTGCATTTAGTGGAGGTGTGGGAGGCTTCCCTCTCACCTCCACCAAAGCTCTTGGGAGCAGAATGCCTGTGCTGGGAGTGAATGGAGGCAGAGCAGGTCCAGCAGGGTGACAGAGCAAACCCTCTGAGGTACTGGCATCCTCTCTGGAGATCCAGCATCCCTTTTCACTGGGATATTAGGGGATTTCTTGGTGTCCCAGGTGGCTGTGCTTGTTTATTTGTGTTCTGGCAATCTGCAGAATTACAATGAACTACATCCTGCAAGCCCTGCAAATAGTTCCCACCTATGAAATAAACAGAACTCTCAAATATTTAGACTATAGCATTGCATTATCAGTTTATTACCAATTAAAGGACTTGTTGACCTTAAGGAGTCTGAGTCAGACTTCTCCTCTGATGGGTGTTTTTATTTTGGCAGTGTTGGTTCTAGGAAATAATGATTAAGACTGAGAAGCTCAGTCTTTTGTTTACCCTAGGTGGTAACCAAAGGATGGTTCATTTAATTAAAAATGGCTAAAAGGAAGTAAATTGTGTGTAATGCAAATTCCACCCATGCAGTTCCTTGTTAGAAGGAGATGAGTAGAGTTCAGTGGAGATAATTATTCATGTGGTGGTTACATTGCATTGGGTAGAAATATAGAGGGGAGGAAAAATCCTTATGCATCCTTAACTGTGCCTTCTGTAATGTCCTGGGTCTGGGATGATTTTTGGAATCCAAGGCATTTCTGAGGCTGAGTGCAAATAGGCAGAATTCACCCATTTCCTCAGTTAAGCATTCCTCACATGCAGTGGATAGGGGAGTTTAATCATTTTTTTGGCTTAGCATTGTATTGTTTTTCTAAAATATCTTTGGCTGCTCTTGAGGGGCTGGGCTAGGGACCTGCTTGTTCTGATAAATTCCTGCAATTCCTCTGTGCCATCTTAGGGCCATTCTTGATCAATGGAATCTTTCACTAAAGCTGCCTAAGGGGAGGGGGAGGGAAGAGAATTTAGTAAAACAGCAGAGATTCTCCATCATGCTGGACATTATTGGAAAGTGTGATGTGAAGCAATGACTTGATCTGTGACAAACCACCCAGGGCTGTGCTCAGAATGAACTGAGCAGTAGTTTTTTGTTCTGGGATGCACACTGGAGGGAAGAGCCATCTCTAGGGTCAGAGCTGCTCTCTTGTAGCTCAGGGCCTGTCAAAGCTGCCCTCAGTGGGGGTTACCAGCAGCACGAGCTGCTCATCATTCTGTCTGAGCTGGGAATGGCACTCTGTCATGTACAGCCCTCATTGAATAGAGAAAAATATGTGTAAAGTCTATCAGTAGTGGAGCTCGAGCAATTCTGGCATTTGTGCCTGGCATTGCCAGAATTTGGCCTTGACATTTCCTGTGTGATGGTAACAGATGTGTTTAGTTGTGGACTGCTCTGGGAGACCACAGTTGCCTGCTTTGTTTGAAGTTATTCTATTTATCTTATCAGCTGTCTCTCACCTGAAGGCCATTTGTATATGACTTAGCTGCTTAGGAGCGTTTTGGGTAGGACCCCTAGGTCTCTTTCTCTCATTTCTCTGCGACAAGTCAGACAAAATATCATTGCAGTCAGTGCAGTGACACATTTTTAGTGGAATAGCTTTTCAGAAAGCAATTAAACATATTCTCTGTTCTTGTAGTTCACAGCTGTTCTCAGTCAGCAGAGGAGTAGACAGTTCAGAGCTGTAAGTGGTTTATTGCAAATTAGCAGAAAATAATGCACCTTGGAAGAGTTCTCATGATGCTGTAGAGTTTCACAACAACTAAACAAAAGGCAGGTATTTATATATTAATTACAGTTAATTATACAGTTAATTTCATTACAGTGAGAGGGGAGATGTGAGCACAGAGAAAGAGAAGGAGGGTTGGTGGTGTGAGTGTGGCCACAGGCAGAATAGACTGGGGTAGGGGTGTCTGCTGTTCAACCTTCTCCCTGGGACAGCCCTTGGCTGCCTCAGGAGCGCTGTCCTACTTCCCAGCAATTTCATTCTTTAAGAGCAGTGGTTGTAAGCTTGTGCAATACCTTTCCCATTTGTATTTTTACACCTTGAGGGCTTGTGTGTGTGTAAAAGGGAGCACTGGGAGGACCAGCTGAGCTGCCACAGGCTCAAGTGGGACTCACACCCGGCCCCTCTATCACTCACAGCCTCCCAGGCTGGGGCTGCCCTTGCCTTGGTGACCATGGCACTGCCAGCTGCAGCCAGCTCTGGGCACAACTGCAGGGCACAAAGAGGGATCACAGCTCCCTCTGTGCTGCACCACCAGGCAGGGACAGACAGCCCAGCCACACAGACAGGACATTTTAATGCTGGTTTTCAGCCCATCCCTCACAAAGAGAAAGACCATCCTACAGTTTGCTTTTTATTTTTTCTCTGCTGGCAAAGGACATCCATTAAAAATTATAGTATTATAATGGTTGTCAGTGTTTTGCCTGATAATAAAAATAAAATAATAGTAAAATAAAAGAATGATGGCAGTGCCTCTGCATATTTAACTGACTGCAGAAGCAATCAGATGGGAGGAAGAGTGGGGCTGGATGTTCCAGCATGAGACAGAGAGAGGCTGATCATGGACTCTCTAGGTATGGCAGTTTTGGCACTAAATCTTTCTGGTGCTGTTAACTGCAGCACGTTCTGGGAACTGCAGTATGACTGTGGGTGCCAGGATCACATCCATCATTCTTAATACAATGCTTCTCTTGGTTTTGACCTGCCCTACAGGGGCTGTCTTGACTAATGAGCGTACTAGGAAGTGTCCACACATTGTAAAGAAAAAGAAGGTTATTTCCTTACATTGTGACATGATGTGTGATACAGAGGTATGGACAACAGCCTTTTCAGCTAGCTGCTATTTTCATTGGGCTATGAATAGTCTTGTGAGATCAGTATTATCTGTTCTGGTTTTGTTATGTTTTGTGTTAGGAGGTTTTCGTATCTTTATTACATGGACCTCTGTGCAGCTCCAGGGCTAAAGGGTGAGGTGGGTCTAGATGGTCCTATGCTCACCTAGGTGATGGAATGGGGTCTTGACTACCAGTCTGTCAGGCTACAGCTCCTAAATTCCTCCTCTCCCTTTACATGCCATTCAGTGTCTAGTCAATGAAATCTGCTTGGCCTGTGGTGTATATTATTAATCTGTGCACATCCCAGTGCTAAGGAAGATGTGCAGCATTTTGAAGGAAAGGTGAATGCTGAGAAATCAGAACCAAGATTGGAGTGCCCTGCAGATGGCCTACAAATAATTTTTGTCTGTAGGTAGATGCCAGCTAGAGCACTGAGCTGTACTGGATACCTGTATCTGAGCAGTTCATGCTTTAGTTATGCACAGCATTAGCATAGTTCTGAGCTCAGTTAAACCTCCCAGAAATAAAATGAAAACACAGCACAAAGAAGGTGTCAGCCCCTTCAGCATCTGCCTTTCTGAAAGGCCTGCAGACTTGCCAGGCCAAGCAAGCTTTTAATTTTTATCTGATCAAACTATTTGAAAGAGAGTTACTTTAAAAAACTCATATTCTGGAACAACAGCTTTCTCCACTACTTTTATTAGTAACCTTCTCAGCTTTTGTGCAGGTGGTCAGAGCTCTCCTCTGTCCGAGGGCTTGCAGAGCCATTTGCTGTGCCCTGTGTGAGGGCTGGCATTGCCATCTCCCTCCCAGCTGCAGAGCTGCAGCTGGCCATGGCTTACACCTGCCACTGCAAAACCAGGCCACAGGGGAACGTCCCCAGGGCTGCAGCTCTTGGAAAGAGCCTTTCTGCACCTGAACACTGCTAAGCAGTGGTGTGGTAAACTAGATCTGGGGCTGAGAAGGGTGTGAGGAATGAGCAAAGCTCCCTGAGTAACACCTGGAATGAGCAAACAACAGACTTCCTTTGTCTGTAAAGAGGAGCCATGGCTGTGACACAGGTCTGCAACATGGAGCAGGTGATTGCAGAGTGATCCTTACTGGATTTCCTAATAAAAATACATGAGGATATAAAATGAAACAAGCAAGTGGCAGGTCAAATCAAATCAAGGACAAGTACTTCAGTGTTTAAAATGTAGTGAAGCTGTGGGACTGTGGGGCATTGAAGGATATTGCAAATGCTTAAAATAAATGTGAGTTCAGAAAGTAATTGGAAAAGCTGTGAAATGCAGGGACAGTGCTCCTGTCAAGGCATCCCTGCCTGGTACCTTACAGAAGCTGGAGCACAGGATGGCTCTGGCTGTAAGCTCTTAGCCCGTGTTGAAGATCAGCTGGTGCATTACAGAGACCTTCAGTCCAGCTGTGAGGCCTTCCCTGTGGGGAATTGGGCACTGACAGTCTGTTGGGAGATGAAATGCACACATGCCAGGGCTGGTCTCACATCTCCAGCCACGCCTGGCTCTGTGTTTGATGAGCTGTACAGTAGTGTCATTCACCAGCACAGATATTTCTGGAGACTGAAGCATTGGCTGCTTCTTGGGGAGGTGGCCACAAGAAATCAAAAACTATCACAGTAGGAGATGCAGCCAGTTATGCCACATGATGGGTCCTGCTGCTGCTTGTCTCCACACCCCCTCCACACCCAGCATTTGTCAACAGGTCTGGGCATGTGAGTTGATCTTTGTGATGTTCTCTTCCCCAGAAAAGCAGTCAGAAGAGCAAGGGTCCTTTGCAGATCCAGCGTGCTTCTCTGCTCACATCTGTGGTCTTTCCTGTAGCCATGGCAATTTTACCCATCTGCTTTGCTGTGAAATGTCAGGACCCTCTGTGCTGGGGTGTCGTGGTGGTGCAGAACCTGAGGGCAGCCCAGATTTGTTCTGCATGGTGGGCCATAGGCCTTGGGCAGAAGTTGCCTATCTGACACAAACAATTCACTTTTTTATGATTCTCCATTTTGCTTCTGTCACCAGAGAGTGAGGAGGGGTCACTAGGAGGGGTCTCCCACTGGTGAGAGGGAAGGAGAGTACAACTGTCTTTGTGCTTGTCACAGTTTGTCCCCAGCCAGCTTACATCAGTGAGCTTGCACTGAAGAAGTCTCAGTCTGGGGTACAATCTGCCCCAGCACTGTGCAATGACTCCTGTCATTGCCCTGCAGAGCTGCAAGGCTTTTGTGTTTTCCTTCCCAGCTGTTTGCAGAGATGGCAAGGCCAGGGCTGGGCAGGACTCACAGAAATTGTTTTTATCTGTGTGGGACCCACGCGTCCTCTGCTTTCCTGCTGACTTAGGTGCTTGTACTACATCACCCCTGTGGTGTCCAAAATGTCCATTAGCAAGGCCTTGTTAGGGGAGAGGATGATGTGCAATCTAAGAGAGCAAACCCAGGCTGTGTGGTGCTGCAGCAGGAGTGTGAGCCTGCCTCAGGGATGGGGCAGTGGTTGGCACTGAGCTCTGTGCCTGCCTGATAACGTTCTGTACCTGCCAGCTCATTCTTATCCTTCATCTACTGCACGTGTAGACCCAGGTGAGCAATTAGCACTCTCTCCCTTAATGCTCTGCACCTGAGTGTTCACGGAGGGCTTCTCCTTTCAAGGCTCTGCGCTGCCCAGGACACGCATGGGGCGCCCAGCAGAGGCTGCCCAGGCTCAGTGGGGCAGGGACAGCCCCGTGGCCATGCTGCACATGGAGATCACTTCCCAGGCTTGTTAGTTCCTGCAGGTCTGGGTCAACAGCTTTGCAGCTCCTGACACTTCCAGCAAAACCTCCAGCTCCAATGGAGCGGTCTTCTGGAGTAGCTCACTTTCCCACAGCGGGTGCATCAAGTGGTTTGATTTTTAACTATATAAAACAAAAGGAGTTGGCTCTTGGTTTCTGTTAACCTTTTCCTTCTAATGTAGCGATTTCTGTGAGAGAAAACATTTTCATGGGAAAGGAAACAAAAGGCTCTTTACAAAGAAGTAGCCTTTTTCCCAAGATGTAGCCTTTATTTTTAATTGACTGCCATACTGATGAATAAATATGAGTCTTCTCTGAAAATATTTTCTGAAGTAGTTTCAGCCCACATATCATGGGGTTTGTTAAAAATAAATAAAAGTTCTTCAGAAGCAAATACTGTGATATGTCCCTAGATACCTTTTCAAAAATAAAATCTGTCCCAGAAAATTCTGTGAATGTCTTTGTGGAAGTAGGATTGTGCCTGACAGCCAGAGAAAAGTAGATGGAACTAAGTGTGGAAGAGCCATGCTAAGCTGGATGAAATGTAGGTTTAAACAGTAAAGATTCACCAGGGTTTTTTTATTATTGTTTCTGTTTAAACTATTTAGAGTAGTGTGGATAGTTTCTCACATGATAAAGGCTATATTGTAGTGTGACAAGCACAGCCATTCTTGCCATAAAGAAATAGGAAATGTTGTTTCCTGCAGCAATTTTTTACCAAAAAAAAAAAAAAAGAAAAAAAAAGAAAAGAGTTTTCCAGTCAATGCCATTCCTTTTATTAGCTTTTTCGTGCAGTGTTCTGTAGTATTTATTTGTAAACATTATGGTCAGATGCCTGTTCTTTCTTTTCATATATTGTTACACCAGTACAAAAAGCACAAACATTTGTGAGTTTATCATCTGTAAAATAAGGTGAGTCCATGAAAGGATGTCAAATGATCAGCAAAGTTCAGCTGAAGCACTGGTGCTCACCTTTGGATGGGTCCCTTGATGAAAGAGATGCCCCATGCAGACAGTCCAGAGAAGTGACAAACATTATGAAAACACAGCTTTGAGGGATCTGAAGGAGCTGTGGTTGGTTAACACGGAGGCTGAGGTGTCAGTCCCAGTGAGGATGGCTGCAGAGGGATAATTCCTGTGTCACCTAGGATGGGCTGACACCTATCAGGGAGATCTGGGGTAGGCAATAGGAAGAAGTTTCTTGCTGACAGCAAAACACTGAAATAGGTGGCCTGAAAGGGCTGAGGTTGGTATCCTCAAAGGCACAGATTAGAGACTAAGGGTGATACAAGCTTTGAGGTTAGGGAGTAGGCTTGATGACCTTCAGATCACGTTTTCCATGAAAGATGAGATTTATTGATTTTTAATGATCTGACTCCCAAGGCTCTGGCTTTTGAAGAAATAGCAAAGTATCATGAAACCCACAAACACTTGAAAGGTTTGCAAACAGTAGAAAAACTGAGTGAGGTAGAAACTGCCTACATGGACAGGAGCAGAACTTTTCCTCCCTCAAAGGTGGGCCTTACTGTCCTCAAGTTGGCCAGGAGAGAGGAAAAGGAATAAAGTGGCAAGGCAGTGCTTGTTTTACCTTTCCTCCATGCCCTGCAGCCTCTGGCCATTTTGCTGTCTTTTGAAACACAAAGTGATCTGCACCAGTAGTGTTTGAATAGCAAATACCAGTGCAGCATAAAGCAAAGGGCACACATACTAGAAAATGAGCAACCCCTGGTATTTCATAGCATAACATGCAGCAGAAATACTTGCAGGTTGCTGTTCTGTCATCTTCCAATTGCTTTACAAAGGTTGGCTGCTTATCCTTGGTCTCATTTAGGGCATAAAGAAGTGAGGATAAGAAGAATGGAGGTAAAAAGCAAGCAAGCAACTTGGTAATTTATATACATATTTTGTTTGTGGCATGCTGAGTCAACTGTTTATTTGTTAGTAGGAAATGGCTAAAATAAAACATCATCTTGGTTAGGTTAATGCCACGTGAGGAGCTCTAGGATGGGGAAGAAAGTAGGACAGCTTGTTTTGGAACTTGTGCTGGAGAACAAATAAAAACCCCCAATGCACACATTCGCTTCCCATATGTCACGCTTATCTCAAAGTCATCTCGGTGCTGTTTCTTTGCAGGGATGCTTGAACTCCACAGAGCAGATTTCCCTGTCGAGGAGAGCGCATGCCAGAGGTGCTGGGGTTGCTGTTGGTGAGAAGAGCTTTGGTGCCTGTTGAGGCAGGAGCTTGCTGCTTCCCCTGCTTCCCTCTGTGACTGACGCTGGCGTCCGGATCGCTGCAACCCTGCCTGAGGAAAAGCGAAGGAGCCCAATTGTGCTGAGAGAATTTTCCTGGCAGGGGAAGGCATGCAGTGCAGAGGCTGTGCCAGCCAAGAGCCTGGAAGTGCACGTCCAGGTGCTAGGGTGAGTTCCACCCAAGCCATGCTGTGGTGACTCCTTTCTCTGCAGCGCGTCTCGCTCAGCACCAGGGTGGCTCTGAGGGGCTGCCCATGGCCCTGCGGCAGCCTGGGCTGCATTACTGCCTGCTCTGTCTCTGCTTGAGCCCTTGAGGAGCTGAAGAAGACAGTAGGGAAGATGTTGGACTTGAGCTTCCTGACCGAGGAGGAGTATGAAAAGCTGATGAAGGTTCTGCAGAGAGATGCAGAGCTGAAGAAGAGGGATGGGGATCGCATCAGGTGAGACAGTGTGTGACAGCAGGATGTGAGCTTCCCTTGGGGAAGACTTTTTCATTTCTTTCAGAGAGGAGCACGTGTGTGTGTGTGAACAAGGAGAGGTGCAGGTTGCAGCAGTGCTGTCCCTTTTGCTCAGATCCTGATAGATCTTTTCATTGTGCCTTGTCTTTCTCAGCCATCCTTCTGTTGCAGCTGTCCTCTCCTTGCAGGAGGGGACTCTCCTTTTGAGTTAATCATCAGCCCTCAGAGATGCCAAGGGCAGTCACCCCTTCCCTGAGGTGACGGAAGATGCTGATTTCTTGGTGGCAGAGGTCTGAGCAGGGGAGTAGCTGCTACCTTGTTTTACTCACCTGGTAGCACAGAAAGGCCATAGTGTGTTTTAAAATGAGATTTTACAAAATGAGATTTTACATCCCCTTCTCTGATTTATGTTGCCCCCTTGCTTTTTGAGGTGTGTGTGTGCACCATCTGTCATACAGAGAGGGGTGATTAGAGGCTGCATGATCTGCCAGAGGTTTGCAGGGAGCTGTTCCAGAGCCAGGGATTCTGGCTCAGTTCAGCTCCTCTGCCACTGGCCATCCTGGAGCTCAGGTCTGGTTGATCAGGATTGTTTGTTGCTGCTCTTGCTTTTAAATGCCAGCCATTAGACCATCTGGGCTGACAGTGTGCACCAGGCTCAGGGAGCTGGCACCAAATTCTCCATGGCAAGAAATTAGTAACTCAGTGGGTATGGGTGGCACTGTGCCATTTACCCCAGCTAAGGATATGAGTCTTTGATTCGCTGTTGAGCCAGAAAAAGAGTAAGCCCCATACAGAAAGGATGCTCAAGGCTTGAAGAGGGAGCAGAAGCTTTGCTGCAGGCTCCTGGGAGCTGTGTGCCCTGGCCTCTGCTTGGAGGTGGGAGCTGGGGAAACAACTGGAAGCCAAAGCCTGGACTTGGGGTGTGTGTGCATGCTCTTCTTACCTCTCCTCTGAGTTGAAAAAAAACCAAAAAGGCTTGTTTTTGTTTATTTTGGTTTGTTTGTTTGTTTGTTTCTGAAATTGAGTAGATTTTCCCTCTGAAATGGATGTTTGGTAAAAAGAGTGTTTGGATTATTTTGGTTTTGTTTCACTTCTCTTTGAAAGCTGTTGCACAGGAGGCTTTGATTTGGGAGTGAAGTGAATTAGAGCCCCAGAGCCCCTTGCTGTCAGTTTGGTTTCCTGCAATAAAACATGTTTGGTTTCAACACAACCTGCCTGCTGGGCAAAATGAAGTAAATGGCATTTCCTTGATTTGCTGTCAGCAATATTAAAATAATTATTTCCTCTGGCCCAGCACCTTGAGACCCCCATGGAGGCAGTGCAGCCCTGGTCGAGATGGGAAACTTCTGTTGAGTCCCCAGGATGGCCTGCAGAGGCTTGAGCCCAGTTATCCCTGCTCCCTCCTGGCCTTTAGGCAGCCAAACGGGACCCTTCAAGGCTCCAGGGTTATCTGGGGGTTTGCCCCCTTTTCCTGCTGAGAAGAAAGCTTCCTCTGGCCTCCCAGGTTCCACAGAAACCCTGAACTGTGCTGAGCTGTGCCAGCTGCAAGGCAGATAATTCAGCAAGCCATGGTGAGGAGGATTAGAGTACAGAGCACTGACAGGTTTAGGTGCCAAAAACCAGCCCGGGGTGTGCCCAAGAGAGGAACAGCAGGAGAAGCCATGCTTAGGAGGGAGAGCTAACCATGCAGGTGCCAAAACTGGCATGGCAGGGGGAGCACGGAGAGGAGCAGTGTCCAGGGAGAATGCTGCAGGGACAGGTTGCTTCCCTAAATATCATTATTTGTTTCTGTGGTTTGCAGCAAATTTGATCCAGAAGGTTTTGCCATAAATAGATTAATAAACAAATAAAATGGAGAAGTGGAAGACAGACAAACAGTCCCACCCCTTTCTTAACCCTCAGGGCAGCCAAGCAAGTGGACAAATCTCCTTGACAGGTGAATGATTTGGATTTGTGAAATCTGGAAGAGGTGAAAGCCTGTGTTTACAAGGTGCTGTTACCATTCCAGATAAAGAGTAAAACAGCTGCTCTTTTAATGCTGGTTTGGCTCTAGGGATTGCGGAGAATAATCTGTGGATCCTTCATAGTGTCAGACAGGTGAACCCGTGGACATATTGCAAACGTAGCTCAGGGGAAGATGTGTTTGGTGTGTAATGCTTGCCCTGCCTTTCAGGAGGATACAAGGTTCCATCACAGATGAAAAGAAGAAGAAGTTTGTGACAGGTGAATGGTTTTCAGAAGTGAAGGCAAAGCGCTTCCAGGAGGACTTGGCAGGGCCGGATCTACTTCGAGCATCAATTAGAAGGAAAAAGGGCAAACTAGAAAGTAAGTATGTTAGTGCACATCTCAATAAAACAAATTGATGGACCAGAAAAAATTGGTCCACGGTGAGAGTCTCCCTGTACTGGCAGTCTGTTGAGAACCAGTCCCTGCGTTGTGATAAGGGGATTCTCATCTATGTCTTCAGTACCAGAAAAACATCCCTTGTCATCAAAATCAGGGCTCAAAGAAAAAATTACAGTGTGGCCGAGGACCAAGGCAAAAGCCATGTGCAGTGAATGCCTTTTCCTCACTTCAGCTTCTTTTTTCTTTTTCCCAAAATTTCTGTTTGCTAGAGGCCATTGGTGTAATTTCTTACCACAGAACTAAAAAGAGAAGGGGATGATGTAGGACAGTTTTTGGCATCAAGCTGACATGTGTGGGTCAAACACATCCCCTGCCCCAGTCCTGAAGTAGTCTGACACGAGCTGCTCTCACAGGCCTCTGGAGTGGTGAGATGGTCACATTTCTGCACAGGGAGAGGGTGCCTCTCTCCTCTTGGCATGTGTTTGCCCACTTGAGAGGGTCCATGCATCACTTCTTACATGGAAATGATTCCAAGGCAAAATGTGGTTTTCTAAGTAGAAAGGGCCCAGTGTGTGCCCAGGCTGTATGCCACGTGTGCTGATTGGAAGCAGATGTGCTGTTTGATGTGCAGATAAACTTCCATGGTGCTGTGTAAAACAGATCACAGCAGATTTGTCAGCTCAGGGCAAGAGATCAGCCCTGTGTGAAACAAGCAGGACTGTGCTTAGAGTCCAAATGTAACCGGCCTGGAGCTGGAACCTTGTGCTGAACATCTGTGCAAAGCAGAGCTGGGGATGATTCACATCGTCCTCAACATGAGGACAGGCCAGCAGCCAGTGTCACACAGGCTCCTGATGGTTTGTCAGGCTGGGCAGTCACAGATTCCCCCATGGCTGGGGAGTTATTTAATTACTGGCTGCTGCTGGCCTGGGGAAGCCTTGGCCCTTACAGGCAGCTCCAGGCAGAGCCTGCTGCTTCTCTGACGAGGGCCCCATGGCTGGGCTCTGATCTTTTGCAGTAAAGGCTGTAGCCCCTGGCAGAGGGGCATCTGTCCAGGACTCAGATGTCATCTCCAGCAGTTCAGTTCAGCCACCATCCCTGGGCCCAGCTTCCCCTTCCTGCCAGGGGAGCAGCAGTATAGATCACTCTTTTGTTTGGTGAAACTCCTTGGCCAGGATGTGTCTGTAGCAGAATTGCCTGGATTTAGGGTACTCCTTGCTCCATGTTATTAGACACATTCTGAAAGCTAAATGCTGACCAGGGACTTGACTGAAAGCCTCATTTTCTTTTTGCACTTTACCTACCCCTGACAGCTCTCATAATTTAGCACAGATTCATTGGAGCCTCTCATGCAGAACTGGCTCATCATATTTCATATGAAGTTGCTTTTATCCTTGGTGTTATGAATTCATGATGTCATTAAATTTACTATTTTACCATATCTCTAGAACGCTAAAATATATAAAACCTTTTCCATCTTGGCAGAAGTGCCTGGCTTTTCTGCAGAGCATGCTCTCCTTTTTGAGGATGTGCATTTGTGCTTGCACCCTCTTGGCATGAAGGGGCAGAGCTTCAGCAGCTTCTCTGCCAGCACCCAGGGCAGGCAGATGCTCTACAGCCCAGCCAGCAGCCTGCAGTGGATAGGATTGTCTGCCCTTTGCCTTGCACCCTTAGCTTTCTGCCCTCTTCAGGAAAGCAGAATTTGAAGTACTGTTGGTTTTAGATTTGACTTTTAGGGCTGGTGTGCACGTATCAGATGGTGTCTCAGGTCGTATATAGAATAATCTCCTTATTAAAGCAGCAGAATTATGCAAGAGTCATTGCACGTTCATTGCTTGACTAATGCTGTTTTAAGAAGGAAGAAGCAAATGTTATTAAATTACTCTAATAGTTATGTCTAGATTTAGCCTTTATTCCTTTTTCAACATTTTTTCTTCCCTTTTTCCTCTATTTGTATTCTCAGACCTATTTTGGTAAAGCACAGGAATAACATGTGACTTTATTCCTTCCTGTTACTTTTTCCACTGCCATTTTACATCACTGGTTGTGCATCAAGATTCTGCAGCTAATATATTCACCTTAGATGAGATAAGGGCCTTTGCTTGCCATATTGACATCTTTTATCCTTCCCCTGGAAAGATCAGTCATTCACCTCTGCTGGCTTTCAAGGTGATGAAGGAGTGCATGTTCATTTAGTCAAATCTGTGTTCATAACTCCTGATTTAAGTCTTTAGAGCTAAATCTGTGTTAGGGAGTGAAATGAAAAAAAATTCCTTCATGGAAAAGCCCCACAGAGATAATTTCTGGCATTCTCTGTGCAAGGTAAGTGAGCCCAGGAGGGGTGGAAATTTGTGCTTGCAAAGGAAAATCCCCAGTGTTTTTTTCTGGAGGAGAGTTTTAGCCTTCAGAGGGGAGGGCTGTGGGGATCCCTAAGGGTTTTCACAGCTGGTATGGATTGCAGTAGAAAACATTAGTCATAGGCAGTAATACAAATCTATAAAACATATAGCTACCCTGTATTTAAATGACAGCCTGCAGAGCAGCACAGATGGATGAATTTGATGATAACTTCTTCTTGTGCTTATGTGCAATACTTGAGGGCTAAAAATCACCTAGAGAGAGACCATTTTATCCACCTGCTGTGGCAAGAGAGCCCTGCTGCACAGGTACTTATCAATGTCCCAGGCACTAAGAGTCTTTGTTTTAGAGTGGTAGGAAATGAATAAAAGTGTTAGAGCAGGAGTGCCTGTCTATTTTATACACATGTATAAAAATGCATATATGGGCAAGTTAAACTGGTCAGGCCACTCCTGATTTCTGTTGGAATTTGCTTCTTACATTGTCTCATCCTAAAGTTAGCAAAGGCATATTGCTTGTCTTGATGGAGTGTAATGTACTGAACTGTTTGTGGTGATAGGAGCCAGGCATAGCTGTGTCAGTGACAGAGCCATTTTTAGGGCAGGGATTTGGATGGGTGGAAGTGAAGGCTTCCTGCTGCCTCTGCCAGCCAGGAATGAGGAGCTCTGTCTGGGGGGGAAATGTCAGTGAAGAGCAAGTACAACACAGAGCCTTGGCAAGCGGGATGAGAAATGAATGCAGTCTTTGGTTGTCAAGGTCTTTTCAACCATGACAGGCAAAGGGAAAATGTGGGAGCTCTGTGTTTGGGTCCTTTACTTCCAGCACAGCTACCTGCTGGCACCTCCCTCCCCTAGGTCTGAGGCAGAAGAGGAGGATGTGGCTCACTGTACCAATAAATCTCCTCAGTGTGCCTTCCTGTGCCCACGTGCCATGGCCAGCACGTGCCACCAACCATGCCTCAGGTTCTCTCTCCTAAAACAATGTTCAGTGGTGCCTTGTGCACATCATAGGCAGAACAGTCCCTCTGTCAGAAACATGCTCTCTAAAACTGGCTCATTCCTACACAACCAGGCTCTTGTTTTTCAGCAGGAGTAGTTCCCTGAATTCCCACTGCTGTGGAAACCACGGGGCCACCCAGGTGCCCCCCTGTGTGCCAGACATGCAGCCCTAGTGCACACAGCTCTGAGCAGTGCCTGCTCTGCTCCTGCACCTCAGGCCAGGTGCTGGGAGGGCAGGAGGATTGGGAATGCAGCATTTTTCTCCATAGGAGTGCACAGGCAACGGGGAGTGACTCTTTGGATATTCCTGTGACTTGCAGGCTGACAGTGCTGGATGGCACCACCAGGCAGTGTTGAGTCTTGAGCCTTCTCACCAGAGGGGAGAGAAGGAGGCCTGAGGAAGCCTCAGGAGGTTTTCCAACCAGATAATAAGCAAGGCTATACTGTTCAATATTACTTCTGAATCCTCTGAACTTCTTTTTCTATTGTATTGTTTAATGAAATATATCCTAAAATGGTTTGGCAGTTCTTGTAACAGGTAGATTTTCTCTTTAAAATAGACCTGGCTGCATGAATAAATATGTGCAGATCTTGTTGACCAGACTAGACTTACTTTTTATTCACTGTTTAAGAGTTTAATCCAATTGGTTTTGCAGTAGCAAGAAAACCCATTTGCTAACAAAATATCTAATGCAGCATTTTACCCTGCAGTCTGCTCTATAAGTTACTATCCTCTGTTGTTTTTAATCTGGGGTCTTTGGGAGCTCACAAGATGTAGCTGGGCCTTGTGCCAGTAACAATAACAGGGATCTCCTCATTAACTGTATTGGCCTCCTCCTTTGTTTGCCAAGATCGGATGACTTGAGTCAAAACAGGAAATGGCTGAATTTAAATCCTGGAACAGATTAACTTTATTGACAGTCAATGGCAGTGTCCTGTGGAGGTTTCCAGTGATGTGACAGCTCCTGGCACGAGTTGGGCATTGGGCAGCTTTGTCCTCTTGGACCTGTGGGGTCTGGAAATGCCTTTGCTGCCCTGGGACCTCCCCATCCTTGGGGAGAGCAGGCAGAAACCCTCCCCTGCAAACCCTCTCCTCTTAAACCTCCAGGGATTGTATTGGGACTCTTTTTCATTGGGCAAAGCATTTTCTTACCCCAAACAAAACACAGCAAACACGACAAGTTTAATGAAATGTCATTTCTCAGTTGTCTCTGTTACATTTCAGATGAGGCCAACAAGCACATCCAGACGAGTCTGGAAAGCAAAGCTGCCCCAAGCCCTGCCTTTCCTGAGGACATTGCTGGTGCAGGAGAGGGAAGGTAACACTGCTGCATGTGCAGTGCTCAGGCTGCTGCTCTTACTTCTAATGAAAATTGAATGCTACCCATTAAACCCTGGTCTCTGAGTTTCCAAGACTCTATAAGTAATATGGTCTATACGATATTTTTTAAGTCCTTCTCCTAGGAATTGTCAGAATATCAGTCCACCCCTAATAATCAAGTGCTAATGTGCTTATCCCACAAAGGTCTTTTCCTGCATGATTTGATAAGGGATCAGTAAAATGGAAGCTGTCTCTAATGTCAGGATGTGCTGGTTAGTTTTTCAAAGTAATTATGGTTTTATTTGTTTAATTTTTGCTATGGAGCAACACTAACAAAATCAACAGTTTGAGGAAACTGCTCATTTCCTGCTGGTGCCAACCTCTGTGTCCAGTGCTCAGCACTCTCCATCAAGGCTTGGTAGGATTTCACATTGTGCTGACTGAGCAAAAACATCTATTAAAAGCACTCCAATGAGCAAGTCAGTGACCTCACTCAATATCCATGGACTATGGAGAAGCATTTAAAATACTCACCTATTCATGTATTGTTGTTCCCATCTTATTTGCCTTTTTTTTTTTGTCAGCAGAATGAGGAATCATTCTCCACAGGTGGCAGTTGCTCCAGTTAAATATTAAATATGGGCCTTGACAACACTTGGAAACCTCTTGCAGCTGATTCGTGGGTGTTGTTTAATGAAGGACCCAGAGGCAACAGGCTCTGGGTACTCCTGCTTTGCTGGCACAACACCCAGTGGTTTTTTTTGCAGGGGTTGGTTAAATCCTGAAAAGCTAGCTTTGTTTTTCTCATTCAGTCTTAAGCAAGGTGTGGCCTGTTCCTTCCTGGGCCGTAGCATAGAATGTCTCTCCCTTCTGTATGGCCCTTGGGCTCTTCTGGCACTTCCCAGTAGGGGAAAGTCTGAATAAATCTAGTAGTTGACACACATTGTTTTTCTTGAGCAAGTTCTGCATCTGAGCAGAACTGAGGTGATGTTGAAGACTGCCTGAGAACCCAAACAGGCACATCATTACCACAGACCTCCTTGTTCAGCCTTTTCTCCTCTCCCACAGATCCAGTACACCTACTCTTGAAACCACAGAGCAGAAAATTTTGCCAAAACCAAAGCCAAGACTTCCTGTCCAGTTGTCTGCGTCGTACAAGGTAGTACAGGCACAGCCTCTGCACTTCTGTTACTTCTTGGAGCTTCACAAAATCTATCCCTACTGACAGGGGCTCCACAGGCTGCCTGCCCTGGTGTCTCTGCTCAAATAAAATATTTTTTTTCCAGTCTTGCCGGTATTTTATACACTGAAAAGATTTGTTTTCTGTTCAGAGATCCAGCATACATGATGTCTCTTCCTCAGAGAGTGACACTGGAACAAGTCCATTTGTGACTGCCACAAACAGCTTTCATTTGTCTGGAAAAGGTAAGTCTTTTGTTCAGTGAGCTATTGGTGCTTTTGTTACTCAGCATCAAACACCAAGAGACAAGATGCTTTTCAATGTGTGTACAAATAAATAACAAAGAGTACCTTGGCATATAAGAATGGGCTGCCAACACTGTGAATTACAGGCAGGGCAGCAGGGACCAAGGCAGAAAGCAATCTGATGAAACTTCTCCAGGCTCTCAGTACACATTGAACTGAGTGCTTGGCTCTCAGCTCTTTAATCCACAAGAGGACTTACCCTCTCTTTACTGTATAATGTAGTTTTGGAACATAGCAAATAGCCAGCAGGGAAGCTGTCGAATTGAAAGGGAACCTACAAACAAATCCACAACTTGCAGCAACAGTTTAGAGCTCAGTGGATTTTTTGTGTGCCCTGTTGCAGGGAGGACTGGGGTTTTCAGGGCCTTCTTCAGATGGGAGCTTTCTAGAGTCTGAATATGGAAAAGAACTAGGAATATATTGATAACTGGGGTTCTCAGGCCCTTCTTCAGATGGAAGGGAGCTTTCTAGAGTCTGAATATGGAAAAGAACTAGGAATATATTAATGATTTCTGAAAATTCCCCCTGTCTTCTCATTGAGAAATTGCAGCCCAGACCTTCTGGGGAGATTGGATGTGATGCAGTGGGACAGGCTCTCAGCCTTTGTTGTTGTTGTAGATCATGGAGTATCTCCACTGCCCACCAAGCCTTCAGAGGATGCTGTGCCTCAGCCCAGCACTGCAGCTGGAGGAGAAGCTGCTGATGGGGCCACTGGCACCACAGAGGGGCCAAAAACTCCACCCGAAGAAACTTATCCTCCCAGCAAAATACCAGTTAAGAAGAAACCGAGCAGAACCTTCCCCAGATGTGAGCAGGCTGTGAATGACACGGGGCCAGCAGAAAACAGCCTGGCAAAGGAGGAGTCACTGGCAGGCCCCAGAGCACTGCCCACAGCAGGGGAGAGCAGCCGGGCTGGCAGGCAGGGAGCGAACTACACGATCTCATCCATGAGTAACAAGGAGGAGGAGATCGGCCTGGACCGTGAGCACTTCAGGAACCTGAAGAAGTTTTGGGAGAAGGGAGCAGACGTGGCGGCAGGGGGGAGCCCGGCGGCAGACGCCGGGCAGCTCAAGCTGTGCCGCTCGCTCTCCCTGCAGGCTGGGCGAGGCCAGGATGCTGAAGAGAAACCTGGTGCCTTCACCAAAACACGGACCCCCCACAAAAGGACAATAACGTTGTCTTCCAGCGAGGAAGAGCCAAGCTACGCCACTCCTGCAAGGAAGGCCTCAGCTTCTGTCACTCCCAGATCCACGTGTGCCAAGAGCAAAGGGGGCCTGGTTACAAGAAATAACTTGCTGAGTGAAAGCAATGGGAAGGTGCTGATGCCAGAGGAAGAGAAGGTGGTGCAGCACTGCCCCAAGAAATCCAGACTGCCTGTGCGAGCGCCTTCCATCCAGCTGGAGTCGCCCACCGAGGATGTGTGTGGCAGCACGCTGACAGGGACACCCGTGGAGGAGCTGGTCGTGGCAGAAGAGCGCAAGCCCACAGCGAGGTCCCCGGCCAGCACGGTGCAGATACTGATTGAGCCTGTGCCCTCAGATGGTGAAAGTGATGGTGAGAAACAGGAAAGATCTGATTTGGGCACGCAAGACAACACGGAAATAAATGGAGAGCTACCTGAGGAAAAAATGTGCAAGTCTTCAGACCAGCCAACACCTGGTGAACCATCTGGAGAGAGAGAAGCTGTTCAGGGAACAGACTCAGCTGTTTACTCAGGTACTGAGGGCTGTGACTGCACCCTGTGAGAGCCATCCCTAAGCTGGTTTTCTTCCCTAACCCTTCTGCATTGTGCACATTTTCTTCATCTGCCCATTTGTCCTATATTGCAATTTGTGCAGAGTTAGCTTGTGTAGAATGTGTTCTGCAAACAGCTCTGGAAACAAGTCTTGTGTAGCCTAGTGCCATGTTCCCTTGCTTTCCTCCCCACTCCCAGCCCCTGTGCCTTACCTGCAAGCACCTCACCTTGGGACAGCCCTCCACTGCCTCCAGCACACCACAGGAACTCACTTTATTTCACTGGCAAGATTGTATTTTCTTCAAATGTGGGACTGGAAGAATTCTTTGTAGTAGTAGAGATAAGTCTAACACAAATAGAAGAAATAAAATGTGAAGCAAAGTGTTTAATAAATACACTGGCTCTTAGAGTACCTTGATATAGCCACTGGCTTTCAGTGCCTAAATGACATTTTGTGTCTTTTTGGAATGCACAAGTGAACTTTAATATTAAACTTTAAGCAAAGTGGATTGAACAAGGAGTCTGATCTTTCTGGGTTCTGATACCATGTTCTCAACCATGATGGTGTCAATAGCATCACCATTTTAGCAGCCTCTTCCTGTGGAATTGATGGGCTCTTGTAGTGACTATTGCTATGAGAAAACATTGTTATTTGCAACTCACTTTACATTTGGGCTCTGATCACCTGCAGCTCTGCTCTCTTCCAAGTAAAGACCTACAAAGAGAGAGCATCTTCCCTTCTTCTTCCACATTTTCTGTCCTCATGTATCTGGATAAGACCTATTTGAGAGGGTTTTCCACAGACTCATCTGATTTTTATTTTTTCATTGTGTCATTTCTTGGCTTATTTCCTACCTCATATAACATTCCTTTGAAAATCCTGAGTTGCACTTCAGGCCATTGTAAATATTTTCTTTATGGAATATTTTGGGTTATGAAAGGCATCTAAGATTGTTAAGTCCAACCATTTATACATTAGATCATTCTGGTATTTCTCAGGGCTTTTTCATTAATTTATTCTAGGATGATATTAGCAGGTGGCTCTGTTTCTCTGAAAGCTCTTCACGAGAGTTGGTCTGTCTTGGGGACTGGGTAAATCCAGTATTTACATTTCCTGACACAGTGTGAAGAGGTTTTCTCAGGGGGGACATCAGAGCACCTGGATGATTAGGAAGCAGCCTGTGCAGTGTGGCTGCAGTGTGCTCTGGGCAGAGGGACCAGGGGAGGCACACACACACACATGGGCTTGTTGATGAACTGCCCATTTGTGTTTATTTATTCACTGTGTTGATTTGGCTTTTTGTGTATTCCAGAGGAAGATGGGGATCATTCTCCTGCTGCTCAGGCACTGGCCCGAGCAAATAGCATTAATCTTGCAAAGAGCATGGTGAACATTTACACAACCACAGAGAGTGAGTAACATCTTTCTTTCTTCTTTTTGGTTTACATTTGCTGAAGGTAATATATTATGCCAGTTTTCCATCACCATACTTCTGTGCATGTACCAGGCTAGGAAAATGACATATTGTTTCATCATCAAATTAGAGAGTTTATACTGCCTAAAATTAAATTCAGAGCCAGGAAATTACAGCTAGATTGATGGTTTGTTACTTCAGCAAAAACACAAGGGCTTCAAAGGGTTGGCAAGAAGCTTGTGCTCACCTCTCCTGTTCCTGCACGAGGGCTGTGGGATCTGCTGGCAGCCTGTGGATTGATCTGAGGTGCCAGACCTGGGGCCAGCTGTGACTCCTGCTCATGAGGCCTCTCCCTCACCCAGAGCAGAGCCCGTGGCTGCACTGATGTCCCCAGCTGGGACATGTTTTATGGTGACAGTCTCTTCCTGAGAAACCCAGAGAAGCTGAGGAGAAGGCAACCAAGGAAGCAGCAGCCTGCCTGAAGGAGCCCAAGAAAGCTGCAGCCATGGAGAGCACCTGAGGGAAGGCAGCAGCAGCCTCTGTGCCCAAGAAAGCCAATGACAATCCCCAGAGGGTGAAAGCTGGCAAGCCCAAAAAGACAGCTAAGAGCTTGCCTCAAAGGGAAGTGGTGAGGCCAAGGCTGCCAGGACTAAAATGAGGAGCATGGGAAGGCAATGGCCAAGGAAAAGTAAAGGTAAAGCCACTGAGAGGCTTTGATTGAGCCAGTTTAAGTCAAGGCTGGTTATGGGAGGGAGGCAGCTTGCTGGCAGGTCCCACTGCACAGCCCTGGGGCACCTCATGCCGGGCACTGCCCCATCTCAGGGTGCCTGGCATGTCACTGGGCAAGGTGGCTCAGAGCTCCAGGCCCCACATTGCTGTCCAGGGACATGGTCTCCACCAAGACAACCAGGATTTCAGCTTCCCCTTATCTAGAGCACCAAAGCTCATCCTTGGAAACCCTCCTGTAACAGTTACAGTTTCGTGTTTGCAGTTTAGCAAATAATCTGTGTATACTATTATTTATACAAGGTTGGAAATAAAAATAGTAAATATCAAATGAATGGTAAGTCAAGAATCTCTTGGGCATTCTGAGCACCAAAGAATGTATCATCATAACTAAAATGCCAAACAAGTGTGTGTATATGAACATGCATGTTCATGTACATTTATGTTTCCAAAACAAATTCTTCTGGAATGGAGAAAGTAATCTTCAAGAGAGTTATTGGAAGAAGGTAAAGATACAAAAACTAAGTTTTGGTTAGACATTTAAGCAGTACAGTAACCATCTTTCTATTGATAGGAAACTTTCTAACTTTTTTCTTTTAGATAACCTGGCTGTTGTCCATCTTTGTGTTTAGCAGAGTATTTGAGAGGTGTATGCAGTGGTGAAATTGTGGGTATTTTAGTGCTCTTTTCTACAGGGCAGTGTTCTCTGAGATAAAAATGCGAACATGATTGGTTTATTTGACAAGGAGGCCGATTTGGGTTGGTTTAGTGTAAGTTCAGTCAGCATAAAGCAGGCAACATCCTCGTCCTTGTGCCGATGAGGGAATTAGATGAGCCACTAGAGGGAGTTCCACACTCCCACGCAGTGAATGAAAAAGGACTGAAAATAGCTCCATGATGTTAATTAGCAGTTTTTGTCTTGGGGAGGATCAACTTCAATGACAGGTGACAGAGACAGAGCAAGTAGGTAGTACTCCAGTGCCTTCCACAAGCTTTTCCTCCTTCCTTGTGCCATTTAATACAAGTGTGACTTATAATTTCCTGATTCTGATGAGCTATCTTGATGCCTTTTTTTGTATCTGCAGCATACAATAAACCTCATTTGATACCACATCAATTTCTTGAACCTGAAAGAGTCAAAGAACTGAGCAGATCCTCTCCTCTCCTGTTGTCTGAGGTGGGTTGATGCCAGAAATGGCTGAAATAATATTCACAGCATCCCCTGAATGGCAGTGGGTGTCATGATGATGTTTCTCCTGGAGACCAACAGTACTTGCTTTAGAGCAAGAATGCCTTAAGAAAAACACCCCCAGCAGCCCAGGGCAGCAGTTCCATCCTGGAGGATGTTGCCCTGTGTTTCAAGCCACGCTGTTGTTGCCTTTCCTGGAGCCCAGGCGGGGCATGCAGCCGTGTTTGGAGGCAGTGAATGATGACGTTCAGGGATGCCCTGGGGAGGCTCCCTGCACTCTCCTCCGCTCTCCTAACCTCATCTCTGCTAATGGCACTCTGCTGAGCAATTCCTTTTTCTCTCCGGTGCTGCAAAGTGCTCCTTCGGCACAGCTTAAAGCTGCTTCTCCTTTTCTAAGCAGACGGAATCAGACACGGCCTCGGAAATCAGCGTCCAGCTGAGCAGGCACAAGAAGGCACCCAGCACTGGCAGCCACTCGTCCGACATGGCCTCTGTCTCCTCGGTAGGTTCTGAGGTGGCCTCTATCTCCTCGGTAGGTTGTGGCATGGTCTCTGTCTCCTCAGTAGGTTCTGACGTGGCCTGTGTCTCCTTGGTAGGTTCTGGCATGGCCTGTGTGTCCTTGGTAAGTTCTGACATGGCCTCTATCTGCTCGGTAGGTTCTGGCATAGCCTCTGTCTCCTCGGTAGGTTCTGAGGTGGCCTCTGTCTCCTCGGTAGGTTGTGGCATGGCCTCTGTGTGCTCGGTAGGTTCTGACGTGGCCTCTGTCTCCTCGGTAGGTTCTGACATGGCCTCTGTCTCCTCTGTAGGTTCTGACATGGCCTCTGTCTCCTTGGTAGGTTCTGCCATGGCCTCTGTCTCCTCAGTACGTTCTGGCGTGGCCTCTGTCTCCTCCGTAGGTTCTGACGTGACCTCTGTCTCCTCGGTAGGTTCTGACGTGGCCTCTGTGTCCTTGGTAGGTTCTGACGTGGCCTGTGTCTCCTCAGTAGGTTCTGACGTGGCCTCTGTCTCCTCGGTGGGTTCCGGCTCCTGGCCAGAGCTGCTCAGCCCGCTGCAGTGACACTGCATTTAGGCTGCTGCTGCTGGTGTGGCCTCCAGAGCAGCCTGTTGGTTTCTACATTGTTAAAGGAACGGGGTGATGAATTACTTGCTCAGGTGCCACCTCAAAATAGACACCCACTGAGTCATGGCTGGCCAAATTCCCCGCAAGCGACAGCCCCCGCTGCCAGGTGTGGATGCTCTGAGTCCTGCTGGTGCAGAAGGTGGGGAGGGGGCTTCTAGGTGGGAAAATGAGGCACACAGCTGTTAAGGGACATGTTTGTGTTTCAGGAATGCAGATGGGTACCCTCTGCAAGCTCATCTTTATCAGCAGGTAAAAGGGAATTCGGAGTTGGACAGCAAAAGCATGTTTTGGAGCTTCACCTTCTAAGGAAAGCTGAAAAAAGCTGAATGTGTTCAGTTGAGTGTTTTTAAAAGACTCCTTAGAGACAGTATTTGGGGAGGGAGCTGCTTAAAAGTGCTTGGATTTGCTGTGTTACTGTTATAGATTTCTCCAAGGAGTATATTTAAGATTTACAGAACATATGTGAAGAAAAGCTGGTAGGGAGAGGTCATGAATGTAGCTGACTATATTAAATACTTTGGGGCACATGAGTTCTTCTCCTAATTTGGAGCATCTGGGAACTGAAAATGAGTCCAGGTCATGCAAGTGTTCTTGAAAATCTCATTCAGGATTCTCTGCTGGGGTGAGTATCCTGATGGGATGGTAAATGCAGCTCCAAGGACTGACTGGAGATGTTCAGCAGGTTTTTGGAGGTTATAATAAAATTCAGAACCAAAGTAAGCCGGGAAACACAGAGAAGAATTGGGTTAATTACTAGGAAGGTTTTTTGATAAATGTTCATGACGGTACCACAGAGAAGTGCCAAGAGGGTTAATGATTTGCTTTGTAAACAGCATTAGCTTTTATGATATCCTGTCAGGAATCATGAGTGATTGGTGCAAGAGAAAATTATCTCAGCTTTCTGTAGCTGAGCTTTGTTTGTGCTTTGTGACTTTCTATCAGTGAAAGACAAAGACCTGAAAAAACAAGCCCAAGTTGTCTGGGGAAATTGCAGTTTTTTTCTGGGAAAGCAAATAACTCCTGGGTGCCTAGTTCCAGATTTGTATCTAGAGAAACCTCATGTTCCTGTGCCTTTGGAGCAAGCACAGGCTGTCTCTGGTGGGCAGTGGCTCTTTAGAACAGTGCTGTATCTGTTTTGTGCTGCACCATGCACATTGTGATTAAGCAACAAGATAGGAATAGTTCTTCCTACATTTCTAGTCTGATAGGGTTCTAATTAGCCTGTTTTGTAAATGGATTGACAATTGTGTGACTATATCTACCTAAAATAACAAGTTTTTATAATATAGTTCAAGTTCTCTCAATATCTTTCTTTCTTAGAGATGAGATTGGGTCAGGATATCAGTTATTTGTTCTGTAAGCATAGGGGAGAGACATGTGTGGTCCCCCCAGGAACATCTGAGTCCATTTCCCAAAGTTTTGGGATTTAGGAGTGAAAAAACTTCTGTATTTCTTGAGCATTCATTGCTTCTAAGTTCTGGTCTAGGATAGCACATCCTTGTGAGACCATTATAGGGATTCCCCAGCCCTGGTTTGCTTGAGAGCAGCCACAGCTGTGAACCCTCTGTGTGTCAAGAGCACCGCACTGCACAAGGGCAGAAGCCCAGAGTTTTTCTCTGGGAATGCATTTCTCAGAC
Source organism: Onychostruthus taczanowskii (assembly GCF_017590055.1). Taxonomy (NCBI): domain Eukaryota; kingdom Metazoa; phylum Chordata; class Aves; order Passeriformes; family Passeridae; genus Onychostruthus; species Onychostruthus taczanowskii. The sequence continues at coordinate 4,706,107 of NW_024498462.1, forward strand.
TCTCATCTTTGTCCAGAACGAGTCAGACTGTGTCTGTTTCAGTGGCCTTGACCTTGCTCTTCCCCCTGGCAGGTGAGTGGCAGTGTGCTCAGTGTCTACAGTGGCGATTTTGGGAGTGTGGATGCCCAAGGAACCGTGGAATTTGCTCTAGACTATGATGAGAAGAACAGGGAGTTCCAGGTCCACGTGTCCCAGTGCAAGGACTTGGCTGTCGTGGATGAGAAGAAAGGCAGATCTGACCCGTGAGTGAGGTTTTAGTGCCTTGTGGCTTCTACATTCCTGAGTTCTGTCTTCTGGAGGGCTTTAATTTTCTTTACATGTAATCCTTCCTTCCTTCCTTCCTTCCTTCCTTCCTTCCTTCCTTCCTTCCTTCCTTGAGAGCTTGGCAATGTGGGGCAATATCCAACTGGAGTTTGTTTTCTAGGTATGTTAAAACTTACCTGCTCCCAGACAAAGCTAGGATGGGTAAGAGGAAAACATCAGTGAAGAAGAGAACAGTGAACCCCATTTACAATGAGGTGTTACGGGTAAGAATAAGCACACACTCTGAAAACCTCTGTGGCAGTAGGCACCTCTGTCAGGCAGGTCTGGAAAGATCCTGCCTTCTTGGCCAGATTGTTTGCCTGCCTCCTGACAGCCTGCATTGCTCTTCCCTGGGGTTTGAGAGGCCTGGGATGTTAAAGGTTCCTCTGCACCCATCTGTGTGGCACCCAAAACCACACAGATTTTTGGATGCAATAGGGTCCTGCAGTCAGAGCAAGGACTGTTTGTCCTCCCCCTTCCCTGGCATGCAGTCACAAGGCACAGGACTGGTGAGAAAGGTCTGCATTATGTGATCATACTCATCAAAGCATAGAGGATTATTTAACAATGGCCAGGCCTGTGTTAATAATTCTTGAAAGAATATTGGTTTTTCCCTGTGATGAATGGAATGCCAGGTTTCCCTGTGCTCAGCAGAAAAGCTTTGTCAGGGCAGTAGTATTGCTACAGGACAACAAAAGAGATGTTCAGACTGAAGCCATTCCATTGGTAGTGCATGTGTGGGGTGGATTTGAGTGTCTCTGAGCTTATTCAAGCTCTTGAGTAGTTTATTTCTGTTTGTGAAAGAAACAGAAGAAAAATTTGAGCAACCTGACTTCTCTTTCTTCCTCTAGTATAAAATAGAGAAAATGGTATTGCTGATCCAAAAATTAAATCTCTCTGTTTGGCACAATGATCCATTGGGACGTAACAGTTTTTTGGGAGAGATTGAAATAGACTTGGCCAGCTGGGACTGGAGCAACAGGAAACTCAACTGGTACCCGCTGAAGCCCCGGGTAAGTGTCTCAGCTGCAGCCCTGCTTTCTGGCCCAGCCCTGAAGCCTTGAGGCTGGCAGTAGTCCTTCCTGACTCCTCTGAGGTCTTTGGGTGGAGCAGAACCACATGAACTCAGGGAGCAAGCCCTGGACACCTTAGTGCAGTTCAGTGCTCAGAACAGTGCCCTTCTCGGGTCTGTTTTGGTGACTGGTCTGCAGGAACACTTTCATAAATGCAACCTGACACTAATCACTGCAACTTTGACATGACTTTGCCATTCTCTCCACTCACATGAAGACTAAAAAAAAAGCAGAATCTTAAAGTCTTAAAATCAGCAGAGTACTAGGTGAAGCAGGTGATGTGCTTTGAGAGGTAAATATTCATGTGCCACTGTTTGTAAAGCCTGTACAGCTTCCTGCTTGCTTCTGGATTCACAGGTCTGACATGAGGTCCCTTTTAAGCAAATAGAGGACATTTATCTTTCAGAACAAAGATGCTTAATTATATCCAGCTGGACATATCTGGAAGGGCAGCCTTGTACTCTGAATCCTCAGGCTTTTGCTTCTGAGAAGACTGAGTTTGAGAACAAACCCACAGAGAAATGACCTGCCCTAAGAGTGGGCTGCTCCAGCCATGGAAAATCAGAGTTTGTCCATTTGTGCTCCTCCACTGAAGTCAAAAGCTGTTTGCCTTGCTGTGTTTCCACAATCCTCCATTTAGTCAGTCATAACTCTTTCCATTTCAGAGCCTTTCTGCTGTTAATGGTGTGGATCATCGAGGAGTGATGAGTTTGTCCATTAAGTATGTACCCCCTGGAAGCCTAGGTAAGTGTGGTTCATGCATTAAGGGCTACTGCTCAAGTGAAAACACACAGCTTGCAATGCTCATCTGCTTAGGGGCTGCTTAAAGAGTAATCTCATTAGGGCAAGATCTTAGAGATCAGCACAAATGCAGTCTTTGACAGCACTGCCTGCAGCCTACATCTGACTTCCACATCTGGATTTACTGGGAAAGTACTGGGGAGAGAGGAAGGGCTCAACAAGCCCCAACTTATGAGCATGTGGGCACCGTAGGGTGCTGTGGTGAGGTAGGAGCAGCACAGAACCCATCTTGCTGTGGGGCAGGCACAAGGTTGCTTTGGCTCAGCAGTTCCATCTCTTTTCCTGTCTGGCACAGCACTGGCAGGTTGTGCCAGGAGCCTCTGCAGCTGCAGCAGTGACGGAGCTGGCTGCAATGCTGAGATCCCAGGGAGGGGCAGCGAGCACACAGGAACCGTGTGCGTCCCATGGGTCCCTGGAGAGGAGCCCTGTCACTCTGGGAGCTGTGGCTCTGGCTGGCATGACAGCTTTTCTCCTCTCATAAACGGCAGGGCCCAGGAATCCTCCCTCTGGCGAAGTTCACATTTGGGTCAAGGACGTCAAGGACCTGCTGCAGTTGCGTCCGTCCGGAGTTGACTCCTTTGTGAAGTGGTGAGTGCCTGGCACGGTGCTGCTCCTGCCCTGGGCCCCTCAAAGGCTCTGCTTCCTGCTCTGCTCTCAGGCTCACCAAGCTGTGCCTCCACACTGGAAAGCCTTTGTGTTGCACTGGGAGAAGTGCAGGGAAGAATTGCCCTTGCCAATTCCTGTAGGGAAAGTGGGGAAATCCTTGCTGTGATAAAGCTCTTGGTCAGTGTTCAGTGCTTCATGCTGTGTGTTTTCTCCTCCCAAAGCTATGTGCTTCCAGACACCAGTAAGAAGAGCTACCAAAAGACCCGAGTCATAAAGAGAGACACAAACCCTGTTTTCAATCACACCATTGTGTATGATGGCTTCCATACAGAGGATCTGAAGGATGCCTGTGTTGAACTCACGGTGTGGGATCACGAAAAGCTTACCAACCATTTCCTTGGAGGAATCAGGCTGGGCCTTGGGACAGGTGAGTATTTTCCTTTATGTTAACTCAAAACTGTTACTGGCTGGGCTGCAAGGTAAAGTGGGAAGTTACAGAGTATTTTCCTGTTGGAAAGAAATCAAGGTGTGGATGTGTTCACAGGTCCCAGGACAAGGGAAGAGATGAATCTGACTTCATATTTCTTAGAAGGCTGATTTATTATGATATGATATGATATGATATGATATGATATGATATGATATTAAAAATGCTATACTAAAGCTATACTAAAAGAATAGAAGATAAGATTTCATCAGAAGGCTAGGAAAGGAATAAATAAAAATCATGACAGAGAGTCTGACACAGCTGGCTGTGGTTGGTGATTAAGTAAAAACAATTCACATGAGATCAATCATGGTTGTGGTCTGGAGATGGTTTACCTGTTGGTAAACCATCTCCAGACCACACTCCAAAGCAATCAGATAGGTGATTGTTTACATTTCTTTTCTGAGGCTTCTCAGCTTCTCTGGAGAAAAATCCTGGCAAAAGGATTTTCATAAAATGTCACAGTGACACCAGGAACGGGGTGTCTCCGTAGCTGGAACCTGCACTGTGTCTTGGATGGAGGGGGCCCTGGTGCCATGGTAGCAGCTCTCTGTTCAGGGACGGGGTGTCTCCGTAGCTGGGACCTGCACTGTGTCTTGGATGGAGGAGGCCCTGGTGCCATGGTAGCAGCTCTCTGTTCCCACATTTTCTGCCAACATCAGATCTGAGGTCTGGCAAAACTCAAGAGAGTTTTCCTGCTGTTACAGGAAAATGGGCTGCATGACAAACCAACAGTTTATTGGTGCTGCTCCCAGGGAAGAATGTTCAGGGGTGGGCTGGAATGTCACACGGGACAGCACCACCAGGTGATTGTCCATCCTTGAGGTGCTCTCTGAGAGGTCTCACAGTGTTGCAATCCAGGACAAGTGTTCTCTGGGGGACAAGGCTCATGGCAGCTGGAAGCTCTGCCTGGCAGGTGCACACACTGTGGCTGTTGGATATTCCTGTATGTTCTCTCTTTTCCACCTCTAATGTCACCAGGTGGGTTGTGAATTCTCCAGAAGGACGGAGCAACAAGAATAAGACATAAAAATACCAAACCCAAGATTAGCTGTGATCTAAATTTAGACTTCTCTCTCACTGATAAATAATTGGCACCTAAAATTTTGGTTGAATTGGAATGGATGTACACACTTCTCTGCTATGGCATTTTTGATTTCTATAGAAATGAAACAAGAGAATTTTGATGAATACTCCACCTTGTCCACAAGAAAATCTTTTAAGAGGAAAACCAAGCCTTTAAGGCCTTTCTTACCATTCAAAAAGATGCCGAAAAGGCTGGAGCCCAATATGGCTTTCCTTGGCAGGTTATGTTTAGGGTTCTTGCATTTTATGGCCTTTGCAATGACTTCATCCTGAACTCTGGTGTAGCATGGGCATTTGCAAGAAAAGAGGAGGTGCTCAGGGTGCAGTTTGCTGAGGGGGAGTCAGCAGCTTTTATATTAAGGCATTGCCTGCAGCAGTTGCATCCCATGGAGTACTTTTGCATGGAGTGGGAACTCTTCGTGTAGCTCCCAAAGTTTCTCATTCTTTTCAGGTTTGAGCTATGGCATCTCTGTGGACTGGATGGACTCCACACAGGAGGAGGTGGCCTTTTGGCAGGAGATGATGTTGGCTGCCAATGAATGGATCGAAGGATTGCTGCCACTGCGCTCACTGGCAGGGAGGAAAAAGCTGAAATAACCCATTGGTGGTGCCATGGAAATGCCCAATGTGCTCATTAGAATTAGGAAGCCTCCTGCAGCAGGGAGGAATCCACAGGGCTGCAAGTGTCAGGGTAATAAGGCAGTTAATGGGCATCACCTTGGAGGTGTTAATGTTCAGTACGAATCCACTCCCAGAGGACATGGAAGATGCCAAACTGATGCCAGACACTATTTTAACCAAGAAGAAACTTAATTTGCCTTTGTGTTTAATCATTTATGTATTCAGTATATTTGAATTCCATTAAGCTCTGGGAACATTGGCTCAAGGAAAAGGAGATATGGATACTTTTTTCTTTTTACCATTTCTTGTGCCATTTTTCTTCTCTGCAGAGATGTAGTTGTACTGAAGCAGCAGCATGGTATTATTCATACTCCCTGCAAGGGGTACACTTTGTACTTGGTGTACAATTGCTCCAAATCACCAGCACAGTTTGAGAATGGGAGCTTTGCATTTGTCACCCGTGATAACACCTCTTTAACATGAGGAAAATTGAGTTCCAAGGAGCATCTAAAGAAAGAGAGGACTATTTGCAGCAGAAAATGAAGAAACCTGAGGAGGATGACAATGAAGAATTTGATATATTAATTTCTTTGTGCTTTAATCTGAAAGAGTGCAGGGATGCTCTTAGAGATAGTGGGATTTTGCAAGCAGGGACTGTTTTCCTGGCTTTCCCACAGGCTTCCTCAGAGACCTCAGGCAAGTCTCTTTGTGAGAGTTTGAGTGCAATATAAACTGTTTGCCCAGATGTAAAATATGGGTACATTGCTAAGGGGTCTTTGCAATGCCTTGTGTGCAAAACATTTCAATATGAACTAATGAGGTAGGAGGCAGTGCCACGTTAGCCTGGGGTCAGGGGTGGAAGGTGACAACCTCACTGGAGCACAGGAGATCCTGGGAGCTGGGGGCAGAGGTGAGTGGGGAGTGAGTGAATGTGCAGGGAGTGCAGAGCTGCACTTTGCTGGGGGTCTCCTGCATCTGCATCCCCTGCTGCCCTTCCCCTCTTCCTTTCACCTGATGCCTGCTAGTGAGTTGTCAGCGGCTGGGATTCCCCTTTTGCCAGTAGCTTGCAAACAATCTTTACATGTGGCACATTGACCGTGGTGGAGTGGTGTTGTGAATACATTTTGAATTGCAGCTTTGTAATTTCTATTCTGGATGTACATACTGTGATTAAATAGAATGTTTTTCTTTAGTCAGTTGGTCATCTTGTACCTATTTTCATTGTGCTTCAAATAACAGAAAAGCAAAAGAGGTGTTAAATTTTGTTGGGTTAAAATGAGGCATTTTTGCCAAAGGGCAGGTGAAATGTCATGAAGAAATAATTTTTATAACTATCCTACTTTAGATTTTGGCTCTCTGATTATTTTGATATTCTTTAATGGACTGATTTTATTTAACTCAAGCCTACTGTGAATTTTCGGCTTAGCAAAGATGGTTGTAAATAAATGAACGGAAAAATGTACACTTAGAGTAATAAGACTTTTTTCTTTAAATGGAAACATTTGGGATATAATCAGCTTTCATGGGAAAAAAGAAAGAATTAAAGTGGTTTTGCAGTTGGAAAAAGGCAATAATTGGAAATGCACCAGACACAGTAATAAAAGCACCATGAGAGAGTCCACAGAGCAACAGAATTATGCAGTGACTGTGTAATGAAGGAGCTGATACATCTGTAACATCAGCCCACAAATACTTTGTAGGGGGTCCAGCCTGACATGTTTTGTTTACCAAGATTTGGTCATTTATTACCTTTGTGGGATAAAATAACAATACTGGGCTAAGTTGAGAGTTTAAAAACAATACAATCTTTACCTTAGGTGCTGAACGTGTGAATATTTATACATGTGTGTACCTGACCTGCTGAGGAGCCCTGGTCTCGGGGGGGTTGAGCTGGAATTGATGTGCACATCAGTGGGTGGCTGGTGGCTTGCAGCAGTGGAGTTACCCACAGGACTGCTGCTTTCCTCCAGGGTGCTTCCCTGTGCCCAGGGACAGGGATATTCCTGGGGACAGACTTTCTGCTGTGGCTGGGGAAGTGGCTGGTAGCACCAGGGGCTCTGTCTCAGGTCCTGGTCTCTTCCTGGTGGGTTCAGCTGATTCCATCGTGACAGCAGAGTTAATCCTCCTCCTCCTCCTCCCCCTCCTCCTCCTCCTGCATTACTGCATTACTGCATGGCAATGTTGCCAAAAATGCTGGTTGCATCAGTGGAGCTGGAAATGGTTGTGTTGCTGTGTCAGAAGATTAACACTGGTGGTGCCAGGAAGGGGATAAAAAGGGGGTCAGTGGGCCAGTTCATCCCAGCAGAGTTACTTTTATCAACTTGGCACAGGACTTTGTGAGACTGTTTTTGTATTCAGATTCCATTGAGGATTTTTTTGTTAATCATTTTCTGGCTTGTTTATTTAAATTAAACCCTGATTAACTTAAGAAGCTTTCTTTGGCATTTAATAGTTTATCAGAGTAAAAGATTACGCTGCCAAACCACACACACTTTTGTCACACAGCTGATTCTGGGGCAGTAAAATTTGCTATGCTCTCTGTTTCACTTACTGCACAGAAAGCACTTTATCATAAAATTATTTAAGGCACGTTTATTGCCAGTGTCCTGTGGAGGAGCAGAGGATCTTGTGGGTATAAGTTTAATGGCCTGTTTGCTTGTGGTTTATGGTGCTGACATTTGTTGTGTGAATGCTGGACCTCACAGAGACTCTGGCCTGCAAGTGTGTGCTGATGGCACAAGAGTGGGGTTCTGACTGGTGAAAATAAAGAAAAACAGATGGAAAGTTTTCTGACTGTATCTGTTCATTGCAGAAAAGGTCAAGCAAAGCTACGTGCAAAGGTGAGAGCCTGTGCTGCCAGTGGATGTGGTTTGTGCCTCTCCCTTCCCTGCACATGAAGGCGCAGTGCCAGCAGTGGCAGCTGAGAGACCCCTGGGCTCTCGCTGGACACAGGAGTGACCCAGGGACTGAGTGGGCCCAGGAGTGCAGTGCCATCCTTTTAACATCAAACACAAACCTCAGCACCTGCAGCAGAGCTGCCAGCTGCTTTCCATGAGGCTTCTGCATTTGTGAGCCAGTGTGCTCTCTTCTAGGTTATGTCTGATTTATGTAACTTTTTATTGGAAATCTTCCAGGATTAAAAGAAAATGGAGAAAAAGCAAAATTCTGGGAAGTATTTCTGCTTCAATGTGTGCCCCATGGCCATTCAATATGTAATATGAGTAATTACAGGTATCAGAAACTATTGAAAATAGTTTAGAAGATAACTAAGGAAGAGAAAGAAAGAATTGTTGAATCTTGAATGAGTGTTTCAGCAGAGATGGAAAGAAGTGGATTAATTAATTATCCATGACTAAATATTTGCCTAGCTTTAACCTTCACCAAGACAGGGAAAAATTGAAGTACTGTAGAGATTTGGAGATAAAAATTGCTGGCTAAATAAACCCTTGTTTATTTATTGCTGGCTAAATAAACCCTTGTAATAACGTGATCTGTTGAAATTAAAAAATGCTGCATTTTTGCAAGTTTGTTAAGTCAAAAAATGTATCAAAGACTGGTGTATCAAAAACTGAATAAATACATTTCTGATCCTGATAACTAAGCATGAGTGTATTCAGCACCAGGTTGGATTATTTGTTTTAGTTGTTTGGTTTGTACTTGAAGATTTCTCATGGCTCAATCCCTTTTCTTTTCCACCTGCTTATGCTGCACCCCTTGGGTGTTAGAGGGGATGCCTGGGAGCAGATGTCCCTCCAAGCAGTGTCACAGAGGTGGTCAGCAGAAACTGGGAAGCTCACTGTGAAGAGCCTTGCAGAATCAGTGCCCAGATTTTGGGCTGTGTTCCTGGAGCTCCCAGCAGCATCGCTGCTGCACCAGATCTGCTGACCACTGGAGAGCAGAAACAGAAATCCCTTCCACAAGGTCAGCCAGGAGCAGCCACTGCTTTCCAGGGGAGGCATTTCTGGGAGGTTCCTGGAACTGGTGGCTCTGCCAGAAGCAGCAGCTCTGCCAGGGTGAAGTTTGTGGGGCCACAGGAGGACTCAGAGAGCTTTGGGACAGCAGGACAAGCTCCTGGCCTGTCCTGAGCAGGAGATGGCTCCTTTGGAGAAACGAGGTTTGAGCAACAGTGGGCAACTCCAGAGTGGCCATTCCCACTTTTGGGGTGTTTGCTACCCTCACCCATGCTTCTGAACAGGTTGGTTGGTTGGTTGAAGTGCAAAAACTGAGCATCAGTCTCCAGAAGACCCATGGAGAAATTACTATAAATGGTTTATATGAGATCTCTTTCTTCCGGGAGAGGGATGGGAATGATGGAGAGCTGGATATGTCTCCTTCAGGAGCCCTGCCAGGAGTCTGGCAGCCCCAGCCCAAGCTCTTTTTTGTTTTGCATTAATTTCCCATTCACTCAGCTGAAATGCCTCATGTCAGATAGTAAAGTCTGAATGAAGGGTGAAGCTGTCAGCAGGCAGCAGCATCTCAGGAGTGGAAAAACACAAACAGGAGCAGGGGCTGATCTTGCCAGGTTGGCTGGCCTCAGCAGGTTCATGCCTGAGGGCTCCAGTAAATATTCCTGCTGGAAAGGGGCTGATGTTCAGTCGCTGCCCTGCAAGTGACCTGAAATATGTGCTCGCTTAAGCAGCCAGCTATTTGCTTTTTAAAATGTAAAATCATATTATAGTTGAACTTGTCTCAGGGCTGTGGCAATTCAGCCTCTGGTGTGGACCCAAACTAGCTAAACCAGGAGAAAAGGAAGGAATCCTGTGCATGAAGGCATTTCTGTGGGTCAGTTTTCCTTTTTTTTTCCAGGACTGCTGTCAGGGTTTAGTGAATTACTTGGCATCCTGTATATTTAAAAATGGAAACTATACAATAGCACAGAGCCACAAGTCCTACCCCTGCAGCACCTCAAAGACCCCCACAACTAATCCTTAACAGGCGTGGCAGCTTGTGATGAAAGGTGCCGAACAGAGCGGCTGCTCTGTGCTTTCCTCTCTCTGCACACCAGCCCGTGCAGCTGCTGAACTTGAGATGCTACCAGGGGAACAGAAATCAGATTTCATGCATCTAACAACCCATAATACCATTATAGTAGTTGTTAACAATCCAAAGGAGCTCTTGAGCTGTAAGCAAGCAGTCTGAACTCTGGATGCGGAGGGGAAGACAGGGAGCTGTTTTCTGGCAATATAAGTAGCTCAGACACCCACTTTATAGCAAGAAAAATCACAATAAGCTCTTTCCCTTCCCTCCTCTCTCTCTCCCACTCACCATTACTAATTTATCCTGATTGTAATGGCTTCTATTTGCTCTAAGTAGATACTGTTCCCTTCCTGGGAAGAACAGCCACAAGGACATCATATTCCCAGTGGAGGATCTGTGCTAGGATTCAGGCAGGCTCAGGCAGATATAATGATCTCTTGATGGGAGGCCCCCTTTTCGATCAGCCAGCCCATGGCCATTCTAATGTGATCATAATCTGAAATAAGACACCAGGAGCTGCCTCTGGAGTGAGCCCTCCCGTGGTAAGGAGCTGCTGTTTAATTTATTGTCACAGGGAAACATTTTGCAAATGTTTTACGTCTCTTCAAAAAGCCCAGCTGAGCTGCTTGTATGTGCCTGCTGATGGGGCTAGAGGCTGTGTCATGGGTGCTGAGGGGCACCAGAGGGTGGCTCTGCCACTGGCAGGGATTGGGGACAGCCTCATCCTCTGTACAGGTCCACCCAAGGGGTCACACCGTATGAGAGTTCAATCCTCCCTGTCCATTCTGGCTGCAAAGCAAATGCCAACACTGCCCTGGAGCACTGCTACTAACTCAAGAGGATTCCCTGCTTATTTCTGAAGTTTCTCTGCATTTGCCTCTCTCTCACTTTCTCCCACTGTCATGGATCCTGGCTGGATTTGCTGTCTCTGTGCCATTGTTAAGCTCCTTGTGAGGAGCAGAGCCTCCTGCTCAGAGGAGGGGGCAATTGAAGCTGTCTGAAGCTACTCTGTGCTGGGCCCTTTGTTCCTCTGTGGCCAAGGGAGAGAGAAGTGCTGCTGGAGGATTGTTCTTCCCATCAAGCTGAGTGGGCTAAATAGCTCTCAAGATGTTCCTGCCTCTCTCAGCTGGGTACAGAAGGAGCCTGGGCACCTAGAGTAAGAGAGCCATTTAGGTAATGGGTTCCTATATTGATGGGGGCCCATTAATGGAACAGCCAGCATCACTCAGCCAGGACTCTCTTTATCAAGCCTGAGTCTGCTCTACTGCTTTTGTTTTGTTTTGTGACACTGGGGAACCACGGTAGCTCTGCAGGATGCCACCCCTGGAGCCCCAGCCAGCATGCCTGGAACTGCCTGAGTGGGCAGGGCTCACTCCCTGGTGCACTAGAAGCATTTTGCTGACAGGGGGCTGTTTGGGGAGGGAGAACAGACAGGTTTCCTGGGGACAGAGCCTGCCAGCCTGCCAGAGAACTCCACCTCTCCAAAAGGCACAAAAGCCAAGGTGGGACAGAAGCTACACCATGTGCCTCCTGGCACTCAGCCCTGCCTGCTCTCCCCTCCTGCTACTGCTGCTGGAGGCTGTAAGGCTGTCACCTCATCACAAAGTCCTAAATTATGCTCCCAGTGCCTGCTGTCAGCTGGGCTGTCAGTTCCAGAGCACTGTGTGGTGCCCTTGACTTTACGCTTGTCTGCACCACCCTGACTAACTGTGGGCACCGTATAAATAATAAACACTAATTCACCTTAATACCTTCCCTCTGTCCTGGGTTTTACAGCAGCACACTCAGCCATAGGTCACGGGTGCAATCACATCCCTGTCATCAGTGCAATCTGTCTCCATGTCACATCTGGACAGGCCTAATTTAACAGAGATGTTTTTTAGAACTTGCTAATAAATTGTTTGCTCTGCGTGGTTCCCAGCCTTGCTCTCAGCACTCCCATCACCCTGGTGTGTGGCCCGTGACTGTTTTCAGTTTCTGGTCTCTGTCCTGTTTGGCTGTGGAGGGACTCAGGGCTCTGCTTGGTGTGGTTCCCAGCCCTGCTCTCAGCACTCCAACACCTGATGTGTGGCCCGTGACTGTTTTCAGTCTCTGGTCTCTGTCCTGTTTGGCTGTGGAGGGACTCAGGGCTCTGCTTGGTGCAGTTTATCTCTGCAACAATGAGCAGCTCCATTGTGCATGTGGCTGGGATACAACACCTGCAAGGGCCAGGGATGACAGCGTGGGGATGTGGGTGCTCCAGCTCACCAGTGTGATGTGATCCCTGCACTGTCCCAGGCTGGGGCACAGGGCTGCCTCACAGAGCTCCAGACCCGCAGCGAGGGATTGTGGCTGATTGATTGTTTTTTGTATCCTTGGAAACTGAAAGGGCATTAAAATTGCATGGTGTGTGCAGTGCTGATGCACTCTGCTCCTTGCAGTGCAGCCTTGGGCTTGGAGATGGCTTCAGCCTCCAGCTGCCCTGAAAAGGGCACTGGTTTGAGAGGAAAGCTAAGCTACAGCTGAACACAAAACTACTTAGAGGGAATACTACCTATTTAGAGAGAATCCAGCCAAGGCCAGGTTGGATGGGCCTTTGAGCAACCTGGTCTAGTGGAAGGTGGCCCTGCACATGGCTGGCACTGGAACTACGATTCCCTTCCAACCCAAACCATTCCATGATTCTGTGAAGTGCCTTTGTGAATTGCCTCCTGAGCTCCAGGAGGGTGTCTGGCTCTGAGACATCCCTGACCACGGCTCAGCACCTTCTCTGTTGTGTTTCTCACAGCAGAGTTCCTGCCTCAGAGGAGTTGTCTGCCTCCAGACCATGCCACCCCAGCCACAGGGACTGCTGGTCAGTCCTGGGGCCAGGCCTCAGGAGGAGTTCCTGCACAGCAATCACCATCCACCAGAATGAGGAACAGGGCTTGCAGAGAGCCCCAGTATCTGCTTGGGGCTTCATCATCTAACACCAAAAGGGAGTGAATATAATCCCTCTGGGATAGAGACTACAGAGAGCACAGGGTAGCAAGAGTCATTCTCCAGCCTTTGCCTCATTTTGTCTCAGCTTTTATACCTTAAAATAAATTTACTAAATAAGAAATACTAGCTGCAGTGGCTGATGTGTGGATGTTTGTCACCTGGCGTGCACAGAGCCCTTGGGCAGGGCTGTGACCCGTGTCTGCTGTAGCCAGCACAGGGCGTAGGGCAGCACTGCCTACACGAGAGCTCCCCTTGGCTTCCCAGCGTGGTTCCCCTGCTGGGCTGGACCCTGCCTGGGGGTGTGCCACCAGGGAAGAGAGCTCTGGGATCAGCCCTGCCCTCACCTGTCTCAGGTGGTTCTCAGGCAGCTCTCCCCAGCTCTGAGGGGAAAGGGCTTCTCTGGAATTGCCCCCAGGGCCACGGGAAGGAGCAGTGAAGGGCTGTCCCCAGTCTGGAGCTGCCATCAGCCGAGGGGGCTGCTCCCGGTGCTGCTATCAGTGCTCACGGTGTCTCAGCAGCACTGCCGTCCTGACCTCAGCCAACAAACCTCATTTTGCATCAGATCTGGGTTACTATCTCTCAGACACCAGATTTTCCATTTTCTACAACAGCACCAGAACAAAGGCTCTCCCAGGATCTCATTTGCTCCTACCTTCTCATTGCTGCTAATTAGTACCGTGGCTGCCTAGTCACGCGGTGGGTGTTCATCTTTATGCATGTGTTCACAGAAGATGAGCATAGTATCTGCATCACGGGGTCCTGTGAGTTGATTTGCTGGGGAAGACAGGTGCCTGATGCTTCAGGAGTTCCTCTAGCTACGACAGGATCTGTTGGGCACACTGGTGCTCTCCTCAGCTCTGCACAGCCCTGCGAGCCACAGCGCTCTGGCTGCTCCTTGTCAAGGGTCACGCCAGGAAATGTCCATGGTCAGTGGGTCAGAGCTGCTCCTGGAGATGCTGTGGTGGGTGACTCACAGGGGGAGAGCCCTGTGCCTGCCTGAGCACGGCCAGACCTGTGGAAGAAAGGGAATGGGGCAACTGTGTGTGCGAGCACATGGGGAGGAGGGAAAAACAGTGAAAGGAAACCACAATTGGTTGTGGGCTTCAACTAATGGGCAGGGAGTACTCAGAAATCATTCTGTAAAGTGCACCAGATCCCCACAAAGCCTTGCTGGCAATGAGTCACTGGTCAATGTACCACTAGCTTGGATTTATAGGTTTAATATTTTTCTGTAGCGCTGTTGCTGTTGTTGTGTAGATTGCTTCATCAATTTTCTTTCCTGTTCTGAGGTACGTTCAAGTAGGACCTTTTGGGGTTGTTATTTTTTAATAAATAGATTATATTTCAAAGAATATTGAAAAAGTTCCTTGCCATTTATTCTTCAAGACTTGAAATGGTCTCTCTAATGTCCTAGTCCAATTTACATGGTGGTTAACTGTCTCATGCCTATATAAATGTCCTTTTTCTGAGGACCTATTGAATACAACAGACACTCTCAATGCATTTATTTCAACAGTGATCATGAAGGAGGAGCTTTTAATGAAACAATCTTTATTTTTAAAAAACCCACCAACATATTAATAATTTTTTTTGAAGTGTCAATATTCCTCCTTTCTGTGTCCGACTGAATACAGACATTTCACTCACTGATTTGAATAATATACATGCCAATTTTCCCTTCCAGAGATCAAAACTCTGCTCTGGCAAGAGGTTTAAAAGTAGGTGTTCAAACTCACCATATCCCACGGAGCCAGGGCTGTGTGCTGTGACACTCCCTGTGTGGGACAGGCTGGCAAAGCTGGGCCCGGCAGTCCGAGGTGTCTGTGCTTGCACCGTCAGATGCTCACGGCCACTCGGGCTCCTGAACACCGCGCTTCCCCCTGCCGAGCCCGGAACCCACTCCAGCAAGGTCAGGGAAAATGGATTGAAGGCTTGCGGTATTGAAGTTGCTGGGTATTTCATGTCCGTAATTACTCATTTTTGACACTGTACACACATTGTATATACATACTATATATATACACACACACACACACACACACATATATATATATATATATATGTGTGTGTGTGTATACAGACACACAGGTATGTGTGAGCATGTGTACTTGTTGGGTTTCCTGAGTGAGATGCCTGCTGTCAGCATTGTCCCTTTCCAGACAGGCTGGTGCGGTGCAGGTGACCCTGGAGCGGTGCAGAGGCTCTCCAGAAGTGCCAGGAGCACTCGGCTCCTCCGGTAGATTTCAATGGGAACGGAGCCCCCAATGCAGCAGTGAGGAGCCTGAATCTCTCCAGAAATGAGTCTCGGTTTAAAACACAGCAAGGTGTTGCGCACCTTGCTGGACTCCCCCTTCCCCTTGGCGGAGCGCTGAGGAAGATGAGCTCTCCCCATGGGCCACGGGCTCAGCACAGCTTCTCCCGGTCCCGGGATCCCCCCGGCCCCGCTCGGCCCGGCCCGGGCTCCCCGGCCGCCCCGCACGGTCCCGCCCCGCCCCGCCCCGCCCGGCTCCCGCACCGCCGCGTTCCGGGGCTGGCGGCTCCTCCCGGCAGTGCGGTACCGCGGCCGCCATTGCATCACCGGCACCCGCGCCGGCCGCGCCTGCAGCCCGCATCCCCATCCCGCATCCGCATCCCCATTCCGCATCCCCATCCCGCATCCCGCTCTCCTGCTCCGGCGGGGCGAGCGCGGGCTCCGCGGCAGCGGGGATAGACTCGCGGCCGGGCTCCAGCGCCAGCTCGGCGGCTCCGGGGCGCCCCGGGCCCGCGTGGGGCGCGGCGCGGGGGCGGCGGGCGCCCGGCGGGAGCGGCGGCGGGCGGGCGCTGAGGGGCCGCGGCAGCAGCATGGAGGCCATCTGGCTCTACCAGTTCCGCCTGATCGTCATCGGCGACTCCACCGTGGGCAAGTCCTGCCTCATCCGCCGCTTCACCGAGGGGCGCTTCGCCCAGATCTCCGACCCCACCGTGGGCGTGGATTTCTTCTCCAGGCTGGTGGAGATCGAGCCTGGCAAGAGGATCAAGCTGCAGATCTGGGACACGGCCGGGCAGGAGCGGTTCCGGTGAGACCCGCGGCGCGGGGCCGGGGGATGCGGGCCCGGCCCCGGCTTGGGCGGGGGGCCCGCGGCCGGGTGAGGCGTGTGGAAATGAGACAAAGAAGAGTCAAATTGGCACCTTTTGTGCCCCCCATCCCCCCCGCATCCTTCCCCCCATCCTTGGGACCCGTGTCCACCGCAAATGGCCGCATGCAGGTGTGCGGGATGTGCAGGTGTGGATGTCGAGGAGCGGCCCCGCTGCCGCTGGGGAGGGATGCGAGGCCCGAGGCAGCGCTGGGTCCGCGTTTTTCCAGCCTGGAGGTGTCCTTGCATCAGAGGATGCAGCTGGCAGGGAAAGCGCCTGCTTCCCCCCGTGCGGAGGCAGTGGCCAGGATGCTTCCCAGGCGAACACTTAGGCTGAGGCTCGCCAAACGCAGTGGAATACGCGTTCTGGTGCTCTGCTGCGACAGCAGAGCTCAGCTCTCCGTAGGACAGAGAAAGGTCGGGACGAGGCTTTGGCTGTGGCTGTGCAGGGATGACAGGTGCTTTCTGGAGAGCGCCACGCCGGGCGCTTCATGGGCACAGGCAATTTGGGAGCGTAAGCAACAGTAACCAAGTCTCGATGAAGTAAAATAAAGGCAGCATGTGGGACCGTGCCAAGTTTCCCACAGGACCGTGTGGGAAAAACAGCAGCCCTGGTTGGAGCAGGCTCGGCCCCAGGCAAAGAGGGGCTCAGATGTGCTGCTCACAGCGCTCATTTTGAAGGTGTGTGAGTGTACCCTGGCCTCCTGGCCTCCTGTTTACTTGTATTTTTCATGTGTCCTTAACCCTGATCCAATCCTCCATCCTGCTCCCTTGGGATCACTTCCTGTGTTGCACATCTCTGTGCAGCATCACAGAGCTTCTACTTCTGTGCTGTAATGACTCGCTGAGGAATGTTTTGGTTTCATTCAGTAGATGAAGACTCCCCTACCCCACCCCTCTCACCACCTTCCCTCGCATCTGTGGCCCTGGCATCTGGCCCAGGATGTGCAGTAGTTGGTCCTTATCCACTGACAGGATTTTCCTCTGCTGCCTTGATGCCTTGCAGGCAAGGAGCTGCTGCTTTATTCTGCTGAGAGAGGAGGTGCTTTAGCTTGCAGTTGCATCAGCTTCCAGCTTTGGATCTCTGGCTGAGGTCTCTAGCAAACACACCTGAGTGCTGTCCCCTGCTCCGCCACTGCTGTGAAGAGCAGGAGCTGTCGGATGGCTTCAATTTCCTTTCCTTTGCACATTAGGAAGTCCGTGGCCCTGGAGGCTGCTTGCCCTCGGTGCTGGGGCTGACCCTGCCCAGCTCTCGGGTTGTCAGCACGATGAGCAGGTGACCTTCAGAGCAAGGGCAGCTGCACTGCTGCCGCGGGCAGCAGCCTGCAAAGGCAGGAAGGGTGCAAGGGGCAGGAATGGTCAGTGACAGTGAGAAAACCCCACTGTGCAACTTTGAAATGCCCTTGCCAAAGTGCAGACTTGAATTCCCAGTGTGAAAAGCCAGAACAAACCCAGGGGCCTTTATGGTGCACTCTGAAATGTGAAAAACAAAAAAAAAAAAAGGTAAAATCTGGCTTGTGTTTATCCCTTTCAAATCACTCTTAGACCTGTGACAAATTGTACCCCACGAAGTCTCCTCTTGGGCTCCTCCTACAAGGAATGTTTCTTGGCCAGAGACAAGAATTAGCTGTTACTGGAATAAGCCAGAGCCCTTGGACTTGTCATAGGCAAGAGGCACAATGCAGCAGGTACTCTCCAGAAACCCAAAACTTTTTTTGTCATTTGTCAAGCACAGGGAATTTCTTAAGAGGGAAATCTGTCAGAATGAGCTCCCCGTTTTCAGATTTGAGTATTTCCAGTCTGCTTTACATAGTTTAACAGCTGCCCCACGAGGACAAAACCACTGTAGTTATTTTGAAAACACCTTGGCATTCTCTGAGCAGCAACTGTGCTACAATTTTGCTCTTCCTGACCCCCTGTTGTGAGCTCTTTCACTCTCCATAAATTAGTAGCAATTTCTGTGCAGTCAAGGCTTAAATTACAGCTAAACATGTGCCACTCTATTTTGCCTGACCAGACCCCAGAAGATGCTGCCTGGGGAAGTGCTGAGGCTGCTTTGGAGCTGTAGAAGAGCAGGGTCCAATTCTTCCTGGACCCAGCAGGTTTTGCCCATCTCTCGTTGCTCAGATACTGCTGTTTCCTTGTCTGAGACGTGATGCTGTGTAATGCCAGCAAAAGCAAAAGCCTGTGCAGCCCTCACTCCCTGGAACTGTCCCACCACCTACAGAAGAGCTGTTTCCTTCCAGCCCGCAGCTCTCCCTTGGCTGAGAGGGGAATACTCGAACAAACAGGCATGGCCCTGGCTGCAGGAGTCCCCACCGTGGGTACAGGGCAGGGGACAGTTCCCAGACAGAGACTGTGTGTTAAAACTTGGCCAAAGTAGGTGCAAGTCCCTGTACTGCCCTGCATCAGTGTGTGTGGCAGGAGGAGGGAAGGTAGAAACCTTGGAAGGGAGCTGGGGAGGGATGTGCAGCATGAAGGCAATGTGCTTTGCCTCCTGCAGAGCAAAATAGTTGTAGAAAAGGCTTTTAAAAAAGGCACTGAGACCTTCACCTGATTTTATCTTGAAGCAGCATTCAGCTTAGATCCCATCATGTCTTTCAGGAGTACCTGAGGCATTGTTGTTGCTGGCAGGAGGAGCCAGGGCTGATGGCACAGAACACAAGGGAGAAGCAGAAATGTCTGCGACAGTGTGGGGGTGAATTCAAAGTGCCAATATCTGTTTGCAGCTGGCCAGATAGCAAAAGGCAGATCTAATTCCCTCAGTGCCAAATGTGCAGAGTGACTATTGTCCCTAAGCCAAACAGTTGGGGAGGAGAAATTATCCAAACATTGCCAGCTATGTTTTTTCCCCTGCTTCTGGCTTTCTTCAGTTTTGCATGTGAATTTTCACCCATCACTATGTTTGTCGATAAAATGATTCTTGAAAACTCTAGTTCATCCTTTCTTGGGGCAATTTTGACAGATACACACACTACAGGACCAAATGGCACCTAACAACAGTCTTGCATAGCCAAGAAAAGACTGTCCTAAGGTAAAAATGCAGCAGTGCTTGTATTACTCCAGCAAGGAAAGTTCAGGCCTGAGTGTGAATTCCTCCAGGGACTGAAATCGATCATTGCTTCTGGATTCAGAGTGAATCCATGACTTGCAGAAACACCACTGTTCATGAGCTTCTTGGTTTCCCCTTGTGTAGCAGTCACTGAACTGTAGCTCCGCTTAGCCTCGTGGCCTCGGCTTTGCTCCATCACCCCGAGTTTGCTGATTTCCTGTGCTGCTTCTGGCTGCCTTGGGCTGGCCTGGCTCAGAAGAGCTGTGGGACAGGGACTTAGTCTTCCAGCCTGCAGTTCCAGAGTCTTTTTGGTGACTATTTAATGTCAGTATTTGGCAGGAGCATGACCAGTGTTAGTGCACATTCTCCTTGGAAGCTCTTATATTATTTTGCTGTTTCTTGGTCAGTGCCACTATCAGTAACTGCAATGTCACTTTAATCCAGTTGTGTAGAGGAAGAAGCTGTAGGGATGGGTGAATGTCCCTATCCCAGGGTCCTGGGTGTATGGTAAAGGCCCATGGTCAGCCTTTCCAGATCTTTGACCTCCTGCTTTTGTGTGGCTGTCAGAGAGTGGGTGTTTGGTTTCAGTTGAATCCTTTGATTTGTCACAGCGCTTTTAAACTTGTGGGTTAGATGAGGTGTCCAGAGAACTGACATGGTGGGGGGTGGGACTGAACAGCCAGGGACATACAGAAATCCATGAGAGAATAAAATGGTGGGGGGATTTTGAAGAGAGCCATAATCAGTGGGGCGGTTACACAAGCATGAAATCCTTAAGCCAAAATAAGTTTTCCTTTTAAATGACAAGCTCTACGGAGCACAAGCTGGAAGTTCTAAGACATTGCCTGAATGGCTTTCTCTTGCCCTGTATTCTGCAGGGTAGGAGGGTGGTGGTAATGCTGCTTTCTTAAAGGACACATGTTCAGACAGCTGTGAGTTAACACTGTTGTGGCTCCTTGGCTTGCAGGTCCATCACCAGAGCCTACTACAGGAACTCGGTCGGAGGACTCCTCCTCTTTGACATTACAAACCGCAGGTCTTTCCAGAACGTCCACGAGTGGCTGGAGGAGACCAAGGTGCACGTGCAGCCGTACCAGATCGTCTTTGTTCTGGTAGGGCACAAGTGTGACCTTGACACACAGCGGCAGGTGACCAGGCACGAGGCGGAGAAACTGGCTGCTGCCTATGGCATGAAGTACATTGAGACCTCAGCTCGGGATGCCATTAACGTGGAGAAGGCCTTCACTGATCTGACTCGTGATATATACGAGCTGGTGAAAAGGGGGGACATCTCAATCCAGGAGGGATGGGAAGGGGTAAAGAGCGGGTTTGTCCCGAACGTAGTGCACTCTTCAGAAGAAGTGGTGAAATCAGATAGACGGTGCTTGTGCTGAGCTCCTCTAGAGAGGCGAGTGGTGATGAACTCTACTAACCAAACGTTCTTTACTAAGTGAACTCAGTGTGACAGAAGGGAGAGCAACGCTCCCGTTGTGAACAGCCTCCTACGTTGTTTTGGACACCAGGACAGACCCTGGAGAGAAATGTTCTGTTCCAAATAACCTTTCAGAACTGGGGGCTACAAACCTGAAGGAGAGTGAGTGAGGGCGCATGTGGATGTTGTAAGGAGACAGGAAGCAGAAATGAGGGGCTGCACAACACAGCAGAGGGTATACAGAGCTGAATGGGCTGGTACATGCCAGGGTACTGTACATGTTCTCTTTTAAGTAAACCCATAGCTTCCTGCTGGCTTTTGGAGCCACAGGATGGATACAGGATGGATGTGACAAAGAGGCAGAGAGAAAGCAGGAGGACATTTTGGTTTGTGTCAGCTCTTTCTTTCCAGGAAGGTCTAAAGGCAGCACAGATACCATTTCCTCATAAGGTCAGTTCCACAGGAGAAGTTTACTGACATGGTATGCACACTTCTGAGTTTTCTTTCTTATGTTCTTGAACCTAGTTCAATAGAAAAGAATATTTTGTGGGGTTTAAAGAGGAAAACTTATTTGATTGGTAATTACAGTTTAAAATATTTCTCCCTTAACAGCATTTGTCTTGCTGTGCGGAACCAAGACTCTAAGTGGCAACTCCTGCTGCAGTAGAGATTATTCAATGCAATTTTTACTCATTTAGTGCCTGGGTGAGTACCTTGAAAGTACCCCAAGTTCAGGGCTTTCCAGCAGAATTAAGTGATCAAGAGCATAAAGAGAGAACCATGTCCTCAGGTGTCACATCTTAAGACTGGGTATTGCAGCCAGGTGGGACACACCATTTCTGTCTCAGTAACAGCTCTGTGCTGACCTTACCAGCCAGGTCACAAGGAGGAATGGAAAGGAAGGAGGGAAAAAGGAAACCCAAAATAAAAAACTTGAAAAGCTTAACTCAGGTGCATCAGACATCCTAAAAGGTGAGATTAGTTCTTAAAGAAATTAAATAGCATTGAAAGCAACAGCTTCCATTGGTACTTTCTGCTGTTAGGTGTCATTTTCTGTCTTGGCCTCTGTGGAAGAGAACTGGCACTGGGAAGGTGGAACACACAGCAGGAGTGTCTGAGCAGGTGGAAAGGAAAGCCTCAAGGCACACTCAAATTGTTTTCCTCCATGTTTTAGTTTGACAAAAGAGGATCCATCTCAGGCTGGCCATCATGGGATGGCAGCCACGTCACAAAAGCTGTATGTAGGTGGATGTTTTCTGGGAATGCCATTCGCCACTTAAAAGCTTTGCTTCTGCCAAATTTTAACCCAAGATTTTGAAGTGCAATGGGGTGACTGTGCTCCTGTAGCAAATTAGGGAACTTCAGCCTATTGAAAGTGAGCAAACAAAACTATAGTGACTTTTTTACTTGTGTTTGAAAGCTTTATACACCAAACTGCAATGGGCAGGAGGGGGGATTAGGTAAAAGCCACAGGAAGCATCTAGTGTTTATTTTTGGCCTCTGAGTAGAGAAAAAGAAAATATTTGTTCCAGCTTTTTAATCTGCCTCATCTACAGAAATACAGGTCTTGATTGCTGTTGAGTTCAGACTGTTTCTTCTTCTGAACCTGCTGCTGCAGTTTGCAGCAGGACATGGGCAGGTCTGTATTAAAAAAAAGCCCTGCGGTTTCCATATCGAAGCTGTAAAAAAACCCCAAACCCACAGCAAGCCCAACCCAGCAACCCAAACCCTGAACACTTTTGTTTGTGGTGTTCTAGGAACAATTTCAGGTCTGGGCTCTGCAGGGGAGCAGCAGCGCTGCACCTGCTGGGAGGGCACAGGGAGCAAGTGCCAGGAAGGGGGTGGCAGTGGCCTGGCACTGCTTGGTGAGCTTGTCACTGCTGGAATGGGCTGTGAGAGTGTCCAACACCTCCTGCTGAAGGCCACTGAATGCCAGGCACTTGTGGTTGAGTGCCCTGAAGATTAAAAAGAAAAAGAAAAGTATGCCCGTTGCAACATCTGTTTCTGGGTGAGCAGAGGTGGGTGCAGGGAGCACCCCAGGAACTGGGCAGCTGCCAGGGCAGAGTGTGGGGTTTGCTCAGATCAGCTCAGTCAGTTGCATTTCACAAAGGCAGGGACAGACAAAAGTACCAAAGGGTCAGTGTCTTTGTTCCCTGCATGGAAAGTCCACCTAGCAGCTGCTTCAGCTTTTCAGGGGCCAGTTGGACACTAGGTGTGTGTCTGGGGGTGTCTGGCTGAGCCCCCAAGGGCACAGAGCCAGAGTGTGACAGAGGGGCAGTTGGGAGTTGGATCAGACATTTTAGCAATAGTCAAATTCCGTAATTCCCTGTGTGAGAGCCTGGCCAGAGGGGAAAGATCACTTTTCATGAGACAGACAATATTTTATTCAATGGGTTTTGGACATTCCCCGTTACTGCTCCCAGGGAGAAATTCCAGAAAGCCTAAGCCAGTAAGTGCATTCTGGCCTTCAGAGTAAATCTTCAATTTAAATACAGAAGTGTTGTAATTCTAAAGAGGAAAGTACAGAAGAAAATGTACACGGTCTTAACTATTTAGAGTTAATAAATTGTTATATTAAATGATAGAGAAATCATTATCTACATCTTTTTCTAATTCCTTGCATTTTCTAGACAGCTTATTAAAATATAGGAAATGTAGATTCATCTGTACAAAATTTGGAATGTTTTTTCTAAGATGAAGAACTTATTGGATATGCTAAGAATTCTTTTCTAACAACTGGTTTTAATGCTTTGACTTTGAGGGACTTTGAGAAATCAGAAGGTGATACCTCTCACAGGCTAAAGGTCAGGAGCTCTTATACTCTAGGACAAAAAGAGAAAAAAAAAAAGCAAAAGCTAACTTTCTGTGGTCTCTACCACAAGTTAAAAACAATCTGCATGTTAAACTGAACTTGCTCAGAACCTCCAGAATAAAAGCATACTTTACACTGTCCTCGCTTTGTTATGCACTGTAACGAAATGTGAAAATAATGCTGTATTTAGCTGTCTGTATGTGACTGAAAACATGCTTGTATTTAGCAAAATGGTTACTACGTGATAATGTGAAATTCAAAACTTGTAAAGAAACTTTGGTGGGTTTTTTTTTTTCCCCTTTCTCCTTGCCCATTCTCTCTTAGTGTGTTCCCTGCTCCCTGTCCCTGCTCTGTATTCCAGCCAGGCCTGGATCCACCATTCCCAGGCACTGCCTCACAGGCACTGGACACCCTTCCCTGCAGGGCCTGCCTCACTCACTCTGCAGAACCTGAACTCAGCCTTGCTGAGAAAAGCCAGAGCAGCTGCTCTGGACAAAACCAGCCCCTGCTGCCAGCAGCTGCAGCCACTGCAGCCTTGGCCCCTCCAGGAGGCCTCGGCAGGTCTGCTGGCACAGCAGCTACAACAGCAAAGGGCACAGCACACCCAGGCAGGGATTAGTCACAGAGCTCATCTGTGAGTTCTGGGCTTTTTTATTTACCTCAGATCAAACACACAAATGCCAAACCCCGAGTTATGATGGCCACAGCCACCTCCCATTCCTCAGGAACCAGACCCCTTTGAACACAGGAGCCATTTCAGCTCCAAGGCTGTCACCCTGTGCCCTGGCAGTGGCATACCACGCTGATTTTGCTAGGTTCTGCTTTTGCTGTGCAAAAATGCTTAACTGGTCGTTTTGTTGTGCACAACAAAGGCAGGCAATTGCTGCCTTAGGACCAGCCAGGGGTGGGGGGGAGCACAGCCTGTTGAAGAAATTGAAGAAAAAACTGGGAGAGAAATCAGGCTGTGTGTGCAGCTGCCTTTGCATGATTGCTGACACTAGAAAAAGAAAATGGAGAGCAGCAGCCTGCAGCCTGACCAGTGCCACATCCTGCTGCTGTAGCAGACACCTGTTGCAGAATACAGCAGGGCTCCACGTTCCTGTGCTGCAGCCACAGGCACTGAAACAACAGCATGGCCCTGGGGAAGGAAGAGATGAGCCCAGGCACTGCTGCTGACCAGTGCTAAGGGCTCGCCTGCTCTCTGCCCTTCCCTGCAGCTCACTTTTGACAGGCACGGTGCTGGAAAATCACTTGCTTTCAGTCACCAATTCAGATGTGCTGACTCACACCCCCCTTTCATTCACACCAGCATCCAGCAGCCACACTTTTCACGTCTGCTGCTTCCACGGAATTTTTCACCCCCCACGCCCAGTTAAGGGAGGAAAACATTATAGAAAATGACACATCACATTCATGACTTTCACACAAAGAAAAATGCACAAAAACAGCTGTTTGCCACAACTGTTTAGTTTTACTATTTTAATATCATGAAATAAAAGTACAAAAAATTTACAGGTATATTGTTTCTTACATGAAGATTGAACAGTTAACATTTGCATTTATTTTGCAGTGAAACCTGTACTCTCAGTCACAGAATGTGATTATTAGCCACTGACATCACCACTGAGCATTTCATTTTAGAAAGAAACTGCAAAGGTAAGAGGCAACAATCTTGCAAGGCTTCGTAAGGACCAAAAAATTCTCCAGCTGTACCAGCAGAGGTCATGTTGCAGTCAGCCATCCTGATCTAACACAGGTTTCCCAGCTGGGAAGCTGTGTTCAGACATTTGAACTGGACATCTGGGCCAAGGGGGCAGAATGGGAGGCTCTCCCAGGCTGTGGGCTCTGGGAGTTCCCCGAAATAACCAACGTGGGCACACATATGGAGAACAAGGGGTGACACCTGCAGGCTTGACACGCCCTGTGCTGCTCACTGCCTTCCCACTGCTCTGAGCACAAATCACAGACTGCTGCGTGTGACCTGCTGAGAGCTCAGGGACAGGCAGTTAGCTAACCCACAGTTACTCCAAGTTTATCCAAAGTGGATATCCAGGAATGCCTGCAGACTGGTGCAGCCATTGACTGACTGACACAAACCCCAAGATTCCACTCTATTTTTGTTGTTTCCTAGAACATTACAGCTGCACATCTTCCCAGCCCAAGTCAAAGTTAACTCCATCAGCTGTACAAAGATGAAAAAGAAAAACCCTGCACTGCCTTGGCCTGTGAACGTGTCAGGCTCCATTTCATACAAGCCCCTCAGCTTTTCAGACAGGCTTTCAGGTGGAAATTTATTTATGATGGACTGGTTTGATCAAAATACTACATCCTTTGCTGGACTGTGTGGTGCCTTTTCAAATCATTTCATGAAGCATGCATGAAACCAAATTTTGAGTTTACAAATAAATAAAATGGTGCTCACCATTAGTTTTTATATATTTTACCATTTACTGAAATGCTGAAAGTAACTCAGTCCTGGATGAGGTTTGGGGGTGTTTAAATAAAAAATACTTGGAAATTGAAACCACATTTAAAATTGGAAAAACTATGCTTTGTTTTTGGATGGGTCTTGCTTGTTTCTTCTCTTTACGTCCCAATTATAAACTCTAGCCATATCTGAGGGTGTGGAATTAAGGAAACAGCTCATGCTAGCAGAAAAAAGAAAAAAAAGATTTTTAAAAAAGGAGAAAGTGCAGGTTACAGAGTTGGCCATTTAGTTACAACAGTCAGTACAGAAACCATTTCATGAAAGGGCTGACTTGGTGCAGAGCTTCAGCTCTCAGGAACACTGGTAACTGCAGTATTTAGATCATTACTTAAAAAAAACTCCAAAAAAGATATTTCAGAGAAACACAATTTTAGTTTTGCCTAACTCTTTGCTGATTTCAGTCAAGCTGCCTGTATCAGCTGTATTTGCCCAAACTCCTGCTGCACTAAGACAGCTCAAGTATCAACTTGAAAGAACAAGCAGTTGTGCCTTCATTGAACCAAATCTAATGCTTCAGTTAAAGGCTACACTCATTAAAATAGTTTTTAACTAGAAAGTATAAAAATCAACCCCATGCACCCAGGAGATGGTTCATGGCAGTATAAAGAAATTTAAAAAACACTGAGCACAGCCCAAGCCAACCCCTTGCTTGCTGCAGCAGGGCTTGTGCTGCTTGGAGGCAGCTGCAAAGGCTCCAAGATGGGCAACAAAGAACAATGTTCAATATGCTCCAGAGGAAGGGTCACTGTGCTTTAAGGTGGTCACCTGGGCATCAACCCAACCTTCCAACTCACTCTGGAGTCAGTCTGGCTTAGCAACCACTGCACTAGATCTCATGAGGACATATGTACAAGTTTTGTTACCTCTCACACACCAACCTCCAACTTAGCCCTGCCAACACAATATTCCATGACACTGCAGGACAGCAGTGGACAGTACTTTACTTTAGGACAGTAAAGTTCACAGGTGCTACAGAATTTTGAGGCAGCCAGTCTAAGATAAATCCACGTGAGAAAGTTGGTTACCTGGATGTTGGCTTTCAGATACATCTCCCCCCCAGTCAATGGAAAGGATACTGACTTCTGTAGTGGTGAACTGATCTCTGAGAAAATCCAGGTCTTCCTCTAGAAGATCGAGGTTTTTTGTGGCTGTTGACAAATTCTTCTCTAACAGAGCCTGAGCTTCATCAATATCATATTCAAGCATCACATTGGCCTGAAAAAGAAAGATTGATACAAGCTTTTACTCTTGCACTGTAAGGACTAAGCCCCACCAAGTGTATTTTAAGCTGTTGTTCAAAACTAATCCCATTAGCACCACACTGTCCTGACAGGCCAAGACAAGATTCAAGACAGGCAATGTCCAAATCCACTTGAGGCCTCCACCCCTTCAGTAAATGAGTAATAAATCCCTAGTGACTTAAAGTTAAGTTCTCTTCCTATAGCTAAGCAAGGAAGGATTTGGTCCCCTGTGGCTCACATTCAGCCTTTCAGGTATTAGCATCTCATCCTCACTGTATTTGAAAAGTGAGAGACCTTACATTTCTCAGCAGCACCTTTCAGGTGCCACACAACTCTAGAAAGTTTTTGTTGGATTCAAGATAAACCTCTGTGTGGATCTGTGTGGAACACTGACAAACAGCTGGCACTGTCAGTAACAAGAGCTACTATAGGTATTAGTGATACAACAGGTATAAAAGTCCTCTCTGATGCTGTGGTGATGGTTTTTAACCCAGACATGGTTGTTTCAGTAAGAAGCTACCACAGGACGAGATAAAAGAGCAGTATCAGGTGAAAATGCACCAATGAAGCTTTGTCCCTTTCAAGAACTGAGCCCTGAATGAAGCCCCAGTATGTGACTGACAGGTTCCCACAGAAGGCTACACTGAGCTGCCAGAGCTGGATAATCTGTTCTTTAAAGCAAGTGGAGGAGAGAGATCCCCAGTAACAGTGACACACACAGCCCAACACAGAGTGTAGGCAACAAGCAGGAGAAAGGCAGAAGGCCAAGAACACCTGAATAAATAAAATTGTGTGTGGCATTTCATTACAGCTTTTCAGTGTGAACTGTCAATAAGACAAACCTTCTCTGATGTTCTGTTAGAAAATAAACCTGGGATGTTCCATGAAAGTCAGTGTTTGTGAAGTCTCCTAATAGCAACAGGTATCAGAAAATTTGTTTCTTTTTATGATAGAAGTGGGAAAGGTTGGGAGTAACTGTCCAATCAGTCTGGATCAACAGTGTTTCTGTCCTAACCAAGAGGTTTTGTATGCAACTGTCCAATCAGTCTGGATGGTTCATGTGTCAACAGTGTTTCTGTCCTAACCAAGAGGTTTTGTATGGCAGCCAACACTGGGATTTAGGAACATCCATGATTTAAAAGTCTCAAAATAAGCATCAGCAGGTTAATCTCCACATATAATGAAGCCTCTAAATACAAAATACTCCAACCTGATAGTGCTTAAGTACTTAGGAATCTGGGTTGTGAATGCTGATCCCAGCAGGCTTTAGTGCAAAGTCCACTCTAAATGCTGGCAGATATCTGTGAGAACAGAAATCCAATCTTTCCCTAAAAAGGTGCATGAAAAGGGAAAGCAAGATGCTGAATACAAATAACATGGAGAAGATGGCGAGCTACTTGCCAAACTAAGTTACTTTGCTGGGCACTTTCCCATGCCAGGCAAGGTCATTAATTTGAACCAAAAAGTGACAGAAATGGTAAGGGAAACACAAACAAGGTTTTTGGAAAGAACAATCCAGCCAAAAGACAATTCTCTGAAGCCTTACTGTTCAAGAACCAAATAAAATGGAACAAGAAGTCTTCATTAACACACTGAAGTTGCCTGGTTAGATGTGCTCTGCTGCCATGGTGCAGCACCACCAGGCACCATCAACAGAATCATGCCCACTACAATCAGGGGAGACAGCAACCAAAACTCTTTCACAAGCCTTAAGTTATTGAGTTTCAGAGAAAGTTCCATTTTACTTACCCCCAACCACAAACAAACTTTATCTGTAGGAGGAACTGAAGCTTTGCAGTAGAGATTATCTGCCAATAAAAATCTGGTTTCCATTGGATGTGTGGAATCCTTAAGACAAATGATAAAACTTACAATTGCTATTTTCACTGGAAATATATTAAAGACATAAAACTTAGAATAAAGAGCACACTTTTCTGCTTTCTGCCATTGATACAGTATAAACTTGTGTGGAATTCTACAAAACTTTACTTCAACGGTAAAGTTAGAGCTCCAAGAATAATGCATTTTTAAAAGATATATTTAAAAACAATACAGAAATCTCTATAAAGAATGGAGATGAAGTCAAAGCTTAGCTGCAATCTATACACTATTAAAAATGAAGTTTGCATTACAAACATTAACTTTTTTTGAACTAGCTTTCAAAAAGTACTACATACCTTTAAAAATAATTCTGTTATTTATAAAGGCATATTAAGTGTGCTCTCCAAAACATTTCTTGCAATGTGTTCTGTTAGGGTGGAAAGGTAGTTAGCTTTTCTCATACTCATTAGATATTCAAAATAATTTACCTTTTTCTTCTGCATGTGTTTTAAAATTTCTAATGTCTGTTTAATTTCAGGAATCTGACTTTTTAGCCTGTGAATTAACAACAGTCATAATTTATTATTTTACAGAGACACAAAGTTTCCTAAACAAGTGATCAGTTTTATTATACAGTCCACCCTCCATTTTAAAACTTGTTAACAGCTTATTCCAGCTTACAAAAGCAGGTTTGAAAGACATGGCATGTAAAGGCAGCTCAGCTCCAGCTTCACCTGCCCCTCACAACACCAAGGCTGGCTGGCTTTGGAAGCACAGCAACCCACTCAGCTTTCACATGGGAACAACACACAGGAACAGTAACAGACCCCCTTTCATTAAAATGGTACATTCTAAATATTTGTAATCTCCCAGAGAACAGGAAACCTCAGCAGAGATATACTGAAACCACTGCAGGTAAAACAAAACAAGTGTGTTTCTTCTGAGGTTCAGGGACTATTCTGACAGTGAGAGCCACAGGACCCTGCACTGCTCCAGCCAAAGCTCTCCAGAGCTGAGGCCATCGCTCTCCCCAACAGCCCTGGCAGAGGCACGGGCATCCCCAGGCCTTCCTGGCCACTAGACTCATCATTTAAAAAAAACACAACTGTGCTAAACATATCCCAAATCTGCAAAAATTACAACTTACCTCCTTTTCTTTTGAGCAAGATTAAGTTCCAGAAATTTATACTTCTGATACTGCTCATCCAACTTCTTAAGAACTACATCTGCTGTCTCATTTCCAGGCTGTTTCATGAAAGAATCTACATCTTCCTTTAAGGGGAGAAAGAAACCCTCAGTGTTAGAAGAGTTTTATGGAAATTCTAGACACACACATGCTGTCATCTTACTGCAGCTACATATCTAGAGAGTTTGAAATGGAAACAAACTTTTTTTCTGGAGTGGAGTACAAAAGCATTTTGTTTCTTTTCTGAGTCATCTCTTCATTTCCCCCTCCCTGCTTTTTCTGCAGGGAACTAAGGGATAGGTGCAAGGTTTACTTCACAACCATATTTGTGGGTACATGGTTAGTGGTGCTTTCAGTCCTGGCTGATGACAAGTGACACCTTACAGGGGTGGGTATCCATGGAGCATGGCTAAACCTGGGTTTCCTACCTGGAAAGCAGGGATAATGCTTCTCTGTGGCTAACCAGATTATGAACTATTTTGGACAAAACTGACACAGGAAAAAAGCCTGATCAAGCATGTTGTGGCAGAGAAAGATGCAAAGGGGGGAAAACGGAGGTATCTGCTCAGACAGGCACTGTGGCAGTGAACAGCCTGGTTTCAAAAGCTCCTTCTATAGTTAGCAGGAAGGCACAGAAACCCCTAGAGAACAACTCTGGCCAGTCCTACCATCAACTGACAGTGAGAGCCATGGGACTGGCAGGCAAAGCTGCCAGAGAAGAAAGGCCTGAGTTGGCAAGGATGTCAGCCTTGGCATGTGCCTCCTTCAGAAGCCCAGGAAGCAGCTCAGCTGCTGGGGGCCAACGTTCCCAGCTGCTGAAAGGTACACCAGGCCAGGGACCAATCACCTGTTTCTGGCCTTGGCACCACGTACACACAAAATTCCAGATGACACCACTCCCCCTCTGAGGTAATTCTGCCCTTGTCTCCACAGCTCAGTAAAATCTGATGGAAGCCCTACCACAGGCCTCTTCAGCTCCTCCTTTTGAACTTGGGGTCTCCATTCCAGAAAAAGACTGTAATATGTTACTAAAGTGATATCAGAGATGGAGCTGCTCCCCCTCATTATGATGCCTTAACTCTCTTGGCTAAAGAAAATTAGTGAATCTGGTAAGAAGTCCCTGCCTTCCTTATCATTAAGGAAATCTGTAGCAGAACACGAACTCCACATCCTGCAGCAGGCAGCACTGTCCAGGTGGCAGATCCAAACTCAAGAGACCACACCTCAGACTGCCTGAAAAATGCCTCGAGCTACCTCACAGTCAGGGAAGCATTCCTGCTTCCGGATAAAGCTCCCAGAGAGAAGCCCTCAACAAAGAAAACAAGGATTAGGTTTGGGAAAGCGTTGAAGTGAGGCCTGAGGATACTGTGAAATGAAACTCCCTCTTGTGGAAGCAGCTCTGCTTGTTTAAAGCACCCAGGGCAGAGAGCAAAAGCAGGTGGGCAGCAGCTCCCCCCACACCCTGCCTGGCACCCAGCTCTGCCTCAGCTCCCATCTGTCTGTGCACAGGGACAGGACACAGTCCACATCCTCCTGAAACAAAGATGCTGAGAAGTGATTCCAGAAGTAAATCCAGGCCTCCTATCTAGTGGTGATCTCCGCCCACTCCATAATGTCCCAGTTCCAGGTGAGCTCAGATTTACCCCCAGGGTTTTCCAGCTGGGGCTTCCAAGCCTGCTGGTCAGGCTCTTGTCCCACCTCCCCATCTGCAAGGCTGAGGCACAGTCACTTCTTTAAGCTTGACCAGAACAGCTCTGAGGCTGCCAAAGCCACTAGGATCCTCACTTTGTGGTGTATTCCACAGCACCCCCACTGCGGAATTCTTACAACACTTACAGGTTCTGCAAGGACCTGCCAAAACTCCTCTGTATCTTTTTTAGGAAGAGAATTTACTGGCAAAGCACCATTTTGCAAACTTCAAGCCAAGCCACAGGAGTGCTCTGTAGAAACCCTGAAGTGCAGCAGGACAGAGCATTCCCACGTGTCCCTACGGTTCTCCTCTGAGTGATGACCCAAATAAAGAGCTGCAGGCACTCACTCTGCAGAGAGCTTCATCACCTGGGGGCAAGTGCAGAGAACATGACAAGAGACACGTATCTGCAGAGCTGCATCCTCACACCTGCTGAGGAAGGCAGAGCAAAGAAGGCATTTCATTTGGAAATGTCTGAGCAACAGCTCAAAACCACCACAGCTGAAACTTCTGTTCTGAGAGTTTGTCATC
Organism: Onychostruthus taczanowskii; assembly: GCF_017590055.1. Classification (NCBI taxonomy): domain Eukaryota; kingdom Metazoa; phylum Chordata; class Aves; order Passeriformes; family Passeridae; genus Onychostruthus; species Onychostruthus taczanowskii. Next base: position 4,738,388 of record NW_024498462.1, read on the forward strand.
CAGCAAAACCCTGTGTCTTAACACCAGCTGCTCTGAGTGCTTAACATCACTTGAACCTTGGAGAGGGACAGGGGAGTACAGAACAACTGCCTCAGAGAAGACATGAGCCATAAATTGTGTGAGGAGCCTCTACTGAACCAAGACACTCACAGGAAACATCTCTGAAGACAAGATTCACAGTAAGACTGCCCATGCAGCAGGTGGTGGGGGGAAATGCAAGTCTTTAAATGTTTTTGAAATAGAAACTTATTTTCTGAAATAAAAAAAAAGCTCTAGTAAAACCTCTCCTCAAGACAGTAGTATTTCACTCTGCAGAGCAGAATACCATTACAACTTCTCAATGCAGGCTTATTTTTAATAAAAGAAAGTCTGTTCTAACATCTACATCCAAGTACTCTATGGTCACCATCGAGGAGCTCTTCTGCAGGCACACCTGTACTTGATCAGAGCACCTCTCAAAACTGAGAATTAGGAAACTTCCCAGATGTTCAGATCCAGAGATTATGAAGATCCACAAGGTTCTGAAGAACTGAAGAGAAGCACAGGGCTAAGGCACAGCCCCAGTACCCTTGGAGCCACGTGACACAGCACACAAGATACTTCAGACACAGGCACTGAAAGGAAACCACGTGGAAGCAAACACAACAGCTGCAAAGGCAGCCACCAGCAGGGAGTGAGGGATGGGACAGATGCACTTAAAGTGTTTGCTGAGGCTGTTTAGGTCCTGCTTCCTGCCAGGGTGGCCACCTGCACTGTAAAGTCAGCAGAGACCACAAGCTCTGCTCTCTCAGGATCAATGAGGTCTCACAGGGCAGCTGAAGACACGACCCTTCCCCTTCACTTTGATCTTTGCTGGTCTCTCATGAGGCATGGAAGGAAGTTAGCTGGAAGAAGCAATGGTTTTCCAGCCCAGTAAGGATATGCCACATCCTAATTATTGTTTAAAAACCTTAAAGGAAAAGGAGGAACTGGATCACTGGAAGTAAATGCACTGCACCTGTCTGGTCAGGTCCTATGCCCAGACAAGACACATCAGCAGTACAAGCACCACATCTAGAAACAGCAAAATGCAAGTCAAACAAATTTATCTCTACAAAAGCAGTTGTATCAGATGGGGCAGACATCCAACACTTCCCAAGATCCCCAAGGCAGGTAGGTACAGCCACTGGGATCCATAGCTATTGATCAAAGGAAATAAAACAGCAATCAAGACTGTGTACCAAGATTGAGGTCACAGCTGAAAGGGGACAACAGATGATGGTGGAATTATGCCACCGCATAAATCACCGACTCCTGCTTTTCAACCCCTCAACAGAATCATCAAACCCTCGGTACATCAGTTTTTAAAGCTGGATAAACAAGTTCGGCCTGTTTTCCAGAAATCACACATTTGCTGGTTTTCAAGAACACATCGGCGCTTCTGAAAAGTGAATCTTCTCAGCAGTGTAAAACTGGATTAAGAGCCGAAGATGCGCGGACGGCTGCCCGGAGCACGGCCCGTTATCCGCGGAGCAGCAGCGGCGAGGCGGGCCCCGCCCGGTGTGCGCCGGGCGGCTCTGCCAGCACGCCGCTCGCTGCCGCTCGGGCAGAGCAGTAACGCGGCACTGCTTAACGCGGGCAGCCGAGCTTCTGCTACGGCAACGCGCCAGCTCGGCATCGGAACAGGGCAACTCACCCGGGAGAAGGCCCAGGGCTGAGGCCGCGAAGGGCCTCGGCCGTCCTCACCCCCGGGTACCGCCCGCCCGCCGCGGTGCCGCCTCACGGGGGCCGGGCCCGGCTGGCCCAGCACAGCCCCCACTCCTCGGGCCCGCTCCCCAGAACGCCGCCTCGGGGATGCCCAGCCCCAGTCCCCAGGAACAGCGCCTCAGGGTCGCCCAGGCCCGCTCACCACGAACGCCGCCTCAGGGATGCCGAGCGGGCCGCGCTTCCCGCCCGCCGCTGCCGCCGCCTCGCTGCCTCCGGCCGCCGCCATTTGGGAACGGACGGTGCATGCGCGGCGTGCGCCCGACGGCGTCATCACGTCAGCGCCGCGCGGGGCGCGAGGCGGGCTGGGCGGGGCGGTGGCAGCAGCGGGCACCGCCCATTGGCCCGTGAGGATGAGGAGGCGGGGCAGGAAGGGGCGGCTCCGCTGGGACAGGGAAGGCTCTGGGGTGAGAGGGATGCAGCGGGGGCTGCCTGGGGGGTCGGAACTGTGAGTGCCTTGCCTGCCGTGTGCCGGGAAGGACGGGAAGGAGATGCCGCCTATCCCAGCCCCTGCTTCTGCCTGCGGAGGAAGCGCCCTTGTTTCTAAACGCAGCTGCTCTGCCTCTCCCACAGCGCAGATGACAGGCCCAGCAGAGCAAACAGGAGCAATGCCTTTAACAGTCTGCAGTAAGCGTTGCCCAGGGATCACCGCTAGTGCCCCCCGTGCCCTCGCAGCCCGCTCACTGAACCCGCCGCTCCGGGGCCGCTGCGGCAGCGCCAGCCCAGCCCCGGAGCCCCGGCCCTGAGACGGAGACGACACGAATCAACTACTGAGCACTCCAAGCTCACAACCGCAAACTGATCCCTGAAACCTAAAGAAACAAAGATGCAGCTGTTAAAAATAGAGTTTTCTGATGTCGAAAGAAGGAGCAGCTATAGCACCCCCGTGTCCTTGCCCTGTCCCAGGCTCTCCACAGTGCTGGAATGATGACGGCTGGGGAATGAATCCAGCTCTAGGCAAACTCAGCCAAGGCTCAGTCTCCCTTCTCTTCTCCAGTGTAAACACAGAGGTGGAATCAGCCAATTAAGCACCCTAATTCAGCCATGGCTTATAGGCATTACAGAAAGCCTTAAGCCTGAGAACACAAAAAATGATCACATACACACACCTTGCATATGCCAAAGTTTATTTTTTTCCAAAACTTGTTTCATCAAATATGTGGATATGAGCAGTCTTTTAAAAAATGAACAATTTGCATATTAACAAATTGTGAAGTTCCACAATTAAAATATCAACACAGCCAGTCTTGTGCTTAGGCTTATTTTTTAAAAAATTCATAGAACATAAATCCTTAGATTTTTTTCCAGTTTGTGGCTAGTATATTTTCCACACATTCTGTATTCTTATAAAATGAAGGAACTCACAGAAAGGAACAGCTGTACAAGAATACATCTGAAAAAAGCAACCTAAATTATCATAGCTCCTTTTAAATAAATATCCAATAAAAGGCACAAACCTGTTATGGGGGAAAACATAACATACAAAACAAGACCTATTAAATAAATAAAGTGTGGGTTGAGGTGAGGGAAATCTGTTCCAGCACCTATTTTGTCATTGCTTCAAGATGAGATTCCAGCCAAACATTTGGTAAAGGATTAAGCTTAATCACCAGGATACACATCTGAGATATACTGAAAGATTTGACGTTACAATTCCTGTTGTAACTGTATCAGTTACTACAATATCTTCAAATAAATGATCATGAGAATCTGCATGAAGTAGTGATGCAGCAATGTACAGATCAATGAAAGTCAGATACACCTTCAGAGTCATAGCAACAGGTTTTCTATAGTCCTAGCTATCAGTAATGTATAAATGATAACATGTACAGTTTCCATTGCTCAAAAATATAATCTTTTCAATGGAAATAAATGACTGATACAGTGCCTTTAGATGTTATCCTTACAATACAAACTACCCCAAACAAAGTTTTCCTTTTTATGTACAAATTAAGCACCGATCCACAGTGCATACTATTCTAATTGTAACCCCCCCATCCCTGCCACACATCAAAATATCCAGCTGGGGATAGATACACCCTGTATTCAATCTTGTAGTCAGAAGTTTTGTTGTTGTTACATTTGTGTGTGTGGTTTTTGCTGTTGGTGTTGTTTTTTTTTTTTTATTAAATGAAAGTCCATTTGTTATTTTACCTACAAATATTTCATCACTATGTGCACAGAACAGATTTTTCTAGTACACATGTCCAAAATTCATTTAAAAAAAATCAGTAACTTCTCGGAGGCAAAGTCAAACTATATCTAGAGAACATTAGAAAACCCCAGTTATTTAAAGAGGTACATGTTCAAGTCCAAGAGGCCTCACACAATCCAACTTTCCAGAGTCCCACAGAAGTCATCCTATGGCATGCCCCACGATAGCCTGCCAGTAGCAGCCCCAAGTCCCAACAGTGAGGCTCAAGTGACCCACTAAAGTACAATAATGCAAAGTGTACAGCACAAATCAAACTCTTCCTCCTTGTTCAGACAAACATGGAGAGATCTTAGTTATCAGCTTCCTGAAGTATTCAGAACATGATTCTGATCCAATGAGTTGGAAGGAAAATCACATTTATATACATCTCTCTTCACTCACCACAACTACTGTTCGCAGTTTCTGCAGGCTGGTACAGTCACCCTCAAGAATCACCTTGGTGTTCAAAGTAGGTTTTTTTTTGTGGAGAATAGCCAGGATGCTGTCAAGGCTTTTCTAAGTCCTTGGCTTTCACTTCTCATGTGTTATTTAAACACATACTCTGCCATTTTATGTGTTCCAATACATGCACAAGGAAGAGTTGGGCAAAACCCAGTCCTGTGCACTTGTGTGCAGAGAGAAGGTACAAAGAGATCTTTGCTTCACAAGGATCAAGCTGTAAGCTGTGTTTCAAAGCAACAAAAGAAGGTAGGTTATAAAGTTCTTAAAACATACTTTGTGGCTGTTTCTCCTTTTTTAATACTAAAAAGTTGGTATCAGACAGCTTTGCTACAAGAAAGCAGACCAAAAGAACCATTTAAAAGATCCAGAGCAAATCAGATGTAGTGCAAGCTATTATCCAGTACTAAATCCACTTCTGAGCCAGGTATATTCCAGATATTCAGAATGCTCTGCAATAAAGTTATAACAAATATATACTGCTTGCCAGGCATTTATTTGCATATTTTATTAAAATAATGTGTTATTACTTATACAACTCAGTGTAAGAAAGAGACCTAACAGCTTACAGTGCTAGGAACTGCCTGCTTGTAGCACTCTCACTTCTGCCATTAATGCCCAGACATTTATAACTACATGGACTGATCTAATTTGAACACAAGACTTTTGACTGCTGAATGAATCTATGGAATTCACTATTTCTTAAATAAACAGTCCTCTCAACACGACGACCCATTTGAAATGGCATCTATTCCCTCAGCATGTGGAGGGCAACTATAGGCACTGAAGAACTCATTGGCTTAAAACTGTACAATTGTTCAACCCAATAAAGGTGGATTAAAGCTTGAAGCCCTTTGTAATACAAACTTGAACATTAAACTACCATATACTGGGTCCAAATTCTTTCAAAATCAATATACATCAAGGAACACTGAGTTTTAAATTTCTGCAAGGTTTCATTTTCCAGGAAATGAGCAGTTACAGATTTCAAGGGTTGGGGAGAGGAGTTCTATTTTGTTTCTTTTGTATTGATTCATTGGGCAAAATATTTACCATAGGGTTAGGAAATACTACTTTTGCACTCTTTGGACAGAATTAAGCATTTGGAAAAACAGAAGGGTTGTTGTTCTCACTCTGAGGAATGTGTTTAATTTAGAAGTTCTCTGCAGGAGAGTTTGACAAGATTCTCAGGCCTATCTGCACTTATGGCGAGAGTGAGAGATATTTCTGCAATTACAGACTCTCCCAAAAGATAAAAAGACATACTATGCTGGAGGTCTATTGTAACAATAGAAAACTCAGCTTTAATATTAATCATTACTGGAAGTAATTTTACAGCAGAGCTTTTCATTGCATTTTGCCACAAAACTTCTGGAGGAAAGGTTGTTCCCACTTCTATCTACTTAATTATAACTACTGGGTTTTTTTAATGCTATCACTCTTTATCAGACAGTGAGAAATGCAAGGTAAGGCATTTTCATAGCCAATTTCAGTTCTGGAGGAAGATTCTTAAGTACAAAATATGTTCCAGAAGTCTGTACACATCTGACCCATTGTGAACAGAAATACTTCATAAATTATTTGTTTTTAAAGATTTTCCTTTCAAAAAGAGTCCGGATTTCTTAATTTTTTACCTTGAAATTACTACAGAAGAAAAAGATTACTGCAGCATCAAAGAAACAACTATCTAAAAGTTTACATGTATTTACACATTTAAAAATAATTATTTGTATATGGTTTACAACTAGGTTCTTATTTCAAAAAAGAAGCACAAGCTATTCTCTACAGCTGGATAATTTCAAAATAGTTGCCAGTTCACGAGTGTCAGCATGATTGCAAGGTTTGAGTCTCTTGACCTAATGGACTTCAGAAAGAAGAGCTGGCTCTCTTGCCTCCACTGCAGTTATCACGAGGCTCTCAGAGTGCTCCTGTGTGCTGTGCTTGGGGCACTGACAGAGCCTGGCTCCCCAGGCTGCTCTTCCCTGAGCCCTTGGGAGGTGCCACCTGCAGGGCAGGCACCTATGCAGGTGCAGCTGCTGGCACCTGTTGGAGCTGCGTGAGCTGTTCTGGAACACACATTTCCCCATCTCCATCACAGACCTGGAGCCTTGCAGCTACTGCCTCTTCTCACTTAGCCCTGTAATACTGACATACCAATGGAGCAATTTATTATTTTTACTATGTCTGTGTAAAATGTGTCGTGTTGATTCACAGCATTTCAAACTCACATTATAAAGTTTGCAAATTACTATGAGTTATTCTAATGTGAAAAAGCTGTCTGATTTCACACAATGTTTGCCTTATGATAATGCAAGCATTGCTCTAGCTGAGTATTTATTAGAGCACAAAAATTTTATTGCTCAATTTGATTTCGTGTTGTGTCTTGGTTACAGCAGCCACAGAATTTATGAATAAAATAAATAACTTTGACATTCTTAGTCAATTCCTAAGGTAATCCACTGATGAGTAAGGTTGTAGAGCAATCATGTAAAGTTCTTGATTTTTAACATGGTAATCCAGCTTGCACCTTCTGAGTCAACCTCAATAAAAATAGTTTTCTGCTGAGCAGTTAAAAAAAAATCAGGAAACAAACATGACTTCACACTGCAGTGACTGTTATAAACAAGAATCTCTAAAGCATTGCAGTTCAAAATAATATTGTATTATACAGGGAATAAACAGTTGCCCTGTTCAGGAATACATCGTGGAAAGATTGAAATTCAGTCTTTTCGTTTTTTTACCAGTATTTGGTTGTTCTCACATCTTGTTGCTTTGGTGGTTCTACATAAACTGTATCTGTGAAACAAAGATTATGTATTAATGCCAGTTACATAACAAATGCTTTCCCAGTGTTTTAGAATAAAGAATCTATTTGGCTGCTTTGTTACTTTTAAGACTATAGGCTTTGGCACTTTAAAAAATCCCAAAGAATATTAAGACCTGTGTATTTGGATGACAAGAGTACAGTTTCTCCAGCCTGAATGATCTCTTGTCCATGCCTTTTTCCCTCCCACATCCCTGATCCTTGAAGAAGCTTCCAACACTGATCTGGTCAGCATGACTAAACCAAGTATCCAACGAATGTCATAGGGAGACTAAAACCTACATGCCTTCACCACTTCTGTTCACTTAATATTGAAACAGGGAGAAGTAAAAATTACATTTTTACTTTCTTCCTTGCTTCCTGCAATTCCATCATCTGAATTTGCCTCCTCACCAGCAAAAGTTGCTGCGCTCGACTGAGGAACCACTCACTTTCACATGCAGAAATACACCTGCAGCCTTTCATGAAGCATTTGGTTGTGTTTGCCAAGGCTGAAGTTTCAATGAAAACAAGATTAAAGAGCACTGTTCACCTGAGTTTCAGAAACAGGTGCAAAAGGGTTTGTTGGCCTTAGACCAGGCTGTGTGTACATCATTGACTGGGGTGCCATCAAAGGAGCAGCTCCAACCTGAGGAGGTACCTAAAAACAAAAATCCCACAAAAACAAATATATAAAATTCAAAGTACTTTCACAAGATACATCTTTCTGTATTTGAAGTATAGTAGAAAAGAAACATATAGACACACACACAGAATGAAGTCAAAGCTTTTAAAAACCACTGCTGTATCAACCTCAGAGTCATCTCTTTCAATGCAGTGTGACGAACATACCGTATTTCACACACTACTGCCAATACATTTAATTTGCAGGATGGTTTGAACATCATAATTTATTACATGAAACCCACTGGTAGAGAAAACTCAGTTTTCAGGAGTACAAAGTAAATCAAGCTTCTTACCATTCCATATACAGGCACTTGAGGTGTGGTCAATGGGTATGTGATAGGAGCAGGTACCTTTAAACAAGAAAATTTTAAATTTTAGAGAAACTCATGCACACTTAATAATACATATACAGAACTTTGAAAACCACATATTTTTCAGTACTAAAAATAACCAATGTAGTTACAAGAAATTGACTTACATATGCAGGATAGTGTACTCCATTCTGGCATAGCAAAAGGATAAGATAGAAAATTATTTAATAGGTATTCATGCTGGAAATTCTAACTAAGGGATGGATTCAAATCCAGTACCATAACACTTTTTAACTATGCTCATTTATTAAAACCATTAAAGTGTGAGAAAAACAAAGAGCAAGGACAGTTACATAAGTTAATAAGCTTAGAAAGTTACCACTAGTAAAACTTAGAGCAAAATTAAAAATTTTACTACACCTAGCCAGATTTGAGCACATTGCTTGCACAAGCACATGTGTGAGAAGCTTTTAGAGGGCATGGCATGCAAGGCTCCTTCTTCCTCCCGTTATTAGAGAAGGGCATAGAAAAAAAAAGCCAAGAAAGCCAGTGACCATTTGGCTTACGAGCTGAATAGCAACAGATGTTGAGTCAGGTTGATGGTGCCCACATACTAACATCTGATGTCAGCACATACCACAGTATGACAAAAGAAAAATGAAGAGCATTTTAAACCTTATATCAGCTTATGTTCACAGGCATGGCAATGCATGTGATTCCTAAGGCCATGCTTTGTTAAGCTGTGCTAATTACACTGAGTCCCAGGTGCTGGATGAAACGCTTGGCTATGGGATAGGATGCAGGGTACATGAATTGGAGGGTTAGCTCTGAGGGCCAGAGGCCAGCCAGGACACTGAGACCTTTGCAGTTCTGAGGCACACATTTTAAAGAGGCTCACAGCTGAGCTAGATCTTCACATCAGTAATTGTTGGGAGTTCCAGAAAAATGCATGACCAGACACCTGGCATAAAACAGTCAAATGCTTAGACCTGATGAACACATGAAATAAAAACGTAACTTGAAATTCACAGTGATCAATGGGTACTAAGGTACCCTCTATGCTCCAGAAATACATTCTAACAACACATTGTAGAGCACCTAGAGGAGGTAAAGAGATGGTATGGTCTCAAAAAGTCTCACATAAAAGTGCAGTACAACTGTACCCTCTCATCAAATTTTTTAGTCTCATTTTTGAGTTCAATACTGGATTTAATACTGCATTAAACTTCTTTAATTCTGAATGAGCACAGTCGTAAGACAAGGAAAAGAGGCATTAGAGGCAAAACTATGCTTACTGCAAAATTAAGTCAGACAGCAGTCCAAAATTCATAGCAAATGTGGCAATTACCCTAGTTGTCTGTGCAACTGAGATGAACATCTACTTCCCTCTAAGAGCTATATTTTAGAAGTGATTCATATTTCTATGAATATATTATGAACACAACAGTTGAAAAATCTCTTTAAAATCATAGAAAAGTCAGTTGCCTACACATACCCCTCTTAGAAATGAAAAGTCTTCATTTAAATAACTATAAAAGATAGATGTAACATTTTGTACTGTGTTAAAAATATGAAGTTGCTGTTGAGCATTATCAGAAGTCCAAAGTGCTGTTTGACCTCATTATTAAGGTGCCTTGCAAGGGCTGCAGCAGTGTTTCATGATAAAACTGAAAAAGGAGCAAAGACTGGAAGGAACAGCAGTTTTGCCTTTAAAACACATTCTCTGGATTCTTAAAGGTGAATTTTTGTGTGCACAATTGCATGTGAGGGTGAGTGGGAGCATCTCAAACATGCACATCAGGAATTTTCTGGACTGGGATAATTTGTTTCAATCCCAAAAGAATTTATGAATTGAAACAGTTAATCTGCCTTTCACTTGAGATGTAAGCCCTTAATGGACAAGTTTTTCAGTGAGGGGAAATAAAGCATGCTAAAATCTCTACCTCATTCAGTAAGGTCCTATGATCCTGTAAGCATTCCCTGCTACCCCCAGTCTTGTATCAAATGTTTGCTGCTCTTTATGAATTAACACAAGCAGAGAAGAAGCATTTGCTAGAAGGAAGTGTGATTTCACAGTACAGAAATTACCATGTGTGGAATAGTGGGTAAGGGAGTCGGGGTCCACGTGGTTGATGTGCTTGTTTTTGCTTGCCAGTTTGTTCCACCAGTAAGTTTCTTCTCTGTAGGCTGAGACCACTGCATATCTGATCTAAAATGAAGCAATCGTGTTAGTTTTCATGGAGAGGCAACAGCTAGAGTAAAACAACATAACAGGAAACCCAAACATCCCTTAATGCATGCACACAGCTGAAATTCAGAATTTCAGTAATTACTTCTGTATCTCTTCTCTAGTAAGTGTGAAGTCTGGGGCTTCTGTTTGTATCAGAAGTGAACTATCAGTACTGCCCTGTGCATATAATGATTAACTGGAGTTTGATGTAACTTTTATAGTGTTTCATAAAAATACTTCAATAAAAATAGAGCAATTGCAAAACTAATTAAAGTGACTTGCTTTACAAGTTAAGGTTGGCTGCGTTATGGTGACTGACACTGTTCCAATGCACTTCTCAGTTATTTTGGATTGCTCCAAGAGATGAGATCCTGGTCATGTTAGTGCCAGAGACTTGCAAATAGTCACGTGAGAATATTCTAAGTACATACATGCACTTACTTTTTGGATGGAGTTCCTCCAAAGCCAAGATCTGTGGGGGAAAAGAAGCCGACAAAATCCTTAAGCATTTTAATTTAGGAGGGAAAAAAGCTTATTTTGCATTTAGTAAAAAATGGGCAAGTAAATTTTAAAAGCTTCACACTTACTTCCTACTAGATTTGCAAGCGAAGAATCAAGGTCATTTGCTAAAATTTTTCCACTTTGCTGGCTGGCTACAGTGGCTCTTTGACTTTGTGGTGGTACTGTGGGTTGCAATACATCATCTAGAAAGTTAAAACCTAAACAAAGAAAATAAAAGCAACTGTTAACAAAATGGTTACATTACATTTAATAAATGACATCTATAGGCCAGGGAGGTATTTTCTTTATAGAGCACTAATTTGAGTACTTATATGTGAAGGTTCAACATGATGGAAGTATTTAAGACTTTGACAGAAGCAGAGTTTAACTTCTTATTTTTCATGGAATACTATATTGTATCTACTACTCTACAAGAATATTTAACTGTATATTACAATACTTGGCTATACAGAAGAGAAAGACTCTAACTCAGGTATTCTTCAAAAAATACACACAACCAGTTCTGCACTTCTGCAAGAGCTGTGCCTCTGAATGGAATCAGAGGGAATCATCACCATGTATCAAGAGGAAGCACAGAAGACAAATGAACACAAGCTTACCCATTAGGAGAATCCAGTGGGCCACATTCAAAGAGTGTTCCCCCAGAGAGAGAGGAAATAGTTATTACACAGAGAATGAAATCAGTCAAAGCTAATTTTAAAGTAAATGACTAACAACTGAAGTGATTTCCTCTTATCAGACCATAATCATCTTGCAAATATATTAAGTTATTAAATTTCCAACTGCAATAGTAATTATGCTAAATTGTTAAGCAGTTTTTGCCTGTAGGGTATAAATTAGTTTTAAGGCAGGTTTTACCACTTGCAGTCCTGTATTCTGGTGCTGTAGATTTTCCCCCAAAAACAGCATCAAAGTCCACATTAATTGTTGAAGAGGTGGTACTCGGAGAAGCTGAAGGAAGAGGAAAACCTGAAAAAAAAGTTGAGCAATGAAATACACCCATGAAGTAGTATCACTCATTCTAGTGAAACCAGAAAGTTTTAAAAAACAAAAAGAAAAAAAATCGAATTACCATCAACAGTCACAGGATGATACACAGAAGCATATGTTGGTTTATGACCACTAAAGTCATCTTTGCAAAAAGAGAGAAGAAAATAAGATCAGTTTTAAAGAGAAAAAGGAAGAGGGAACCCAACAATTAAGTCTGCAGTTAAAAATTAGGAAATTTTACTAATATAAAAAGGGGTTTTAAAATTATTTTACAGATTTGAAAAGCCAAGTAACTCCTGCATTCCCCATTACAAAAGACAAAGGAGGCTGCAGTTTGAAAGAGATCAGCTGCACGACTTAGTATGTCTAGACTGGGCAAGCAGAAGAAAATAATAGTTTATTTCAACTACAGAAATAAACGTTTAAGGAAACCTATAATTCACTACACCTGGAATTAATGCACCATTTTCACTTGTAAATAAAAAGTGAAGATTGGCCCATATCACAAAAAGATTACGTGGCCGACATTATCAGCATTATCACCTCCAGTTGCAAATAAATTACATGGGGTTTTGGTTTTTTTACCACTAAAGAGTTCCACTGTTTGTTTGGAGGAAAAAGAAGAATTGATGAAAGGGGTGGCAGATTTTACAGCTTCTTCAACTGGCTTCATGTCAAAGATGTCCAGATGAGGTGGAGAACCAACACAACCATTTGAAGACGAGAAAGGACCTTTCAGATGCAGAAGTGGAGGAAAGAATACAGAGTACAAATAATGGAAAAGAAAAACAGACTGAAATGATTGAATATGAGAATCTCTAGACAAAGTTAAATTGTAAACATTCTACCTAATGATCAGTCAAGGTTAGATACCAATTTTAGATAGATATTATCTAAATACAAAATTTAGATACAAATTTTTAGTTTCAGATGAAAATCCTAACAGCTCTCTGTTAAGGGAAAATAATTCTGGTATTGACATAAGGTGGGAGGGGGAGAATAACAGAACATACACCAAAGAAGTTAGATACTACATTTTTGGCTTCAATAATCTACCTTTTAAATAGCATATAAGAGTATAAATTCCACCTATTAAAACACTAACATTTACCACAGTGTTATCACTGCCTTCTTTTGGCATTTAAGCCATTTCTCTGACATCTAACCTGACTATTCTTTGGAAGGATGGGTGAAGAAACTGGGGTCCTCAGCTTTTTTACAAGAACTCTCAAAGTACCAACACCTTTTAAATGAAAAGTGTATTAAATATTACTTAATTAAATGGAAATACTAGTCCAGGATCTTCTCAGTTACACCTGCCTAGGTTTTATTTCCCAGTGTTTTTCAACTTAGATCTTGAGTTGTATTTCTTCTCCCTGCCCCCTTTATTAAACAGTTCTGCTCCTTTGTTCCATCAACACTAATGCTGTGTTTTCAAGGAAGTTGGTCAGATTTTTCAGATTATTTACTTCATATTTTGTTACGAATGTTTGGACGCAAAACAGTTAAGGTTTACAATGCAGATTCAATTAAGTATGAACCCTGCATTCTAAGAATTCCCTTATCACTCAGACATTCAAATCAGGGTATGAGCTCACCTCCCCAAGCATTGCTTGCTGATGTTGATATAGCTGGAGTACTTTGCACAGTTGGAACAAATGCAGGCTGAAGATCAAAAAGATCACTAGAAAGGTTGGGCATGCTGAATAAGAAATGAGAGAGAGAGAAAAAAAATCAAGATACGTAACAGGCATTGTATTCTTACTTTGGTACAAGTGTTCATAAATCTCATTTTCTCTTATTTGCTAGCAGCCCATCAACAACAGTGATACAACAAACTGGTAATTAAGCACTTACTGAAAAAATTCCTGTGGGCACACTAAGAAAACATCAGCAAAAGGTACCTGAGAGGTAACTAGGATCACAGTTTTGCAGTTGATTGTGGAGCTACAGATCAGTGCAGTAATTTCTGTTTCTTTTAGAAAGCAAGATGTCTCTTACCTATTTGTTGTGGGTGCTGGTGCAGCAAAGAGGTCAACAGCTACAGTGGTATTCACACTTTTTCCTGATAAAGTGCTTGGGGATGCTGATGTGGAAGTGGAATTTGATACTACAGAGATTTCTCTTAATCGCTGCTCCTGAAAGATAAGAGAGACAGTTGGCATTTTAGTCTTGGAGACCTTTTCAAATAAGAAAATTTTAATTATGGTCTTAATAAATAAAGCACTTTTTCTTCTGTAAAGACCTAAAACCAGAAAAACAACTGAAATTAGAGATAAGAGTATTTGTTTTAACAAAGCATGTAAGAATCAAGGTGACACTTGGTGTTTTAAATAATTACTTTTTAATCCATATCTGCCTAGAAGTAAATCATTTCTAGTCAAGCTACATATTCCAGGCTCCCTCCACAGTCACTCAGAGAAACAGCTCAGTGGACCTTTGTTCAGGAAGACTCATCTCCCTCCTTTATGAGTCACTCCACAGTTCAATTCAGACGTTCAGAAATCAGTATGACAACATGCAATCCAATAACTATTTTACCCAACACTATTTTATCCAGTTACAAAAAAATATTTGAATACAAAACTTGATAAAAACATCCTACCTTAAGTGCCTGCAGTCTAACTTGTTCCTCCTCTAATGCCTGCTGCTTTTCTTTCTCATCCATCCGGCTGAATGACATTCCTGTATTGGCAAGTGTGGAAACAGCACTGGATAGAGCACTGGCTCTAAAAAGAGCAATAATTAAACAAATTAATGGTCAGGTATACATCACTAACAGTTTTATCATCAAGTGCCTTATCTAGTCAGGTGTCATCCTCCTTCCCAGTCACTTCTTCCCTTACTCTCTGGTACATAAAGAGCAGACATCCCAAAAACAGTTTGGTGGCAAAGAGGCACGAGTGCACAGAGTGACTCCCTTGAGTTCCAGCAGGCAGGAACTGGAAAATGTGGAACATAGCAGTTGTCTTTCTTCTTTAAAGTTATCTAGACTAGACTGGAATGTTATTCAAATGTCAGAGGCACAGAAAGCTTGCTTGTACACTATGTAACAGCAAAGAAAGCACAGCATTATACATATGAACAGAATATTGTGGCAGTGAATCCTTAGATTCCTGAAAAAAACAATCTGAGGAGAAAGTCAGCAAATTGGGAACATAGCTCAGCCTGATACATTTATCAATATTTACCAAGTTTCTGTGGGAGAATGTCTATGCCAAAAGAGATCTTCCATTATTTAGTTAGAAATATTTTCATACATACTGATACTATACTTGACAGAAAGAATAACACACCTAAGCTAATTTGGCTATTTTGAGGAGGGGCTGAAGAACTTTTATGAGAAGGTTAAGATAAATTCATGGTCCGAGAGGTAGGCCATGAATATATAAATAATAACAATTCAGATAAATACCAGCCTATATTGTGTAAGAAGAGTATCAAAATCCAAACACCTTATAAATGTTACAAGTCATAGGACTTCAAAAAAGTAGAAGATAAAATGAATAATACACAAAGTCTTAGCTCAGTGGTTTATTACAGCATAATCAGAAGTCTGTCTGATACACAGGCAGACATACCTACATTTCAAATGTGGCTAAGCTATCAGACCATTACTCACTAGATGTTTCATTTCTATTTCTAGGAAGACACATTCAGAAGTGAATAAAAATAGAATAGCACATGACTGAATCCTGAAAATTGTTAAAATGACAATGGCAAATCTTAAGTATGGGCACTGCTGTAATTCATTGGGTGCTCACCTGCTGGCAGCAGAGACTTCCTTTGTTTTCTTTCCCTCCACAGAAGCCAGATGCTGTTCCAGTGCCTCAAGCAAGCTGCTGGGTGCCTAAAATTAAAAGTATTTATAAAACACTGCTTTTATCAACACATCGTTGTTTAGTATACAGATTGGTTTTCTCACCAACTAAAAACAAACAAAATCTCACACATCAGAAACGGTGCCTTTGGGTTTTGCTGCCATCCTACACACCCAAATTTATCTACTCAGTGGTGGTTCCTTAAAAGGAGTGGGACCACAGAGGCAGGAGGGAATGATTGCCTAGAATGGCTCTGCATCTGTGCATGGAAGTCAAATTCCTGGTTTTGGCAGCAGTATTTGCTGTGTTAGGATTAACTGAATAACCAAAGCTGATGAAGCACTATTTCCATAAACTCACAGAAGTCCCCAGACAAGGACCTGGCATTTTTTATATACTTTCCCAAGTAACAACAAAAACCCAATCACTCTACACTCAAATATTTACAGTCAAAGGCTTGCAGTAGAAACACCTGCAAGGTTTGACAAAACAGGGAATCAAATCCAATCTGATCCCAAGATCACTACTGCAGACTGAGTAGCTATTCAGCATGTACCTGTACAATAAACCAACTCAATTACCCTAAGTGAAATAAATCCTACTGCAGATTTAGATGAAGGGAATGCACCTCTAAAATGTAAATCTATTTACCAGCTCAGTCCTCCTCACTTGGCAGGGTTTCAGAGACATTAAGCCTCTCTTACCACTTGCCAACTTTCAGGAGGTAGAACAGATATAACAGGCATTGTTTGGAGGAAAAATAAACTTGCCCTTGCTAGCCCTTCTGTACCAAAAGCTAGAACAAGGCATTTCCTGGAAAGAGGAAAATATTATTCACACAAGCTTTTGGCAGGCAAGCTCCCCTTTGAAATACTGAGCACAATTCTACCTTCCCACTTTCATTGAAGGCAAATTTAAGCTACATAAATTAAGAGATTAAAAAAAAAAAAAAGGCAATCAGAATAATTCTATAAAACTGCTTGTCTTAAAATGAAGACCTGAGCTTATATTTCTTAAGTAGAGCAAGGTAAGCTAAGACAGTGTAGTTACCTCACCACAGGTCGTGATTAAATTCAGCGTTCGACCCAGACAGCTAAATCCCAAGGGGGACATTTTGAAATAACCTTTTGGAAAGGTATCAGGGACAAAAAAACCCAAACCAGACAAAAAAAAAAACCAACAAGCAAAAAACCAAAACAAACAAAAAAACCCCAATCAAATCAAACCTCCTCATACTTTTACCTTTCAGGTGGCACAATAGCTTGCAAAAAGCATTGCATGGCACAGCAACTTAGATAATCTTACTAACAGGAGACTATGCCCTAATTCCAGAAAGCTTTTCCTCATATTTTTTTCCTCCCAAATCCACTCACTCTTATTTGTATGGAAATGCATATTCTGTACTTACTTTTTCTAAAACCCTCTGAACAACCCCCTCCACCACAAAAACTAAACCAAACAACCCAGTAACCTCCTCTGAACTTTCTGACTGCTGCAAATATCCAACAAAACATCAGACTTGGAGTGAACAGGGTAGTTTTATGTCAGAAATTATACCTGGGCTAATCCAACCCAACGATTTTAGAAAGGCTGTATTTCATGATTCACCTCCATCCACCACCCCCCAAAACACATGACAGACTAACATCCATACAGAGGGAAACAACCCCATAACATTCATGAAATACAAGAACAACTACTAACAGAAAGCAACATCACTGTGAAAAAGGGCACCTACAAAGGAAAGTATTTTCTTCACAGAAACAGGTAAAAGTGGCAGTATTAAGAAACTGCAGCAAATTCTCTTGAAGTGGCACTAAATGGATGTACAATTATTCAACTCATATTAAATGCCATGAAATTTTCTGCCGAAGTGGAATGTTTAACAGTGGCACTGAAATTGCCAAAATGCACAGGATGCTGAGGTCTACCACCAGCTCAGAATTGCTTTTCTCATATAAGTGCACTTACAACAAAACAGCAGAGCTATTAGAAATAAAATGTCATGGGCACAGTAGATATTAAGTATTTTCTCACTGAAAGTTTCAGATAAAAAAAAGCAGCAAAATGAAGTTAAATGCCCCTATTCCCAGTAAATAATAAAACCCCACTTGCTTTCAAGAGCCTTTTAATGACCCAATTAAGTGGACAAGTGCACACTAACCCAGTGAGGTATAAATAACTTCAGACTTCAGTATAATGTGATTAGCATAATACAGCCCAGCTGAATACTGCAGTACTAATCAAAAGACAAAGCATGACGCTACGATCAAACACCAACAGAAAACTTCAAACTACTGTTTTCAATCATTACCTGCTCTTACCTTGATGGTTTCAGTCATATTTCTTTTATATCATATAGGCAAGTTCTTAAAGTGATTAGTATTAAATGCTAGGAGCAAGCATTAGAGATTTGTGCTTTGAAGCACGCATGATTTCAGATGGAAATCATACTGTAGGCAGTAATGAACACCACTGACAATGGAAGTTTGTGGCTTAGGTTTGATTTCCATATTAAAAATACACTGATTAAGGTTAGGCAAATCTTCACACTAGATATATTTTTCATGATTAGCCCATGAAATTTAAATTCAAGAAGGTAGTGTAGGATTAGATGTGACTGTTCAAACATTACACATTAGATTGTCAGTCTGTCACTGACTGCACTCCAACAGCTCCAGTACTCAAGCTCTAAGGCACTGCAGTTTGTGCCCAAGTCTCCTCAGGCTGTTTATTGCACCCTGCAGGTTACTCTGTGCTACAGAAATAATGACAACACTCTCTGCTCTGTTGGGGTGGCCCTAGGTGAGAAATAAAACATCCCTATAAAATGAAGGGACTCACAAAGAATAACCTTCTTGACCTCTGTGGACTATCAGTGTTTCCTGTTCACTGGGTCAAAGCATTTTCTCACCTCCCTTCTGCCCCTCAGTTTATCCTCACTGGAAGGTGTTTCCCTGCATTCCACCTTTCAGACTGAGTTATCCAGCACACAACCTACACTGTACACGTCCCTCATACTACTGAGTAATATCATAGTCAGCATGAAGAGCTGATATAGAAACACCAAATTTATTCTTCAGACTTAAGGGGACAGACAAAAATTTCAACTGAACCAGCTCACTGTCATCTTTAAGTGTGTTGGAAGGCGTTAGGTTAGAGTGAAATAGAAGGCTTTCCTCTAGGTATGGCAAGATACTTCTACTTACCAAGGAATCCTCTGTGATAAAAATCAGAAGTTCTTGAAAAATATTATTTTCTGTGGGTTTTATTGCTTTTAACAATCAAAAAAATCTCATTAAGAACTGCAAAGTGTAAGCATTTAATCCATGTGAGAAGCTACTACACATATTTCCCACATATAAATACATGAAAGGGAATACAGTCTCAAGAAGAAAGATTACTATGCTACATACCAACCTTTAAAAACACAATTAACAAAATAATTTGGTCAATCAATATGCAATATACACTGACCTGAGTAAGATCTGGAATGTCACCCTGATCAATTCCAACTTGCTGGGTTTACAAAAAAAGAAGGAAAAAATGTACATTACTACATGCAGTGCCAATGAAAATAAAAACCATCAGTGTCTGAATGTTACACAGAAGCTAGCATATTAAAAAGGGATATTCATAATTTTCTGAGCTGCTACAAGTTTCACTAGGAACACACCTTAGAAATCAAAAATGCATTAAAGTGCATTTCAAGGCAAACTCAGCTTTTCATCCAGCCTAACTTTCATGCAGATAAGTCTGCTAGAAGCATTAGAAACAGCCACATTGCTTACTGGAACTAGTTATCAATTTTTAACTACTTACAGTAAAGGAGAGCCCTATAAAAAGCTTTAAATAGACTGTAATAATCAGTTTATACATTCTGGAGCATTCCTAAAATTTATAATAATACTTCAGAAAGTTTACTATGTGGTCTGACTAATAAAAAGGATACCCAAGAATCCCACACCATGTTAACAAGCATATACAATCTTTAAAATACCTAATCTCTAGAACTTGTATAGTGAAGTTAAGCAAACAATCTGTTTAAAGGTGTTTCTATGAATATTGATAGTGTACCAATACAGAGAGCTAAATTATATCCTTTCCATGCACATAGATTTATTTACCTCTGCTACTTTGAGGAACTCTGACAATTTGGTCATTCTGGCTAGAAATTTTTTGTAAATATCCAAGCCTTCTTTGCACTGGTTCTTCTTCATATCAAAATATCTTTCTGAGGATGCAAATAAAACTCTTGTAAGATAATACCCTCCCCAGCAAAAAGCTGACACAGTACTACAGAAGTTAATTGACACAAGCTTCAGTAAGAGGACAGCAGTAACTCAAAGCTATTCAGATATTCAAGCTTATATAGGAATACCTGAAACCTTTTATAATAAGTCAGTCAATACAAAACCACTGATTTTTCTGTTTCAGTGTGTTAGACTATAATGCAAAAATGTATTAAACATGGATGTGAATCAGTGCAAATCATTAAATTAAGTATTATGGTGAATATTTTCAAAAAGTCAGATTTTTTTCAAAAAGCTGGCAATGAGACAAATTATTTTATAATTTGAAGATATTCTTGGAATTTATTTACCTTTTTAGACCCTGTATCAATACACTTTGATACTGAAGTGGCTATGCATACTGAACTGACCTACCAAAAGGAGCATCAACCACATCTGTCACTTTTTATGGTTTTGCCCAATATATTTACAAATATGGCACTGAGTAAACATTAATGGATTAACAGAATAAACTGATGGTTTCATTCATAAATTTGCTTAAATAGTAATGAAAAGGCTTTGCTAAGAGCTTATCACCCTTTAAAAAAAAAAACCCCTACGTTTCATCTCATCAGCTCAGTCAGATTCAGGTACCAGTCAAAGGTGACCAGTCAAGTTTTAAGGAAAGAACAGGAAAACAGAATTCAGCCATACTGTGAGTATATTAAATACTCAAAACACCACACATCTCACCAAACCTTTACAGTCCAATTGCAAAGGTTATCCATTGCCTTTCATGGTATTTTTGTTTCAGTCTCACCAACCACCCTCTGATTTCACTTTCTGTTTCAACGTGTATTCTTCCAGGTAGAAGTGGATGTGTAAGCCTATGCTCCTGGTCACTAAAACTAAGACAGGCTTCATTTAACAGCAACAGAGCAGAGAAAATTTATTAAGAAACTGAAGTCATAAATTGTCTATGTTCTTTAGTTTTCTCAATATTTTCACATAATTCAAAAGCTAAAAAAATTCTCACATACCTAAAAGATTAATAATCCCCTCATTGTATGCTGCAAAAAGTCTAATGGAATCTTTAAAGAGGAGCATAAAGGCAGCATTTATAACACCATTTGTTAGTTCATTTGGATTTGCCTGTGTAGAAAGCAATGAGAAAGTAAATTAGTATTTAACAAAATAATGAAACTCACTTCAAAGTGAAAGAATGTTACTTATGTTACTTAACACTGAGCTTAAATTACTTACATCAAAATCAAGGAGCGCATCAAGCTGGTTCTGTATGATTGGAAGGGTTTTCAGAAGCTTTTCAGGATTCATAGTTCTCATCACTCCATCTATCCTACAGAGTAAAAGACACGTTTACAAGATACAGAGATGTCAGCACATAATGTAATGTTTCACCAATTGCTTCCAAGGGCCAAAATATCACCATTCTATGACAAGCCCAAGAACGACTGTGTTCCTCCTTGTCCCACCCCCTGCAACAGGAAGGGTCAAACACAAGTAGCAGAGTAGTCTTACCCTCTTTTCATTTTGGTGAAGTCAACTGCTACAAGTCTATATGAAAGTGCTTTTTCATTCAAGTATCTGCTGTATCGCCTAATGAAGGTAGACATATCATAGCCTGAAAGTTAAGCATTTTTAAGTTAGACATTTTGAAGGGGTACAGTTTTTCAGTTCTTTTCAGGAACTGCTCTCCTACTAGCCTATTTCACATCAGCTTGCATAAGAAGAACTTCCTAGGCACTTTCCAGAATCTTGAGAGGTGACGTTAGAGTCTTCCCAAGTGGCTAAGATCAGGAAAGCCTTTGGTGCAATTATGAGACTAAACACCTAAACACATTAAAATATTAGACAAGAACTGACTGAACATAAAAGATTAGGCAAGCATCAAGCAGTTCTTGTTAAGACGTTCTTGAAATCAGAATAAAAATGTATTTCTACCAAAACGCTGAAGAGTTTGGTAACTTATCTGCCATCTCCCAAAACCCAAATAAAAACCTAAAAATGTTTTCTACCACTAGCAAGTAATTAAAAGATTTATCAGAGATTTGAAGAAGTTCTCCCTATTAATACAGCACATCTTAGTTATGATTCCATGCACCTTAACAGTAAATATTTACTCTTGAGCCTTTAAAAATCAACAACAAAAATTATTATCATGCTGATAATTCATCAGGTTTATTCCAATGAGCATCAAGAGCTCATTTTGTAAAATATACAGCTGTGTGTGCAATGCTACATACATTGCAGACAGATTTCTAGTTACTCACTTAGGTAACTCAATCTCACTTTACCTGTGTCTACATTCTTGGCTGGACATTCTTTGGTGTCTCACCCAATAAAAATCAAAACCCACTTCCATTTAAATGCCATTTAGCTCCTAGTGTGCACCAGTGCATGCACCATCACAGAGATCACAGAGAAAAAAGGAGTAGAGTTATCTCCTTCAGTGAAAGACACTTACCCTGCATGGCACTTTTGTCCAGGTAGTTATTTAGGTTGAACAAAGTGTTCCGGGATGCAAGATACTGGATAAAGCGCTGTTGGTGAAGAAAAAAATGGAGAATGTGATTGCTGTGAGAGTCAAAATATAGAAGCGTTTTACAAGCAAACTACACAACTTGTAACTGTTTCTAGTAACCTTTATCTATAATGGAAATTAGTTAAAAGGGAAAAAATTAGAGGAAGACCTGAAAATACTCATTAGTAAAGCCTCTGATGTCCAAAACTCAATTTGGCAAAAATAAAAACTTAAACTAAACAAAGAGACATCACTGCTCATGAATAAAATACAAATAATTCTAGAGGAAGCTGCCTAGTTAACTTTCTACTTTAGAACAGACAAGCTGGAAAACACACACAAAAAAATACTACTTGCATAATCCAGGCTCCTGAAGTCTGACTAGCTGAGCTGCTGTAGTGTGAAGAGCACACTATGTTTTACAGGTCATTTCCATCAAGTTCACAGAGCTTTGCAGAGAGGAGGAACACCAAGCTTTCACAGCAGTTTAATGGCTGGAAAGCACTTTGAAGAATTGTCCCTTCAGTGTTACCAGTGGGGAACAATCATTTCTTAGGTCAATGACCACACACAGGTTCAGGACTGTCACCTGACCAAAGTTTAGCTTTTAACATAAGGCTTGTGCAAGAGAGGCTACATTTCGAACTCCGTGTTATTTACTAGGAAGCTTTTAATAAATTGTGATGAAATAATTTAAGTGAATTCAATGCAGTAGAACGGTGCTTCAGAGGACTGTTAACAGCAACAACATATGAAGACTCAGCCCCAGTAGATGATGTCTTGCAAGATCAAATATCCTAGTCACCATATTCCTGTCCCCTTTACCAAGTATTCTTTCTTATCTGTTATTAGGTTGGCTGCACACTTACAGAGTGCTAACAAGACTCTTGTGCTGTGCTCTTAATGATAAGCACTACCCTAATGAAGTAAAGCTCATCAGAAGTCTTTCAAGCCTTTAGTCTAGAAAGGTCACTCATCATTCCCTCACAGACCAACCCAGATAACCTGCATGTAAACTGCAAATACTGATATATTTTGATATTGAAATAATGAAGGAATATTTTTTTTCTTCTGGACAAATACTTTAGAGCTATCAGCAGAGGAAAAACAAAATCTTTCAAAAACTGAAATACATATCTAATGCTTTACAGATTGAGACAATTTTTAAAAAGCTGTCTAGTAGGCTTTAAGAGAACAAATAATGTCTTACCTCATTTCCATACATCATGAGGTGGTGTGTTGTAATTAGAGCTTTGAACACTACAACCCAGCTACTGTTTGCAGTTCTCTCAAAGAGTGTATCTGCCAACTGTGGAATATTCACATTCATTTCATTTGTGCACTGTATTAGATCTAAATTAAAGGAAAAAAAAATCAAAGCATTACAATAAATTACATGCTCAGAAGATCAACATGTTATTTTGTGGTTTTTACACTGAGAATTCATACTGGAAGCATTAACTTCAGTTCTTTGTTTAAGAAATAATTGAGGTCCTTTACACTCCTTGCTCAGATTTACTGAAACAGTCCAAGTATGAACGTCAAAGGCATTTCAATAATTTTATGGAGTCCCAATATCTCATCAATAAATAACCTGTTCCATTAAAATGGAGCCCAAATTAGTCTCTGAAAGCCAGTGTGAGCTGGCTGGATGTGTGACCTTCTGGATGCTCAATACCTGAGGCTACTCCATCTAACAAAAAAAATGAAAAACTGAGAAGCAACAAAAAGCTGAGACATCCCAATCTCATGAGATAACAGGCAGCACAACCCTGCCACCCCCACCTAGGCCTGAGTACTCACACATGATGGCAAATGAGATGCTACAAATCTGTAAAATACACCTCTTTTCAGTAAGAATTAAGGGCAAGAATTTGCATCTATCCACCCTTCCACTTAGCTTAAAAACACCTGATCGCAAGCCTACCTCTGGAGTATTTTGTGATGGATCATGGTAGGTGTTGGGCTTTCACAGGAAAAAGCTCTTTGTGTCCTAGACTGACAATAAACTCCATAGTAGAACATTAATTTGGAAGGTCAGAGACAGAGAGGTTCAAGATTTTGCCTGAGATTTAGTACAAAACCAGGACAGGCTCCAGCAGACACATGGGAAGAGCACTTGCCTGAGAAGGCTAAAGAAAGTACTTGCTGAGAGAAGAGCAGAGAACTGAATCCAGGACTACTCTAAACCCCTCAAGACATGCACATCAGACATTTCTTCTCTCTCTGTGCTAAATTTGGCTCAGGTGTGATCAAAGTACACCCTAAGGACTGGGCAAGGCCAGTAAAGCAAACATTTGGTTTGAAAAGCTTCCTTTGTGGCCTCTGATTTAAGCTGAGCCTGTGAGCAGCCCATAGGTAGCAGAGCTTGTCTGGATGAGGACCTGCAGGAGGGCAGGTGCCTGGGCACAGGCAGCAGCTGAGTGCCGAGGTGTTGGCACCGCTGAAACAGCCAACTGCTCTGCCTCAGCAGCAGCACTGAGAGAGAGAGAGCACAGACTGTGTCACCACAGCACTTGAAATGGCAACTTAGAGCTCGCACACTGATAATTTAGGACAAAATATTTCACAGAAATACTGCATGTAAAATTTGTATCTTTCTAGTGCACAGAGTATATTACAGATGGACTTGAACTAAAGATTGGTTTATTAAGAAAAAGTCCTTTGATTAAGGATTGCTGTTTAAAATAGTTTACTAACCAATTTTAATAGAGTAAAGAATTTTAGTATCTCATCAAGGTAAAAACTATAAAATGCAAGTTAATAATAAGTTACTAATTTCATTCAGATGTCAGAGATTTCATACAAACAACAGAACTGAGATGAAAACTTTCACTCTTATTGGCAACACACAAAAATGCTGAAATAGCTGCACAACAAGAAGAGTACCAGAAAGCAGCTTTAAGCAAGCTATACATCAAAACCTTATTGCTGAGTGGTATTCAAATAGTTCAGTATTTACAAATGTGAACTTCTCAAAACCCAAGTAATTTCTTAGCTAGTGCTCCCTACTCACAGTTATATCACCATCAGATGCTCTGTCAAATTAAGAAGTACTTTAACCTAGAAGTCCAAACAGTCTATATGCAATTATTACCCCATATAACGAAGCAACAGCCCCATCAATTGAATGAAGATCTTGTTGTGACATTTCTAAGTAGGTATCTCAAAACACACTAAGGCAACTAAGTCTTCCTAAATCCAATCAGTTTATAATCAGGTATTATAGAAATACATGGAAAATACTGAGCAGTATCTAAGAGCAGCAGCTGATGTGTCTGTACTCCACACAGAAATGTCAAAGGACTGTTGGAAGTCCTACTTTCAGTTTATAAACCCCACCAACAAAAAAACCCCAAGCAACAAAAATCTCATTCTCTTTCAAGAACAATACCTATAAAACTAGGTAAAGTTAAAGAAATTCCATTGATCTGCTAAGGTCAAAGACCACACAGCTTATTGAGAATGTTAATTCAACACAAAGTCCTTTTGCTTCACATAACCAGTAAGCAAGTCAAATTTTTCACTGAAGACTTTTCAATATTAAATGTGCTTATTAAATAACAGATGAAACTAGAAGGCAGATTTTTTTGTTAAAAACCAAAATCTTGCTGCTTTCCAGTCAAGCTAGCTGAGGTATTTTCATTCCTATTTTGCCAGCGCTCCCCAGAGATTTTGGTCCTGTCACCTTCCCTCAAGCTAAGGTCTCCCAGCAGATGTTCCAGCAGACCCCAAGATGATGCCAACACTGGGAGATCCTTTGCACGTTCTAATGTCTGTGACTGCTATTGAGTGTTCCTACAGTGCTGCTTGGGCACAATGTGAAAGGAATCCTACTGTTAGCACCGGCACGAAGTGCTCTAACTGGAGAGCTCTCCTTTCCTTAAGCCCTACATCCATAAACCAAGTCTTGCTTTATGCCAGAGTAAAGGTTTACTTCCACAAGAAGCCATGCAGATCTCTTCTGTCAAGTGTCAGTAACAGAGTGAAGCTGACAGAGCTCTGCTGTATTTGAGAAGCTCTTTTGTTATTGTTTCATTCTCAAGTGCGGACACTTCTGTGTAAGATACGTGTCCGTCCAAAATTAAATACTTCCCATAGGCAGGGCCACTAGGAGTCTAATTCAAGCTGTGGCTGAGTGAGCTGCCACCCTGTGCACTCGAGACATGCTGAGGACAACACTCACTGGCTGCCATGAAGACAATTTTTACAGGGAGTACTCAGCACAGCATGGTCTTGGATTCCAAACCTCCTTCAACACATAAGTCACAGTTACCAATATTGGAGAACACATGCTTAGACAAACAAAATGCCTCTGAAACACTAAACTAAGCAAAAAATGTCAGTGCATTTTATAGGCCAAAACTGGACTTTCTTAAGAGCACGTTGCAAAAGACCAAGTTTAAAAATAAGGCTACTTCAAGGCTTCAATAAAGCTACTTGGGGCAATTTAAAAATATATATTATTTTACAACTAGCAATAAAAATAAAGCTGGCAATACATTTTAATCCTACAATTGAGATACATAAAAAGAAATGCAAGTGCCATTTCTCTAACATGATTCTTCTAAGCCTGCAATGG
This sequence comes from Onychostruthus taczanowskii, assembly GCF_017590055.1. Classification (NCBI taxonomy): domain Eukaryota; kingdom Metazoa; phylum Chordata; class Aves; order Passeriformes; family Passeridae; genus Onychostruthus; species Onychostruthus taczanowskii. The sequence continues at coordinate 4,765,504 of NW_024498462.1, forward strand.
GAGTATCTATCTATATAGAGACAACTGCAGGGATCTATTTCAGCTGGTGGCACAGAAGGAAGAGGCTGTTATCCCCATACAGCTGGAAGTATAAAGGAACACATGCACCTGAGAGACTGACAGCTGGGCAACAGTAACATGGATGTTGGCAGCAAAAACTGGAATGAAATGCACAGGGTGAGTGATGCTCATTTTCTTATCGCAGTACTTATATAAACACTTCACAACTCAAAGCATTTTGCCAATTACCCAGAGGAATCATTTCAACTGCAAGTGAAACTGCAGCACTATTTCTAGAATGGAATTTAGAAACATGTTAACATCACACAGGGAAAAAAAATAAAAATGAAAAAAAAAAAAATCTAATAGCTTTAAACCAGAAGAGTACCACAGGGGTTTTCAAGCAGCCTGGAAGAGCTGTGAGAATCTTAGTGCCCAGAAGAGTACTTAGTACTTCTTTTCCACAACTCATCTGAAATGCTGGCACACCATCTATGAAGCTATACGGCTCTTCAGAGAACAGCATGTATAAATCCAGATATTAAAACCAAAATAAAATATATATATATCAGGTTTTTGGAAAAGTCTCAGCCAGGCACTGACAAAAACTGACATACTTTTTAACTTTTAAGTAATAGGAAAAGCCATAATTTTCTTGAGTCAGGAATCTCTCTCAAGAGAGCTGTAAATATCTAAGATAAAGGCAACCATAACAGTTTAATATTCATGTATTTCTTCCATTTTGTCACAGGACTGAAACTACTTTAAGACAGATATAAGAAGTAAGACCATTTTCCTCAGTCCCAGCAGTCTTAAAAAAATACATTGTCTTCTAGAAAGTTGCATCATAGATGGCACATTACAAAAATGTAAAACATCAGAGCACTTCAGCCAACTTTCTCAATGTAGCCAAGGAATGCAACAATTTTTGCTGGAAGATTTAAAACACAGCACTCAACTGTTACAAACATTGTTATACCCATGTTTGCTCATAGTGAACATTTGAGAGCAATATTTAAATTTCAATTATATAGTAACAGCTAAATCTGAATTTTGAGTTACTTTACCACAAGCAAAGCAATTCAGCTATTCTGTCCCACTCCCCTACTAGACAAGGATACAGGACAGACAGCCCATAATGTTTTAAGAAAAGCTATATACAACCCCCATTTATATATCTCCACAATATTAACTAATTTTTTTTTCATTTAAGTCAATTTTCCTCAATTATTATACTGAAAAACTTCACAAATTGCTAAAGAACTTCAAATGAATGACAGCCACTGGTCTGTGCAAAGGGTTCAAGAAAATGCCTTTGTCCTGTATCACAACTTGCACATCTCTGCAAGAACCACACTGCATCAGCATTCACTTGACAGCCAAAAGCTCAGGTTGCCAAAAGAAAAAAAATGGGCAGTACCAGAATTACAGTGCCAGAATTACCACTTCTTAGAAGGTTTCCAAAGCTTGTATACATATGGGAGTTTTAAGTTTTGATTAGCAACATTAACTACCTTCCCCTCCCCTCTGCTTCTAAAGTGGGCTGTACACAAGTTAAACAGAAGCTGTTTTTTCATTACTGTGTTAATTTAAAAGTTTAAGCTGCAATTAATTTAGCGGTTTGTTTTTTCCAAGTTTTGCTCTACACACAAGTCTACTCTGCCAGTTGCCAGCTTGGCTACAGCTTTAATTTATTCTTTTTTCTTGTGATTCTTCAGCAGCTGGACAAGAGGAGGTTGGCTTCCAAAAGCAAAACAGCCCCGCTCTGCTGTAACCCAGACTCTGAAGGCTGAGGGAGTGACAGAACTCTCACCAGGAAACACAGGTGCTCCACTATCAGCCTCTATAGAACATTTTATATTATCCAAAAATATTACAAAATACTACAGAAATAGATCTGTTTACTTATTTAGGACACCATGACCTACTTTAAAAGGTAAATCCCCAAGTATGCCCATTGACATTGCTTGCGTTTTTGGGGTGGATTTTTTGTGGGCGTTTTTTCACTCTCAAGGTAAAATATGACTATACTACTCATCATTAGTAGTCAGACAAACCACAAGACTCTTAAATACTCACACTGACTGCATATGTAACATCTTTCTGTAAAAACCTATATTGTAATACCACAGTTTTTCTTGCTGAGGAAACTTGGCAATAAGAGGATTTTAAGAATTAATCTGAACAGAGGGCACAAACTGATACTCCTCCACAATCCCTGACACAACTGCAGCAACTCTCAAAAAATTGTTCCTGGTAAAGCTTTTTCCTGAGCAGCAGTTACAACTAACCCCAGATAGTGTAGCATTTTGAATGACACACACATGTAGCGACCAGAGTACAACCATCAGAGTTTTACATTAAATCCAAGCTGTATTTTCCTTCATAGTGTACCTAAATTGGGAAGTACTTGCACTGTATCTTGGAAAAACATACTGTATGATGTTTCTTCCCAGAGATCGCAGTATTTCGTACTACCTGCTCACATTTAATACAAGTAAGTCTTATGTAAAAGTGAAAAAACAAAAATGCCACTCAAAGGGCTGCAGATGTTTGAAAAGCAGTGCCTGGGTAGCTCAATGAAGAGAGGAGCATGTTCACTGGATTTTTTAACACCTTACAGACATATTTAAGGTACCATATTTCACTCTTTTTTTCCCTACCCCACTAAAGCATTCCTCTATTTCAGATACAGTGGCAATAAGATTTTTGTCTGTCTTAGGCCCAAGTCTGAGCAAATGAATTACACCAGAATACAGAACTCATCTGGCACAGAAGGGGACTGTCAGGAGACTGACTGACAGCTCTAAACAGCCTGGGATCAAAAGGAACTTGGTTCATCAAAAGGCACTCTCAGTTTATGTTATTCTCAAGTTAAGAATTGTTCTATGTTTCCATTTTCTTATTTTGTAAGGGTGACTTATAGCAGATGACATTATTTCAATATTTTCAAACAACACACTACTTCTTTTAGGATTCAGAACCTTTCAAACTATTGAGCAAACTGTCACCACTTTCTGGTTTCCTGTTATGTTGCCATTTCTGGACTCAAAGGTTACCTCACTGAACTTGTACCACAGGCAGAACACAAGGCCAGAAGAAATAAGGTATCTTTAGAAAGGTATCTTTAGAAAACAAATTGTCAGTTACCCAGTTTTAAGGCTTTTCATTTCAACACAATAGCTGCAATGCTCACTACTGTAGCTGGATGCCACCCATTCAGATCAGGAACAAATGAAATATATATTTGGCTGGTTTTAACTGTTTGATCCACACTGAAAGCTCTCACACAAGCCAGTATGAGCAGACCAGTGTCACAGGGTCACACATCCCAACTATCCTCAAACAATATAACCCAGAACACTTCTGCTGAGAGCCTGAACCAGCAGCACCTTTAGTACCATCAACTTGTATGAATCCTGCAAAACTACCCGCCTGTCTTTGAAGAAACCAGCAAAAGGCTTCAAGCATTTTTTCCACTCTTTAATGGAAACACACACACTTATTTCGCTTTTACAAGCTGGAGAGCAGGTATGCTACAGAACGTACAAGGTTTGTACACTTTTGAGCAATCAGACAGGAACTCCAATTGCTACTCTGCTACTAAAGCAAAGCAACACCACAGATACTTCTGTAGATTTCAGGGGTAACTCTGCATCTTTTGGTATAGAGAAAGAGGTTTTAACACACTGAGTTTAAGCGTATTTAAGCGGCAACATACTCTCATCCAGAAGAAATGCTCAACCAACGCACTGATCAACCTATGCCCTTCCCTTTACCTCGCTTTTAATCTTTTACCTCCTTTCATGAGCCGTAAAACAGAAAATTATGATATTTCGTGAAATGTTCGAAATGTTTAAACGGCTGTAGTCCACGGAATGCACGGAAGGACTAAACAGCGCTTAAAAAAAAAAATAAATTCTGTCTTGCAACAGTAAAGACACCTTTTCCCCAGGTGCCGGATTAATTAAGCACCACTGTATCCAGAGCACAAGAGCTAAGCAGCTCTCACCGGGAACAGCTCATGAGCTTGGAATATTTTTGCTCCCCGGGCGCGACCAGGTGTTACAAACCTCGCTCCCTCCACGTGGAAAATAAGTTCTGGAGATCACACCAGTCAGGTCCACCCAGATTTACAGGACACCCCCCTGCAGGTGCGAGCGTTCGGCTCTCCCCTCTCCCCCGCCCGTGGCCGGAGGGCCGGGCCGGCGGGCTGCCCCGAGCTCGGAGCCCCAACTCCGGGCCCACCCGGCCCCGCCGCAGGTCCTACTCACAGTCCAGGTGCTTCTTCTTGGGGCCCATCACCTCGTGGGTCGTCGCCTTGCACACAGCCTTGGCGACGGCCGAGCCGGTCACACTGTGCTGCGCCGCCGTGATGCGGTCGGTGATCGACTGCCCCGACATCATCGCCGCGGCCCTGGCGGCGGCTCCGCCGCGGTCCCCCCACAAGGCCGGGACGGCGGCTCTCCTGCGGCCGGGGGCGAGCGCAGCCTCCCGGAGGAAGGGCGCCGGCGGCTCCCTCCGGCGGGAGCGCTCGCCGGGCTCCGCCTCAGCGGCTCCTCTCGGCCGCCGCCGCCGGGGCTCTTCCCGCTGCTCCGCGGAGGAGCGGCGGTGATCGCTCGGCTCCCAGCCCCGCTCGGCGCTGCCGCCTCCGCCCGCGGGTGCGCCCCGGCTTTCCCTTTCACATTACGCTCACAGACAAAATGGCGGCGGCCGCGGCGTCAGGTGACCGCGCGCCCGCCCCGCTCCCGCCCCACCGCTGCCGAGCGGGGCCGGGGCCCGGCTGGGTCCGGGCCGGGAGCGGAATGGGAGCGGAACGGGGCCGGGAGCGGGAGCGGGAGCGGGGTAGGACGCAGGGCCGCCCCCCACGCCGGGCCTCAGGTGTCCGCGGGCGGTGGGACCCACCCCCGCAGCGCCGAGGCGCTCCGTGACTCGCCGCCCCCAGCACCGGAAAATCACAGAATCAACTTGGATGGAAAAGAGCACTGCGATCATTGATCCCAGGCTGTGACCGACCACCACCATGTCCACCACACCACGGCGCTGAGTCTTTTCTTAAACACCTCAGGGTCGGTGACTCCACCACCTCCCTGGGCAGCCCATTCCAATGTCTAATCACGTTTTGTGTGAAGAAATTCCTCCTAATGCCCAACCTAAACCCGCCCTGGTGCAGCTGGCGACTATGATCTCTCGTTCTGTCGCTATCTGCCGGGGAGACGAGGCCACTCCCCAGCTGGCTGCAGCCTCCCTCGGGGAATTGCCCGCCGCTCTTTGTTCGTGGGTGGCTGAGCGCCGGGCAGACGTGCCGGGCCCTCACGGCGGGTGGCGCCGCGACAAGCGGGAGCGGGGCCGAGCAGGCTCGGGGGAATGGTGGAGGTGAGGTTTTCATCGCAGATCACAACGGTGTGGCTTGGAAGGGACCTCTGGGATAGTCTAGTTCCACCTACCTGCCGTGGGCAGGGACACCTGCTAGACGCGGTGACACTAGTTTTTGTGGGGATGAGTTTTTATTTGCTCTTGCAGACTTTACTTTCAGAAGCAACGTCTGGGGGAAAAAAAAAATTAAAAAATAGCCCAACCTCCCATGCTGAGCCTGTTTCAAGGGACTGTAGAAGCATTTAGTTTGGAAAAGACCTCTGAGCTCATCGAGTCAAAGCCTTAACCCGGCACTGCCAAGCCCACCACTAAAACCTGTCACCAAGCAGTGCCACATTTACCTGTCTGTTAAATCCCTCCAGGGCTGGTGACTCCACTGCTGTCCTGTGGAGCTTGTTCCTGGGCTTGACAACACTTTTGGTGAAGAAATTTTTCATACTATCCAATCTAAACCTCCCCTGGCACAACTGGAGGCTAATTGCTCTTGTCCTGTCACTTGTGGCTTGGGAGAAGAGCCTGAGCCACAGCCTGGATGCCGTGGAGCACTGCTCACATGTAGCCAAACCACTGGTGGGTTCTCAAAACATTTCCAGCTACCGATACCCAGCACAACCCTGTGAGGGCTGCCATGAGGGAAATCCATCCCAGCCAGACCCAGTGCTGTGACAAAAGAATGCAGCATCACTACTACTCAGTCAGAACAAACATTTCCCAGGCCCTTCCACAGAGGAGTATTTTTTTAACTTCTGCATTTATAGTACACTAATATAAGTGTGAATACTCATACAAACAGAAGATAGAACACAGCAATAGTTATTTTTACTTTGAAGTAAAAATACAAAAAGTAAGGAGAGTAAAAAGTAGGCAGTTGAATACGAGTGTTATAAACAAAAATCTAGCAGCTTCTGACAGTCAACTCATATTTCAGGGTGCTGATTAAAGCTGTATTGCTTAAATTATCCCTAAAGTGAAATATGCCATAAATATGTGGGAAGACTGCCACAACACCAACCGCCTGCTATTGCAGTACACGTATAAAAGCAATAAAGCAGGACACACTTGCATTCACAGTACTGTGTATTTCACTAGTACAAAAAACTTATGTCTTTTCATAATATTTGTGTGATACAGAGGGTGTTTCTTAGGTGCTTCAGCATATTCCTTATGGTCCATGACAGGGAACAAGGACTACTGAATTATCTTCTTACCAGCTTATGCTGCATACTTAAACCATCTTTGTACCCAGCACAAAGGTTTATACATTCTCATTAACTGCTGTCCCCTGTCCTTTAACAGACACTCCCATTCTGTGGGTTTCCTCTACTCCTCCAATTGCTCATAAGAACAGGCTAAAGTTTGAGCCCATCTTTCAAGATGGGTGCTGAGGGCAGGAGAAGCAGCGTGTGAAGTTGTTGGGCACCAACGCCAGCTTGGTTTGTGTCATCATTGCAGTCACTCAATTCCTGGTGAAACTCACTCTTTTTCAGCCCAGTTCATTCCTGGTGGTTGTTCCCACTGTGGTGAGTATGGAGCACTCACCTTGGCATCTTCATGGCTGTGTCCAGAACAGTGCATGGCCAGGACCTGCCATATCAAAACCCAGCCACCACCCTCTCTGCCAGGGGGATTTAACTTGATTGCAGCACGTTTCACATCCATGAATGACCAGTGTGATGGTCTCCATGGTCAGGTCCCCTCCTTGATTATGAGCCCATCTGTATATTCAGCTGGTGTGGCATTCACATTCTCTGAACAGAGAGAGACATAATTCTCTCTCTCAAGTTTTTTCCTAGAGAAGCACAGAAGGAAAACAATTTTTATCTCTACTTGCTACTCCTAGTGTTTTGCACATGTGGAATGTGTTAAGAAGATGGTTTACCTGAAAGAATTTAGTAATTAGATTCTAGTAGAGATTGTTTATATTAATTAACCTATCAAGTCCAAACTGTGTAGACTGTCAGTCTGCAGACAGTCACGAGTTTTTGAGTTAATAGTAAGTATAATATAATATAGAATAGTATCTCTCTTTAATCTAGGTGTAATGTAATATAGTATAGTTTTAATAAAACAATTGTTCAGCCTTCTGAATGGAGTCAAATGTCAATCATTTTCCTTCATCAAGAGCACCCTGTTTTTACTATAAGCTGGAGGGATGGGAAAAAATTAAAATTGAATACCAGTTCACAGCACAATCCTATGAGGGCTGCTATAGGGAAGATCAACTCCATTCCAGCCAGACCCAATAAATGCAAAGAGAACAAAAAAGGCGAGCAGGGTCAGCAGCAGAGATGTGTCTTTTGATACTATTGAAAAGCACAATAACACTGAACAAATATTAGTGAATGAACTGGGGTGTGTAATCTTGTGAATGTAGGATTTCTATAGACCTAAGGACATAAATGCATTAATACATGGTCACTGATATTAAATTATTGAACATTTCCTGTGCTGGGAAAAGTTACAAGCTCTTCAGTGTCACTGGCAGCAGGCAATTTCCAGCTGCCTTATTTTTGTTTTAAAGCTTGTAGTTTCTAAGGAAAAAAGTGATTTTGAATCTTCAAAGCCTGAGGGAACATCAAAACAGTAAGAAAAGAAGAGATGGAAAGATTAAATACACATTACAAATGTCTACATCTCTTTGGGCCTGTCTAAACAGGGAAGTTCTTTTGCAATAAAGGAGGGTGTGAACTGAAGCACAGCAGCCATTCTGTACTATCTCCTTCCCCAGCAGGGACTCACTTATTTTATTCTGTTTCAGAAAGCCTAAAGTCCACATAAAATTGGCTGAGTTGAGTGTTTCCCTTAGCCATGGTTCTGTCTTTACTCCATGCGCTGGTCAGGCCCAAATCAGAGTTCAAATGTCCCTCTTCAGCCAGTGCATTGACTTGCCCTGGGTTCAGGCCATCCTGTGCACCCCCTGGATGGCTGCAGGTAGAATCACAGAATCACTTAGGTCAGAAATGACCTTTAAGATCATTAAGTCCAGCCATTAACCCAGTATTGCCACAGCCACCACTAAACCATGTCTGCAAGTACCACATCTACACAGCTTTTAAATATCTCCAGGAATGGTGCCTCCACTCCTGGGCAACCTGTTCCAATGCTTGACAACCCTTTTGATAAAGAAATGTTTCCTAATATCAAACCTGAACCTCCTCTGGCACAACTTGAGGCTATTTCCTCTTGCCCTGTCACTTGATGGAAGAGGGAGGAAGAATCTGTTCTTCAGGCCCTGATGTCTGCCCAAGCTAATGCAAAAAGCCTTGCTCGTGGCCACTGTCCTGCACCTATCTTTAGTTCATTTTAGTAAAGATGAAAAGTGGAAATTATATGTACAATTTACATCTCATTCATTTTGCTGCCTTCTGTTTACTACAGGGCAGGTAATGAAGGCATCAGACAGGAAATGTGGTCCAGGCTTGGATGCATACAAATAGTGCTTGGGGATAGTGGCAGTGGAGGGAATGGATGGTTCTGGGCTTCTGCCATGGCTGAATGACTCAGATGGTTTTCCAGGGAAATGAGTATTTTACCAATGAGTAGTGAGTGTGCTGTGGGCTGACTCTACCTACAGCCCCGGGAATGCAAACAGTTTAGCAGCAGGTTTGTCAATAAATACCATCTGCTCAGTAGCACTGAATCCAAAATAGAGCAGGACCTACCTTACTGGAGGCTGTTGTTTTGCTGATAGAGTTGAGATAAAAAAATCACAACTCAATTATTTTTTTTAATACTGTGATTGTGATCTGAAGTTATAAAACTAAATTTATTCAGGCTTGCTCAATCTCAGTTTAAACCCAGAAGAGTTAAAATGTTGTCATTAGCATTTTTCCTGGTGGCCAGTAAGATATCTGCATGGAGGAGTGAGCTGTAAACAAGGCTGCTTCTCTCACAGTTCAGGCACTGAAGTGTCTGAGAAACACCTCGATTCCACACTGCCCTCAAGAGAAGGAAACAAACCATGGCAGCAGCAGAGATGGGATTCCAGGGGGCTGAGGTGGGGCTTGAGGCTGATTTCCAGATCCAGCACTCCAGTCATGAACAATGAGTGAATCCTTGTCCCAGCCTTTCTCCATACAGGGGCACCAAGAGTTCTTCTTGACTCCCAGTTTTCCATGAGCTTTGCTAAAGCAGAGTGCTTTGGGGATCTTTACTAGTGTCAGGTGTGGTTAAAATTGGATGAGGAGGTTTCTGGGAGAGAAACAAGGCATCAGCATCATCTATAAAGCCTAATACCAGAAGGAGTTTCAATGTTATTTAACTAATTCTTACCTGAACAGAGACATGACAGGAAAAACTCCACACACTGTTGTCCAGCTTGGGTTTATGGGTACCATATTCTGCCAGTCTCTTTTAATGATCTTTGTTTCCCTCTCTCCAAGCTGTAAAATGTTGATAAGAAATTGAACTCCAGAACTGGGACTCTATAGCTGGATTCATTCAAACTTTGCAAAACTGCTAAATACGAGAAAATCAGATCATGAGCCCCTTCCTCCAGGACCTCACCTCAAGACACCCTGACTAGTGACCAGGTTTGTCTCAGGGCTGATTTTGGAGCCCACAAGATGCAAAAATTGTACACAATGCCTGGGCCTTTAGGCCCCTTTTCCAAGCACCCTGCAGACATGACATTTAGGCTGAACGGTGTAGGAGTGCTAAAGCCACGCACTGTTGTCACCTCTCGTGTCACATGAGGGAAGAAGGTCTCACTTCTGTTCCCTCCCATTCAGCCCCTGCCGAGGAGCCGTGGCTGGGGCAGGACTTGGCCCTGGGAGCTGTCTCTCCTCTTCCCAGCCACCTCCAACTGCTGCCTCTCAAACTTGACTGCTGGTGAAGGCTGAGCTTTTAAATTGCTGGCTTTGTGTAAAGAAGAGAGAAAAGAAAGAGGAAAAGAAAGAAAGGGAAGGAAAAACTAATCTGGAGTTATGTCACAGTTGCAAAAAGTGCTGGGAGGCAGAAAGGCAGAACTCCCGTGGCTCCCATTGCAGCAGCTGGTTGCTGCTCCTGCCCTTAGGCTCCTCGTGTTCTTTGCAGGTGTATGGCCGTCAATAACAACAGATTTGAGAAGATTTATGATTTATTTCTGAAGTACGTCCCTGTGAAAGAGTTTCTATTTGGTGAAGAAGCTGTTCTGGTTCCATCTACTGAGCAATTGACCAAGGTTCATGGAAGTCTCCTTTGCCTGACTTCTCTGTTTAACATTACAATTCAATGTTTTTCTAAAATGGAAAACAAAATAAATACTACAAGATGATGCAATTGGTGTAATATAATTATTCCTGGTTTGGTCTGTTACTTCCTGAGTAGGTTTATGAGAAGGGTTTTGAAAAGCAGGAACTGAGTATGGTATCTCATACAAATTTAGGATCGAGGTTTAGACTTGGAAAATTAGTCTTGGTTTAAGGAGGAAGGGCTCAGTTTTGGCTTTGGGACTGTCCCAGGACAAACCTTGTTTATTTTCCAGAACCATATATGTGTGTGTGTGAGTGTGTGTGTGTGCACTGGGCAATTCTGATACAGACAGTCACTGCTGGTGTTAGCAGACACTTAATTACACTTAAGTGTAATTGTCACCTGAGGAAATGGCATGGCTGCCCTGCTCCAAACATCTCAGAGGGTTTGGGTTGACGATGACCAGTGTATTCATTCATTTCCATCACCTTGCTGTTCATTCTAGGGGCCTGTCTGTGAGAGGTGACTCGGGGTGATAAGACAAGGTGTGAGGCAGGTGCTGGAGCTGTTTTGGAAACCTCAGAGACTGCAGCTTGGAGAACCCTTGGTCAGGACCAGGAGAGCCATCCCCTGCTTTTGCACTCATCATTTTAACTATAGACCAAATAAAACCTGCAGAAGCAAGAAAGCTAAAATCATCAGCCTAATAAAATTATACAAATTGTGGACCAAAGCAGATTCCCAGTGTTTCCATCCCTGCCAAGGAGGAGCATACCTGGCTTGGGGAACAGGATCTGGGGAGAGAGTGTGTGTGTGTGTGGGGGGGGTGCTGTGCCATGGCAACAGAGGAAGGAGCTAGCAGCACAGCCTCCAAAAAAATATAACACTGCCAATGGAAATCAAGCTTGTATTAAAATCAGTTTAAAGCACTCCTGGAAATTACAGCCCATCAGGCATTAGTTTCATACCAAATAAATAAATAAATGGGAACAAAAAATAACAATAAAAATGAGACATTTGGCTAAGCAGGAATAAAGAGGTACAAAGCTGCAGATGCTTATAAAGGAAAATCTTTCATTTCAGTTCCTTAAGTGTGTCAGTGAAATGGAAGATAAGGGCAGCATATACCTTTTAGCTAGAGTTGCCAAAAAAACCCTGAACAAACCAGAAAAAGGCTTGGACAAATGAGCTTAGGCACTTGTGAAATGCCATCTAGGCATCTCACTGTGTTACTAAGTGCTCAAAAGCCTCTGAAAAGCTGATCCTGAAAGGGAGACACAGAATTAGATGCAAACAGTAGAATTACAAGTATTTTGAAATTGAAATGCTTGTTTGCAAACCTTGCTGATAGAAGGAGCACCAAGTCAATGACATTGAAACATGGTGGTTTCAAAATTGTCCAAGAGATGGATTTTTTTTTTGAATGTGGGACTAATTTTTTTATATAAACTGAAATAAGCCAAATAAAGATATTTGAATTTAGAATTTAGCACAAGCACTAAGAATTTAACCAAAATTGGATGTTCACAGAGGTAATGAGAGGCTCCAGAGACACAAGAGAGGCTGGTCACAGTGGAGGAAGGAGCCTGAGCTGGTGTTGCAGCAGGTACTGTCAGATGGAGTGGCTCCCACTGTACACAACCTGCCTTTGCCACTTGTCCCTTTGCCTGTTCTGTGGGAAATGCTGCATCTGACAAGCAGCCCCATGTGTCACAGAACTAATAAATAAACGAAGGAATAATTTTCTATGGGTTTATGCTGGGGGACTGGCAGACTGAGTTCTCCAAGGCTGCAGCACAACTCTGTTGCTTAAAAGACAGAGAAGCCACACATTGCAAATGTTCTAACCACAGGAAAAGCTCAAATGGAAGTTCGTGCTTTATTAAGCACCAGTGAATCCACATGAGAGAGAAACCTTAAGTGAAGAGTGGATTTCCTGGTGATTTCTGGTGTCTAATAGCCACCAACTCCCAATCAAGTTTTTTTCCCAGGGTTTAATTCATTCTCTTGCCTCTTTTGGCTTTTTTTTTTTTCAGCCTGATTATCTGCTCTCATAAAATTTTCAAGCAAGACATTTACTTCTTTGAAAAAAAGGTGGGCAGTGGGCTCAAGAATTACTGGTGAGAGGGTGGATGGAGTGTGATCTTACAGGAAAACACTGAAAATCAGATCCCATCAGCCTGGCAGGGTTGGGAGAAGCTGCTGTGCTGAGCGTGCAGATGAGAGAGCTGAGCGTGGTATTTCTAGAAAGCCAGCCAGGCAGAGAGTGCCATGTTCCTTTCTGTGCTCTTCCCTTCTTTTTACACAGGGCATCATCATCCCAGAGGTGAGAAAGGGTGTACCAAGTATCAGCTATAAAATAGCTGGTTTCACTAGGTAGCATTGCTAGGGAGGTGAAGTTTTGTTATCTATCCACTTGCCTGGGAGGGAAAAAAATGTCAAGATCTGGACATGTTTCAGGGCACAAGAATGCTGAGCATAGGACAGTGCCCTGTGCTCCATAGGCAGCTGGCACAAGGATGCTCTGGCTGCTGCTGAAAGCCCTGTGGCCAAATTTCATCCACATTTCCAAAGTGTGGAACACAGACATGTTAACAGCACAAGCCTGTGCACATGCTTTGCTCTCAGCAAGCAGGGGTTTATTTCACCTTTCTTTGTGATCAGCTAAAATTAAAATGTTTATTAGCTGCCCGTTGTTATTACTGTCACAGCTATGAAATGGCCTTTGCATTAGAATCACTTGCTTTGGCTCCTATTGTTTTTTTGAAGTGTTAAGGTTGTGCAGGCTGAAAGAGTGTGCAGGCAGTGACAGAGACGTTTGCTGAAAGGCCATTTGCTTGGTTTCCAACTACACCATCATGCCTATTCAACAATATCCTCTCTTCCCCTGGGTTTCATCATCTCTACACCCTTAAATACACAGAAAAACCTTAGTCTCGTGTTTTGCAAGAACTATCCTTCTGTGTATAAAATTAATCAGCAAAAATGGAAAGCAAAAATGGCAACCCCTCATGAATCCCCCCTTCTGACAGGTTTTTTTCTCTGATGAATGCAGGTGTGGGGTTTAATATGCAAGCACACACACCATCTTAGTGATGGATGAGCCTTCTGTTCCTCACACAGTGGTGGGGTTGGTGTTTCAGGGCAGTGCAGTCACAGGCACTGGGCTCTGCAGTGTCATGGAAAGAGTCTTTTTCTGCACCCAGCAGAAGGTGCACCAGAGAAGGTGATGGTGGTTTCTGTGTCCCCTCTTTCATCCCCAGGAAAGCCACAGTGTCCCTGCATGGGGGGAGCAGCAAAACCCCACTTGAGAACTGATCATGGCAGCATGGCCACAGCAGGGCTGCCTGTGAATTGAGCTCGTGAAGGAAATGGCATCACTTTGTTCTTCAGGCAGCAGCTGAGAAGGGCACGGGGCTGTGAGGGCTGCAGAGGCAGCCAGAGAGGGTGTTCACTGCAAACACCATCAGCTGGGCCACCCATCCCTGGAGGTCCTGGGTTTGGAGTGGGGGGTAATGGGCCAGCGTCAGACCAGGATTAACTGTGATGGGTGCTGTGTGTTCCTGGGGCTTGGATATCCCTGAGTCTAGCCCAGGAACTCCACCCACCATGGGGTGTCTGGGGAACCATCCAGCAGCCACAGAAGTGCCCATGCCAGAGGGTAAAGGCAACTACATTAACATGGACAGTTTTCTTCCTGCTTCAGGAGGTAAACATGGCAAAAACTACAAAAACAGGGACTGCAAAGATTCTTGCATGCAAAACTGCCATGGAGTGGACAGCTGTGGTGCAGCTTGGGGCCCTTCCACCTTAAAACCTCTGGGTGTTGGCAGGTTCCCACCCTGTGGCTGGTGCACCCTGCTCTGCCTGGGCACAGCCAGATACTGCTGGTTATCTCCCTGGGACAAGGAGCCCAAGACACTGGAGGGGAGCTATTTGCACCAAGGCATTTCCAGCTCAGGCAGTGCTCACACCTCTGTCTTGCTGTGTGCCAGAACGCTGTGACAGCAGCACTGGCACTGGTGTTGAGGAGCTGCAGAGTTGGTGTCACCAGTGCCATCCCAGTTCTGCAGTAGTGGCCACTTCTAGCCAAACCCCGGGACCAATATTGCAATGGATCTCACAGACAGCATGGGAACTGGTATGAGTGAACCTGGCTGTAGTCATCCCTCACTGAGCTGAGCAGGAGCAGAGTTGTTACAGGTGGCTGCACCTTATTTAAGGGTCTTAACTGACCCTTAAAAGCCTGACCCCAGGAGCCACAACGTGGGTTCAGACCCACATGACACTGGCAGCATGAGAGAGCACATTTCCCGTAGCAATAAATGCATTTGAAAACTGAAGTCACCATGGCTGGAGTTTTGCATCATCCCTGTCACAGCACTGGCTGCTGGTGGTGGTGACACTGCCCCCGGGCAGCTCTGCGCTGGGGAGGTGACAGGGAAAACAGGCACTTTCCTGTCCCTTTCCCAGTCAGCACAGGGAGCTGCTGGGGTGGGCACGGCCTCCAAGGTCTTGGTGTGCACAGGCATGGCAGAGCAGGCACTGGGCAGCCAGGCAGAGACAGAAATGGAAACTCTGCTCTTCCCTCAGGAACCGTGCAGCTCCAGGCCAGCCCTCACATGCCTCTGTGTCCCAGTGTAAGAGACAGATGTCTTCTGCTTCTTGAGACTATATACATAGATGTGTCCTCAAGCTATATATAGATACACATTATAGAGATAAAAATCTTTTATACAGATAGAGGTCTGCTTGCTTTTCAGTTCCAGCATGTACTGTTCCACTGGCAGCCCCTCAGGGCTGGGAGTCTTTCAGATGGGCTGTGAAGTGAAGAAGCAGCACATAAGGAAGGTGTCTGACAGCCTGAGACATGGGGAGGAGGAGGTGAGCCCTGCCTGAAGGATGTCCTTGAGCTCTGTCCTGTGTGTCTGACTTGGTGACACAAACAACAACCCATACCAGAAATTCTGGCTTTGAGAAATCCAAGAGTTGGGTTGCTCAGCCTTGGTAGAAGCAGACTGGACATCATGAACCTTGGCAGTGGACACTGTAGGGCTGGGAACAGGCAAGAGCAGCAATGATCCTACAGCCAATTTAACATCAGCCAAAACAGCATATCAACGAGTTTTGTTACCAAGCAGTTGATGAAAAATGTCCTTTTATGAGAAGTAATCCAGGTGAATTGCTTTAACTTGAAGGCCTGAGTCCTGGATTTCCCCTCAGCTTTGCCCAAGGCTCCACGAGTTACTGCTGGATTTGTTTCCCCATGCTGTGGGCACACGTGGGTGTGCAGGGAGCAGGAGGAATACAGCTGAACTTCATCCACTTCAGTACCATCATCAACAAAATGTGGTCTGTGGTAACAGCATTTTGTTTATTTTCCTAAGAAATGCCTTCTTCAGCACTGAGGCGTAACATCTATTTGGAGACTTCCATGAAACTGACTCCAAACAACAGCTTGAGATCGACCACTTCCCCTGAAAGGATTCACAAGTTAAGATGGAAGATTGGCATTTAAGGTGGCAGTGGAAGCTGCTCCTCTTCTCTGCCTTGAGAGCAGCAGAGGCTGGATTTGGGCTCACCTGCATCCCCAGGTCTTGGCTGCAAGGACAAGAGAGAGATACTGGCCCAAAGAAATCCACTGGCTCCCTCTCCCCTCTGGCTTTGCCTGTGATGCGTCCCAGGTTTGTGTCACAGGTGGAGTGACACATCCACCTGCAAGAGAGAAGTAGCAACATGGCAAGGGTATGCTTGACTACTTACTGCAGAGAGGACAGGTCAGCCAGAAGTGTCAGGGAGACCCTCCTGTTGAGACACAGGATTCCAGAGGGACCCTTTGCATTCTGAACTCCCTTCTCAGGGGAGTCTGTGTGCAGCTGTATCCAGACATAGACACAAACTTGGTCAGTGGTTTAGGTCTGAAGGACTGCATGTGCCCAATCAATTCTGTGTATCACTTAGCTAAGATTTCAAAGTTTCAGCACACTTATTCCTAATTCATTCCATCTGATGTGACAAGGATTCTCTCAGCCTCAAGGATCAGGTGTTCCCACTCAAGGGCAGCTCTAGTCCTGCAGCCTGCTGTGATGCAGGAGAACTCAACAGGCATTGGGCTGCCTACTATTTATGGAGTAAGATGACTGACTTATGGTCATATTTACACAGCAGCTGTATTTTGGTTGGCACATGCCCAGGCAGCCCTCAGCTGTTGAGCAAGACGAGTGGCCCTTAGCTCTTGATGTTATCTGTCTTCCCAGAGCCCAAACCCATCACAGCCACCACGGGGCTATTGCTTAAGCAGAAAGTGGGGGAGCTCATCATCATGGCTTGTTATTAAAAAAAAAGCAATCACAGCACAAAGTATATTCCATGACTACTGAAAGTCTTTGCCAGCACCAAGTGCTTTCTTTCCCCAAAGTATTTTCCTTTTTTCCTCCCCTCTGCTGTTTGGGGTGACTGCTGCCAGGCCATGCATGATGTGAAGATAAGGATAAGCAGATAAGGATTATCTCTAGACATTTTGAAGGACAGATACTGCATGCTTTCCAAGCCAAAATAAAAGGTGATGGTTTGGGATGTGGAAGTTTTGTCCCCCTGAGCTCCTACCCACGTAGCCACAGACATCTTTGGACACCTTGTGCCCACCTAAAGCTGCTTGCCAACCTCCCACCAAAGTGGGATTGACTGCACTGGAGTCTCCTGGGCTGTAATCTCCCAGTGGAAGCAGCAGGCAGGCATGGGGCACAGCAGGGCAGGGTTTGCATTTTGCCAGCACTGTCTCACCCTGTGCCTTGCAGCTTTCCTCACTGGGTTTCCCCTGCCTGCCCTGCCCTTGGCCCTTTGTACTGGGGGGTTGGTGGGGAGGGGAAGCGAGCACCTCCCCGGGAAAATGGCCAGATCACAATTTTACAAACAGGTTGCTCAACCCTGGGCTGGAGTTACTGATCCCATCTCACACTGGCCGCTGCTCTGCAGCACCAGGAAGACTTTGTGTCAATGTTTTCCAAGCAGAGGGCTCTGCTTGGCTGCAGTTAAATGTCAGAGTTACCAGAGAAATCTGATTTTCTGACCAGAGTTAAAAGGTTGTTGAGAAAGCATATCCCACCAGCTGCTAAGGTACAGTTCTTGTAGGCAAGGCTTCTGGTGGGATATGATTTTTTTCTGCCTCCTCCTGAGGCTGCAGGTTTCCCTCCCCAGGTACAAGACTGAGACTTTTCCCCAGGGTGCAAGCAGCTGGCTGTGTTTTCCTCTAGATCCGCAGAGCAAAAGGAGCTTGCACAAGGCTTCTAACACAAGCAAAGCCAATTCCCCATGCTGGAGCCTGGTGGGCACACACAGAGCTGTTCCCACAGCCAGGCTCCATGCCCTGGCAGAGGAACCTCAGGGGTTTCCTTATGCCACAGAGCTCCTTGAACCTGCTGCTTCCCTGGGAAGCAGATCAAAGGCACCATAGCAAAAATAATCCTGATAAACACAAGATGCATTTCTGAACTATTTTCTCTTTCTGAGTGTACACTTTGGATAGAGGCTGGGACACACCTGATTTTCTGTCTGTAGAGAGTATTTTCTGTATGTGTTTTGGAGCAGCCTGGGGATCTGCCAGCATGGGTCAGGCTCTGATCTCTGTGACACCAAAGAGGCCATGAGGGTGAGCCTGGCAGTGTCTGTCTCCTCAGGGGCAGCACAAGTGAGAGAGCTGAAGAGTGGTGGAAGAGCCAAATCACTGCTATGGAATGATGTAGTGCAGGCACAGTTCTAACCAGAAACGTGGGCAATGCCCTCAGACACATGCTGTGACTCGTGGGGATGGTCCTGGGCAGGGACAGAAGCTGGACTCAATGATCCTTGTGGTCCCTTCCAACTCAGCTTATTCTGTGATTCTGTGATCTCTTTCTAGAAAAGATACAGGCTTTGTACTAACCTCTAAAAATGCGATTTGGGGGTTTTCACTGACTCAACCTTTTCTATGCAATGTTTCACCTGCAGGGTGGAAATAAACCTCACGGATACAGCTGCTCTTCTCTTCACCCCCAGCTCCTGCACGTTTCTCATCTCCTCCCAGAACAGACCAGCCACTTTATGTGCTCCTCCCTCTGTTTCTTCCACTGAACTGTGGTCAGCAGAGTTGCAAGAGCTCTTTAGGAGGATTAACATTACATTGCCAATGGAAAAGGATGGTGTTTTCACTTACACATCTCTGTTCTGCAGCCACAAATGTACAGGTAACCAAAGCTGATGGAATAACACCAAAACCCCCTTCCTCCCAACTTGATCCAGAGGCTGAAGGTAAAAAAGTACATTCAAACACTTTCCAGTCCATCTGTAGATTGTGGAAGGACTAATGGTGAGGTCACTGGTGAGAGGAGCACAGAGAGATAGGCAGGTCTGCAGTAGAAATAAATCTCTTTCTTGAGTCTTGGGTATCATTTAACATTCAGAGCTGCTTCGAGAAAAGTCTGAAGAGGTGTATGGATGGTAAAGTGTGTAGTTTGTAGTTGTTGGTTGTATGTTTGTTTGTTTGTGGTTTTGTTTTTGTTTTTGTTTTCCCCCCATATATAAACATGGAAAAAAGAATTACTGACATTTCTGGCTATTCCAAATTTTCATTTGGTGCGCAAGTCAGAGTCTGGGTGTGCTGATTGAGGAAATCCATCTTTGTTTTTTCTCCCTGCCATTTCGTCTTTACATGTCATGCAAGTTCACTCTTGAGCTGTCTCTGGTGCTTTGCTCAGCTCTGGAGAGGCAGAGCCCCCCCGCCACTGTCCTGGGGTGAGCGCATTCCTTGTGCTGACCAGGCAGAACGGGACGGATTTCCTTCGGTGCCATTTCCTGATGATTTCTGACTAACTGTGGAGGAAGTTAAACCAAAGAAACGATGAATCTTCTATTTTTTATTTTAAAAACACTTTTAAAAAGACATCTCTTGTTCTGAACTGTAAACAGCCTGCCTTGCTGTCCTGCTGCCTGCCTCATCTTCATGGATGAAATTCACACCAAAATCCAGATAAATTTTCTTCTGGGAAGCCCTTACCATTTTGGGGGAGCTTCATTTGCCAGGGTCAGTACACTGGGCTTGCTCAGTGCTTTAAAATAAATTGTTCATAGCCTAAATGAACACACCCCAAGATGTGGCTGATTGAGTCACCTGCTCCTATAGCCAAGGGCAAATCTCTCAGCCTCTGGATTTTTGGGGTCCCAAGGGGCCTGGGCACAGCCCTGTGGGGGTGAGGCTGCTTGTCAGGGGAAGCAGCAGCAGCAGGAGGCAGGAGAGGGTCAGTCTGTCCTGGAGCCCCCCTGGGCACAGCCTGTCCCCAGCCCTGGCAGCTCAGGGTGCAGGGGACAGCTCGGTGTCCAACTGGGGCTGCTGGCAGGGATCTCAGCTGGATGCCACTGCAGCAGGGGCATACAAACCCTGCTAGGATTCCTTCTGGAAACTTTGTCTCCCTTTGACTGATAAGCCTGGCTGCTTCCTGAAAGCCACATTAATGCTAAACAGAGACATGGAAGAGTTACGGAGACCTCAGGAATTTAATGAATTCCTGTGTTGCTCAATCCTCCCTGTCTTTCTGTAGAGGAGCTTTCACTTTCTGGCTGTATAAAAGGTTGCATTTAAAGCTTGTCCTGAATTTTGATCTGGAAATTTAAAGGGAAAAGCTCTGTTTGTCTTGGTTGCATTTAAAGCTTGTCCTGAATTTTGATCTGGAAATTTAAAGGGAAAAGCTCTGTTTGCCTTCTGGCACCTCCTCAAGTGCTTGCAGACACCTGCCAGTGCTGCCTCTATTTGATGTCTTGTCCTTTTCACTGTTGTGTAACTCTACAAAACACTCTGTGGCTTCCCAGAGAAAACCAAGATGCTGGCAGAGTGACAGTGTCCTGGAGTAGGTGGCAGAAAGGATGCTTCATGGGAGGGGTCTGTGGTTTTTCCCTTCTGGGGGAAAATACAGAGCGGGTCACCCCCATGCTGCTCATGCTGGGAGGGATCTAAGAAATGACAGCAGCAGCAGCAAACCCAGCCATGTGAAGATAGCAGCATAGTCAGAGGCAATTCCAAGAAGCTGAGCTCCTGACAAAGAGTGGAATTTTTGAACGAAGGAGCAAACTGAACTGCAACAACCACCACAAACACATGCCATGAAAACACCCCCTCAAATTGCTCAAAGCTTTAAGGCCCACCAGAGAGCAAGGGCTTTTCAGGCTCTTACACAGTGATGGATATGCCAAGATCCCAAAGCTGTCAGAGCAGGATGTTGGGGCTGTTTAACAATGAGCTTATGCTAAAATCAGATGTGAAAGGAAAATCAAAAGAGAACAAAACAGGACAGTGAATGAAAGGTTGGGTTGCTCCCTGCTCCCTCCTGCATTACAACAGGGCCTGGGATCAGCTCCCCAGGTGGGAACAGGCTGAGCCCCTGCCAGTGCATCCTTTGTTTGCTGGATGTGATACCCCTGGCTCCCAGAGTGCTCCCATAAATATGTATAACCCAATAGCTGAGTCCCTCTGCACTCTCTGCCCTAAACAACTGGAAGAGGAGCTTTAGATGCTGTTTGATGGGGAAATGCAGATCTTAAGACCTGTCAAAACACAGTGTGAAGCCTGCATAAGTTGCTAGCAGAAGTGCAGGACTAAGACCCCACAAATTCAGTGTTGTTTCTGTTACTGCCACTGGCCTGGGGGAAGTCACTGTTCTGCAAAAGCCACACAAATAACTGGAAGTAAAGTATGGCTCTGTTGCCAAAACTCTTGGAGATGTCCTGGAGAGAAATGAGATATCACCAGTGTTGTGTTGAGTTGATGCAGAGCCCAAGGACTATGAAGGAATGCCTGTTTCTAGGGCAGATGCTCTCCTGAGCAGCTCTGGCTAAAAAAGACCAAAGCAATTGCACTTTAACCAGAAGAGTTGAGGAGACAAAAAAGTGCTGGGCTGAGAGGCTGGATATGAGAAAAAGGTTCCTCACCCTCAGAGGGTGAGCACTGGAACAGCCTCTGTAAGGAAGTGGTCACAGTACTGAGACTGCCAGAGCTCAAGAAGAGTTTGGACAACGCTTTCAGGTACATGATGTGATCCTTGGGCTGTGCTGTGCAGGACCTGCAATTGGACTGCAGTGTTTGTTGTGGGTCTTTTCCAACTCAAGGTGTATTCCATGATTCTATGATAGGAATTACTGCCTTTTTGGAGAGGTTTGTTTTCACACCCCATGAAGATAACCTGCTTTTGCCACGTGGCTGGCTGCTCTGTGGCTTTTTGCTTCGGGGACGTATTTGATGTGGTTTGAAATTGCAGATGTACCTAGAGAGGCCAGCCTCTATAGAGCCAAGTGCTCACATATCCAGACATTTTGCAGTCAGTTTTTTCACATTATTGTTGTTATTATTATCCAATCCCTTAAGTATTTTGCACAGAGGTGTGAGCAGTCTGAGAGCTTCCTGGCTCACTCCATGGTGGCAGGGCTGATGCAGCTGTTTTTTGGCACAGTTGTTTCCCTTCAAGGCTCTGGAGGAGGGGCAGTTGAGGGAGGTCTCTTTTCTGGGAAGTGCTCTCTGTCAAAGCGCTGTTCCCATTTCTGCTGGGCAGAGCACACAAAGAGCTGTGAACCGTCAGTCAGACTTTATCTGACCTTTCATTTGTCTGACCTGCCCTCCCGTGAAGACCAAACACAAAATGTCACGGAGTTCCCTTCTATCAAGCCTGCAGGCAAAGGCTTATCGAAGCCACACGTGTCTGTGTCTTGAGCTGTGCAGCCAAGTTTCCATCAGGGGCTCTCTAAGCACTACGCCTCCCTCCATCCACCACGGTGCATCTCCAGCCAGATTGCAAAGCATGCAGATCCAAAAGTGGCACTCGCCTGAAGCAATAAATAAACCATTTCCAAACTTCCTGGCTTGTTAGCAGCAAGGCTTGCTCAGCTCTGCCCCCATGGACTGCCTTGTTTCATCTTCCAAATCCCAAGATGTGCACATTGAAAGGATCCCACATCCCTAGCTTGCTGCATGTGGAAATTGTATTACCAGCAACTCCACTGCTCAGCACAGAGCAATTAAAATTCCAGGTTAAATAACAACTAGCTTTTGTATCCAAGTCCAGAGCAAGTGCTGAATAAATTTGTGCTTATGCTCTACATGGTGGGTCAGGAGCTGTGTCCCCTTCCTGCCCCTTGGCTGTGGCAGCAGGAGCTGTGGCTGCGACTGGGGGACTGCAGCTCACCCTGACCCAGGAGGACACAGACATGAGTCCAAGCCACAACTTCACAGTTCTTTGTTATTCTGCAAATATGTCACAGGCATATGACATTTGTTTCCAAATTTGCTTGAACTTGCATCCATCTCCCTGATACACAGGCATATGACATTTGTTTCCAAATTTGCTTGAACTTGCATCCAAATATTTTTTATGAAAAAGACACTGCCTAATAAGAGACTTTTAAAATGGAAAAAGCATTAAATGAAAGATGTGGGAGCTTATCCCATGAGCACCTTCACTTATCAAAATAATTAAAGATCACAGCTACCTTTTATATTAATTTATTAGAAAAAAGATACAGTTTAATGTGCAAATATATACACCAAACATTACAATGAAACATGAGGAAGGTGAGCCCCTTCTCTCTAGCAATGATTTGTCCCTTCGTAACAGAGATGACTCTTTAATGCTTCCCCACAGATTTACAAATACAAAAAAAAAAAAGTATAATGCTTCATTTGCACAAGAAAAAGTTTATTTTTATTTGAAAACAAAAAATATCCTGGCTTTGACATGGCAAATATCTGCTATTTTGGTGGCTTTCACTTTTTTTAAACCTGAGCAAGTTTTGCGGAACAGGGGGACAAAGGGAAGGCATTGCCCTGTACTTTGTTCTCATCACAGCATCTGATGGTCTTTGAATTACTAAACTTCTGAATTACTGCAAGCGAATGCAACTCCAAAATCTACATCTAGGATGTAGTTAGTGACAAGAAAGCAGGTGCTACCACTGGCAAAGTGAGCTGGCTGAAAACACCTTGCTCCAGTTACATGGCGGCTGGCATTTCTCAGGTTAAATGTTCATTTCTGCCAGTAAGGAAATTAATGCTGCCTCCTGGCATAAAGGAATTATAAATGTGAAATGTAGTTTAGTCCAAACAGCAAATGAGATGTGGGCCTGCTATGCCTTGGTCAAACGTGCAGTCATTGAAGGAGAGAGTAAGGCCATATCAAGCACATCAGTGGGGGACCCAGCTGATGGCCCCAACAACAACCACAGGACTCAAAACATTGAGCTTGGTTGTTTTCAAAGTCATCCTGCAACCAAGCTTCATCCAACAACTCCACAAGGTGACATTTCCAATTAAACTGAAACAGTTCTGCTCATTTAGTGCTCTCCCTGTTTTTAATGAGAGGCCCCAGCAGTGCTGGAGAAGGCACTACAATACCTGGGCTGGGCAATGCCAATTCCCTCAGCAGAGTTTGTTAAGGACCACTGGCCACTCTGTGCTCATTTAGGTGCAGAGCATCTCTCTGCATCAGCTCTCACACTTTTGGAAAAAATATATGCAAGTAAGAGACCCATGGCAAAAAGAGGACACCATCAGGAGTGCGCCTGGCTGGCCCCAGAGCCAGTACTAGCTGAGGGCTCTGGCCTGAGCTGTATTTTCAGACATGACACTGTCAAAAGCTGACTCAGTTTTCATGTTTGTTTTCCTTCTTGGCCAAGGGATTAGGACAAGAACAGACTGAACTGAACAGCAACTCCTTTTTGCTCTGTAACACTCCTCCACTCCCAGCAGTTTGCTCTATGGGTACTGGCCCACAGGTTTGTCACTCGTGGCTGCTGCAGCTCCCATCACACCCAAATCCTTAGTGGTGAGGTGGCCACAGCAGATTTGGCTTTGCCATCCTCCCACCATCCTGCTCCTCTTAACCCTCTTTGAAGTATTGTGCAATTTGACCAAAACAAAAGAAAAAAAAGCCTTTGAGAAGAACTGCTCTGCTTTTAATTTTTTTCCCCAGTATTTTTTAATTGCTCCTGTTTCATGGCTTGTACCTGCACAAGAATGTATGTCATGGGCCCTGGAGCAGCTGGTAAAAAAGGACATTACATGAAAAATCAGAATAAACCTTCAAACTTAGCTCCAAGTTGAAAGTAAAAGTTAGAAACCAGTGAGCAGCATTTGATCAAGATAAGAATGTTGTGAGGGCAAGCAGGGGACATGGGAAGTTGAAAGGGGCCATTCTCCTCTAAGGACAGTCCCTGCCAAGCTATATGCTTATGTCCTTTTAGGGGAGTAAAAATCCAGATACAGCTCTTTCTTCTCTAAACTTCTGAATGATCTGTTAGCCAGGTTTGTTGAAGTTTAAATATTTTTACAATAAACTAGAATAACAAGTGAGTCAGTTGTCTCCAATAACTTGGTGTTTTTCCACTTCAGAAGATTTTCTGACAGCATGAAAGGAAACACTCCAGTCAAACACGAGCTGATCTGTGTGTGATTCTGATCCGCATCAGAGGCTGCTCTGCCATCGCTCCTCAATCTGGGATCTGCAGTAGCAGAACATAACTTCACTCACCCTTTGTGGAGGTTGTCTGTCTGTAATTTAAAATGCCTTTTAGCTGGTCTTTTAACCCTTTCAGTACATCAGCACATACAGTGACACGTGTTATTTGCACACTTTGAAAGAAAGGCAATTCATTTGAGCAGAAAGGCAAAGGCTCAGTATCTGTGGCTCTTCTTCATGCTTCTTCTTCCATGACATCCCTGTGCAGGTGCAGATCTCCACTGCCTCTCCCCACGTTGCCCTACCCCTGTCACAATATCACTCTCAGGGCATGGGTGCTCCTAGCTCTGCTAAGTCAGTTAGAGGACAAAACAGCTGGGTTTTAACAAACTAAATTTCACACCAGACAGACAAGATGTATGTGGAAAAGTTGGAATTATTTTCAAAATTTTTATGAACATCAACTTTCATTTGAGAGCTTTGGTGAGGGGAGGAGGAGCAGGGCAGGAGGGAACAGCAGGTCAGCTATCTGCAGGACTAACCCCAGATTTCCAAGCAGCTCTAGTCCAGGACACTTCACACCTGCAGGCCTGGGTGCCCAGTTTGCCCCAGTCAGTGAAGGCGCTGGTGAACCTTGTTCTTGCAGGGTAACCTAGTGAGATCCTGGTCACCACAGATCCCCAGGGACTGGGCTAAAGAAGCACTGAGACTTGCAAGCCCTTCAGCTCTCTTGAGGTAGGAGGAAAACTGTGTTTCTGTCAGGTATGCTGCCTCTCCCACGGGATGTGCGATGGCCTCCCAGAGTGCCTGAATGACTGGAGCACACAGGGTGTAAGGAACAAGCTGAGCAGGAGCCTTGACATGCCAGTGGTTTCTGCAATGGCATTTCTATGACCTCTGTTTGGTAGATTAGAATTTTCAGGATGTCTGGTTACAGCAATGCAACGTGGTAACAAGAGGCACATGAAGGGAGGCCAGCGAATTGGCACTGTCAGAGAAGAAATCTTTTGTAAGGGTCCTGTCTGTCTGTCCATGTTGACTGGATCAGACCTCTTACGGCTACTGGGACTCACCTACAGGAGCTAAGCCTGTGAGACCAAATCCAGTGTGGGTCACTCAGCATCACTGCCCACTTCCATGAGTCAAGTGGCTGTGTGCCACTGTAAAATAAAGACCACAGCCAAGTGTTTAAAGTTAAATATCTTATAAACTATACACACATGTCATCCTGAGATAGTGCCTGTAACAAGTCCCAAGGTAGATAAACTTCCTGAGCCCAGAGGTCCTCATGCTGTGTGAGCACATTGTTGTCCTGTTTTGGCAGGCTCCTGGCCTCTCAGAGCACGCTGCACTTCCTAATGCTCTTTTTTATTTTGGGGTGGGTCTAGTGAAACAATCAGATTGACGACTGCTACCAGCATTCCAATGGCATTCCTTCTGCTGTTCAGATGAAAGCAGTCTTGATCCTCTGCCAGTTCTCTCAAGGCTTGCAGAAACAGGCTCACAGCTTCCCTTTCTATTTTTTGGCCAGCCAAGAGCTGTGTGGCTGCAGCCTCCTACGAGAAGAGCAGCTGTGCTGTGCCGAAGACACTTCCCAAGACAGGGGAGAAAACATCAGTAGGAATCAGACAGAAAAGTGACATGTACGAGCCACAATGGAGGGAAGAAGCTGAATACAATGACCATCATCCAGAGGGTCAAAGACCATGCATTCCAGTCACATGGGCATGTAGTCCTTCTTCTGAGTTGAGTTCTGACAGCATCACAGCCAGACCTTTTAAACCCAGGGGGAAAATATTTTTCAAAATTCTCTTTACTTAAGCACTATATATTCAAAAAGTTCTTATTATTGTTTCAGTATTTTAGCCCTTAGTTGATTAGTCACCAAAACCTGTCAGATGCCTGTGGCCATAAAAGCACTCCGAGCACCTGCAGCATTTGTAGGAATATCAAAAAATAGCTTTAGCAACTAGGAATTATGCAACAGAAGGAGAAGGCAGGATGAACTAGATTAATACAACTTGTAGTGGATTTGTTAACGTTAAGTGTATGACTCGTTGCAGAATCATGCCAGAAAATGGTACCATGGAGCATACTGGTAAGGGCAGTAAAAAGGCTAATGCATTACTTTAGTCATCAGTGAACCACTCACTCACTCAACATACTTCTTCCAGCTGAAATCAAAGGATTCCAGTAAAAATGCCTCCACAGACTGTAAGCATCTTAGAACTCTCTCTGCCTTTGAGCTCTACTGTGATAGCTGCTTCATTAACATTGTGGTTCCAGTGCAAAAATAAACCCCTCCAGATCCCAAATCTTCTTCCTTTATACTTTTGATTGTCTTTCATCTGTCCATTCCTGCTTAGTGTTCTGTAAAGCTTGAGTCTTCTGTTCATCAACCTGGACATAGTCCACTCTCTGTTCCTCAGACAGAAAAGGTTTCTATGGGACAGAGAGGAAAGAAACATTGTTTTAATTTTCAGGTTGAAAAGGGGTACTAATAAAACTCAGCTTGATTTTCTGTTTTCCCTTTCCCTCGTTCCTTGATTGCTTCACTTCACCTTGAAGCTCACAGTGACATCAGCTGACAAAAGCATTGCTTTACAGCCTGCTTTAGCTATAATTATCCATCTGTCACCCTGTCACTCAGCCCAGCACAGCAAGCAAGGGAAACATGCTGTACTGGCTATTTCCATGCAGATAATCATTCTCTCCTCATCTGAGTGATCCTGCTGCAGGGATAACCTAACTGATTTTACATACAGGGAGGGTTTAAATAAGAAAGCTTAAGAGTCTTGAGTCTTTTGCATCTGGGAGTATTGGCTGATGGGGAAAATTATATACAAGGACATAAAATGATCCAAACTAACAACAGTTCATTGCTTTGCAGTGGTACCTACCCACCACCTGAGCAGGTTAGAACTTCTTTGGAACAAGGAATGTATTTTCTCAGCATTGCAAAAGAAATTGAAATGGTTTTGGTGGTGCAAGAATAAAGATGCACATTTTGCCAGATTATAAGAGATGGTAAAGTTTTACCCCATGAATTTATCATGGGCTGCAAACTTGTTACTGCAAAGAGATATTTGGGGAAACTAGCAGGAAAGGCTTTGTGGAGACTTGATGAAAATGAAGGAGCATGCAGAGATCCTGCAAGCTTGCCCACAAGCCCTCATGGCTGCACTTCCCAGAGCAGTCTCATACCCTGTGCCAAGCTCATGTTAGCAGCATCCCTATGAGCCACACTAAGGACATATTGTCAACACCCTCATCATGCTTTTATCTTATCAGTCTTGGGCCTGACACAAATACAGTCAGCTGGAAACACGACTGGCTTCAGCATGGCACTCAGGGCACCTAGCAGAATGCAACCCTGGGTGTGGATTTCCTCCCAGCAGACAAAAAGGCAGGAGGCTGCAGGGTTTTTCAGATGACTCGTACCTTCTGCACAGGGGATGGGGAAGCAGAGTTAAAATCCAGTGCTAAGTAATCAAGGTTAGATTTCCTGGTCCATGGAAAAGCACCACTGTATGGAGAGGTGGCCTGTCTGTGTTCCTGTCAGGAAAGAAGAAAAACTTTTAATGCTCTAAAAACATGATCCTAGAAGGAAACAGGATCACAACTGGGAGTTGGGAGATTTGCCTGCCAGAATGTGAATGAGAACAGTCAGGGCACACATAATTTTCTAAGCCAAGGGTGCATTTGGTTACTAACCACAGCATAACACTGATAATTGTGGGATAGCATAAAGAAACCATGAGACCCTTTTTCTTCTGATAATTCTGGCAAAACAAACAAAACAGACTGATTTATACTCAATTTTATCAAGGACTTGTGCCCAGCTTCTCAATCCAAGCCCTCAGAACACTCAGATTTGCAGGGTGCCCACTTAAAACATCATCATTCAGTGAATTTGAAGAAATTGTGAAAATTATTCTCATAAAATCACAAATAACCACAAATATATGTCAGGTTTTCCTAGACTAGAAAAACCAAACAGGGAATGGTTACAACTGGAACTGCCCTCTTGAGCAGATTTCAGTCTGGGAGAGATGTGGGTTAAAATTTGAAACTATGGTTCACGGAGACTGTGGTCAGTTTTGCAATATATTTTTATAGCTATTGGTACTGGGCTTTGGCTATAGAGCAGATCTGTAGACACTGGCTCAGATGAATGGATTTGAGATCCTTTTCCACCTAAAATTCAAAGTAAAACAAGATTCTGGTCTTTTGCAAGATATGGTTAAAGAGCAAATGAAAAAAAGGAAGCCACAAAGCCAGATGTTCTTCTTTCATGGGATGGGAAGTGGGGTTAGTGCCACCAGCCAAAGCAGAAGCAATGAGACTTTAATAGGAGTTCTGTTTCTGGACAATATTTGGTGTGTTTCTTTAGGAAGTGCACTAACGGCTTTCTGTTATTTCCTAGGAGATTTTGCAAGGCACACTTTTAAAAGGTGAAAAGATTTAATTTTCTTTTGTCTTAATGAGTTCTCATGTAAATATGGCTGATCCCTGTGATCTCTTGGAACTGTTCAGCAACATTCGTGGGCGAACAGCTGAGTTCTGCAGAGCAGGAAAAGGGCTTCCCTTATCTCTCTGTAAATTGGTCCCAGTGTCTTTGGTTTAAAACCATTTCATCATTTGAAAAAAAAAAGAAACAAACCAGAAGGCAAAGGACAAACCTCCTCAACGTTTTTTTCCTTAGAAAACAAACTTCTGCATTCTCCATCAATGTAACAGAGCAGAATAAAGCAAAGTATGGCTGTGTGAAAATGACATTACCATATGAATGTAACTTTCTTCCTCTTCTCCGGAAACTGAATTGGCAAATATTCTTGCTGAATTAATACTGTCTCTTTCTGGTGAGATAAAGCTCATTCGATTGCTATGAAGAAAAACACAGGAGAGGTTAAGGAAGCATCTTACAGATGCACTGAAATGAAGCCAAAGCCTGACACAGTCCATATGGTGAATAAACTCACACTAAGGCTGCAGCCTTTACAGAGAGGATGTCCAAAGCCACTCCTTAGTTCTAGAAATAGTGTGCTATATTGCTGACTGATTTTGTTGATTTTTTTCTCCGGGATTTATGAAAGTTTGCTATCTGGTACAACAGAAACTGTAAAACATTGAAGCAATTCTCTACCAAGGGGCACAGAGCTATCATTCATTTGGGTAATAATGGAGGCAGTTACTTGGCTGTGCAGGTATCCACATTTTGGAGACTGATGTGAATTAATCAGCTGCTGGATGCTTTGCAAAAGGAACTCGGTCTGGCTTTGCACACAGTGTCAACACCTGCCACCCGTGCTGTGGAGATGGCTGTGACTCAGCTCTTGCACAAGGAAATCTCTCCCATGAACACAACACTCAGAGGTGCATGGTGAATAAATTACCACGGGCAAGCACAATGGCCTTGGTTAATAGGAAATTAGATGGCTTCTGTGCATGAATAGCATAATTCCTTTTGCTGTATTAGTTTCAGGCACAACTTCTTTTTATTTTTGTTAGTGTAAAACATGCAAACTCACTCTAAGCTCATTATCCTTCAGGACTCTGCACTGTGTCAGCACTGATTAACTTCAGTTCTCTGGCAGGGGTGCTTGGGAGGCAGGGAATTGCCTTTCCCTAACAGGCAGTGCCAAGGGGCTTAACCAGCCTTGAACTGGATGTGAGAGAGGGCTCTGCAAATGAGAAATTGCTCATCTTGTGTCTCTTTTGCCCTTCACATGACAGTCTGAAATGGGGGAGTGGAAATGCCCTGACTGGCACTCATGCCAGCAAAACCCCACATTTTCTGGAGTGCCCAGGGTGTGCAGAGGAGGTTGAATGGAATTTCTGACTTTTGCATGCACACTTCAGCACAGCTGCCTTTTTTTTTTTTTCTGTGCCAAGACCCCCCCCAGCCAGCAGGCTAAAGTCCTCCCCTGCTCACAAGCTCCCTTGAAGATGAGTCTTCTGCTGCCCTTGGAGCCCAGCAGTATCATCTGCTCATAATACCTGGGCTTTGGGTTCAAAAGCATTTGTTTTACCAATAACCAATTTCTGGTGACAAAAGGTCATGCCAAAAGTTCAAGTCTGGACTGCTGTGTGGCACTGAAGAATTCTACACCCAGTCTACAATTTAGGGAGCTCTTTATCTGATCTGGTTCTACTTTGCTATATTAATTTTAAGAAGCAAAAATGGCTCTGTCATAGTTTAGGCATGCCAAGCTTTTAGCCATTGTAGCAGCCACATCAGAGTGCAGACCAGCTCCAGGTTAAAAGGAACCTTCAAATCACAACACTGAATTCTATGGAGCTGCCCATTGTGAAAGGGAGCCCTGCTTTCCAGAGACAGCAAAAGCCTGGGGAATACTGATAGGAACCTGGGGGAATTTCTGTTTGAGGACTTTGCCAGGAATCTTTCTTGTGGAATGGGCTAAGTTATTTTTAACTCTATTCCATGCTAATGCTCAGAAGATTGGAATGGCAGGTTTCTTGTTGACTTACTAAGGCACAGTCCACATCCTGGTCACGGCAGCATGCTCCCGGATTGTGGAGAGGTTCCTCAAGTCCAGAGGAGGTGGTCGTGCTGTAAGAAAGAACAAAAGGAACTATATTTTCAGTTCAGACTGTTTAGAAAAATGCAGTTTTGTATTAACACAAAGAAACTAAGAGAGTATTTCACGGAACATAACCAAGAAGGAAATCAGTAACAAATGACCTCTTTGGTCAGTGCTGGAAAGCAAAGTCCTCCAATCACCCTGAAATAACAGAATAAATACAGTGGGCATAAAGAGACCAAAGGCCACCCAAGATACATACACTTGCCTCAAATATGCTCTGCATATGCTGCCTTGGAGAGGCTGGGTCAGCCTTCAGGTTGTAACGGGTTTTGGATTCTGTTCTAAACAAAGAGGTCCTATACATGGGGATCACCCTGTCACCACTCTGTACGTGTGCCTACCATTCTCAAGACCCTTTAAGAAAGGATATGAGTTTGCTTTTCTGCATGGCAATGGTCTAAATGTCTGTCCCCACTTTACAGTAGCACTGCCTGAACCAATTTCTGGGTAACGCAGTGGCTCTGCAGCCCTAAGAGCTTTATTATAGGCTAGGTTTAGGCAATTCCTCCACTTCAAAGCTGAATTTTGTCCCCAGTATATTCTCTGGAAGTGCAACCCAGATTTTGGACATGCCATGAAAACCAGGAGTGGAAAATTACCATCAGCAAAAGCATCTGGAGAAAATTCCTGATTAAACTAAGACAGCTGTGCCTACCCAAGAGAGGTTTAACCAACAGCCAACACATCAAGTTTGAGTACTTGAGTGTTTGGATGTCCCATTCCTGGCAGGTTGGGGAGCTGTGAGACAGGAGCACAAGTACCTCAGAGCGGCAGGATTTAGTCTGCTGCCTCTCCCAGGCTAGGTCCCTTTGGCTGTTTGCAGTCACGGTGAAAGCCAGGCACTGTGCTCACACAGCCACCTGGGCTGGGACTGCAGAAGCAGCCGTGGAAGCTCTTCCTCCACTCACAAACCACCCTGCAAGCACATCCTAGGCTACAGTGCTGTAAGTCACCCACGCAGCATTTCAACCCATCCTCTAGAGGGACAATTGCTTTAAGACGTGCCAAGGACACCATCAAAGGAGGTCACCCGCGTCCCCACCATCAGGACCCCAGGCTTTGCACTTTAGGTCTGGGCTTACACTTCCTACGAGGCTTGAGGTCCCGGTTCACCGGAGGGGGCTCCACGTCGGAGGGAAGCTCAGGCAAGGGGCTGGTGAGTTTTTCAGTGCTGACGACGGGGAAGGTGAAGGTGGCGGAGCTGGGGCTCATGGGGATGTAGCCGTCGGGGGAGCAGTCGGCGGCGGGCGCGGAGGGCGAGGTGCTGGGGCGCATGGGCACGTAGCTGTCCTCTGCGCTGTCCGGAGAGTACAGCGGGGAGAAGCGGCACGGCTGCAGGGCACAGCAGAGCAGGGACACAAAGGGCTCCGTCAGTGCACAGCCGGCAGCTGCTGTGAGCTGGGAACACACCTGAGCTGAGCCAGGCTCAGAGAGGCACAGCATGGACAAGTGACAAAGGCATGAGCTCGGATGAACGCTCCAGCTCTGGAGCAGTCCACTCTGAGCTTCACGAGTCACTGCTGGAAACTAGAACCAAACTGACTGGTGACTTTATTGGTTAAATCCTCCAACTTCAGTGAGGCTGCACTTGCCTCTCATAGCAGCAATTCTGACCTATAAAATGAGGGAGGATCCTGAATACAAAAAAAAGTCTGAACAGAGAACACCTGATGAACAAGACTTTGGCAAAATGTGGAAGCTGAGAGAGCAGACACAGACCTACAACTCACTTCTGATCTCTGAGAATTAGCATTAGAAAATCACTTTGTGCAGGTTAGCGCTGGCTGAGTGGTGAGAGGGAGCGATTGCAACCCTTGCCAGCTTTCAAAAAGAAGAAAAATATAAGTTGCCCACCACCAGCAAAGGATCTCCCACAGAAGACAACATCCAGCCCCAGGCTGAAGACTGGGTATGTGATGTGAGATGGTGCTGCTTAGAACTGTGTCTGTCACAGGCTGAGGCAGGAAGCTGTGGAGTGATAGAGCCTTCAGTCACAGGCACTGTGAGAGCAGACATTTTCCCATGTCCTGAAGAAGAGATATCCCTCAGGACCACAGAGTGACAGGCTTCTTTAGACCCCTTTTTCAAGGAATAAACCATTTACTCTGGTGCTCTTGGTCAACAGTTTAATTCTTGAGGCTACTGGGAACCCTTGTCATAACAGACCCAGCTTCACCTGCTTTAAAAATGGGGTGCTCAGTATTGAGGCCTCCCCTCCCTCTCAAAAGCTGACTGAAGCCACCAAGCAGCCAGCACTGAAGGTGCCCAAAGCGAGGCACTTTTCCCATTTTTTAAATTCTTCTGCTGAACAGAGGAGAGGAATGATTGAGTATCAGGATGTGAAATGATTCACTCTGAAGTTTGTGCCAGTGTTTTAAATTTGTGCAAACAGAGTACTTACCAAATTCAAGCTAAGCCTCTTATCTCGACTTCTTAGGGAACTGCCTTCCATGTCTGCTGCAAGGGAAAAACAGTGATTAAAAATGGGATAAGGCAGTGCAACCTTACAGAGATAATTCTGGAGTAAAACATATGGCTCTAAAATAATTAGAGTTTTATAAAGATTCCATAACTCCTAAATGAGAAAATATAATGACACTTAAGGCCAGATCCAACTCAGCAGCATTTCAAGCGTGATTACATCTATTTTAAGTATGATGAAACCAAAGAACCTGTTCATGTATAATCCAGCTGCAACTTATGCTTCCTGTAACACAAGCAGTTGGGGAAAAAGGCTGATGTGGGAGCAAGTAAGCAAGAATTTAAATGCAGCTTCTGCTCTAGTTTTTCTGTTTTCCCATCTGTCAAACTGGGGAAATTATATGAAAAGGAGCTATTATAGATAATATTATTTCTTGGATATTTATTTAGGAGCCTTTTAAGGTGCCAGGGAAGCAATTGTTATTGTACAGAAAATGGTGCGTGGGGGAACTTAATGGTAGGAGAAAAATTCTTTGCTTTGCCATCCAGAAGTGCTGATGTGGAGCAAGGGGCTCAAGGTGATGGGGAATGAACAGTCAGATCATGGAGACAATCACCAGTCTCCTTCTGCAGGTGGGCCTTGGTCTTGGTATAGGTCAGTTTTATTTTCCAAGCAAAAGCCAAAAACCCCTGAAGTCCAGCATTCAGCACATAGAAGATCAGCTGTGGTAGATGCTTACAACCACCATCCTTTTCTGAAAAGGGATTTTCTGTGCAGAAAATGGCTTTTCTGTGGGAATGCCTCGAATCCCTGCAACCATGTTAATCCATTCCCTGCTCTTATGGTAGAGATGTCAGTACTGCAACTGGGGGCATTTTTGGCGGTACCAGCCAAACAAGAACGAAGCAATTCTGTTGGTGCAGATACATATTCAGATAGACACAGTCACTGTCCTGGGACAGCTACATTTATTTATTATGGCAAAAAGACATGGAGGCTGTGGCAGGTGCCAGGATACAGGTGCCTCACAGCTCATCCTCCTTTATGGCACTTCCACTAGCTCACGCTGCTTTTGCCCTGGGCTAATTACATCTGTGCACCTTTTGCAGGTTAGCAGGGCAAAAATATAAGTTAATAACTTGAGTTAATAACACTCACTGGGGAAGCTGGTGAGGAACTGCTGCTTCCTCCCTCTTTATTTTTCTGATCTTTCTTGTTAAACACATTTTAATTCAGAGTTTAACCCTCCAAATGGTTTCAGCTACACTTAGGGTAACAAAAAGTGGCAGCACTTATTAATTCATTGCTGCCCCCATCAGGCAGAGACAACCCTGCAGCACAGCAGCACAACGTGACATTTGGCCACTTAATCCTCCTAGAGACATTTTGGTGTAAATTGGGTTGGAGGATCACGAACCAGCTGCGTTGGAGCAGCACATGTGCAGAAGCAAGAGCAGCACCTCTCAGGGAGCAACCAAATGTAGCTGATAATTAAGAATAGCAATTCCACTGATGGGCGTTTCTCTAGAAACCTTCCAAGAACTGTCTGTACACTGACGACAATGCTTATTAGCTTTAGCTTCTGAGCTTTAAGAGCAAGATCTAGCAGCCCTTGTCTGTACACTGACGACAATGCTTAGCTTTAGCTTCTGAGCTTTAAGAGCAAGATCTAGCAGCCCCACACATTATCTGGTCATTCAAACTACAGGAGTCTAAAGGATGCTTGCCCTTAAAAACTTTTTTCCTCATCAAAAATGAAGGTTTTCACATCACTGCAATATACTTGATGATTTTCAACCAGGTATTCCAGCTGTCTCCCTCTATTCTGTGGCTCCATGTAATAAAGTCTTCTCATCCTGTATATGCTGGTTTTTGACACCATGGTGTTCTGGGTTTTGTCTGTTGTTCCTGTTTGTGATGATGGTGTTTCAGGAGCAAGTGGAAAAGCCAGCTCAGCTCAGAGTAGAGTTTGCTTTGTAGCCTTGCCTTGCTCTGTAGCAGCAGGTTTTCAGACTGCCCTGACTGAAGTGCAAGGACAGAGCGGGATTTGTTCAAGGACATGCAGAGTCCCTGGTTCAACCAGGATTACATCCCATCCCCAGTGTCTCCCTGACTTCCTGGTCTTTACTCTAAGCTGTGAAAAGACATGCAGCTCTTGCAGAACAGACTGGGTGTAGCAAAGCAGCACAGCTCCAGAGGCATTTCCCACATGCAAGCCCACATTTTGACCTGTATGAACAGAGTTTGGCATTGCCCAATTTAGTGGCTGACTTCTCATTTTGGTTTTTCTACTGCTTTCTCTTCTGAGAAGGAAGGGGGAAAATTAGCAAGGCATGAGGCCCTGAAGGGATCAGAGCCAAATTGCTGCCCATCTGTACACATACTCAGAGGCTTCTACACAGCAGGAGCAAACCTAAGGGACTGAATCCTGCTTGCTAACTCATTTGAAAGCAGAACTTGGTGTTACATTGGGTGGTGTAAGGCTTCACAGAGGGGAGGACAGAGAGGCACCCAAGGAAGTGAAAACCACTCTGTGCGTGTGACCAGCTCCATCCCTCACACTGGTGCTGCTTTGCTGGCTCTTGGAAGTGCACTCACCTTTCCAGTTCCTCATGTTGTCCAAGCTGGACAAGGAGATCCTTCTGGGCACCAGAGCGACCTGAGCCCGGCAGACGCCCGCGTGCCCGTTCTGCAGGGCGCCCAGCTCCTCTCCCCTCCTGTCTGAGAAGTGCGTTGGCTTGGGCGGCCGCGGCGGCGGCGTGTTGGACAGCACGTCCAGCTGCGTCACCCCGTAGGGCAGCGCCTTCTGGCCCTTGTCAATCTGAAACGTCGGTGTCAGCGGCGTCCCCAGCAGTGGGGAAGAGGAGGAAAAGTCACTGGATGGCCCACTAATGTCTGTGTTCCTGGATACCATGCTGGGATTTGCCACTGGG
Organism: Onychostruthus taczanowskii; assembly: GCF_017590055.1. NCBI lineage: Eukaryota > Metazoa > Chordata > Aves > Passeriformes > Passeridae > Onychostruthus > Onychostruthus taczanowskii. The sequence continues at coordinate 4,802,486 of NW_024498462.1, forward strand.
GCTCCGACCTGGTGCACAGCGCCAGCGCTGGTTGGCTGTACAAGGTACAAGGAGGGCTGGGATTGCAAGGAGTCAACAAAAACATCGTCTGATGATGTTTGCTCCAGAGATCTGTCTGAATTTGACCAGCTGTCACACCTGCAAGGAGACAGAGGTCAGAACCTGAGCTTTCCTTTTCTCCTGGCTGAAGAACACAGCAAACAAAAAAGCCCAACCACACAGACTGGGACAAGATCTGTCCCTCCCCTCTGAGCTGGATTGGAGGCTGGGGCACTTTGTGGAGCACCTTGGGCAACAGCAGGTGTCTGGAGGGAGGCTGTGTGTCAGATCCTCAGCCTCCCTCACCCACCTTGGAAAGGGACAGGACCAACTATATGATGCTCAACCACTAATCTGTGCTATGAAAAGCATCCTGTAAATTGGATTAGGCTGGTGGTCCCCTGTTGTGTTTGGGAGCCAGCCTTGAGTGGCAGTGCTCCCTGGGGCTGTGTGCCCCAGTTTCATGCCTGGACAGACAGGGTTGGGCTCCAGGCTGACACATGTGGCAGAGCCCAGACTCACCTGTTGTGGCTGAGCTTGCCCGACTCGCAGTTGGAGAGGAAGAGGTAGTCAGGGAGGAAGACTGACCCAGACTCGCTGGGGGTCTCCTCGGCGGCAGCATCAGCAGCAGCGTGCTCGACTGAGAAGGAGGGGTCGGCGATGCGGGAGGCGTGGGTGGAGGCGGCCGGCGAGGGCTGTGGGGACGAGGTCGTGTGAGACAGGCTCTCCACAGAACCTGCAATGGACACGGAGGGCATGCCTGAGGGACAGCTCTGACTCGCCCTGGCCCTCTGACTGCCCCGGCTGTCACCACCCTGCTTTTGCACCAGGGATGTTTTACGCCACAGCAGCAGTGAGTCAAGGCAAACACTGGTTCTGGGGAGAGGGCAGCCTGATTTTGCTCCCCCTGCCCAGGCTGTCACAATCCTCCCGGCTGCAGGAAGTGCAGACCCCTTGCTCTGGGGTCCCCCTCTCCCTCCTGCAGCCAGCAATGAAGAACAGGCACTGCTGAAGAAAGAGCTGAGGCACAACACCCTGTCTTATCAAGTATTTTTTTAGTATCTAATGCAAATAATTAATTATTCATCTCCAATACTTCAAATTAATGGTGACAAGGAAAGGGATTGGTTTCTTGCCACTTTCTAGATCTCAGCAGACAAGCTGAGCTTTCCAGCTCATGGAGTAGCCACACAAGCTCTGAATTTTTCTCTAAGCTTTTTATGCCTCTCTCGGCTGGCCACCAAACCACAGGAGCAGTGCTGTGGCTGTAACTGCCCAGCTGGAGGCTTCTTGGCTCTGCTGAGAGAAGTGACACTACTTTTCTGGAGGTCACAAGGCATGGGGAGCCTGAGCTCAGTGACACCTTCTCTGGGCATAACGCTCCAGTGTCCCCAGCACAGAGTGGGATGGCAGTGGGACAGGAGGGGATCTGGGCTGCAGGCAGTGGGCTGGCCCAGAGCAGGCTGCCTGTTCACACCACCAAGGTCACCCTTCAGTGGCAGCCTCTGGCTGAGACACTCAGACCCATGTGGCCTGAGCACTGCCTTGCAGCAGAGAAGTCTGGTTCTGTTCCTCTTCCAGCCTCTGTCTCTGCTGGAGAGCTGGGCAGAAGGGAAGAAGGAGTGATGGCTGAGCCACACAGAGTCAAGCCAAACAAAGCTTTTAGGGCATTCCAACTCAGAAAATCAAGTGCAATCCAGACCTCCCAAAAAGGGCAGCTGTGGAGTGGGAAGGGTGTCTTTACGGAGCAGCTCCCCAAAAGCAGCTGCTCCTGGCAGCAAGCTCAAACAGCAGCACCAAGAGCACAAGTCCTCAGTTACGGAATATGACTTTTCTAATGAAGTTTCAGGTTGCTGCATGGCAGTTCCTTCACCAGAGCTGTGTGGGGATGGGGCAGTGCTCACTGGGTCCCTGGCACCTGCAGGGCTTGGCAGTGGATGCCCAACTCTGGCTCAGACACTGCCTGAGTCAAAGCTGCCAAACCCTTCTCCAAAATGGAAAACCCCACAGCAGAAACAAACACAAGAAACCAGCAACAGCTGATAAAACCACACTGAGAATTAATACGCCTTCAAAGGCAATATGGCGGATTTCTCTAATGCTGATATCCAGAACTTGATGGAAATGCTGGGAACCAGCCCCTGAGCAGCTGCATGTGTCCTGTGCCCCAGATCCTGCACTGTGTGATGAGGTCCTGAGACCCTCCAGCAGATCCATCCTTGTCCCAACCTGAAAAGAGGCACAAGCCTTGGCACTGTACCAGGCTGCTGCAGTCACTTCTCAACCCTGGAGGTGCTGGGTATACATGCAAGCAGACCAGGAGGAATGGAGAGGGCTGCCAAGGCTTGAGTGGTTAGGCAGCAACATAACTAAACACAAACTAAACCCTCTCAGGCACATGGTGCAACTCTTGGGACCATCCTGTATAGGGCCAGGAGTTTGGCTTGGTGATGCTTGCAGGTCCCTTCCAACTGAGGATAGTCTGTGATTCCAGTGATCCAGGATCCCACCAGCCACATCAGGCTTCACCCCTCATCTTTCTGATAGCAGAAGAATAAAAGAGCTGATCTTCCCTCCCTGCACTATCCTACATCTCATCCCTTTCAACTTGGGAGGGAGCTGCCTCTTTCCTTTCCGTCTACCACTATTGACTCCCTGCTGCTTCCTCCAGTTAGCTTCAGAGATCTGGGCAGTGGTGGGCCTCAGCAAAGCATATAAGAACATGCCTAAATTCAAGTGTAAGCAAAGGATTTGCTTTAATTTTGAGCAGGTGCTTATAGCAGCAGGGTTTCATCACTGATCATCTGGAAGAAACGGCTTTTACAGGGTTTCACATTTGCAAAGCAGAGCTGAGGGCTGCAGCATTCCCATGTGAAAAATAACTTTTGTTCATCATGTTGGCTCAGACAGTAACTCTGCTTTTCAATCTAGGACTCGGAGCTGTCTTGCAAGCTGACAACGATCAAACATACACTGGGCTAACTCCCATGGGATCTCAGAAAATCATGTTCACTTCACCATCTGACTACATTTAAAAAAACCCCAACAAACCAACAACTAAAACTGCCACAATGCATAAGAAATAAATTAATGACATTCTGAGTTATTAACACAGAGAACGAACAGGCCTGAACTCCATCTGGTACTCACAGGGTTTAGCCATGGATTATCCCATCAGGAAAGGCTGTGAGCTGCAGACCACATGGCAACGGCTGTGAGCAGGAGGGAGGGTGGGGACAGCACAGCCCTGCCCTTTCCTGACCTACAGGGGCTCAGGGACCTGCAGCCAGCTCCTCACAGACTGTTCCTGTCCCTGCCAGCTCTGCTGGTAACCGAATCGTGTGCATTAAAACTATCACGACAGCAGCTGGGCAGAGTAAATTATGTATGGCTACTTTCAACAATGAGAACGCAGAGAATAGGTTTGGTGCCTGCCATCCCCTTTGCCAGAGAGACAGCATGAGTCTTCAGCTGCCAAAATAACTGCTTGGTGGGTACTAACACCAAACATTTCTGCCCTGCAATTATGGAGAAAGCCACCACAGAGGCTGCACAGCATCTTCCACAGTGACCTCTCCCACCAATGAAGGGCCATTGCTTGGAGAAACAGAGGGCTTTTCCTTTCTGCTACAGACCTCAGCCCTCCTCCCAAGAATAGATGTGGTACAACAGCCATGCAGGGACACAGTGGAACAGGGATGCTCTTCTCACATCAACCACCCCCAAGGCTGCACTGACATACCAAGGAGGTAGAAATAATAACAGTAAGGCTTCCTAATGAAACTGCTTAAACAACCTTCCCACTAGTTTCTCCAATGAAAAGCTGTTACATTGGATTGTGTCAATTAGTCACGGCTTCAGCTTGCACATGGGACAAACTGTGTGCCCCTGGTGTCCCACAGCCACTTCATTTCATCCCCTCCCCTGCCCCAGACACTCAGGCCAAGCATCCTCTCAGTCCCCTGCATGGCCGTGGATCCTGTGGGGCTGGGGAATGATGGCTCTATTGGGAGGTTTCACCAAAGACAGAAGCAGGATTTTGCTGAGATAGGGTAGGAAAACCAGGAGCAAGGCCTCTTCCTCTCTCCTCCATCTGACTCCCCAGAGGTGCCAACTCCTCTGTCATTTCCAGCACAGCCAGCAGCATCTTCTGGTGGCAGCAGTGTGTGAGTGCTGCTGGCAAGTCCTTCCTGACAGCCGCCCTCCCAGGTGCTTCCTGACATCTGCCTGGAGCTGCCATGTCATCTCTGCCTCTCAGCTGTCCCCTCTCTTGTTGACACAGAGCTGTGCTCAGAGGAGCCACGGCTTTTGTAACTTCGCTCTGCATCTGGCTGCCAACACCTCTGCCATGGGGAGCTGGCTGTCTGTCCTTTGCTGCTGGAAGGGACTAACTGGGAAGAACAGGACAGCCCTTAAAGCTGAGTCACTGCATAAACCTGTGGCTAGACTTTGGGCATTAAGCAGAGAAAGCAGCAGATTGTGTCTTGGCCTCAGTCACAGCAAATTTTCAGCGATGCACAGATTAAGAGTGATATGACTCATAGCAGGGACTAGTAGTTTTTTAAAGCAGTAGCATTCAAGTTAAAAAAGCATGTGGCATTTAATAGGGCTTTTCTCATGTTAATTTTAAAGGGTAATTTGTTTAAACCTACAGGCTCTTGGAGAATTTAGGAGATCCTGAAAAGCTGAAGCAATTAACAACTGTTTGAAATGTGATGTGCAATTTTTGTAGCTGTGCAGATTTAAATCAGACGATCTGGATGTGCTTGGCAGCCTGACCTGGATACACCCCAGACCTGAGCTCACTGGCAGGAGCTGCAGGATAAATAGAAGCTCTTAGGAGTTATTTGGCATTAGAGACACAGTAAGTGCATGTCTGGAGGCTTAGCTCACACCATCCTTGATGAGGGCTGCAAGTTCAGGTGCCAGACTGTACTGAATCAAGGCAAATGCTTGGCAGTGCTGAACTTCTTGGGGGTAATATCTGCCTTGGACAGCTGGAGTGTCAGCTTTCCCAACTGCTGCTGCAAGAGCTGTCATTTCTCATCCATCAGTGCCCACACTGGCAATCTTTGCTCAGAGAGAAACACCAACATGTAATGCTCTGAGCACTGTCCATGTGCAAGTCTTACAAGCAATAGTGCACTGCACCAGCAAAACAGAGAAGGCATTTCCCAGTGTAAATGCATCTGTCTGGGACTGCCACTGTCTTAGCTCCTCTGCCACAGATCACATTCCCCATGAACATTCTCACACAGTGCCAGGAGAAGGCTGCCTACACATTTGAGAGACAAAAATTATTTTTCTCTTTTGCATAGAAGGGTTTACCTTAATTTCAGAGTCATCGGTAAAATGATATCTAAAATAATCCTGCACCAGAAACAACAATCCAAGAGCAACAACTCAGCATCAACAAAGGCAGAACAGTAGGAAGGTGGTTACTGAATATCCGTAATTCCATCCAACCTCCAAAGGGCAGTAGACTCCAATCCCTACCAGACCTTCTTTGAAATTTGTATTCATGGGCAGCTTGTGCTGACACATAATCTGTCAGCACGTTTTCATGGTGGTTTCTGAAGTGAACGGGAAAAGAACAGACATCAAATTTTAACAGGGCCACTGCAGTGTTCTTGCCACTCCCATTTCCCTCAGAAGACACTACTCAAAAGGCAGCTAAGCAATGCCAGGAACCATGATAAGTTAAAATAAAACCTTTCCCATAGCCTTTTGCTTCTTATTCTTATTGTTGGTAATGGTGTGGCCATGCAGCACTTGCAGACACCAGCAGCACTCTTGAGTGCAGCAGCACAAAGACTACGGAAGGATGAATTGCCTGGCCACACATGATACCCCCAAACACATTACTGCCCCAGGGCTGGTGTCTCTCCATGGCCCCCACTTCTACTCCTGCACTGCCTTTTATCACATTGAAGGCTTCACTCTGACTCACTTCCTCTGAAACTCTCAAATTGCTGCTGTATCTGCCCCTTGGAATTGTCAAGGGAAAGACAAATTGCTGTTATCTGAGCCTGGTTGTCTCATTTAAAAGGTAAGTTAATGATGGTACAGGTCCCCACTTTAATTACTGGCTACATCCATTCTGGAGTGGTTAATTCTTGGCAGCTTTTCAAGAAATTCATTCCACTGAGTATATACAGGTGTAGGGCCTGGCAAAAGAGCTGCCTTGATGCTTCACTGGCAGGACCATCTCTTAAGTCCATACACACACTTCTAACACTCCTATCCTCTGCCTTTGTTTTCTCTTATTAACAGACTAAGGCAGCTTAGTATTTCTGTCATTGATTTATGTACAGGCATATACACCCAAGTCTGTGCACATTCCACATCCAGCAAAGCCTGAGAAAATGGGAGTTGTGCAGGATGCTTTCTTGGAACAGGTGTCTTACATTAAGCCTAACTAAATAAATACAGGACATGTAATGAAATAAATGGCCCCAGAAGATAACACTCAGTCAGCTTTTTACATAAACAGCACCTTTTCTTATTAAGGACCTGCTGTTTGCTCCAGCAAGCATTGTTTCATCAAAGTGAGACCAGGCAGCCAGTGAGTATTTCCACCCAGCAGCAGTGCAGTCCCTGAGAACTTTCAGATCAGGGTTTAGCAGCATCTCAGTCTGTATGGAGCTACAGGAACCACAGCCCTCTTCCACCTGCCCAGCCCAGCCTGACAGCAAGGTCCATGCCTCCTGTCACCCCTGGGCATTCTCCCAGCTTCCAAGATGAGCGTGATCCTACCTGTGCCATCTTCCAGATGTCCAAAGTTACAGATCTGGCTGATATTGCGCACCCAGATCTGCATCTCCTCCTCAGTCTTGGCTACCAGGTAGAAGGTGCGGTAGGTGGTCCTCACGATGAAGACGAAGTTGTTCTGGAATTCCTTCTTGATGAAGTTGGGCCCCGAGTGCTTCAGCACTTCACACTCATTGAGGTCTATGATGCGGATGGGCTTTTTGGAGTGGTTGTTCCTGTAGTACTCCAGCACGTCGGGGTTCCCGCTCATGCGGCCCCTGCGCAGCACGAACCAGCGCTTCCGCCAGGCCTGCAAGGGGCACAAACACCTTTAGTGCCAAAGCCATGCAGCACCCAGGCACACACAGCCTCAGCAGGGCTGGAACAGACCCCTCAGCTCACTGAACCCAGTCCCCAACCCAGCGCTGCCAAGCCCATCACTAAACCGTGTTCCTAAACACCACACCTGCACGTGTTTTCAAGAATTCCAGGGCTGGTGACTCCACCGATTCCCTGGGTAGCCTGTTCCAATGCTTAACCACCTTTTCAGTGAAGAAATTTTTGCTAATGTCCAAACTAAGCCTCCCCTGAAACAACCTGAGGCTATTTTGTCTTGTCCTGCTGCTCATTACCTGGGAGAACAGCCTGACCCCTACTTGGCCACAGCCTTCTTTCAGGTAGTTCTAGAGTAACAAGGTGCTCCCTCAGGCAAGGCTGGCTGTGGTGTTCGCAAGGGGCTGTGACTTGGCTGGCTCTGTCCCCGCGGAGCTGCCTGCTAACCTGTGGATACACAGCCTGATCAGGTTTGTCATCGGGCTGGCACTGCGAGGCTGGACATGGAGCAGTGCCCGGTCAGAGAGCTCGTGATGGCTCCAAGAGCAGGGCTGGGTCTTCAGGAGAAAACACTGGCTATCACAGCCGAGCAGCCGTGAGAACAGGGCTGAGGGGAAACAATGGCAGATAGCTGCCCAGATCTGCACGGCCTTGGGCAGGGTGGGCCCCGCTCCCTCTCCCTCATCGTGGCCTCAGCACCTTGCCCAGGCTGCGGTGGGGCCCAGGCAGTCAGGCAGCCATGGCCAGCTGAAAAACAAGCAGATTGTTCTTGTGGGGGCTCCACAGGGACTACAGACACGTGCAGGAAAGGAGGGGTGGAGCGAGACAGAGGAACTGCCCTTTGGTGACAGCACAAGCTTGGGCAAGTCAACAGCCCTCAGATGGCACCATGGAGTGTCCCAAACATTAACGTGCTCTCAGCCTCATGGAGCTGCAGATATATTTCTACAAATACCTGCCCATGCTGCCAACCACTGCTGAGCCTGGAGCACAGGGCAGGGAGAGGCACGGAGGGATGGCAGCCTGAGCCAGCAGTGCAGGTGAATCAACATTTGCACACTTTTAAGCACTCAAGTCCTCTTGAAATCAGGTGCCATGGCAGAGTGGCGGTGGTGTGGGACAATGGGGAGTCTGCTGGAACCACCTGGTGAGCTCACCTGCTGCCTTGTGCCAGCCATGTTCTATGCCTGACACCAAAGAGTCGTCTGAGGGAGCAAAAGCAGCAGGCACCATCTCACCCAACACTGGGAAATGTGAAGTGCTGCCAGCCCACTGCCCCAGCACACAGCCTTGGCTGGACACAGGCACCCAGCACCAGGGAGGGCACAGAAGGGTGGAAGGAGATGGGAACACCTCTTCCCTGGGTGCATGCTCTTAACATGAGCTTCATTGTACCATCAAACTGCATCTGCACACACTTCAACTCTCTGGGCTCTGTTTTCCGTCCTCCACTTTCTAATGAAGAAGTGGCATCAGCTGCTAACATGACAGTTACCTGTGTGGGTGGGATTGAAGGACCATCTTTTGCACATCCTCTCACATCTGACATATCCAGTCCCATCACTGCCTCCCAGACTAATTTCCATTCTGAAACTTTCCCCAATATGGGCCTTTACCCACAAAATGTTGGCTCCAAAACCCTCTTGCTTATCCTACAATGCTGAGTGACGGTCACAGGGTTTTTGGACAAGAGCAGGTTTGCCACTGCCAATACACAGGACTTGCCCTGTTCCATGGCATAGGCAAAGCAGGGGTTTTGGTTCTGGCACACCTTGCAGCAGGAGGCTCTTATCTCTGAGTCAAATGTCCTCTCCTCATTTTCCTGGCATTTGCCTGCAATCTGCTGTAGACCTCGTTTCCCCAGGGTAAGGGGCTGCAGCACACTGGGGTCACTGGGAGCCCAGCAGTGGCAAGCCCTGGCCAGACGAGTCAGCAGCAGCAGTTTTATCTCTCAGGGCCTCAGCAGCTCACACACCCTGGTTCAGAAGCTGCTTGGCCCCCCACAGTCCCTGTCCACACTCTTGGCACTTGTCCCTCTCTCCAGCCCCCAGCCCCAGGCAGAGCAGGGTGGCTTTTACACAGCTGTACATCCTTGGCAGTTTCCTTTTTACCATTTTCCAGTCACAAGGCTGCCTCCTCCTTTCCCTGTTACAGGACTGTCCCTGTGTCTGCTGAAGGTGTCAGTACCAGGCTAAGAGACACTCTGAGAACCCCTGCGGTGGCTTGAGGCCAGTGGGGACACCCAAGGAGGCAGCAGGGCCAGAGTGGCTGGGCTGTGGTGAGGAGGGATTTATTTCAGCTGGTCAGAGCCAGTAATATCTGCCAATATTTAGTCTAGAGCTGCACACGGTGCCAAATTTACAAGAGAATGTGGACCAATTTAAGGGTGAAGACTGCACTCCCATGGCTGAGATGAAGTATATACTTCAATAGGTACTGATTCCTGGCACTCAGCTTAGGGTCCTCAATCACACTATGAAAAGGTTCTATGCATCCAGGCTATTCCATCTAAACTATTATGTTTATTTTGGGGCCTCCTGAAATTATGATTTTCTTGATGAAGGAGTGATAGGATGATTAGAAGTTTACACGTCCTCAAAAGCCTTGTGGGCACTAGAGAGAAGGCTTATCAGAGAAACACAACTACCATCGGGCAAGAGCCAACATCAATCTAGAACAATTTTCATCTGCCCTTCATAAGTGAAACAGTTTGATGCCAAAAGAAAGAATTTGCAGCAGCATTGGTTGGCTGCCAGAACATTCCTTTGTGTAACACAAGCTATCAGTGTTTTCATCTTGCTCCTGAATTTTTGACTTTGGGAATTCGAGAGTCACATCTAAAAGAAAGAGGAACAGCTCTGTTTCCATTTCAGTAGGGTTTCCAAGAAAGAGATTGCTCCTTCCACAATCTGACGTCTCTGCTTCTGCTGAATGAGTGGTGTGAGGTTTAGAGGGCTGCTCTTACACGTGAGCATTTGATCTACCTCAGCACTGTCAGACAAAAGCCAAGAGCAAACCTGTTCTGAGCTGAAAAACAGCTGGCTAGTGAACAGGGCGTAATGAAAGCTGAAAAGGATTAGCCAAGGACCTTCATCACTTACCTTCTGCCTCAGGACCATGTTCTCATTTGTTTGTACAACATATCCAGTATTTGAGATCTAAATAATTTATTAAAGGACATGCAAGCTCAGTGAGGTAAATTGGCCTGAAATGTAATTTGCCCTGTGGGTTTTGATTTTTTTCTGGTTTTAACAACAAAACACAGAACAACCAACAAACGTGAAATTCTTGACCAGCTATATTAATGCTTACAACTCCCCCATGAGGATAATCTTCATTTTACAGAATGCAGCAAAGGGGATGACAGGGCAAAGCAGAAAGAAAGGTGGTTGTGTGCTGGTTCCTTGCCTGCCTGGTGGCCTTGCAGCCAGGACAGGCTGCAAGGACATGGCACAGGACATGTGCTGACCCCCACACCTGCTGCAGGGGCTCTGGCACTCTAAGAACACTTTGAGACTCATTGATAGGAATGACTGCAAAAGGCTTGACTATTGGGAATTGCTCTCATCCTGCAAAATCCCTTGGAGAGGGGAAAGCAGCAAATCCCACCAGAGAAGGGTTTGGCATGGCTTCTCTCCCACAGCTGGTTCAGGGCTGGGAGCTTCAGTGCACAGTGCTCCTCTTGCCTCTCATTGTGGGCCCACAGCTTAAGTCACACCCTTAAGAGTGGTGGTGGGCAAGAGAACTAGCAGAGCTGCAGGATGATAGTCCCACGGGAGTGCCAGCACTTGAGACAAGTTTTCACAGCTTGTCTTTTTTAAAGAACAGTTTTTAAACATACTCCTGTGGAAAAAAGAAGTTAAGCGGAACTTTATAGCATTTCCTATAAAAAGCCCAAAAGAGGAAGTTAAAATTCATATGTAGTCAGGTTTGTAAGTAGCTGATTCTAAGCCCACTAAGACCATGTATGTTAACAGAGGTTCCCTGCCTGCAGAGTGGGGCTGCAGAGCACAGTCCCTGCAAGAGGAATCTGCACTGGCAAGGAGTCAGGACCAGCTCCCAGCAAACATCCTCGTGTTCAAAGAGGACGTTGTTGGGAGCTCTTTGTGCCCCTCTTTCCAGAGCAAAGGGTCAGTTCCATGCAGCACATGCTCCCCAGAATGTGAGACCTTTGCAGAAGAGCTCACACCTTGGCAGCCTGCAGTGCTCGGTTCTAACACTTGATTTACTCACTCACAGACAAAGATGAAAAAGACCTCTTAAACTACCCAGCCCTACCCAGCCTGTCTCCCAAGTGGAGTTATGGTTTTGCTGTTTCAGTTGTGGCTGTTGGTCTGCAGCACCTATCAGCTCTGCATAATTAATCTCTCCCTGATGAGGCTGCCTGCTGGTCCCTTCCAGTGTGTCCCTGTGGAGCACTCTGGGAGCAGATGAGCTCACTGTCCATCACTTACGGGTTTAATGCTTCTCTTGGATTTTGTCTCCCGTATTTTCCACTCAGCTCTCACAAATGTCTTCAGTAGTGAGAGGCTGAAACTCATGGTTTATGACTGGGAAAGAAAAATCAATAAATACTCAATTTCAGAGAGGGTTACTCCTCCCTTAGGCCCTTCCTTTGCCTCCATGGACATGTAATTCTATTTGATCTGGAGAATAAAACAAGATTTTTTTGTAGTAATTTTTCTCCCTTTGCTTGGATGCCTGGAAGTTGAGGGGCATTCTCAATTGTGCTGGAAAGGCATTGGCTATACCTGTCCCTGCCTGCTCATGCCCACTGCCCTGCACCAGAGCTAGGGCACAGCTCTGGTGGGAAAAAACTCTGAGCTAACCAATGTTTCCATACAAAACAACTTCCCACACAGACTGGCACAAATGCTCTGGCTCACCATGCAAAGAGCTGCCACACAGAGAGCTCAGGACAGGCTACAGCCTCACAATGGATTTCCATCTGCCACGTTCTGGCCGTGGTAGTTTCAGAATGACTCTAAATGAACCCTGTTTCAAGAAAGTCACCATCAGCCCTCGGAGGAGACGCAATTGGTGCGTAATACAAGGGGAAATACCTTCTTCCTTTCAAGGTGATACAGCTATTTAATTGACTAAAAATACAATCAAAAAATTTCCTGCACTTTAAGTGCAATGAGAGCTTTGTAATAAAGCACCCTAGAGGACATCCTGTAGAAGCAGAGACGTGTCCTTTGTTTCTGTTTCGTTACATGAAGGAATCTGTGGTTTGTGAAGAAAAGATGACACACATTTTTAAAAAAGTAGAAAAAATCCCACAGTCATATGTTGCCTGCTAACTTACACACATTCCCATTGCCTGCTCTACATCCTAATCCATAATATTTATGGTGCTTTACATAAACAAACATCTGCATCTGAGTGAGTCACTGCTGTTTAATAAACATGAAGATTCTTTGTTACTGTAATGGGTTTGTTTGGGCATGGAGGGTCAAAGTCATAGGGACCCAAAAACTTGAGAATTTTATGTTCTTAAAATACTTGCGGAAGATAATAAAAGTTCTGAAGGTAAAATCAATAATGAAACCACTTCATTTTGGGGAGAGAGAAAGGAGCCAGACATTTGGATGAAGAAATATAATTTCACTCATGTGCCCTGTCCTTTAATAAGGGCAATAAAGAACTGTGCTCCTCACAGTCATTTTGATAAGAGCTTTCGCCTGAGGACACTGGCAAGGTGGCACAGCATCTCTCTGCTCCTCATGCAGGTAGGAATTGCTCACAGGACTCTGCGGGCTGCAGGGGAGCAGCAGTGCTGTGCCCTCCTCGCTTTCCCCACGGCTCCTGGTGAGTGGGTGTCAAAGGGCTCTCCCACAGAGAATAAATGTGGCTGCTGTGGCCATGCTGCCCAGATGGGTCCCTGGAGTTTGCAGGGGAGGATGCTGATGGAGTATATCCTACAAGATCTAAGAGCTCACTGGCTGATCCCAGCTACAACAAACACTGCCACAGTGGAAAACCACCACAGCTCCACCTCACCCACGGGGCTGAAATACATCAAATGGTATCACAGGGTCCTGTCCTGAGGTCTGTAGGGCAGGCAGGACCTCACTGTCACCTCATCACTTGACAGAGCTCACTCCTCACCACTGTGCCAGGCTGTGGAGATGGCTCTAGGCTGATAAAGCCTTGCCTGTGAAACACACAGCAGCAAAACACCCGAGAAGTGGTGGCAGGATGACAATCCATTTTCAATATATTTCTTTAACAGTGACATCCTGCAACAGGCATGGAGCCAATGAGTACCCTTCCCACTGCCAGCCCAGGGCATCACACCATCACACCTCTATTCTTCCTCCTATTTTGACAGCAGTGGTGTTGAAAGCTTGGAGCTTTCCTTGTGAACAGGTGCAAATATGTGCAGGCCTCTTTGAGCTCATGTACCGAAAGTATAAGGATTAATCAATACGAAATTAGTGCTGCCTGCCACATCAGGGCAGGAGCCCAGCTGTGCCCAGAGGGCTGCACCTCCCAGGGAGAGGCTTGTGGCCAAGGGGGCTTTGTCAGGAACACCGAGGGACCAGGGCCAGCCAACAAACCTGACAGCACCTGTGGGGCACCAGGAAGAGACGTTGGTATTAATAAAAAATGAAGTAACTCCCCAGCTGCACTTGGCTGTGGCTCACTGGGACTAACAAGAGGGTAAAGACGATCTCACTTGCTTTCAGGAAACAACTGGAATTTTTGTGAGTCAGCATCACTGTAAAGCTGTGCCCAAAGTGTACTGCAGAACTGATGTAAAATCAGGCTAAGGAAAAGAAAGCCAGCTGTGGTGTGCTCTCTGCACAAGTCTGGGAACAGCCTTGGCCCCTGGATGGCCACCTTCCATCTGGGCTGCCAGCACTTCTGGTGAACCACCAGCTCTCATCAAGAGGATGCTGCAATGGGTGAACAAAAGCCCTGGGTGGAGGGAAGCTGATTTTGGCCAGCTGACCTTGCCTGGGCAGGCAGGTGGAACTTGTCCCACCTGTATCCCTGCATGCTGTGATGCCAGGCAGGGGATACCAAAGTACTGGGCACCAGGGTCAGATTTGACTCACATCATGAGCACCCCCATGAGCATCCTCATACCCTCTGTTTCATTTTGTCTTCCTTTTTCACTTTTAGTGGGAATGTAAAATAGGTCACAGCTCAGAGCAGAGTTCCCAGCAGCAGAAGACAGCAGTGCAGTGATTATTGCCATTCAAGGACTTCCTCCCACCCAGAGCCCTCTGCTCCTCCAGGACAATTTTCCTTCCCAAGTGCAGGCACTGTGAAACACATTCCTTAGTTCCTTTAATTAAGCTTAATTCCTTTAAGCTGCCCCTTAAATGACACCTTCTGACTTCTGCCACAATCTTGCAAGCATTTAAGCTCCCTGACAGTGAAGACTTACAGGCAGAACTCTTTACATGAGGATGTTTACAGCCTCGCCTGCTAGCCAAGAGTTTTAGTTCCATATTCCCTCACAGCATGTTTGTATGTAGCATTTAAAATTACATTGTTATTATCCTGAATGCAGTTTAAGTTTCTGGAGTGCTTTGTTTCACCTTTGAATCCTAAAGCACTTGACAACTGGTACATCATGGTTACAGCCTCCATATGCTGTGATTTGTTCACCTGTCACAGGATACACCTGCCTCTGAAGTTATGCTGTGTTCCTGATTCTCGGATTTCTTCTCCACACACCCACAGGGATGCACTCCCATCTGTGTGTTCAGCCTCAGCCAATCTGCAGTGACACTTTTGCATCTGAAACCCTTTATTAGCTGCATAAGGTGGCAGAGGTTGGTGGAGGAGACTGCTGGTCTGGCTTGGTGCCACTCCTCTGGTCAGTTAAAAACCAAAAATTTGAATTTCTCAGGATGCAGGACTGGGTCTTTTAAATACACAAGTTGAAAACAGAGAGAAGGGAGAAAATAGGCTGACAGGTCTTCCTGGATTTAACCATTAACTTTGTTTTCTCTAAGTGGAAAAAATGCTGCTGAAGCTTTAAGTTGCCTGATAGGAATTCCTACTTTTACATAAAAAATACTTGTGTAAAATTGTCTGGAAACTCCTAAGATCCCCCTGACTTGTTCACAATAAATTCTTTAATACTTACTTCAGTAATAAGATGTAATCTTGAATAGAGGTAAATTTTGATTCCTTAGAATGGCTTTGATCCAAAAGTCTTGCACAGTCTTAAAGGATTTTTGGAAGACTCCGCATGGATCTTTGAGATCTTAATGAAAAATAGGTTACTCCCAGGTTCTTTAAGAAACAACAGTTCTGAAATACAAATGCCGGATATAAGCATCTGCTGAATAACTGAATAATAACTCAGTCACAGGAGTCTTCAGTCATTTTTGGAAACAAGTATAGGAAAATGTATATACCAAAGGGAGTGAAGTTTGGACAAATTCTGAGCAAATTTGCTAAACTAATAGCTTTTATGGAAGGACTCCAAACCTGCTTTGCTAAGGAAAGGAGTAGGGTCTAATTCCCTTTCTTGTCACTTGCAAACACAATGTGAATACAGATGTGCAAAGCAGTTAAAGACCAGAAAAAACAGCCTGGAGACTGCGCCCTGCCTCAGGCTATCGGGAGTCCCTCTCCCTCTGTTTTACTTGGAACTGGCAGTTTTCTCAGTATTCTTTAAACAAACAGAGCAAATTTTGCTGTTTCACCTTGTTAACTGAACATGTGGTGTGAGGTCAGCAACAGTCGCCAGCCTATCTACAACTGTCTGCGCTCACATGATGCTGCAGCTCCAGCATAAACAGGAAATTGGGCAAAGTGACTCTTTTAGTAGGGGACCACAACACCACTTTTTTTTTCTTTTCTTTTCTTTTTTTTTGTAAAGTGTTCAGCAATATGCTGTCAGACCTAATGAAGAAAAGCAGAGTAGCCAGCAGGAGCAGAATAAAAGCTGCAAATGTTTAGGCTGTAGCACTTTTGCCTGATCATAACAATGAGGTTCAGGAAACGCCCCCACGTTCAGTGTCCTGCTCAGCTGATCTGGGTGCACATGGAGAAAAGAGCTGTATCCTCCACATCCCCTTTGGGCCAGATCTGGGCTGCTCTTTTTTACATCCTTATTGACTTCACGGCTACACGCTGCAAAGACTTTGACCTTTGCACTTCATTTCACTCCTAAAATTGCCTGGAGAAAGGAAGTGTGCGGGAGGCAGGCAGCAAAACAGGGAGGAGGCGCACATGTGTGGGAGGACTTGCCATGGAGAACAGGTCACTTTTGTTGAAAATAAGAAACAACCTTTCTGCACATATGGACAAAGATAGAAAGAAAAATAGGAATAGGTCCAATCTCACAACAGCAGCTATACAGTATCCAGATGAGCTCTGGTTTTAGGCATGAGGAGGGGGCACTGATTTAATTGCACGCTCCAAGGTACACTGACTCAGTGATCTCCTCTGGGATCTACGTATTGGCCTGAAATCAGTCCCGTGGGAACAACCCGGCCTTTGCAGTGACATTTAAACTCCACTGATGCAAATGGCAAAGCTCCCATTTGCTCTGAGGGGGCCAGGTCCTCCTCTTGACAGGAAGCTTTGAGAAATTCAGAGATTCCCAAAAATGGAAACATGATATGAAAAAATTATCTGAATAAAGGAAATCTGCCTCTGGACTTATGAAGAGCATTTCTACCAACCACATCAGAAGATGAACTCTCCCTTCATGGGTCTAGCCTGGGTTTTGCGGGTTGCACGCAGGCTGCCCACAAGTGATTTTTCTCCAGCCAAAGAGCAAATATCTGCTGGAGACTTCAGGCATGGTAAAAGCCCCTGTTAGGGGGAAGGCAGGCTGCCCCCACAGGTCTGACCCCGGCCATACCTGGTCAGGGCAGCCTTTGTGCAGCACAAACACCCAGCTCTTACAGCAATGTGGGCAGAGTGGCAAGCCAGGTACCACGATGAGCTGCCAGGGCTCCTGCAGGAGCAGAGGGTGTCTGGTGCACTGGGAGAGCTGCTGGAATGCAACCAGAAAACAAACGAATTCTGGTGAAATAAAGTGAAGTCTGGAAAGGTCTGTATTTGTCAGAGATGCGGTTTGAGCAATCAGGTCTCTGCAGCCTCCAACTGGAAGCAGTGCTGTGTGATTCAGATGCTCAGCCAAAGCCAGTCATCACTGGCCAGATTCCCTCCGTGAATATTTACAGAAAACAAACCAGATTATAAACTAAGAGTTATTTGTCAGACCTATTTAGTAAATATTATAATTGTATTTAAGAGCACACCAAGTGTGTGGGCAAGGCACAAACCAAAACAGACGGTGGAATGTGCTGGATGAAGTCTCTGCATTGCATACATGCAAGTACTGATGTTTTTTAAAGGGGGTATTTTAGGTGGCCCATGCTTCCTATAAAGCAGGTTGAGTTGAACCTCAAAACACTGAAGGTGGCTGAAAGTGCTCAACAGCTGCTTTTTACACCAATTTGTTCATTTCAAAGTAGGTTATTAGAAAACCAGCTACGGGATGGAATTTATATTCTATTTTGCTTGCACTTCTGCAGTTTTCACCTGTCTTCTCATCAACTGTGATGCTTAACCTTTAATTATTCTCTAGGAAGTGTTACATCTCCAGACAAATTGCGATGCTTAACCTTTAATTATTCTCTAGGAAGTGTTACATCTCCAGACCTGGGTTTACTTCTTTAAAAGCTGTCTTAAAATATTTCCTGCTTTATACTTGACAGGAGGCAGAGCTAGTTTTTAAATATTTTTAGACTTATTTTTCTGTTCTCCTTAGTTTGTGTAAAAGTGGTCATCACTCACATGGCTCATAATATACAGCATTCACTGGCTGTCATTTTTTATTTTAAAATACATAAATGTTGGGAAACATATAAACAATGCTCCTTGTGCCAGGTTTTCTTTTTTTTTTTGGATAAGAATTCTCTCTGAGTTGTCAGTACGCTTTCTGTTGATGTTGGACCCTCTATGTCATCCAAGGAAAGATGGTTTCAGGATGAAGTGTTTGAAGAACTAGCACCCTGTGAGCTCCGCTTTCCTTTATGTTTTAGGTGTGTTCCACAAAGTCAGCTGGCTAAAGTCAGCTCGAGCATGCAAACACTGCTTGTGTAAACTTCCCATGCTCAGGAGATAACTGCGTTCCTCGCTGGGCTCTGGGAAGGCAGTGCTGCTGCTGCCTGTGAAATTCTGCAGGCCTGCGCTGTTTTCCTCAGGGCTCTGCCTTCTTCACAGCAGCCCGTGGAGCAGAATGCTCCAGTGGGGCTGGGAATGAGCAGCAGGGCACAAACCTGGACTCTGGACTTGGGGCTGCACCTGGGTCCTGAGCTGTGAGCTCCCAGAACCACAGAACACCCTGCACTGCAGGGGACCCACCGGGATCAGCGAGTGCAGCTCCCGGCCCTGCACAGCACCATCCCCAAGAGTCACCGTGTGCTGAGAGCACTCTCCAAACACTTCCTGAGCTCTGTCAGCCTTGGTGCTGCGACCACTTCCCTAGGGAGCCTGTTCCAGTGCCCAGCCACCCTCTGGGTGAAGAAGGTTTTCCTGATATCCAACCTAAACCTACCCTGACACAGCTTCATGTCGTTCTTTGGTCCTCTTACTGGTACCAGACAGGAGATCAGTGTCTGCATCTCTTTTTCTCCTCATGAGGAAGCATCCTCATCATCAGCCCTTTCTCTTCTCACCTCCTGAGACTAGTCCTTCCCATTGAAAGTCACATGTAGGTTAATTTCACTTTTCACCTTCTTCAGCCCCCTGTTACTGCTGCAACTTTTGCCTGGATGAGGAGACATGAATGTGGCCAGGGCTGGCATATGCTGTACAGCACTGCTATTGAAAAAACTCAGCGTGGCAAATAAGGTCCTAAGAGCATATGTAAAGTTTATCTTCATTTCCATGACTTCTCAAACTTTCCTTGCCGAACCAAATGATGAAATCACAACATGTTCAGAAATATTAAATCATTTCCTCAACATCTGAATACAACAGGCTGCAGAAGGAAAACAATTACTTCTGGCATGCTGCGCACTTTAACACTCCGAATCGTGGTATCCCAGCATATTTACAGGCTTGTACTCTGATCACAGCACCATTAAAACAACTATGGACCATGATTTATTTCATAGGAAATGCCCCAGACTTGCTGAACCCAGCTTTGCCTGGACATTGAGGATTTCAGGCCACACAGGGCACACGCAGGCAGTAACTTCAGGATGCCCCACACCAGCTTCCTCCTGCTGGCCTGTGGGCAGCAGGCTGGGGCCATTCAGGAGTGTGCCTAACCCAGCACTGGGTAGTGTGTCCTGCTGTCTCTGTGCTGCAGATCGCCCAGATTCTGTGTGGCACTGAAAGGATGAGGTGTAATGCAAGGATGGCCCTGCCTGGTGTGCACCCACCTGCGCCTCCCCACTGCCTGCTGTGCCCTGTGTGAGCACCTGAGCTTCCCCAGGCTGGCCATGGGCAAGGGGAAGGGCAGGAGTGGGGCTGCTCCTCAGCAGCTGGCTGTGATCCTCCCTGTGCTGGGGAAGGTCACATGTGAAATCCTGGGAGGGCTATTGATGCCAGGCAGAGCAATAGCCCCCCACAAACAGAAAGGAGAAAAGAGTGAAAAACAGAAGTGCTCATTGCTGCAGATCCCCATGGATTTCACACCCAGAAGGGTTCATTGCTGCAAGCTGATGAAGATGCAGCTTGCAAGAGGACAGGCCAGCTTTCCTGAGCAGGTGCCTTCTCTTTGGGGTTATGCTCAGTCGGTTGACAGGAATTTGTAATGCAGATTTTTTTTGTGAGTACAGCAGGAGTAAAACTCCTGCCAAACTCCACAAATAGCGAAACAGTTTGGGAGTAAAGACAGATTTCAGAAATGAAAGTTCAGCTTGATGTATTGGGAACAACGTGCAATTAATATGCTCAGCAATGTCTTAAATATGAGCAATGTGGGAGAAGGGTAATAGCTCCCTTTCTATCATTTTTCAACCTGTCAGCACACTAATCTATGAAATACCAAAATCCAGATTCTTAGTAATGTAAACTGGTAAACGTGGTTGAAGGCAGTGATATTGTGCAGCCTATCTGGATCTAGGTCTTTTTTAAACAGTAAAGCTATCAGAAGAGTATGTGCTTGTGGGATGGTGAAATAGGATCAATGTTACTGTTACAAAAGTGAGGACAATGAGCCAGCTGGGTTTTTCCACAAGCATTTTCAAAACTACAGCATTTATTTCTGCTTTTCTGCAACTTCTTCTCTATCTCTTCTCCTCCCTTCCCTATCCCCTTTTTTTTTTTTTTTTTGGTGGTTTATACACTCTGAGCTACACTCAGAAAATGAGGTCACCAGGGAGCAGTAAGGATGTGGATGCAGACTGTGACTGCATCATTTGCTCTGTGCATGCTGCTGGCTGCCTTCTCTCACCAGGGCTCTGTGGAAGCAGAGAAAGGACCAGGAAGGAAGAGAAGGCATCGAGACTGGACTGCTTCTGTGTGATGATGTGCCACTGCCTCTGCTGCTGGTGCTGTTTGAACAGGCACTGGGGAAAAGAGACAGATGGGATGTGCTTCAGGGAGAGCTTTCTTGTGCCTTCCTGGTGTCTGCAGCTAAGTAATGAGGGATCCTTCACACCCAGGCTGCTGTGTCCCATGAAGGGTAAGGGCTGTAAGGGTCTGTCATGCCTCCAGCCATCCTCTCCTATGCCAAGGCTCAGGCCAATGGGGCATATGAAGAACTGCACAAGCTCCTTGGCCATCCCCTCTCCTGCCTGTTCCCCTGCCTCACCTCAGTGTGACCTGTGCCCTCCCAGCCAGTCATGGCAGGTCAGTGCCACCACCTTTGTGCACGGTCACTACACGCCTTCTGCCCTGAGGGAAATACCTGTACACTTGTTCCCCCTGTGTCCTGGTGTGTGGGAAGAGCCTGAAGCACATCCAGGGCACCTGAACCACATGTGGCTCCAGCCCCAGCGAGGCTGCAGTGAGGGCTGCCCGGGATGATGCAAGCCCAAGCAGCTGGTGAGGCCATGCTGCTGTGTTGGGATGAAAGGCTCACATGACCTTGGCCATGAACAAGGCCTGTTCTGCTTTCCTCTGATGGAAAGAGTTGGTCAATTGGCTTTAAAACCATACCTCAGCCAGCCCAGATTCTATGGATCTTCAAAGCCAAAAGTGTACAGTCATCTGCATAGTCTGCAGTGCTTGCATATGCTTTTGAAGGACGCAAATGTGAGTGTGGCTGATGCTAATACTTGAACTGCTTGAATGCTGTCAACTTGAATTGCAAAACAGGAGCTGAAGTGAAATTCCAGCTGCCTTGGAGTTCCTCTGCTGAATTTTGAAATAATTTTCAGTTTTGAAGTGGGTTTTATTGCTTCTAATCCTATAGGAAAGATTAATGAAGACAGAGAAACTAGCAGCAGAAATGCCAAGACAGCATTACACATTAAGATCTGCTCCAACCAAAATGCAGACACAGAAAAATTCAAAACTCTCTACAGATATGACCATTTCCTGATCAGCTGGATGTGCAAGCAGAGTTGATCCACAGGTCTCTCCCATGCCGAGGACACTGCACTCCCTTCCCAGTCACTGTTGAGTTCTCTTCCACTCATCAATGATGCCCCAGCCACAGCATGGTTAAATACCTGAAGGTCTGTGCCCAGCAATGAGCTTTCAAAGAGTGCAAATCCTGGACAGTCAGTGCCTTCACACTGGCTAAGAAAGCCCTGCTGAGAGCATTTGTCTTGGGGAGGGTGTGGGGACAGACACATCACAACAAAGAAACCGTGCGCAACATCCTCGGCTCTGCACTGAAGCTACAGTGCTCAGCCTGCTAGAGGAAAGCAAAGCAGACTTTCCCTGTGGCTGCCTTCAGCTGAAATGTGGTGCTTGGGAGCCATGCAGATTATTCTTTTTATAACAGGTCTCAAATCCACTTCTGTTTTAGCAGGCAATGTTTTGCTCCCTGGCTCTGCCATTTAGGCTCCTGCCTGATGTTATTTTAGGAGTGACAGCATGTGGGTATCAACAGGCCTGTTGGTGCTTGTAGGTAGTGATGGGAGAAGGGATGCAGACTTTGTTTAGAGAGGTCATTTCAAGGGTGTTCATGTTCTAGGAGCAAAGCAAGACTACAGAATAGTAAGTGTTTTAAAAGGCAGAGTTAAAGTAAGAGCTAAAATAGGAGAGTAGAGGAGTCCCAAATGGGCAAGAATATTGGAAAGACAGGAATGGGAGGAGCAGGAAAGCTGAAGGAAGAAGAACAAATTAAAAAAGAACTGTGGGGACCATACAGAGAAGGGACTGGACACTGCAGGTCTGTGGGGAGGACGTCACAGAGGAGCAGCTTCATCCCCAGCAGCTCACACACAGCACAACCTGCAGAAGGCTGACAGTAAACCCCTGGTCTCAGCATGAGGAAGGCACAGCTCCTCCAGCAAGGAATTCTCAAAATTAGACCTAGTTTTCACAAGGGGTGGAGTAGCCCCATCACAGGCTGAATCATCGGGCCGTGGGCTGGCCATTGTATGCATTGTTATGACGTGTCTCCTTAGCTAAAGCCAAGCAGAAAAGCCAGCAAAGCAACAGGAGGGAAGAGGCCGTTACTGAAATCCTATGAGAACAGTGAGGAATGATGATAGACAATGCCTCACATCCCTGCTTCCACTGCAGGAGCTGCCAGTGCAACAGCACGGTGTCCAAAGCACGGTGTGACGGGCACGGCTGGCCAGGGCAGCTCAGAGCTGGCACCTCTGGCTGCTACTAAAGAATTGCACAGAGCCCTACAAACCTCCTGTTTTGCTAGTACACTGCAAGCAGAGGGCAAGAGCTAATCAGGAGTTGTGCTAATTAAGCTGCCTACTGCTGGGAGAGGATGGGGATGTGGCTGGATGCCAACAGTAATATGGTAGGCGGGACCAGAGGGCTCCGCTGACTCCCAGGGTAAGTCTGCCTTGGTAACCTGGTCCTTATGCATTCTTTCTGCCCTCTCCTGGGGTTGCCTGTGGAATGATACAGCCTGTGAAGCCTTTTTGGAGCCCTAGAGGGGCTCCTGGAGGCACACGGGCGGGAGGCACTGGTCCTGGCAGGAGGGCAGAGCTCTGGTGGGAGCAGCCGCTGGGCTCGCGTCCCCTCTGCTCAGCCCCACCGTGGGCTGTGGCTGCTGCTGCTGGCAGAGCTACAGCCTCGTGTTTTTTGACCTTTTACTCTTCCAGAGATAGAAATGGGATTTGTCTGAGGCTTGGAATAACTTCCTGCGATTGTGCTGGAGAGGGCTAGTCTGGCTTGCTAGATAGCTGTGTCTGTCGGGCTGGCTCAGGAACGGAGAAAGCCTCTGCTCCCTGACTAAGCTGGAGACAGATTTAAAGGAGCCCAAAGACACAGCTGTGCCTTAGAGAAAAACAAGCTGAGAGCACTATACATTGTCCCCAGCAGGACAACTGGGCCGGGGCTGCTTCTGGGTTTGGGCATTAGCCATTACTGAGGAACCACAAACAAGCCTGAAGCAAATGGTGTCTGTGTTTTGATAGTGATTCCTCAGATGGTAACTTACAAATCCTCTCTGGATCAGTGACGTATGTGTGTCTGCGTGTGTGGGAAAGTAGGTAATGGTCTGAAAATTGATCCTTTGGGATGATGAGAGCAAGCAATGGTTGTGCAAGCCTCCCCCTCCTCCTCCACCATTTCCCTGCCTCTGCTGCCAGCACAGCCAGTGACACTGGGCAGGCACTGGTGCTGAGGTGCATCTTTTTTTTCCCTGCATCTTTTGCTGCCCTTCTGCATCTCTTTTGTTCATCTTAAATTGACTTCTAGCAGCCTTTACAGCTGACACTGACAGATTAGACGTTTTCAGCACAATGTTCAACAGATCTGTTGGGATCTCCCAAAGAATTAAGGAATGTGCTTCAAACAAAGCCTTTTCTAAGCAAGCTTTTAGTTGTTTCTTGTATTTTTACTCATCAGTACTCAAAATCACTAGGTACGAGATGTGTGCTAGTGTATCCCTGTGTGACTCACTCACAGCCTGGCTGCTTCTGACTCTCCTTTCTTCAAGATTGGAGTAGGAATGATCTTGGCCCTTTACTGATACTCCTTTGAACAACTGATCATACAACACCTTGTGGGCAGGATTCTTGACTGAAAATGGTAATTTTCTACTCTTCTGGCCACCAGCAGTGCCAGCTGGAGATCCCCTGGCACATACCAAGGAATACTCAGGCTATATCCAACCATAAGCCCCTTCCCCTCCTGGGCTGGGTCTCTGCAGGCACTGGCTGGAGGTGTCAGCCCTCCCTCCTTGGCACTGCTTGGACAGGACAGGGAAAACAGCTCTCCCAGGGCTGCAGCTGGAGCTGGATCTGTGCTGTTCCCGAGCACGGCTGTGTTTCATAATGAGTAAGAAATAAAAATTTGGATCTTCCTGCCCAGCAAAAGCAGGGCTGTCCCAAAGCCAAGTCACGTTTCTGCTGCAAACAAGTCCTAACACAAAAGTTCAACATACTTAACACTTCTGTGCAAAGACACCATTCACAGGTTTTCAGCCTCAGGGGAATTCAGGGTGTTAGTGATATGTATCAGCAAATGTGATTTATAACGCAATTGTATAATACAGTAAGAGGGTAGCACTTGAGCCTTTGAGCCTCAGTGCACAGCAGGCAGCAGAAGGAAGCAGTGCTGGACTGCACTGTTTATCTGTTTGCAACAAGTTCTGGCTCCAACATATATTTCACTTACTGCTTTCTAAATAGGGAGTGTCAAACAAACTGCAATTTTGAATAAGTTTTTATTAAAAAAAATCCTGCAACCCAAACAGTGAAAAATTAACAAAGAAAACCCACCTCGTTTATTTGTAGGTAATTTAATATAATTCATTAATTTAAAATCCTTTTTTAAAAGTGTTTAAATGCTTTTGTATTTTTTTTCCAATTCTATTCAAATTCAACTTGTTTCAAATCACATAAAATAATCCTTGCTGGGGGAAAGCAAACTTTTCACAGTGATACCTTCTTTAACATAAAAATTGTAACGTAAAAAACATGAGTAATTGTATATTAAGCTATACCAATGACTTGATATTTATGGATGGAGATAAAGTATGCCTGTTAGCAGAAATAAGCACTACATTTATCCTAAAAACTTCACTTGGTGGTAAATCATTGCACATCAGCTAATGAAACTGTATTTCAAGGAAATAAAAGGAAAAGTACCTGTGGCAAAAAATGAGACTAAGAAATCGCAATTAAATTCAAAGATTTATACCTTCTCATTTAATATTATAAAAATCTGTGTTAACACTACTCTATGTGAATTAATGCTCTTTATAGGGAAATTTCCTCAGGATGACTGGACTAGACTGGGGAAGTATCATGAGGGGGAGCTGTTGAAATTAAAAATAAAACCACTAGTGCTCTCAGACTGAACAAAACTTGCAGCCTGTAATCAATGGTGTTGCATGCAATGCTCTTTTTCTACCCTCAGTCATGTATGTCAAAAAGACAGTGATGGATTGTCACAACACAAGGCATCTGTTAACCCACAGATTAAAAGGTATCTGAGGGCTAAGTCATTATCTTCCTCCCCACACCTTATTTCCAACAACTGAACTCAGGTATTTACTTGTGGTACAGCGGGCAGCTACCACACGTTTCCACAAGGACTCTGAGAATAATGCACATTAACTGTCTTTGGAGCTCCTCATGCACGTGGGATTTCCCTGGGCTCTCAGTGCTCACAGACTCTGAGCTGGTGGCTACAGCCACAATTCAAACACAGCTAGAGTTTCATCTAAGAGCAAAGACGCAGATATGCCTGATACCACCTAAAAAGACCAGGTCATGGTGCATATGCAGTAGCTCACACTTTGGTGAGCACGTGTGAAGTAGGTCAGCACTGAGGGTGTCTTCCTGGCACAATTAATGGAGGGTGTAGGTATGAGAGCAGTCCTACCATAATAAAAAAATTCTCCCAAATAAACACCACCACAAAAAGATGCAGAACACTGCAGCTCAGCTCCCTGTAAGCTTAGGCTTTTCTCTATACACCAGGAAAAGAAAACCCAGAAGAGAATACTTGTTACTCAGACTCGTTCAGACTGCAGATCTTTTCCCTTACAGTTTCACAACCTGTCACAAAGCATCCCAGTGTTTTTCAATCCACTGCTCTTGGGCCAGTGACAGCACCCCTGATACACACTGTGCACTGCAACACAAACCCAGGCAGGCATCCCACACCACGGCCCTGCAGGGCTCTTCTACATCGAGAGGCTCCCTGATAGTAACAAACAAATTTCACACCAGCAAAGATGTTACATCATCCTGAAAGTCTGTGTGCATTCTCATAAAGTTTCTGAAATTCTCTGCAAAAAGCAGGTTGGCCACAGAGCCGAGAACTTCCTGCCCCATTCTTGAAGGTTGGTGAAGGTTCATTCTTCACCAACCCTTGCTGTCATGGTCTGACCCAGTTCCAGGAGCAGGAAGCTGCTGCTGTATTGTCACTTCTGACAACCACACTCCACACGATCTGCCCTGCCTGCAGAGCAGGGATGCTGGCAGGAGCTGTAAGCAGAAGCGTAAACTTCACAGTGGCTGGTTTTGCTACCTGAATCCCATAAAAAGTGATGTGAGATAAAGGCTGTTTGAGCACAGAGCAAACAAACACTCCACACAGATCCTGAGACTCCAGAGAGCTCAGCACATTTAGAGGAGTCTCCATCTCTCACGTCCAAAAGATAACTTCTGAAAGTCAGCCTGACAGAAAGTCTTCTGTCAAAGGCTGTCTCCAAAGGGTACCAAAAATGTCCAATCGTTAATGACCAAATAATTTGCCCTTCAAGCTTAGGTCCCAGTTCCAGACAGCTCTTAAGCACACGCTCCACAGCAAGCTCAGGAACAGTTTTGACCGCATTTAAACTAAAATTTAAAGAATTGACCCTGTTTTTTTTTTTTTTTTGTCATTGTCCAAGTTTTCCCTGCCATTTCCACTGCCCAAAGTGTGAGCAGCACCCGGCAAGATTAAAGGAGAATTTTGACTCTAAGTGAAGTGCTCCTATTTAAGCATCTTCTTGCTTCAGAGACAATGAAGATTTTCTTTCATAACAATGCTATTGCACAGTATGTATTTAACACATGCACATTTGTGTGGCACAAAACTGAAGGGACACTTCCTTCTTCTAAAGCAAAAGCCATGCACCAAGAGGCCAGCAAGCACCATGCATGAACATGTGCATGAGGGGGATATGGAAATCTTCTTGGATGTTGAATGTTTGACATCTAATAATTTTGATTTGCAAATGGGCCATACAAAACCAGCAGCACAATTAACCTCTCTCTGTCTGGGAGCTGCATGGGAAGAAGTCTTCCCCTGGTTCAGCAGAGAGAGTGAGGCAGAGTTTGCTTCTTCAAGCCTTGCAATGATTCCTTAATTATTTGGAAGTGGTGGAGTCACCATCCCTGGAGGTATTTAAAAGACATGCAGATGTGGTACTTGGAGACATGGTTTAGTAGTAGTGGCTTGGCAGTGCTGGGTTAATTGGTTGGACTCCATGATTTTGAAGGTTTTTATCCAACCTAAATGATTCTGTGACTCTGTGATAAGGGATCTTGGCCTATGGGAGCTCTGTGTAAGTGGAAGAGCTGTTTGTGCAGTGAGTAAGGAAGTTTAAATTTGACCTGCAATGAGTATGTAAGGCTGCAGAGAGGAAGGGCTTTCTCTACTGCTGCACTCAGAGCAATCTCTCTTTTGTCTAAAGGCCACTGTGGCTGTGACTCACACACAGCCATCAGACTATTAACACTTTTATTCCAACTAGTTATTTCTGGCTTTTGGCAGTCAAAATACCTGAATGCCCAGAGTGCTTCCAGGGTAACTATGGTAATTACAAAAACAAACAACAGCAGTTCGACCCATGGGTCAGCTGAAGCCAAACTCTGAATCACACACTTATTTTTTACCTATAGTTATGAAAAGGAATTTAAGCTGGACAGCAGGGCAGTTCATTTCCTAGCCACCCCAGGGGTGCTCGGCCAGACAAGCCCAGCACAGATGCTGAGGCTGCTCACCCCCTCCAGGGAGATGCAGAGAGGTGGGTGCTGCACAGCTTCCCCAAACAGAACTTCATCAGACACTTTGTAAATCCACTGGAGGCTGATGGACTGAAGGAATGATCTTTCTTTTTCTGGGTGTTCATAATCTATATGTTTCAGACAGCTCTGAAGTTAGGAGAAAGGCTGTTCAAGCTCTACATCTCCTTCACACTTTCAGTTCTTCCTACTCCTGCAGCAGTGGTCAGTTCACTCTCAGCTGTGTCAGTAATTAGCAGCTTCACGTTGGAAGGGGTAGGGCCTTCTAGAAGAAGCCATAATGTAGTTAAACTAATTACCTTGCATCTCAAAAATGTCACATTTTATTTTTAAATAAAATAATATTTTTAAATAAACATTTGCTGGTGCAAGGCTACATTGTGTTGCTGCTTCATCACAATGAGCTCTTCAACTCCTCTCCCTTTCTAAAACAAGTCAAAATTTACTATCTATTTTGATTATTTTGGATACTGTAAAGACATATGGCTCAGTAGCCAAACACTTTTCAAGTATATAATCCAAAAGCTAAAGTGCAATGTGAGAAGCCAGATCAATCACAAAAAATAAGCAAATGTATTACAGCAGATAATACATATTTTAAAGATACACAATGGTCATCGATCCTTCAGTTGTGCTTCTATTTATTTTCCATAAAATCAATTTTGGTAAACTAGAGGGCCATGAGGTGTGTATTATCACGAAATAAAAAAGATCAGAATACAATGGAGCAAGACCTGTATGATTCACTATAAACCACGAGAAAGGAACCACCAGTCTGGAAGCATCAAACCTTCCAGCAGAACAAGATGCAATAGAATGTGTAACAGGAGCAGCCAAGCTAACTTGCAAACAGCTCCCAGTTCTCCACAGCTGTATGCCTCATCTTAACCGAAAAAGATCTAAATGAAATTAAATCCAAAGTCTCAAGGTTTGAAAAAAACCAAAACCCTAATACACTAAAGAGGAAAAGTGAAAATAGAATGAATTTTTTGTTTCTTATTTTGGATTTCATTAGAATACACAAGTGCAAAACACTGTCTGCAAACATGAAGCCAGAGTTACACAGAGGAGAGAAATTCTGCGTAGGCTGAGATAATTCTTGCACATGATACCCCAAAAGGGTGGTTCTGAAAGAGAAAATAGATTTTTTTTTTTTCTAAGGTGTTGCCCTTGTTGCCTGGGTGCTGTTCACAGCAACAGTGCAGGGAACAGCACACAGAAAGGACTTGTAAAACCATGGGTGCTGTCAGGAGCATTCAGGGATGGGCACCATGGAGCCTTGACAGCTTTCTGCTGTGGAGTAACTGACATTTTGAATAACAAATCTTTTGAATTCGATATGGAAAGACAGGGTTTACTCTTGTGCCATTCCCCATGTCTTGCTGGTTTCCAGGACAGGAATACTGCAGGAGTCCCTTCAAGGAGAAAACCAAGCTACTAAAATCCCTTCCCCTGATCCTACCCCAACAATGCACAGTATTATTGAGTAAAAATGGAGTCATACTCACAGGCAGCAGATATAAAAGAGACTTCTGAAAGCAGTGGTTGTACACAGAAAGCAGTAACTGCTTTCCTTTTTTTAGACTTCATGCTTATTTGTTTAAACCACTAAGAGACATTTGCATGTTACCTTTTTCTGGTCAGACATGAAAAAAAAATAACTTAGAAATAAATGCAAGAGCCAGTTAACACCTCCTGCTAACTTTCAAGTTTAATTTTAACTCGTGAAACACTTTAGCTAAGATCCATCACTTGATTTTACGTTCTTAAAGAAGCAAAGAGTAGGATCAAAAATGACTTTACTAAGAGGTGGAAAGAAACAACAGAACCCCAACTATTATCTTTTCTTATTTTAAACCTCATCCCACACTTGACACAAATTTAGAACTGAATGCGGAATTACTCCCACTCTTCTCCTTCACTTATGACTCTTTCTTACCATGTTTTCCAGACTGTAAATGTTCCCTGGGAGGGTCCAGTGCAACAAGCAACATGCACGGTGTGTGCTGCAGGCAGCAGCCCCAGTAGTGACTGACAGCTAAGATTAATTGCTAGATTGAAATTAAGCCTGCTGGGAGGTAAAATACCACCTAGTCAGGACAAGGATCTGTGTTGCACTAACAGAGATGCTAAACCAGCCAGAAGTGAGTGGATTCCAAAGCCCAACATTACAGAGGTTTTTCAGCCACAGAGTTACGAGTGGCTGTAGCACAGATGTGCCCATTCAGAGGGCACTGGCCCAGAACTGGTGGTTTTATGATTGATCTAGTCCTTCTGCAGATAGAAAAGTCTTTTCTCAGCTGAAAATACATTTTTTATTACTTTACAATGCCCAGGAAGAATAATATGGTGATGCTGTCTTGATGTTTGTGAGCTGTTTTCCAGGGACGTGCCAAGGGAAATGCCTCTTCCATTCGCAAAGACTCTGATTTAGAGACAAGACCATAGAGAAGAGAAAACAGTATCACAAAGGAATATTAAGAATGCCATCTTGGCCTTAGAGAAAGGAGAAAATTTTATTTTCTGACTTCAGCAGGTTACAAGCATAATCAGACACACACAAAGCCCTGTGTTCTGTGCATGGTAAAGAGAAGCAATACAATGCGATGTCTCAAACCTGGGAAATTTGTTGAAAAGCAGTCTAACCCCAGAGGGCTGATGGGTTGATTGTAAGATACAGAAGAATACTGAAAAAGCTTCCAAAGAAGGCAAGGAAGATTTTGATGACACTTTTGAAGACTCCTTGCCTAGCAAACTGTATTTTCTTGGGGAAATTTCAAGGATTGCAACAGACAGAAGAATTTCAAACAGTGGCCACTTTCTGATTTCACACTCAACACTGTCTTGAAATTGGTGGTTTCTGATGGGTATGGTCTGTGCTAAGTACAACGCAAAGAATTTTGCTCTGACTTTGGCCCTCCCTGTGGTGCTGCCATAGCTATTTTTGTGTGCAATCAGAGGAGAAGTTGGACAGATGAAGACTTGAGGAGAAACACAAAGCATTGCTTTTGCCAGGCAGCTCCAAACTTACAGTATTTGCTCAGCTGGGTTCCAGGAGATTTTCAAGAAAAATCAACCATACTGACTTTTATGGAATTCCAGTGAGCTTCTTGTTTCAGATGAAACAGTGCCAGTGCCATTATTTAATGTTCATATCAATGAAAGACCGTGTGATGCTGATTTTCTTTCACCCTCTCAGCATGGATACTCAGACTATCTTTGATACTCCTACTACCTTTTCACTGTGAATCAAACCACCATCAAAGAGCCCACATAGGAAACAAAATGGATTTAGATGCTTAAATAACTTATACAATCTAGCCTGGGAGCAATGGGATGTTTGTGCCTGTCTTACTCAAAAGGGCCCCTCTAAACCAATAATGCAGCAGAGTCAGGATGCTTTTTGCAAGGGTGCAAGGGATGCTCTTTTTGCACCCTTTGCTTTGCAAAAGTAAGAATCTGCATTATCCTTTTCACTTCTGAAAAGAAGTTTGAACTGTCTTCCAATGATTTATTCATGTGGTGTAATGAAGCACGGAATCTGACCCAGCTTAGCAGAGGCATGGTTTCCAGCTCTGTGGTTTTTCACCTCCGAGACTATTTACTATTTGCTTGCCAGTAATTACCACAACCATCTCCTGCTTTGAATCCTGGTATAGAAGAGGGTTTCCAATTAGTTTCCTTAAACTTAAAGGGAACTTAATTAAACTCAGCTGAATGGAGGACTTCCATGAATCAGGTAATAAAATCATGTGCAAGTTTTTCTTGCTTGTTCACCAGATTAGGTGTTATTGGTTTCTGTCTAAAATGCCCTGACCAGCATTTTTCGTCCCTGAAGTATTTTTGTTGTTGTTTTTTAATACACCCTGTGCCTAAAGGGACAAATGCTTGGAAGTGTTTACATTTTTCACTTGTTTCTTGGAAATGATGGCCCATAGATAAAAAGAATACTTCTACAACGATAATTTGGCACTTAA
The DNA here is from genome assembly GCF_017590055.1 of Onychostruthus taczanowskii. Taxonomy (NCBI): domain Eukaryota; kingdom Metazoa; phylum Chordata; class Aves; order Passeriformes; family Passeridae; genus Onychostruthus; species Onychostruthus taczanowskii. The sequence continues at coordinate 4,834,626 of NW_024498462.1, forward strand.
AGAGCTTCTAGTCTTACTGACTGCTTGAATTAATTTTAACCCATCACAGATGTTCATGTTTTATTCTGTGAGTTCCTTATTACTTAAAATAAGTTGAGAATGATGGTGCTTACTAATAATATTGCATTGCTATTGTCATGAGATTATAATACACATTATTTAAACAATGATTTATTTAAAAAAATAAAAAGAAAATGGAATTTTAAGCCTACCGAGGAATTTGGGGTATTTGAGTAGTCATCTTTCAATAAATCCAAAATAAATATTTTAAATATGCCTAGGACATTCCTGTGTATCTCTTTGAATACTAATATTGATCCTGTATCCTTAGTCTCCTCTCCAGTCTTTCAATAAATCCAAAACAAATATTTTAAATATGCCATAGGACATTCCTGTCTCTCTCTTTGAATACTAATATTGATCCTGTATCCTTAGTCTCCTCTCCACAATGGTTTATTTCAATTTTTACAAAAATTAGGCAGAATAATCCAATTGCCTTGAATTCCAGCTGGATTAGGACTTTGTGTTTGTATAATCCAAAGCTCCTTCTCCATGTCTGATTTTGTGTTTGCTCCTATTTGACAATTAAAAGGGAAACTGAAGCTTTTCTTGTGTACAAAATGATGTGCAAAATCAGGCCCGTAAAAGCACTAAAATCATCCCATGCCCATTCCTTGCACCAGTTCTTGTGTCCAGTTTGAAAAATTGGTATTTTTGCAGGCCACAGCACTCTTTGCTGTTCTTCAGGATATTTTCACTTTCATTCTTTTGCTGCAAGAACCAATGTCTCCAGAGACAGACTGTTGCTTTCATGCTTTCTAATCCACATTTAAATCAGAACCCATGACATATACCTATGATTAATTTCACACATTGCTTCAGTTCCGAGGTAGAAACACTTTTCTCACAGCATTATGTGACAGATGTTATGTGCTCTGTGTATCAGAAAACCTTCTGACAGAGACAGCTCAGCCCCTCCAGAGCTCCAGGACCACAGCTCTACTCACAGGAATACAAAGGTGTTCCAAGACCCCCTTAACAGCCCCTGGTTAAAGAAGCTGCCATTCAGGGGACAGAAGCAACAAGGAGAGATCTTTTTGCTTGTTTGCCATTTCCTAAGCCTGTGGCTACTTCACTTTTATGTGGGCTAGCATGAGCCACAGCCACCCAAGGGGGCCAGGGAAGCATCTGCATGGATGCTGAGGGTTAGCCATGAAACCACCAAAGGAGGAATGTGGGAGAGGAGGAGGTGGCTGCACAGAGCCAAGGGCCTCTGAAGAGACATTCAAGTCCTGGGCTGCAGTGAGTGTCAGACTCTTTTGGGTTTTTTATTTTTTTCCATGTGTGTGTCTGGCATTCCCACACCACAAAGCCGCTGCCTCCATCCTGACAGCTCCAGAGCTCCTGTGCCAGACACAGCTGAGCAGGAACTGTGCCTGAGCACGGATTGCTGGCTCTGCCTTGCCTCTGCACAGGCAAAAAGTACCAGCTCTGCATCCACTGCCATGGCAGGGTGTAACTGGAAGGGAAGTCCCCCAACTGCAGCTGGGCACTGTTTCCACAGAGATTTACTACCAGAGACCTCCCATGCCTGACAATCTTGTCCAGAGTTCCCTGCTTCTAGCTTGGTCCTTGATTAATTAAGGGCTTGACACTGTGAAACTGAGAATTTTTCCCAACAGCAAAAGGAAAGAGCAATTACAGGCTCAGGACTGAAATCACTAAATGCACTACACACACACACTGTTGCATTCATTCCACTGAACTAAATTAGTAATTAATGGTTTTTTCACCAAAAATCTGAACAAATACAGTAATAAGTCAAATATATAACATTGTGAGACGTGTGTTTCAAAGGAACATGGACCAAAGTTGCCAAGGCCTCCTGTATTTAGGTAACTACCTGAGTTCTTCTTTCCACTCAGCTGAGATCTCCCCAGCATGTACCACAGTTACACCCTGCCCTTACAAGCTGAGTGTTATTATTATTATGTCAGAGTTCCCTTCTGACATAACAGGCGTTTGGTTAGAAGTCTGTCAAGTCAGTGTTTATTTTTAACAGCTGGATTACCAACAGGCATTGGATGTGTCCCTGTTTCCCTGTCCTGGGGCTCTGCCATTTGCTGACTTAGAGAGTGCCTGCAGCCTGTCCCAGAGCACAGCTCAGACTGGTTACTGGGAGCAGAAGAGGCAACACTCTGCACCAGCACAGTGATATCTGGTGGCTTGAGACAAGTTTTTCAGGTAAGTTGCTGCAGGCAGAAAGGGAATCTGCACTGGCAGAGCCCTTGCCACCAGCAGTTTGTGCTTCCTACAAGATCTTTCCTGAAAAGGCTGAGATGTGATCCAGCACTTGGGCATTTCCCTCTGCTGCTCTGGAGGCTGCTCCAAGGTCTTTAACATGCCAGGCCTGCTTCCACCATTCCTGTTTGAACACAGCCCCTGGACAACGGAGGCAGCTCTGGACTGGATCTCAGAGAATATAAGGAGCACACAGTTTTCCAGACAGCCACTGATGTTCAAGCATGGAAGAAACATAGTTTGATTTTTGCATTCTGACTTCTCTATTGCACAAGCATGTTGTGAACAAAAAAGTTATGCAAAACTCATAGTGGATTTCACTTTTTCCTATTTATCTGTTTTATTGTAAGCATGTACAATGCTCCCCAAAACAATTTTTGTTGAAAAAAAATGAGCCAGCATAGCAAAGTTTTAAACATCCTTCTGCTTCTTTACAATAAGACAGATGATCATGATGTTTAAATTTTCCCTTTACTGGTTTAAAACTTTCCACTTTATCTCATAGCCCTTATGCTGAGAGAGACTTCAGAGAGTTCGATTGTACAAGCACTGAGTAGAGATAGAGACCTGGATTTTTTGTTGTTGGTTGGCTTCTGTACATACAGAATTTAATTATGGAAAATCAGAACATTCTCCTTGCTGAACACTCTCTACAGGTCCAGTAGTGAAACATCCTCAACCATGCAACCTAATCCACGACCTGGTCCAAAGAATTTTCACTGGGGACTCACAAAATTACTGTCCCAATGATGGGCCAACAGTGCCCTTGGATGAGCTCAGTAAAGTTTTAGTGCAGGCTCCAGGGGACCACAGTAAAAATAGGAGGGATTAATTTTGTTTGCAATTTGAGTAAATACGCTGAGGGCAAAGGAGACACGAAACCTGAACTATGCTCTTAAGACTTGGAGATAACAAAAGGAATCTGACAGGACAGTGTGTGGGAAACAGGGATTACCATGCTTGTGCTGCTGCTGCTTGAATCAAAGGGCTGTCTGCGTTTTTACTGGCATAGCTGAGCTGCCATGTATCTGCTGGCACGAGCATGCCATGGGAACACTGATAGTGACAGAAAGAACATTGTTCCCAGTTTAGTTTATACTGCTCCAGAAACAGTTAAAGATGTCACTCACCCCAAGAATATCCGAGATGTTTATCAGCCTAATTATAGTGATTTGAATTCATGCATCACCATACATCTCTGTGGGTTTCCTGCAGATTACATTGGAAATGGAGCTTCTTAGAACAAGTCAGTGGCAATCGTTTCATCGATGTTACACACAAACTGGTTACTGAGGCAGATTTTTGCTGTATCACTAAACATGGATTATTGGAATTTCCCACAGGAATATACTGCTCTGAATTAACAGCCTGGAAAAAAAGAAGCTTCTAACACTGGTGTGCTGAGTGGCATCACAATGTGACTCTGAGGTGTAAATGGCCATTCTGAGCTATTAAGGGTAAAGATGCTTTTTCCTGCATCTAGCCATAAGTGCTTAGGTGATTTGAAACTGAGCCCTAAGGATTCAAACAGCAAGCAGCAAAACAGATCCTCTGGAGAAAGTCAGCTGCAAATCTGCAGATTGTCCAGTTCTTAAACAAAGAGATTTAGAGATTTTTCAGTATTTTCTTAAGTTTTTTCCTAAAACTCCCAAAGAGTTGAAGTTGTTAGGGAAGGTGCAAGCCACACATGAAATGCACATGAAATATCTAAATATCTCTGGCCACTAGACTTCACTGCTGGAAGAACAGGAATTGTAGGAAATAACCCCAAAACATGCCAGCAAGGCTGTTCTGTGGCCCAAAGCACGAGGTTTTCCTCCCCCAGATGTGCCAGCTCAGCCAGAGAGCTGCTGCCTCGGGCAGGAGAAGTCAGTAATGTGACTTTGGTGTCACTGTGACTGGCAAGGACCTCCACTGCTGGAGGTGGGCTCTGCTCCGTTTGGAGAGGGAAGACAAAGCCTGGTGGAGGAAATGCCTCTAATGTTGTGGGAAGCTCCGTGTGCAAGGCAGGAATGCACCCTGATGGGGGATGCAGGGCACAGCTGGGATAAGGAATGTGGCATCTGATGGCACATGCAGCAGGCACAGGGCAGGGCTCTGTGCCTGCCGGTGCCTCACCACCACTCTCGTGTCATGATCAGATGTTAGGAAGAAGTTCTTTACTCAGAGGGTGGTGAGGCACTGGAACAGAGAGCTCAGAGAGCTGTGGCTGCCTCTTCTCTGGAAGTGCTCAAGGCCAGGCTGGATGGGGCCCTGAGCAACCTGATCTGGTGGGTGGCATCCTGGCAGGGGGCTGCAGTGATCTTTAAGGTCCCTTCCAACCAAGGCACTCTGTGATTCTGTGTTCTCACACATGCTGTGGTGCATAGCAACTCGTCTGCTGGGCCATCTGCTGAGCTGCCTGTACTCAAATTAGGACTGCAACTCCTCCTTCCTCTGTGCAGCATTTCCCATCTTACACCCTCCCCACTGAAAGCCTTCTTCTCCTGCTTGATCCATTACATCATCCATCCTCATCAGCTGGACTGGCTGCAAGGACAGGAGGTGTCTGGCAGCCTTTGCATTGTCCCTCACCCTCAGATCAATCCCCTCACCTGGGGAGAAGCATTACAGGCACTTGCCTGCACTCTGTGTGCTGCCCCATCAAACAGGGTCATCATTTCAGAGACGGGCCAGGAGCCCCCCAGCCAGCAGTCAGCATCTGCTTTTACATTCTGTATTTCTAGGTCCCCAGCTGGGGATGGTAGCATGGTCTACTGTTGGCCATGAGTCATGCAAATCTTATGCCAGGCAAAGCAAAAATGGCTGCACCATGCATAGATTTAATCTCTCAAATAGAAAGTGAGATTTTTTTTCAGTGAGTTCACTCTTTTTAAGAAAGTTACCAATTTCTCTGCAACTCTGCTTTTATTTCTCACCATAATTCTTTTTGTGGAAAATTGTGTGAGCAAGATGTTACACAAAATGAACTGAAACTCTGCGTTTTAACATATTCATATCCATTCATTGCCTCCAGTTTCCAGTCACAAGCTGGTAAATGCTGCAGTTCCCATACCACATACCATCTCTCCCAGTGTCTCTGGAGCTACCAGGAGCTCTGATAATAATGGTAGATCTGGGGGTTTCCACTGGGATGCAAAATCCTCCCATCTGCTTTTCTCTTCCCACTCCCTTGCTGCTGAGGACCACGGCTCTGTGCTTGATCTGCATTCAGACAATTCATAGAAAAGCTAAAGAGAAAAACCTTGAGCTCAACCTGACATTCAAGTTCAGTGTTTAAAGGCGATGAGACGTCACCAGTCACAAGGTACTGTTGTTGCTAGTAAAGGAATATGTAGGAAAACAGTTCCAATCATTTAAATGTTCCCCATAAATATAGTCATAAAGGATTAGAATTTGAGACAATATTTTCTAGCTTCTGTTTTCTCTCTAAGCTCCTGTTTTGCTAAAGAACATGAGGTACCATTTCTATTTTTTTCTGATGAGTCTAAATACTTTGTACATGAAACCTTTTCAGAGAGGACAAAGAGGCATTCCAAGCAGATTCATGCAAACTCATAAAGGCAAATGAAAGCTTCAGATCCAACCCTCTAGTTGACTCTGCACCTGCCTGATTCCAGCAGCTTATTAAAGTCACTATTTACTTGGCCTTTCTGTTCTTTATGGGTGCACTTGACTCTGGAAGGAAGAAGCTTCATGCTAGATGGTACAGACTCAGTTATGCTACACCACCATATTTCATTGCTGCTATTGCTGTGCAGGCTCATGTGCCTTTTGCTTCTATCCCAGCACGGAGCCACGAAGATGGTTCACCATGAACTAAATCTGGAGTGATTCTGCATAACCATGTTTCCACTCAAAACAGGCACTCTGACTGCAGCAACCCCAGCTGGAAGTCAGAAGTGACCAGCTGCCCTACAACAAACTGACCTTAAGCTTTATGCCCATTAATAGTATAAGTCTTACATCTGAGTGCTTTCCTCTGCTCCTTATCTTTTATTCATATGCATAAATGACACATAAAATACCTGCTTTCTTTAAAAAACCCCCAATCTCTGAACTAAAATCTGTAATATGCTCATACAGAGATCCCAGCTCCATTTCCAAATCCAGTAAACCCTAGAAATAAGTCAAACAGAAACTTGTCTGTGTGCACAGTGAGTTCTGAGCATATCAGAATTAGAGCCACCACTGCTGATGTCTTCACATAGCTCAGGCTGCTAAACTACAGCCTCATCATCCCTTAGACCTGTCACTGGGGAGCATCTCTGGGACTACCCCTCTCCATCACTGTTCTGGGAAGAACTGCACAGCTACAGCTTCACACAAGCTCCCCATGACTCTTCACCTCCCAAACTTGTGCTGCCTGTTCTCTAAAGGCAAATTTCACTAAAGCATCTCTGAGCCCACGACAAGGTAAGTGCCACAGGGAGGGGAGTTTGTACTGACTGAGAGCATCAATGCAAATATGCCTAATCTTCATCCAGCTTATCTGAAAGCTGGCCATGTCTGTCAGCTTCTGCCTTGGCACAATTTCATCCAGTTTAACCATCAAGCTGTTTGCCCCAATAAAGCACAGGCAAACACCCATCTGGACTGGTCTAATGGCTAAACTGCTTTAATCTACCAACCAGCAAAACAAGTTTACTTACAAGTTTTAGAAAATAATTTCAAGGAGCTGGAAATATAATGAAAGACAAATAGGTCTCTTAGGAGGACAACATAAAAGAACTGCAGAGGGCATAATTCATCCTTCATTCCACTTAGCAATGCTGCTGTTGCTGGTTAAAACTGGGCAGTCTACTGAGCATATGCAACACAGCCCTGGAAAGGATAGGCTGTAGGTTGCTCTTCTCCCAGCTGCAGGCTTCTGTGGAGAAAATGCCTGGTAAAATCTTATTCACTCCAAAGAGAGATAAATCATAGTAATTGCACTTTAGGGTTTGAGATAAATGCAGTCTCTGGCAAGGGTAAAGGATTTGACAGAGTCCAAATGAGGGTTTGAACTCCACAGGGGACAAGAAAGCCTCTAACACCCTCTCAGAGTGATGCTGAATACTGGCTGTGGGAGAAAACAACCAATTGCAGCAGCAAACTTGTGATGGAAGTAAGTAAACAACCCTGATGGATGCTAAACTACTTGTTTGTTTTCTGACACGGAAAAGTCAGACACACCCCAAGGTCTAAGGCAGTAGGGGCTGGCTTCGGGCTGAAAATAGCTAAGTATCTTATTAAACCAGCTATTCACATCCATCATATTAGGAAATGCTCCTAGTCATTCAAGTTCCATCCCTTCATTCAAGAAGCATTAACAAAGAAAGTTTTAAACCTTGTGCAATTTAGGATCAAGACTTGTTGCATCTTTGGCTCTTGTTGTACCTCTAATTTAATCCTCTTCTATAAATTTTATGATAAATGTGGGATTTTCTGGAATGCTTCAAATCCAAAAGTATCTTCCATAGGGGGAAATTGTTTGTTTGCAGAAAAGTAACAGATTTCTGGAACTACAAAAATAACACCACAAAATCTCTAATAGGACTGCATGCACTGAACTGGTTAAGGCTGTTGCTGTGGACTTCTTCCCTAACACACAAACAAATTAGAGACCTCATATTGTGTCACGTGAATAACCTGTTTATAAGTAAACACGTGTATTTAAAGAGAAGATCTTCCAGATCAATTACAAATCTGCTAAATTAACTGATGGCTGAGTGCTGTTCCATGTCCCACCTCCTGCCAGGGGAAGGTCTGGCAGCTTCCAGCCGCTCTGCCGTGGGCTCAGGGCTGCTGATGCTCGCAGGAGCAGCGGGGCCAAGGGTTTGCTGCTCAAGGAACACAGCCCTGAGCTTCCAGCAGCTGCCACAACATCTTGCAAATAAAGTCAGAGCCCTCCCTCTGCAATTAAGGAGGCTGCTGGGCTAATTCCTGGGCTAAGGGTGCTTCTGCCCCAGCCCAGCGGGTGGAGGGAGGGCCGGGCTCTGCTTTCCGTGGAACCAGCCCCCGGGGCTGGACAGGAGCTCCGGGTGCCCGGGCACAGCAGGGCACGCAGAGGCAGCAGAGCAGCATGAAATGCCCCTGCTCTTCGCAGCTTCACAAGCCAGGCTCACAAAGATGCTGAGGCAGCTGAAGGTGCAGGCAGACACCTGGGGCTGCTCACAAAGAGCCGAGCACGTTTTGTGTGTCTGGGCTTTGGGAACCTGCCAGACTACCCCAAAAGCAACAATGGACTCACATTTCCTGGGGTTTTTTTCCCTAAAGCTTGCTCCCTCTGATAGGTTTTCCCTTCTGCATGCCTTTGCAGAGTGAATTTTCAGCAGTCCCTGGGTCCTTTGATAGCTCCAAGTACCTGCTCAATTCACAGCAGTGTGAGGTGCCACTGTTTTACTGTGCAAATTTGATCTTGCAAAGAACAAAGCCAAAAGACTTACAACTCCCAAGGTGTCATCTTTTTATGCTCTGACATGCTCAGAAATTCTGTTGTAATTTCCTTCTAAGTAGTCTAGGGTTAATGAGACTGAAGAGAATAATAGGAAGGAAATAAATAATTATATACTCTCTTTTTTTTTCTTTTTTTCCAACATGTCCCAAATGTCACCTTTGACCTGGCTTTCTATTTCTGGCATGGACTAAACTCCCTCTATTTATTTAGCAGCCTACACACCATTACAGTAACATAGCAACAGTACTTTCAGTTGTGAATTTGAAAAAAAAGCAAAGCAAAAAAAAGAACTTATGAACATATTAAAACTGTTAAAGCATTGCAGTCTAGTAACACTTCAATAAATGCTTAGGGTTTTTTTTGGGGTTTTTTCCCCTTTAAATACCAGAATTATTAAGCTTCCAGTCTGCAAACCCAAGGGAGAGGGATGAACAGGGGAACCAAAGCAGTGTCACCACCACGAAGCCTGTTCTTCCTATGCCAACCTCATTGTCCCCTAACCTTTCTGTTTGTCTTAATGATGTTTCAGCTTGACTATTTATTGGGCTCAGAGCAGATGAAAGCAGGAGTTTGGGGAGGATTCTGAAATAATGATGGGGTTTAGCTGGTGGTTTTCCATCTATTTTCAGAAACAGTTCACCATTATTTTATAATTTGTAGCTCAAGGCTGGTATGACACTCAGTTATCTGTCAAAAAGGAATATTTTAAAAAGTATAAAGTGTAACAGTAACAGGAGTATTGGGAGTACCAGCCCCATTTTCAGCTGACAGTCCAAATCTCACTGTTTTACTCAGAAAGTTAACCAGTGAAGATCTGTAAAAGCAGCCCTGGAGTCAGGGGAAGACCCAGTGAAAACATGTTGCAAACCTTTATACAGTGGGAGCAAAGCACTTGAAAATCTCAAAAAACCCAATTCCCTGAGCTACTTGAGTGCTTCTTATTTTTAAACCTAAGGCCTCAGTGAGAATGCAATTATTTTCTTAGGATGGGTTCAAAATGTTCAACTTATTAAAAATACAACTTCTTAAGCTTGCAAAGCTTCCACTATAACTCTCAGTAAACAATCCAGATGATGTAGCTGGAGCAGCAGCGAACACTTGGCGAAGGAGCACTATCACTTCTCCTGAAGCTGTTTCTTCACTGCTCCTGTAAACTCAGCTGGCATCTCCTGGGATGTTTCCTGTGCTCCCTCTGTGACCTGCTCAGCTCAGTCACCTGGGAGTGCCAGGGCTTTCCTGTGGAACCAGCAACAGCCCCTGGGATGCAGCTGTGCAGCGGCACCCAAAGCTGGCTTCCCCAGCGCTCCAAAGCCGCGAAGAAGTTTGGTAAAGCTTGTGGCTGTACTGCTCCATCTGTGAAGTCTGCAAGCAAAACACAGCTCACGCTTGTTCTGAACTATCGGCTTCTCCCTGGCACGACCAGTTCGTGTCAGCTGGAAAAAAATGGCTCCACAACTGCAAAATCCTTGAACTTCCACAAACAGTTTGCAAGTCTGGTATGTGAAAACAGACTGTTCACAAACTATGTGCTCTGCTGACATTACAGCAGTTGCAAAGTTAGAAAGGGTCCCCTCATGGCCATTATTCTGTCCAACAGAAATATGAATACATAACCCACGGTCTCAAGACTTGGGAGTCACAGGATGAATATTTATCACTAAAAGGCCTCACAGAAAGCATTGTCTTGTAAAAAAAGCGTTGTCAAAAATGAGCCAAAAACTGTCATATGACAATCTAAGTTCACTTTAAATTAACACTCTCATTTAAGTAATTTCAAATTCATACTAATAACATTTTACTGCCGTTCTGTGAAATGCTCTGTGAAAAGGGATCCTGGATAACTGAAATGTGCTGTTCAGGGCTTTTGTGGAAAGCTACAATGCAGTTTTGACTGCAGGGGTCAGGTGGGGTTTTTGGCATCAGGAGGGAAGGGAATAACAAAATCTCTAAGAACAGTTGTCTCATTCTAACAATTACAAAGCTATGAATGAATTAGCCTCAGAAAGGGAGTATTTTTCTGGCACAAAGACTAGGCATCAGTTTTGCTCTATTTTGAACTAAGCTGCAGCAAATATTGAGTTTTGCATGGCTATGTGTTTGTTTGTTTACTTTCCTGATGCAACACAAACTGAAGCAAGTCAAGGACATTATTGTAAAGCAGAAAAAAATTTAAAAGTTAAAGCATTGCATTTTATTTAACAATTAAATGAGAGAGAAGAAAATATATTTTATCTGGCTGCATGTAATGTTTTGACATGCAAATTTTATTTCAAAACCAGCATTTTTTCCTTGCCTTATCACATTGCTAATTCATTTCCAAATCAAATGAAAAGGACAAAAAAGCAAACAACAAGTAACATTTTAGGAATAAACTTGTCCCTTTCCCTAAAAACCGATCAAATTTTCATAACAAATATTCATAACATTTTAATGTATTATTGGTATAAATAATGTGTTTATCCATATTTCCATAGATTACATGCTACAACAAAGACTTCACCAAAGTATGACTTGTAATGCATTTTCCTCTGAGCCATGTTTGACTGCATCACCCATTTAATTACCACTCCAGTTAACATTTCCTTCTCTCTTTCAAACTAGCATGTTTTTGTAAGGCACTATTTTTGAATGCAAAGGCCTGATAACTTGTGGGTTTCTGTTTTGAATAGAAACCAATAGCTGGACATTCCTGTGCACTGAAAACATGTAGTCAAAGATTAAACTGGGGCTTCAGGACTATTATGGCTCCACCCAAATAAATAGTTCAAGGGAAATTATTCTGATACACAGGTTGCCAAGAACAGCAGTGTTTTTTAGAAATTATTTCTTTCTTAGAAGTCAACCTATCTCATTAAGCACTGCATTTAAACTATCAAAACATCGTTAAAATGGAACAAAATGGTCTACAATAAACACCACATTTAACTTACCAAAACAAGGTCTGATTTGCACATAGCTAATTACAAATGTTTAATTCCAGTGATGGAAACTCCTCCCTAACATAAATATTCTGCTGTTGTTTTACCAGTGAGATCGATTTGTACAGGATTTCACAGAGAAGGGAACTGCCACACAGGAGCTTCTGTTTGAAAGCCTTCATGTTCTCAAAATTCAGTTATTTTTTAATATACAAACCAGACAGTATATACACTGGATATTAAAATGAAGTAACAACAGAAAAAAACATAGGCACAAAACATACAACTGGATAAAGGGCTCTGACAACTTTAGCCCACATGACTCCTACTTCCACCCAGCCTATGAACCACAGTTACAAAACCCACACAAACTGGTTAAACCAACTCAGGGAGCTGGGGATATTTATTCAGGAAAGTATGAAAGGTGGTCAGAATTCTCTGTTCAAAAGGGACAGCACTCAACAGGTGAAGCTTTGTAAGAAGCATCTAGAAGTAGAAAGACTTAAGGATAAAAATTAAATTTGGGTTTCTTCTTGAGAATATTTTTCAGAAACTTCCCCCAAACTCCAAAGCAGCAGAAGTACTTGACCTCACAAAGCACTTGGGGATTTCTTTCAGGGGAGGGTGGCAGTGTCCTCTGGTGACAGCAGCCCAGTGCTGGATCAGAGAGCAGATGCTCTCCATCCCACCCGCCCTTCGCAGTGCTCTGCAACTCCTGTTCCTATTACTTCAGCGAACTCTTCCATAATTCTACTTTACTTTTTTCTTCTTAGTAACTTCCTGTTTGTTCTCCTGATAAATACCAGAACTTCAGCTAAAAATGGAGAAGTCGCCTAGATTCTCTTATCTTCTAAACCCCCAGCCTTGGTGTGCTGCGGTTGGGTCCTGGCAGATCCCCCAACGGTCAGAGCTGGGCTGGGCTCTGCTCCGTGCTTCTGGCAGCACTTACTGCCCCACACACACACAGAGCAGCAAAGAACTCTGCCCCACCAGCTTTTGCCATAGGGTACATACATTTACACCTCAATTTGTTTTCTCAGACCAGACACTCCAAGAAGAAGCGTGGTAGGAAGTGCAAGGCTGCATTTTCTAATATGGGGTCCATTTGGGACTCTTGTTCTAGAGATGTTGACAACAAATTTTGATTTTCAACAATGTATGAAGAAATCAGTCACTCAAGTAAAGTGGGAAACTTGCCCTTTTTTGAACAAGTGGTCTTCCCTCATCAATTTGAATAGTACTGAAGATTAAAAATAGCTCTTCAGCTGGGGTACAGCTGCACAGTGTTAGCTCAAATGGAGCTGCAGTGACTCACAACAAGCAAACATCTGTATATGGCCCTCTACTACTGCAAACCACATAACACTAACAGCAAGTAAACACTGGCAGGGCTTTCAGAGGAGCTACTGCTGTTGCACACTGTGTGACAAACAATGGGACAGCGATTTGAGGAGAGGTTGCAATTAGCTGTGTGTTAAAATTCCCATCTCATTTTTCTCGTCAGCACATGAGCAATGTGTCATCTCAATAGCATGGGTCTCTTATTTCATGAGACATTCTCTGGGCCTTCTATGTTGTTTTTCCTTTCGTCGTGACTTTTTGCACTTGCTGTGTTAAGTCCTTTGTTTTCAAGGCCATGAAACCATTCCTTCCTTCCACCTCCCCCAATAAATAAACAACAAATAATAACAGTCAGTGATCAGATAAATTTCCACATGAAAACCATCAAGGAGCCAGCTGTTCAATACTGAAAATACAGAACTGGGATTGATCTACTCAGCATCAATATAAGGAATTGTGAAACCCATCAAATTTGAAGCAGATTTCCCCATTAAATCTAATTTCCTGCAGAGGCTGGTATTCACTGATCCACTAACATCAACAGCAAAAATCTTCAGTGTGTTTTCCTCCTGTGGGGCTGAATGTCAAGCTATGACTGATACTTTATATTTTTGGTCTAGAGCAGGGTGGACTTTACCTCCATCACCACCACTTCTTAGTTTTTGTTAGCAGCTTCTTCCTCTCTGTCTCCTGCCCCATAGCAGCTTCCCCACAGCTCTGGCTGTTCCCTGGCACCCTCAGGCCCACGCAGACCTGGTCGGTGAGAAAAGCTGGAACGGAGTGGGGAAATGAAAGCAGCACAGCTTTCGGGTCACACTCAGAGGAGAAAGTACTGCAACACACACTAAATACTCTCCTGGGAGACTCCTTGCACAACAGCCTCTATAGAGAGGCTGACGTGGTGGTTTCATGGTTCAAGTATCAGATTGAGAGAAAAGCATTGTCCATGCCATTAAATCACTATTAGAGTATTTGCCTGATGTAGCTCACTGTTAGAGTACTTGCCTGATGTAGCAAAGCTCCCTCTGCTTTCTAACGAATTCTTTGTGTTTAGCATTAAGCTCTCTGTTTTTACAGAAAGTTACACTAGGGTAATTAATCTCATGTTCGTTTCCTGCACATGCAAGAGAGCAGCCTTTGTTAGGGAATGATAAGACACTTCTAAGAATAGTGTTACTAAGAGCATCGGCTTTGTGAGACATTGCAGGAAAATACAGCCTCTTAACACCTGCTTTTCACTTTGAAAGTTTTGAAAATAATGTTCTGCTTACCTAGAGGCAAATTCGGACTTGTTTATGTGTAGAAAACCTAATTGCTTTCACCAAAGAACAAACATAAATGAAGGTATACTTTGGTCTTCAGGCTCCAGTCTTGGAAAGAATAATTTGTTTAATTTTATAAACACTGCAAATACTCCCAGTGGCTTCAGTGGGATTACTGCAGTTCCCAATCTCACAACCTGAGTTCATTGCTTTTTCTGATCTTTTAACGACATAATCCACTGAAATTAAATGGATTTTCTTCTGATAAATGTAACAGATGAACGATTAAGAATTTATCTGTGTGTAAAACACTGGACCCTCAGGTCAGACCTTACAAAGGCCGGATGCTGAACTCAGGAAAATGTAAACTGGGAGACAATCCCATGAGAGCAAATGAGGCTGGGCAGCGTACAGAGGTCCCGTGAGCAGCAGGCCAAGCTGGCACTTGAAGCTCCCTGGAAGCATCGGCTCACACCATGGGCTTTTCCAGCTGGACACAAAGGGTGGTGTTGAACTCGGGGATTTATGTGTGTTGTCAGTTCAGAACCAGAGCCAACACCATTCTCCTGTACGCGGTTGACACTTGACACTTACTGAAGTCAGTTTAAACAGGCATTGTTTTAAAGCCCTGTTGTTTTTAAGCAGTCACCGTGGTTCAGCCTGAGCTAGCTGCTACCCCAGTGCAAGATGCAGGAGCTGCCATGCTGGTGAGACTCTACGAAAAATAGGGGAAAAGTAGATTACAGCAGGTGAGAGACAATTTCCATTTGGTTTGTAGCATCCACTGTGTAACCAGTCATATGAGAAAGGACGTTAAGCTTTGCTGTACTTGCACCAGATTTCCTTCTGCTTTATTATGGACCAAGGACTACCTTATCCTCCTAAATAGAAAACAAAGCTTAATCTGCTGAGATCTGGCTAATCTAATGGTGTTTGGGGAATAATACAGACCAAATTTCCCCTGGTTTTGTAGTGCAAAATCTGAGCAGAGCAGACTGCAAGTAGCCTTGTGAGCTGATCAGAGCCCCTGTTGTGACTATTATCTTGACTGTATAATGGGGGCTTTCAAATCCCAGCTTTATCACATTCTGTTTTCTCTACTTTGCCCTTTTATGAATATTGAGTCATCAAAAATAGCTTCACTGACAGAGTTACTAATGATACCAGCTGGGTGAATCAGTGGCTCTTACACTGTGCCTGCCATACAGTGCTATTAGTACACTCGTTACAAAATACAGCAAAAATGAGATGCCCATAATTTATTTGCAGCTCCCGTGAGACACATCATAGTGGCTATTTTAGAATTGGAAAATGCTAACTGAACAAAGCAAATATTCAGCCATTTCAATGCAATACTGTGGTCTACAGGAAGAAACTCTGGCTAAGAAGAAGTTAAATATAATTCCAAGTAAATTATCCTTTCTGCTAGTTTTTAGCCAAAGAAAAAATACACTACCAAATGATATCCACCATATTCTTCCACAAGACAGTTATGCCTCATATTACCGGGAAAAGCTAACATCAGCACTCCAGAGAAAATGCTGATAAACAGAAGTGAATACGACAAATGATGTAAGCTGTGCCTACGGCTCGGAGCGCCAGAGACACGGCCGGCGGCATCCTCGAGTACGGTGCAGGGCTCCGGGGGAAGTCAGGTTAGAAGGGCATGACTCAAACGGGTATTACCGATTCCAAAAGTGTCACAGCAGAACATAACAACGTGCCTGATGAAGAACCACCACAAATGAGTATGCAAAATGGCTCATGAGGGGCTTATATTGTTAATGCTGTCCCAAGCAAATTTTTAAGGGTCATTTATTCCTACCCAGATCCTTGCACCCCTGCAATGAGACAGTTTCCTATGTTTGCAACACACATCCTTTTTTTCCTTTTTTTTTTTTTTTTTTTTCTTTTTTTCCAGACAAACAGGCAGGCAGATAGAGAATGAAACAAGGGGCCCATAGTGCAGTTGCAGATCTCCATTCAGGGCTCGCTTCTTCTCCCCAGCCCCCTTCACCTTTCAGCTATCAGGAACTTTACAGCACAGCATCTTCCAGCACCTCTTTATCACAGACCAAAAAGCTTTCTGAAGCTTTCTGCTAACAACTGCATCTGGCATTGGTAAATAAAACTATTGCATATGTTGCCTTTAGCAAGTGTCATAGAAATTACAGAGCATCTTAACAAAACCGAGCCTCAGAATTTAAATTACTAGAATTTTGGCTGTTTGGCTTTGGGTTTTTTTTCCCCCTTTCCTTTTAGGATGTTCTTGTCTGTCCCTGGAAAAGTGACATCTGCAATTCTATTACAACAATTCTGTTAGTTACAGCAACGTTAACTGAAACCGAAATGCGGTTTTTAACCTAAAATATGTTGCATAACAGCTGAAATACTGTAATCTTACGAGCCGGGAAAGGTTAATTCCAGAAGGCACAAGAATGTCGGTGGAACTAAAATACTCCATAAGCGCATGGACTTGGAATTCTTTTTGTTTTGGTCCAAGGCGAAGCCGAAACGGGCGAGAGATTTCAAAAGAAGAGTCAGACAGCGAGCACATGCCGAAATCCCTTTAGTGAGAAAAAAAAATATCAGCAAAGCCTCTGCACTTACGTATCTCTTGAGTTTCTTCTCGGGGGGTGATTTGATGAGCCATCCAGTGCAAACCACGTCCCCCGAGCTCATCTTCCCCCCGGGTGCGGAGCGGCGGAGCGGGAGCCAGGGTGCGGGCTGCCAGTGCGTGTGTGCTTGTTATGTGCGGGTGTGTGTCCGTCCGTCCGTCCGTGCGTCCGTCCGTGCGTGTGTCTGTGTGTGTGCTAGGATGTAAGTGCGTGAGTGTGTTTGCTGGGATGCGAGTGCGTGTGTGCTCGGATGTGCGTGTGTGCTTGCTGGGATGTGAGTGTGTGTTTGCTGGGATGTGAGTGTGTGTTTGCTGGGATGTGAGTGTGTGTGTGTTTGCTGGGACGCGTGTGCCCGGCCGTGTGTGTGCGTGCCGTGTCCGCCCGAGTGTGCGCCGGTGTGTGCGGGCGTGTGTGCGCCCGTGCGGGTGCGCGGCTGTGTGTATTGTTCCCAGCCAGTTCGCACCGCAGCAATCAGCTTCCTTCAGCTGCGCTCTGCTGCGGCTCCAGCCCGCGGAAGAAGTCATGACATTGATCACTGACACGGCCAGCCCTCCCTCCGCCGCCAGCACAATGCAACACACCGAGCACGTGATGGGCGGCCGGGGCTCGCCGCCGCCGGCTGCGACACCCCCGGCAGCGGCAGCGGCAGCGGCAGCGCCCCGGACAGCGCGGCCCGGAGCCCGCGGATGCTGTGAGCCCCTGCCCGGAGCCCCGCGATGCCGGCAGCCCCTGCCCGGAGCCCCGCGATGCCGGCAGCCCCTGCCCGGCGCCCCGCGATGCCGGCAGCCCCTGCCCGGCGGAGAGGGGTGGGCGAGCCCCGCGGCTGAGCCGTGGGAGCGCCGGTGACCGCGGAGGTCCCCGTGGGGACCCGGCACGAGAAGGGCTCTGTCCACAGCGGGAGGCAAAACCAGGGCCGGTGGGGCCGGTCCCCACTGAAATCTCCTCTACAGCTTCCAACACCTATTAAGCTTCGTTAGTCTGTGGATTTAAGGGTTTTTCCAGTAGCATTTAGCCCCCTGTACGAATTTTACAGGAATAAACTTGATTTTTCTGCTCTCATCCTCACAGATTTTTCAGAAACATACTGTTTCAGAAAGTGACTTCAAGGAGACTGCCACTCCACTGTCAGAACCAAAAAATACGCCCACAGAGTGCATAATATTGCCGATACCCTTGTAGTTTGTGCCTCTTTCCAGGGTGGCAAACTCCTGCCTTTTCAAGGACAGGGCAATCTGTGTTCATTTTTCAGAAGACTTTAAAAACTCTGACTTACTTAAAGAGGATGCAGTGGTTCTTCACTGACTTCACTCTGTTACTTAGAGGAGTCTCTCCTGCACTCAGAGTGCAGCCTGACCCTGCAGGGTGAGATCAGCACCAGCACTCTGCCCATGGCAGAGTTTAATCTTTTCATAGAATTGTTCTGTGAAAAGCCCAGGTCTCTGCTGGGGTTCTTTGGCAGGCCAGGCTGACAACAGCTTGCAGTGTCACTTTTCAAATCTCACAAACTAGAAATGTGTTTTTCAAGTTTTTAAGCAAAAAGGTGATTGCAATATGTATTTATTATATTTAATATAATATGCACTATAAATGACGTAACTGTATAAATACAGGCCCTATGTAAATTCACATAAAAATATAAATAAATCTGTACAAACTCATAGATTCCTGTTGCTAGTGCTTTACATTATCACTGGTCTCAAAAGAATCCTATAGTAAATGAAAACTGTCATGAATAAACTACAAGCATATTTCAAATGTGCTCTGACTTTTTTAGATATGTTTTTGTTTGAGAATGGCTTTCATGCAATCTTGCAGTATTATTTGATTCCCAACCTTCTATTCTACTACCACCTTCACTCAGCTCCATTTATCCATTATCCGCAGTGATGTTTTAACAACTTCACATGTTTAACTGCAGGTTTGTGAACAAGGCTTTGCAACACTTCTTCTTGGTGAGATATATCCAGCCATGGAACTTATTTAGGAAAAGAAAGTCACACTTTCCTTCCATATGTGACTTGCCTGTGTCACCCTGACACATACAGTTGCCTTGAACTAAAGGCTTTAAAACGTCCAAATGTCAAAATAAAATGAGTTGGGGTACACTTCATGTGTTATCCCTGCACTGTCCTAACAACATCCATTTTTTACTGGATCATGCTTCAGACAGATGGCTTCCCTTGTGCAGCTGCATAGCCACTTGCAGAAAGGCAGCAGAGGGAGTGGGGAGGGGACAGGACAGGGGAAAAAGGAGCCTGGGCTACCAAATGAATTTAAACATTGAATAGCAGATCACATCCTTAAGGAGAGCTCTGGCTCTGTCTTTGCTGTGGTCAGTGACAATGCTGCTTAAATCACCAGCAGTCCCCATCCTTGTCCCTGCACTTCTGCCATCAGCTCCACTGCACAGACATGGTGTATTTCTGTGTCTACATGAGGAACTGAATCACAAACCTGACTGTTTGGAAAAGAATGAGTCAAAAAAACAGAGAGAGATTATTTTCCAGCTGTATCAGGACTAGTTTCCTGATCTGATGAATGCTGTGACCCGCAATAGCATGTACCTTATCAAGGGAGGGGGTGATGCAGGGGCAATAAGAAGAAATCAGCAGTTGCTTAAATTGGCACTTCTGCCCAAAACCCGCCTGCTGAGTGGTAGCCATGGTGACAGGGAGGGGTGCAGTGATTCTGTTCCCTGCTCGATGTGTCACTCCTCTGTCAGAGGCTCCTGTCCTCTGGAACTGCTGGAATGGCTCAGCTGCCTGCGAAGCACCTGCCCGGCCACTTGCACTCAGCACATTCAGAATAAATAAAATCTGTGCCAGCTTACTTATGATGCCAGTAGCCTGAGGAGAAATACAGGAAGCCATAATTAAGCAGAGCATGTGGGGGTTAACGTGTTTGTTATGAAAGCTGCTGTTGCCTTCTTGGTATTTGTGCTCCAAACATTAAAAGAGCAAATAAAGTTATTTTCTTACACTGACAACTTTCATTGTGCTGATAATGTACCACTCATGCATGTGTTTGACAATAACAGGCTTAAAAATTAATGGTTTCTCATCCTGATGCAAGAAGTGGGATTTCACTTTTCTCCTGATCCATGCACAAATTTTTCAGCCACATTTAAATCATTAAATTATTTTCTTAAATCCATCATCATGATGGTGAATGACAGGGTCTTTGTTTTAAAAATCTTACAGTTGAAGAGATGTAGAGAGTGAACTGATGCTGGAAATAGAATGGAAAGTTCTCAGTCCTCTCTTCTACTGCCGAACAGGTTGTTTTCCCCTTCCTAAGGACATTATCCAGAGGTGCTACCACTGTCACGGATCAGCTTGGCCTTGGCCAGTGGCATGTCTGTCTTGGAGCCAGCTGGTCTTGGCTGTGTTGGCCATGGAGGAAGCATCTGCCAGCTTCTCACAGATGCCACCCCTGCAGCCCCTCTGCTGTCAAAAGCTTGCCACACAAAGCAACACCGCCCTCCCCAGACTAACCTCGTATGTGCCACTAGCAAAGATCACAGCAACCATGGTCAGTTTGACCCTGGATGTGTGCAATTCACATCAGCCAGATCCCTAAGAGAATTCTCTGCTTGTCATGGAAGTACTGGTGTACTCCTTCCATTTCCTGATGTCCCAGAGGAAAACAACACTAATAAATCAGAAGATAACAAAATGGCTACTTGCATTGATGGGAATCTCCTTCATGACTTGACAGACCACTGATAGAAGTGAAGCCTGCTATTTAAGCTTATCCATTTCTATGGATAAGCAACCGAGGCTGTTATCATTAATTCTGAGGTTAGTGAAAGCTCTTATTTCCTTGTGCACAAATGGATAATCAGGATGGAAAAAAATCAGAAGGATTTATTTCATTCACAAATTTATAGGTATAAAAGGAGAAAGAGATGCCGGAGTTATCTCAACTGACATTTCCACAAGCAGATAGTTTTCTGAGAATTTAGCCTCACATTTAATTTACAACACCACGCAGGCATTGAGACGGTTGAGGTGCATGCAAGAGACAGCCATAGCCCTGGGAGAACAGCCTTTTTCTCTCATCTAGCAACTGATCCCTGTTTACATATGGAACTCGCAGCACACTTACTCAGCAGAATGCTAACATGCCTCTGCAGCATTCTCTCAGCAAGCAGAGAAGCCCAGTGCCACAAAAAGACATGACACAGTATATATGTTCCAGCTGTTCCTGACAGTTACCACTCCGCTCCCCCCTGCAGACAAGTATTTCACTCTCTCTCTCTCTCCATTCACAAGGACAAATTTAGCAAAGTCACGGGATAATTCAGCCCCTGCTCTTCCTTTCAACAGCCTTTCCTCACCATACAAATCAGGTCTAAAGGAGGAATGCACTCAGATCCTCAGAGTCACGATTTATTGCTGTTGTTTAAACAATTAGCTACCAAAACTGGAGCCTGACCACAGGCCCAGGGTGATGCTGACCCATCTGCACTGCGCTGTTTGATTGATGAATATATTCTGCCTGGTTTGTGCTCTGTCACCCCCAGGACCTTGGTGGCAGTGACACCCCATGGGCAGACACCTGATTTCGGAGCAGGAGCCATTGTGAAAAGAGACAAAGACAGCAGAGGAACGTTGCTGCGGTTTTGCTCCAGGAAGCTGTGAACTGTGTAAGCTGCATGTGGGGATGGCCTTTATTGTTGTGGACAGGGCAGAATCTAATTTTACCAAAAGCTCTCATGACACATGGGGAGAACTCTGTCAAACCCTTTCAGAAAACAGACCAACGCCCTCTGGCACTAACCTCCTCTGGGAAACAGCAGCAGACATCCAGCATCTCATAGCAAAGTCTCCTGTTTAGGAAAATAGCTGGTGGAAGACTGGAGTTCTGCTGAATAGTGAATTTATTTACAAATGTAAAACTGTCTTTTTCTGAAGTGGGAGTGGCAACAAACAGGTTCACTTTGGTTCAAACCTCTGCCCCAGCTCTTTTGCCAGCTGAGAGGTTTCTCTCTTCTCTGTCATCCACAAAAGAATGCACTAATAATTGTGGATTTGCTAACTTTCAGCTTCTGTTTGTAGACTAATAAACAATTTTATGATGTCTACACAGGTGATGAAGTAAGTCATGGCTGTTCCTTTCCACATGTGAATCAGTAGCAAACATTTTGTGAGGATTTCCTCATGGGGTAATGATATTACTGGCCCCTCAAGGTCAGCAAATAATCCCTGCAGTTAAGAGAGGAGATACAAAGGCTTTTTTAAAGACCCAAAATTTCTATTATAACTGTCCTAGTAACTTTTATGAGTTAAGAAAAACCTACTTCATTTTTCATACACAACAATGATCAGTACTCAGCTCACACAAGGTCTACTTTATATGGCAATTTGAAGGAGTTTACCTTTTTTACTTTATTAAAGGAACCCAAAATATTCTATTTGACATCAAGATTTTGATATGCTTCTTCCAGATCAGAAATAACAAATCATTATGTGAATTTTAATATCCTGAAAGCGAGGATTTGCTGAGACCAGTTTACTCCAGACTAGCTTAAAGAGGGGTCCCACATAGGTCTGAAGAAACAGATGGAAAAAGAAGTCTGTAGTTTTATGTTTAGATGAAAAAATATCTATGTATTTTCAGACTCATAAATGTGAAAGACTCACCATGAAATGGAGGATGGGTCTCAGCTTCACCCAAATTTTCCTGCTGAGACCAGACAACTCTCTGGAGTGATGAGAAAATTAACCCAGGAGAATTAACACAGGACACTGCCTGCCTCTGTTCTCTAGATTGCCCAAAAATGCCTGAGAATAAATAGGAACCTTACCTGTTACACTTGGGAGAAATGTTCATGCTGATGGCAGAACTGTGGGTGAGAGACCTTCCCTCTCTAGGCAATTAACTATGTTTAATATGATTGAATAGAGCAAAATACAGCAAATAGAGCATAAAGAAATACACCAAAATACAGCAAACAGACCAGATTTCTGAACTCTGTGTGGAAAAGGTTGCTCAGAGTGAATAATGCAAATGCAGGAAAGAAGGGATTGTTTTGATGACAGCTGTGTGTTTGAGACTGTTACAAAAAAAGGAAGAATCAGTACAGGATGAGGAAGAAAGAAGGCCCAGGCAGTCAGGGAAGCAAAATAGCAGAAAAAAAAAAAAAAAAGACAGCAAGGGAAAAAGCAGACACATATCCTATGTGGCCTAGGATAAAATACTTTTGTATTTTGTACCCCTCAGCAGAAATGGATAGTACTCTGGAAAATATAATAGCTTCGGTCTAGTTTTTCACAGTGTGTAGGTCTTTACAAGTAAAAATAGATATAAAGGACAAGATTACAAGTATTTTCACAGCAGGGTAAAGCCTATGGTAACTGAAGTGATGACTTTTGTCTTATGGAATGGATCTGCCATGTTTGCAAGGCTTAGGCAGGCAGCATCCTTTTGTGCATTTCCTGTGTTCAAAGGAAATCCTGGTGCATGCTAAAACCTTTAAACAAGAACTGTTACATTTACAAATAATCTGTGATCGGTGTGAAATCAAACCCACAGGCTTTTGGTTAAGAGAGAGATAATTTGTTTTGGGCAAAGCAGTAAGAGAATTCCTTGTGAAGAAGAAATTGAGATTGTGAAGAAGAAATTGACCAACCAACATTTAAGAGACCAACATGCAAGAGAGTTAAAGGCTGTACTGCACCAACATGCTCACTGGATTCTCACAGATATTCCAGATTTTGTAATACTCTGTGTTTGTTAAGAGCAGTTTGTTTTTATATATTATATGTTTTATATATTATATGTTTGCTTTATATATTATATGTTTGCTTTCAATATTGCAAAATGACTGCATAGGTTGGGGAGAAAAAGATGCCATTGAAGAGAGTAGCAAATTATGCTTCAGTTTTATTTCAGTTGGAGGAAACTTTTGACAGCTTTTGCTTTGATCTAAAATCTCTTCTGGTCAGGGACTGTCTTCTTGAGACAGTGCTCAGATTTTGGCAAAGTAGAAGCTTATTACAACAGGAAATATTTTATGACTTCCAGAAGAATCACCAATCATTGTTATATCTGGATGACATCATGCTTTGTAGGTGGGCAAAATCTGGCATTCAGGACAGAATACACAGTTGTAAAACTGTTTATTAAAGCCTGGTTATGATAGCTTAAACTGATACAAATTAGTGTGGCTGCAATCCCACCCTTCATCTTGCTGTAGATCCGTTTTGCTGCTGTATTGGCACTGGCCCCTGTGTGCGTGGGCAGTTGAGTTGTTTTGCTGGGCTGATCTGAGGAAAAAATAATAACTCTCTTTGTTAGGATCAATTTTGTTTTTTAGAATCTAGAACTAACCCACTGCTCACCTGCAGAAACACCAGTAATAGTGCAAGGGGTCAGGAACACAAACTGTGAGAGCTCCTGGCTCTCCCAGTGCGACAATGAACACACAGCCAAAAAAAAAAAAAAAAAAAAAAAAGGTTAGCATAAACCTGCGTAGTTGGGAAATACAGGGATGTTAGAAGACTTTCCAGTACCACAATAAACCTCTGGCTACTAAAGCCTGGATTGAAAATGCAATATTGGGATAAAGTTGTAAAAACAAAGAGTATTTGTACAGCTATCAACACTTTGAATCAGACACAAAGGACACATCAGCTATTTTGTTATAGTTCCCAATGCTGAATGTGGTCTTGCATTTGCAAACCCTTTTGGCAATGCCAGAGACACTCCACTGGGTGAAATGAAAACTTGATACAGAAAATTGATGTGTTGGTACGAAGCCTGCACCACAAAAACCCCAACAAACAAACAAGAGAAAAAAATAAACAAGCGAAAAGAACCCCAAACCCAAACAACAAAACCCTCACAAAACCTCTAAGCAACTACAACAAAATCATGCAAACCCTTTTGTACAAGAATATTCAATGTCAAGTCTATGAGGGCACACTGTTGCCTGTTAGTGATGCAGAATCAGGGACATTTGTTTGTAGCCATGAACTGCACTGCTCTCATCTCTCGGCTGCTGCAAAGCCCTACAGCCACGGATATCCTCAGAAATGGCATCTTCAGCAAAACCTGGCTTAGGTGGCACAGACATGAGTGGCACATAAACCAAGAGCACATTTGAAAAGCACCTTCTTTATTGTAAGCTCTAGAGGAGGAGTTCTAGCCTTCTTTCTAATCCTATGAACAAGAAAATAATCTGGAACTCTGAGGTTGGTAAACTTGGAAGGAACCTGTGAAATAAGGAACTGAATGAAACAGGTAAGTGCAAGAATGCATAGAACTGTGCTACTGGACACAGCCAAGGCTACTTGTAGAGAAATAGCCTGTTACAAACAGCAATATTAAAATAGCAACACTTGATATGAGCATTTTAAGCAAGTAGGTAGCACTGCTGCAGTGAGGGTAACGTGTGCTTACTGTGGTTGATCACACTTGGAGGCTGATGTAGGCATGGAGATAAAGGTGGCAACTATTCAAGTCAACTTGCAAATATCCCAGAGGGAGCTGTGTTACCTCCAGATCCTGATGTTTATATATAAAGCTGGATTATAAAGCTGTTTATTGCTTACAGTTAACATGCATTGCACAGTTGTGGTTAAAGTTAATTGCTGGTATGATTAAGCTAGAAACGACCAGTGTCCTAGAAGTGGATTTTGGACTATGCCATTCACTGGAGAGCCTCCTGAATGTGCATGTGGGAGTGAACAGATCCCAGAGTAACAGGACACAACCTTCCCAAGGACCTTCTTAGCAAAACCCTTTTGCCATTCTATGGGAAAGTGCTATATGTACATGATACAGTTATAGAGGTAATTAAACAACAGCTAGTAAAAGATGGTTTACAAAGTAATTTTTTTTATTTCTTTCCTGTTCCTAATCAGAATAGTTTCAAGACTGAGCAGCATTCACATAGAATAGTCCTCAGGCTGCCGGATCCCCTTGTCAGGACTGCCACAGCTGAGTACAGGCCGGTGTTGCCACCTGGTGGCACCTGACAGCGGCACTGCCACTTGGAAATAGGACTTTCAAGTCGGCAAACACACACATCACAACTGATATCTAAAACACATTTTATTATTTAAGCTGTTGCTTTGTACAGAATCAAGGTTTTACTGCTAACAGCAGATCACCATCCCCACGGTGCATTCACATGGTTCCATTTCACCAACACTGAGTTTCTTTGGCTGGGAGGCCAACTCCTCCTGCTTACCAAGGGGCTCAGGTGGTCTTTGAAGGCTCCTCTTTTTCCAGCAGGTGCCTGCATAATCCTCTCAGTCCCCTTCTAGTCAGCAGCCACAGCCACTGCTCTTCAGCTCTGGTCTGAGTTACAAACCTGTTGCCAGCAGTGGCCTTGCATGGATTTGGCAGATTCTTGGTGTGTTGAGTTTATTTGTTCTCATGAATTCAGCAGCCTGCTGGGTCACAGCTCCAGCGTTTGTCAACTCGCACAAAGTGGCTTGTAGAGCAGCTTGTCCTAGAAAGTAATTCTACAGAATAATAAGATTTATTTAAGAAGTTACCCAAACCCAGTTATATCTGTGTTAGAGAAATGAAAACTGCTACAGTTTGGAAAAGGTTGAGTAATCACTGACCAAAATTTTAAAATCTTATGGAATTACCTGGCTAGTATATAAAATGTCACTGGTTCTGTATCTTTACATATTTCAGCAGTGTTTAAAATACAAGTGAGTAAAAGTGAGCCTGCAATTTCTCTTTTTAAATCTGACAAGATGACATAATTTTCATCATACAGTATGTTAAGTGGCATCTTTCTGAGATGGGCAGAGGAGGCCTGCTAAATTGGGGTGAGGGAGACCACACATTCAGCTCTGGTGATTATATCTGGCAGACTGTAAAATACAGAGTAATAAACCTGGGAAAACAAGGAGCTAACAGCTAAATCTACAATGTAAACAGGACAACTAGCCCCTTGCTTCCCAACACATGAAAAAAAAAAAAACCAAACAATTGGATATATTCAGTAGAATTTTTTTAAATATGACTACAAAGTCTAGTATACAAAGTAAGTACAAAAAAGCATTTCCTACTTTTTAAAATGAATTAATTAGATTATTACATGATAATAGTGTTGTGTGACTAAGTGATTTTTTCAGCCGTTGCTGAGATCCACATAGTCTAAGAGAAGCAGCTAAGAACATCTTTGCAAAGTGTCAAATGTAAATGTGAAGCACACAAGCAAAAAATAGCCAAAAGAGATCTTTCATAAAAGCAGCAGCTTGATTGTTTTGTACAGCATGCAATGTTCCTGTGAATTCCAAGGAAAAAACAAGCTGTGACAAACACTTGAGAGTGTTCTGCATAAACAGAAGCTTCAAGCATTTGAAAGTGGAGAAGGAAAGTCAGATATTATTAAAAGTAGTTAGTGTACTATTTGCTCTGAAGGTTAAGAACAACCACATCATGGACTGGAATTTTCCCACCTTAGAGACTTTCTCACGGCTAACGGTAAACTTCATTTTCTAAAGAGCGCTGCTTGGAAAAGCTATTTGGAGTACTCTTTCAAAACCAGTCACATCACTCTTCTCAATTGCTCTATGAAAAATGTACTTTCCAAAGCTTTTAAAAATAAATCATGTGCAAGGGCTACTGCAGATGCTGTGGGCCTTGCTTTTTTGTGCATGATGTAGCATACACAGAAGGTGCTAAATAATTTGGAACAGCACTGTTACTGCTTTGCAGCTGTTTCACAACATGAAAAAGGGGAGTTTGGAGCTTAGATAGTCTATGATGGGCCATAAGGTAGATACTGAATTTCAGAGTAATCAGGCAGTCTTGGAAACAGTTCAGACATGTACTGGCACTTCATTGGAACCAATGTATAGATGGAATAGAGGTCTCAGAAGTTTTTCTAAATGCAGTGTATGAGATCTGCAATAACCCATTTGCTCAGCTTAGTTGTTGAGTTATGCAAGAAAGATTTTGATAATAGTTACTTAGCTTTTTACTGGACTGAAGTAGCATTTTTTGCTCATTCTGCCTATTGGGCTAAGGTTTCATTGCTGCCACTGGACAAAATGCTCATGCTACTGCCTTTGTAAGTAACCACAAGGGAACATGGCTGATTTGGAGCTATGGTTTTTATGTCTGCCAGTTCAAGGACTGTTTTGGGGTTCTTTAGCAGTATGAGCAAAGTTACAGCTCAGCAGCCGAAAATCTGAATGACTTGCATGGACTGTCAGAAATATTTGCATTGCTAGTAACTAAACTGAGTGGCTTCATTACTGCAATTTTCAAAAGAAATACGCAAATACTGCTGAATTTAAAATTGCTCAGGAAAAAAAATCCTGGGAGCTATTTTTGCTTTGTGAGCTCCACTGGTACCTCAGACCTGCAGATGTTGTTATAAATGAGATCTCATTTATAACAATGTTAACAGATGATTTTCTCTCTGCTGGCTCATGGAGCAGTTTAGGAAAGCACGCTTGCCATTTGCAGCAGGGTTTGGAACCGCTGCGCTGAACCCAGAGCACCGAGGGCAGCAGGACGAGGGACGGGATCCCGGCCCAATGCCCGGCTCTGGTGACACCCCCACCCAGCTCTGGGGTCCCCAGCGTGACAGGGACATGGTGGAGTGACTCCAGAGCAAGGCACGGAGAAGGCCGGGAGGCTGGAGCACCTCTGCTGTGGGGACAGGCTGACATGGCGCTGCTCGGCCTCAGCAGGAGGCTCTGGGGAGATCTTGTTGAAGCCTTTCAGTTCTGGAAGGGGCTCATGACAGGGGAGAGCAACTTTTTACATGGGCAAACAGGACAAGGAGGAACGGTTTTGAACTACGAGGAGAGATTTGGATTATTATTAAGAAATTATTTAATGTGAGGGTGGTGAGGCACTGGCACAGGTTTCCCAGAGAAGCTGTGGCTGCCCCTGGATCCCGGGAAGTGTCCAAGGCCAGGTTGGATGGAGCTTTGGAGCAACCTGGGATAGCGTAAAGTGTGTGGGAAAGCAAAAAGGGGAGTGGAACAAGACGATCCTTAAGGCCCATCGGACCCCACACAGCGTTGTGGCGTTGCACAGCTCTGAGGGAAGCCACGGTGCCACCCGGGCGGGCCGCACCAGCAGCACCGCCCGCCCCCGGCCCGCGCAGCTATCGCGAGAGCCGCGCGGCGCGGGCCGGGCGGAGGGGCGATGCCCCCGGCCCGGCCCTACAGCCCGGACCCGGGCCCGGGGCCGCGGAGCCCGTGCGGAGCCCCTGCCAGCCTCGCGGCCTGCCGCTCCTGCGGGGTCCGCGTTCCCGAGCCCCCCGCCCTGTTGTTTTCTTTGCCGTGCCCCGGGGGAAGCTGTCCCGGAGCCGGCAGCTCCGAGGGCTCGGGGAGGGAGTGTCGGGAGGGCGGCCTGGAGAGCTGGCGGCTGGCAGGGGTCAGGGCCGCCTCCTGCCCCTGCCCTGCTCGAAGTGTGCCCTGGTGCGGAATACACCCCTCGAGAGAACACGTATGGCTGCCAGCCGCCTCTCCTTAGCTTTTTGGAAGAAAGACACAAGGCATGTAGAAAGTGACGTATTCAGGTATCCTTGGAAACAGAACAAGATTTAACCCGAAGAATGAATCTTAGAAAAAACTTATTAGGAATGAGGACCGTACATCATATATTTATGATACTGGAGAAAAGGGCAGAACTGCTGATAAGAGTACATTCAGATGTTTTATCCCAGTTACTGACAGTCCATTTTGCCTGTAAAGAATGTTTGAAGTTTTATTTTATTATGCATACAGTCATGGGATGCTTTACTTGGTTGCTCAAGAGAAAATGTTTAAGGGCTATTTCTCTGTTGTATTCAACTTACTCTGCAAAATTTTATGCATGTCAACTGTACAGTCACAGCATCTGCATAACAGTGGCAATCATGCAACCTGTTGTGCTCTGCTCCCCTGTCAGTGTTTTAGTTCATAAATATACTTCATAAATACTATTCATAAATAGTCTTTGTTGTACTACCAAAGCTGGTAGTATACTGGCTATTTGAAAACGTATTTCCACCTTGTATATGTGAGTTGAACCCTGAAGGAACCCTAATTTAATTATTCTTAGTGCATCTGTTCAGAGTTTTCAGTAGCACAAGTTGCAAGAGTGAAGTCAGCTAAAGCAGCAGCAGCAGTTCTTGTTCCCAGTTGTTTGTTTAGGTGTTCATGGGGCCTCCTCACTTTGGGACTGTTAAACTTTCTGAAAAGAAATCTCTCAGCCTGAATTTGGGAGCTCTGTTTAGGGTAGTTTAATATTAGAGATTTTAAGGGGAGTATTTTGTATCTTTGGAATACTCAGGATCTTTTGAAAGTGCTGTGTGGATGTTGTAAGGTGTTTAAATGACCCCAGTTTTCAGGGGACTGTTTAATCTGTAATGGAAATAGGTTCTAGAGTAGAGACAAATTGTTACTGGTGAGTTTCCTGAGCTAAAAATGAAACTACTTTTGTGGTGGTGAATTGCACAGAGACTTCTGCTGTTCTGGTCCTGACAAGTCAGCGCTCTACGTGATGAAGATATGTTGTGTAAAGTTTCTAGGGAAAAACTCTCAGACTTTGTGAAGTATTTTGTGTTTCTGTGTTGTATAAAGCTACATGGTCCAGTTGTTAGGGGGAAGTATTCTTACTCATACCAAAATCTAGTGACTGTCAAAGTGTAGATTTTTGTAATTGAGAGCATTATGCAGAAGCAAGTCTGGGTATGATGCCTGTCCCTGCCTGCCTGGCACCCCTAGCACAGAGCAGTGCTTCAGTGAACCTGCAGCAGGTTCTCCCCGTTGTGAGGAGAGGAGGGGCACAGCAATGATGTGTCATGTTGGTCACTTTCACTGGCTTTTGACAGTCTCCTGTTTGTTATTTCTGATACTGTGGAGCCATCAGCATTCAACAGAAACACTGCAGTAAGAAGCTGGGGGGGGGCAGGGACAGTGTGTTTTCTCCCTAAGGTGTACCCTGATTTTATTGTGCTGTGGCTGTGTGTGCTGTGGTCAGCTCATTTACTGTTTTAACTCAGAGTGTGTTATTCAGAAATACTTATTTCAGAATAAATTGTATTTTATGCCACCATAAGTTTTATCCTTCTGGGATAATCTGAGTAAGAACAGAACTGGCATTGCAGCTGTCTGCCTTGGGGCTAAGTAAGATAATATTGCATGGCAATTTGTTTGGAGAACTTTCAGTTTTAAGAGATTCTCATAATACTGAGTTGTTCTGCTTGAAGAAACTTCATACTTCTCTGAGGTAGACAGACAGCTTTTTTCTAGTAACACATATCTATCTCATTTATTTCTAGGGTGAGTGAGGGAGATGCCTGAAATGGCCTACTGTCAATTTGTTTTCATTTAAGGAATAATTTGACACTTCACTTGAAGGACTGGACCTGATATTAGCAATGTCAGTCTGTATTTTTGGAGTGTATGTTGTTTAGTAATGTAATGGGGGTGTGAATATACACATCTGTGCCACCTCTCTTTGGCATGTTGGAGTAACTTGGTTTTCTGAGATGAGCTGATTAACTGTGTGATGGAAGAACATTTAAGTGAATAGAATATTTCTAATGCTATGTATTTGCAACATTTGGCCTTACACAGGTGATTTGGAGCATTTATAAAATCATTAAGCTGTCAAGCAGCTTCATTATGCACTTAGTACTGTTCACCTCTGCAGAGAATTATGGCTTTGGGCCAAACTTGGAGCAGTAATCTCTGACTTCAGAAAATATTCCTCCCATTTGTATGATTGTGCTTAAAGAAGAAGCTGGCATGTGTATTCATCAGTAAAGTTCTGAAATTTAAATGCAATGTTGCTTAACAGATTTTTAAATATTTGGTACCATTTTGGCCTGGTTTTGCTACTGGACCCTGAATAGTTTAGAGTAATTATTATTTTAATGTATTTAATAGTAGTCTGATATTTAAAGCAGATTTGTGCTCTGCACTATTTTATGCAGACATGCACTCTTGCAGTTCCTTCCAGTTTATTCAGAGCTTTTCAAAAATATTTTTAGAATTTAAAGCATCTCAAAATCGATTTATTTTTTATTGGCATATTTCAAAGACCAGTTAGGAGAGTTTTCCTTTATTAGGGAGGGAAAAAAATCTACCACTTCATCATTTTACCAATATAGTTGTGAAAAACCTGCTTTGAGCTTCACAATTGAAGGCAGCTATGAATCTCATAAACTGCAAAAGTTACATTTTAGTTACAATTCCTTAGATTTCTTTCATATATAGTAAATAAGGTGGTTCTTCTGCTGTGTGAGAGTGTCCATGGAGTTGTTGCTGCATGGATTGAATTGGTTGGTTGTCTGTCTTCCTAGGTTTATGGTTAAGTGTAGTTAAGCTGTGTTTCCAATTGAACTTGTGCCTGTTCATCTGGAAGTGGAAACAGAAAAAACCCAACCGAAATGCAAGGGTCAGCAGCTTACAATTAGGAATCTGACAGTTAGAAACCAAAACTTTAAATTTTTTAAAATATCATTTCAAGATACTAAACTTAATTATGCATTTACAGTGAGATCTCTGTAAAAGATTAAACTTAGTTGTCTTTCAGTAATTTCTTTCAATTTGGATCCTGTGTGTAGAGATAGATACGTCCACATCATCGTGGACATGATGCTTTAGGTAAAATGATTAATGCACTCTTTAATTTTGAGATAATTATTTTTAAAAAGTAGCATGCTTGTCTTGCAGTTTTTAGGTTTGTTCATTTTGCTGTAGTTTGATACATTTTGCTAAAAAAGTAAATAAACTGGTGTTTATGCAATGTTTAACTTTTGAATTCCAGAAAAATGATCCCCCATTCCAACTCAAACTTCCTCCAAAGGCAGCTAGACCTGAAAAAGAAGTTGACCCAGAATATGAAGAGAAGATGGTAAGTGCTTTCATGAGAAAATGTTCTGCAGCTTTTAATGGCACTTGGTTGTTGGAGCAGGATCAGCACAGTTATGAGGAGTTATTGCAGCCTGGATGTGTCAGGAAAGAAAACCAAATCAAGATTCATGTAGATGTCTAGGCCATGTCGTGTCTCTCACAGTGACTAACAGGTCAGGTAGTGGTAGTGCTGTTAAATACTGTCCCATTATTCCAAGTATTTTTGTCTGCCTGGTTTTTGGAGTTGTAGCCTGTGATTTTTATACTCAGTAGTTGTCGGAGGATTTTTGCTTTTGTGGTTTCTTTTTTAGTTGTCCACACCCATCTGTGGTAAGAAGCTACTATTCAATGACATTTTACAGTTACAACTCTCCCCATTTTGTTTTGAATTGGTCTCTGTCACTTTTATTTGATGACTCCTTGGGTCATGTCAGAGGCATCCTTAAGCTACTTCTTACTTAAGAAGCTGCCAGTTTCTCTCATATAAAAACAAGGCTTTAAATATTTAAATGCCCCATAATATGTGTGCCATAACAATGCAAAAGAGGATTTGTCCATGACACCAGTGCTGGGAGCTTGTAGTGCTGGAGAGGAGATGTAACAGGGTAGCTTCTGTGTTACAAAGAGGCAAAAACCTGCAGGACTCCTTGGGTCATATTTGTAGTAAGTTCTTGGTTTAAGCTGGTACCTCTATCTTACATCATTTTTAAAAGCTTTAATGTTAAATGGATGCCAAATAATCCATTGAATGGACTGGGTATCACAGAAGTCAGGGAAGAATATAACTGTTAGACATAGAAAAATTGATACCTATGTGTATGAACACATAATTTATAGCGAAAGAGAAGAGCAGCATTGAATCTGTTCTTCAGGAATGAATTGAGTAAACAGCTAAACTTGTTTCACATGACCTTACAACTTCTCTAAATTACAGTGTTAGTTCAGTTGTCCTAAGAGGCAAAGGGATTACATACCAAAAAACTACCTTTTATCAATTGTGCAGTTATGAGCTAGACCTTTACTGTTTTATCAAGATGTACTGTTTATACTAAGCCTATGATATTGCAGGCAGGAAATTATGCTGTTTCATTAATATAGATCCTTACCAACAATGATTATTTTGCCAAACGATCGTGTATTGTTTGTTAACTATGAATCCTCTGAGTGCATTTGTTTTTATACTGATGATCATAAACATCAATTCCTCTACTTCCCCCTTCTATAATTTCTTTTTCATAAAGGTTTTTGACAACCGAATGCAATGTAAATATCAAGTCATTTACAGAAATGATCCGATAATAATGCAAGGTGGGGAAGAGCAGTATTTTTTTTTCCCAGATGTTGGTATCGCTCTTTGGCGAGTGGAGCGCGGTTAAAGAAACGCGGCGCCCTCGTGTGGCGGCATGGAGCATTGCACGGCAGGAGCGTCCTGCTGCCCTTTGCTCGGCGGTTCTGCTGTTGTTGATTCTTGCTTGCTGCAAGCGGCCTGCAGCAAGGCGTTCTCTGGGTCTGGTATTCCTTGGAAAGGTCACGATGCAGAGCTACGGTTTCACTTCTGTCCTTGATGTCATGATATGTGAATGGGATCACATGGACATTGCCTTACATGGTGTTTAGATTTCTCATAAAGAAACTGATAACAATTGCATTCTCTCAGACAGAATTTGCATTTTTTCATATTTTTCTTTAAAATGATGTAGCATGTTGTCTTCTAAGTATAAGGAAGGCCGTGTTTTGCTGCGTGACATAATGAAGTGCATGTGCCCCATTGAGATGGCAAAATGAAATGCTCAGAACATGAAATCTGACAGCAAAATTCACAAACTTGAGTGAAAGCGGTTCAACCATTACTTCAGAAATAGTTCTAAAAGCAGACCTACTATGTTGTTGTCTTTGATCAAATCCTGATAGCCTTGAAGCTGATGAAGTTCTGCCACTGACGAGCAAGGTTAGGATTTCATCCCTTACTGCAAGTCATAACTTTAGTTTTATCTTTTGTAGACAAAGATTAAAGCATCCTTTCACCACTGCTGGTGTGCCATGAAGCAGCTCCAGCTCTGTTTCACAATGCTTGTAGCCCTCTTGAGTTGTCTAACAGATGGTCTTGTCAGTTTTTCTTCATATAAGTTGTTCTCATGAGTGTCTGAATTCTGTTTCTTAACAAAAAAACGTTTTTATGAAGAAAAGTTATCTATTTTTCTTTTTTTTTTTAATTCTCTTGTCCCTTTGGAATCCAGAAAGCCGATCGAGCAAAAAGGTTTGAATTCCTCCTGAAGCAGACAGAACTTTTTGCACATTTTATTCAACCTGCAGCACAAAAATCACCAACATCTCCACTGAAAGTCAAGCTGGGACGGCCACGGATGAAGAAAGATGAAAAACAGAGTTTGATTTCAGCTGGGGAGTACGTTTTATTTTTATTTCTGGCTTCTTACATGTTCAAACAACTTAGACTTTTGACATAATTTGTTTAGAGAGTGTACACAGAAATTGTACTTTCAGTAAATCCAGATAATTTCCTATCAGTGGTGTATCAATTTCTTTAAAAGCTGGTTGGTTTGAAAGCATCATCTGCTCCATCAACATAAGTGTGACCTTGGAGCAGAAATGCCCTTTTGAAGCAAGTTGCCTGATTCTTGCCATGTAAAATGCTTTGGTCTGTATTGTGGGGTGACTTTGGAGCGCACAAATTGAATTTCTTTTGCAAGATGCTGAAGGGGCACTCCAGAATTCCACCTGATGTGACCCAGCTGGTAATGCACCAGTCAGTGGGACCTGGGTGGGGCTAGACCAGGTTGTGACAAGGCCGTGTCCACGTAGTGGGGGTGTTGGATCCTCAACAGAGCCTGCCTGTAGTGCCTGTGAGAGGTCTTGAAATAACAGCTAGGTTTTTTGAATGTTTGCAAAATAGCATTCTATTTTAGAAATTTTCATTTTAAAAAAATGTGAATATGTGATTTTTCTGAACTTTGTAATTGTCAAGTAATTGAGGCTAAGGCCACCACTGATGTGTGTTGTATTTCTGTGTTGGTCATTAAAAAATGTCTCAGAGAACTCACGATATTGTCAGGTTATAGCTTTGGCTCTGAAAGAGAGGGCTTCATATCAGCCTTTCCAATCAAAGCTGGAATGACTCCTGAGGAATAATGTGCTAACAGGATGAGAGTTGGGTCAGGGTACCAGAACATTCACACTGTGGGTCAGTGATTGCTTCTGTTGTAATTTGAAGTTTGTAGCAGTGTTTTGAAGTGGTTTTGTTCACACATCAGCGTTGGGCTCTTTCTTTAGGTACCGCCACAGGCGCACGGAGCAGGAGGAGGATGAGGAGCTCCTGTCTGAGAGTCGGAAAACCTCCAATGTGTGCATTCGGTTTGAGGAGTCCCCTTCATGTAAGCACGGTGTTAACAGTTCTCTGATTCATTTGATGTAATTAAGATCTGAGCAGATTGCATTTAAAATTTTCTACTTAGAATTAGTATTTTTCTACTTAGAGGAATCTTACATTTACAGATGTGAAAGGAGGAACACTAAGAGATTATCAGGTTAGAGGTTTGAACTGGATGATCTCATTGTATGAAAATGGAGTTAATGGCATTCTGGCAGATGAAATGGTAAGCAGTAATCTTTTGGATTTTTTGGTGGTAATTATTGACCACAGTACCACATTGAAGTGCTTATAATGTTTCATGAACATGCAGTAGTATGCTTCATTTACAGCAGTCTGATTTTTCAAATCTGAAATTGTAATGAAAGAAATTCTATTGCAAGTATTTTTTGTGTAGTTTGCTTTAAACAAATGGCAGAATTACAAAGTAGGAAAATTGTTTGAAAGTATTTCTCTATAGTATTTCATTTCAGTTTCTTTCCCCCCTCTTTGTCAATGCAGGGGCTCGGTAAGACTCTGCAAACAATAGCTTTGTTAGGCTATCTGAAGCACTACCGCAACATTCCTGGGCCACACATGGTCCTGGTTCCAAAATCAACTTTGCATAACTGGATGAACGAGTTCAAGCGCTGGGTTCCATCCTTACGTGCTGTTTGCCTTATTGGAGATAAAGATGCCAGAGTAAGTGCTTCACATTTCAGAAATTGATGCATTATTTGGCAAAAAATACCAGTTGGGTACGTGGACTTCTCCCTAAGCTATTTCCTTAATTACAGTATATTTTAGTAATCTTTAACTGCATTAATGTTGAAAATGCAAAATGTTATGCTTGTGACTGTGAGGAAAAACTGAAAATCAGTAGATGAAATAATAGATTGGGATCAAAGTACAGCCCTTTGAATTGTCAGTTTTTCTGTTGTCTTTCTCTTTGACTTTTGCACCTATTTTTTATCTCTTTTCCACATTTGTAATGTGACAGTGTGTACTCATTTTTCTTTATTGCACTCACTTTGTTACCTCTCTCTTCACCTTTTTTTAGGTGACTTTTCCCACTCTTGTATTTTACAAGCCTGCCTGGCCTTGTAACTAGGATTCTGTTGTTGAGCTTTTCATCTTTCATTGTGAATGCCTTAAAGTAGATATGGAATGTTTTTCTAACTGAAGGGGATGAATGAGCTGGATGTTTCTGTGAAACATCTGTAGCTGCTTATATGGATTGCATGGCTGCCTGTTATTGCTTGAGGGTAGAAAGGTTCTAGAAGAGGAATTGGAGCTGGCAGTGTGGCCAGGAAGGCCAGGGGCATCCTGGCTTGTACCAGCCATGCTGTGGCCAGCAGGACCAGGGCAATGACTGTCGCCCTGTACTGGGCACTGGTGACATTGAGGTGTTCAGAGAAGGGAACAGAGATTAGGAGGAGCAGCTGAGGGAACTTGTTTTTGTAGGTGATAGGACAAGAGGAAATGGCCTCAGGTGCACCAGGGGAGATCTGTCTGCATGGCTTTATATGGGATGATGTTCTTTCATGTGAAAGGATTTATTTGCTTTGATGTGTGCCTTGCAAAACAGAGATGGAACAGAGGAGGGAGCTACTTGGGGAAGAGAGAAGATAGTTGGGAGTGGGCTATGTAAGTTGGTTTGATACACTTTTGTGGATTCTATCCTTGGACAAGTTAATTCAGAAGTTTTTTTCCCCTTTTGGTTGTATGTACTCTTTATGAATTACAGAGAAATGATGCTGAAGAGCAAATAGCTAATTTTGAGTAGGAACTAATTTGTGTTTTGCTTAACTCCAGCTTTCTCTGTGCTTGAAGTACAAAGGATAGAAGGCTTTTGTTACAGTAACTTTCAG
This sequence comes from Onychostruthus taczanowskii, assembly GCF_017590055.1. Taxonomy (NCBI): domain Eukaryota; kingdom Metazoa; phylum Chordata; class Aves; order Passeriformes; family Passeridae; genus Onychostruthus; species Onychostruthus taczanowskii. The sequence continues at coordinate 4,872,576 of NW_024498462.1, forward strand.
TTACTGAGAAGATGTTTCAGATGAATTTTGTGTGCTAGTTTACTGCATCAGTGATGGTGTTGGAGACAGCTGTCCCTGAATGCCATAAAAATTGTTCATATTTATAAATGTTTACTAATCCAGTTCTTCTGCTCTAGGCTGCATTTATCCGTGATGTTATGATGCCTGGTGAATGGGATGTTTGTGTTACATCATATGAAATGGTAATTAAAGAGAAATCAGTCTTCAAGAAATTTAACTGGAGGTACCTGGTAATTGATGAAGCCCACAGAATAAAGAACGAGAAGTCTAAGGTAAAATTGAAATTGTTTCATACTTGGAAGTTAGTTCAGTACAAAAGGATGCATCTGATTTGAGAAGATTTCAAGTGTTAGCTGTGGTGTTTTTTTAAATAGAAGCAATAAGCTGTTGGGTGGGAAATAGGAATTTCTTAGGTAGCTCATTGTCTCTAATTGTCATTGTTTTGGGTTTCAAAAACTGATCCACTGTGCTTTAGTGTAGATGGTGTTGATAACTATGTCGTGTTTCCAGCTGTCAGAGATTGTACGTGAGTTCAAGACAACAAATCGATTGCTGCTTACAGGAACTCCTTTGCAGAATAACCTCCATGAGCTGTGGGCATTACTCAATTTCCTTTTACCTGATGTCTTCAATTCTGCAGATGTAAGTTGATGTTTGGAAGTACAGTGTTGTTATTTTGATTTGCAGACTGCCATCAGTAGAAGAATGACCAGCCTAGTAGGAGATGGGGATTGTGCATGACCCAGGTTCAGGGAAATCTCTGTGGCTTACTGTAGACTACTTTTCTTACTCTGCCTTTTTAAAACAGTGCATTCTGCTGGTGTGGATGAGGCCTCAGACCGTTAATAGCAAATGCAATACTTTAAATAGTTCAAGAATTATGCAAAATTTGAGAAAGCAATGAAGTAGCAAGAATGTGAAGTATCCAAACAGACATAAGCCTTTTTTAAAATTTAGAACTTGAGTAATCTTTCTTCTCTTTTACTGTTAATGTTTCTTTGTGCTTGTATTACTTGCTTATGTTATTTTTGCTCTGTTTTCCATCTAATTTTCTTAAGGCTTTAAATTTGGTTTTTTTAACTTTTTGCCCCGTCATCATATAAGCACTGAAGGGAAGCACTTGGACACTGCAGTGATGAGCGTGGAAAGTTGTATATTAAGCAGAGTATAATGGTATTTTGTCTGCAGAGTGATGCACTTGACTCAAGTGTTAAAATGTACCGGGGAGTTGGCACAGAATTGCAGACTGATTTTTTTCTTTCACAGAAGTAATTTGTCTCAAGATTTATGCCACTTTCAGCTGGAATGAGAGAGAGCCAGTGTGTGTCTGTTAGAAGTGCAGATGATAAACTGTTCTTACCAATTGTGTTGTTTCTCATCACAGGATTTTGACTCATGGTTTGACACTAAAAATTGTCTCGGTGATCAGAAACTTGTAGAAAGACTTCATGCTGTAAGTAATTAAAGCTGTAATCACATGTCATTATTAGCATGCACACTGTAAAGAAGAAAACCAGATTATTTTCCCCTTCATCTCAAAGCTGAAAAGATGAACATGAAGGTCTTTAGTTACAGGAATGCCTATCAGAATTTTGATTAATTAAGCATCTTATCATAGGTACTACTTTTTGTGTGTTACTGTTTGAAGCAGACAAAACCTGAACATAAAATATGAAAACAAAGAATTTGGAGATCTTCTTGAAACCATTTATTATTGTGAATAGTACACTGATAGACATCATGCTAATCTGAATAAAAGCATGCCTCTACCTTTGTTTTACTGTGCATGAGATAAGACATTTTTTGCAGTAGCAAAAGAGGTCAGAGAAACTACAATACACATTGCTTATACTTGAAATGTTGATGTGTTTTGTCCCTGCTAGTGGAAATGGAACAGGGCTTGTGTTAAAAAGGATTAAATTTTATAAACTTCAGAGTTTTGCCCCTTCTTAAGATAACAACTGGGATGATTATGGCAATCCTTATATAGGGATACACATATTTATGTGTGAGTTTAGTCATTGCTGGACCACTTCGTTTTACCGAATTTTTCTAATGGATTCACCATGACAGCAATAGATACCAATTAGTTCTGAATAAATATCAGATAATTGAATGTGTTAGTTTTGTATTTGTGGCAGTCAATTTTATACATTTATCTGTGTTAAACATCTTAATTTGTGTAGGTTTTGAAGCCGTTTCTCTTACGTCGCATAAAAGGTGAAGTAGAAAAGAGTTTGCCTCCAAAGAAGGAAGTAAAAATTTATCTTGGGCTCAGCAAAATGCAGAGAGAATGGTGAGTTATTTACATCAAAGTAAGATTATTTTCTGATAAACACTGTAGCTCTTCACACTGATACTTTTTTCCCTTACATTTGCATATTGAGACAGTCAGAGAAACTTATTTATAGCTGTCTTAGGGCTTTGGTAAAAAATGCACAAGTTTCAGAGAGCTCAGGAAGGGTAATGAAAAGAGCTGGGGGGAAGAAAGGAGAAACTTTTGTCCTTCCTTAAGTTTATTTCAAAGGACAAATGCCTCCTAAGCTTCCTTCAAGCCAAGTATGTATGCACCAAAAAGTCTTATCTGAAATTAAAAGAAAACCTTGAGGAGCTACATACCCAAAAGAGCCATGAGACAAGGAGCCAGGTCAGTGTAGCAGTTTCTGTCAAATAAGTGATATTTTTAATCCACTTTGTTCTACTAAAATAAAAATGTAAAATAATCCAGTGAATGGCAGATCATTGTCACTTGTAGAGAGATTCCCTTTTGTATTTAGGTATGAATTTAGAAATCCTTATTAGTCAGATGTTTCATAGTAGTATAGCTCATTGGTGTATAAACAAAGCCATCTCCCACATCCAGAAATAAGAATGGTGATATTGCAGGGTTTCATTCATTCATTGAAATAAAAACCGGAAAGTTGCTCAAAACTGCCCCTAAAACCTCAGGTACACCAGGATCCTGATGAAAGACATTGATATCCTGAATTCCGCTGGCAAAATGGATAAGATGCGTCTGCTGAATATTCTGATGCAGCTGCGGAAGTGCTGTAACCATCCTTACCTGTTTGACGGTGCTGAGCCGGGCCCTCCTTACACCACTGACACTCATCTCATCACCAACAGCGGTAAAATGTTAGTTCTGGATAAGCTGCTGGCAAAACTCAGAGAGCAGGGTGAGTACTGTTTATGGACAGCAGTGATCTGAATGCTCCTTGTAAGTTAAAGTATCTTTCAAAAACAGCACCGGTTCAGCCTTTCCTGCAGTTGAATGTATTCATCACTTTCTCTGAGGCTTTTGTTGAAAATTAATTTTCTGTATATCTTAACACATGAAGGGAAAGAAATCTTATGGGAATGATGAGTAAGACTAAAATATGGAGAAGCAGAAGGAAAGGAAGAGTAGAGCGTCCCTTCTCCTTTCTGTAAGAAAATTTCTGATGATAGGATTATTTAATCTATGTGCATTAGTCAGCACCAGATTTCCTTACAATGGCTTTAAATGTTCTGTTTCTTTGGTTGTATATTTCTCCTCTGTAATTTATCAAGGAATGTTCTTGAGTGGTTAAATCACTACCAGAAAAGTAACTTGAGAAGAAAGACTTATTTAATTTAGGCATAGTATAGAATATTTCACATAAATTCTCAGTCATGCTCTGTAGTAGCTCGGTGATAAGACCCGTGTGAAAACATAAAATGAATGTCAAAACCTTCTGTGTTCTGTCAGGTTCCAGAGTTCTGCTGTTCAGTCAGATGACTCGTTTGCTGGATATTTTGGAAGACTATTGCATGTGGCGTGGTTATGAGTACTGCAGACTTGATGGGCAGACACCACATGAGGAAAGAGAGGTGGGAAAGTTGTATGCAAACAAGAAAAGCCTTTGTGTTAGGTTAATAAGTTATTATTTCCATATATGTATGTAGCCATGTCATTGTTTAAAGTAAAGCAGAAATGCTACAGTTTTTAAAAGGCTGCTGAGGGAATGTTTTTCCTAACCAAAATCCAGGTGTGTTTCATTTGATCCTCAGCTAAATGAAAAATACAGTATGTTGTGGAGTCAGTATGGATTTTCTCACCTGTCCAGACATACAGTTTCTTACTTTGATAAAATTCTTTTTTATATGAAAATGGTGTAAATTTAAAAGAAATTTAATTGGAAAGCCACCAGCATACTAGAAACTTGTTTGAAAGATCTGATACTTTAGTGGCACCTTTTTTATTTTCTTTCAGGAAGCAATTGACACATTTAATGCTCCTAACAGCAGTAAGTTCATTTTCATGCTGAGTACCAGAGCTGGAGGTCTTGGAATTAATTTGGCAACTGCTGATGTGGTTATTCTCTATGATTCAGATTGGAACCCTCAAGTAGATCTGCAAGCCATGGTGAGTTAACTCCCTAATACACATTTGTTTGTTTAAGCTGTCAGTGTTCCATTTTGTATAACTGTTTTCAGAACTTGCACTTCTGTTATTTTTCTTTACTTTTTGTTTACACAAGACAATACCAAGAAACAAAGGAATTGAATAAAAGGGCATGAACAGAATTTGTGGAGGAAATTGTAGATTTTTGCCTGTAAATATTTGTCTTAATTATTTTCATGAGAGATTACTTCTGTCAAAATACTATATCAATATTGTTAATGGAAATATAATAGAATTATTCTTAATTCTGTCTTTTCAGAAGAGAACAGTCAATGAATATTAGAGGACTGTTTTCAAAATAATAACAGATAACTAAAAGCATGCAGCCTTGTATTTCTCTCATTTTGGAAGTTTATGGTTTTACTTTTTGTTTCTGCATAAGCATAAAGGCATTTGGTGGTGATCCTGGGGGATAATGTTGCCTCTGGGTTAAACTTACTCAAATCTCTCAGTGCTGAATGCAAAATAAATAAGAGTCTGTAATTTGTTTCATGTGGAATAAAACTCATGTGAGCCTTCTTGCATGATTAGTAGGGTGGGTATTTGTTCAGTGGTTTGTAATTTTTAATTTTCTTTTAATGCACTTCAACACATCAAATATTTAATATCAATAGCTCATCCTTTAGATACGTATGTTGACTGCCAATAGTTGACCAACTTCCTGGAGACTGTGAGTGTGATTTGTGAGCTTCAGTAGGGTTATCAGGAAGAAATGAAGAGTACAAGATTTAACATCTCATGTTTAAAGAGAAAATCCTGGTACCCACAGCTTGAAGGACAGCTGTTTAACTTTTTTGTTATTTAAAACAAAAGATAAGAGAGAATAAACACAAGTTTTGTTACAAATGAGTACACTGTGTCAGTCATAAACCTCATTTGCTGGCATGGGACAAGCGCAGTGTTGGAGCTGTGGCTGCAGGAACTCTGCACGTGGAATTAATGTGCTCAAGCCAGTGATACAGAATATCAATAGCTGTGTCAAGTGAGAGAATTCATTTGAAAGCAATACAAGTGTATGCATGTATGTACTCTTGTATGTCCACTTCCCAGCTGCAGTCTGGACAGACATTCAGTTGTCTTCATTTACAAATGAGGGAGATGCATTTATTGCTATGGAATGACTCAAAAATGTAATAGCCAGGTATAAGTAAATATTAGAATACTGGTTTTACAGTGATCTGTGCTTTTGAATAGGCAAGGGACCAAGAAGTATAATGCTAGTTTGAGGCTGCTATTTCTGCAAGCTAACTGTCTATTGCTTGTGAGTTCTTGTTGCTGAACACTCATTGATTTATGTTTGTTAGGATCGTGCGCATCGTATTGGTCAAAAGAAACCAGTACGGGTGTTCCGACTTATCACTGATAATACTGTTGAAGAGAGGATTGTAGAAAGAGCTGAAATAAAACTGAGGCTGGACTCTATAGTTATACAACAAGGTATCAACTGCTATATATGTTTGTCTGCAACAGAATTGTTCAGTCCCTTAAAGTATGGTTAAATAACTGTACAAACGTACAGTATTAGAGAAAGCAGGCCTTGTGTATAATAGCAGTGTACTAAATCAACCTAATGTGCAAGGTATTCACTTGTTCAGCTGAATTATTTTTAAATTCTGTTTTCTGATTAATGTAGACACAAACTTATAGTGAGTCTAAATGAGGGCAGTAAACTACAGCTGAATAGATGTTACTTAGTTTTGTGATATGTTACAAGGAAAAAAGAGAAAATCAGGTATGTTTTATGGCAGTTGAAATAACGATGCACATATGTTTCTGGCCACATAAAGAGTTTACTGGCAATAAAACACCTTTGTGTATTTTTGTTTGGGAGCACTTAAAGGAATAGTTTGTCAAAACTAAGATACTCAAGCTAAGTTTTTAGGGTTGTTTGTATTTACTAAAGGGTGGGCTACTGAAAGGATTATGGTCAAAATTTTGATAGCACGAGAAGAGATAGGATAAGTGAAATTGTGGGATAGCAATTAAATTTTGGGAAGAATAATTAGAAAATTGTGTTGAAATCAGTGGTGTGAATGTTGAAAATGCCAAGCACTTCTTAGTGGTTATTATAGAATACTTTGTAATTGTTCATCTTGAGATAAGATTGTGATCTTAAAAGTTCAGCTAAGTTTATAAGAATAAGAGCTTACATGTAAAATTCAGATTATCTGAATATGAAACATTTTTTTGTTACGACTTGAGTCAAAGTTGTTTCTTTAATTTTCCCCAAAGTTGCCGACTTCTATTTATTCTCATCTTGAGTGAAATGTATTTTTTCTATATGGTTGTTCTGTTTTTCCTTTCTTGTTCTGTCAGTGAAGTTAAAAAAATCCACTGCTTGCATGATCCTACTAGAACTCCCACATTATAACTTTCAACATATTCCTTGTGATTGTAGGAAGGCTCATAGACCAGCAGTCCAACAAACTGGCAAAAGATGAAATGCTGCAGATGATCCGGCACGGAGCCACGCATGTGTTTGCTTCCAAAGATAGTGAGCTGACAGAAGAAGACATAACCACTATTTTGGAAAGAGGTGAAAAGAAGGTTAGAGAGCTGTTTAATATGGAATTCAAAATACCTATGCAGAAAATAGAATGAGATCTGATTACATAAATCTATTTTTACTTTACTGTTTGTGCAGATTTTAAATATTCTGAAAGTTTTGAAGAAGTCGAATTAGTGATTGTAATTATTTTCAAGGTTCATGCTGTGTGCGTCATATCCTAAGCACTGCTTATTTTGTGGTCTTTTAGAAAAATGTAAATTTAATGCCAATAATTCTGACAGACACAAAGTCTTTATGGAACTTCATTAGGTAATAGATAGCTCTATGAAAAAATGAACTGTCATTTCAGCTCCAAGGAGATGGGCATAAATTTAATTTAAATTTTAAAGTTAAATTCTAAATAGTTGTAGGACTACATCCCAGCATAATAAATTTAGTTTAATGGGAAGTCTTGAAGTCAAATTACTCTAAATTGAAAAGGACAATGGGTACCTCTCTTTAGAAGCAAGTGTAAGTAAAAGTTGAAATCAGAAAAAGATATTGAGAATGTTGTAGTAATGATGAAAGCTGTTTTTTTCAGAAAAGATTAAATAGCTTGAGTGAGCCTAAAAATATCTTCTTCTCATTTTAGACAGCTGAAATGAATGAACGATTGCAAAAAATGGGAGAGAGCTCCCTACGAAATTTCACTATGGACACAGAGATGAGCTTATACAACTTTGAAGGTGAAGATTACAGAGAAAAACAAAAGGTAATTTTTTGTAGCATTTAAGCCTTCAGTTTAAAGGTGCAAGCATAAAAGCCTTACTACAAATGTTACGACTATGAAGGTTTCTAGATTCTAGAGTAGTAAGGAACTACTGAAAAATTCACTTGGCTCTGCTTGAGCATTAATATTCTGAATTTTTGTTAAACTACTTTCAGCCCCACTGTTTTTTTCATGGCAAAATCTGATAACATTGCTCAGATGTTATCCCTTCTGCAACAAAACCACTGTGTTGCATGCTACTATACTGCTGCAGTCAGTATTATTTTGCTGTCGCATAACTCAGGTGAAAAAACAGGCCTGATAATAATTTTGATGTGGATCTTGGAATTGATTCTGTTTTTGCAGTGAAGGTTTGTCTTAGTTTGAAAGACACTTGTCTGCTAGGGAAGGCAGGAGCCTCTCTTGGAATGGAAAATGTAAACCCCTTCCCTCTGATACTATAATTTGAAATGAAGGAGCTCTCAGGCAAAGATGTGAGGATAGGAATAACAGTTCTTTACGGGTATGTATAACAAGGCAAACAACCCCAGCAGCTCTGGCCCCGGAGCAGCCGGAGCCGGGAGCCCAGGGACGGCTGGGCCGCGGCCTTCCCGCCGTGCAGTTCCGGGCACGGCCAGCAGGGGCGCTGCTGGCTCCCGCTGGGCGGGGCAGGGCGGTGATTCCCCCGCGGCTGCAGGGGGCGCTGTGCGGGCTCGGGGAGCGCGCGGCAATGGCGGATCAGCCCAGAGGGAAGGGATGGAGGAGAGAAGAGTGGCTTTGCTCCACAAACCCTGAGGCAGCTGATCCCAGTGCCCAGCAGGGCTCTGAGGAGTACCAGGCTGGGCTGGCAGGACATCTCGGCGAGCAGGGGGTGCAGGGCTACAGTGCAGCGAGAGCTCGGAGCCATGCCGAAGAAGCAGCAGGGGCGGGACAGTGCGCCCCAGGGAGAGGAGAGCTCAGGATCCCGGGCACCTGAGCACACGGGAACAGGTCCTTCTTTCAGTGAGGTGGGTGTTAATAAGGTCCCAGTTCAGTGGCTGCTCTCACAAGCGGAGGCTCACCCCGTGGCAGAAGAAACAGCTCTGGGCTGGGCTCCAGTGGCAGCAGTAGCAAATTTCCTCCCCCAGGCAGCAGCTTCAACCTCCAAAGCCGAGGGAGAGAGTGCCTGCAGCTGCCCCAGCCTCCTCTTTTACCAGCCCAGTTCCTGAGGTATCTCTACCCCTCAGAGAGAAATTTCCCAGAAGTTAGAAGTGCAACCAGATGCCCATGTCCCCTGAGCTTGGCCACTTCTTTTGTTTTTCTTAAGTACTCAATTGGCAGTGTTTCCCAGCAACTTATGAGGAAAAAAAAATAAAAGTCCCTAAGTAAAAAGGAACAAAAGGAAACAAACGTAGCCCCCAACAAGGTTTTAGTTTGTACATTGATTTTTACCTAATAATAGAAGGATTGTCCATACAAAGAAGTATTGCTCAATCCCACAATGTTGTGTTTGCAGCTCTGTTTTGTACAAGATTATAGTGAAGATATCCTTAAGGTCTTACCTGGAATCAGATATGCGAATTCTTACTCGTTAACGACAAAATGCCCTTCTAACTCAGGTTTTTATTGATTTTGAAAAAAATGTTTAGAAAAATTGATTGATGATAATATAGTACACTGTGTGGATATACACATAAAATTCTTTGTGTTGATAATTTCATTACAAGAAGTGATTAAATACTGCATAGTATGAAATAGCATTAAGGATTTAGTTAAGATTAATTGATTGCTAATGGATTTTTTGTCTGTATTGTAGCCTTTATAGAGGTTATTCATTGTGATATTTAGAGGAGAAGCAATTTATTTATATCACAAGACATTAGAGAATTCAGAGCCCAAGTCCTCAGCCCTTCCATTGTGTTTTGGTAGATGGAATCATAACCCTACTCAGGTGTCTGAAATACTTAGAATACTGTAAAAGAATCTCTTCTTGCCACTGCACTGCCTTACTTGTGTATTATCTTTTAAGTGCTTAAGTATTTGTTATAATCAGCTATAATTTCTAGCTTATTTTTGAGCTCTATTATAGTATCCAAATTATTGAGCACAATCATTAGATTTGCTGTGCAGAAATGCATTCCTGTTTTGCTGTGCCATATTAGTCATTATTCTTGTGACTTTAGGGAAGCAAACAGTTACTTAAGTAGCTTTTTGTTCTGTTCTTTGTGTAGCTGAGCATGATGGAATGGATTGAGCCTCCAAAAAGAGAACGCAAAGCCAATTATGCAGTGGATGCTTATTTCAGAGAAGCCCTACGTGTCAGTGAGCCAAAAGTCCCAAAGGTAAGAAGGTGGCAAGTGTGGAAGGGTTTGGTGTTGTTCTTTTGCTCCTCCTCTCCATGCTGCATCCCTGGCTCTATGCCTGTATTTACAAAGCCATAGGTTGCCACTGCTGCTGAATTATGGTAGTTTACTTGCAGAAAAGTTAAGCTTCTATAATGTTGATTTGTCTGTGTATTTTTGAAGGCTCCACGACCTCCAAAACAACCAAATATTCAGGATTTTCAGTTTTTCCCACCACGGTTATTTGAACTTCTGGAAAAAGAAATTCTGTATTACCGTAAAACTATAGGATATAAGGTAATGCCTATTTTTAATTTTCAAATCAGTGAAATGTATCTGTATTCCATTTTGTAGTTTTGTTGCAGCCTTGACTTGTCAAGCTGTTGTGAAATAAATGGCTTAAAGCCTTTTTTCTTCTGTTTCTGTTCCACTGAGGAGCAGAAAAAAATAATCTGTCATTCTTCCCTTCAGTAAAAATTCTGTGTCTCTGTAGTTCTGTGTTTTGTGGTGGATTCCTAATCATAAAATAGAGTAGAAAAAGGAAAAACAGGTCTGATGCTTCATATACTCAGAACCAAAGGTGTGACATGTGGTCTAGGGTGAGGACAATTTGGATAATATGAAGTCATCTTCCAGAGTATTACTTTTTTGTAAAAACTTTTGTCTATCTTTGTGTTGATATGAAGGTAGTTAAAATGACATATGTTTTGCTTTCGTTTTGCTTTGATTTGAGTGGTTTAAAGGTGTAGTGAAGTCTGAATGTGTTACTACTACAAAAAGGAAACCAGACAACAGATTTCTTGATTTTCCTTTTATTTTTTCTTCCTACTGTGCCTTAGCTGAATTTCTCCCTTTTCCCTGCTGACATTACTGGACAAGCAGTGAACAGATTCTGTTATCCTTACTTGGACCAGTACTGATTGAGTAAACCAAATGGATTCTCTACTTCCAGCCAGACATGTCTGTAACTTGCTTTAAAAAGCCTCAGGTTTTGTGACAGGTTGCAGCAAGAAAAAAAATCATCTAAAAATGTGTTGGAGAGCATAAAATTGTCATACAAAGCAATAGATAGAAAATTGGTGAGAGTAGAATTAATATTAGTAAAATGTATTTTTAAGAAAAAGCAGAAGGGTTTTTAGAATCTTGTTTGCAGCCAAAAGAATTTCATGGGGATGTCAGGATAGAATTGGGATGAGTATGCAGTTAGTTTAGGGAAAGAATTTATTCAATTAATGCTCCAACAAAGAAGGATGAGAGAATTGCTAATGTTGACAATATGCCTGTAAAAAGAGGTGTTTCAGAGCTGTTATGGAAACCTGTCAGCCTGGAAAGGTTGAACATGAATAGTTATCTTAAAAGGTTTGTATGACTGCTTACTGGTGGGGAAGGTGATAAATATAATTAAATTTGTTTAGCTTTGAAGTGGAAGTATAACTTCCAATCTGAAGAGAGTTTATTATAAATACTGAAAACAGCCATAAACAATATCAGGAGGTAACCAATACGCAGAGACCAAGCTTTATGTGTCAGTCTTAATTTAAACCAGTAAAGCCAAGAAGATTTCTTATATATTAGAACCAGCTTAACAGTTCTTATCTTCCACTGCCTTTTGCTGCAGGAGTAAGTATGGTCTACTAAACCTTTACTGGATACTGGTTTCTGACTTGTTTGCTGTTGTGTGCAGTGGAATTGGAGAACAGTTCAGAGGTCACGAATACTAAATTGGTCAGTGTGGAGAGGGACAGATAAAATGTTGTTTGTTCTTGTTTACATCATGTTGTGTCTGATCCTTACTTGGGCAGTGTGCATGGCTTTACAGAAAACCTGGCAGAACTTAGTGTTTCCCTGTAGTTATAAAACACTGTAAACCAGTGAATGTAGGAAAGCAGGTCCTTTGCTGGTGAAAAGTGCCACTGAAATCAGTGAGCTGTGACAGCTCAGCCTCACAGTATCCCAGGGTCATTGTGTGCAGGAGTGGTGGGTTCAGGGCATAACGAACTTAGAACTTAAAGGCAGTTCTGTTTTTGGGAGGAGGGGTTTAAGCAATAAGATCTGAATCTAGGTAGTACACATTTTGTACAGATTAGTGCTTTTAAAATCCAGGCTTTGAAATAACATAGCTGCACTACTGCTTTTTGATACCACTCATTTTAGGTCCCCAGGAATCCTGACCTTCCAAATGCAGCTCAGGTACAAAAGGAGGAGCAAAAGAAGATAGATGAGTCTATGCCTCTGAATACTGAGGAAAGTGAAGAGAAAGAAAAGCTTCTAACACAGGTAAAATAAAATCAGCTAAAGTATTTCATCATATGTTTTTGCTAGTATGGAATATAAGTAATGGTAAATACACACAGGAAAGCTATGCTGATGTTATTGAAGGAAGAAAACACAGAACACGTAATGATTTTGATTGGTTTTGCGTTGAAGGACCTTTCCTGTCCTTGAACAAGTTTACATTTTAGTCATCTACTGTTTCCTTGAAAGTCCTTGAACATTTCTGAGGCAACAGCTTGTGTAGTAGATGTACTACCCAGCAATACATGCAGAAATCCAGTCAGTGGGTTCCTTGTACATGCATAAAGCTTGTGTGTTTTTAAATCAATAAGGGTTTGAATCAGGACGAGCCTGTGTCAACATACATTATGTTTATGCAGGTGTCTAAGGCATGTCACATCCATTAATTCTTGTCCCAGTCGAGTTGTTAGGCATGTCCTTTTTATACTGGGGCTGAATATCTGCCACTGACTAGTTTCTTGACCTTTTGGCAGATTATCCTGCTGAGTGGGCTTATTAAAAGCTGATTGTTAAGGAGAAAGGTGTGTTCAAAGTAAGAGGACTTTTTGATTCAGAAAATTTTCTCTAGAAGAATTGAGGATGGTGTACCTTGGAGGAAAATCACAAGGTCACAATTTCGCTATTAATTCATCTGTGTATAGCAGAGGAAATATTTAAGCTGGTGCTGATATGCATATCAGTACTGCTGTTAATGATTAAAAAGAAATAGTTGTATTGTGTATGTTAGATTCATTCTGAACATGATAATTGTGGACTGAGCTTTTTCAGCTGGAGAACTCAGAAATTTCCATGTAAATACATTTCTGTGATGAAACAAACTCAGTGCACTACAGATTATTGCCCAGGCATGTGATTGTCTTGTTTGTTCTTGTCATTTTCTGCTTTCCCTGTCTTTAAATTGTAACGTCTCTTTCTTAGATGATGCTTTTGTGCATTGCATCCTGTTGTTCAGTTTTGGATTGATTTCTTTGGTACATAACAAATTCTCTCTTTGACAGTGCTTTAGAATTTCCATTTGATTGCATCTTTTTAGACTAGAGATGTTTTCTTGACATATTTATGCTTTCATCCAGCTGTTTGTCTGGTTCCAGGTTTGCAGATGTCTGAAGTAGGAGCTCTTGCTTTAGATACTTGCACTGCTCTAAGAACTTGTGATGACACAGGCATTGCTGCACCTTGTACTGCTCTGAAGTGTGGTGCTTGTATCTGCAGAAGTGCAACTTGTTTCTTTGGAGAAGTATCACAAAAACTTTAAAAAGAAAGGATAAAAAGCCATTACTAGTGCATGTGGAGTCATGGCCAAAAATAACTCTTAAGTGATAGATTCAGTAATAAGCCCTGGATAACAAAGTTTATGCAAGTCCTGAAAGACCATTAGCCACTGTAATTGTGTGATGTTGTAGAGGAGCAAATGGTACATAAATAAATCAAAATTTTGGAAAATGCTTCCCTTCAACTTGACAATGCCTTTTTTATCTCTTGTTGCTTACAGGGTTTTACAAACTGGAATAAAAGAGATTTTAATCAGTTTATTAAAGCTAATGAGAAATATGGTCGTGATGATATAGACAATATTGCCCGTGAGGTGGAAGGAAAGTCACCTGAGGAGGTCATTGAGTACTCAGGTTTGTGATATTTTGAAATACATTTATTTCCTAATACCAAAGTATTACCATGATTTTTAAAAACGTTTTAAATGTTCTTTTAAATTACGAGACAGAGAATTTGGATGCATTTAAGAATTTTTTTTTGTTAAAGTGTGCAGCTTTTTTTTTTTTTTTAGAAGACTAAATTCTATTAAAAAGGTTAATCTTGTAGCATGTAATTAACACCTACAACTGCCTTTAGCCCTCCTTAGTCAAGATTTAGAATTTGACATAGTTAATTCTCGTTGACAACATGGACTTGTGCAATTGTGAATTTGCCTTTTAGTGCCAGTGTGATTCTTTATGCTGTATCTGTGCTATTTTAGCTAGCACACTGTATCTTTGTCTTTTGTATTTACACAGTGCTTTTGAGATTTCTTCCTCTTTCAGCCTTGGATGTAATTTTACTAAACACCTTCATAAAATCAACTTCACAATGTTGTTTCTTGTAGTTAAAAAGGAAGAGCTCCACAAGAGTTCCTTTCAGTGTTGAATTTATTTTACGATTAATTATGTTGCATGTAAATTTTGTTAGAATTTTTGTAAGCCTTTACTTACAGCTAACTTTTAAATATACTGAATAAAGAGTTAGTGCAAGCTTATTTTTTGGCTAGCACAGTAAGCTGGAGAGCATTAGCTCTCTGTTTAAGATTTAATGGAAACACAAGGTAAATTCTTTTTTTTTTTGTTAGATTATCTTAACAGTAAAGTCATAAGAACAGAGGAAAAGATTATATTCAACAATTTTGTTTTGTGTTTTTAGCTGTTTTCTGGGAACGTTGTAATGAACTACAGGACATTGAGAGGATTATGGCTCAGATTGAACGAGGAGAGGCCAGAATTCAACGGAGGATCAGTATCAAGAAAGCCCTTGATGCCAAAGTAATTATTCCAGGTTTTTTTGTTTTCTGCACCTGACTTCTTCCAAAAATTCCTTCAGAAAAGGCATAATTGGGGATGAGAGTTGTCTTTTTATGCAGCATAGGTAGTATACCATCTCTCAGTGATCTGCAGTATCATGTAATGATTCCTTGATGTAGCATTGTATGTTTATTAGCCCTTATTTTTGTTTTGCATTCAGATTGCAAGGTACAAAGCACCTTTTCATCAGCTGCGTATTCAGTATGGAACAAACAAAGGGAAAAACTACACAGAAGAAGAAGACAGGTTTTTGATCTGTATGTTACACAAGATGGGCTTTGACAAGGAGAACGTGTACGAGGAGCTGAGGCAGTGCGTGCGCAACGCGCCTCAGTTCAGGTTCGACTGGTTTATCAAATCCAGAACTGCCATGGTA
The DNA here is from genome assembly GCF_017590055.1 of Onychostruthus taczanowskii. Classification (NCBI taxonomy): domain Eukaryota; kingdom Metazoa; phylum Chordata; class Aves; order Passeriformes; family Passeridae; genus Onychostruthus; species Onychostruthus taczanowskii. Next base: position 4,887,836 of record NW_024498462.1, read on the forward strand.
GGTACCCCTCACAGGGACTAGGCATGACATGAGGCATCTTGTTCTTTTTTTTAAGCACCACCACATAAAATTTGTTTAGGAAACAAGTGCTGAAAGAATAACTTCGGGTTTTATTTTCATTTTTGTTTTTTTTTATAGTAACCTTTTGCCTTAGTACAGAAAAAATACAATACAGCTGAAACACAGATTAGAAAACCTGCCAGAATGAAGTCCCATGTTACCCAAAGGCATTAAGGCAGAGGTAGACTAGACTTACAAATATCCTTGTTACTTTTATTGCAAACTGAGTGTTTTACCAAACAATGTCTCTTAAAATATGTCTCTTTTAGAGTTGTTGCATAATATTAGAGATTGAAGACATGTGAATAATATACAGTATTTAATTTCTAACAGCATGAGGAAAGTTGGTGATTCACATAGAAATTAATCATTGAAGCAATAGGTTTAAAATGCACTTTGTAGTTTGTGGATATGGATTATCCTATGCAAGTGCTTAAATTTCTTTAGATATACTTTACTGAAAATTTTGTTTGTATTTAGTGAATAAAATACAAGGTTAATAGCAAGTAGACTAGTACTAAGAATTTTAGAGCAGAGCTATTCATTGTTAATTTGGTTATTAAGCAGGAATTGATAACACTAACAGAAGCTTTGGTGGTTGTAAATACTAAGGTATGTAGGTACCAACATCAGAATATGGGACTCTTTCAGTGATAGAAAGCTGTTGGATCTGCCCCAAAATTTTTGCTCAATTCTTTCTACTTGTTGTTTGTCTTCATTTCCTGACCTCTTGTCTGAAAGAATGTTCTTTCAGAGTTCTGGGTACTCTACTAACAATAAAGAAAACATAAAATATTTAAAATATGTATTTGAACAGGTGGGTATATTTGCTTTTCCCAGTACTACTAATAATTATGCAATACACTTTTTACTTGTTATTTCAGCAATTGAAGTGTTTCTGGATAGTGCAGCAGTTAGCCCTTAATTAAAAAGAATTACAAGTGTTTCTTAGTAAAATGTCTGCTTGAAGAAATATTGGGTTTTAAAATTATGTCCATAAAGAGAGAAGCCTGCAGTATTTAGCACATTTAGAAGTTTCTTTTAGGTTGTCTATGCAGGAATCCATTTAAATAAATCACAGAAATGGGTACTAGAAATTAAAAATGTAGCTCAGCGTTTAATATTAGTTGATATATAGTTGTCAGGGGTAGAGTTAAATATTCAATTTAAGTCTTGCAGATCCTTATGCTCAGTATACTTTTTTTTAACAGGGGATAGAAATCATTTGCTCAAGTGTAGAAATATGTTCTGTGGTGTCTTAGTGATGATACTGAGACACTGGGAATATAGTGAACCTCTTGGCTTAGGGTTTTCTTTTAAAATTCTATCCCTTAATAATTTTAGTTTTTCTGCTCCTACATGGTTGAAAAAGAATATTATGGAAATACAAACTTAAAACAATATTTCACTTTCAATGTGCATTTAATTTTCTGAAATGTTCTGAATTATCATAATCTGTATGTTTTAGTAATATAGCTGATACATTCTAATGTCCTGAGATTTGTGGAGGTGTTAATTTCTATGGGTCCATTTTGCCTAGTTTAGTGATTTTTTTTTTTTTTTGGGGAAGAAATGTGCTGGAAAATCATATGATAATAACAATGAATGAAGTATAAATACAAATATTTATAGAGGAGTAAATAAGTGAAAGTGGAGAAGTTTTCCTGAAATGCTGAAATTCACATGTGATCATTTAAACTCATATGAAACAAGATTAAAAGGGCAGCATAATTCAGAAAAGGGCTTAGCAAGAAAGCTTTGTGTTCTAACCACTAGATGTCTCTTGAATTCCATATAAATAGCTAATTTATCTTCCATCTTACTATTTCTGTTTGTTCTCCTGAAGATTTCTCTTTGAAAAACAAATCCTTCTTCATTTAATTATTTCAAAATCAAATGGTTTACCCAAAATGTAAATTCTTAAAGATACCATGAGTGCCTAAGGTTGTAATCTTTTTTTTTTTTTTTCTTTTTATTTAATTTCTGTCCATGCAGGAAGAATGCAAAATATCATGGCAGTAGTGAAGCATGTATCCGTTCTCTGAAGTCATAAATTATGCATATTCTCTTTTAGCTTTCTGCAAACATTCCCCAGTATAAGAGAAATGACTTCTTAGTAAATACAGGAATGCCCAGGCCTGTGGGCAGAGCTGAGGGAGCCTTTGCTCCCAAGTCAGCTTCTCTGCCTCCAGCCATGCGGAAGGCAATGGTTCAGTGCTCCCATCTTATTCATTGCAATCCAGGTCTTTATAGCTGTGAGGGGGTGAACAAAGTACATCTTCTCTCTTTCCATCCAAAAGAGAAGTATCAAGCCACACAGAATAAAAAGTCATCTCTGAAAGTGCAAGGCATTTTAAATAAGTATGTTTTTGTAGTACTAAAATGGAATGCAGCAGTCCATATTGAAATTTCAGTAGTGCAGGATTTATCACTCAGGTTGTTTTCCATGGATGATGTACAAGAAACCTGTGTGCATGTCACGTCTTACTGTCAACTGATTCTGTGATTCTCCAGAGAAAATTGTTCTTGAGTCCATCCTCTGTCCACAGCAGATGCTTTGGAGCAGTAGTCCATCTGGAAAGTCTAATCATGAACCTGAACACTTTATAAATGTATGTATTTATGCAAGCATTTGTCCCCAGGAAAGAGGAGGATCTTTGAGTGCTTTAGGCAAGTGGATCAAGGTTATTTCTTAGTCCTTTGAGATTAGTTGCTTGTTTTGAGTTTAACACAGTCCTGTTTCTCATATGCTAGAAAAAGTACAGATTATGATGATGAAGCAGCTTGTCATCACTCCTTACGTCAGCTCCTAAGTCTGAGTGCAATATACACAAATTTAAATAATGTAAAATACTTGGGGCATGTTGACAATCATCATTCTGTTTTGGTCTCGTTGCATCTCGGTTCATCTGTAGAGTGTAGGTTTTTGGGACAGAGGCTCTCTTTTGTTCTGTTTGGGGTTGCAGTATATATTGGGATGGCTTGAACTCAAGTTTGCTCAGAGTTGTTGCTTTTTTATCTATATGTTGTTGTTTGGGTGGAATTTGAGGGAGTTTAATGATTGAAGTGAGAGTATTGTAGCTCCAGAAGGACTGTCACATACCAGGGCACAAGCATGGCACCCTAATTCATGGTTTAACCTTGACTGGAGAGTGTGGGGTTATTGCTACAGGGATGTGATAAAAGTGACTTATTGCAGTACTCTGTTGGTGAAGCTACAAGCATGACACTGGAACATTTCTGGAGGGGACTTGTAAAGAAAAATGTCCTGAGGATTTTTTGGTGTGTTTGTCTGATGTAAAGAATTCAAGTGGTTGTAGGATTCTCTGTGTCCATTCTGAAGACACAGTTTTTGCCCAAGGCCATGGAGCATCCTTTGGAGAGGAATCAGTGGAAACTGTAGAACTTAGGCTGGTTAAGCTTGAGGGTTTGAATATCTCAAAGATGAGTCACATGCCTGCCTGTTGGGGAAGGTTCAGATCAGGAGAGCACCAAGGCTGTGTCTTCTCCATCACCATGATGGACCATGATGACTGAGGCAATATCCAGCTTACAGATGCTGAGAAAATAAAGACTAATTTCTGGGCAAAAGGGTCGCCTGTTCACTTCATTGCAAATGGACCCATTGTAGGTTAAGATACAAGCTACTAGGTAATTCTAGGATAGCCTATGTTTCAAAAATGTCTTCACTGAGTTTAGCAGAGATGAGACGTATTTTTTGGGCTTCTTTTACCTCAGAAGAGAGCTTCCTGCTTTGAACTGGAAAGAAAAACCCATGGAATCATGTTCTTAATAGCACATAGAATATACTGAATAATTGTAATAAAAATAGACACTGTTAAGTGTTTTGTAAGAGATCTTTTAAATGGGGTACAAGAAACTGTCCAAGTCAAGTGAGTTCTATTAAGCAAGCCAGCCATTAGTAACTGCAATGCAGATATTTTGAGTTGTATTGGAAATACTTCTTAATGTGTAAACAGCCTTATGGCATTTAGTCCTGATGGTTTGGAAGTCTTGATGCTAAAAGCATTTAGGGCATTTAGGGTCCTGTTTGAATAAAAATACAACAGTGAGTTTACAATTTAAGACTGAATAGATTGTTGGCCAATTTGCAGCTCTACTGTGTCTCTTCACAAAAACCCTCCCTAGTCTGTGTGCCAGAGAAAAGTGTTGCTTAAGATAGCTTTGCTTCCTTTTCTCTCTGCTTTAAAGATATACTTGAAGACCTCTTAGCTAAAATCTGGCATACTATGCTGGTAGGCTGTAATTTGCTTCATTAACCAAGATGAAAGATCACATCAGTCTTTGGAATGTCAGTTTGGAAGACAGAATCCTGAAAACTGCTTGTCAGGAGGACAGTAAATCCTTTCCTGTTTCTAAAGGTTACACTGAGGGAAAGACACACAATGGTAACTAAGCTAATGATTAGTATTATTGAATATTTTAGGAAAGTGTAAGTGCGTTGAAATTAAAGGATTTTGGACATACATGTGTAAGCAAGAGAAGTTGTATAATTTATACATTTAAAATTGGATGTGTTCTCTTTCCTTAGGAGTTTCAGAGACGCTGCAATACTCTCATATCATTAATAGAAAAAGAAAATATGGAAATTGAGGAAAAAGAAAGAGCTGAAAAGAAGAAAAGAGGAGCAAAAGTTACAGCAGTATGTTTAGCAGCACTTACTTTACTTCCAGTGGGGTAGAATTCAATTACATATTTTTTTAAAAATGTAAAAGATAATTGTAGGCACTGATTGCATTAGTAGAAACCATGAGGTGAGAGATTAAACTGAAATATTTGTCTATTCACGCTCGCTTAGATTTGCTTAGGTAGGTATTCCCAATGCATAGTGTTTGAGGGCTTTTTTTTTTGAGAAGTCTTTTGTTTAAGTAGCAGAGGAAGACTCTTTTTAGAAAGCAGCACTGCCTACTTTTTGCCTACTTACGTACATCGCGTGTTGCTTCAGTTTCTTCTCAGAGATTTTTTCCTCCCCTGCATAGTAGTTGCTGGAAGAAGAAATGAAAGTGCTTCTTTTATTTTGAAGGGTTGTCATCTTTAGAACAGAATTGTGTACAAGTCAAGATCTTTTCATCCAATTGATGGTATGTGTGGTGCCTGCGCCACTGAGACCATGTAATGACTTTAAGGGTATAAAAAGGGTAGGAGAATTAAATGTGTACATCAGGGATTAATGTTTGCCTTTGCATTATATCCTGCAAAGGTGAACTGAAATCTAGAATGCATTGGGGTCCTACATTCCCTTCTGAATAGTCAGTTATGTATTTACACTTTTTTTTTTTGTAATGCCACTGTTTGTTAAATTTTACTTATTTTTTCTCTTTAGTCACAGAAGAGAAAAGCAGATTTGGCTGCTGAGAACTCTGGAAAAAAAGATGCTAAGAAAGCGAAGTCGTGAACCTGAAAACTGAATGCTAAATATGAAACTGCCACTTTCTTCACTCCATCTATGTGTATTAATTGCCAACTTGTTTGTATTCATGGTACTCTTCCCCAAGTCCCATGCTTTAATTTTGCAAATTTTGTATCCTTTACAATGCCTTTCTTTACCTAAAATGTGTAGCTTTATATCTTACGCATTCCAGTATTTTTGTGTACTGTATTTTGTGAGTTTCATGTCTTTGGCAAAATTCACTCAGTCCTTGGTTTTTTGAAGCTTGTGCTGAGGTTTTAGCTTTTATATGTTTTATATGCTGCTGCTTTGAAAGAAAACCTAGATTCTATAGCTGTATTATTGTTGTTTCATATTTTAAATTTATATGGCTGTTGGAAAATAAACTGACTTAATTATTTGAAGAGAAATATACTTCACCTTTGTTTTCCCTATCCTCTCTCCCTTATTTGCATAGCTACGTTTAGAGAGAATGTTAAAGTTTGTATAATTGTGCCTTCATCATCAATCAGATTTTTTTCAGAGGAGTACTTAGACAGGATCAGGAGCATGAAAGAACAAAATCTAATTAGACTGACATCCTTGTTTGCTCTCTGCATTAAATGGACATTTTCTCTGAAATGTTCAGAAGGAAACCCAGCAAATAGAGACCTTTTGTTTTTCTTTATCAGTGATTTCTGCTGGGCTACGTGCTTTAACACAGAGCGAGGTGTTCCTCAGAATGGCCTCTAGATGAAAACTTTTCTATGCCTCATAAAAGGAAGCTCACAGCTTCTGGTTGTTTAAGTAGCAAACAAAATAGTTCACTCTCTGGTTGGTAGGCTCTTCAGCTCTGCTGCCTTATGCTGAAAGATCTTTGTTGCTCTAATTATCTCTGCTAAAGTTCTTCTTTTACCTTTTATTCAACATGTCAGTCAGAAGCAATGGGGATATGTTATGGAGTGCTCCTTTTTAGTGTTTCTATTTTAATGAAGGGATGAAAGTGTTGGATGTATGATTTTTTGACTTTGCAAGAATGGCCTTTATTAAGCAGATTCACAGTTCCTGCTCACTTTGGAGTCTGCCTTTCCCAGATCAGTAGAACAGTGGCTGTGACATCTGATGTTTTACTTTAATGTTCTGTCTCTGATCTGGTGTTTAGTACAGACCTTGCTACAGTGAGACATGCCCTCATAATGTCAGGTCTAGATTAATGCAGTGTGCTTTACATGGTACTTCCCTTGAAGACTACTTGTAAACTTCTTCTAGTGCAGTTTGCTTCCTTCAGTGGTTTGAGGTGTTTTGAAGAAACCTCTTTACTCTTTGTATTTTGTGCTTTGCATTGGCTACCTTCTGTGTTTGTAAAACATAGGACTTTATAAAATAAAGTTCTTGAGCTCTGTTCATATTCTTCTATGTCATTTAAAATATATTGGTATGTCTTTGAAGTTTTCTGGGATTAGTATCTCTAAGTTTGATGAGGTATTTCCAGCTTTTTTCATAGTGTCTGTTAAAAGTTTGGGGCAAAATGGGTGTGATAATTGGTTGAGCATTTCAAAAGATAATTCAAAATATTAGATTCTGTATTTTGGAATGTAGTTTTGTCCAGGGACCACACTAATTATTTCACTGGGCTTCTATTTGTAAGACTTGGTATTTGTCTGTTGAACTTCATCTGATGAGTTGAGAAGTACATCTGATAATGATGGGGCACAACTTCCAGGCAGGAGATCGGTCACAGGAGTCAGAGCATGCTCTTAAGTGAGTGTGCAGCCCAGGTGGGATAGGTGTGCTCAGGAGGAAGCATGTCTCCTCAGAATGTGGTATTGGAGCAGTTAACATCCTGCTTTATCCTTGGGAGGACATCCCATGTAATTATGGAAAAAGGCTGTGCAGCTACATGCATATGTAACCACAAACCCTGGAAGCATTGCTGTTAATAGAGAGAGGAAGATGCCTTATTTACGTTTGCATTTTGGCTCATGTGCCACTCACTAAGTTTATGGCCTGAAATGATAAAAACAAGTTAAAGAGATGGGGAATAAAGGCTGAAAGAGCCAGTTGAAATGTTTATGGAATTACATGGCTAGGCCTAGAGCTTATTCTATTGCTTCTATTTAGCATTGGATGAATATTTTAATGTTTTAAGTCTTGAAATAAGTGTATTCTGGTTTTGTTTATGGTAGATTAGCTTTGTTTGACTTGCATGTTTTTGTGTATGCAGTTTCTCTGTGTTGCAAAGTGTGTGGAGTCTTAAAATGGTAATATCTCAACATGTTGTTTTATGCAGATTTTTTGGTTTGAGTTACCACTTGAGTTAATGTTCTTTCTTCTCAATGACTTGATACACAAACCATATAGCAAAAGATCATGCAATCGTTCTTTCAGATATTACCCCTTGATCAGACAGCTTCTCTGAAGAATGATAGATTCTCCCAGGAACTATCTGTTACCTCTTGCAGTCTGCAGTCCCCAGTTAAACTGAATGGGCTGTTGAACAACAGTCCTTGAGAGCATTTGGACACTATGCACCAGCTCCTAGCAGACTGAGCCTTCCCATCCATCATGTCCTACAGTGATAACTAAAGAAAATTGCTAACAGCTGCTGGTCAGGATTAAAGGAAAATGGATCTTTCTTTTCCCTTTTTCATTCTTCCAGTTGCCAATACCCACACAGTGTGTGCCTAGCAGTATCTTAAATTATATGCTGCTATGACTCAAAATTAGGTGACAGAAATGAAAGAATCTACTTTTTTTTTGACTGCTATTTTCTTAGGTGAGGAATACTGTCTGTAAGAAATTAGTAAGTGCTGAATGTAATGTGACAAAACTTCTGAAAATTTTGAGCCTTTAGGCAATTTTAGAGTTGCCAAAAATGCTGCGAGATAAAACATTTTGAAAGCTAATTTAGTTCCTTTTCAGTGGACAACTAAAATTTGATTGTGTAAACATCAGGCTTGAAGAAAGTCACTGAGCACCTCTGACTCACCAGGCAGTGCACGTAACGTCCTGGGAGAGGTCACAGCAATTGTGGTGGTTTCCTTTTCACATATTCATTATTTCCAACTTATTAGTCCTTCTATTTTGAGTTATGTTAGTGATGACCCAAAAAACTAATGCTGCTAGCCACCTTAATTGTTTTTAATTTGTTTGCTACAATGACACAGAGAAGAAATGAACTTTCTTCTTGCTGGTAATATTAGACCATCTTTAGATGCTGGTTTGCACAAGTGGTGTTACTATAGTAAAATATTAAGTAAGAGATTTTTTTTCTTGTAGATTAGCATTGCTGTTTGATTTAGTGCTAATGTTGGTTAGGGTTTAAAAAAAAGCATCTATCTCTCTTTGAGATGAGCAAGGAGTATACAGAAATTAATCAGAATCTAAGTGTGTGATGATGATGCCAAACTGATTTTTGCTTTTATATATTCCTCATACATGTAGCTTTGTAGCTATATGAAGGATATATAAAAGCAAAAGTTAGTTTGGCATCAATGGAAGTAACTTTGTTGTGCAGTGCCTGCAGGTGCTGCTGTGTCACAGGCACTCTCTGTACATGCCTCCTGCACATTCAGTAGGGGGATGGAATACTTTCAGTGATGAGAATAAATGCCAAAGTGTTACAGGTTGATAAAAGGTGGAGTTTTGCAGTCAGTACCAGTTTATGTGAATGCAAAATGATGAGGTTGGTGCACACATTGGCACTGGTGATGCTGGAAGGGATTGATCACCAGCTGTAGTTCTGATCTGACTAAAGAGAGGTTGACAATTGTTACATTTGACTTAATTTTATCTGGTCCACACATACTCCAAGCATGTATGTAAATATGTTCGTGGCTGATAGTTCTAATGTTTGATATGTTCTTTTTCTGAAAGACTTAAACTTAGTTTGCATATTTTGAAATGTAATGTACTCTTTAATTGCATTTGCATGGTATCCATACCTTCATGAGAGCCTTAAAAGGAGTAAGATTTGCTGCCTCAAAGGTATGTCGGTGTCATGTTGTTCAAGAGGACTTCTGAACTTTTTCAATCTGGGATTTGTTTCTTAAGTTGTACATATATGAAAATAAAAGTTAATATGAACCTCATGTCTTTTGGTCATTCTGGTACACAGGAGTCTGTTACTTGGATACTTTCAAGATGGTTTGATTTGGTTTTCTTGCTCTTACGCCTCCCATAACCTTCAGGCCGTGGTGGCTGGATGTAAGGGGGGTGTGTGGCTGTTCCACATGTGCTTTCAAATTATAGTTTCCTGTAATCTAAAACTATACTAGCAGCACCTATGTTTTTGTGACAGCCTTGCCTGTGTTCTCTTATTACAATGTTACACAATGTATGTTGATCCTGTATTAAAGTGTGTTGCTGGTTCCCTTTTATTTCATACCTCTGGTGTGTTCCTAAAATGAAACACTTTGGAGCCTAAGTCCAGCTGCCACAGTGGTAGGAAGCATGAATTTTGTTGCAGTTGTTGATCACTAGTAGTCTTGCTAGGTACTGTGCTGGGAGAGGTGCATGCCCTAAATGACTGCTCATTCTTTTTCCTCAAGATAACAAAAAAAAGACAGGCTGGAGAACCAATTTCTCTGGTGTTGGCTGGTAGCAATTCTGTCTGCTCCACGGTGAACTTTTGCTAGACCTCACTCTTTTGCAGGTGAGGCAGCTAGACCAGGATGGAGGAGCTGGGAAAAGATGTGTTGTTCCACCTTATGTGGTCTTTAGTAACAGCCAAAACAATTTTTGGGTTCACTCCAAGAGCTGTGGTTCTTCCAGATAGCTTTGCTATCTGGAGATGGCAAGACAACAGGTTGCCAGTTGTTAGTGTAACCTGCTTTAAGTCCTGACTGGTGTTGGGATGGAAGGGGGGTGAAGTCAGGAGCAGGAAGATGCACAGGTATGTCATGTGCTCTTAGCTGGGACTGAGCCCTTGCTTCTAGGCCTTATTTCAAATCCTGCTGGGCCAGTTAACATCATGGGTATTTCCATGTTTTTATGGCTCCTTGGAAGGCTGTCCAAACTAACAGATGGGGTGCCTGGCACAGTGCCCCATCCCTCTGCAAGCCCTGCTCTCACAGCAGGCTCCCCATCCAACATTTGAAATGGGAGCAAAAAGGCTGAATCCTGGAAAAAATTGCATGTGCTGGGCTGAGAAAATCTGTGTGTAATTAACGGCAGATTGATGGCTAAATCTATCTATTTTTATTGCTAGTAAATGGAAATGGAAGGTAAAGCCAGTGTAACTTGCTGCTGAGTGATGGAGGTCGGAAGGCGCCGGAGCTGTCTGTGTGCCTGTGTGGAGCACAGCTGCTGAGGGCGCTGCTGCCCGGGCTTTGCTCCTCTGCCTTTCCTGCCTGCCCTGCTCCCTGTTGTTACCCCTTCAGGCCCCAGGTGGTGGTGTTGGATTTGACAGGAGGGAATGTGGAGCTGGAGAAGCTCCATGCACTGTGGACAAGGCCAGTGGTGTGGCAGTACTGAGGTGCTCTGTGCAATTCCTTCCTTTCCTTGACAGGCTGTAGCCCAGCTGTCTCCCCAGAGCTGCCATTCCTTTCCAAACACACAAACTTCCTGGCTGGCTGGTTAGTTGCCATGTAAGAGGTGATTTGAGGAGGTCTTCCCATCCAGAAGTTGCATCATGTTTAACTTAAGAGGCCTCTATCGAAGTTTAAACTGAGCTATAGTTAATGTGACACTCGATGTGACACAGAGCCAGCCTGCAAGGTCTGTGTTGGCTTTGTGCTAGAGCACATTCAGTGGCTGCTTGAAGGCAGGTATGTCTGCACCACAAAAAGCAGGACTTTTCTTTGGGGACTTACTGTTAAAATTATGTTGCTGTAATTAAAAAAAAGCCAAACTAAAAACCCCTACCCTTTCAAAGTGTGTCAGCATTAATTTATGGCTTCTATACATACATATCTCTGAAATAATTTTACTTATTTATGTTACAAAGGGTTGATTAATGTTACGTGACTGAACATGTGGAAGAGGTACAAGAAATTTCTTTTTCTTAAGTGTCAGCCTTGGAGACTCAGCATTTTCTTTCAATATTCAAAAAGAAATTTAATTTTAGCTTTTTGTGATACTCACTGGTAATTAACTGCTCCATGTACTGCATCTTATTATGCTATGGGCCTGAAGATTTTCTGTTGGAAACGAAAATCGATTTCAACAAATTCAGTTGTTGCCATCTTATTAGGTTATGGTACTCAATGTAAATTAAAGTTTTGAATTTGTCATCGATCAATAGATGCAATTATTGATTTGGGATGTATGAGGAAAAAGTGAATAAATAAGTTTTTGTCTTTGTTTTTATAACATCAAAACATGTCAAAACTTATTGAGCTGCAAGTTACTTTGTAGTGAATCTGAGGCAGAATCAGAAGCACAAGAGTAATGGAAGTCTGTTTATTTATTGGGTGCTGCAGGATTTTCTGAAAATGTTGGCTGTCAGGCACCCTGGTTTAAAAGTTTGTTTAGAAGCCTGGGGTGCAAGGATTGTTGGCTGTCTGATGCCAGGTGCCAGTGCCCATCCATGAATGTTGTACACAGGCAGACCCATTGCCCTTCAGAATGGATGTCTCTGCACGGAAGGCTCCTTGCAGTGCTCGGTGTATCTGGAGGTGGGCACAAAAAAAGCCTTCCTCACTGGAGGCAACTAAAAGTAATATGGAGCTAATAACACCCTATTGATACACCCAGGCAAATCAGTACAATCTTCTGGATCTGAATGAAACCACTGATTGCCCTCTAACCTGGTCCCAGGGTTTGGAGTGGATGTGCCATTCCTAACCTGTTCCCACATTTTGGAGTGGATGTGCCATTCCTAACCTATTCCCAGAGTTTGGATGGATGTACCATTCCTCACTTGTTCCCAGAGTTTGGAGTGGATGTGCCATTCCTAACCTGTTCCCAGAGTTTGGATGGATGTGCCATTCCTCACTTGTTCCCAGGGTTTGGAGTGGATGTGTCATTCCTCACCCGTTCCCAGAGTTTGGATGGATGTGCCATCCCTTGCCCAGAGCTGGCTGTTCTGCTGTGGGCCAGATGTATGTCATGTGTCACATGTGTGTCACTCCCAGCCTGCCCACCTGCAGGAGAGCTGAGGGGGCTCCTCTGTGATTAGTGCAGCACGATGAGTGTGAGTTTCTTGGGTCAAATTCAGCAGATGAGTGTGCTCAACACAGCCTTGCTCAGACTCTGGTCCCGGGTTATGCACCTTGATTTTCTGAGTTGCTCTTCCTACAACCCGAGATCAGCAGTGTTTCCAATTTCTCTGCATTAATAAATTATTTTTAAAGGGCTTTGGGGGCTTTGTTTAAGGGTTGTTATAGGAATGTTTTTCTCATCAGGAATTAGCTAAAAGTTGAGAAAATGCAATATTTTTTGCTGCTTTCATGATCATGGGCAGTTGCTTTTAAAAACAGAGAAAAAATCACGAAGGGTTGATTGAGGGCATAGTTCACTTGATCAGATGGATACAGACCCCAGCTAGCAGGAAACCGATTAAAATAAAAGACGAAATAGATATTTTTGTCAGATGGCAACCACATTCCTGTGGACATGAAAGGATTTATATCAATCAGAGCAGCAGCAACTGCAGGTTGTATGGAGGAGGGCCTGTGCAAACATGACAGTTTGTGTCTCTATCTTATATAGGTGGAAATAGATACAGATATCTTGTCAGAGTCAGTGGTATCAGAAGGAAAAGTGTGTATGAACTGATGTGCTAGAGCTTGGTAGATGTTTAAGCTGTTGAGGCAGATTTGAGGAAGTATCTCTAAAGTTTGTATTTTCCAAATAGAAAAAATGAAGACGGCACTGTCTTCCAGTTCCCTAATCACCTAGTAGCCATTCATCTCATTAGAATGAAATAAAAATCAGTGTTTTGGAATTGAAGTGACTCTTAAAACCCAAGACCCCCTGGGAAAGCCCTTGGCTGCTGTGTCAGGTCTTTATTATCCCGCTGCTGTCACAGGTGGTTGTGTGCAGTTTCCTGACACTGGAGAGACTCTACTGGTGTGAGTGTTGAGCAGAACTTCACCGTGAGCCCAGGATTTTACTGTTAAATGTGGTGGTACACTCCAGCCCCCTTTGTCTGTGCTCACTGCTGGTGGACTGGTGCCCAGGCTCCCTGGAACTGTGCATACACACAGATACCAAGACTGGCTTGGATTTCCTGTTCTTTCCAATACTTTCTTTGGTCCAATTCAGCAGGATTTCTCTGGTGTGGCTGCAGAGAGTTGAGCTTCTGGGGTCTAGATATTTTATCAACAGTGATGTAGGACTGACAGTCCTTTTTCCAAGTGTGAGGTCTCATGTTCACCTGGGCTGGGTAGAACCCTGAGAAGCAGCAGAGAACCTCTGTGCTCACACACGGTGGACATGCAGCCATGGCAATGGCAGGGACTGGGTGACAATGCAGTGGTGTCCCTGCAGCTTGGTGGAGTCCCTGCTGTGCCTGCAGCTCTGTGTCAGGCCATGCAGCAGAGCAGCAGCCTGGGCTCTGGGCTGGGACACTGCCACGCCGTTCTGTGCCTCCGCTGGGGCTGCAGCAAGCTCCTTTCTTCCAGACTCCGCGGGTTCCTCTGCTAAGGTCTGTTCATGCCGTGTATTTCCTTTAGGGGTAGCATGCAGATTTATCTCTGGGTTATGGCAGCACTGAGTGAGTGGGCTGTAATGCTGGGTGGGGTCTCAAGGTGCTGCTGTAATATTAATGAGATTCAGTGTCTACAGTTCTTTGCAATTCATGGCTGTTCTGAGTAGTTCACTGCATCAGGGCCTTAGCTATATATAAAAATAAGTAATTTATTTGCTTTCTATTGAATAAATGACATGCTAGTGGAATGATTAATGAATAAGAAATCACGAGTGTCACTGGCACACAAATGGAAATCATCATTCCCTTAACAAATTTTTTTCTAGTTGGGTTTTAAGTTTCCGTTGGGAATTACAGTTTCACTAATTCAACAAAACCACCTGATAAATAACTCATAATTTTTTATAGATGTCCATTAAATAAATCTATATTGAAGTACCAAGAAATGACACTTGTAGAAGAAACATTGCTGCAAATAATGAGAAAATTGCAGACGTATTTTATACCTCTTCTGAAAATCAAAAGGTCTCATAAATACAGTCTGTAAAAATGTCTGTGGAAGAGTTAACATAACTGTACAAGCAATAAGCCTGACCTTTCAGTGTAATTTATTTTAGATTTGCTCAATCCTTTTTTATTAAAACTAGCACATCTGAAGCAGAATTAAATCCTATTATAGCAGCTCTGTGATTGTATCAATTTTTCTCTGCCATGGCACACTTTATTAAAAATTACTTTGTTTCATATTGGTTAACGCAATCAGGGGAGTAAATGAAGTTTTGTGGTCTTTGGTAAAGAAAGAAGCGTGTGGTTTCTATCCTTGAGAGCAGTGCAAATTGCTGGGAGGATCAGCTGAGTTCCAGCCCTGCACAGATCAGTTCAGGTATTTCCCCTGTGGTGGAGAGACTCCATCCCCATCCTGAGCCAGGGACCAGGTTACACAGGACCAGCTGCATCAGATGTTTTTGTCGTAGCAAAAATATTCCTGTCAGCTCGACACCACGTCTTGTTTCTGCCTCCTCCACAGTCTGTGTCTGAGTGCAAAATCACCATTACCACCAGTGCAGCCTGCTGTGGCTCCTGTTGCCTGAGATGCACAGATGCACCTTTGATCTGAGCAAGGATGTGAGCTCACAGGCATCCCCTGCCCGTGCTCACCCCTCTCTTTCAGAGCAGTTTTTGTCATGCTGGTGCTGGTGTTTGCTCCAGCAGCTCTGAAAGTGCTCCTGTATTTTCTGTCCTTGTGTGGGTTCTACCTGCTTGCTTTGTTCCCCTCAATTTCCTGCAGTGCAGCATTGAGTTGCATTGCAAGAAGGGGATTTAGGTGGAGCCAAGTATTTTTTTGTGGTTTAAAGTCTGTCTAGTGCTTTTTTTAACTGACCAAGATCTACAGCACTTTGGAGTATTTACTGCTCCTATTTAATGGGCTGTTTACAATTTCAGGACCAGGCTCAGTAGCCTTGTGAAGCATATTTCCATGCTGATGACATGTTTACAGTGAATAATAAGAACTGACACATTTTGTACGCACAGGTTAATGCCCCCAAATCAGGTGCTATAAATTGTTGTGGGTGGGTAGCTGGTGCAAGAACCTGCTTTTCTTTTATAGAGCACCATAGCAAGATCTGGAAAACATACTAGTTGATTTCAAGCTTCTTCTAATCCTTGCAGGTAAAGGGCAGGGATTCCTTTTTCTTCCCCTCTCCAATCTCATGTGCGCAGACTGGGGGAAGAGGTGTGGCTGGAGCTGCCCTGAAAGGATGCTCTTTGTGGGAGAAGGTGACCAGAACAGCCTCGGATCGCAGGATCACAGGCTCACAGGGTGTCTGCAGGGCGGTTTTGGGAGGCTCTGGGGCTGGCAGGGTGCAGCAGCCTCCCTGCTCCCCTGTCCCTGTGTCCCTGTGTCCCCTTCCCGCTCACAGCTGTCCCTGCAGCACTCCCACTGCTGCGGGGCTGGGCAGAGCAGGGAGCAGCAGAGCTCTCCTGGAACTAAGTGTCTCCAGTTCTGGCCCTTAAAACAGTCTTCCGATTTGGGAAATCTCAAGTAGCCTTTTGCTTTTAAGATACATTAAGTGTGTTATGTCACAGGAGTAAAAGTAAGTCAATATGCAGATCAGGCAGGGAATGAGGCCTCTGGGCAGTGTTATTGCTGGTGTGGGATTACCTAAAGGAAAAGTGGCTTATTGCTCATTTCCATCTGCCCACAGCAGGCCTTTCCAGGTGCAATGTGTTTCATGTGGTGTTTCTGGAAATGCTCCAAAACTGCAGTCTCCTAGGCTTTGAGACTGTATATATTTCTTTCAGAGAAAACCACGTATCTGCAAATAGGAAAAAAAGGAGAAACTTCTAGAGGAGAGCAGCCTATTCATCTCTGCATCAGATCTGAGTTTTAACTGGCTCTTTTGGGTTAAAAATGCTGCCTCCAGCATTCCCTTGGGACAATTTTAAATCTGGTGACACACAATGAGCTAATAAGCCCCAGTGTCAAGAAATCCTTTGTTTTGTTGCTGAAGAACTGCATTACAGCCAGCTCAGGAACAGACTTTCCTCCATGGAAAGGAAACTCAGGATGCAGGAGGGTTTGCTGCTCACTGCACTTGCCTCACCACGGAGACAGTCAATAGTATTAATTAGAAGTGAAGGCAAAACAACAAAATTCATTTCACATAGACCACTGAACATTAGACCATAAAAAAAAAAATCTTCTGTCCCTACCTCCAGATGGAACCTGAAGCAGTGACCTGGAGGTGAAATGCTCTCCTGCAGCCCTCTGGAGCCTGCAGTGTTTGTGTTCACCCCACAGAGCACTTTTTCTGTATTAAAAAGAAAATTAATCTGTCACTGAGACTAATCCTACTTGTCTCAAGAGTAAACGCAATTTTCAGATATAGAGAGGTTATTTGAGATGATTTTTACATTCTGAGTCAGAATGTCAGAAGAAATGTTTGCATCTGTTTTGTTATGGTTTTTTTTCTGTGAAAGTCGAGTGGCTACTTTTTAACTAGGTGATTTTTATATGAAGAAAAAAGGTGGACAACATAATAATGTAAATAATAATGTAGAAGCCTTTCACTTCAGGCAATTTTTTTTTCTGTTTTCTGATTTGGAAGTGGGATGGACAGAAAATATGATTTTATGCAGCAGGTGGATCCATCTGTCATCCCAATCACAGTGGGCTCTGCTTCTCTTTCAGAACTGAGTAATCCCTTCCAGGCCAGGGAAGACTTGGAGAAGTGGGCAACTAGAAAGCCAGCTGCAAAACTGTCTAAGTCTTTATGTTATGCAAAATAAACCCCAACAGTTTTCAGCTTTCTTGAACTCTTGACTCTCCAGTTATTTAGATGGAGAGACACTGGTCTAGTCCATCAGTTAGCCTGCTCTTGTGCTGGAAAGGCTCCACAGCTGACCTGCTGGGACACCGTGCTGGCACAGGCTCTGTGACCGAGGAAGATTTTGTGAGCACAGCTCAGTCCCAGTGCAGTTTCTGAGCAGACTATTAGACAGTGGCTCACTGCTGAGGGAGCCCAGCTTCTCATGTCTGGACAGCACAGGAAGGGGAAGTCCTGTGGTTTCTATCCAATTCCAGTGATGTGCAGAAAAAGAATTAGCGAAATAAATACTCAGGTGTTGATGCTCTGGGTGGAGGTAGCCAAGGGAATCACCTGTGTGCAAAAGGATGATTTAAGCTGAGATCATCTACAGGGATAATTGATGCCAAATCTACCATTGCCTTTGATTTGGGCATAATTAGTTTGGATGAAAACAAAATACTGTCATCAAAAATAATAAATTGAAGCATAGTAGGTAATTCAAGAGTCAGAAGCCTTCATCAAAGATGTTTGAGGAAGGTGTTTTGATCCTTCTATGCTGCTTATGTGGCTTGATGCACTGGCTCTGTCTGGTTTGCACTATGGTTGGGCACAGACTCTGTGCTACAAGAAAATTATCCTGCCTCTCTCAGCATTAGCAAGCTTGTTTGTTGTGTTGTATTTGGAGAGCTCTACAGTGAAAGGACCTTTCTGACCTGTTACTGTGTCAGGGATTTCAGGTATCTCCTTTACAACTCACTTTAAGATTGACTTTTATTTCTGGATCTGCTACTAGTTTTTAAAGGCTCATGTAGCCACTCTTTGTTCTGAGCTTTTGTAACTGGCTCTGAACTAACCTCAATTTCTTGGTATTGCCCTTTCATTGGTATGTATTTTCAACCTCTTTACCCAATGGACCAGGCTTTTCTTTGACTCTGTTCCTTGCTTGCCCTGCAGGTTTTCTGTCTTCCATGAAGGGAAGTCCTGTGGTCCCCTAATCCCCTGGAGAACATGAGGTTCACAAAGGGTGTGTGCTGTAGTCTCAGCTACAGTGAAATCACAGAGTTTATTCTTTCTCATGTGTTTAGTTATGGAGATCTGCAGTTCACAGCTCCTGCATCAGCCACAGTGCTGGTTACCCCTGGTTACCCCTCCAATGGTTTGGTTGTCTGGGGAGCATCCTGGGAAGGTACCCCGTGGCAGCTGGCTCTCTAGGATGCAAAACAACCTTCCAGCTGCTAAATTAACACCTGCTTTTTCATTTTGCAGACTGGAGAGGGACAAAATGACTGTGGTTAAAGTGTAGGAGAGCTGACAATGGACTGATGTGGTGAGGAGGGGGCAGTCTTCCCAGCTCACTGCAGGAATGGCTGAGGTGCATTGATGCCAGCACCATGGCATCCTCATCCATCTCCTGACGGCCAGCCACTGGTGCAAACTGAGCAGTCCAGGGAAGCAATGGAAAGGAGTTGCACCCATATGAAACTTGTGTGCAAGCTGCTTGTTCACAGGGGAGTAAGAAACTAACAACATGCTGGAAAAATGAGTGGGACAGAAAAGAATTTGAGAATTGGAAGGAAGAAGCAATTGAAAACAAATCTGTTCCAAGGTAAGTGTGATCTTCACTCTAACCATCTTCACTCTGCTTGAGGCTGTGTTTTCACCTCAGTTTACCAGCATTTTCTCTGTTTTTCTGCAGTGAGCTGCTGACCTTTCACTTGATTGCAAACACAAATGGCCCAATGCCTTCTGCTGAGCTGTGCCAGCTCGTCCTGGGCAAGGCTGCCCCTGTGCTGGGTGCAGGGCCAGGCTGGCTCCTGCCAGCTGCCTGAGGGGGAGGCTCAGGAGCCCCGGGCTAGGGGCAGATCCAGCATTTCAGAACAATATGGGAATGAGACGCACTGTGTGGGTGATCCTCACTGTCACCATCAGCCTGAATCTGTCAGGTGAGTAACAGTGTGTCACAAAAGCGTGTCCTTGAATACACTGGCAGGATGACTTTCTGCTAGAGTCCTCCAGGAGGAGGCTGAAAGCACCACAGGCACTGTGGGAAACGGGAAATGGGGATGGAAAGTGGCCAAAGGAGTGAGAGTACCATCCAACTGGACAGCTTCAGCTCTCCAAACAATCCAGCTCTGTGCATGAATGGAAGCAAGTAGGGTGCACCACTTCTACTGAGGTTTCTTCTCATATTAGAAGGTCACCAATTATTTCTGACTGATCAGCAGAATTTTTTTCCAGGCTGTATAAATTTTATGTGGCCTTTTGTTCTGTTGTGTGGCGACTTCTTCCAAGGGGCATCTCTTTATTGTTGGGGCAGATCATGGAGGCAGCACTGCTCCCAGGAGAGGGGAGGAGGACTTGCACACATCGTCTGCCTGGGATTTAGGTAGTGAGAGGCCAAAAGAGATTGTTTAAAGTCTGGCCTAGTAAATGAATTTAATCTATATAAACTCTTGATTAGGAGCTGGTTCCTCAGACACCAAGTGTCAGAGTGGTTCGCTGGTACCAGGTTTGATTTATGCTGATAGAGGAGCTGGCTCATATATATTTCCTTTTTAATTTACATTGTGCTGTTTTCTCTTTCTGGGAAATGAATTAAGCAGAACTAAGGCCACTTAGGGAAAGTGTCTGTGTGAGTCTGGAGGAAAATCTAGCTGGACAAATCTTCTAGTTCAACTTTGTAGCTGTACTGAATTTGAATTAGGCCTTTCAAATATCTTGCTTTAAGCAAGCTGAAAAGATAGGCTGGAGGAGCAGGACAGGGGGAAACTGGCTTTGTTCTCTTGGCTGACATCCCCTTTTGTTCTGTGCTCATGGTCAGGCACTGGAGGACAGAACTGGATTTACTGAGAAATCATCAACCCCGAGAGAAAAGGAAATTTGGGGTTAATGCTGTCCTCACTCACATGTGGGTCAAGGATTTTTAGATCAGTATCAAAAGAAGACCAGTGGTGGCTGCAAGGGGAAGAGACAGCACATGAGTGTGAATTTGCTTCCCAAGGCCTGGAAGGCATTTTTCATCCCGCTGAAAGAACTTTGGGGAGGGCTGTGCACAGTGCTGCTGCCTGGTCCCTAGGTGTGTCCACAGCCCCACAAAGCCACGACTTCACAGGGGCACCAGGAGGGGAAGATTTAAAATGAAAAGATTCTCTCAAATGCAAACAATGTGCTTTATAATAAGAAAGTATAAATTAACTAAGGAAAAGAAAATAGCATCTGTTGAAAACAGATTAGTGAGGAGTGTGCCTGTGGATGCCTGGGTAGCTTCACCAAGCAGTCAATTAGAGTCAATTAGCATCCTCAAACTCTTCACCCCGTGTTTGGTATGCTTGCAGTGCGTCCAATTTAGCTTGTGCTCTTTCATAGGTTCACAATTTTCTCTCTGTGTCTGAAATGATCTAGCTGGAGACACCAGGAAAGTGCCAAGCTTTAAGCATATGACAATTGTAATTCTTTTGACTGAAACCTGATTTGATTCAGTTGAAAATGACTTTAGTGTATTGGATTTGCGGTTCATTTAACAAGTGCTGTAGATGTCAATACATTAGTGTAAACCTGATGCAGGTAGTAATTTGGTTTCTAATGAGGTTCCCCAGCAGTATCCAACTATGAAAAATGGGGCATTCTTCATTGGAGCACAAAGTGCACCTGCCTGATGGCAGATGTTTTCTGAGATGTTTTCTGCTACTTCACTTTCTGGGAAGAGTGTGGTGTTATATCTTGCTGTGGGCTTTAAAAGTGCCTTAAACTGATAAAATGTTAAAAGAACAGATTGGAAAGAATAAAAGATTGCTCTTTAGAAGTTTTGTTTTAATTATAGGTTTAAATTACAACTTTATCTCTAGCAGTCTTAATTGTGCAGTTGTTGCAGATGCAAAATTTCAGCCAGATTTAATGGAACTTTAAGGAGAAACCTTTTGTTTTTATGGGACTGTGTCATCAGGTGTTCTCCTGACTGCCTTCAAACCATTTCACTGAATGATCCTCCTGGTGTAGTATGGCAATAGGTGTAGTACAGAGAGGCCAGGACAGAGAAGGCAGTGATCTCTCCCTGTGCCCTGACCCTCCTCTTCCCTCTCTGGACATGAGATAAGATTCAGAAAAGCAGCTGTAAAAAATATTGCCCCCTTTCAAGGCAAAGTGTGTGGCCAAAAGCCTGTCAGGCTCACAGGAGCTCTAAGCATCCTTTTCCCTTTGGGAGAGACCCTTCTATGCTGGGCAGCCCACAGGAACAACTTCTTTCAGCACCTGTGCTCAAAAAATGCTTTTAAATTTTTTATGTGCTGCCAGGTAGCTTTTGTTTCAGCATTAAACTGATTTCTACAGGTTGAGACATTACTGATCAATATAAGGGTATTTGAGAGGCTGACCCCTGCAGGCTGTGCTGGTTTGAGTCAGGGTACAGAGACATGGTCAGTCCTACACAAAGCAGCCTTTCACCCTCTCTCAATTCTCTCCATGTCTCAGCTGGAAATACAACTCCTTTTGTTCCTCTATGCTTCTTAATTTCCTCCATTTGCTGTTATTTAGCTGCTAAGTGCTACGTGCTGCAGTAGATAATGGAAGAAGCTATTCAGAATGAAATGGCGTGGCATTTTCTGCCCTTTTGTAAACTATATAAAATAAAGATGAACTTTTCTGCCCATTTCAGCCAAGGCACAGCTTGCTGTAGGGTGTTGGCTCTTTATTTTCCCTGGACCATGGCTGACTCCAGCCATTTGGGTGTTAGGAGCCCTGTTCACAGCCTCTGTGTGAGGACCAGGGGCTGGGGGACTGCTGCCAATGGCCACAATTAAAAGTGTCTCTTTGGGGTTTGTCATCTCCAGAAGAAAGAAAAAACCATAAACTGAATTAATTAGCTGCAGAGAGGTGGCTCTGGGGTGATGTGAGTGCTCAGTGCTGCAGTGTCTGTAAAGTGTCTGAAAAGACACTGCAGTTGGCAAATGCTGCTCTGGATGGGAGCCCTTAGGAAAATTATTCCCAAAGTACCTTTTAAACCAAATTATCAAATTCTTAGTAGACTTGTTACTTCAGAATTTAAGTAACAAAAAATCATACTAAGCCTTGTTTTCCCTTGGGAATTAATAAGCCTCACTTGAATCAGGTGTACTTTTAATTCTGAGTGAGAGTGTCCATGCAAAGACTTAATGCAGTTTAACTGAGCTTTCAGTCTGTGTTTTTTAGATCTGCTTCATTTCCTTAACAGTGCACTGCTCTAGGCAAATCTCAAATTTTTTGTTCCTCTTCTTCAGAGAGAATTTCTCTTCTGGGACACTGACTTGGAGGGTGGCAGACAAAAGCTGCCAAGCAGAATTTACAGGCAGGTTGTGTGTGTCAGTTCATTGTCTCATTTTGTATATTCATGTTTAATGAATCCAGATATGACTAACAGTATGGGCATACCCAACTGCTAATCCGAAATCAGAATAACTTACCTGTTGGAGTCTCCAAAGGTGGAGTTCCCAGCTCAGCACGTCCCCAGCTCACCTCTCCTGCTGCAGGGAGGAGCCGCAGCCCTGTGGCAGAACACGCTGCCTGCCCGGGGCACATTTCCTGCAGGGTTTGCAGCAAACAGCATCTTTCTGCCTCCACTGTGAGGTATTTCTGTGGCCAACATGTAGCTGCAGTGACACCTGCACAGGACCTCAGCCTTTGGTTATTTTGTCTGTTCCTAGGTCTGTTCCTGTAGCACTGTGAAGATATGAGAGGGCAGAAGTGCCAGCACCGCCATCTCCTCATGGTCTGAAACCCAAATCAAGGTCAAAACAGTCACAGAATTACAATATGTAAATTCATGTGAAGGTATTCTTTTTGTCTTCCACTTTCTGCTTTCGTAATTCCTGTTTTCTAGGCTTTTAGGAAGCCATAAATGAATTGGTGGGTTTTCAGTCGGGCTGCTTTAATAATGGTGTGAGTCTGACACAACTTCAGGTTTCCAAGCTCTGGAAATTTAGAATAAAGAGCCTTGTTGTTCATGTCTGGGATCTGGCAATGCTGCTTATTCCCTTCTGGTCCCTTTTATCATGCAGCTTGACAGAAATATTTTGTTTGTTATTTAAAAAAATGTGTTTGTTAAAAGTTAATATCTTTTTCCTGTAAAGGCTCATCCATCCTGGTATTACATTAGCAATTCTACTTTGTTCTTCTGTGAAGGAAGTTTCAGTTTACAGGTACATCTGCTTTCCCTTCCACAGCTTAAAGAAAGTCATCAAAAAAATCTTAAAACCTACTTAATGAAGCCTTTTAAATGCTCATCCTGCACTTTTGAGTGAAGAGCAATTTATATTTCATAAAAGTAGAAGCTGAGCTGCAAGCTGTAAGTAATTATCATATAATTAAATGTCTACTATGAAAGAAATGAAAACTCAGGCTTCTTGGGAGGCTTCCGTGACTGGTTTATGCAATCACAAATTAAATTACATTTCTTTACCTTATGAATGTTCTGGAGGTACATTAATCTAGTTTGGAGGTGCACCTTGGAGACTGCGAAGATGTGTTAAAAGGGGAAGGGAGTTTATCAAACCAGTAAATTCCACGGGCCAAGAAGAAGAACACATAAATATCTGTGATGGGTTCTGCAAATGTGATTGTGCTTTTCTTGTCTGGAAGTGTTTGCAGCTGATAATGAAGAAAAGCCCTGTGTGAGTGGGAGTTTAAGGGAGCTGCTCTGGTGTTGGATTGCTGACTTCAGTGGGCATGGTCTCTGCAGGACAGAAGCATACTGTCCTTTTGTTAAAAGTGAGGAGGGGGTCTTGGGTATCAGGAAATTAGGAAACTTGGACAGAGGATTAACTCTTCACATGTTTAAACTTCCTGTATGCTTAGCTAGGAATCCCCTTCCACCACCCAAAGGGCAGTGAATTTGTGGGAGGCACATCTGCTGGAATGCTGGAGGAAGGAGCCTCAGCTCTGTCTGTGAACATTTCCTGTCCTTCCACAGGGACCAGCTCTGTCACTGCTCATGGGAATGACAGAGTCACTCAAGAAAACGTCCTGGGAAGAAAAGTGATGAAATACTAGCACATCAACAGGTGCACTTTGTATTCTTGTATATAGTTGGCATTTCAGATGATACATGGTTCACTTTCACCTGAATGTGGGAAAAGCTGAATTATTTAAAGACAGGAAGCCCTGAGTTGGAGCTGGTCTAATTTAAGGAGCTGCTGCCAAAACAGTCTGTCATGGCTTTATGCAAAAATGAGGGAAGAATTTTCCTGAACTGATGGAATTAAATAGCAGTTTCTGTATGACTTGGCTTAAAGAACTGGAAGAGTGAATGTTGCATCATATTTTTGCAATGTATTTGGCTTGCACAAAACTCTACAGCAAAAGGGACTGTTCTAGTCATGGAACAGTCTGAAAAACTCTGGTACTGTGCCGCTAAAGGGGTTTCTCTGAGATCAAGTGTCTCCACACCACAAGAATATTGTTTTTATCTCCTCAAATGAAGATAAATTTCATGGTGACTTCAGTGTACAGTACAGTGATGGTTAATAATCTCAATTCACAACTAAATGCTGTAGGGTGACGACAATGTAATGGTATTCTTTATGGTGTGTCAAGGGGACATATAATTGCTGTTGGCTTTTCTTTTCTCTCCTTTTCCTAAGGTTAACTGCTTTAACCTTGATTTCAGGCTGTATTTTTTTCTCACTGCATTTCCCCATTATACATTATTTGGTTTGGTTACAGTCACTAGACTTTAACTGCTCTGACATATTAATTTTTAAGGGCACAAATGACTTCATTAAAATAATGTCCTTCAGATAAGTGCACTTGGCATTGTGATTGGAAGTGGACTAAAGGAAATATGAAGCATCAACTCCTCTACACTAAGAATTTATTATGGGAACCAAACCCAGTAGAATATGTATTTGAAATTAACTTTTAGAAGCTCAGTGTGTAGCCTACATCCATTAATTGGTTAGGAGTTTCTTTTCTAATATGCATTTAGTCAAAGATTTGTTTAATGTTTAGTCTCAATTATATGGAACACTGCTTTCTTAATATCACAGAATCACAGAATGATTTGGGTTGGAAGGGACCTTGAAGATCCCCTGGTGCCACCCCCTGCCATGGGCAGGGACACCTTCCACCAGGCCAGGCTGCTCAGAGCCCCTCCAGCCAGGCCTTGGACACTTCCAGGGCTGGGGTGACCCCAGCTTCACAGTCCAGAGCATCTTCCTAGTTTCTAATTTAGATCCACTCTGTCCCTGGTTTTCCTTCTGCCAGATACTTCTCCCTCTGTGCTGTGAGTGTTCCCAGAGCCAGGTGTCACCTTACCTGTGGCTGGGGGGGATCCTGCACAGCTGCCCAGGGGCTGCAGCTCACCTGGGCTCCAGGGCATCCTGCACTGAGCACCTCCCAGATGGCTACTAATGCAACTGAAAGCTTTTAGCTGAGTGATAATTTCTGCTTACCCTGCTCCAGGGCTGTCCTTAGCTCTTGGAAGGGCTTTTAGGATTTTCATTAATCAGCAAGTTTGCAGAAGTGCAATGCTTTGAGACAGTAATGGTCCAAAGGGGCTGTGAACACAGAGCGCGTCCTGACACCCAGCACCACGCAGCAGGGATTTCACCCTCTGCTGGAGGCCAGGGAGGGCCTGAGCCACAATTTCAGCCTGTTTTCCTGTCTTCCCCAGAGCCTCACAGCACATTTGATGAACACAGTGCACTGCTTTGGGGTGATGAGGCCCCGGCCACTTCCTTCATTTCTTCCAGAGCAGCACTGTAAAATGAGGTATATAAATGCTGAGCTGCTGCAGATTAAAAAACATTTCCTAAAAAATAAAGTTAAAATTGAAGCTGACCCAAGTTAAAAAGCAATTTTCTGAGGATGCAAAGGCATAAAGGAAAGTGCCTTAGCATGATTTTAAGTGGGCCTCTGAATGTGGAAGATAGACAGCAGGAATAAAAGGACGCTCGCCTTGGTGGGGTGCTGCAGATGGAGAGAGCCCTAGAGTAACATGCTAGGAGCAAATTTCAATTAAATGAGCATACTTCTTGCAACTATTAAATTCTGCCTAGATAAATGGATTTTAGAAGAATATATGTATTTTTTTGAAGCCATGAAGTCACTTGATAAGGTAGTAATAAATCTGTCAGAATTTCTGCTTTGACCAAAGCTTAGCTGTAATACAGGATTCATTTCAATACCTAAAGCCATTTTGGGGTGGGAAGAGACTTTCCCAGCTTTGGAATTAGATTTCTCTGCAATGGGTATTATGTTCTTGACCCCATATCACTGCCTTTGAGGAGCAGCAGTATTTAAAATCCTCTGTAATGCAATAAGCTGAGCAGCTCCGTGTGTGCTGTGCTGTTTTAAGGCAGCACCGATGGTGGCCCTTGTTAAGGCACTGAACATGTTTGAGGTAAACACAGGGCTTTCTCCAGGATAATTCATAATTTAATCTCTGAAGGAGAGGCTTCTCTTCATTTATCCCAACGAGTCTTTGATTTTTCTCTTCAGCCCATTTTAGCTGGCTTTTTCCCCTCCTCACCCACAAGCCTTTCATTGTAAGCTCTTTCAGCAAAGACCACATTTTATTTCTTTCAGATTGCAGTAAGCTTTTATTTCTTGTGAAAAATAAAATGAATATCTGCAAAAGACACTCTCTGATTGAACAGACCCCCTTTTAGGAAAAGGGCAGGAGGAAAGGCTGCCTGTGGCTGGCATGGAGTGGCTCCTGCTTTGCTGTGACCATCGCGGCCAGGGCAGGCTCTGCAGCCCCCAACTGACCTGGTGTGAGTCTGCAGAGCTGCAGGAAATCCTGGGACAGAAACTCTGCATAACCTGGGGAGCCAGGGCAGGGAAATATTTCCCTAGTTTATGTTTATCCTGTACCATGCAAGCGATTTAAGAGTTCTAGCAGGTGCCGATTGCAAAGAGACTGACAAATATTTTGAATATATATTTTCAAAGTACTTCCCTTGACAAATTTAAATTTGAGCTAACAATTCTTTTAGCACACCAAACTTAATTGGCTATAGCACTGTTAGTTGGCTTTAAGTATTGCCTTTACTGCTCCTGGTAGCTGGAACAGTTGTGCTTTTGTTTTACAATTAATATTTCAATGAAAACTTGTAAGGTACTGTAGGCATAAATATTTAATATCTTCTCTCCATGTTTCTTTATTGCTGAGCTTGATGATAAGTTAGTGATTCAGACTGAAATGCAGATAAAACAGTAATGTGAACAGTTTAAATCTGCATTTTTCCAAAGCTCCTGTGGTCAAGATGACTGCATTCTAGCAAGAATATTGCTATTTAAGATTGTTTACCTCTAGACTTCAGCTGAATGCTGCTGTATATGATAAATGAGGTAAATAAAGGTGCCTTTCGGGCCCCAATAACTGCACAAGAAACCTAATCATTCTCGCTAACATAAAATAATTTAACAAATGGAACAGTGGCACAGCAGCCTAGAAGAAAAGAAATTTCTGAATATGGCACCACATATGGCCAAGGTCTCTTCAGGCATAATTCAAACTTTTTTTAAACTTCCCTGTTTTTAGTAGGTTTGTTTTATATTTAATATGGAATAAAGCTTTGTGTTTCCAGGGTTTGCTGTTGCTTTTCCAGAGTTTACCTAATTTTTGGTCTGGACATGAAACATTCTGATTTTTCTCCCATGATAACTAGTACTACTTCACCAGTTGAAATTTGTGGTGTTCAGGAAAGGGCAGACTTGATATTGATATTAGGCTCAGATTTTAATCTCTAGAAACACAGCTGGGTCACTTTTACCAAATGGAACAATGTCTTTAAAGGCAGGGGTAACACCTCTGTCCCACTCTCATTTCCTCCTCCTCCTCCCTTCCTTCTCTGTCTCCCCCTGATGATGGAAATTCTGAGCAGACAGAGATATTGCTATTTAATAAGAGTAATCTTTGCACAAAACCAGTGGGCTTTTTCTAGCCAGGACACTATCACTTGGCTTTATGTTTTTAACAGCATTACCATCTGAGGGAAAAAAGGGAATCCATTGCTTTGTTAGCATAATCTGAGTTATCTGCTGTGGAAATGTGCTTTGGTCTGAGAGAATTGCTATGGAATTTAACTACCTTTACTGCCTGCTTAAGCAGGATAAAAGTCTTGGGTGTCTGTCTTGCGTACACAGTCAGAGAGCACCAAACAGATTTAATAACATTTAAAATTCCTCTTCGAAGCACAGTTTAGTTGGAGGTTTTGTCTATTTATCTGAAGAGTCAACTTGTGCCGTAATCCACACTTTGATCCACTTTGTCAGCCTTTCTGTCTTGTCTTGCAGATGCCAAGGTACCTCCTGTAGCAATGCAAATAAAAATAGAGCTGATGGCAAATGCAACTTTATTAGAGCCTTGGGATCCTGAAGACACAGTTATCCCAAAGTCTACTGGCTAAACCACAACAAAAGCAAACACAGAACCATCTGTGAGAGTGTGCCTCAATTCCAGCTGTTTGAATCCCATCGTTACTTGGAATATGGCTGCTAAAATCTCCTTGGCCTCATTTCATCTCATTTTGTCTGAATTGCGAAGGAGGCTGGATGTTGCTCGTGGCTTTTTCACAACCTTCTTCAGAGAGCTCCTGGCAGCTGTGGGGATGAGTTTTCCAGGTGGAAAGGTGGATGTGCCATTACCACAGCTGCTCACAGTCACAGCTGGTTCAGGTTCCTGCCTACCGGGGCACTTAAAATCACTTTTGTGCCCTAAAAGAACCAAGAGCCAGGTTTCATTAACACATTGCGGTGCAAGCACAGATGGTGCATTTCAAAAACAAACCAGGAAACACTTTAAAATAAATGAGGAGTTGTTAATCTCTCCTTTGGCGGCTCTTGTAACCACATGTTAATGGGGTTGGGCAGAGGATGTGCATGGGCCAGGTATTTCTGTCTTTGCTGTGCTGGGAGCAAACAAAGACAAAGTGGGGGTTAATCTAACTGCATCTATCCATCCAAGCAACAATATCCCTGTCTTTGAGGGGAAGGATTCAGCTTTCCTGAGGAGCACCTCTGCTAGGAGGGCAGAGTGAGGCAGCAGCTAAAAATCCTGATGAAACAACATCAGCTGTGCCCAGGCTGTGGAGTAAAGCTGCCTGGGTGGTGGGGCACTGAGAGATGTTTTCGGATTAGGAGTATCCCCTCATTAGGGACCACACAGCTCAGAATGGTCTGATAGGTATGGTATGGTATGGGTATGGTCTGGGTGGGTATGTTTTATGCTGACATTTTTCTGTCAAAGCCAAGCCTGTTTATGGGAAAACGGTGAGTTTTAGTGAATATCCCATTTTGAAAAGGTTTTTTTAAAATGTATTTTCAGTTCAAAGTGCATTTATAACTTGACATTTAAGATAAAGTACAAAACAAACTCCCAGATTTACTGAAAGTGATAAGGCCAAAGCCACTCTGAGGTAGTTTTAAAGCGACTGAAGCATTTTTTATCAACAAGACCATTTTGTTTTAACCTTTATTGCTTCAATCTTTTTTTTTTTAACTCAGTAACATTTTCTAGGCTTTGGTCTTCTCATCTAATTGATGTGTATTTATTTTAATTTAATTTTTGATTCTCAGAATTTCTTTTAGGATGGCAGAGCAGTTTCTTTGAGTGCAGCTGCTCTCAACCTGTCAGGGCCTGAAGGATGTCATTCCAGCCCACTGGCACTGGCTGGATCAAGGACACTGCTGAATTTTGGAGTGGTGACACTGGGCAGGAGGGGGAAGCACTGAAATCTGGCCTGGTCACTCTGTTCTTAAAATGAGCTTCAGGACAGGCACTCTTCATCCACAGGGAGAGCGCAGTGATGTAGGAGGATGGAATATAAGAAAATAAAGATAGTGCAGGAAGTAATCTCTCCCCTAAGGAGTTGCAGCTGGGCCAATTACCAAAGATTAGGAGCAGGCCTGACTTTAACAGGCCACAGCTGTGACCAGTGAGAAGAAGAGTGCTATAAAAGAGTGGGTTGGGTGGTTAAGGTGGGAATTGGAGTTAGCTGGCTGCTTTGAGAGGGAGAAGGAGTCAGTGCTCTGAGGAGCTGCCCATGACAAAACACCAAGAAGGTATGAAACCTTTGTGATAAGGAGACAACAGTATGGAACTTCTGCAATATGATGGCAACACAGTGGATCTTTCCTGTGCTGAGAAAATCCATCTGCATGTTGAGATCCTGTCAATGCTTCCTCACAGGAAACCTTTGTGGTTTAACTGGGCAGCTCCTAGCAAAAGTAACCAGTGTTCCTGTGGGAAGTTTTGGGTTTGTATTTTTTGCAATTAGCAGGTGAAATGTTACCTGGAAGCAACATGAGCCTGAGTCTGGTTCTGTGTGCAGTCGTGGAGATGTGCTGGGTGAACTTGGAACGAGCATGGATCCAGGAGAATTCCTGATGTCTCACTTGGCAAATGCAGGTGACTGGACATCCAGGATGAGCCTGCGCCCTTCAAAGGCCTTGGGGAAGAAGTCTGAGCTCAGGCTTGAGGGGAAGAGAGAAGGTGGGAGCCTGGTTTGGGTGGTGGCCCCTGAGCACTGACTGTGAGAACCTCCCTGCCCCGTCACAGCCACTGAGTGTGCTGACAAACGTGGCATTGTGCCTGTTAATGAGACATCATTTTCTCATGGCTGCTGTTACTGCTGTACTATTTCTTCTGTCCTTCTACACAGGATTTTGACTTAGAGGTATTTGCTTTACTTGTGGATTTTTTGCTGTTTTTCAGTGCCTTGGCATCATAACTTCTGTGTGCTTTCCCCTAGAGGCCCCATCTAACCAGCTCATGGGATTTCCCCTGGACTATAAACAGTTTATTTTGCTCCTATTAGTTTGTTTGGAAACTTGGAAAGCTGGAGTAATAATCATTGGTGTCAAACTGTTATGGATTATTAAAGGAGCACAGCAATGGGAGCTACAGATAATTCCTCACTCTGAAAATGAGCACGTCTTATGTTATTGCTGCAGTAATTGCCTAAAAATACTGAATACTCAACTACTTCCAAGGTGTCAATCTTCATAACAGTTTATTAAAAGATTCTAATGGGTGTAGCAGCTGCTTCCACAAGTGAATCTATTTGTGGCTGAACCTGACATTCTGCTCTAAATATTATTCCACCTTGATCAACTCTATTTCTCCATGTCTATCTTGTTGCAGCTGTAACAGATTGGGAAGGGAGGGTTTATCTAGCTGCAGTGGGAATTGCTCTGCTCACTCATGACTTCCAACCTCATTCTGCTAGAGCCAGTAGAAATGTTTGCAACCAATATCACAAAAAAGAACTTGGAAGGGTTGTTTCTGACCCTGGTATTGACTTATTGCTGTTTCAGCTGTGCAAATGGCTGGTTAATCATTCAGATGCTCCTCTTTTGGGAATTGTCAGCTGGATGAGAGTGCTGGTGGGAGGGAACAGTATTCACCTGTGTGATGCAGAGAGGGAGATTTGGGGAAAGGGCTGTGGAGAGGGACCTATGTTGTGGTGCCACCACGGCAGGGCTGTTCCCTGGGGCTCCTGGCGGCAGGATGCAAGTTAAAAGCACATCATGTCTATGAGTTACCAAGGCAGAATTCTTCCTGGTGCATTTTTATTGGCCTTCATTGCCAAAATGCCTGCTCGGCATTTTGAGCAGACAGCTTCACTCTGGAGCTCCGTGAAAATAGTGAAGTAGGACACAGCATAGTTCAGAAATCTAAAATAAATTTTTCCTTTTTTTTCTGTATAGAAAATGTGTAAAAATACCTAAATTATTAAGTATGTGAACAGAAGCAACTTGAAGGCTAGTCTCTAATAACAACCTCTACCTTAACTTGATTAATATTGAAATCTGTTCATCTGTGTCTTCAAACCCTGTTGTGTTCCTGCATTGCTCTTTTCTTTGCTTTTCTGTTTGAAAAATTTGCTACATCAGGTATTAGAAAGAACTGCAGGACTGTCCCTTCTCCATTTCAGCAGCAGGAGATTCATGCCTTTAAAGTACAACGGTGTAAGTTCAATTCTCCCACTTCTGAAATTTTTTAGAGACCATGACTGCATTACAATTTACTTCTTTAGACCTTGCACTGTCCTTAGTGTCACATCAGTGACTGGGACACTTAATGTCCTTTATTACCTTCTGGGCTGTCCTTCAAACATCCCTACACCTTGACCAAGTTAAGATTGGTTCCAGGTTTTGATGGCTGCTTGGCTTTCTCCCACTGACTGGATTTGGGACAGCAATAATTTTAGTCCAACCACAGAGATCTGGTTGGCTGACAGTGCAGAATAGAGTAAGAAAGTATGAACAGCCTAATGAGAACACCTATTCTGATTTCTGGTGGCTTTCCATTCATTCTCTGAGCAAGTAACAAGTGCCTTGAGACCTAAAGTTTGTATTTTGAAAACCTGTATTTTTCATTTATCGCTGTGGATGCTTCTCTGTACAGCCTCCGTAAATCTTCAGAGCTGCCACACTGCATTATGCATGTGTGGCACTGTAGTTTGCAGATACTAATTTAACCAAATGTTCTTCTAAAAAATGCACTGCAAATCTTGTTAGAGGAGGTGCCTGCTATGAGCAACACCTGAGTGGTGTCAGCAAACTGAGCTGGCTTTGCCCAGGTTTTCCTGTGCTGGCTGGCCCCTGTCCCTGCAGGGTGTGACTGAGCCAGCACAGGGGTGCTGGAGAGGAGCTGGGGTTTTGTTCAACGTGGGCAGAGGTTAGAGTGGGTCACCTGAGGAGAGGAGCTGACATCAGTGAGGGGTAGGCAGTGAGCTTTAATTCAGCAGCGAGTGAGCGTTAAGAGCTCTGCTGACTTCACGAGGAGAGTGGTATCACTCATGTGCAGATCCTCAGAATGTGTATAGATGTGTAAGGAAAATGAGAATGGTCATCAGCATTGATGTCCTGGTAACACAGGGGTGGGCTAAACTTCTCTTTACCTATAGACCACTAAGTTGTTTTGGTTTTTTCTCCCTTGAATGACTTTGGCTGAACTATGCTGGATTAAAACTGGCGTCAGAATTACGTTTTTGACCTTCTCGTGGATTTTTCAGCACCTCAGATGTTACACAGACTGTGGCTCCAGGCAGGAGGAAAAATACCTCACTAGAAAAAATGCTCTCTCTTAGACTGTAAAAATGATTAAAAATGGAGATATGACTTTTTAAATGTGTTTCTGTTCTCAGGGAACAGAAAAATTCTGCTACTGAATTATTTCCTGGCATCCTCATCTGCATGAAAAAGGTTTGGCTCTAGTGAGGTTTTTTTTTAAATTTAGAAAATATTAAAATAAGGCAGAGAATGAATTCAAAGCCAAGGAATAAACAGAGAAGCTTACAGCTTCCTAAAAGTTAAATAAAGAAAATGTGTTGTGATGGTTCGCTGGCTTGTATCTTATCATGCAGAGGGTAGCTACCATGAGCAGGGCAGTATATTCTGCAGTTTATTCACTGTTACCCTCAATAATGAATATTCTTCAGAAGAGAATGCAAATGGTTTTTTTTCTTATTCCTGTCTCTAAAACTGGGACAGAGAGTCTGTTTAAAAGCTAACAAAAAGATTAAAATGGGATGGAAAGCCTGAAATTATCTGTGATAAACAATGCATTATGTTTTGATTTGTGGGCTGCAAGGCTGTCACTGAAATGTTCCTCATCTCATGTAATATTTTGTGCTACTGTCTTGCTTTTCAATTATACAGCTCAAAAGAAAATTTCCACTGACAAAAGCAGTGAAAGCACATTGCTTTTAGTATTGGGTTTTGGGTTCTTTTCCCTTCTTTTATAGGTCTCAAGTGTCTTTTCAAATATAAGTCCAAATGACAGGAGTCCAGGAGTTTGAAAGTTATTAGAGAGATATGGATATATGCAACCAACAAAATGTGCTGCTTACAATATATCAAGACATGCAGAACATTGAGGAAAACTCAATGATCTCAATATTTAATATAAGCTGGAGTTAAAGTATTATTTTTTTTTTGCAAATGCAGCATATGTTAATCTATTGCTGAGCATTTGTCTAGCAGATTCAATTTCCACTCATAATTTTTCATTTATTAGTTTCTCTTTCTCATAAATGCAGCTGTGTTTGCTGATCTATGCTGTTGAGATCTGATGTGCTGCAGTATATGGGGAGCCCAAGTGATTTATTGTGGAGAGCTGGGGAGTAGATGAAATGGACTGAGGAACAATCTTGGAATAAATATTGGTTCTGACTTAAATTCGTCTTTGCGGAGTTTTTACCCCCAAACTTTCATGAGTTGTTCATATTGGAGATGGACCAATAAATAGAGGAATGCTTCATGGACAGATGATAGAGGAATGGTTTTGAGCCATGCTACAGCTCAGGAATAAGGAGCAGTTTTGCTTTATTTGGCCCCAAATATCTCTGGTGCGCAAATTCATTTGTAGCGTGGCTGTATTGCTGAGGATCACACAAAGCTGATAACAATCCTGGCTGCCAGCACCACACCTCTTAATCTGAGGTTTTCTGAGAAAGGTGTTTGTTATCAAGAAGCTTATAGTTTTGAAGTCACAATGAGAAACAAATGAGTGTTTTATTTAAAATGTAATATCCACTCTGCCACTTCACATATGGCAGCTTGTTTTGAAGTGGTGTCATTGCGAAATTGCTTCAAAACAAAACCAAAAGCCAAAAAAAAGCAAGGATCTCCATCTCCAGTGGTTTCCTTGCTGTAACGTTTCTGAAAACCATTGTGTATTTTATTTAAGATTTCATGCTAGGCTGCCTTCTTCAGGTGCAGCAGCTGACTTGCACACAGCTGAGTTGGAGGGACATTTGGAGCTTATACCAAAACCTGTCTGAAGTTATTCAATAACTTTTCTTTGACTTGGGCACCCTGCAGTTCAGTCTGCTGTGGTTGGCAGTGCTATCAGGAATGTGAAGCACAGAATAAGTGTCTCTGTGGGTCTGAGGGAAATGAGCTCAGCCATGTCCCTTTGGTTTTTTTCCTGTCTCCCTGGTGCTCGATTCTCATCTCGCTGGTGATTCCACCTAATGTCATCACTCAGCTGTTTCCACTCTATTTTCTGAAGAGTTCTGAGAAACAGACTCATTTAATAGATTCCACTGTAACCTGACCTCTCCTTTTCCTGCCAAGGGAATATTTTTACCATTGCTGATAAATGAACTTTAATTCCCAGGTCTTGCTTGGCGTGTGAGACCCATCCTTTCTGTGGCTGCTGCAGGGTGGGGAGCAGGGCAGTGGCACTGAGCTGACCTGCTGCTCCTGCACCCAGCACTGCTCAGTCAAGGCAGATCTCTGGGGACAGATGATGCAGTTTAATAGGAGAGCTGATAGAACTGAGAAGAGGACTTGTGTCTTGATAAGCTTGTATTGTCTTCATTTTTAATCTCTGCTGGTTGGTTTTAATGAAATCCAATGCTTATCTACAGACCTTCTCCAGATTGCATCCTCTGGTTATCATGGCCAGATGCTGCAGTGGCAGTGTTTTTTAAAGCTAGGGGGAATCACTAGACTGTAGTAGATGCATTACCTGCTGTTGTCTCACTTGTGAACCCTTTCCTCAGCAAACACTCAGAATTTGGCTAAAGGAGTGCTCTAGTCCTGATGCTGAGATAATTGTGTTTCAAGTAAATAAAGAAACAGTGCTACATGCAGAACTTGCCTGTACCCTCTAGGGCTTGGCCTTTGAGGCACAGGCAGAGGTTTCTGCAGAGCACAAGGAGTTGGTGGGTGCTGCTGGGTGCCAGCTGCTCAGATGCACAGCCCTGGCAGGCTTTGGCTCAGGAAATTTCTCAGCTGTGAGCCATTGGAGGTTGGAAGGATGTTCAGGGAAAGCTTTGCTTGATGCCTACCTTGCCCTTGCAAATGTATTTCCAGGCATTAGCTGCTGACAGCTGCTGGAAACGGGACAGTGCCTTAGTTAAATCTTTGGGCTGATCCCAGGCATCACTTCTGTATTCATAAATATGGCATGCTAACCACTGCTGTTAATTACATTGGAACTTGCAATGATTAATTGAAATTACTATTCATTATTTCTCTAGCATGTCAAATGTACTAGAAACAAAATCTGGTAGGTGCTGAACATTAAGATCTGGCTGCAGTAAGAGAACTCCTGATTTTTGTCTGTTCTCTGCTGTGCTGGGCATCTTGGCCTCTGTGTGCTGGACTGTTTGCCTGTGCAAAGCTTGCTGGGTGCAGAGGTTAGCTCCCCAACTGCTTGTAAATCACTGTATTTTCTGACTGGTCGAGTTTTTCTGGTTTAATATCAGTTTAAATCTGACCTCTGGGTTTTGGGTGGCTGCTCACAGCACTGTTATTACCAGGCTTGATGACAAGTTACCTTTGTTTTTTAGCAGCAGGTGAGGTAGGGATCTCAGAGAGATGGCTAGTGCTTGGAAGAAGTTCTCCAGTTACCTCTGTAGCTCAGAGGTGTGTTTTTGCCTAAATGGACAGACTCTTCATTCTTTTTCAGTTCTCCTGCAATCATTTGCTGGGGAAACACAGGAATTCTGCATTGAGATGCTTGGTAAATTTTGCCTATTACAGGAACACTTAGTTCACCTTTTTGACAGCAGAGAGAGCTGGAAGGATGAGATGTGGGGTTCTGAACAAGCCATGGCAGGGAAAGCATGGCTGTATCAGCTGCTTACAGCAAACACGGGCTAAATTAGTGTTTCATGCTTGCAATTACTTGCAGTTTACTCCAGGATTAGCATATGCACAACAACTCCTGCAGAGAAGCTGATGTGCTGGAAGCATGTGGTTTTTTTGCAGCAGTGAACACTTATTTGTGCACCCGTTCTCGATTGCTTTCTTTTGTAAAGATCATTTTTAATGATCTCTGCCGACCCAGGTAGGGGGTCCGGAGCTGCTCCCAAGGTGTGCAGGAGTTGGAGAATGAAGTTTCCTGGGGCAGTGCAGGTTGTTTCTGGGACAGCACCTGTATTTAGCCACAGCCACAGGCTGAGGATGGGCTGGTGCAGCAGAATAAACAGGAAAGCAGTTGATTAGGCAGAAACAACTTTCAGGCAGTTTATTTCAGCTGATAATTTTAAGACCTTTAACAGGCAATCCATAAGCAAAATTTTAGTTGTCACAGAGGTGTTTATTTCTCTTTTTGCTTCCTCTGGCAATCTTGTCTGAATTAATATATAGCTGAATAGATACTGACTGTGGCCACAAAGACACTGCTTACAATGTAATACTTGGCCTTTGGTTAGACCTGCAGCAAGTTTTAAAGATTAATTTGGTGATGGGGTAGTGATACACATAGCTACACTTACAGGAAACATCTGATCTAAGCAGAATTAAAGGGTGGATGGGGTAAGGAATGTTTTCCAATCCAGTCTTGCTGAACAGACAATTAGCAACATCATTAAACTGCCTCATTATAACCATGATAATTACAGGATTAACACACTTCACTTCAGTATCTCTAATTTGTTTTGTAATACAAGCAAGATGGGGAGATGATTCCTCTGCATGTGAGACTTTGGACAGCTACTATCAGAAATTAGGGAGAAATTCTTGGTAGTTGAAGAGCAAGCAAGGGTGAGACAGCTGGAGGAGGAGGGTGTGGGAGGCAGCAAGGGCTGCCAGCCCCCAGGTTATGCCTTAGGAAGTTCTTGGGTTTTGGATTAAATCTAGCTACTGTTCTAGGTGCTGTTTTGGGTCTGGGAGAAAATTTCAGAGGAGTTCCCTGTGGGTAAATATTTGCATCAAGGGAAAACATTGTGCTGCAGGCTTTGATAGCTCCAGTGACAAAGCTGAGGAAATGCACATCCCAGAGTAACTTGGTGAAACTCTGTCCAGGTCAGGTCACTGAATGCACAGAAAATCAGTAGTCACAGCTCTGGCAGTGCCTGTGGGAGCAGGCACCTTCTCCAGTGCCCCACGTACCTGGGCTGCTGTGGGGAGACAGGGGCTCAGGGCTGGTGCCTTTTGACACTCTGCTCATTAAATAAACCAGGCCACCTTTCCCTACAGCTGCAGTAGGAATAATGGGAGATTGACAGCAAAACTTCTCTTTTTATGTTCTGCACGATAGATAGAAAGTCTGTTTGTGGTGTGCAGAGGGATGCACAGCAGCTTGTCAGGGTGAGTGCAGGCATCCTGGAGGGGGAAACAAGATTGTTATACCTGGGGCTACCCGTGGCACCTGCTGGAATTGCGAACACCCATGGGGCAGGGTTTGCTGTCAGTGTTTTTGTTGAAGAAAACACGTTCATGTGCTCCAGCAGAAACCTGCTGCAGGCAGGTTCCCAGCCAGGTGTTTGCAGCTGGGGCAGGGCACGCTTCAGTCTCCACACTGCTGCATTCAGTGAGACTGAGGGGCCAGACAGGTGTAATTTCAAACTGCAAGGAGCTTCATGTGGCTCACAGGGAGTTGGGGTAAAAATCTCAGAGGTAGGAGGAGCCTTCTGGGGTCTTTCAGGAGCCTGGTACTTCTCATGCTGCACTGGGGGTAAAACACAGGGAGCTGTGTTTGGGAGGACGTTGTACACTGCCATAACCATGTTGGTATCCACTGGGAAACCATTTTTAAGAGAGAGAAGTCAGCCTGAGGCTTATGAGAGAAAGGTATCCAAATATAACAGCTTGCTGTAGTGTGTGGATGAACTGTTAATGAATTTGAAGGAAAATTTCCATGTTATATGTTCAATAATTTATCTGTCAGAAGGGGAAAGAGAAAATAGTCTGTATGGTTGGCTAACAGGAGTCACCTACTTCTTTGATGGACTGATGAGCTGTCCAGAGTAACTGCTGAGACCCTGTGCAGTTCAGAAAATGTGATCCTTGAGGCCAGCCTAGTGGGAATTTGCCTGAGAATCCCTTTGGATATTGGAATAGGCTGAGGAGTAGGTAGCTGTGTATTCATATGCAGCTAAACAGAATAATACATATCAAATAGATATAAAAAAAGCTACATATGCTAATACATGACGTGTACATGAGCTCCAAAGATCATTTACTGCAGACATAAAGTAGTAGGTGCCAAGTTTGATCAGGGTGTCAAAGGTACTCTAGGACCTGTCAAGTGTGGCTCCTCCGTGTTCTTCTGAAAATTTTAACATGAAAAGACAAGGCAGAAAAGGGTCTGACATTATTAATGATGACAAGATCCTTCCCCAGCACTCCTGGCTTGTTTTCCCCTAATGAGCTTTGGTGGGACAGGGGCTCTGACAGGGAGCTGTGGCTGCAGCAGCCCAGTGAGATGTCAAGATGTGGGGCTGGTCCCTGCCTGTTCCACTGCCGCTGGCTCTGGGGGGTGGCACAGCCTGGACAGCTGTTTGCTGGGGGAACAGGAGCCCCAGGGCAAGCTCCAGCTTGTCAGCAAACCAACAATGGGAGGGCATTGCCTGGCACAGGGGAGAGGAATTGAAACCTGTTAAAGGGAGCTCAGAGAGCCTGGCAGAACTGGAAATGCTGGGAGAAATTTCCAGAGTTGGAAAGCAGGAAAAATAAAATGGTCTCTCTTTAACTGAAAACTGCTCACAAGGAGAGATTCACAATAATCCTACTGGACATAACCCTGCCTGTGTTTGGGGTGAAAGGGCACTGCTTTGTGCCATGTGCTGATTTCCACGTTGCAGCTCTCAGGCATTTCAGCTGTGTGATCAGAGCTGGATTGCAGCATGGGGAGCCAGAAACCTCACCCAAAACCTGCTGTGTTGTGTCCAAACACAGCACCAGGAGGATGGTCTGCTGGGGCTGAGTATGACAGAAAGAGCTTGATGAGGAAAAACACTGTTATCAGCTGTGGATGTGGAGGTTGATTTATCGTATCTGTAGCATGAAAAGAAGGCTGGTCAGAAAGGCAGGGGTGTTTCTCAGGGCAGTTTGCAAGGATCACTGCTCTTTGGGAAATATCTCTTGCAGAAAACATTATTCCTCTCGCTAGGCAGACGAGGTGGTGACTGCACCTCCCTGGCAGGCTGATGCTCTGATGCTGTTTGGTTTCCCTGCAGGCTGCACGAGCTGTGATGCCATCATTATAACTCAGGCTTGACAGCAGTGACAGCAACTAATGTGTCATTTGACTGGGAGAAGGGGCATCTAGCTTGTTTTTTCAGACAAGGCAGGACTAGAAGTTCAGCTGCTTGATGGCACAGTGAAGAGCTTTTGTCCTGAGTGCCGTGTCAGTACGAAGCTGCAGTGCATTTACTGAGCACTGAATAAAACATTTTCACCCCTCCCCTTGCTGTGTGTTGCCAGCTAAGGAGCTCAAAGCTATTAAAATCAGCAATTAGTAGGGAGAGACGCTGATAGTAAACCCATGGTTTTCCCCTTCTTGCTTATTCTGATATGATTTTGGTTATGCATTCTCTATTTTCTAAGTCATTATGCCACTTTGACAGTGCTGCCAAAGGAAGGAGGAAGGCAAAGCGCTGCTGCATCAACTTCCATCTTCCATTGTAACTTTGGGGTTTTGCTGTTTATTGTTCTTTGTGCTTGCAGCTAAGGATTCCTGCACGATTATTAACTGGAGCTGCAATTGCAAAGTATATCTGCAAACTGAACAAAGCAGTCAGTCATACCCATTTGTTTCTTTGCAGCTTCTAGATCTTTTACCCCTATAGTTTTTAAACTAGAGCTTGACTTCAATCTCCATTTGCTTCTCTTGATATTATTTGAGTGATTTATTTTCTGGTATCCATTTACATCTTAAGCTCAGTTTTTAAACTAGAGCTTGACTTCAATCTCCATTTGCTTCTCTTGATATTATTTGAGTGATTTATTTTCTGGTATCCATTTACATTTAGCTTCTTATAAGATCTCTGCTATTCTTAGCCTGGTCAGAGGAGAATTGTTTAGTGCACGGGTCCAGTTTTGTGGAGAGGTACCCACAGATTTCAGTGTAGGTTGGATCAGGCCTCAGTGAATGAGGCTGTGACTAAATTTTTACTCCCTTTCATGCAGAAGAAGCATATGTGTCCAAAACCACTAAAGTTCATGAGCCCAAAAGTGCTAAAATTCATCTGTGTTCTGGGACCATGTTAAACAAAAAAGTGGTAAATGCACAGAGCTCCTTCTTTCTCTAAATACCAAAGCAATGTCCCTAAGATTTTCTTAGGAAAAATAAAGTTGGCTTGCACAAACAACCTTGAACCAAAAGTCCAGTTAGCAGTGGGTGCTGTGATTCTATTCTACAAAGTAAAAGGCAAATCTCTTCTATCCTGTTTTGCTCCCATTTAATTTCTTGAATCAGCAAAAAAAATAAATATGTCCAAACTAGAGGAAAAAATATCCCCATGAATGTAAATATACAGCCTGTAATCTAACATAGAATTAAAGAATCTCTGGAAAACTGAGAGGTGGTAAAAGGAAATTTAGATTTTTTTTTCTTTGTCCAAATGTAAGTGAAGTTAAATCTTCAGTACCTGCAATCCCGTGCAAAGCATCTTACTTTCAAATTGCTAATGCAAGTGAACTGCAGTAGCATCATACCCTAAACAGCATTTCTGCTGCAGTCTAGGGGCTCTGCCTTCTTCCACGTTTAATGTTTGAGCAGCAGATGGAGCAAAGGACCAGACAAATCTCTCTGGATCAATGTGCTTAGAGGAAGTGACAGCGCAGGAGGGAGAGAAGAGCAGCTGCAGTGTGGTCCCCTGGAGCCAGGGGGATGAGGAGACCAAGTATGGTGGTGTTCGAGGGTGTCAGGACGTGGGAAGAGATGAGAACCTTGTCTCCATATTTCAGAAGGTTGTTTTATTATATTAACATGATATACTGAAAGAATAGAGAGAAAAGGATCCATCAGAAGGCTAGAAAGGACAGGAGATGAATGAAAACGAAAAGCTCCTGACTCCCAGAGAGTCTGAGCCAGCTGACTGTGATTGGCCATTAATTAGAAACAACCAACATGCACCAATCACAGGTGCACCTGTAACATTCCACAGCAGCAGACAGTTATTGTTTACATTTCTTTCCTGAGGCTCCTCAGGAGAAAAATCCTGGCAAAAGAATTTTTTCAGAAAATATCATGGCTACAGCCATGGGCTGGGGCCATGGGGGCTCAGGGACCCAGAGGCACCTTCCCTTGGCCTGCAGCAAAGCCCAGATGGGTGCTCTGCAAAGGACAGCATTTCTGGGAGGTTTTGAGCCCAGGGAGGTTAAAGGACAATGGACTATTGTTCTCTCCACCCTGGTTGCAAGAAATTAAATGAATACTGGCAGCACTTGGAAGAAGTCTCTATTTTTGCTTCCCAAGTTTCAGCACCTAGACTCAATTGATTATGAAAAGCTATTAATTTCTGGAAAAAAAATCATTTTTCAGAGAGGCTGGGTAATACAAACTTTCAAGGTTCAAAAACTAAGTGGGAAAGTGTAAGAACTCAAGGAAAGCAATCTTAGAGCCTGACACAAGATTTCCAAGTGTTGGAATTGGGCAATCTGGGGTGAAGATGTTGGCACATCATTGGAACAGGTTACCTAGGTAAGAAGTCTGCACGCTGAAGGATTTCTTCGGATAAAATCTGGCAAAGTTGAGTCAGGAATGATTACATTCTAGTTGGTTCTGTGACAAGGATGAGAGCTCAGATGTGACTAATTTCATGTGTGTTCTAGCTTTATTGCTTGTCATGTTCCTCCTGATTTGAAGAAACTTCTCTGTGCCAAGATCTTCTGCAGAGGGAAAAAAATTATGAGTCTAGCCTCTGTGTTTAAATAGGTACCAAGAAATCTTGTCCAGTTTTTATTCCAGTGTTGTAGACCTTTGGGGATTGATCCAAAGCCTCTCCTATAGGTTTCCACTGTGCATTTGGTATGAAGGGGATAAATTGGGAAATATGAGTAGGGAATTAGGATTGAAAAGTTCCATTTCTTTTAATGGCTCAGGATATTTCTGTTGAATAGCTGAAATGTGCTAAAAATAGGACATTTAAGAAGAAGGCATTTAAATTAGATGTTAAGGTCTTAAGAGATATTGAAACATCTAGGATTCACTGCTTTTTGGTAGAGTGGCTGTGAACCATTTAAACATTGAAGTTCTTTACTTGATGTATTTTTCTGATGGATCACACAAGGCTTTTAAACAAGGACATAGTAATGCTAGGAACAAACTAATTTTCCATGGTCCCTTGTTGAAGGTTCTCAGAGCTGCTGAAAGGTGCTGTGTTTACACTGGACCAAATACACATCAGCAGGGAGAGGAAAATGAAAAGGATTTACTGTGGTGTAGTTTATCAAAGGTCAAATACATAAAACAAATTCCTTTTCATTTCAAGTAGACA
Organism: Onychostruthus taczanowskii; assembly: GCF_017590055.1. NCBI lineage: Eukaryota > Metazoa > Chordata > Aves > Passeriformes > Passeridae > Onychostruthus > Onychostruthus taczanowskii. The sequence continues at coordinate 4,931,348 of NW_024498462.1, forward strand.
GAAATAATCCAGGTATTAGGCTGAACCTTCTTGTACCGAAAGACAAAAAAGACTTCATGTAAAAGAAATAAAAATGTCAGTTGGAGGCAGGAAAGGAAAACTGAGAAAACTCCAAACCCTAGAAAAATCAGCCTGTTATCTAAATAAATTTGCTGTTACCTGTGTGGAAGTTTTCTTTAGTGCAATCTTATTTACTTCTCTCTTGTTCTGCAGACAGGGAAAGGAATAATTTGTGCTCCTCCTGTATTACTGCCCCACTGAGATTTTCATTGACACTGAGCTGTGGCACTACATTGCCATTCCCTCTTGAATGTCCAGAGCAGGAGTGACTACTTCCTTTGGAATTAAAAAACAAACACTAACATTAAACATATGAAGAGCCACTGGTAAATGGTAAAACCAATCTCCCAGGCTTGTTTTGGCCATGCTGGGCTGTGTGTCCTGGGAGCAGTTCATGATCTGCCCATGCCTTGGGCTCCAGCACGTGCAGTCTGCTGAGTGGGCTTATCCAACAGCCAGTGCTGATTGTGGCTTGAGATCCAACATGTGTGAGTGTGCAAACTCCTCCTTGGCACTGGCACACAAATTTTGCCAGTCTGGAATAACTGGAAGATTTTTTTTTTATGGCTCGATAATCTTATGATTCATCTTATGTTAGTAGCAATGTTAGTTCTCTTATGTTGATAAAAGTGCTCAAGCTATGAGCACTTATCAAATTTCATGTTCTGAAGAGAAAACTAGTCAGATATAGACAAGCAAGATTATTCAGACCAAAATGTAGCACTGTATTATTGTATTAGTACATTTGGATATAAATAAAGGCAATAAAACTTCAAATTCTCCTAAAAGTCCACCAAAATATATTATGGTGATGAAAGGTTTACTTGACATTTGTTCATGTACACATTAATGATGGACACAGTCCCTGAGTGGGTTACCCTGTACATTCATGTGGAAAATTGTGTTTATTCCCGAAGCTTTGATGTGAGAGTGAGTTGCTGCAGGAAGCTGGAGACTGTATGCACCAGCCCTGCCACCCTGATTGTGCATGAAGATCACCCACATGTACACTCATGCTCCTTTACTTCCTTCAGCCTTTAAGATTGTGCAGATAAGTAAAAATATTAACAGCACAAAAATATCCAAACTCTCAGCCTGACATTCCCTTACTTATAGTAGGACACAGCTTGGGCTTTTATGGATGTGTCAAAGCCCCCAGGGCCAAAAGTCTCTAAAGACAATTAAATGCCCACGTCTGGATGCAAGAGGCCTCCTCCCCATAAGAGATTCTTGCTTGGCTTGGGCTCGGTGTTTTTAATTTTTTTCTTTTGTTTCCACATGCTTTGTTGGTGTGGATTTATTTTCCTGTTATATGTGTGATGCTCAGTGCCATCTGAGTGAAAACCTCAAAGGACAGAATTTGGGCAAGGAACTAGGAACTTAAATGAAATAACAATCCCCTGGACTTTTCACAGGTAATAGTTTGAGGGGAAGAATTGCACGTTGAAGGCAATCTGACTTTCTGTTCCCTGATTATTTTATTTTTCTTGGAATACACGTGTTAGAGCTGCTTAGGGTCAGTATTCTCAGTGTGACTCAGTTCAGTCTTTGAGCTCAGAAAGCAATTACTGCTTTCATTTTGTTTGGGATACTGCTGCTGCTGGCAAGGAATGAAGTTCAGACTGGCTGTAGCAAAGGTCCAGCCTTCAGCTGAAATCTCCTGCCTGTCCTGGGCAGAGGGAATTAGCAGCAGGGGTGGCGTTTTGTGGCTGCTGTAGAGCCAAGGTGTCCCACCTGCCTGGGATCCCTGCTCTGAAATGCAGGTGGGTAGGGCAGCAGCTCTCAGGGACACACTGGTGTGCACATTTTCACAGAAGGAGCTTTTCAAGTGCTTCTGGGGGGAGGAAGAGTGTTTTGCAGCTCAGTATTAGCTACAAGAAATCTGGGTGAATGGCTTTCCGTGCAAAAAGTTTTAATGCTGACTGGATCCACTGCAGGGGAATGTGCAAAAGCCCAGCATGGGTGGATTGGCAGCTATTTATTTTAGGAGCTAAAATATGAATCTTGAATGTTTGTCAGATGTTTTGCCCCATTCTTGGTGAAGAGATATTGTTTAATCGATAAAAATGAATAATTTAAATTCAATATCTTCCTGTCACTATCAATAATACTTTTGTGAGTGATATATTACTATTGTAATTGAATTTGTCAGACACCACCAGTTTTACATGACAGTTTGTTAAAATTTTAAACTTAATTTACTATAGGCAGTTGACTCGGGCTGTTTGAATTACATTGACGTTTTATCTTAAAAAACATTGATTTTCCTAAAAGTATTTTTTCTGCCTTTGTGTTTATTGCATTATTAACCAGAGAGAGGAAAACTAGTGGGAAGGCATGGTCAGAGTTGGAGTTTCATCCCCCACATTCGAGCTGGTTTTGTCAAACAAGGAGAGGGTTTTGTGAATTCCTCTCCACCCAGATGTGTGGACCTGTGGCTTTCTGCCATTTCTTCTCTCCCCATTTGCAGCACTTGACCTTTTCTGGTGGCTGGCTTTCAGCTGCTGCTCTTTTCTGCCCTGCACCTCTGTGTTCATCTGTTACTGGATTTGAGGAGACTTGCTCTGTGCATTGAGTTCATCATGTATGGATCTCTTCTATTTTGCAGAGGTGCTTGGATGAATACAGCCCACCACGTGTTTAAAAAATAAAATAGGTGATCACCAGGAGATGTCAGAGCTCTCAGCTGGTGTTCAGGCACTCAGGAAAAACAGATTGTGTTTAAAGGCATTATGAATAACAAGTATTTAATGCAGATAGCCACCTTTTGAAAGTGAAACTTAACTTCCTAAAGCATTTGGTTAAAGTGATTGATTTTTTTTGTCCACTGCATAGAAAGGAATACTCAAACAATCATAGTAATCCTGATAAGAAGGTAGGAGGGGCAGAAAACATAGCAGTCAGCAGCTGACTCCTCCTAAGAAATGAAAAGACACAGTGTGACTGATGAAGGTGCATTTGGGGGATTTACAGCACATGGTAGCTCTTGCTGACTTCTTTCCCCCCTCACTTTGTTCTGGGGCCATAATCTGAGTAATTTTATCCTGGAAAAGGAAAGTAGAGAGTAGCAATTTGATGGCTGCAGTGATGCTCTGGGGCAGGCCCTTGGACAGCAGCATGCTTTGTATCTTTGTGTGGGAATGGGCATGCAGGGAGAAATTCAGGCCCTGTGGAGGGCCAGCACAAGGTCTCTGCTCCACTCACAGTGCTCTGGGCTCATTTTTCCCCACATGTAGGTGGTTCTTGCTCTCTCTCTCTCTGCTGGGATAAATTTCCTTGGCTGCATTCTTGCAGAAATATTCTCCCTGGGAAGTTGAATGTTCCAGCTCTAAACTAGAAATGTTTTTGTGTATTAGTTTCACACCAGAAAAAATCACTGGACAGAGTCCAATAAATCTTATTTCACCATAAACATAATTTCATTGTTTGGCTTGATGTTTAGGGATTAAAGGCCAGCAAAAACAGTGGGAAATGGGTGAAATGAGCATATGCCTGTGCTTTCCATATTACATCCTTGCTTATTACGTATGTGCATTGCTTTTTGTGCCAGAGCAAACCAGAGCATTATCCATGCACCAGAATCCCAGGGTACAAAGGGATGGGGTTTGCCCAGGAGAGGCACAGGCTGGAGCAAGAACCCACTGATGGATGCAGTCCTGACAGCACAGGGGAGGCACCGGTGAGACCAGCCAGGAGAAGTGAATTCCTTGTGGTGAGGCTCTGTTGCCACTGAGGAATTAAAAAAAGGGACTGGGAAGAGCAAGGGGGGCTCTGGGATGGTTTTCCAGGGGATCCCTGCAGAGGGCAAGGGCCAGCGTGGGAGGAAGGTCTTTGGTAGCAGGTGAGCTGTGACAGAGAGGAAAGGGGTGAGAGCTGAGTGTCAGTAACCTCTGCAGAGTGAAAGAGGTGGGTTGGGAAAACACTTGCTGCTGCAGTCTGCTGAGTGGATTTGAGCCAAGATGCAAAGGGAAAAGGTGTTTCAAGGGTTGTCTCACACACTGTGATGGCTCCTGCTTGTGTATGACTTGAGAGGGGCATCTCCAGAGACTTGGGTGGTCTCTGCTGCCCTGGGAGTGAAGAAGGGAAGAGGCAGAGGTTGTCTGGCTCCAGGCTGTGTGTGGCACCGTGGGGATGGATGTGCTGCATGCCTGCGGAAATTCCAGCCCCACTTACAGCTGTGAGGGCTGACAGTCAGAGAACTGCTACTGAAGGTGAGAAAATTTTAGATGTTGGCATGTGCCCATTTGGTTTTTGTGCTGAGTACTGAGGGCACCGTAAGCCCCCAGCCTTCCTCCTGAGAACTCATCAGCAGCTACATTTTTTTCTTTTTGCTGATGCCACAGTCATTTTCACAGCATTCCACTGTAGCTACACAAAGAGTGGATTACGAGTTCAAGTGCAGGGAGAAAAATAGCAGCAGCAGGAGCAACCGAACTTTTTGAAAAAGAGAGATGCTATTTTTCATGCAAATGTTCTTAGTAATGAAGAGCAAGGGAAAGGAAAAACAGAACATACATCACGCAGAGGCAAAATTGTTTCAAAATAGGACATTTTTCATAGGCTGCCAGGAGGGGCTGGCTGCTGTTTATAGTGGCTGTGTGATGTACTGGGAGTCACTCATGGAGTGCAAGCCCAGGACTGAGCAATATCAGTGTCTAGCACAAGATGCCTAATTGCCACATCCTGAGGAGGATGTGTAGCTACTGCCAGGTGACCAAAGGGGGAAAAAAAAGGAATAATAAAATCTACCACATGCGTAATGAAAGCTTGAGTTTAATTTCAGAGCATGATCTGCAGCAAACACTTTATTCTGAAAAAGGATGGAAACTGTTTGCTATCTGCAGCAGTATATTAGAACTAGCATGACTAAGGGCTTGACTTGCCCTGTAAGTCAGGGATAATAATGAGCGTTTTGCTGCTGTCAGATTTAATATGAGGGAATTTGTTTTGTTTTGCTTCTTGTTTCAGCACTATTGAAAGATTCTGGCCTGAGGGCTTTTGAGGGTTAAGATTCTCTCTTTGCAAGGCACAGTGGAAATAGGAGGTCAGGCTCCACTCAGGTCCTTCAACAACACTTGTACTGGAGCACTAGGAGCTGCACCTGTTTTGGATTTTTGTTGTTGTTGTTCGTTGAATTGACCCTGGGTAGTGGTGGGACTGGAACATGGAAACTCAAGCTGTCATTATAAACGCTGCTGTCTAAATAGTACTATTCAGTGTCCTACAAAAACTTAGCTGAAGTTGCCCATTTTGTTGTGTTCTTGCAGAATTTCCTTTTAGAATGAGATTATTTCAGTGGTATTAGGGATCTAACCAAGAAAGGAACTTTTATGAAGCCTTAGGAAGAGTCTAAAAACCTTCGTATGTCTGGCCCTACTGGAAAAAGCAGGGCTTCATGTTAGGAGTAGTTAAGAAACACTACAGAGGTTGCTTTGGATGCACTTGTAATCAGAATTTTTTCTGATGTTATTAGTGAATTTGTAATGTAAATATCATACCAGTTTTAATTACTTTGCAATTTAATATGGGTAGGATTTATTGCTGTGTTTTGTGACCTGTGATTTATTTGGTTTACTGTAGCATGCCTAATAGATCTCATGGGGTAGTGGAAGAAAGAGCACGTTGCTATAGTAATTATATGCCCAAATCTCTAAATCTCCCTGTCTTATTCATTAACTTCTAAGGTTTCTGCTGCAGACCTTACTGGTGTATACATGAAAGACACCAAGTCAAATTCATTGCAAAATTAGAGCTGTTGAAGCCCCAAGGCATCCTCATCTCTACAGAGTCCTGACAGAGTGCCAGAAATGCCATGTCTGAGAGATTTCTTGCTAGGGGCTCAAACCAGTATTTGGAATAGGCCTTTCAAACACCTCTTTAGATCAGCAAACCTCTCTGGCAAATGTTGCATCTCAAAAGAGTCTTAGCAGCACTTTAGCTTTTGCCCAAGGAGAACAAGATTTGGTTTTTACACATGACTGCAGCCAAACCTCCCCACACAAGTGTTAATGCCCAAACTGCTCCACTGTGGGCTCTGTAACAGGCATTTTTTGGTTTCTCCACTGCTCTTCTCTGCCCCACGATCAAGTTCTGGAGTGCCATGGGCACAGGGAAAGCTGCTGCCTTTTACAGCAGCAAAGGCGGGTGCTGCCTGGGCTGTGTCCCTCCAGCAGCTGGCAGCCACCCTGAGCTCTGGGAGCTCTGCATGGCCAGGCTGGCCTGTTGAGAAAGCCAAGATATGCCCAAATGAGCTCAATTCCATCATTTGATTTAACACCAAACCAAGGATCTGGATTCCATTTTTTGTATGACTTCTCTCATCGTGCACAGGATGTGCAGCAGAGACTCCTTCTCCACTAGAAAGGTCGTCTCTGCTGAAATGAGTGCTTTTCAAGGGCATTGTACTTGCTTTAGAAACTGGATTAAGGAGAAATATACTGCTCTACCTGTTTCCCCAGCCTCAGCAGGTGTGTGAGCAATGCTTTGCAGAGAGATAAGACAGAAAGCCTTTAAGAGCCACATAAACCTAAAACTGACCTCTTCTTTATTGTGCTCCTTGTACTTTTATGTGGCCAATTCCAAAAATTTTCCAAGCTCTGTGTCTGAAGTGATACAGTTAAAGCATGTGTTTTGGGGAATCCAGATGGAAGTTTATTTGTCAGGCTGCAAAGGCCAAAGAGAATTACGAATTAAATGCACCATAATTTTTCCCCCTCACTGGAACGTTTACGGGATGTAAAAGGTGCATTCAGTGTGTGAGACAGTGATGAGAGGGAAAGATTTCTCTGACAACTTTCTTTAACTCCCACAGTGCCCCTCTTTTATTTGGAAGGAACAATGCCAGCTGATAATGAACTACTTTCTATTCAAGGCTTCAAGTCAAATATTCGTTCCTCATTAATAATTCAATGTGACAAATTTATTACCTTGAAGGTGCTGTGAGGCAATTAGACAATGGGAAATTGTGTCTTCCTTTCAGCCCACTTAATTGGCTTTCAAGTGTGACATTCATCAAAACCTTGACTTTTCATGTAAACTTTCCATTATGCAAGGCATGGTTCTAACACTGGAGCTACAGGCATTTGGAAAAATTCACCTGGGTGCGAACTTCACAGGTTGTTTTTAATAGCAAAAAGAGTGGGAAGGAGAGTGTGTGAGAGAGTCCAAGAAGACTTCTTTAAAATCAGCAGAGAAATTATCATCACTTGGTAATTTTCATGTGATAAAATGGCCTGTAGTTGCAATGTAATTTTAGGAGTTAGGGCTGTTTGCTCTCCCTCTCAAGTGGTGTTACAAAATTGCCAGCAAAATTAACATTCTTATAAATTCTTTCCCATTTTTATGTATTGTTTGGGGTGTAATAGAATGAATTGGTTTTAAATATAATCTTTTGTACTCCAGGTATTTTAAAACATTTCACATAGTAATGATATGTTGTTAAACAGTGATAGAAAAGAGATTACCTTTCTAATAAGGACCCTGGGCAAAGAAATGATTTGAACACTGGATTTCATATTCTTCAACTTCATTTCTAATGTGACTGCCTTCAGTGTTGACCTTTAAAAGACTGCCATATGAGCTCTTGAGTCTAAGGAGCAGCTTTGACTATAGTAATTTATTTTGCAGCAGTTGCATGTATGTTTTCAATTTCTGACATTCAACCTGAGTTTTTGTTATTTACAGGGCTTTCTTTTTTTTTTTTTTTGGTATCCTGTAACTTATATAATGCTGCAGTCTTTCAAGGACACGCTTTAAAATGAAATTGTTAGCTTCAGAGGTCTGATTTGTCCTTGTAAACTTACACACAGTTGAAAATAGAGCAACTTGTTTTAAGGATGTGCAAAATTAATTTTTTTATTATTTCACTTGATGATAATTCATTTGGTTTATTGAAAATGCACGTCACTAGCATATTCTTCCATCTACAGCCTGCTTTTAAAAAAATGAATGTGCTTTTAAAAAGCCAATTAAAAACTTCCATTTGTCACTTTGTAGATTTCTCTGTTAGCATGTATTTCATCCTTTCATGTTCTGTGCTTCCTCTCCTCGAAACATTGAAGGAAAACCATGGACTTTTCCAGCTGAGCTGAATGTTGTTGGTGCACGGAGGGACTGGCTCCGTGTCTGATCAGAAGGGGAGTAGGATGGAGTAGGACAGAGCTCAGGAGCCTCAAGCAGAGCCTGTGCCTTGTTGCTACTGCACTGCCCTTTGTCCTGTTGAAGTTTCTGGTCCTTCTCACCCTCCGCATTCCCATCAACAAATGTTGGTCAGTTTTTTAATATTTTTTCTTGCCAAGTTAATGCAGAGAAAGCAGTTGTGTCTGGGTTTGACTGCTCCCAGTTAGCTCACTGGCCTGCGGGGCACTAACAGCCTGGGTGAAGAATTGCTTAGATGAAGATCCATTTTTATCTCAGGACAGTGGTGAACTCTACCTTTCAGACAAAACAGAGAAGGAAAGGAACTGAAAGCATTTCACCCAATAGCATAAATGAGATTCTACTCCAGCTAAAGAGGCATGCAAAAGAAAGTAGGCACAGTCAATTAGTAAAGACAATTTTTTTATATTCTCTGGAGAAGTCCACTGGGATGTCCTGTTTGCAACTATTTGCTATGAATAGTTTCAATAAAATCAGGTGTATTTCTTTTTATAGACGTACAGTCCTTGATTTTCAGGCTTCTTTCTGCATATAAATTGTCCACATTTAGTATAACCTGTTATTTAGCCTTCTTGACCTTTGCAGAGACCTCACCACTTGTACAAGTTTTTTGTGAGCATCAAACATCATGGAGGTAAGCAGTCCTAGAATACATTTGTGCTTACCATGTTTCATTGTGCTTACCATTATTCATAAGGGGAAAATTATTAGTCTCAGTAACATCTGGATAGAACTGAGGTAATAGGAGTTCATGATTGAAAGGCACATGGCTTACTCATTTTTAGGGCTTTTTTGATTATAAGTTGTTAATGACTAGAAGAGAGATTGTTTCAGACTTTGCATTTTCTTAATGAAACCATAATTTTAACAAAATACAAAGCAGTCCATAAGGATAGTGTTGACTTCAGGGGGAGCTTAACATTCAAGGCATATGTTATTCTGTTTGGAAATCTAATTTAGGCTCCAGTCCAGAACAGTTAGGCATGTCTTCAGCTTTTACTACTTCTATGGTGATATTTGCTATCAGAATACTCATATTGATGGATCAGAACTTTACTGAGATAATGGCCTCATTTAATTTGCATTCTAAGAGAAGACCATTGTACTCTTTAGCACATGGAGCTTGTACACCTGCATATCTGGCAGGTGTGACAATGCATTACCAGACCCCTGAGTACTTACTGGTATTACAGTCTATTGGAGTGAAAATGAGATAGGACATTTGCAAGAGAACCTACATATTTATTACTTTCACATAATATTTTATTTATATGGGTCCAGGTTTCTTACTGAAAATCAGAGGCCAGTGAAAATCTGGAGGGTCTTTAATGAACTGCATGATCTTTAATGAAAGTAGTGCACATCCAGAGACATTAAACAATCACCAGAACAGAAAAGATGCCAGAAATATTGACAGGTTCTCTGGTAAGTGCCCAGCCCAGCATGGCTGGTAGATTACTGTGCAGCATTTTGCTGTTTGGAAGGTGGATGGGCTCAGAGCTGGTAACATTAATATCTTGAGAGCAACTTTCTGACTTGGCAAAGCTGAAGTTTTCGAAATTGCTCTTTCAGGCTGAACGGAAACTTTTAAAATATTCAGGTACTTTGGCAAGTAGATTGAGGAGAGCAGGTGTTTCAAGTGCCTGTTTATGTGTTTTACAGAAATGTTGTGGGTTTTAGTGACTCTGATATCCATGTCTCCTTGTGAACCTTGATAATCCACCTCATGCATCTGACAGCTGAAGTGGGTACAATGTTCCACATAAATACCTGTTGGCTTAATGCCTGTCTGCATCTAAATCTGTGTGATTTTTTTACCAGCTATTTATGCTCTATACTCTAGGTAGTGTTGCCAAGTATCTAAAAAAGTTCTCATAATAATACCTTGTGTTTCCATCAAGGGACCTCAGAATGTTCCTTGACTAGGCAGAGGTTGTTTACCTTGCCTCCTCTAACGCTCAGCCTCAGAGAGGTGGGGACAGCATCTCTGATGGGTTACCCACGTTCTGAACCTGCACACTAACAGGGCTAACATGTACAGCCTGGATGAGGTCTTGTTTTCCTTGGGAAGCAGGCTGAAGGCATCCCTGGTTTGGATTGGGCTGGAGCTGGTGCTTTGCCTTGGCTGTGTTTCCCTGGGAGCCCAAGTCATTTGCCCACAATGATATAAAAAACTCTCTACAACAAATAGGATCTTTGTTTCCTAGTCTGTTTCAGACCATTCTTTCCTACATTTGTCAGAGCTTTTCTACTTGTTTTTGCTGCTTAGCAAACCTATTATGGAGCTGATGAAGAGGTATTTAGACTGTCAGAACATTTCTTAATAAAGAAAGGAATATAACTCAGTTTTTAAACAGGAACATGAAATTTAGCCTGATAGAGAATGATAATAACAAGGAAAATATTTTTAATAATTCTCACACTTAGAACAGCTTATTTTTCTTTTGTTAAAAATATCTTACTAAACACTCATTTTCTAAAGCTTTAGTCAAATTAAACCATTATTAACATGTCAAAATCAATCTTCTTCCTTTTTTTTTCTTTCAAGTCAATCAAAAATGTTCTATTGTCAACAAGAGAAGGGGAAAAAATGAAGGTCAACATTGCATCAGTCTTTTCAAAAAGCTCTGCTTTGTAAATTATTTAGGGGCTCAAATCAATCCATTTTTTCTTTTCAGTGGTTGGACAATAAAAGCAAGATTTACTGCAGCAAGTGAATAATAAAAAAAGAATTAACAGAAAACAAACAAGAAGCCGTTCACTTGGCAACCTTCTGCGTTAATCAAAACCTGAAGACTAAACTGAAAGATCAATATTTGGCTTCAAGATGAAACATAGCAAAGCTTTCATTAAAAAAAAAATTGGAATAAAAAGAAACATAGGCTGTGTTAATCGAAAAGAGGCAAATACAAAAATCCATATAGTCTTTTGGTTATCTGTGATAAAATGGCCCCATTGGAGCTTGACAAATTACAGTATTTTTATGCACATATCAAAGTTCAACTTGATTGTCTCATATGGGGGAAAACACCATCTGTCTGTATTCTAGAAATAATCTGCATAATTGACTTCCAAACAAGCCTCAAAGAAACAGGCATTTATCACCTTAATTGTGACAGGCAGAATGTGTGTCCCTGCTATTTTATCAAGATAATAGTAATAGCACTGTGGATACCTGGTATCTTGTCTTGCCCTATTTTTTTATTTTTTTTTCAATTTGTGTGGGTGGGAACTGGATCCTTTGAGTTACAACTACTCTGTCAAATTACAGAGGAGTCAGAATCACCTGGGACAAAAATACCAGAGTGAGACACCACAAAAGGTGGGGCTTGGTGCGGAGGACTGAAGGTACTTAAGGGCTTGCTGGAATTTGGAGAGGGCAGCAAAGACTGTTGCAGGAAATTTGTGAGAGGACAGCTTGAACACCATAGGTACATCCACAATGTGCATATAAAATCCAGTTATGAGGGAATCTCTTTGGGTTTTAAATCCAGAGGTGCAAGCTCCAATTCAGTGCGAGCTTTGGCCTCCAAGCTGAAACACCCTGGAGAGTCTTACACAGCTCTCTCTGGGGTTGAAGGATTTTGCTCTAATGAACCAGCAGCAGAGGCAACTCTCAAATTTGAAACCAGTGAGTTCAGATTAATGGAAAATATTTAAAATTGACCAGTAGGCAGAATCTTGACAGCAGTACCTGAAAACATGAGGGTGCAGTGGATGTTATAACCTCACTGCCGCATGAGTACCTGAGCGCCTCACTCCATAAAATTTTGTAATAACAACCCCTTTATGACTTACACCTGGTTATAACATAAAGGATTGATTAGGTCTTGAATCTTACAAGGAGGGTAGACAACATTTAAAATATATAGCCTAACAATATATTTTCACAAGATGAGCCAACACATTCCCCTGTAAAGTCAAGCTGGCAAACACGGCTGAGGCTCAGGGCAGTAAATAAGAAGATCTGGCCACGCTCATGTCCTCCAGGCCATGTGTCTCCTCTTCACAGCCAGGGATGAATTACAAGAATGAAGAGTAACTCTTCCCACCGTGCTTGATTTTATTAATTTTTTTTGTCTCCTGCTGAAGGATTGCAAGGAAAATAGCCCCCACCCTCCATTTGGCAAATTTATGTTAATATGCCCCAGTATTTACAAGTGGGGCATAAACAACTGACAATTTTATGTTGCTAATAAACAAAGTTTTTTTGTAAGCAAAATGTTCTTGCATTATATTCAGAAATCCAATTTGGAGAAATGCACTTGCATGTAGGAAATAGCAGAGTTGTTGTGTAAATCTGAGCTGAAATACTGGGTATTGTACTCACACACAGCATTAAAGAAATTACTGAGAGAAATAAAATCAGCACCTGTGAGCATGGCTGGAGGTGATGTTTCCAGTGGTGTGGACTAGTTAATACAGGCTGCTGGGGAGAGGATAACAATGAGGTGGACAAAAGTATGGTGGTACTATAAAACTCAGCTCGAAGGCCTGGAAGCTGGTCTTCTCCGTATCAGTAAGGTTAGTCTAAGGGATTTTTTTTTTCTTTCACTAAGTGCTGAGTTTTATTTATTACATCACATCAATCTGGAAAAATCTGATGTTTTAATTATATTTTATGTAAAAATATAATTAAAATAAAAATTATTTGTCCATTGTGTTTTAGCATGAAGGAGGAAGGGAAAAATGGGAGAGGAATGCTTTAGTGTGTATTTTTGGTTTTATGTGTGTAGACATGTGCGTGCCCCTTTGTGCTATATATACATATATACATATTACACAGATCTAAAAAGGTATTCTGTGTCCATAGTTTCTCCCTAGTCCCTCCCTAGCAGTCTATGTGCTCTACTTCATATAGTAAAATTGTAACACTTCCATCCATTGTGGACTTCCTTTATATTTTGCTATGCTCTCAGGAACCAGAAATTAGTTTTTATGTATTTTGGAAGAGTTTATGGCTCATCTGCACGGAAGAGAATCCACTTGTTGCACAGACAAGAAGACTGGCTTTATTGTGTCACACTCAGCAAAGTCTGACCTGATACTTGAGCAGTTAAGTGTCCTTGCATGTACTTATCTAGTTTGAGCATAAGACACTCGGGGAGGCCTCCAGGCCCCCCAAACCTGCTGCTGCCACCTGGTCCCTCCGTGTTGAAGGCTCTGTGCCCTGCTGCCATCCATCCCCTTCAGAATGAGGGTTCCTTAGGGGGTCTCCCAGGGACACCCCCCTTGGGGTCCGTCCTTCTGAGCTTGTGATGAGGAGAAATGAAATCAAAATTTTATTTACAAACTCCTTGGAAGCAGGAGTGTGGCTGCTCTGTCACCAGCCCAGGGCCAAAGACAGGGGACAAAGGTCTCTTCTGCAGCTGTGTGCCAGCCAGCACTTTGGGAACCACCCAGACAGGATTTGTAGCAAATGCAGAGGTGGTTAATAAAATACTGTGTTAGTTTAACGACAGGGGATCGTCTGAGGCTTGCCTTGCCCTGAAACTCTGCTTCATTCTGTTTGAGTTCCTCTGAAATATATAAAGTGCTCTGCTGGCACCCAACAAATGAGATCTGAGCTTTCTCTTGTTTTATGGGGCTCCTTGTTGTTTTATGTTTGCTTGCTAGTATTAGAGATAGTCCTGTTTGTAGCTTCAGCTGTGTTAGTGGAGGAGCCCATCCGAATGCAGACTGCTGCTTTTTCTGTAATAAAAAGAAAAAAACCCCTTAAATTAGCCTTTCACTTCGCAGCCAAAACTTTGAAACCTGTTTTTGTTGTGACATTTTTCCTCACTGCAAAAACTTAAAAGTTATTATTCTTTGATTTGCCTACCGCATGTTGTATGATTTTCAGGGAAGGGCTCTGTCTGATTTTTATTTGTTTTTAGAGCACTCTGTACACCTTAAGTATAGTTTAAATAATGCTAATAATAAATAGAAATATGCCATTTGACCCAGATGACTTTTCTTTATTACAATTGCTACCTAAAGGGCTGTATATCCATTGCACACGTTGAACATATGGGAAATGATGTTATTTTTTTCTCTATGTTTTGTGGTTTAATGTTGTTTTTGTTTTGCAATAAATCTGTAGAACCCCTGTAGGCTGTTTTTCAGATTGCTTTAAAATAATTTCCAAGTGTGTAGTCATTTGTTACAGAATAATGTTTGCTTAATTTGTAAATGTGGGTGCCTGAGGATTCCCATTTCTGCATGTTGGTGGAAGAGTGAGACTGTGAGGCACAAATATCTACTTCAGTGCCACTTGAGTGTTCAAATGGGGACAGAACATCATAATTTATGTACTAGCAGTTAGAGGACAACTTGCACGGGGCTAAATCTGTTCTAGCTCTTGTCTGGCAACATCACTGTAATGGATGGCATGGTGAGGAATGTAAGTCAAATGATGTTTTATTTCCTTTGTATGACATAACTCTTATATAAGAGCCTGGATCCATAGCTCCACACTGTGCTTTCAGACTTCCATTTATTTTTCTAACCCATTTCAATCTGTTCACTGGATGTCACTGCCTTAGTGATGCAGTACTTTCCTTCTGTCTCTCTTGGTTTAGCTTTACCTTTCCAACCCAGCAGGAGTTATCTCCCTTGCTTTTTCAGAAAACATAAATCCTCAGCTGGCCTCAAAATTCTGATGTATGCAGGTAAGGTGCATACTCATTCTCCTCTGTAGATAATCATATTCAATTAAGTTTGTGGTTAAGATTCAACACAGCATGCAAATAACACAGAACATGCCACTGCAGTGCTAAATGCTACAGGTCTTTTTTGAAAATCTATTTCAATGCTCCTTTAGTTATTGAAAATCCTTTTCAATGCGCTTCATGTTATTTAATCCTGCCAAGTGCTGAGTGGCTTTTGAGGCATACACATATCTCATTGATATTAATGAGATTGGCACAATGTATTGTGAAAAAAAATGTTCACAATGCCCAGAACACTGAATCAAATATACAATTTTAAAAATAGAACAAAAATATATGAGGTAACTAAGAACAAACATCTCTATTAAGCACCACATTGTCTTCAGAGATCTTCCCCAGGTATCTGAAACACAGAAGATGTAATTTCTACAACCCAAGTAAGACTTGAACTTCATGAAGGCAATCTTTACTTTGAATCAAGTTGATCCTACTGAATAAATGCTGGAGCCCCTAATGACAGACAGTTCATTCCATTTTTTTTTTTTTTTTTTTGCTATAGATTGTTCACCTGGTCCCTGCAGTCCACCACTGACATTGCAGTAATTTACTGCTGAGTCTGGAATATGCTGTTGAGACCTGTAGGATGTAAGTTAGAGAGAATGTATTTATGTGATTTTACTTGTCAAATTACATTACAGGATCATATAATTAGAAGTATTAGCCTTGTATGAATTCAGTGTGCCATTTTTTCCAGGCCAAAAACTTTAGAGAGCATAGGATTAAAAAACTTCTGTGGCCCCAGTAGTGGAGCCATGTCTGTTGATGCACGTTGCTTCTCTCACTGGTGAAAGGCCTGTTGTTGCCATCTGGCCAAAGTTTCCCCTCCCAGGTGTTTGCTTGCCATTGTTCTGTTACCACCACTGTCCATTGTTAGCAACACAATAAAACATATTATCTGCTGTATCTGTATTACAAGAATTACTGCTCTTTCCCTTGTTTCACTGACATTGTCAACAGGTGTTGCTCTTTTTTGAGTGGCTGTTCTAGTTAAGACTGAAAATTTTTGATCTCTAAAGCCTTTCAATTCTGTAGTAATTCAGCAATTTCAGTAGCAGGCAATGAGAAGTTCAAAGCTCTGTTATTTCAAGTTTATATGCAGCAGTATATGCTTTTAATGCTTGAAAAGTCATTGAGTCTTGGATGTGAAATGAACAAAATAATTCACAATGCTTGGTTGTGGGTGTTCACAAAATGTCAGAGCCATTTTAGAAAGCCATCCCAAACTGCACACTTTGAAAGGTACAGGCTTGGAGACGTGCAGATTCTTCCTTAACCTGCATTTTTAAAACCAAAGTTGTTTTCCAGTTTCTTTTCTGTGACAGGTGAATTGTGTTGCATTCTTATACTTCAGTAACATAAAACAAAGCAATGTGACTCTGGGAATGTGGTATAATGATGTGGGAATGAGGTGTAATGATTCAGCATGGTGAGGTGCCAGTGTGGGTATTTAGAAACCAGCAAGTCTTGACAAGCACCATTATTGCCTCTGCAGTTAAAAATGGTTAAACTTTATGCTTACAAAACAAGGGTTCTATAAGCTATTGCAGAAAATAGAACATGGACTGAATTATTGAGTGCAGTGTACTGAAGTCCATGAATTTGGATGAGATTAATCACTGTACTCTATCCAGAAATTTCTGCAGGAAGTTTCATGTACCCCATAGCAAGAATTGGATATTGAAATCAATGGGGCCAAATTTTAGACTAGTACTGCTTCTCCTTAACAATATTAATTAAATAATTAAAAATACAATGAAACCAGAAGGCATGTCTCGGTGTAAACCAGTAAAAGAATGGCTACTTGTCAGCTGTTTTCATAAGAAGCACTTAGAGAATGGCATTAGATGTCCAAATGCAGTAGGACTTCTGTGTTGACTAAACACCATGTGGCAACAATAGGAAGATATGAAAAGGTTACCTGTTGAAGCAAGGGAGTGCTACAGGGCAAATTTCTTGGGTGGTTTTACTCAGATTCTGAAGACAGATGGGGCTGGTCCTGGTGTTGGTCAAATTTCCAGTGCAGTTCTTCTCCCAGGCTCAGTCTCTAGGCTGCAGCTGGACTTCTCCATGGTTCAGTTTTACACAGTGACTCTGCCCTGACACCAGGTAGAGCCAAGAGTGAAATTATGACAGTTGGTGCCTCTAGTCACAATATTCACTCAAACTGCTGTTACTCTTGGTGGGAGGTTTTGCTGTAGGCCACAGACAGTCACAGAGCTGTAGGTTACTCTGGGAAGGTAGTGAGGAGAAAGCTGACACTCAGAGTTTCTGCTGCAGGTCACTGGGGGTTTTCCCTTGTGTATATGAGGCAGTTAATTTAATGGGCTGCCATCAGCTGCACTGCCATGAAGTTCATATGATGAGACAAATCATGACTGAATTTATGCAAGGGTTGGAGAGAATCTTCCCTGCCTCTGTTCCTTGCTTAATACCAGGCAAAGAAAGTGGAGCCCTGGGCTGCACATCTGCTGTTTCACTTATATGGAAAATTTGTGCTGTGCCAACCCAACTCTAGCTCATGTATGGGACAGCTGAAATAGCTCTGAAAGGGTGAAGGTCATCCTCATTACTAACTCATTTTCCTCCGGCAAAAACTGAACCTAAGTTGGAGGTGGAGGTGGCTGTCCAGGTAAATGGACTCCAGCTGCAGGTGAAGATACATGATGACCTTTTGGCAACATAAAGTTGTATGAGCAGTGTCCCACAATTCACTTTAGGCTGTCAAGTCCAGGATACTCCACTGGGTCATTACTGCTGTTGTGTGTTTATGTTCTTGCAAATAAAATGTAAATGTTGCAAATCTGTGATCTGGTAATAGAACACTTTTTTCCTTGGATTCTCTGCAACTCTTAATGACATAGGTAAAGCCAGTTAATATTGTTTCAATGAAAAATATATTTAACCTGTTTCCATATACTTTTTGTATCCATTGATATGAAGATTATATAGACCCTTTTCAGAATGGAGATAATTGCAGAACGTGTCTTTTTGGTCCAGCTGACAAGCAATTTGTGAAAATGATAAATAATTGCATGATTGCTTAGAAGGCACAGGCACAGATCAAGCATTTCAAAGACTTCTCTTGTTTAAACAGCTTATTAAATTGTTAATGACTCTGGAAGTTTTGCATATTTTTATTTAAAAAGATAAACCTGTATGTGTACAGTGTATTTAATGATTAATTAAAACTTTAAATCACTTACTGCAGGCAACTGCTACAATATTGCTTGGGATTATGTGAACATATTTGTTTTGTCCTAGATTGAAACTTGGATAAAATAGTTAAACACATTATGTTAGCTACAAACCATAAATTTTGCACACATTGAGCAATTGGTATATTTTTCTTTGTCTGTTCACATCAGTTAAGTAAATATGATCCTGGTTAGCTGAGGAGAATTACTCAATTCATGAGCCTATTTGCATGACACATGGGATGGGAGAGCTGCGTTTTGTGGAATACCAAAAGCATTTGATCTTGAAAAAGTCTTGCCTATAGGTTTTGAATACAGATGTACTTAAAAATTGAAACCAAGACTGGATTAATTCCAGGAGTTTGGGTATCTGGCTCTGCAGGAGGTACCAAAAAGGCGAGGGCAAGGGTATGTGCCTGATTTCAGGTGAGTGCATGGGGATGTGCAGAGCTCCTGTTGCTGCCACACCTGTGTCAGCACAGCTCCAGTCTGAGCCTGTGCTGCAATATCTGCTGGAAAGTGGTGCTGGGAGACAAGGGAATGCTTAAGGACAGCCTTAGCATGGGCCATGGTGTGTCCAGCACCACGGGGACCTCTCTGGGTCAGGAATTCTCTGCCTCATTAGCACAGACACAGAGATGGCCAAGGACCAGTCTTGACAAATACATTCACGTCCACTGAGTGTGTAGGGAAGGATCTAAGGTGGTGAATAATTGCTTGGTCAAAGGTAATTTTGCCAACTAAAGTAAGAATAATGTCTTTCACCTCACAACAGAATGCATCTTACTTTCATTTACATCATTGGTAAATGGATTTCCTAATTTCCAGTAGATAATTTGCAGTCATTAGGATGGGCTACTTGGCACTCTGCTGCTGTCACTCCACCCAGATATAGGCGGCATGTGCACACCAAATGTAGGTTGAATAGCAATGAGGGGTATTTTGGAGCCTTGGTATTAATATTTCAAATGGTTTTGTTTCGTTGTCTTACTTAATATTTTATTATCCGATTTCTACTCGTTATGCATATGGCCCTATTCCCTGTGTGGATTGATGAAGTTATGTTGCAGTAAATTGAAAAAGAGAACTATACATACAGGATGATTTATTGTTAATATGAAATTCAGCATAAACCTGCAAATGCACTAGCAGCAATCCCTAGCTATTTCAAAATTCATATTATGAGACAGACAATCAGATGCTCAACAAACAGAACATCTTGTACTGTATTAATCCTGCAGTGACAGATCCCTTGCATGCATTTAGCTTTCCAAATAATACAAACATATGTCACCATTTTGCTTTTATTGATTTTGGACTTTCAAAGTACAGCTACAGCACAAGGCATTATGAAGACATTTATTGCAGAGTTTGCTTTGATTTGTTGTAGTCAATTGAAATTGTGTCAAAGTAAAGTCTTTAATATTAAATATGATGAATTCCCTTAGGCCTTAATCCTGCCGAATCATCCAGCTCAAGGTGACTCCTGCCAAGTGGAGCACATGAGCACTGGGCTGGGCTGTGCCTCCCAGAGCACTGTCCAGTAACCTGCCAGTGCAGGGAATTGTAAGTCCATTCACATCATACAAAACATAGCCATTCACAAATATATTAAGCTATTTCCTTTTCTGCTGTTTCTCTTACTTGAAGAGTGTTGCTGAGTGCTTTTCTTAGATAATATTTTCCCCCCTAGTTTTTGTTTTCAGTCAGTTTTTGGTCAATACATACCCATTCTTTTGGGGGCAAAAATACCATTTATCTTTCAGCGATTTTCTTTAAAGACAAATGTGATGGCAATAACCATCACTGTTCTCAGCCTTGAATTTCCTTCAGTGCTTGGAGAGCTGCACTAGTACCCGTGTGTCCCTGCAGAAGCTGGCTGGTTGATGCACCCTAGCACTGTGTTTGCCACGTCTGTAGCCACACACCCAAGTCTTTCTCAATTCTCTCCACAGGTTCCACTTTACAGCAAAACTGTTGTAGTTCTTAAATGCTTGGTGTTCAGCTTTCATCTTGTAGTTCTTGTGTGATACTCAGTTCTCCTTTGAGTATTGATCAGGTCTTGTAACCTGATATCATCAGCTAATGATTTTTCATTAGCACACTTACTGGTAGACTTAAATATATTTAAGTAAGGAAAAGCACTTAGAGCTATTCTTGCAGAACTTTGTTTTCTTTTCTTCACTTTAGCTGTTCTGTCCTTTTTTCCTTACATTAGTGTCTCACTCTTAACTAATATTTTTCATGTAGCGGCAAACTCCCTCCTCTTCTACTAGGAGAGTATTGAATTCATATTTTTCTTTTTTTTTTTGAGATTTTTGCAAGACAGGTGGTTTTATCTGCACTGTATCTGCCAAGATGGAGGGGTGCTGATCCTTTGTAATTCTGTTCTACATCCTGGACTGAGGAACTATTTTAGAAAGGCAACTATTTTCAAAATGTAATTGGTTTCAGTTTTCAGCTTCTCATTCAGCTTGGTGAGGGAAACCAGATAAATGAGCTTTGGGTTGATTCACAGTGATCTCATGTAGAAGCCCAACTGTTTAGTCACAAATGTTAAACCAGAATATTGTAATTGTTAAAATGTTATTTTTTTTTTATTTTAGGAAAAAAGCTTCCAGTCCCAATAATGCTGGTGGTGTTTCTTTACACTGGGGTAATCTTACTGTTTGGAAACTGGAATAGATGAAAGTTTGGGGGCATTTCATTTTAGGAAAAAAACTTCCAGTCCCAATAATGCACATTTACACAAAGGTCTGGTGGTGTTTCTTTACACTGGGGTGATCTCACTGTTTGGAAACTGGAATAGATGAAAGTTTGGGGGCATTTCTTGCAATCCTGTTGTGCAAAGTCATGGTAGCACATCAGCAGCAACTTGTGGGGCTATTGTATGGAGCAGGCTGTATGGAGCAATCCCTGCTGAGCGCCAGTTTATCAACAGGCAATAAAGGAAATATTCCACTGCCTGGCTTTGGTTTTATGTAGCTTCTAGTGCAGATCGGAGTAGTGAGGGAAAAAAGAATTGGAGATCTTGGCAAGGGAAAAGTAGACAATAGAATGAGTTGAAATAATATTTAATCAGCAGAAAACTAATGAAGTTTATCCCTTTAACCCACACAGCCCAGCCAATGCCAAACTAAATTTCAATACAGTTTTTGTTCATGAACAGGAGGTACAAAATGTGGGTTTCTCCTTTTAGAAAACACTCTGAGAGCTATGTTAAATACCAATCACTTATCTATTGACCTGGGCTATGGCAATATTCATTAAAGTTTATTTGTGTCCTCTCAATGACTACAATGACAGCAACTCTGCTGCTGCCTGTAAACATGTATTTAAATGGGTTGAGGTGAGAAAGACAATAGCTTTTTGATGCTGATCCCATTCTCCTTTCCTGGCAGCCCAGTGGCAGATTTCAGTGGGAATGTGCTTGGAGTCAGGAATGCACCACTGAACCCGTCATTGCTGGCTGAGGAAAGCCAATTTGATCCACACAGTGCCAACACAGTTTATATCTAACATTAAATTGCTCATTATCACAGGGCTGTGCTGGAACCTGCAAGGGAGGAAGAGGGGAAAGGGGCTGCACTGAGGGAAGGACAGCAGGGCCTCTTCTGCCTCAGGCTTGGGATGCTGTTCCCTTGCTGCCAGCCCTGCAGAGCTGCCTTCCTGTCTCAGGCAGTGGGGCATTCCTGTCATTTCCCCGAGTTTCTCTGCCGCTCAGGGTACCTTTCCCAGTGTCACACTGCAGACCTTTCCCCCAGGAAGAGGCCTGGTGGGCACCCAGTGGATCAGCTCGCTCCTCTCTCCCGGCAGCACAGGGCAGAGGTGTGCCCCTGCTCTTCCACACTGTGACAGAGACTGATTCTGAAGTGTGGAGTGACAGGAGATGTCTGTCCTGCTGCCTCCACTGCTTTGCTGTCATGGAGGGCAACAGTGGCAAGCAGACACCAGGTCTGGCAGCCAGTCTGTTTTCAGTCTCTGTGGGTGTGCGCCCGTGCAAAGTGCAGGCATGGGGTTTTGGGGTTTCTTGTCTTGTTTGTCTTGGGGTTGTTTTTTTTCCAAGTTGCCCTGGATTCCTGACATCTGTCAACTAATGAATTTCAGCATGTTCAGAGCTGGATTCCTATATGTGTTGACAGAGGTGAAGGTCATCCAAGCTGTCCTGAGCAGTAAAACTCTGTTAATCAAGATAAAAACATCACTTTTCTGTTGGTTTTTTTCCCCCTCCTTTTTTTTTTTTTTGAGAGTAGGTCTAGTGGCACTTCGAAGCAACAAGAATTGCAAGTGATATTTTGATAATTGCATGGTGGTTTGGCAAATTTCCTGGAATCTTGAAGAGATTTTTCCTAGTGGAGAACCTTCCTTCCCCGTTGCATAAAAACACAAAAACACAAACACACACACACACACACACACTCTCATACCTTTTATAATTAGGTAATCACACCTTGATCAGATAAAATAGCCATCTGCTGCAGGATACACTAATTTTGATTTCATCCATCTGAAAATGAGGGGCCTTTTTGAGCAGCAGTCGGTGACTTTTTCAAGAGCTCTCCATCCTTCTATCAAACGACTGTCTAAAACATTAAAACTGGGAAAATGCCTTTATCAGTTGTTTCATAAAAAGTCTATTTCCAGGTCAGTTGAAAAATATTGTCCAAAATATGATTTTTGTCTTACTAAGCTCCTTTTCAGAAGTGCATGAGAGTGATTACCGAGAGGAGTGGCCCCCATTGCTTCCTATCCCAGGTGCTAAGGTTGTGTGAGCTTTTTTTTTATGGCAGATTCCTGGGTGGAGTAAGTGACTGCAAAAGCATCATTATTCACCTGGGACAACTGGTTACTTTTAGCTCAGTGTTTGTTGATTTGCCATTTAATCTAGTTAGACCAAATTTTTCCACAGCTCTAAAGAAAAAAATAATTAACCCCTCCATAATACTTATAATGTGGGGTACAGTTAGAAAATCCTGCTATCAGTTATCATTCACTTAGACAGAAAATAAGGAAGATGATATATTTCAATTGCAATTACCTTCCTGACCTCAGCAACAGTTGTAAGTTAATTCACTTTTCTTTTGACTGAGATCCTACTCTGTAAATATTGATGGAAGGTCTTTCTGAATTGTCCTGTTGGGATGCTGGAACTGTCATAATTTGATGATAGTTTTGAAAGATGTGAGTAAAAAGCTGGATTTGTTATTTTGATTACTGGAAACAACATCAAAACAGAAATCAAAGGCATAGCAATAGAAAGCGAACTGAAAATAGAAATGAAAATTTGTCATGGATCACTGGAAAGGGCCAACATTATTTCCACCTTCCCAGCTGGCTAGACAGGACTGTAAGATTCTCAGCAGGTATAAAACATCCAGGTTGGTTTAGTGTGAATGTCAGAAATATTTCTGCTGTCTAAAGTGTCAGCAATCACAGAGAAAATCAGATGGCAATTCAGGACTGGCTGATGTATAGAGAGGAGAGTAGTGGGGTTTTTTAAAATCCATTTTCTAATTTATTAACAGCAGTGAGAGCTGTAAGGGGAGTGAATCTATTCGAGTACATCAAGGGTAAAATCAATTAAATTAAGTAACCAGACAGGCAAAGGCTTTTGTGGGGTGTCAGCAGGAGGTGCAGCACAGAAGATCAGTGATCACAGAGTTTTACCATGTGTTTTTTGGTGAGTTAGGTGACCTTGTGTGGCTGCCAGGCACCCTCTCAGCTGCTTACTCATGGAAAGTAGTTTTTTGAAAGTTATGTGCTATTTTTGTTTGTTTAGGTAGGTTTTTGGGAAGGTGAGGGTGGATGGGAGATATCAACACTACTGAATTTATTCTTTTGGAAAAAAGTATCATTTTCAAAATTTATTAAAAAGGTGCATTTCCTTTCTGAACAACAGATTATAACAAAGCAAAATGTCATTACAGATTTTAATGATGCTTGGAAGAAAATACTGAGAAAAAAAAGGGGGGAACCTCACAAAGTTTCTAATTTTTAATATTATGAAATATAAATAACTCTGAAAAGTCACTTCTTATGAAACCTCAGATTGAGTTACAAGAATAATGACATGAGTACAAGTCTGGATCACAAACTTGTAGGATGGTGGATGGGTAAGGTGGAGTGTAGCAGTGAACTGCTGGAGAATTGTGGTGAAACTGCAGCAGAGCAGGCTCCCCTGACTTTGTAGCATTCTTCCTTCTCATTTGGCATTGTCTTCCTGTTTTATTTTCTTAAGAATAGAACTCTTACACCACCAGCTTGTTCCATCGGAACCAGTGAGGGGCAAGAAGTGCAGATGAGCCTCAGCAGGTGTGCTATGAGCCTCACTTGGTGTGTTATGTTTGTCATCTTCAAAGTGGTGCTTGGTTGTGATAAAATTAGAACAAAAGCAAGGCAGGAATTTAAAACTAAAAAAAAAACCCCAACTTTTATTATCATCAAATGAATAAAATGCAACAGTGTCTTAGACACATCAAGAGTGTGTTTCAGTGATGGAGCCCCATGGTTCATTGCTTGAGTCAGCCAGGTGAAGCCTGAGGAAGCCTGTGTAAAATCTAACACAGGAGCAGTCATGGAATCCTAGCATGTCCTTAGTTGGAAGGGACCCACAAGAATCACCAAGTCCAGCTTGCACAGGCTCGAAAACATCTGTCTGGAATATCCCTATGGGTCTGTTGTCCTCTAGAATTTCTTGTAACTGTGTTGCATGAGCCAGACTTTTTTTTGAGATATGTTAATCTTTTAAAACTACTTAGTTTATTCATGCCAATGTCATGACAACAGATACAAGCCTGCATGTTTACTAGACCTGCACAGAAGTCTAAGTGTTTGCACAAACACAGCTCAGAGGGGTGAGTTCGCCTCTGCTCAGACACAGCTCTCAATATTGAAGCATTTTCATTGCTTTCAATGAGAGAAGAATAATTCATTTTTACCATTTGAGAATTGGGTACTTCCTTTATTATTCTTTGAATCTGAATTGCCTCTCCTTGAAAGATGCAAGTGCTTTTCTGCTGACACGTGTAGAAGGGCAGTGGATGATAGCCTGTTGTGACATTTATATTTCTTCTTTGACATGCAAGCTTTCAGAGCATATCTGCCTGGTGCTCCAATGCCCTGGGGAAGCATGCAGATTTACAATTCTAAACCTCCGCTCATCCAAATTTTGGCATTCAGTCAAACAGAAATTTGTCATAGTTTATAATCCTTGTTAATGAGGAACATCAAAAATTAATGCTCATTAGGGTGCTCATTAATATGCATGGTAGTCTCAGTTTTGACTTAATTAAGTGAAGCACCACTTCTTAGTGTTATTGTGCCACTGCAGTAAAGTTCAAACCTGTGCTGTAGGAACAGGATGGAGCACAGCTCCCTTTGGACAGTGTCACCCCAGGTTTTGTTGTGGAGTGTTGCTCATCTGCTGCTCTCCTGCTTCCTGACAGTCACTGAGAGCAGTTGCTGTGGAGCTCCTGTTAATAGTTTTTATTCAATGCTGTTGCTACTCTCAGTCCTCAGAGTTTTCCAAACACAGTGCACGATGCACTGTAGTTATCAGATAGATTTGTTGACGTATGTGCCTGCCCTTACATTACTTTGATAAAGATTATTTCTCAGGAGGCCATGGGTATTTTTCTTCTTTTCAAAGGTCTTACAGGTCCCTGAATTCCATAATAGTTTTGAAGCAGCATTGTCAAAAGCATAGTTGTGAATATTGATCTGAATGGAACATAGAAGGAAATGTGTTCTAAGCAGAGTCCGTGGCCCTCATAACTGCTGTGTTCTGAGCTCAGCTGGGCGCATCAGCTTGAAACAGCCTCAGTGATGTCTACTGGACTCTGCTGAGCTCTGCTGCCTCACTGGAGTGGGGCCAACACAGGTAAATGCAGTTCAGAGCATGGCCAGGACTTCTGCTTCCTTGGAGTATTATATAATTAAACAACTGCCATTAATGCTTTGCCTCTCAGGCCACAGGAAATTCAAGAGTAATTTAAAAAAAAAAAGAAGAAAACATCCACATAGGGATGTGAATTTGTGAAGCAGGATTTAGCACACAGGCAGCCCAGCAGTGGAGAGTTTCCTGGGTCCACGTCCCTTTCTCTGCCTGCCTGCCCTCATGTCCTGTGGTCTCTCACCTGCCAAGGATGCCCTGGGCCATGCAGTGGCCATGGCTATTGCCATGTTCTCCTGAGGCAGGCATTGCATTGCTGTTACTTCACAAGAGGGAGGGCTGAGAGGAGATGGTGCAAGCTGGCAAGATGTGAGGAACAGATAAAATTGGTACTGAGGCAGAAATGAGGCTGCCACTCTTGGGTAATGATTCTGATGGAGAGATCCACAACTAGTCAATCAAGGGTAGGACAGAGCTCTGGGGTGGTAGAAAACACCCCACAGACCAAGGTACAGACCAGGTTCCCCCTTTCTTCCAAGGGATTGTGTGATTTTGGTTCACTGAGAGCTCATGAGGTTCTCAAACTCTCGTTCCACTGTGGTGATCAACTGACCCATTTTTAATAGGCTGTAATAAAACAACATGCATGCAGGCACACTAATTAATTCAGGTTTTGACATTGGGACATGCTCTTTCTTCATTCATCCAGGTACTTTCACTTGCTTCAAAATTGCCTTCCTCTGCATTTCAGGAGGGGATTTGATAGGGCTGGCATTAAAGGTGCTGGTGGAAATTACCTGCTTCTGCAGAAGTTATGGAAATGCTGGATAGAAAATACATCTTAAAATGGCCCTGCAACCCTAGAGAATAAAAGGTAGAATCTTTCAAACAGAGGTGATCAAGTACCAGCTACTACCTGGTCAGGTGAAAATGTTATAGAGGATAGATTGCAATTTCAACACAGAGAGCACACATCCTGTGAAGTTTTGGAATGTGATCTGTGGAATTCAGTGTTTTTTATTTGTACTCTCCTTTAAACTAAAATAAGTCAATTTCAAAGGAAGAGCATGGTAGAGTTGGAGGAAGAATCAATGTCAGGTGTTCCTGCAAAAAAAGAAGGTAGTTATGAGGTGGATGAAAAATCAGTTGATCTTCAGCACCTGTTGACCTTGATGAACATGGCCTTTCCATGCCAGGATCCTTTCAGGATGACATGGCTCACCTTCTGTCTAATCACAAGTGATAAAGTCTGGATCTACCCAGAATATGCTGGCAAATGAAAATTTGGTCACTTTATTAGAACCAACATAAAACAAATGCCCCTTGATCGTCTTCAGGCAACTTTTTTTCCCTGTTTCTCCATTTCAAAGTGACTAATGGGAAAGATGGATGCAAAGGACTCAGTGTAGGGCTGCAAACAGATTGTGCCCATGTCTTGCTGCACCACTGGTGAGGTGTATGGCTGCTCCCCTCTGTGGGATTCCACTTTCCTAGTTCAGCAGGTTGTGCCCCACTAACCAGCTCTCTGCTGGGGGAGCCAGAAGGAGAAGAGAGGCCACAGAATTGTGTAGCAGCTTTGCAGCAGATATTTTCACCTAATCACCAGGATGCTGCTTTGCAACAGTGTTTCTAGCACATAGGATTTAGTGCATTGCAGGAGTGTGGTGCACATGTGTACCCCCACAGGCGTGCCACAGGGCTCAGTGCATGAGACAGGTATGGTAACACGAAAAGGTTGAGACATCTAAGAGGCAAGAACTGGAAACTTGGATATTTTTGCAGATTTCAGAAAAGACTGAAACACATCACTACCCTCAAACACACACCACCTCAGTGGTAAATGGTTGAGTAAAATTCCCAATCCACTTTTCCAAATTCATGCAGTCTGGACAGGTCAGAGAAGCAGTGAAATTTTCACATCTTTGTTTCAGCCTGCTAAGGTTTTGTCAGAAGTATTTGGCTTTAAACAGATATTTGTGATACATTC
This sequence comes from Onychostruthus taczanowskii, assembly GCF_017590055.1. NCBI lineage: Eukaryota > Metazoa > Chordata > Aves > Passeriformes > Passeridae > Onychostruthus > Onychostruthus taczanowskii. Next base: position 4,959,347 of record NW_024498462.1, read on the forward strand.
CATTCTGACCTCTACTGCTACAGCTTAGAGTCCATGTCTATCCATTCTGTGTCCCCTCCCTACAAGGCAGCCGGGCATTCCCTTCCAGGAACGACTGACACTGGGCAGCACATCAGGAATTGCATGTCACTGGGCTGACACAATTTATGCAACCTGGAGATTTGCACTCACTGAAGAAACTGAGAGCTGTTTCATCTAACTTTCAGAGATGTGGCCATTACCACCTCCTCCCAATCCAGCCCACCACAGAAGTGCTAAGAGCAGGCATCTGAGTTCTTTGTTTTTCTGCCGATCCAAGGAAAATCTTATTAGTTTTTCTCCCAGTGAAGGTGTATGCAGCAGCTTTGCATGCAAACAGCAATTACTAGCAGGATAAAGGACTTTAGTCGGGTATTGATTTTAAATCAGGGAATTTTCTCTGGCTGAGAAGTTGTAGGATTTTCTGAATGCAATAATATATAAGGACTGGCATCAACTCAACATCTGATGCTGTCAGAATTCCCTCTCAGCCCCTTTTTATTAAATGTGATCCTTTTAACAGGGTTGTGTTTTGTTTGGGTTTTTTTCCACTAAGAAAGCAAAGGCATAGAGTATAGAGGTGGTAAAGGAAGGGAAACTTGCATTTTCTTGAAACCATACCACCTGCTTGCAGTAACAAGTATGAAGATTTTATACTCCTGAACCATGAAAATAATTTTCAAAATCCTCTTGAATACTAGTCTGTCAATACCTGTACCTGTGCATTTCCCTGTTTGTTTTTAGGTATTTTAAAACACTGGTTTATGTTAGTTTGTCTGCCTTCAGGGATCTTTACTCAGCTGAGCTTGTCAAAATGTCTCCTACAGATTTTCCAATTTCTGTCTCTGTTTCCATTAGCACTTTTGGATGAGTGTCACTTGGAGTTGGTGCCTTGTCAATTGGAATGATCTCTGACCTTTTAATAACCACTTTGAACTGTTGGCTGCACTGGAGATATGCCAAACAGGGGAGTCAGCTGATACCTTACATCCACCTGCCACTTTTATTTAGGGACAGAGGTATTGATACAGCCCCTGGGAAATTTCAGGAAAGGAAATACTTCTGATAAAGTTAACAGACAATTTGATGTCAGTACTGATGTATACAGCTGTAGCCCAAAGAGGAGATGTGTGGATGAATTAATTAGAAAATGGTTCTCCTTGTGACTGCCCAAGGGTATCCCTATGTGCTTAGCATATAGAAACATCAATTCAGAGGAGCCATGTTTCCCTATTAGTAAACCAACACTTTTGGCACTAAAATTCTGTCATTGGAGAAACCTGCCTGAAGAGATCAGCAAGTTGAATGACACAATGCAGCATCTCTCCTGAGACTGAGCAGCAGGGACAGATAAGCAATTTATTCTCCATTCAGCACCTGCAGGCTGATGGGTTGCTGCCCAATTTCTAAAGCCATTGCTGTTAAAAAGCCAACACTTGCCAACTATTATTATATAATGCCCTCTAAACTACTTCATGTCTTTCTCTTTCCATGTGTCTGCCTACATTAGCACATGGACATGTTCCCTCCCTTACTGATGTGCTGCCTAAATGTAAAGTGCAGCCTCATTTTGGCGGTTTTCTAAGTGTTGATGGAGTATGCCAGGTGGTGATTACCATTTTTAAGATACAGACTTAGTAATGGAGAACTGGTTTGTAATGCCTAGCAAAAGCTGACTTTAAAACTCTCTGTATAAAGCATTGCAGTTTTTGATCTCTCACCCCTGATATTCCACACTCATTTCCTAGTGAGGGCAAGGTAATTTCTGAAATTACCAAATTGAGATACGTGCTACAGAGTTTCAGTGCTGCCCCAATAATATATATTTCTTTTTTTTTTTTTTTTATAAAATAAGAGAAAAATAAAATGCATTTTGTAAAAGTTCCTTTTTACTAATGTTCTACCTTGAGGCATTTAGCTTAAGTTAACAAACCTGTGTTCCCATACTTGTCTAACACAGATGCATCAAGGAAAGCTGAAAAGCTGTCAGGTGGCATCTGATCATCCAAAATTGCAAATTACCTGGCCCATTAGTCTTTTCACTGTATTCCTCACACGGAGAATCAGGTGGAAGTCCTTAGTCAAATTCCACCCTAACTTAAGGCAGGTCCTTCTATACTTTAGCAGCCTTTTCTGCTGTGAAACTTTGGGGAAATTACTGAGCAATGCACAGGAAGGAGCTCTGGTTAAGTTATTTACAAATTTATTTCAATACGTTTTTGTGCATCTGAGTGGGCTTTGTGGCAATGTGTAATATGGAGAACTGTTTGATTTCATAGCTTGCAGGGAACTTCATCCTTTGTCTTTTCCTTTGCCTCCCCTTTCCCAAGAGAAGGTTAAGATGTGTGTTTTAGCCTTACACTTTCCTCTGAGGTTTCTTTGGTCGCTTCTGACCTCCCTATTAAGGGAAGAGATGTGCTACAACACAATATTGATCAGAGCCATTAACACTTGTCATACTTTGAGATGCACTAAAAGGTTTAGGAAAACATGGATTTCTTGGGGCTGGAGATGGTTCCCCAGGCAGTCACCTCGAATAAGGGTTCATTTGCATAACTGATTTGAAACACAGGGTGTTAAAAAGTGTTTGAGGCTCTTGGGGCAAAGAACATTTGTAGATAGCCCTTGTGTGGATTTCTCGGTTGAAAAGGGGTTGGAGGAAGTATGTAAGGGTAGAAGATGCCAGCAAAAAGCTTATTTTTCATTAGAAACTGTTTGAAAAAATATTTTTATGTGTCTTTGTTTTTAAGAATTCTTATCTGATTTAATATGGCTTCCAGTTTATACAGATGTTCCTACCATCCACAGCAATGTGTGATAGAGACTGCCTGGTGCAGTGTGCCTCTGCTTTCCATTTGGGCAATTGAGTTGATGTTTGTAGGGATTGTGTGACTGGGAGAGGGACATGGATTATTTCTGTGCTCCTTTCCAGTGGACTGGCATCCTTTCTTTGGCAGGTTGTGTCCCTAGAGAGGCTCTTCTAACCTTACCTTGTTAAGAGAAGAAATATTAAGGCAGATTTTTGACTTCAGTGGAATAGTGGGTTGGGGTGTCTGAGAAATCACAGATCAGACATTCCCTCCTAGTCTTTTTTGAAGTGTTTTTCTTTGTACTTGAAGTGGGTTTATTCTACATAGTTCCCTTGACTTCTGAAAGGTTATTCCTGGCTGATGGCAGAGTGCTTGAGCAAAGTGCCTGGTTCACATTACATCTGTGGGGCAGGAGCACTGAACAGTCAGTTGGTAGTATAGAGTTATTTATAGCTGAAATTTGACATTAGCCTCAGGTTTGTTATGGTTGTATTTCATAAGGCAAATAGACATAGCCACAGAGCACACTATGCTCTGGCAGCTCTGCATAAAGGAATAGGTAAAATATTACTGAGCCCCTGAGTAGAGAGAACTTGTATAGCTCAGTTAAGTTCAGAGGAGCAAATAAGATTTTCAAGGCATGCAGAAGGTTTACTTTTCATTCATTTTGATGCAATGTGTGTCCAAATCCCTCTGAGTAGCTCAACCTCATTTCTGCAACCTGTGTCCTCCCACGGACTTGAAAGAAATATCATCAGTGTGAGAAGATGGGGTTGGCTCTAGGTTAGTCTCAAAGAAACTGGGAAACTACCATGCAGCACAGAAAATATTGTAAATACAGTAAATAATAGATGATTTATATGATGAATGGCTATCTAGGTATAGATAAAAGGAGGCTTAGTGTATTTTATGCTTCCTTCTCCTTCCCTGCCCCCCCCCCCCCCCCCCCCCTTCCCCCCCCCTCTCCTTCTATCAGTGTAATACTTTGGAGGCTTAGTGCATTTTCTGCTTCCTTCTCCTTCCCTGCCCCTCCCCCCCCCCCAATTTTACACTGCTCAGTTTCTAAAGAGGAGAAATTCTTTTAAAGGAATGCTCTTACTGTCCTAGATTGCTCATTTATTCTGAGTCTTCCACAGGATTCAGTATTGTTCATGCTATTTTAACAAGATATTTTAAAATACCTTTATTGAGGTAATAAATATATGTCAATTACTGTCTCAGGGAGAATATAGTGATTTGTAATATTTTTTCCAACACTGATAATCAATAGATAACTCAGAAGGGTTTCATGCTATTTGGCCTGGACAACCTGTAGTTTTAGAGAACTAGTTGTAATATTCATAAGTGAAAGCAAACATCATGAATATTAAACCCCAGTCGAAGCATAGGAGTCTAATTAAACAGTGAGGGGAGCTTTGGCATGTGTCTCCAACTGAAGCTGTTCCTTAGGAAGACTTATACTTCAAATCTATCTTTATTAAGGCCTTGTCCAAATGATAAATATACGCTGCCTGCTTGGTATCTGCCACTTGGAAATAAATCACTTTAGGATTGATTTGCTAAAGGCTTTCTTCACTCTGTGTCCTGCTGCCCAGGAGGACATGCTGGAGTTCTTCACAGAAGCACACAAATAAGTGGAGCTGCTGAGAGAAGAAAGCCAACAACAGCGTGACAAAGCACTGCATGTTCACTGGCACAGATGGCATCATGACTGTCGTGATTTAAAACTTGTGCAAATGCACACATTACAGGAATTTTGCAGAGGGTCTCCTGATAGTCTGGTTTTGAGCTTGTTGTGCTTCAGTGCAGAGATGGAATATGGATGTGTATATCTCCACTTCCCACCTTCCTGCTTCCTAAATTATAAAATGGCATGCGCAGAGCAGCCCAGTTTTGCAGTCTTAGTTGTGATCAACCACTGGGCTATAAACCAGGTGAAACAGAAACCTGGATTGCTTGCTGATTTTGGGGGTAGCTCAAACAAAAGGTTTTGTGCTATGAGGCTATTCAAGACAGAGATTGCTTTTGTGCAGGGATGAAGTAAAATCCAAAATATTAAAGCTTCCAAATGTTAGAAGCTATAATATTTGCTCCTAAACTCTGATTCATTTCTACTGCTGTGGCTCATCTAATCTCTATGCAGAGAACTGCAGCTGCAGTGTGAGAACCTTGGTAGGGAAATGACTCTTGCAGCAGCAGGGAACAGCCATTTCTTCTCCAGCCTGGCACAAAGCCACCCTCTCTGGCAGTTCTAGCCAGGGCCTGAACTGGGACCTACAAGCAGCCTCTGTGTCACAGTGTCTTCCACCCATCTCCTATGAGGATTTTAATTTTATTTTGAGGGAGACCTGTAGGACTATGTTGCTGTGTCAGCATAAATATGGTCAAAGTGCTTTGAAAGGAAAGTAGGACCCATTGCTAAAACCTCACAGTTCTTGCCAGCATCAGCCTAAGTGAGACTGAAATGTGCTTAGATTATCACATTTAGGCTGAAGTGCTCTGTGGAACTGGGGTGATACTTGTCACATGTTTAAACCTGGTCCCTGAGTAAGTTTTTGGCTGACTCTAGATCTAAAAATGGTTCTATGGAAGCGATTCTGAGAACTGGCAGAATTGAACAGATTGTGGGATCTCTTTGTAACTTTTAAACAGTATAGTACTAGTTAATAGAAACATATTCTTTCTCTAAAATTTTGTTTTTGAAAAGCCTATTATGTTTTATAAAATTCCTTTGGGGTTTGCCATAATACTGCTTGAAATGGAGTATAATGTAGTGCTTGATAGGTCTGTACTACAGCCTGATTTTCATGATAGTACCAGCTCTGTGTTTGTGACATTGTATTTTGGAGAATAAGAACTACACTAAAGTGCAGCAATTTTACATTACATACAAACAGAACTTCAGAAATTGCCTCTTTAACCTGAAAAGCCCCAGGAGCCTGATTTCAGAGTAAATCAAATAAAATGGTTTTGCATTTTGATCTTCTACCTGGTACACAGAGCTAATCTGAAAAAGCTCACTGGTGTTTCTCTGGGAAGCTATGTTGCTTAACTTTGTAACAGCTGAAGTAAAAAAAACTTGTTTTGGACAAAGTGTGCAGGAACTTTGAGAAAATTGTAGTTAAAAGCCCTTGTGAAAGAGTTCAGGACGTACATTTCACCTTCTTTCTGAGTTGAGGCTGTGACAGGTGACTTCCAGGTTTAGGAGTCCAGTAATGATCTCTACTGATATTATCTGGAAAGAAGAAACTTGTGCCCACGTTTCACATTAATTTGAAAACAAGAAAACAAAAATTCAAGTTTTTAAGATACTTTTTGCGGACACATTTGAAATATGAGGAAAATAATTTAAATTTCTTTTCCAGAAAAAGAAAATATGCCCCTTATACTCAATTCTGTGATTTGCATCTCTTTTTAAAAATACACAGAGAAGCTTCTAGCTATAAAATACTGACTAGTAGATGCATGATTTTAAAACTGAGAAGCATTTGACTTTTAAGTGCTTTATCAAATTAACAGTTTATGAGCAGGGCCATGACAGGCGAACTTCAAGACTGAAATAATCTCTTGTACATTGTGGGATTCCTAGTTTTCCACTGGGGTATTAGAGCATATAAGTAGCTGTGCAAGTAATGCTTCTTGGCGGAAAGTTTCTATTCAGTGCTCCTGGTGAAAACTGATCTGTTTTGAGCAGGAATGGAATAAGGAAATTTTTTTTTTTTCTCCTCTCCCTACGTGTTTGCTTAAGAGTGGCATCAATATTGAAATGTTATTTCCATGTTGTGGTTGAATCCAGGAAGTTGTAACGAATGAGTGGTGATGGGCAATTGTCTTCAGTGTGTTTATGGGAAAGCACATGTGTTTCTTTCTGATTTCATTAAGTATTGGTTCCTGTAATAGATGCCTCCCTTAAAGGCAGCAGCAAAATCAATAATAATGATTGTTACAATGGATTGTGGGTGTGCGTGTCTTTTCCTAACTTTTCCAGGTTCCTGTTTTCCTTTGCTGATTTGCATACCCTGCACGCTGCCTCGCAGTTGTCTCTGGGGACAGACCTGATGTGTTCTCAGTTCGGCAGCGTTTCCATCAATTGTCCCTCCAGCCCTGGCTGCTCTTCTCGGAGCTGCCTCTTCTGAAAAGCCATTTACAAAGCACAGCCCACGGTTCACGCCGAGATCTGGAAGCGATTCTGCCCAGTGGCTGTTTTACCCAAGAATCGGATGGCTTTTTCCTGGCTAATTCTCTTCTAGCTGCTCTTAATTACACAGAAGAGGCTGAGGAAGAAGGAGAATGGGGAGTAGAAAAATTTGTGCGTTAAAAACAAAAAAGCAAACCCCACCCCTTCCATTTATTAGCCCGGGGCCTTCAGTCTCCCGAGGCAGGAGCCGGGGCCGGGCCTGGGCCGGGGCCGAGCTGGGGCCGCGGAGCTGCTGCTGAGGGCAGAGCGCCGGCAGCGTCCCTGACGGGCTGAAGGAGATGCTTCCTTTGCAAACCCACTTCCCCAGGAAAAAGACAAAAGCAGTTGTTGCTCTCACATAGTGGAAAGGCATGGCAAAAAGGCTCCCAGTTTTTGGTTTTTTTTTTCCTCCTTTCCTGAGATCCTAGAAACTTATGATTTAAAAAAGTCGGAGGTTTGCTAACGGCGCGGCTCTGTGAGCTGCTGAGTTTCTTGCCAAGCTGGCCCAGCCCTCCTCTGGCTGCCGGCTGCTTCCAGCACTGCTCAGCCAACCCTTCCCAAGCTGGTTCAGCCTTCAGCTGGGTCAATGAGCTGAGCGTGTGATGTGTGTGCAGGGATAAATGGAGGAAGAGAGGTCCATTCCTCCCTTGGCTTGAGAACCCTCAACACCCTCCCAGACACCTCAGAGCACCTACTCTCACCATGGGCTTCTCTGCTCATTCCTTGGACAGTCCCTACACATGTCGTACTGAGACATTTTTCTGGCTTTGTCCTGCCTAAATTGATGGTAATTAGGTATCAGCCTATATATTGTGCTCCCCTGAATGGCTTGAGTAATTCCTGCATAGATTTAATTAATTAAGCCAAGTGCAAATGTGTAAATTCTGTATTTGTAAAAGTAAAGTGCTGGTTCCATTTTCAGAAAAGTTTTATTCTCTGAAACTGTTAATGTATTTTCTCTGTTATCGCACTTTAAATGAACTCATGAGTTAAGAAGAGTGTCAGAGAATAAATTATCATACAGCTGGTAGGAGTGAGATAAATAAAAGAATATACATAAAAAATAAATGGATTCTGTCCCTGTGTGTGTGCAGAAGAACCAGTCCTTGATGATGAAAGGCTATTAACTAGCTTAGTATAATTAACTGTTTTAGTGCTGCTTCAGGAAGAGAGGTTTGTAGCTCTTTTTTTGAAGTCAAGTGTCACAAACATGCAGTGTGGAATAACAGCTCTTTTGCACTTGAGAGATACACAAAGGAAGAAGGTGGGGACAGAAGGTTATTTCAGAAAGGAAACAGAAGGTTTCAGATGGGACAGAAGGGTTATTTCAGTTCCCTAAATTTTTTCTCTCCTTTTTTTTTTTTTTGTCTCCCCCCAAAAAAGATATCTCTTAGCTGAAAAAAAATTGCCAGTGAAGCAGAGAATTTGAAACTAAATTTGGTGCTGTGAACATCATCTTGCAATAATCTCCAGGCCAGTGGGAAGGTCCCTGTGTGTGTCACCCTAGGGTCAGTCTGTAAACATCCAATATAGAGAGCACATTTCATCCTGAGAGGAAGGCAGAAGAAAAGGTAAGGCCAGCTCACGATTCTCATCCCAGTGATTCATGGCATGTTTTGAGTTTGTGAAATCTGCTGCTTGAAGTCAAAGGAGGGCTGTTAGAAATCCTGTGAGTTGGTGTCCATGAAGCTTTGCTGTCTCCCCTGTCCTGCTGGTTGTGAGTGAAGACTGAGGGAGGGACGCACGATGGGAGGTGCTGTGCTTTACACCCTGTGCAGTGCCCTTGCTCAAAGACACTGCTCTTTTTCATCTTCGGGCACTAGAGAAAGGTGAAAGAATGGCCCATCTTGTTTCAGTGACTGGGTGTGTCTGCACCTAGTGATACCAAGATTTGCAATTCAAGAAAAGGTCTGTTTTGCTGATGAATCAGCCCTGGTTTTCACTTAAGAAAATGAAGTGTATGGGATGATAGTGAGTGTTTCCCTGCATGCCTACATCTTATCTGTGACAAAAGCTGTCACCCACACAGGCTCCATGAGGACACAGGGATAGTATTCCAGAGATAAGTAAGAGCTATAAACTCCCTGAGCAAAGGAGGAGCAAAGAAGTTAGTGTCCCAGTGTGAGAAAGCTCTTCAGCGGGGCCCACTCCTCTGGCTCCATCTGCCCCCAGGCAGGTGGGGAGCAGCCAGGCCACCTGAGTCCTTGCTGGAGCCATTCCTGCCACCTCCCTAATTTACATCTCCTGTGAAATTGTGCCCTAAACCACACTGATCTAGTGGCTAAGATGATGCATTGGGCAATGATGTTTTGTTCCTTGTGCATTTTCTGAGGATCCCTGTATGTTTTGTGGTGAAGATGTAGGAGGTTCCCTTCCTCCTCTGTCACTGGCTGCTGTTTCTGAGCTGCTCTTTGCTGCTTCTCTCATCATGTGAAGGGATTGGAACTGGGTGTGCAGTGATTCCAGCTAAAATGAATGTTTAAATAACAGAGGGAGTTTTTTTTTTTTTTTTTTTTTTTTTTAATTTTATTTATTCGTTTAAATAACAGAGGGAGTTTTTTTGTGGTTTTTTTTTTTTTTTAATTTTATTTATTATTTCAACCTTTTGTTCTTTTAAGTTCAGTGCTCCAGTTCCAGCAAAGGCTCCCATGACAAAGAAGCAGCTTTGCGGGGATCTGGGCTCCTGCTTCCAGAGGAGGGCAAATCCTGCTCACTGCCTCTACTCTTCCTTGCCCCATGAATCACTGCCTGTCTCTGAACAATGGTAGCAAGTGGGTCTCTTCAGTCATGAGGCTTTCTGCTTCTTTTAGAAATCTGTCTCACTGTGGAATCATCCTGTGCTCTTCTGGGGTTCCCAGGCTGTGTGAGGTGACAGGAGATGTGAGTTTGGTTTACGTGAGGAATGGTGAAACCAATTCTGCCCCTCACCAAAGAAATAAGTGTACCAATCCAGACTGTTTAAACCATGGTACAATGCAGGTGGAGATCTAAGATTCTGGTAGCAGAAAAAGGGAATAGGAGGAAGAGCATTCTTGCCAGAAAAACATGAAACTAACATGCTCTTTTGCTTTTCATGCACCCACCCACTCACCTAGCCCCAGATCTTTATGTTCCTTTTCTTTTAATTTACTAAATGTGTACATACATATAATTTCAATAGTAAAGTTTAATGATTGGATAGTTGAAAGTAGTTCCAGACTCTCTACTGAAAAGCACTACAGAAATGAAAAGCATTATTGTTATTAGTCAGTGTCATTCTTGGTGAGGGCTCTAAGCCCTGCATTGTGCTGAGATTTTCTGCTGAACAAAGCACTGATGTTATCTTTTCTCCTACCAGCTTCCTTGCATTGGAAATTCTTGTGTAAGGAAAGGATGAACTCGGGATTTAACAGGATTTAAATTTAAATGGTATTTAAATTTAGCTTGAGACTTATTTCCTAACCAGCTCCTTGTGGTTAATTTCCAGGTTAACATGTTTCTGTGGATGTATTTCTTCTATCACTTAACTTTCCTCTTGTTCTATATCTTGAATTCCTTAAGAGCAAATGATTTATTTCACTGGTATTTACTCCTGTCACTTTTCTTTCCAGTGCTCTTAAAAAAAGGTTGTACAGAAGGGCACAAAATCCATACATAGAAGAAAAAAGTGCTGGTCTTTGCCTACAAGGTGATGCTGTTGTCAGTGAATGTGAATAATCCTTTTTTCTTTTCTGTAAAGGTCTGATCTTTCTTCCCCCATCTAAGATAAAACAGTCCGTCTGTCCTATAAATGCACAGTGAAGTGTAATTTCACATCAAATCTTTGTCCTGTGGTCCGGTAATGTGATGTTCACCTAAAGGATAAGAGAGCTTGACAAGCTTCAGCTCACCAAAATGGTAATGTTCATCACTGCCTGAATCTAATTTGAGCTTCCTTTCTAGTTCACTTTCTGGGGAAGCAGACCTGAGAGACTGAATATGTAGAGGACAGGCTGTTGGGAGATGGTATTACAAAGAACTGGAGAAAGAGAGCTACTCTCTGAGGGATGGGGCATTTTCAGTCTCTCTCCTGTTTTCTATTAGAAAATCAGTTGAGCCCTGGGACTCTGTAAAAAGCACTAAAGTAATCTGATTCTTGGGCTCTGCTTGGTTGAGATTTTTTTTTTTTTTTCTTGGTTAGAGGGTCTTTTTTTGGATGGAAAGACCTTTGCCAGTGTACGTGATTTGTATTTTCTGTTGAGCTGTGGAGAACTGTAGTGGTGGTGTTAATCTGTTGTTTGTTGTATTCTAGCAGTTTGTTAGTATGCCTGCTACACTTTTTATGCTTGCTTTTTTCTAATGCATAGATTAAACACATTTTTTTAAAATTTTCACTCTGAAAATTTGTATGAGTTGCTCTTATTGACCTTCTTACAGTTAGACAAAGTTTAATTAAGTGTCCTACACAAAATCTCTTATAAAAGGAGAAAAGGTCAATATCATGGGTATGTTTATATCACTCTGGGTCAAGGACACAAATGTTTCCAAGACCTTATTGATAATTTATGAGTCATTTGTTCTAAGGTCAGATCTGTCACAGATTGTGGATCTCTTTTTCTGGGGGCCTGCAAAGGCAGGCTTCTGTTTAAGTCAAGATGTGGCAGCATGTTCTGACAATGGTAGTCCTAGAACGATGTGCTGCTCATTAAAGATGAAACTGGCTTGTAGAAGTCAGCAGGGTTCTGCTTATGATGGCTTCCCAAGGTAATGGACTGAATCTTCCATACATTGGCAAAAGTTTATTAGCTTCAGTGGAGCTGCTTGTATTGGCTGGGGATCTGATGTTTACCCTATGCCTCATTTATTGTATAACATTTACATATCGTAAAAAACCACCTCTGAACCACCAAAAAAAAAAAAAAAAAAGGAAAAGAAAAACGGGAAATAAAAATAAAATAAATACCCAGTAGGCAGCACATTTGAAAGCTGTTTCATTGGGCATCTGTGCAGTGCAGGTGTAAAACCTATGGTGAGCATGTTTTTTCAGAACACTTTGCATCAAATAAACTTATGTCACACACAGAGATGCTCACTCACTAATTCTCCTTCCAGAGGGAAAAGCAGAATTTGACTCATTGCCTATAATTCCTGAAAATGCATGAAGGCTTGTGAGCAAAGCCCTGTCTATAAATTAAATAATAATACTAATTCATGTGGAGCCTGGCAGGCAGGATGTGACTGAGTGATCTGTCTGATGTGCTCACAACACACAAACCTTGGTCCTTGCCAGTCAGATTAGGAGCAGCATTTAAAACAATCACATAGCAGGATTGCCACCAAGGTTTATAATAATGATTAGGAAGCACATAATTAAAGCCACTCCCAAACTGGAAAAGCATTCTCAGCAGACTTCAGAAACTCTAAAATGCTTGTTTATTCAATAATTATGGAGCATAATTATGGTAATGAGGTTAGCTCTGATTTACGTGTTAGCAATGCATTTTAATGATCTGATTATACAAAAGTGAGATACAATAGATTAAATTTTATATGGAAAATTTGTTGCCAGACTGGAATCATAAGACAACTCCCCTCCTATCCCCAAATAGATTTATAAGAGCTCTGGGAATTACCATGTAATAAATCCTGTGGTTGTAATGAAATAACTAGAGCAGAAAAAACTTTAAACCATTGTATGAACAGAAATCCCCAGCTGCAGAACTACTGCTGAGTGACATTAAAGAATGTAGTTTTCTTTTTCTTCAAACTATTTTTAAAAATATCACCAAATGGGCTACAGAATCCTTGGAGACAATTTTGCGAAGAGCAGTCGCTGCCTTTGTTTCTGAACACTGAAGTTAGCAAGTGTAGATAAAGGAATGACCTTCCTGTTTTCTCACCCAGCTCTCATCTTTTCTTTCATCTGTCTCATCCTTTCTTCCTTTCATCCAGTTTTTGCTTCTCTTGCTTTCATTCAGTGGTGTTCTTTCAAAAAGCCCTGTTATGTTTTCTACCAATAACATTTGTATTTCTATGGTTGGAATTATTGCATTTCCTTCATGTATGGCCTTTTTTGCTTTCTTGGGCTCTGTAAAGCTTTAAAATCTTACTTTAAATGAACAGTTGAGTTCCTTTAATCTTTGTTTTGGTAATGCAATATTGTCTTTGACTCATTAAATGTCCTCCTTTTGCTGCTCTATGAAGTTAATGATTTTTTTTTTTTTTGTGCAGCATTGCAGCAAATTGGATGGTTTTTGAGGCAGGGAAATCAAAGCAAGGCTGCATGTGATGCACTAACTGGCAAAGGGGAGTAACGACAACATTCTGGTTTTGTTTGAGGAGCTTCATTGTTGTTTTTTGGCTTTTTTTGGAAGTAAATAATTACAAGATTACGTGGAATAATGTGAATAATAGTGAAATCGTGAGAATTAAGCAATACTGAGGAGGCTTGGACTGAGACAGTGATGCTGTTAGTCCACAAGGCAGAGTGATTTGTGAGGGTTTTGTCACTGGGATTCAGTCTAGGCTCCAGTTTAGCTTTGCTGGAGGTACCCTCTGCTCCAGCCCATCACTCTGGGTCCAAGGACTACCAAAGCACAGGGGGCTCCTGAAGGGAACAGAAACTGCTGAGAGGACAGGGGTGGGAAATTCTGACACAGCAAGAAATTATGCTTTTGGGAATAGTAACACTGGTTTGCTGTCAGCTCCCAGTAGCACCCTGGGACCCCCAGCTCTGTCCAGGGATTTTCCCAGCAGCTGTTACAACCTCCAGCTTGCATTCTCCAGCAGCAAATTCCAGCCTGAACCAGTGCACCCAAGACTGCTGGTCCTGAAGTTAGTGCCCAGCTCTGAAAACTTCCATCCTTAAGTACAATTTTGTGTTTCACTCAAGGAAAATAACATTTTTTCTGAAATTCACAGCCCCTTCAGTTAACGTAGGTTGACTGCTGGGATGAAGAAACAGCAAACACCTTGGATGAGGGGGAAGATAAGGAATTTTGCCCAGGTTTGGGTTAATGTTATTTTTAAGTATCTAGATTGCCAGGGCTCACTTTTTGAAGTAACAAATGGGTACAAACAAAGTGTTTTTTACTCTTGCTTGAATCCACACAATTCTAAGCACACAACCTAAACTGCTATTTTATGCGCATCTTTAAAATTTCATGAATAAGCAGACTCCCCAGAGGTTCCTTTTCCAAGCTTGCCTTAGCCAAACCCTCTTTGCATTATTTTTCAGATACAGTCTTTGAGGTTGCATTGACAAGATCGTTATTTGTTCTTTTAGACACCAGCCTTTGAAAATCTAGTCTGAAATCTGTAGTCAAGAAAACTTAGGCTGTAGTATTAAACAGAAGATTTTTGTCATCTCTTTTTGCTTGTTTACATTTCCTTGCAGTGTGGGTCATTTCATCCTTGTGTCTCAGGAAAGGAGGGATGGTCTTTGCCAGATCTTGTGTTGTCCTTTTCCCAGAGAGGGAAATAGAAGCTTGAAGTCTCTTTGTCCTTATTTACGTGCAGGTGTTTGAGAGCAAACCTAATCAAGCTGCTTGCTGGGATTGTTTGCCCTTGTTTTAGGGTTTGCTTGCTGTTTGCTGTGAGCCAAGGAAGAAGACTGAATTGTGCTGTTTACACTGATCTCTGGCAGTGCTAGACAAGGGCATCTCTCAATGCAAGGCACAGTACTTGACTGGCATATTTTTGCAGGGAACTCTATTAAATAAAGAAGTATCTGCTCTAACTCTTAGGAGCAGCACTTGTGAGAACTAATCCACCTGTCCCAAAGACCTGGTGTCTTCCACGTGTTATAATATTTTACTTCTGTGATAATAGCCCATAAGTTTCCACATGAACATCTCTCCTTTTCCTCAGTGTTTAAAGTGTTTAAATATTGACTAGCTATGGATTTAACATTGGATGTTGTCTTTGGTAAAACTGGATGAGAAATACAATTTGCATTTAAAGTTTTCTGCTTACTGCTAAAATCAGTAGGAGATGAATCACAAAAGTGCAAAGATGGCAATGTTTGTGAAGAGTGAGCTCTTTATCATCCTTCTCCACAGTTCCTTGCAGGAACATCTCTGGTGGTTGTCCTGGAAGCAGGTTCATTGTCACACATTCAATACAGCCTGTCCTTTTAACAAAAGAAGATATGCTTCTTTAGCTCTCTAATTAAAGCTGAGACATCAAAACATTATATATTGTCTGGCTTCAGCTATCTTCTAAAAGAAGAAGAATAACCCTTTATTTGGGGGAAAAAGGTCTCAGTGCCATCTGTACCTCATGGATTTTGAAGTCAGCACATGAGCATTGTGAGTTGCCTTAATCTGATGGATGCTCAGTGCTTCCACACAGACACACGTCACCCAGGACATTATTGTCTGAGGCTTGGAATAGAGAAGCTGCAAGTCCCTGCCAGCCACACTATAGACACATTGATACATCTCTGAAATATATTCTTACTGTCCAAATACTAGCTTTAAAGGTTCATGTAAAAGTCAAGCAATAAAAATATCTCCACACCAGGCTGAGAATAGTCATATCCTCTCTTTTCGAAGCCAAACAAAAATGATCCTGCTCATTTAAAAATTTCCCTGCTGTGTTGCCCTAGCCAGTGTTTCTTATCCTATGACTCTAACTGTGCTCATTGTTCTGGTCCATCGTTACCACACTGAGAGAGAAGAACTTTCTTTTTTCTTTTTTTCCCCCCCTCTTCTTTTTTTCTCCCTGCCTGCATGATATGCCTGGGAATGCTCTGTTACATGTATTTGCAGAGCCAGCCTGCCTCAGAGATTTCCTTTCAAGCTATCTTTGTTGAGATTTTCAGCTTTCTTCCTGAGAATGATATGGTTAGGAGGAACATGTTTAGGATTCTGTCCATGAAAAGTTACTGAGCTTTGAGATCTTTCATCTGTCCACTTCTGAGTTTGTGTGAGTTCAATGTTAGCTTTGCTGCCTTTGAGTGAGGCTGGATAACTGTAATTGGCAGTGAAACATTTTTGTAATCTTTTTGGTGCGAAAGATGCCAGACAAGCAATAAATTACACCATGTTCTGCTTTATGAAACAAGGGAAAAACATGGTGAAAATAAAACAACTCTATAAATCCACCTTCTCTATATCCAAAGCAAGGTGACTGGTGAAACTCCTGTGCCTCATGGAGTTATTTTTAGGGGGAATAGTCTCACAACAGCTCAAATATATATGACAAATCTATCCATATACATATATGTATGCATATCTAATATGTACAACTATAATTTATTACTTCTCTGCACTTCCCAGAAGCTGTTATACTTTTCTCCTCCCTGAGGTTTTAGGTACTGCTCAAAGGGTGTGCCAGAGGAGAGGATGATTTTTTGAGGTGAAAATGCACTCAGGGGACTCTGCAGCCATGAGAGGAACAAGTGTCAGGCCATTTCTCAGGCTGCAGTCTCTGTCCCCAGGGGAGCCCTGTCCCTGTCTGTGGCTCCCTCCAGAGCATTGCCCCAGCTGAGCTGCTCCCAAGGGGGCTGCTCAGCTTCCTGAGCAGTTTCTCTTCTTGTAAATCCAGACTGAAGAGTTTTTCTTTCATTCTGTGTAACCAACCCTCATTTACTCAAAATTATACTCACTACAGTCTATGGTGAGAGTTCCCATGTGCTGTGGAGCTGCAGTGACAGGGAATGCTGGGTCAGAGGCAAGGCCAGAGATCAGAGCACATTCCAGTCACACCTTTCCTAGTGGTGCCCCTTGTGCCAGGCTGACACTAGAAAGACATTTGATTTAGAAATTAAATTGCAGATTTACATGAATTTTTTGTACAAAAGAAATGGAACAATTAAGTCATGCCTAAGTTACCAAGAAGAGTCTTGGGGGCTCTCTAGAAATGGGTATCGAGCACCCACTGCCTCAGGGCTGCTGTGCTGATCCCAGGCTCAACAGACTGAGCATGGACCTGGTTTTCCAGCCAAAGGTGGGGAAGACAGGAGGGCCTCATGGACACACAGTGTTGGAAATCAGGACAAAGACAACCTGTTTTGCTGGGTTTAAATGAATGAAAATAAATTCACCAACTCCTGCTCTTAAATATAAATACTTTTTTTTTTTTTATGTTGGGTTTCTGCTACTTCCATTTCAGGTGTGTGATTTATCTGGCCCTTGTGCCCAGGGACTGTTTCACCCTATCCCCCTTCCAGGATTGCAGTGACAGTCTTGGAGCCAGCTACTGACCTGGCTGAGCCACCTACTTTTGAGTTGTTTTTTTTTTTTTTTTCTTGTGGCCAGATTTCCTCTCCTCAGCATGGGTGAGTGTTGGTGGCAGGTGGGAGAGCCTTGCAGTGGGTTAAGAGGCAGGACATGGCCAAGGGACACCGGTGCTTTTATCCTGCCATAACCCTGATGTCAGGTTTGTGCTCCCAGCAGTGCTGAGGACTGGCTCCAGCAGGTTGGTTGGACCAGGAAGGAGGATGACTGGAAGCTTCCTTGGTGAAAAGCAATGAAATTGATGACATTGGACAATGATGGTCAGCAGCTCTTCCCACTCTGAAGTCTCACACAGATAAGGTTTAAACTAACCTTGGCATTAGCAGATTATCCCACCACTGCACTATTACTGCAGAGGGGCAGGAGAGAAACAAAAATTCTTGCATTGTATCTGGGAAGTGACTCCAGACCCCAGCCCCCTTTTCCACTGCAACATTTAAGCCATTTCCACATTAAAATCCTGTCTTTTTTCTCACTTGATGTAGGAAAGGTACAGAGTGGTAAACAACTGCTGGGAATAAATGAGTTTGTCATGCTAACTGTATTCCTAGAGGAGTGCTGTGCTGCCTCTTTTTTCTTTATAAGAAACAGCTGCCCCACAGTGGTTGTAGTATCTAATCCTGTGATAAAAGCAGGATTTAAGTCCCCCAATCCTAGCAGGGCATCTTATGCTGCCTCGTGTCCTGCTGCTGATGGAGGGCACCTCTCTGCTCTGCTGTGTACAGCCCACTGAGACCTTTTCCAACAGCAGCTTTTGCTCCATGGGCAGGAGGTTTCTCTTCCATCAGAGCCTGCTGTACTTTCCCTTCTGTTGGCTCGGGTATGGCATAGGCTGAATAATGCCAGGAGCACAGCCTGGAAGGGCAGCTAGGGCAAGCTGGTTTGGTAGTTATGGAGCAGTCCTTAGGGTAGAAACTCAGAGGAAGAAATTTTAATCTTGATTAGCTGTTTGTTTGGGGCTTTTTTCCTTTCTGCAGAAGATATCTGTGAAGAATGAGGCAGTGGCAGTAATTAATTTCATGAAGGGTATAATAATGAAAGCCACTGCCCAGTGAGAAAAGAATGTTTGTTTGCTAAGTGGTTTGTGGCTTTTGAATGCTGGATTTTTGAATACTATTACAGTAATAATGGGTAATTAGAGTAATAATAGTTGTATTACATCTGGAAGCAAACAATCATTAAAAATAATTAGTCTTAAAATTCATATGCTTCTGCACAGAGAGATTTTAACACTGTAAGACAGAAATAATTTTAACCAGTAGGATACTCTATATCTAAGCCAACACAACCTTTTCCTGCACTAACGTTAAATTTGTTGAACAATTGTTCAGGATTTCACAGGTACTTATGACTGAGGTTCTTTCAATATTTTACCCCCATCTCCACAGCAAATTCTGTTCACCCTTTTTCACAGACAAAGAATTGAGACCAAAGCCCAAGTGGAGAATGGGTGCTTAGTGAGGGCTTGGGTGATCCATCCAAGCTTATAATCCTGAAAGTCTGCTTAGATGCCCCCTAACACTGAAGACAGTTGAAATTTAATGGTTGTTTGACTCATGTTTTTATTTTAATTTTGTTTTCCAGCATAGAGAGTTCAGCACAGAACTGAGATGGTGTATCCATCCAAGTTTGCTTCTGTGTGAAATGTGTCGCCAAGTTAGGTGTCCTTCTATTTGTGACTTCTTATGAGCTCTTGGAACATGACAAGTCCATAGTGAATCAAAACTTTCTGTGGCAAAATTTGTGCTGGCCTGGTCTTTCTTTCTGAGTATTGCACAAGCAATGTGGAAAAAAGTGCAAGATCTTAAGTCTGGTGCCAAGACCTCAGGCATGTGGTTGTAGTACCTGATTTTATCTACAAGTTCACTTGTGGCTGTGTTTGTAAGGCACCTGCTTAGAGTCAAATGGAAAGCCTTCTGAATTGTAATGAGCTTCCTGGGTCACTAACAGCTGAGTTAAACAGCAGATCCATTTGTTTTCTACTTTGTGGTGCTTTGCTTTTTGTGAATTCTGGCTCCAAAAATTTTGCTAGAGCCCTGAAGGTAGGAGTGTCTGTGGAGAAAGTGTTTCAAGAGAGACTTGATGTTTTTGAAGCCCCACCTTTAAAAAGAGTGGTGGTTTCTTATCTGTCATAGTCTCTTCCACAGTATGTCACAAAGGAAGACTTTATTCATGCAGTACCTGCACGCCTTCAGCTGCACTGTGTTACCAGGTAAAATCGAGGAATTTTCTGGAGGAGAATGAAAAAATGGTGCCCCAGCAGGACTTGAGGTGTGTGTCCTGCCCAGCAGCCTGGGCTCATGGACCAGGGTCCCATTGCTGCAGAACCAGGTCCCTGCCTGATGCCCAAAGGCTGTCACTGCTAAAAAACCTGCAATGCCTCTTCCCGTCAGAGACACTGCTGGGACACTGCACGTGTGGATACTCCTTACTGCACTTGCTGTCCTTCGCTGCCTCTCTTGGATGGATGGTTTTTAAAGCATTTTCCATCTGCCTGAATAAAAGTTTAGTTAGACATTTAATCAGCTGCTGCACATACAATTTAAGAAGTTGGAAAATGCATATTTCTGCCAGTAGAATAAAGCATTCTGCTAGATAGAATGTGATATTATGTGCTTTGACATGTTTTGCTTCCTCAAATACCTGACAATATGCAAAATTCTGGTATGTCTCAACAGAAAAGTTGGTAATACAGATTGCAAGCAGAATGTGGAAAAGATAGCTCCTAGGCATTCAGTTCTTCTGTCTCCCGTCTTTCAGCTCTATTCTGCCATGACTTCGGTATTTTCACTTCTGTTCTGATGTCTACCTATGAAAATGATTTGAACTGCTGACTTCTGTGTTTATCTGCATGAAACTTTGGGGAGCAGGGTTTGGATCTAAGTGGCTGTGCAGCAATACAAGGGAAAGCATTCTTTGTCCCTGAGAACTCTACTTGTCTCTGTCACTCCTGCATGGAGATGGCAAGAACAATGCCACAAGCAGAGCTGCCTGCCTGTGCTTCCTGGGAGGGGTCTGGATGAGGTGACATCCACCAGTGTCATCTCAGCTCCTTCCCAGCCAGGCTTGCCCGGGAGGGCTGATTGCTTCTCTCTGGGAGCAAGGCAGAACAAAGCAGTTTGCCTCTGATTCTGGTCCTGTGGCTTTTCCTGCAGTTATTTGGAAATGGGTGGTTTGATACTTCCAAATGAAAAAGCAATTGCAAATTGGGCAGAACAAGATACTTAAAGCTTTTCAGCCTTCATGCTCTTCCTTCTCACAAATATTTGGGTGAGGTCAGGGGTATGCATGCCTGGTGAGGTAGGGGGAGAAAGAAATTTGAGACCTGAGTGTCTCATTCTTTAGTTTGTTTAGACCCAGCTTAACTCCAAATTGAATTCTCTGTGGGATTTTTCCAAGCTGAAATTCTTTCCATGTATGTGACTTTTGTCCAGACACAAGCTCCATACCATTTGAAGTGTTTGAATTTGGATAGCAATAGTTCCATCATTCTGGAGGACCTCAGTAAGGTGGCTTAATGCCTTTGTTGAACAAAGAAATGTACCCTGGGGGGGGATAGTGAGCCACAGGTGCACATGTGCTGCTTCTGTTTGTTGGAGGAATTAGGGTGCACAGTGACATTTCCAACAGGAATGCAAAGGCCCGTTTTGGGGTAGAAAAATCGTATTGCTTGAGATAATTGGTAATGTGTGCAGTAAGATGACTTGTGCAGACATGGACTCAAGTGCACACCATGCTGTAAATCTGAATGTTCTGCTCACTCTTCACCAGGGAGGTGTATTAAGTCATCACTTTTTTGCTGATGTTTAATTTAGCTGCATGGCAACTTATATTGTGTTGCTTTGCTCTTCACTCAGTTGCAATAAGGTCCATTATTGCACGAAATTGTTCCCTTACTCAGTCAAAAAGTTAATTTCTGTTCTTCCTGCTCGTGTTTGTAGACTTTCTTCCTCCCCATTCCTCTGGGGCTAATACAGTTTGCTCCATTTGTATGCCACTGGAATACTTGGGTTTTTTCCCTCTGATCTGAAAATGCAGAAGAAACAGTGAAGGAGATTTGCTGCAAAAGCTGTGCAAATATTAAAATAAATCAGCCAGCTTCCTTGGCAAATATACTCTTGGTATTATGCATTCCTTTTCACTAAAAGATAACGGCTGAAATGCTAAAAAATACTCCTTTCTGTGACATAACGATTTCAGAGAATGAGCCTAGTGGTGTTGAAATGCAGTACAGTAGTTATTTGAGAACACAGCCTTAAGAAAGGGCACATCCTGGTGCTGCAACACGTTTGAGATAAGAAGGAAGTCCCATGTCTTTAACAAACAGCCTGTGCTCAGTTTGAAGAAATGCCATGTGCATCTCCTTTAAGAATCTGCTAATTACCATTACAAAATAAAGATGGGACTGCTAATCAGCTGCTGCTCCACATTCTACAGCGTGTCTTGTTTGCAACTCTTGGCATTATTCTTTCAGTTATTTTCAGTGTGTTTCATTAACAAGATTGTCTACTCTTCCAGTTTGTTTACTCGAATAAAAAATAGTTTTGACTTCCATTTTCTTTCATGAAGCCCTTGGGAAAACAGTTTATTTTGCAGTGATTTAAATAGTCACAATTAAATTGGGACTTGCATTTATCTGTATTTTTGCTGTCAATAGACATTGGTGTGCCTCTTCTCCAGGGCAGAACTTGGCTCAAGTCTCATGAACAGAGAAAGAAAATGGTCTCAGTGAATGGCTTATCTTTTGTTACCTCCACAGACTGAATTAAACCTGTATAGCCCCTGGAAATAAATAGTTTGGGTGAAAAAGACCTGAGAGAATGGCATAGTACCCTTGGTTACAGACTATTTAACAGCAGGGGTGGTTTGTTTCTAATTTGCAGAAGATTTTGTTTCTTTCTTTTTCTTTTTTATCCCTTGCTTTAATGTTCTCCTCTTTTCAATACTTCTGTACTTATAAATATTTAGTTGTTTAGTCTCAAGGGGCAATGCAATGTGAAGAATAAACTGGTGGAGCAGAGGGGTGAGACACCAGGTCACTGGCTGCTGTTTGGACCTGGGTGGCAGCCACAAAGTAGTCTTCTTTTTTTTTTTTTTTTTTTTTTTTTTTAAATTTTTTTTTTTTTTAAATTTTTTTCCTTCGGCTTCCCCGTTGTTAAATTGGAGAGAATTAATTTCTTCACACAACATCTCATATAGTTTTCATGAAAAATGGTAGTATATGGCAGATCTGGTTCATCCTGCTTGGTTTGTGGGTTTTAGAAGAGTTTTACCAGAAAACTTAGAGTAATTCTTCAAGGACTCTTAAGTCCCTTGTGCTCAAGGATGGCAGTGCTTGAGCTGCACAGCCCAGCTGTTGGAACAGCATTGTGAGCAGTAGTGACCTTTTGTTGCACTATTTGCTGGACCACTCAGCTGTACCTGTGCAGTGCAGGTAACATTTCTCTTTCTCCAGCAGTGACGTGGCTCTGCATTTATGAATGGCAGACATAGCTGGCAAAGGAGTGTCTTGCAAAGCATGAAAGCACTACTTAGCACAACAAAGTCGTTTCTGCTGTCTCCATTTCTTTCATTTGTCACACAGTCTTGGAGACTTAAGTCACTGAGACTTAAATAGATGTTCCTGCTGTTTTTGTTACTGTTTATCAAAAATCCATTATGGGGAATCCATGCTTTTGCCAGAAATCCTGTGTCTTGCTGGCTGCCATAGAGAAGTGCTCTCGGATTGCTTCAGCTTTTGATTTGGTTCAGTGATGATCAGGATTTGTGCAATTGGAACAAGCAAGGGAGTGCAGTGGTTAGCCCAAGCAGGTGCTTATTCAGCAGCACCAACCAATGTTACAAGGGCCTGAATTAACATCACTAGATGCTCTAGCATATTTATGAAAGACATCACTTTAAGCACGTTTATCTTTGCAATCTATATGCTATTTTACTCAAACATTGTTTGGATTAGACATAACTTCTTGGAAATATGGAAAGGAAATGAAGAAATGTAACAGATTTTATAGTCTTTGCACATACAACTGAGAATTGCACCGCCAGTTACCATCTCATTTTTTTAAGCTTTTGGTCTGTAGTCCAATTCTTTCTGAGCAGATCAAGAGAATGAGTTTAATTCCTTGGCTGTGCTTTTCATTGCCGAGGCAGATGGAAGGGTTGCTGATACACCCACCAGCCTTGTTAATCCAGCTCTCCTCTCACACTCCGGATCTGGAGGCAGCCTGTACAAGTGCTGCTGCTGGACTCATCCCTCTGCCTGAAGTGAGTTCTGTGTGACATTCTCTCTGCTACTTGCCTGACCGCCTCGAGGATTAGCTGACCTGAGCAGAAAGTAAAGGGCAGCTAATTCCCTCTTTTCAGCTGCTTAGGGAGCACAATTACACTAACTACTCGTGCTTGTTTGGAGGGCAGGATGGCAAACGGAAATGCCAGGCAGTGACTCTCATGCAGGACTAAGAAGTGGCAGAAGGCCAAGGAAGCTTGTCACAATTATTCTCTTTAGGGAAGATGCCGGCCTGAATGCTCATGTACTATCTTCTGTTTGCTGATTCATGGCAGGAATAAGTATCAACCTTTTTCTTTCCCACTCCCCTCCCTCTCCTGACTGAAGGCAATAATGAGGAGGAGACTGGAACAGTCAAGAAAATAAAATAAAATAATGGTATAACCCACATGGGTTAGCTCTGATGCTTGCAAGATAAACTATTTGGCTCCAATTTCTAATTGTTGCTTCCTCTGCTTGGAATATATATATAACTAGATAAAGATTATCTGTAATTGATTTTTGGAGACTGACTGCACATCTGTGCATTAGGATGCAAAAGTTCATGCTTGAGGAGAGGACAGCTTGCTTCACCAAATGCGTGGGCAGTGGGAGCCACTGACTGCAGTGGAAGAGCAGAGATGATGTAGGCTCTTCTTTCAGGGGCAGGAGATGGAGACCAATAAGCTCTAGCCAAGTCTTTAAAACAATTTTTCACCTTTATTCTATTTCTCTAAGGTGTAAATTAGGAATTAAGACCTAATTGCTCTCTTCAGAAGGTCAATAAGCAAGGTGAAGTGTCTTGGCTGCCCATGATCTGCAGAGGGGCCAGAGCCTGCCTTGTTCTGCCGCCTCTGCTCCCTCCCTCCCTAATGGGCAGGATGAAGCAGTTTTTTTGATTTTCAAAAACACACCACTCAAGTACTTCACACCTGCTCAGGTACCGGTTTGATTTAACTAGCACATACTGAAAAATGGTTAAAGCAAAGAAAAAAGAAGATCCATTTGACTTATGCTCTTAAGGATTCAGAAGAATGTTTACTAAAATTGGTACCAATACATTGCCAATCACTTCTGAGACAGTTGGATAAAGATAGCTGCAATGGTTTCAGTCAATGTAACAGATTAAGATGATAAATCCAACAAGGCCTTCCTAGCAAAGCTAGCACTGAGCTAACGTTCTTTTCTCTCCCTCAAGAATTGCCTCCATTGATGGATAATCTCTCCATAACAGGAAGCTTTAAAATCTCCAGAGTGTATAATAGATGCAAATTTGTGACTGTCATATGCAGTGAACTAATAAGCTCGGCTGATCAGGGAACACGATAAGTGTGACACTTTATCAGGCAGCAGTAAAAGCTGATTAGTTTGTGCATGTTTAGCTGTCCATATGCCTCATTATTGGAAAGGTTTTAGATAGTACTAATAATTGGAATAGATGTGGCTTCATTTCCTTCAATATAGAAAAGGAAAAAGAAAGTGAATGCAAAGCATTCTTCTTCACACCTGGAGTAAAACAGATTGAGCAAAGTAATGGTGGAGGATTTCAGAGGAACTGGATCTCTGGCTGCACCTCTAAGTTGAGTGGCAGAGCTATTTTCCCATGTTCCAGTTTGGTGGGGTCTGGGGGGAGAAGGCAGAGAAGTGCCTGCAGAAGTTCTGCAGAAGTTCCTGCAGAAGTTCACTGCAGAAGTTCCTGCACGGGTCAGTTGGAGTAGGTGAATGGGTCAAATGAGTGTGATAGCATCATAAGCCAAGAGGAAAATAACCCCATGAATGGCACTGATATTATTTATAGATAAATACTTACAGAGACAGAAATGAGTTGTTTTATAGCAAACAGCTCAGCTGATTTATGCAGCTGATCTTTATGCTTGAAATGGAGCTTTTTCCATTTCCTGTCCTGTGTCATAAAGCATCACCTGAGTACAATCAAGGCTCTGCTGTCCTTGTCCATCCTGGGCTGACAAGGTTGTTGCTTTTTGTGCATTTTTTTTATCCTGTCCTGTGGTGCAAGACTCTTGGAGCACAAGACAGTAAACAAGATCATGTTCACCTGCTGAATATTGTAGTCTCACAGGGTTTTAACAGTAAAAAAGACCCAAAGTTCTGAAAGTCCAGCTGAGGCATTGGGAGGGATTCTCGGGTGCAGCAGGTCCAGTGTACACAGGAGAGTCCTGGAGAATCTCCCAGCAACAGCTATAGTTTTCAGCAGGGAGAGAAGCAGCCCTGTCAATCATAGAATAATTTGGGTTAGGAAATATCAGGTGAAGCTCTGAAGGTCAGTCAAAGCCCACAACCAGTTCCCTGTAAGAATCTAGAGCAACAATCTTGTCTGGCTCCTTTGTTGTATTTCCATTTTCTTCATCTGTTATTTATCAGTATGAGTCTTAAGGCAGGTGGTGTGGGCTAAAATATAAAGGAATTATGAACTCTTACAGAAGTTTCATCCATCAGTGTTTGAATAAAGCTGGAGTGTGAGGCTTTCCTTTAGTTGAATTAGTACAAGAAGCTGAAGAATGGTGGCTTGTTGTAATTCAGGCAGCAACCCTTGCATTCCACCTGTGGAGAATTTTTGAGTGTCCCCTTTTTATGGACTTTAACTTGGAACTACCAAATCCAGCTCGAGATGTAGAATAGAAATTACAGCATAGTTCAGAGAGAGGAGCTGGTGTCATTGTGTGAGCCTAAAGCAACCTGTTAGAGGGTATGGGAAGAATCTGGATTCCAACATAGGTTAGTCCACTCTGCCTCCAGAAAATAGAGCTGAAAGCAATTTTATGCTTGGTGAATTTTGCCATCAGAGTTTGCTTACTGCACTGATAGGATCAGGTTTGCTCTGTGAAAATTCATAAAGTCCTTGCTTAAGGCCCATCCTGAGTAAAACTGGTGGTGCCTTAAAACCTGCTCTGTAATTACAGAACATTCTTAAGTGCTTACCTTTCTGAAATCAGCTTTGTTTGATTTGGTGGGCTCTTTTTCTAGACACTGAAGCCAGTAATGCATTCTGCCCAGAGTATGTTTGTGCGCCTGTAAGCTCTTTAGGCATCTTTTGCTAGTAACACTAGGCACACCTTGGACACGAGAACATCCTTTTTCCTTCTGAAGCAAACTGAGAAGCTATGCATCATGGATGATGAGGCTGGCTCATCAGTGGCACAGATAGCAAATGTTCTCCACCTCCCCGTGGCCCTTCAGTGAATAGGGACAAATTGCTCATCCAGTAATGCTTTTACTTTTGTTCAAAGCAGTGGAGTATCCAGGAACATACATCAAGGGCTTGGGGTTATGCCCTGATCATCTCTTTCATACCTTGCTTGTATTTCCTGATTCTGTTGGATCTTCTTCCTGAAGCTTTGACTTTGTGGCTGTGGCAATGCAGGAGAGCTGGCCAGCACCCTGTACAGAGGAATAAATTCACTGGGATGTTTCTCAGGAAACAACTACTTTTTAATTCAGTGATTGAAATGTGATGATTTCTCAGTTAATGTGAACTGGCCAGTTAATTAACTGACTAGTTAATGTTTCCTGTATGTCCAGCAGGAAGGGAGGAGGGGCAGCTATTGCCTTCCAACCACATCTTTTGTCTTTGTCTCTCATTGTGAGTTTTCAGCACTTCTATAATTCTTATGAAACACTGTCAACAAGGACATCAGAAAGCTACTTGGCTTGCTAGAGGGGCTCTGTGGTTTTTTTTTTGATCTTGTTACTTGTTCAATATGCACCACTCTAAAGCAAATCAATTGATAGTACAGGTATCAGATGAAAAAGCTTGCACATTCTACCAGCAAATACAAGATTTGACCAGAATTCAGATTTGTGTTTGGTTTAGAAATATGCTGCTATAGTTTGCAAACTCTGCTACATCTTTTGTATCAGTGTTTTATTTCAGTAGAAAATATCTTTCTGGTTATTTCCATTTTATCTCCATAATGATAGGGTTGTTTTGTTGAAACAAATTAATTTTTTCTAGGTAAGCTTTTTTTTTTCATTAATGATGAAATCTTCAGGAGAAAATTACATGCACATGTGAAAAAAAAAAGTAAAACTTTTTATGAATAGTTTGAGTACTGCAGCTTAAGGCCAAGATGGGTCTTTTCTGGTTTGTCACACTTAGTGTTTCAGTGAACTTCTCCTGAGCCCTTCACAGTTATGAAGTGATCACATCACATATTCTAGGAAGACAAGTGAGTATAAAAGTGCACTGAGATGTAGCAGCAATATTTTTAGAGTAAAAGCACAAGTTACTATTATAGAATAGGACCCAAAACCACCAATGGGTTCTCATTTTTTTATTCACCAAATATTATCATATGCCATTTGGAAATATATATACCATTTGTGCTGTTAATGTCTAAAACATTGATAGTTCATTTTATGGAATATTGAAATATGGTGTTATAATTAAAAAGTTTGAAAGATGTCTGACTGAACAGCAGCTGGAATTTCAGAGGGGGAAAAAGAAATCACACAATCAGATGTGAAACAAAGCCAAGTGGCTCAGTGGTGATAAAATATTGCGTTTTTCCTAGGTCTGATATTGTGTTCATGCATAGTAGGGGATTTGATGGATGGCATTCATGTGAAATTTCTCCAAGCCAAAAACCTCACAGTCCTGCTCTTATTTTGCCTTTGTTTTTACCTTTGATCAGATGTAGATTTTCTGTACACCTGTGAGCTGCCATTACCCAGTCAGTGGGTTTTGTACTGCCTGTGACATGTAGTCATTTGTCTGGGATAATTCAAGCCTTGTAGCACGTAGCTTTTTCACACCACACAGGTTCCTCAATTTCTCAAAACCGCTTGGATTGTTTAAAATATAGGTTTTTTGCAACTTTGTGTTTGCCTCAAAATTAACAGGTTGGTTTTCTTCTGTGTTTTGTTTGCAGAATTTTTCCCTTGTTGCTAGGCATCACCTCAGTTTTGGGTGGCAAGTTGTGACAACGTGTGTCTTTTCCTTAGGTCTCTGGGCTGCCATGCTGGGAAGGAAATTATTTTCTGCCTTGCCACCTGTGACCTGTGAGTCAGTGGTGACAGGGGTGCAAGTCTGATCTAGACTTCTAGGTGAGCTTGGACTTGTAGAGCTCAGCTGTGGCGTGCAAGACAAATGTTTCTGCAGCCAGAACAGCAAGAAATGGTGTAGGGTGAGCCTGGCATTTTTGGGCATTGTTTTCCTTTAGGTCTCTTCAGGAGGTTCCCCCGGCTTTGTGTTAATTATGCTCACAGAGTAACTGCACAAGCCTGTACACCCTGCTGGGACTCTCTGCTTCCCAGGGCATTTATTTGTTCATGGAGTTTTGGGTACAACACAGAGTACTCTAGAGATGAAGCAAAACAAGAAGGTATGTTCAGAGTAAGAAAAAACCACAGGGAGTTAGGTGTATGTGAGGTTAATTATGAAAAAGGACTGGTCACAGATTGTTGTCATATAAAGCAAGGCCTCAGCATAGAAAGAACCTTCTATTACTCCAATAAAATGAAGTATTTTAAAAGAAGCATGGTAGCTTAGGATATACAGCTTTTTATTTTGGATGGCTGAGGTGAACTTAACTCAGGAATGGAAAGTGACTAAGAATTGTGTGGCAGCTTAAGTGAATCATGGTGGGGATTTTCTCTTTTTGGCAGTGTCTTGTTGAATTTCTTTATGTGGTAGAGTTTTGGGGTAATTAAGAAAATGAAAATGAAGAGTGAATAAGTAATTGGGAATGAACAGAGTCCTGACTTCACCTAGATGTACTAAGAGAGAGTTTGCAAAGGTTAGCTGGAGGATCTTTTAATGCTACCTAATGTTTTTGCTTTCTGTGAAATGAAATGAAAGGAAGTCTTGGGGTTATTCCATGCCAGTTCTCCTTCAAACTAGAACTTGGGTCACCAAGTACCTAAAATCGCTTGTATTGTTACAAGTCTCTGGTAATAACATGCACGGGAGACCCTGGCAGTCCCTCACTCCTGCACATAGGCTAGGTGTTAATGTAGCTGCAGCTAATAATGTCTTTCTTTTTCTGAGAGATCCTTCAGTTCAGGGGTGTGCTAGGGAATGAAGGACTCTAGTGATTCTCCCTGCAGAGTCTCTGAAATCCATGAACTGCAGAAAATATCACAATATTGTAGGTCTCTGGTGGGAAAGTGGAAAAAGTGGGAAAATGTTGTCCTACAGATTAAAGTGAGTCCCAAAGCCCACCCAGGGCTTGCAGACTGCAATGAGTGCCAAGTGATGGCTTTCATGTGTATGTTTCTCATTTGAACCTGATTTTCCAAAATGTCCCTTGTTCCAGCTGACTTTATTTTTTTTGGTCTCTAAACTGTCCTTGACTCAATAGTGACATTTGGAAATCAGATAAAATTCAAATGTAAAGGAGGACATTTACAGTTTTCCGAATATTTAACCTCCCCTTTCAGATTTCATGTCCTCGGTTTAGGCCATTTGTCGTTGATCATTTATTTTATCCTTATTTCTGTATCATAAAGTTCAAGGCATGTGTGGGGAAAAAAGGGAGTCCCAGAATGGCACTGAACGGTGTGTTTATTACAGACCATCAGTGCAGTTGTTTAAGTCATTGTATTTTAGGGAGCAATGATCAGGCACTTTTATCACCTTCTTTCCCTATCCATAAATGTACCCTGTGGGGACAGCATCTGTCAGAGGCTGTTGGATTGCCTGTAACGATTCCCTCCGCCTGCCCTCCCCAGGGAACTGCCCTGCTGCCTTTGGCTCTCAGCAGGGAGGGCTCTGCCTGCCTGCTTGTGCTGCTGCTGTTGGTCAGTGGAGGGTGCTTGAGCCAGAAACCAGCTGCCATCAGAGGAAAAAGCTGCTTGCCAGGACTGACTCCATGATTTGGGAATGTGTGCTCCCTCCTCTGGGCCCAAGCTTTGATAAAAGGTCAATATCTGAAGAGGGAAAAAAACAGATGGATAGCTTCAGCCACCCAGCTCCCTGATGATGGCAGTGCAGTGCAGAGGGAAATGCAGATTTCTGCATGAGAACGCTGTGGCATCACTAGCCAGCCTCTTTGTCTCCTCATAAGCTGAAAAGGAAAGTTTGCTGCTGCTCAGCAGCTTTCCTCTGAGGTTCTGAAAGCGTTTAACAAGAGTGGGCACTGCAAATATTGTCCCACTCTTCTCCTTGGGGGAAATGCAAACCCTGCCAGCGTTACAGTTGCTTGCTCAAGGTCAGTGTGGAATAAAAATCTGAAATCCCAATTCCTTTATCATTGTTACGTGTCTGGGAATTTGCTGCATGCACTAAGAGCTGGCTGTTACGAGTCCGTCATGGTAATGGAATGGATGCTCAATGGGAAGAAAATAATTAGCATTTGCAGACAATCATGTCACTCTGATTTATACATGAGAATCTGACTGCAAAAATGTTTAAAAATAAAGCCCTAACCTTTTGTCAAATGACACAGTGTGATTTATAATTAGATAATAGCTGTTGTCTCCTAGGGGTACTGACAACCTGGAATGATTTTCACCAGATTATTGTGGGATCAATACCAGCTGAATAATTAAAATTCAATACTGCTATGTCTCTATCAGTAACATTGTAGGAATGATGTATGACATATTTAATTGAATTTGTCAGACACTACACTACATGCATAGATCAGGGGGATATTTTTAGAGTTCTGTATTTCATTTCCTCGTTATACCAGTCATGGTTACTTCCAAGCAATAAGACTGCTTGCTCAGAGAGCACTGTAAACAGTGACCCTGAGTTTATGCTGACCTTTCACTCTAAATGTTAAGAGTCTTAATGGAGACTTCCAGTAATTAATTCATGGTAAATGTTAAATTGCAAAACAGTGACAAAGTGGAGGAAAACAAAAGGTTTTTGTTTCTTTTCCTTGGTGGCTGGGTTGTTAACTCCTTTGTTACTAGTGCTGGGCCATTTGTATTTCGTTCATCAACACCAGAAATGCCAGGTGGGAAGTGATGAAGGCTGGTGGAATGTTCTGTGGAGTCACTGGGCATGCAGAGTTCATGCTTTTAGAGCAGTGGGTTGCATTTTGTGTTGAGAACTGTACAAAGTGGGAACTGGTTTTGGTCCTGACCATCCAATATAAACATTGTGCTCCTCATGAGTGTTTGAATATTAGCATCCACTAATGGCAAGGCACCTTTTCATGTCACACTGCCAAAATACCTTAGAGAATGAGAGAAGTAACATTTCCACTGATTGTTCATCATGTCCTAGGATCAAGGCATGTCTCTTGTTGCTTAACTTGGACTGACAAACTGTGCTGTGCCCTGAATTCTAACATCGGGTTTTAAGTAATAAGCAAGCATGATGGCCCAGAGCAGCAGCTGTAAAGAAGCTGCCTGCCTCTTCTTAAGGCTCACACACTGCTCAGTTTGTGACATTGTGATTAAAATTAATTTAAAAATTTGTTATCTTTCATCATAGAAAAGAAGGAAAGAAAATTAAGCTTAGGTGCACTTGAATATTATTATTTTTCCCACTGATTATAGTCAGTTTCACTTTTAGATTTCACCATTGATCTTGTTAATATTCATGCTGTTAATTAACTAATTTCTATTCGCCTGCTCTGCCTGGTTTCATACATGTGAGTTTCTTGCTGTACCCCCCCTGTGCTCCACTCCAGTCTGGCACAGTGCTACCCAAGCCAAACTTTGAGTCTGCTCTGCATAATTGAACATACATTTTCCTTACATACGTATTTCTTTAAAGTGAGTTTATTCACACTTATTTTCTACATTGCGGTTCTTTTAGTTACAGTTGTCTCAATCTTTCTCCTGCCAGCTCAAGGACTGAATATTTAATTTATAAATTCAAGTTGATGATTTCATGAGATACTAAATGTTGAGACACCAGGGAAAGTCTCTGCTGCAGCTTCCAGGTACTGAACTCTCTTAAAGATGACAGGCAGTCGCAAATGATTCTGTGAAACAGTTTTGTTGGTCCACAAGGAGACGGGTTGAAGATACAAGATTCAGGATTGAATGTTGCTTCTTTCACAGCTATTGTAGACAGGGTTTTATTCCTCTGAACTTCTAATGGTAAAAAAAACCCAACCCAAACACCAGAAAGGTAGGTAAAGGAAGTTGTGATACATAGTTATTTACAGACTCCCTGAAGTTCTCTATAGGACAGTGATACCATGCTAGTGCCTTAGGACTTAATTTCAGCTTTTGTGCCTCTGCCAGGACCATCTTTTGCTGTTTCTCCTTCATTGCCTCTTGCAATCATTCCTGGGTTCAGTCTTGTCTCCTGGAAGTTAATGGGAACTTGACTATTTGAGTTCAGTGAGATCAAGATTATTTGCCCTTAACCTTTGGTCATTTTTCAGGATACTTTGTGAAGTAGTGCAGCTGAGAGTTTGTGGTTTTTTTTCTTGGTTTTTCTGTTGAATACAGGTAGACTCAGAACTCGCTTTATCCAGGGCTTTCCTACAAGAGGTGTACTGGAGCAAGGACTTTTGAGTCATGTTTCTCACTTTTGCTTGTCTGAAGTTTTTCTGAGCTGCACTGATGAAACAGCAGTGCTGAAGGACTAACATGGAATCTGTCACAGCTTAGTCAGAACCTTTGGGAGATTGTGTTTTCAGAAGTGGCAATTTTGTTTGGGATCCATCTCAAGGGCAGCCTTATTTGTGGTATGGGATATGTTCTGCTCCTGCCCCTCAGAACTGGCAGCCACCAGCTGTGTCAGAGCTGGAGAGCTCAGAAACTCATCCAGCACACTGGGAACAGCAGCTCTCTCTCTCTTGTTTTCGTCTGAAAGTAGTCAGCACTTATTTCCCCCTGAGCAGAAGGCTTTCATCCTTACAAATATATGGCTTTTATCTTTCTTGAACTGTTTTTTTTTTTGCAAATATTCCACACAAAACAGGATAATCTTGTTTGGCTACACAAGCCCCATGTTTATCCTGCACACCTTTCCCTCATGTAAACGCTGGGTAAGGATCTCCTTGATCACCATGTCCATGCCAAATCCCCTGCTATTACAAGGGTGTATGATATATTTTCTTCTTTAAAATAGTCAAGCCTCAGTTTTAAAAGGAAATAATTAGGAAAGATTTTTTTTGTATCCTTACTGCTCCCATGTTCTCTGGTGATGCAGAATCTTCTAATTACTTTTAACAAAAATGCTTTTGCTTCTCGGTTCACGTCTTTAGTATATATGATGTTGCTTCTGTTCTGGTGTGTGTCCCAGTGATATACTGATGGTGGATTTTTATGTCCTTAATCAGGTAAACAAGTCAAATTCTTTATTAGTTTTCTTTTATAATCAACTTTTGCTGTTAAATCCACTCTTTCCTTGTTAAACATAAACCCCCAAACTGTAGGCAGGTGTCTTTAAATCCTCTCACTCAGAGCTGGAAATAGCATTTCTGATATGTGAAAGGTTTTTGTGGTATTGGTGGTTTATGGTCAGATCTTTTTTTCATATTGTGTTTTCAGTTGATGAGCATATCACTTTGGGTGATCACTCAAAAGAGGACATTTCTTGTTTTAATGAAGCAATCAAGAAGTGATTGACAGGAGAGGCAAAGTTAGATCAGAAAAGGGAAAGAGTAATTTTAAATGGCTGTAAGGCTATTTTTGAGAAGCAAATAGATGCTTCTGTAACCTGGGTGAAGAAAGGAGTTTTAAAACACAGCAGTAAATATGGTTAAACAGAGAGACAAAATGTTAATATACCTGATATGGTGATATAAGGATTGTTTGTTTGAGGAGAAACACTTCAAGTGACATTTAGTGGACAGAAAAAACCCCAATCCCAAAACCAACATTCAAATTTATGTATAGAAGTTCAAATATCTCTTTCATTATAAGGACTGTAGATAAACTGTGCTGATAAGGTTGCATTTAAACCCTTTGAACCTCTTATTTTCAAATGAAACAAATTTTTTTTCATCAGCTGTTCATTTTTGTTTTCTACTGTTATGCATTCTTACATGTGATACAGTCTTACCAAGACCTCACCAATGCCATGGTGTGCTACCTGCTACCCATGCATGGCAAATCCTTTCCTGTTTATAGAACAAAATCCAGCAAATAAGCCTAAGGAATAGAACAGGACTGATTTCTGCCAAGCTGCAGGTTTTAGTTTGGTCACTTAGCTCAGTGAACTGGTAAATAATGTGCTATTCACACTGGTATGATAGGAACAGGAACACAAAAATCACCTGGTCATCTCTTTTGGTGAAGGTTAGCCAACATAAAACATATTCAAGTGCCCACTTCAGAGGTTTTTATCACATAAATAACTCTTCTTCTTAATACTTCAGAGTAATTGCTGGGGAACAGTCACAGCATTCTTGGCATTGTGTGAAATGTAAGTGAAAACATTGCCATGATGTTCATGAACAAAGCTGCTATAGAGCAATCTCTCAGATGCCAAAGGTGCTCTCTTAAATGCTATATAAAAAGTCAAAGGCAAGTGGAACAAGTGGGAACCAATACTTTAAGTGAGATGATGACTAGCTCAGAACCTGAGGTCAAGCATCATCCTTGAAGACATTCAGACATGGACTTTTCACAATTGTTTCTGTTTATGGATGTGCTTGATATGTAATATGTGGCATTTACTTTTGGATATGCAGGGGTAAAGTTGATAATCAGATTTCAATAGGAAAAAATGGATTAAAAGGATGGGAATATGCTTGATTTGTATTTCCAAGGCTTATAAGCACAGATTTTGATGGGCCATATGGTCTCTTGTCTCTGATACTGCACTTTATGCTTCTACCATGCTAATATCCCTAATCTTTATTTTAATTGTTTTTAAATGTTCTTGTTTATAGAAGAGAGAAAATATCCAGTACACACAGGACTGGAAAAGGCCTGTGTGCCATGCAGAGCACTTTGTGTGCAGATGGGAGCTTTATGGCAGGCAGCCTGGCTTGCCCATAGGGTGGCTTGTGTGCCAAAACTCTCTCGTGTAGACAGGGTGCTGGAGTCTGTTTCCTTTTACCGTCTGGATAGTCAATGCTTTTCATTTTGAAGTTCAATGCAGCTTAATTTTCTTCATTCTTATATCCAATCCTGAGCTGTATGTTTCAATATAAAGTAGATTTTCAATTCTGTGACCAATTTTCTCTTTATAGCATTATTGCTGGAGACTGACATTTAAATGCAGTCTTGTTCCATAAAGGGTACAATACAGGACGGGAATGATTTAAAAATTTTGCCACGAGTCCTTGAGGATGCAAGGTTGAATATTGTTTGCTGAAGTCAATAGGGTTGTTGTACACAGGCTTTGTGTGTGTGAGCACAGGAGGCTGAAACAAATCAATTTCCATTGACTTGTCTAGCAAAGGAGCCATTATTTAGAACTGAATAGCCATTGCTCCTGTAATATAATGTGAAAACTTATTGTAGTTTTACTAAGAAGTAGGTTATGATGAAATTATTTGTTTAAAAGCGAAGTGAAGATGTCTTCTGAATATAAATTTTGGATGTATTGATCAAAATTCTTTGATGAATAAATCGTGTTTGTTTTTTAAAGCTGTTATCAAGAGTAATATCAATCTCACATTGACAATGGAGTTTATTGGTACAGAGAATTTTCTGGCAGTTATTCAAATAGAAGAAGCAATTACAGTCCTAGTGAAAGCAGCACTGTTTAAAGAAATGCAATAGTAATGCTTGAAGCACCAGTCCCCTTATAAAAGTCTCTCTTTGCATTAGTTTTCCTGCTTAGTATTTTGCCAGTTGAAATTCCCTGTACTAGTAACATTTAAGGTCTGAATTACTGAAGAGGTTTTTATGCCTCCCTTTGTGCACAGTTTATGTTAACAGAGTGAGATATTTGAGGTCTGAAAGGGATTTATGCAGTAAAACTGGCTGATCACATCTTTTTAGTATTCTCTGTGCCTCTTTGTGCATCTTTTCCCAAGCCATGCCACAGGTCAGGGGGATAAGCAGTAACTCACTGGAGTCCACTTAAGGGAACTCCTGTGAAAAGAGTAACTGTCAGCAAAACCAGTTTCTGCACAGCAAATCATTCCAATGGGAAAAAAAAGACTTTTAGCAAAAATTCCACGAAGTCCATAGAAATTAACACTTTCAATAGGAGAACTTGATTAAAAGGAGCAAATGCCACTCTAAGAGGCACATTGTAAATAGAATGTAAATGAATGTGAAAGGGCAGTGACCTGCCTTGTACATTACTGCTCATTATTCACCCTTTGGAGGGAAAAACCCACAAACAAACCCAAACAAAACCCCCCTCCACAATGCCCCCCTCCAACCCAAATGCAATTAGCCTTGCAGTGAATTTATAAATTCAAATGAATTCTGCTGTTAGATGGCACAGAACATGCCTAGCTTCAGCAGAACAAGATTTCCCCATGGTATTTGTATAAAAATGCTATTCCATCCATTTTCATTTACTCCCAGAATGAATGTGCAGTGGAGGGAATTGCCTCTGACAGGTGTCTGCCTGCGTCTGGGCACTGCACGTGCCACCGCGTCTGTGACACTGTGCTGTGAACTGCTATCAGTGGGAATCACACTTGTGGCATACATCTCTGCTGCTCCCAGTAATGGCATCCACAAATTCTCATTTGGGTCTAAGCCTCTATTAATCTAAAATTTCTTTGTTTAGTGAAAAAAGTGAAGGAATGAAAAAACCAACCCTAGACCCAATAAATGAATGATTGTAAACTGAAACTAGAGGTAGCTATGAATATTATTTATAGTCAGCTCTTGGGGTTTTTCTAAGAGTAAAGCATTTGAATCCTAGGAATAGCTTTCTTGTGTTTTCACTTTATAAAACAAAAACTGTTCTTCAGTGATCAAACACCTTTAACTGCAGGTAAGCGATGACCCGAATATTAGAAATGTGGCAAAGGAAATGCAAACCCAGGACCTGCTTCTTGCTTGAATGAGAGAAACGGAATTCAAAGTGGAAAAAAACTCTACACTTTCAGTTGCTGTAGGTGAAAGAAACTCTTTCAAATTATTTCGAGTAAGAATCCAGTCCTTAGAAACCAATATGTGTTTTAATTCCTATTGTTTCCTGCCAAAGCAACAGAGGAGAGGGATAAGATATGAAGTGTCATTAATGAAGGGTATTTTGAAGACTGCCCTGGATATGTTTTGGTAAGCA
This sequence comes from Onychostruthus taczanowskii, assembly GCF_017590055.1. NCBI lineage: Eukaryota > Metazoa > Chordata > Aves > Passeriformes > Passeridae > Onychostruthus > Onychostruthus taczanowskii. The sequence goes on from NW_024498462.1 coordinate 4,996,893, forward strand.
CTGCATGGAGCCATGCATGATCAGTTCGTTTCCTCCTTGCTCTCTCATAGCTTGGGGTTACAGTTTGAATGTCCCAGCTCTGGAAATGCCCTACAGTGATATGATCAGTTTGTTTCCTCCTTGCTCTCTCATAGTTACAGTTTGAATGTCCCAGCTCTGGAAATGCCCTACAGTGAAACAAAATTGAAAAGGTTTACATTGTTTTCTCAATTAGCATTATGAATCCACCAGAATATGAGAAGTGCATGAGTTTGAAGAGTAGATGTGTGTTCTTTAATGTGTTTAGATAAATCCTCTGTGGTTACAAGGAGCCAGAGTAACTCTTCTACTGGCAACTTCCCCAGCTTTGCACCATCACAGAGAAGAGCTGATCAAGCTGGCTTACTTGTACTTGATTAACATATTCTTTTGACATTCTGTGTGTGCAGCATGTGTTTTAAATTTTAATAATACATAGACCTTATGCTGCTTGTTTGTCAGCATTCTCCTTAAGAATTCTCTGTGCAGAATAAAAATTGAGTGAAATGTATTGCAAATCAAACAATGCCATTTGTAAGCCTCTGCTTTTAGAAGTTAATTATTATTTATATGCTGGAGCCTCTGTAACAGCCTCAAAAGTTATACCAGGAAAGCAGGTGAACTTCATGCTGGGAAGAGGCCATAGAAACATGCAGTCAAAGCAGTGTTGGTGGAAATGAGCTGCAGGTGTTCTTGTCTCTCAGGCTGCTGTTAGTACAGTGGATCTGTGCTTGAAAGCCCTATGCTGGGCTGGATTTTGTTCTAATTTAAAGTAGTTTTGCTCTTGATTTTTTGTCATTCACTTTGGCAATGAACCTAAATTACTGTAATGATCAGTTGTCTTGCTCTTCCCTGTGTATTTCCTTGCTTTTCCAGGAGTCAGTCTGATACATCGAACTAAGTTGTGGAAAAATAATGAGTCTTGCAGGGGAAGGGGAAAAAACCAGTGAATTGTCTCCTGTTAATTCACAAACACAACTTCTGTGATCAGAGAGTTCACAGTGCAGGGGACAGAATTAAGTGGAGGGGGCAGAATTAAGTTTTTGTGAAGCTGGCTATTAAATATGTCTAACTTCAGGCTAAAGTCCTTTTTTAAGAATTAAAGTTTGGATTCACAATACATCCTTAGAGGCCAGTTAAAATCAGGCTTCAAACTATTTAGTCACTTTATGCACACAAATCTGATTGCAGTCGAACATTTAATTGCCTAATACATATATACCCTTTGACAGACCACACATATGAAGGAGCGTAAAAACTGCCCTGGTGAAATTGTACTGCAGTTCTAAAAGCCATGTCTCAAAATATTTATGGATGAGATATGGAAGTGAAAGGCACTGTTTAGTGCAGAAGATCCAAAGGAATGGGGAGGACAGGAACTTATCTGTGTGATTTACATTAATGAAAGTACATACTCTTAAGTTGGCTGTGCCATTTTCAATTACTAATAGATTAATGAGAGAACTTGCTGTCTGCTCACCGAGTCAGAGCTTGAAAGGATTCTGGTAGAGTGTTTGCAGCTCTGGGCTCAGGCTTGGCTCAAACTCTGCTGAGCTTCCAGTGTCTGAGGAGGACATGATCCCCCCCAGTAAGGAAAGGCATTATTTCCAGCCCTCCCTTTCCTAGCTCTCTGTAATGCAGAAATGCAGGATGCAGCCCACCAGCATAGTGTCTGTCGTGGGCTCTGCTGCCTCGTCAGTGCCTGGACTCTTGACAGGAGGGATGAGAACAGAGGGGGCCCCTGGGGCTCTGCAGGGCCTGGGGAGCTCAGCTCCCCTTGTTTCAGTGCATGAACCTGGTGTAACACAGAAGAGTCAGATGGTGCCATGCACTACTACACCACACACATCGAAATCTAAACACCAAAATGGAACACTCCTGCTTTTACTTCTGCCTGAGATGAATATGTCATCATGACTAGTTACATTGAAGAGAAAAGGACATATTCTGGCTCTTTGTGACTTTTCCCATATATTAGCTGATGTTTTAGCTTATTCTGTGGACAAAGACAGGTTTTCCTTTCTTATGTGTCAAGTGTCATCTTAACTACAAGGAGGAGGAGATGAAATAGGGGCTTAAGCACTTAAAGGATGGCAATAAGTTCCTGCAATGCAATGGGAATTAGGTGGCCTCTGTGGAAGCTGATAAGTGTCTCTCCATGTGTAAAGTCAATGGAGACGCATGGACACAGCTCTAAATCTAGCCCTAAATTCATATGCATCTCTCCAGCTTGAGGCAAATTGTAACATGAAGATAGTTTTCACTGGCTGGTGGGGTTGCCAAGTTACCTACCACGTAGATTCTGTGAAATTGCTGTCTTGGTGGTAGTAAGCAGACAGGAGTACAAAGCACACAACAGAAAAGGCAAGCAGAGCATAGAGCCATGGCCCAGAGGAAGCATAAAAGCTTTTTTTTTTTTCTGGATCATATAATCAGAGCTGTGTTAGTTCATCATTGAAGCAGTATCACAGTGACTTTCTATGGTTATTTAATACAAAACCTTGGACACCACAGAGTGTGCTGAACCCATTAAAAGCATCATTTGGAAAAATGAGTGTGGCACTGCACAGCCTTTGAAATTGTTTTTTATAAGGTATCTCTCACTAATCAAGTGGAGCCTGTGAGGGAATGAAAAGAACCAAGCAGCATGAGAGAGGTACTTACCTTAAGAGGAAAGTGGGCATCTGTGTTATTGTTTTCTATGACTATAAAAATCAGAGTAATTGTAAAAGGTATTTTTCTGTCCCTTACATTCAGGTAGGGCAATCTTTATCATGTCAGTCATGCCTTTCCACACCCTTCCCTTCCCCAAGTTACCATCAGGAGCATCTGCCTCCTTTATCTTTTATCTACTGGCTGTTACATGTTGGTATGTTTGTGGATTTTTGTTTTGTAGGGATGATGCTTTGCTTTATGCCCAGTGAGAGGTTTGAGGCTGTGTGTACAGGGATACATGAAAAGATATCAGTAGCTTTGTAGCTTTGTGACAGTTTCTCTAGTGAAGACACAGCATTCAGTCAAAATGCCTGGCAGTTTTCTGCTTTCTCACAGCATTGCAGAATCCTCCTGAGAGGTTTGCAGGCAGGTGGTGGGATGGGGAAAGGTGCATCTGCAGTGCTGAGCAGCCAGGAGGGCAGATTGCCTCTTTCTCTAGTGATGGTTTCTGCTATGAAGACACTGAGTCTGGAGTACCCAGTTTCAAATCTACCTTGAGAAGGGGGCACAGCTGTAGTGCTGAGGCTGCTGGAGACTTCAGCTGTCATCTGCTTTGTAGGACCAAGCAGTGTGGCCAGTGAAATTTTTGCTCACTCCCTGTGTGCCTGTGTTGGGAGATGGAGCAGACAGGTGGGCAGGTGGCCATGTCCCCTGTGAGCCACACAGACCCTGAGATTTGCCTGCCCAGAGAGGACTGCCCAGAGTTCAGCTGCAGTTGACTTTGTGGTATGAATTGAAATCCAGCTTAGTGATCTTGTGGTCACTCTTTGTCTTCAGATGGAAGATGTTATATCTCAAATGTGAGCAGAGTGATGCTTAAAGCATGCCTCATGTGACTAAGATGCAAACCTCTTCAATAGAGAGGCAACATTAGCCCCTATATTAAAAAAAAACCCCATATATATATAAATATTTTTTTAATATATATAGTGTAAACAAAACTTTATAGATGACATATTGGCAAAACACTGCCAGAATAACATTTTATGTGGGTATAAAAATATCCTCAGTGGGCGTAAATTTTATATGCATTTCAAAACCTAAACTTGACGAATTGATGGGTTTGCAGGGCATGTCTATATTCTTTTTTTTTTTTTTAGATGATAAAATATTCAAGAGGTGTAGGCTCAGATAAAAATAAATGTGATCACATAATGTATTTGATTTAATTTATGGAGCAGTACCTGTCCTCCTTTAACAGGCTACTCAAGACATGTTAAAATGCTCTAATTCTATGAGTGTGCGAGCTTATCACCTGAGAATGTTAATGCATTTGTTACCTTTAAGTGCTGTCCTTGGTTATAAGTGTAGATGGCACTTTTGTACCACTATTTACCTGTGCTTTCTCTTATTCTCTGTTCTCTTCCTTCCTCCTCAGTTTGATGCTGTTCACTTACAGTTTCTATACGCTGACAGTTTCTTTTAGCAGCTGCTGTTGTACACCTGTGGTGGGACTGTAATGGAAGCACAAAGGAAGATCCTTTGCCTGATCTTTCCACCCCCTTTTGCATAGCACTTTGCTTTTCTTGCATGTAAAATACTGAATTTATAAAAGGACATGTTGCATTACTTATCATCATTAGTGCCTGGTGAACTTTCTATACTTTATGCTTCTCTGACTGGGGTAAAACATCTCTAAGCTTTATATTTTATCTAGGACAGGTTTCCCTGACAGCCAAAAGCTCCCAAAGCTTGCTCAAATTCACAAACTTTCAGATGTCAAAAGTACATGAAATCTGCCTTCCCCACACTTTGACATTCTATTTATGACCAGAATCTTGACCTAATGTGATGCTGAATTATTGAATCATCTTCATTAATTTGATTCAAAGCAATCTATGGAATTTAAAAAAAAGGGACTGGATATACTTTAATTTTGCATGGAGTCTGTTTTAAGCTGTTTAGTTCTTTATGTCTAAAGTGTGACTTTTTAAAAATATATTTGCTCTAGGATCCCCATCTTGAGCTATTGATGTCAGTGGGAATCATGTAACTGATTTAAGGGAATTAGATCAGGTTTTATATATTTATTTTCAAGTCATATCTATAGACTTTGATAATAAATTACTTTGCATTTGGGTAATCTTAACACAGCAAACTCAATATAGCTTTGGGAGAGGGAGGTGAATTCTGTTCTGCTTCGTATACAAATGGAACCATGAGTTAAGTATGAATGAGTTTTTTATCATTGACTAAATACTTGTTGATAATGATCTTTGTGAAATAGCGTAGGAGTTCCACTTCATTTTCAGTTCCCAGGTTTCATTTCTAATTTGCAGTTAAAGCAAGAATAAAATGGCTACAGTGAAACACTCACAAACTGAACACTCTTACATAGAAGTCACAGAAATGTGCCAGTACTTTAAGAAAGGGATTTAGTTAGTTTGAAGAACCCAGATTTGGTACAAGGAAGTTGTCATACTTGTTCTTAAATGAATCATCAAATGCCTAATTCTTTCATGTACATCAGCTCAGACTCTAGAGATCACTGAAGATTGGCACCTGCTGGTTTTTGTGTGTGTAAAAAACAAAGGTGTCTTAACTGGCTTACTGGAGGGTTGGATGGTTTTGTGGTATCCTTTGCAATCACAAGCCACATATATTGATAGCTGTTTTAGCATTTCATTTGTGCATTCTGGACTGTGAGCTGATCTGGAGAATGCCTTAGGATATGAAAATCTGAAAATAATGGCAAAGCTTATTACAGGCTAGAAAGACAGAGGAAAATATCCTACTATTTCCCTTAATTTTGATCTGGGTTCCCCTTTATATTTTTTGAGAGAGAGGGGGAGGGAGAAAAGGATTTGGTTAGGCCAAACTATCAAGGTCAATAAGTCATCAATGACAGGTTAGATCAATACATGCTAAATTTGGAGCTTTAGAGGAAGTGGAAAAGAATCAGCAGAAAGATTTCTATTTTGTCTGTGTCTGCAAAAGGAAAGAAGTGTTGGAACCTATAGCTTAAGCCCTGCTTGTAGCCATCTGCTGAGAGGTGTATTGAATTTTTGAATGCTGGAGTATTTAATGGGCATATGAATAACATGACCAGTCTGTTCCTTGGATTTATGATATATTATAGGCTGTTAAAAAAGGAGGAAGAAACAGATATGAAGAGTGGAGGAAATGAGTGCTTCTTTCAAGACTTCACAATAAGTTATTTTTAACATCAGGCTGTAGAAGGTGAAATTTTCTGAAACGTAAAACTTTGAGCTTGGCTGCGAAAACTAACGAAAGGATATGGACACATATTTGAAACTGAGACATGGAAATTATTAGTCAGAAGGGCAGAAATGTGTTTTCCCTCCTTCTGACCCTTTGTCACAGAAGAAAGTAATATGCAGGGGTGGCTTGTCTACCGTGTCTCCAAGAGAGCAGGGTTTCAAAAGACTTCTTGCTTGGGCTTAAAGTGCATTTTGCTTTGTGCATTGAGTTCAAAGCAAGCCTGAAATTGCAAGTAGAACTCAAAACCATTGTGGTTTCACCTCATTTTTACACTGAGCCTATTGAGGTTTGAGTGATTTAATCCTAAAGCTGTAAATCTGGGTAGGTTCACACAGAACTTAGTAAAAGGTTATTTGAAAGAATTGCAAACTCCAAGAGATGTCAGAGAACTTTGGCTGAGCTTGTTACTTGAAAGTAATGGACCACAAGGTCAGGGGACTTTTCCAGGATTTTCAAAGTTGCTGGGAAAATTTTTCAGAGCTCTGCTGTTATTAAGTCTGTGTCCAGCTGCATCATAGGTGCTGTCTGGGGTCAAAACACTTGTGCTGAATTTATAGTAGGGAACATTCATGAATCTCGTTATCTAAAATGCCCTTGATTTCAAAGAGGAGAATGAAAACAAGGCAAAAATGTTAAATGTAGAGTTGTGCTTATAAGGCTGTTTGCAAACTGAAAAAATGCAGGCAGAGCAAGGGGAGTGGAGCGAGTGCTTGCACACCAGGTGGAGTGGAAGTTTTCCAAGAGTCAGGATCCTTGGTTCCTGGCTGAGGCTGCAGTGTCACTACCTTGACACATTTCCTTGAGCTCTTCTTCTGCTGTTACTGCCCATATAGAGGCAGCTGCTTGTTTCCCAGTTTAAATGGCCCAGGAAATGCTTTTAGATGACCGCCTTGTAATGCTTGTGTTTTGCTTAGACTAAGTGAAACTTTTTTTTTCATGCTCCATGGTAGCCATGACAATTCTGCATATTCCTCCAGCACAAATGAAACTCTTGGATGATTAAATCCCTCCTGGGGTTCAATAACTTTCCCTTTAAAAAGCTCTATTTCTCTTTCCCCTGCCTCCTAGCCCTTGTTAGTTTTCACATCAGCAGCAAGCCCTGAATTGTGCTGTTTGTTTTGGGAAACTGCTGTTCCAAGCTTCCTGTTGAGAAATGTTGAAATCATCAGCCCAGAGAAGTGTGGACAGTGTCATTCCCTGCTTCCATGCCACAGCACTCTGTGTTGTCTCTATTACCTACTTGCTCATTTATGGTTATGGAGTATTTTAGAATAGAAAGAGATGTTTCCTTACACATTAGGTGAATGGCTGTACTGGGACCATGTGGAGAAATGCTTACTTTGATCAGTGACTGAATTTTCCTTCATCCTCCATTAAAAAAAAAAAAAAAAAAAAAGAAAGCAGAAAATAACTTCAAAAAGAATTATTTTGGCCTAGAATTACTTTTTTCTTCTTTTGACTAATAGCAGTAGTGTTACATACAGGTTTAATTTTTTGTGTCTTGGTGGAAGTAATTCACATAGATTACTCAATAAATATATTTACCTCTTACATTAATAACACTATTGTGGCTTTAAGTAAGCTGTATAAAGCACCTTTAAATGGGTGCATCTGTTGAAAAATCAGGTTAAATCTTGAGGAAATAGGCACAAAGTTGAATTGTCAGAATCACTTGTTTTTAAAATCTTGGTGAAACCTGTCCCTGAATATAGAAATGAAACTGAGACACAAAGTACATGTTTCTTGGGGATAATTTTTACTTTTAATGAGTAAAATAGCTGTCCCAGAAATTGACATACATTTTGGATCACCCTCTTTTAATCAAGCTTGTGTGCTACGCCTCTGGAAAATTACCACCTACAGGAGCAGAACTATGGAAATGTCTGAGTGTCTTATTAAGTTCTTTCAGCCTTTAAAAACAAAAGCTTTTAAAAGATTGAGATCTTGCTCCCAGTCATGCTGGTATCAATCTTGGATAACAACACTGATGTCAATATAATTACAGCAGCTTGATACTTCTGTCAATGATGTCAAAATCTGGCTTGATATCCAAGACTTTCTACCTCAAAAGCCAAATAGATTGTTCCAAAATCTCAGTTATACCTCTGCCAAATTTTACTTTCCACAGAAAATCCTTCATTACTTTTTCAAATCTATAGGACCTAGTTATAGCAATGGCAAGAGCCCTTTCTTTACACTCATAATCATATTGATTATAATGTGAGATGAAGAGTCCTCTGATAGAAAAGCATTACTGTCTGATTTAATAAGATAATTGCTATCTTTATTCATAAATATTGTGTTTTATTGCTTTCTGTTAGTGTGGCACATGTGGGATTCATAATTTATTTCAATTAAACCAGCCATCAGAGAAGGTAGTGAAATGTGATATTAGTAATGCTGCTTTTACTGTACCACCATAGATTTTCTGGAAATGGACAGGTCTCTATGGGACAAGAGCTCCTTTCCTGCCTCTCAGAAGCACCTGATATACCTGCTGATCAGGTCTAAATAGGAAAGGAAAATTAATCTTGATAGCATGAGATACTTTCAACCCGAGTACCAGGAATTTGAGCTAAAAGGAAAAAGTGGGGGATGAAGGAGGGAGAGGGAAATGAGAAATTGAGAGAGCAGGCAGGAGAGAAGAAACATGAGAGGAGTTTTTGAGGTCAGAAAGAGAACAAAGGCTAAGAAAGAGAGATGGTGTAAAGTGCTGCAAAAGCAGAAGGAAAAGTACAAATGCATTTTCTATGCACAAAATACTTTTGGCCAGACAGAATGAAAGGAAGGCAATAATAAACAGAGGAGAATAAAAGGCTGTTTTCCCTCTGATTCCTACATCTTTGGGCTAACAGCAATTTCCCCCTAATTTACACTTCTCAAGAAATGTAACCCTCCCAAACTTTCAGCAGCATTACCTCGCCCCCTGGTACTGCAGCCCGTGGGCTCTGAGCCATGCCCTCCCTTTCAGCACACCTTGGAGCTGGTGCAGCTCAGGCTGAAGAGGAAATGCACTTGCTGCTGCCTGGCAGGTCACTTTTGGGGCCCTCTGGATTCTGTACCTGAATTCTGCTGGGACACAGACTGAAGTCCCTTCCTCTGACTGCTTTGGTGGCAGGGTCAAGGCGGCAGTCACGGGCTGGGGCTCCCCAGCAGTGACTGCGGGCACCAGGCTCCCTCAGCGGCTGCTTGGGAGAGCAGCGGAGGAAACTGGGGGTGATTTTGAGACAGGAAAGAGGAATGTTGTCAGAAGTGTTGTTCCCAATGTGTGTTTAGGGTGTGGCAGAAAAGCAGCTGCTCCAGTGCTCTCCTCCCTGTCTCCTTCCCAAAGGCAAAGCCTCTTGGAGGCTGTGTCTGGCTGCTGGGGGAATATCTGATGAGGCTTTTCCCTTTGTCTTTTCCTGCATTCAGCTTGGCAACTTCTTAGTCTTGGCATGCCGTTTTTTCAATGGCAATTTTAACACTAATAACAATTTACATGGAAATTAACATTGGAAATAAGTGCTGCTGTCCTATGCTTACATCATTTGACAAGCTTGGAAGTTCCAGGTGGCCAGCCAGCTCTTTGGGCTCCTGATGGACAGCACCTCAGAGCACCAACAGGGGGAACATGTAGAAACTGTAGTAAATTTTTGTGAGGCTAGAACAGATCATACTGACAAAATCATGTTTCTCAGGTGTGATGCACTCTTGGCATTATACAGCTTTCATGCAACCTCATTTAAAGCCCACTCTCTTTTACTTCTTTTACTATTTACAAAATACTTTTTTTTTTTTTTTTTTAAGTTCAGGGAGGTCAGGAGAGAATACTGGAAATTGAACTTTTCAGCCTGGTGGCCCCTGCTGTCTTGGCAGGCAGCAGTCTGACAGGAACACAAGTTCAGCATCAGAGACAAGTAATGAAAAATGTGGCTTTGCAACATTTCTCTGTCAATAACAAAGCTCATCTTTTTGTGTCAGCAAGACATTGCATGCAGCACACATTTCAAATTCAGTTAATCTCAAAATAATTCAAAAATCAAAGAGCTTATTCAACCAACAAGACATACCAGATTGACTCACTGTGTATTCATGGAGGGGACAGCAGAGAGAAAGAGAATTCGATATCAGAATCAGAACAGCAGCCCTAGTTTTTGCTTGGTCTGAATTGTTTTTAGAGCACATGAGCACACTATGAATGCTAAAAGTGTTACTAAAAGAATATTTTATGATTGCATTTTTTGCATTACTCATCTAGGAATAAAATTGACAAAGGTGGCAGTTGTACATGTGAGCACATGCTCTTTCTGCCTCCCTGCAAGACCTTGCATATTTTTAATGTATTTCAGGACTGCCTCTGCTGTCACCACACACCTGACATTCAAATCGGGTTCAAAGAGCATGTGCACACACAGTGATAGGGTAGGGGAGTTTGTTGTGATATTAGTGTTTGCTTGGTCTGGTTCAGTGCTTCCTGTTGGGGTTGTTGCATGGAGAACAATTCAGACACTGCTAGAAATAGAATTGCCAGTGCCAAATTAATATATTTTTATGACAGGACACCTTCTAGACAGTGCCTACGGTGGGCAAGGTCATACAAATGGCAGTTTCTTGTTAATTAGAAGAATGTATTTACCTGTGAATGTAAAGGTCTGCCCCTGTCTGCAGGACTGCCCCGCAGACTAAGAGCAGGGTCCCATGGGCCCCTGTGCCACCCAGCAGGGAATTAGGGGTGTCAGCATGTGGTTTGGGTCACTGGGATGAGGACCAGGAGCTGTGGGAATTGGCATGCAGAGTCTGTCCTTGCAGCTGAGCACATGGCACCATTGGTTGTGCTTCTTCCTCAGTGCTCAGCTTGGACTGAGCTGCTGTGGGATGTGTAAACCAAAGGCTCCCCTCACTGCTCCAACTAACCGTTCTTCTGAGCAAGAATAGATTATTTGGCAATAAATTGTTCTCATCCCTTAGGCTCTGAATTGGTGTAATTCACATTTTATCCTTTATATGTATCTTCGAAGTTTTCTAGACACTGAGCACTGAATTGCTGCAGACGTGCAGCATGGTTCCACTGCTCTCCTGCATGAAGTGTGAAGGGCTGTTATTCTTGAAGCTTGTGGACAGCTGAATAAACTACTTCTTTTCACCTGTTATCAAGGCTTTGCTTGTCTTTGCAGAGTGTAATCCAATATAAGTCAATTACAGACCTCTCTTTTAATTGTCAGTCAAACAGCGAAGACAGGAGCAGTCATGAAACACCTTTATCCAGTAGGGAAGAGAAAAGGCAGGATGTGCCATGAGATGACTTAGATGACTTCAATTTCCATGGAGATTTTACAGGGGGATGCTGGCAGTCTTGTGGTCACATGATGAGCATTTAAGCAGCCAACAGACAAGTAATGAAAAAACCCACAAACTCTGTATGATTTCTGGGTAACCTAGAAAGATAAGTGTTTTTTTCTTTTGCATATTTTATACATTGTTAATTGGTAGGCCTGCTGCAGGACAGAGATTCTAACCTTCTGCTTGGAGCAGGAACTCTTGGGTCATGCAACTGAAGAAAAGTATTTTACTAACTTCTAAGCTACTCAGTAGGGGAAGGATAAAGTCTGGGATTACCCCTGAACTGTACTTTTAAAGAGCAGTAGTGTTTTCAGAACAGGTGTTTTTGGCTCATATGTGGGGGAATCCACTGCTCTGCTCTGTTGTGGCACTGACAAAACATCAAGAGTTATAGGGAAAATATGATTGTTTCCCTTGGTCTGCAAAAGCCAGACATTTTCTGTAGTCTGCAGAGATCTGCAAACTGCTTTAGGATACAGCATTCTTTGCATGTCTCTGTGTTATTTCCAGTACTTGTGAGATCTTTAGTTGTTGGCTGAGTTGAGGTCAGCAATGATGTCTCATGTCAGAGGGAGCCTGGTAAGGCCAGGATAACTGTCCCCTAAACCCGGCCTTGGTGCATTTTGGTAAGATTTATTAAATTTCCCCTGATGAAAGACTTTTTCTTACCTTACAGTGCACAAAACTGCCTAAATCTTCATCAGACTTGTGCATCAGACTTCCCAGGCAGCTCTGTGGCAGATCTCTTAACTCACCTCCAGTCCATGGAGCTGTTCCAAACTGGGTCATGCCCATGAGGGAAAACAAAAGATAAGAGGAGATTACAAAAGCATATTTGCTGTTGAACTCTTGCTTTAGTTGCTCCCTGTTGACATGATTGCTGCTATATGTTCATTATGTAAACATCCATTATTTATCTTCCTTTGGCAGCATTCCTCCTGCTTTCAGGTGATGGAATGGAGTGGTGAAGGAGGGCAGTGCCCAGCTTAGCTCGAGGAGCAGGAGTGTGGAGTGGATGCTCAGCGTTCACACATAGCTTTTATGTTTTAACCATGGAGATGGGGTCACTTTCCTTGCTTGTCCCACAGAGCTCATAGGTCCACATGTGCACCCTGAGCAGACTGCATGTGACATGGAGAAGATGGGCCAAGCAAAAACTGATGTCTCCACTTGCTCCATTTTCTGTCTTTTCTCTTTATGAAAAGGGCTCCTCAGCAAAGCAGGACTAGGTTGGTTTCTAGACTTTTGCTCACCCAGTACCAAGAGCTGCAGGAAGTATGGCCAGGTCCCTGTCCCCTGCTTGCCAATAAAACAAAAGCCTGTGAAATTCTTTGTGCTGTCTGTGGGCATTGATTCTGGAGGGTTACAGCTGCTGCTATTGACAAACTAAATCAAATTAAAAACTGCTGCTGACAGTTCCAGCTCTTTGGTGAGTGAGGGGGACAAAGTTTCCAAAAATAATGTAGAGGAATAATCCCCAAAATTAGCATTAATGGGACAGAAAATGGATCAAGGTTAATTCACTAGTGATCGTCTTTGCAAAGTTACATCTTTTCTTTTTGAGTTTTAAGCTCAAAGTTTTAGGCTTTTTCTCTTTGATACTGTCAACTACAAGTGAAATCAAACCTTTTAGATGTCTAGCTGGAAGCACTTATGTTTAGTGTAAAAGACATAGGCAATTTACAGCAAATAATAGTGGAAATGTACTATAAATGTTAGAGATTCTGAGCAGGCAACATGTTATAAAACTTTATGCATTTTATACCCATTACACAGGCACAGCTCTCCAGATGAAACGACAAGGCCTAGTTAACATTATTTCTTTCATCTTCTTTGTCATGAATGCTTTTTTCACACCCCAGCACACTGTAGTTCTTCCAATGCCACATGAGAAATATGTGCACTTTTACTTAAGGAGATTTCTATAGGTTCTGTAAAGCTTTCTTATTACAAAAGGTTACTGACTACCTTGCAGAAGAGAAGTTTGGTGTGTCAGCGTACACAAGTGTGTAGGAAGAGATGATTCTTAACAAAGCCTTGAGCACTTATCCAAGTGTTTTAAGTTGTACCATCCAGAAAGGCTGAAACTTCTAACTTTATTAGTAAAACCACATTAAAACAATATAGATTTTAAGGTTGTTAATATATTTGCATTTGGAGATGAAGGCTATTGCTTTTTCTGAAACATTAGATGAAATATGTGGATATTTAAAATGTCTTTGTGCCAAATTCCTAACTAGTACAAGGATCAAAGAAGGTCTGTGGAAAGTCAGTCTCTCATGCCTGAAACATGTACACAGCAAGCTTTCTCTTGGGAGAAGGTTCAGCTCAGATTTGTTGCTCTGGCTTCTGCTAGAAGTTTAAAGTTTGTAACAAAATCCATCATCCAAACCTTGCTGCTGAGTGTGATGGAAATCCCTTCCCTCTGCTAATGATGTGTGAAATTTAGAGTGCACAGGTCCATGTGATGCTCTTTATTGGCTGCATGGAAAGAGCAGACTGGAAAGATCCACTAATGTTGCTCCTCAAACACACTGTCCTTTGAGACAGCTGTTGGAATGTTAGGTGTTGGACTGGAATTACCTGCAGATCTGAAGAATATGCTTTTATTATATTGCTTATTGTGTTTTGATATTTCTGTTTCTCACATTTTCAGGTAAAATATCTGGCATTACCTGTGCCAGGCAGGCCCAGGTGAGTGCCCTGACAGCTTTGGTTCTGGTGTCCCAGCTGTGCTGAGCTACACTGGGCCTTTGTGACCCCAGGTGTGGGCTGAGCAGAAGCACAAAGTAGAACTGAGTGTGTGGAAAAACTGATAAAGGAGAATATCCAAAGAAAACTCATTTCCCCAATTCCCTTTGCTTATTCCCCAGCAGACATCAGGACCTGGTTGTTGCAGTATAAAGGTGTTTTCAAAAAAGAAAGCTTTATAGAATGGCTGGGCTATTTAAGTAACATACCTCATTTCTATCCTATTCAGGTATCTAAATGTGCCCTCTTTTTTGAGGAGCCTTTTTGTTTATGAAGACAAACAATTACATTACTATCTCTGAAAAATTTTGCACTCAAATGTACATAAATTCACCTGTAGGTGATTTACTAATTAAAACAAAGTTTGTAATTAATAGTTTATTTGATAAAACCCACTTTTGCACCAATTCACCATAAATAAATACTTTGTTTTTCAAAATGATTCACCAGATGAGTACGATGAATAATTCTTCACATGTTCTTTGGTCATTAGCAGTTATAAGGGAATTCCATTGAAAATTATAAGGTTTTTTTTTATTTAATAGACAAATCGCATAATATTTTGTGGCTGGTCTGGTCTTAGACTTCATCTAGTTATGGGGTTACACTTCCATATGTCACTGTTTGTTTAGATTTTACTGGAATTTTCAAGGGTATTGAGGAGAAGGTAAAAACATTCATGTGAGTCTGCTGTATCTTTGAGCAACTAAGCAGTTAAGCATAAAATGTCTCCAATAAGACAGACAGATAAATGATAAAATACCCTTCTAGTAACAACTGAAGATAGGAAATATTATGTGAAAGGGGCAGGAAGTGTTTCAAAGGGCACTTGATAATAAAGGGTCTGCAAGTGTTACTGGTAAGTGATTTATTGATTTGTTCAGTGTAGCATGTGAGACTGTACTGATTTATACAGAGCATATACAAGAACCGTGTCATTACAAACTGCAAACCAATCTTTAAAATTAGTTACTGTCCAATAGGTTTTGGAAACATATACCTGTCCTGCTGCCACCTAGTCCAGAGCACAATGATTAGTTGAAGATGGAAGTTGATGTGAGTAGATCAAAGCTCAGTATATTAGGTCAAGCAATTTTAACATAGATTTATGAACCAAGATTTCGGTTCATTTTGTGTTCTCTTAGGAAAGAAAAATTGAAGTACTCCAAGATTCTCTTTTTTAATATCTGTAATTTTCTTGCACTTTTCTAATAGCATTTCCCTTTCTCTCTCTCTCTGCTTTTTCTAGGTTATCCAAACACCTCTTTTCTTTTAGTCTCTTCTTGGGGTGCCAGTACACTAGAAGTCTATATCTTAATGGTATTTTTACCAGTCCTCAGGCATGTGTATTAGTCTTCATTTCGAGATGGAAGACCTGCTTTTTGGTTCTTGATATTTTATTTTCAGTCTGAATTGATAACCCAGATTAGCATTACTATAGCTTTATCTAGGTTTTTAATCCAGTTCCATCTTACTTGTATTGCCTACATATAATAAGTTACCTGAGCATCTATCACTTGCCAAGGATGGGAAATTGAGACCTCTGCAGAATTGATTCTGCAAGACATAAAGACCTTCAACTTTAGAAGAAAGCATGTTGTCCTGGAAATTATTGCTGGTGCAAAGAAGTGCCTTTTGGCAGATTTCTGATCTTTAGAAGCAAAACTCTCATGACACAAAATGAAACCTTGTGGCATATGTGTTTCTTAAAAGAAGACCAAGACCTGCGGTGTTTCATATTTCTCCAGAAAATGAAACAGCTTTTATAAAGCTGTCAATTCTTGCTGATCTGACAATCCTTTGAGCCCTCAGCACTCACCAGGATCCTGGGCTGCACTGGGAGCACGTGGCACTCTCAGGTCTCCACACTGTGCTCTGAGCAGCAGCAGAGCTGGAGCACAGCTCCACATTCAGCTGTTCCATGAGCAAGGAAAAGGCAGCAGTTTGTTTATTGCTATTTGCATTTGCACAGTGCCCAGAAGCCCAGCCTTGGGCTGTGCAGAAAAAAAGTGTGCTCTGCACTAAGGCTGAACAGACAGATGAGACAAAAGTGGTTGCTAAAGGCACAGGACACAAAGCAGAGTGGTGGCAATAGATGGCATTCTAGTTCCTGGAATTCACCTTTCCAAGGCTGGCCACTCCCTAGCTGTGTCAGGAAGGAAATCTTTGTGCAGAGATTTGAGGCACTGTAAGTAACTTTGGAGATGTTCAAAGTGTGTTGTTTCCTATAATGAAGGACACCATGGCAGAGAGGATGAAGCTGCTTTTGTATTTTTGTAGGGGGTGGATGCTGAAGGTGGAAGTCACTGCCTGAGCTAAGTGACAGCCTGTTTCTCAGTGCAGAATGAGAGATGACAAGGCTGGGACAGGCAAGGGAAAGCTCAGAAAATGAAGATGCTTTTTGTTTGATGGAACATAAAAGGAGGACAAAATGATGCCAAAGATGACAGAGAGGACAGCTGATGTGGTCAAAGTGACAGAGTAGTAAAATCATCTTTTCAAAAATATTGCAAATGGATGTGAGCAGGGACAGAATTGCATTTGTCAAACCCCAGGAAAAATACTCCGTGTTGTTTTAATAAGGAGAAAATGTGTTTGGAGCCCAGAGAGAGCTTTTCCAGCGTGATCTGATAAGAAGAGTCATATCTGAATTTGTTATGTAGAGAGCACTTGCAGGATTTACACATAAGGTGGATTTGGGGACAGAGAAAAGGATGGGAGATGCAGGTTATCCCAGATTATGGATTGCAACAAGTGGCACTGTACTGTTGGCAGTGACTGAGGAAACAAGAAAAAAGATTTGAGCAGTCTTGCTATGTTAAGCTAAAACTAATGAGTAGATATCTCTGAAAAGATTTTAAATCAGACAGGATATGTTGGAGCAGAGAGATACTTTTGTGTGTTGCTAGGATAAAAATATAAATTGAATTTCTGTTTTTAAATCAGGCCTGGGCAGAAAGTAGACAGTTCCTCTCTCATAGGAGAAGGAGGGGAAGGCATTTGGGTTTCACTGGTGGAAAAATTGAGCTGGAAAATATGCCACAGTTCAGATCATTTGTGGCAGGTCACCAGGTTTGGGGTGGTTTCGTGCGGCTCACATGATTTAGAGAATTATGAGTATAGAGCAGCTGTGGATTCCTTTGTGCTTTTTCAGTTGCAAAAGGTAGTTAGCTGGTCTGTTGCTGCCTTAGTGAATATAGATGCTGGCTGTAGAAGCAATTTGAAGTCCTGTTTTATCCTTGGGGAGAGGAGCTGGTTCACGTGGCAGTATATTTTTCTCACTGTATCAAGTTTTCATCTGGCTGGTGAATATAATTTCTGAGCCCAGTGTGTATGTTATTTCCTCTTTGGCTTTGTATATATAATTTTAATTTGTGTCAAAGACTCAGACTGTAAAAGAAATATCCTTTCTTTTACAGCATATTAATGAGAAACAGGAGGGCAGAGGAAACCAGAATATTTTTGGTCTAATGCCTTTAATTTAGTATTCTGTATGCACTTCATTAGCTGGAGCTGTAAACAAAGTGGGGGTCTTTTTTGTTTGATTGTTTTTAATACAGTGTGAATTCTGAAAAGTGCATGCTATACACCTACTAGGTAAAATGCATGCTGTTGCTCTGTGGTGCTGGCTTCTGAGCTGAGAAATTCCTATTGCCTCCACTGGAAGCACTCTCCTAGGCTGTATGGGATGGATCCCAGCCCTCACTACTGCAGGAGCTGATCCCAGCTGTGGATCCAACAGGAAGGGTGAGTTAGATTTCCAGAGCAGGTGCCAGGATGGATTGCAGCAGGCAGGGTCTCCTGGTGAACTGGGAGAAGGGGCTGCTGAGCAGGGCAGGAACTGCAGCAACCCAGCTGTGGCTGCTGGGTAACACAGGGGAGATGAGGGTGAGGCTGAAAGGATGTTAATGAACTTTGTTATGAAAGAAGTTTGTATTTTTATCACAGCTGACTTCAGTAAGACAATTTCTGGCTCGATGGATGGCCTAAATGCCACAGAGCCTGGGATTTTTTCAACTTTCAGAACTCCAGGTGTTAGAAAACCAAATTCTGGTCATTGATGCCTGCTGCACTCTGGCCGTACTTTATCCTTTGTTTTCCTTTTTGCTAGGACTGCTATTAAGCTGCCTAAGGCTGGAGTCACCATTGATCCTGAGCTCTCATTTAATTATAATTTTTATTATCATTTTATTATTTATTTTATTATAATTTAATTATCATAGTTGCCTCAAAAACCCCTTATTCCTTGTTCTCTGGGATGCTGGAAAGATAAGAGCAGTGCTGCTGCAGGAGGATGTGGTGCTGCTAATTCATTTCTCTGTTATGGTCCTGCTGGGCCACTGGAATGTGAGGCTTTTAACTTTTCATGTTAGAGCTCACCTGCAATCCTGCTCCTGGCATTCAGACTGGAATATATTATTGCACTGCTTGGAAGTTGTTTATGTTGCCTTACAGCACGTTGGGATAATTCTAAGGGGCCACTAGGTACACTGAATTTGCCAGGCTGGCTGATGCCACAGTGCACGCGTTATAAAATGTATTTGCATGAAAGTTGCAGTTCAGATTGGGAGCTGGCTTCTGAAATGAGTCTCCCAACAATCCTCAGTTTCTTTCATTTGCTTCACAGAACAACCTTGGAGAGCAAAGCAGCTGCATTATTCTGTGATACAAGTGGACTGGGAGATGTGCTGCATGTACCCTGTGTACTGGATCAGAGTAGACAGCCCAAGCTGTCTCCCCTCAACCCCAATGCACACAGCAGGATATTGTCCATCAAATCCAGCTGTTTGCTTTAGCAATCCCCTCTGCTGTGTTGCATTACTTGTTACCTTGGACTGTGTGTGTATTAGACAGGATTCTGTGACACTTGTGTGTTTTGGTGGCAGTCATTGCCAAAAGAATTACGCTTGTAGGTTGTTTTTTGGGTTGTTTTTTCCCACCAGTGAATGCAGATTTCATAGCATATTCTCTTAGCTATGTGGTGTTATTTAGTGACAAATTGCCTTTATTAGTTTTGTGTTGTGTTACTGGCAGTCGTTTGTCCCATCTTACACAGCTGCACATAATTTGCCTGAGGTTTACTAATAGTTTTCTAGTTTATGCTTAGACTGTGCTAGATTTCTGGCAGAAAAAGTATCACCTTTGAAAGCATTAGAAGGTGAAAGCAGCTAATGAGCAAAGACTGCCTGCCATGGTAAATCCTGCTGGGTACCTCAGCTCTGGTCCATATCCCTGCGGTGCTGGAGCATCTGACACCTCTGAGGGAGAAACAGGAATAACCAATTTTGGGGCATGGGGAGCAAGGCACAGTGTGAATGCATGACTTGCTCAGGCAAGAGACAGTCTGTATCAACATAGGGAATTAAGTCTGAGCCTAAGATCAGCTCAGACTAAATGTCTGAATCACTAGATTGTAGTTCATTTTTAATGGTTTCTCAGTGGGAATGAATGAGAAAAAAAATGGGGATGAAAACAAATAGAAATCAGTGTTTGCGCCCTTATGTTTCAAGTATCTGCTGTTGCCTGTGTTATCTTTGCCTCTGCCTTAGCAATTTGCATAGTATTTTATTATGTAATTTTAAGGGTCTTTACCCTGCATTAGGCAGAATTAATATCCCATGGCACCCAAACTGTCTGCTTGCTGTACCTCCTTATGAGACACTTTTCTCTAGGGAGAAAGTTCTGTGTTGCACTAAACATTTCTTGAAGCACATTCACTGCTGTTTCTTAAATGTGAATGATAAAAACAGCATTATTTTAATGTATGGCAAAACAACAGCAGAAGGATTTTGGGGAGAAGCCATCCACACTGGAGTTACTGGAACTTCATTGTGTCTGGATGCAATTGGTGTAAAACTGACCACCTCCAAATTTCTTGCCACTTGCTTTGATGTTTTATCGCTCATGGGCTGAGAGATAACTCATGTATCTCTCAAGTCAGTGCATTTGCTCTTGTTGTGCATAACATTCAGATTAATAATAATAAAAAGAGCTCCTTACACAATTTTGCAGAGAAATAATTGTTTTTACCTTTAGCTTCTAGTGTCAAGACCTATCTATTTGGCATTAACATTTGCATACTGATCAGTTAAAATGCTAAAATTAACAGAAATTGCTATGCTCCCAGTTATCTGCTCCCTATGAAAAAGACAAATACAGTTTCACAATGTATTATTTGAATTGCTAAGAATGAAACATTGCTATGAAGGAAAAGTCCACTCATCAGCATTTTTCCTGACCAGCTTCTCTTTGCAGATAGGCTAATGCTTTCAGAGTTCTTATTAAGCTTATTTATGTACTTCCATTTTCTCTGCATGAATTACAAAACAGATTAAAAAACTCCTAATTTAAAGTATAATTTATGATAAATTTTTGGCACTGCAAAGATTGATCGTGGAAAAGAATTAAATATTGGAACTTCATTTCATACATATGATGTCTGCTGTGACAATGGAGTTTAACTGCAGGACTTCTTTTCCTTCTGAAAATACTAATTGGATTTTCAATAGGATG
Source organism: Onychostruthus taczanowskii (assembly GCF_017590055.1). NCBI lineage: Eukaryota > Metazoa > Chordata > Aves > Passeriformes > Passeridae > Onychostruthus > Onychostruthus taczanowskii. The sequence goes on from NW_024498462.1 coordinate 5,017,431, forward strand.
TTCCTGAGTAAAAGATGGTGCTACACAGTGAGACTTTTTTCTTTAAGTAGTTTTGTTTAATGAAATGTATAAAAATCTTATATTGTTCTGTCAAAACAGAAGTAATGTGCTTACTCTGTTTCCTGCTGTGATCAACCAATCTGGTAATTTAAATCTAAATGTGCCATAATCTTGAACACCGGGAGGATTAGAAAAAATGATAAAGAAAACACCCACGTTTCCATTTAATAGATGACCTTTTGAGCTCATTTCCAATTTAGGGCTGTCCTTCCTTGCTGAAAACAAAAACAAATTTCCTGAAAATAATATCAAAACAGCAAAAGTGCATCAATTAAGCCACAAGATTCAACAGGGCATCTTTTAATGGGCCATTAAGCCTGGGGTGTATTGTGAAATACCAAAGCAAAGGGTAGATTACTTAAAGTGCCCACAGAATATATTAATGATTCATTAAAACATGCCATGTAAACAAATGGTCATATCATAACTAAGTGGCCTGATTATGCAATCATTTTTAGTGGTGTATTAAAGGAGGAGATTTACAAACAGCAAGTTAGAATTGGATCCAGGCTGTTAAAATGAAGGCTAAAGTTATTTTTAAAATCTGAAATACATAATAGCTACATTTTTGCAGGTAATATCGCTCCATGATTGAGGGAAGCAAATGTGTTAAGCAAATAATTTTCCAAAGCAGTAATTTGATTAAGGCAAAGGCATTGTTGCTGTAGTTCAATTCAGATTCCTCATTGGCAATCCTGAGGCTGGAGTTAGCAGTGATCCTGAGCTATCATTTGATTTCCATTTTAGTTGTCTCCCAAAACCTAGTTTTGTTGTTATCTGGGATACTGGAAATGTAAGACCAGTGCTGTTGCCACACTGGTAATTAATCTCTGTTACATAATGCCACAAAAAACATTAAGTGAACCATAAATGGAGGAGATGTCTGGAAAAATAGAGTTCCAAAGAAGGTGTTTCTTCTTTTTCAGTTCACATCAAGTGTAAGAGAAGCAGTCTATGGGAAGCAAGTAATCCCTGTTTTGCAGAGGAGTCTAGCTTTGTTTTTCAAGATATGGGTTTCATTTATCTTTTACAGACATTATTCAAATGATATAAAAACTGTCTCTGAGATGGGAGATGAGAAGGAAAATTTCTGCACCCAGTTGGTGAATTACCTCAGCTGCAAGTGTCTAAGACTAAACCTAGACTCCACTATGTGTAATTGAGTGACTGGTAGTTCTGATTAGTAGTTCTTATGAAAAGACTTGCAATAAACTCTTCTATTTTATTTGGCTACATCAATTCACAGCAAATGGATTGCAATGAAATTTAACATTGCAGCAATTTCCTACATAACACCATCCCTTACATGCTTGGAATCAACAGCATATAATGGTTGTGATACCCATGTCTCCCAAAAAATAATTTTCACTCTGTAGTTGGTCCACCATTTATCCAAACCAAGACAGTAAAAAAAGAGAAGACAGAAAAACTGCACTGAAAACAATGTGAGCTGCATGTGATTTCTTCCTGATGGCTTTTAAGGTATTACTGGTCTGAACAAATGGTAAATGGTGCAGGTTCTTTCTTTTTGGTAGTGCTGCTGCTAGGGAGGCCTTTTTCCTTGCCTTTAAAGAGTGTGTGTTCTTCACCCTGCACTGAGCATCTCTCACAGACCAGGCTGGAAGGGGCTCTGAGCAACCTGGCCTGCTGGAAGGTGTCCCTGCCCATGGCAAGGGCTTGGAACAAGGTGCTTTTTCAGGTTCCTTCCAACACAAACCATTCTTTGAGTTTGTGGTGGATTTAGATAAAGCTATTTAATGTGTGGTGATTTCTGAGCTTCATTCAGCTCCTCTAGAGATCAAAGAGATTTGTCAAACTGTTTGTAAAAACAAACTGTAATGGAGGGTGCTGGTGCCTCAGCTTCAGAAATACATTGGTGGTAATTATTGGTGCTGGTAAGTGAAGTGACATTTTGCCTGCTCACCTCTGAAATGTAGGAACCCCAAGAAAAGCAGCAGCTGTGTATATTCAGTTCCAGTTTCCTTTTACAGAACTAGAAATTGATCAGTACATTTTTATTAAAGCATAACTCCTTTCTAAGTTGGTATTTGCTTTTGTACAGGTGGTTTTCATCCATATTTCTTTTTCTATTAGGGATGAGAAGTAATTGCTGAGAAGTTAATTTTGTTTTTTCTTGACATTTCTTCCATTTCCTTCTGACCCTTTCATTTCCCCTGAAAACCTGCATTTACAGCCTTTCTCCTATGTACTTTGCACCTCCAGAGTTCTCTACTAGTCCTTTTTTTTTTTTTTTTGTCCTGCATTTCTGCAGCTCCTTTCCTTTTAGAGAACTGCGTCCTTTATGCTTTTGCCTTCCCCCTTTCACTGAATTCAGCAGCAAAACTGCCAGTAATTCCTCTTAGAGCCATGCTGACCCTGCCCTGCTCCCTGGGACACAGCCCTCTCTCTCTACTTTTAAGGGCTGTGAGCTACTTGCAGACTTCCCTGCTCTGGGCAGCCTCTTCTTTGACCTTGTACAACATGTTAAAGGTTGTGTATAGTATATAAAATACAATCTCACCTGCAAAGTAAGCCAAGTCATTATTATCTAACCCTGGTGCTCTGCAGGGTCAGCAAGAGGCAGCTGTTACTGTCAGTGTGAGGATGATACTGGAGTGCTCTGTTACCTCTAGAAACCACTGGAAAATAAACCCTTCAAGGCCGCAGCAGTGTTTCCCTTTTAGCACAAAGCAATATTTGTATACTGGAGAAAAGTGCAGCGCCATAATGACAGTGTTATCCAGCTTTTACAAATAACTTGTTCTGACGTGAGCCCCAAGTGCTGGGAGGAGCTGAATTGCTGTGTGGGGCTTCTGGGATGGAAAAGGGCTCTGTTGGCTTGAACTCGAGTAACTGAGTGTTCTTCAGTGACATTAACTCCCATAATGTTCTTTGCCAATTTAGGTAATTGACGTTTTGTACCCACCTTGCTTATTGGACTTACTGGTCTTTTAGAAAGCTGTTTCCTCACTTCATCAGAAAATACTTGTGGTGGTGAAACATGATGTTTTCTTCAGGAGAAGAGTGGAAGTCAGAGAGCAGCTCTAGGATCAATCCAGTTTTGTGTTTTTGATAAGGTGGTGATAACTTTCAGATCTAAGTGTCTGCGAAATTTTCTTATGGGTCTGAACTAGAAATGTTACCCAGCCTCTAATTCAGCATCAGCTTGCATTTCTCTTTTCTGAAACTGGTAAAATCCTGCTTCAGCCAGATAATGGGCCAAAATAGACCAGCTGTGCCTTTTCCTTAACTTCTTTAAGAAGAATTAACTCATTCCTGTTCTTGTTCATCATTCTCTTTCCTCAGAGCATGTGGCCCTCCTCTCCAGCCCCTGTGTTTCACCAGGCGTGTGAAATGGCACATCTGGGCCTCTCAGGCAACATCAGCAGGCCCTGATAAATCCCGTTTTATACCTCCCACTACCACAAATGAATCCAACCCAATTTCTGCTTCTAGCATTCATAAAAAATTCTTCTTCAAAAATGGTTTTTAGTCCAGCCTTTAGCTTAAACTGAATTCAATGTGCGGGGTTTTTTTTTAAGATTGATGATGGTAGGTATATAGAAGACATCGGTGGGTACCATTTTGTCATCTCAAATATGAACCTTTTTTACCTCCATTGTTAGTAGTCTTGGGAAACTGTGGAAGTTTTAAATTTGATTTTTTTTTCCACTCCTCTAGTTTCTTAAGCCAGATAAGCCAGAGAGGCTTTTTGAATCTCAGGCAGCTGCTGGTGTTAAAAGTACTTCTTAATTGCATATTTTTGAGAGGTTATAATGGCCCAGTGATTTCCTAGATTTGCAGGCCAGAAGACATTACTGTGATCATCTACTCTGACCTCCTTCAGAGATGTAGGAATCACAGGGTGAAATCCCATTAAATGGATTAAATAGTAAGTGTAAAATTAAAAAGATAATAAAATTTAATATTTCTTCTTGATGCTGGTCCAGGACTTAAGGTAGTGAGGTAGTGCAGTACAAATGTACCTGATTTCCATGTTCCTGTGCTGCAGAAATAAAAATCTTTTTCTCTCACTTTAGCAGGAGTTGCCTTTTTCCTCCCCTGAGAATGTTAAGGAAATGTAATCTTGTTGGATGTTAGGCTATCCATGCATCTGTAACAGCTCTGGTTATCATCCCTGTGTTGCCTACAGCCTGAGGCCTCATGTACATGTGACACATCACTTATCAAAGATGATGGAGAGGATGTGTTTGACATGCTCAGGATCCCGGGGTAGATCTGGTAGCTACACATCCTCTGCCAGCTTGTGTAGATCTGAACACACCCCAGAATCCCACACTGGAGACTTGGGCATCGTGTGTGTTACCAAAAACGAGAGCAGCCCTGCAGGCACCTTGCCACATGCCACAGGACAGATTCTTGAGCGCTTGACTCTTTCAGGTTCTGCTTACTCTGGAAAGGATCAGGAATGGTTGCTTTTCCCATCATCTCTTTTCTAGCAGTGCAGTGGGTTTTGCCCAGCACCTGCTGTTAAGGTGGTTGTTTTAAAGAAAATAGCACCAATCCTGTATTGCAATAGTCACACTAACGAGGCAAAAGTAACTCCCAGACTGACATAGTCTGGGTTCCAGTAAAGCTGGAGTCAATACCAAGGCAACTTAAAGTGTAGTATTTTCTTTTCCTGCCATTGATTATGCATTTCCTCCTGACTTAGCATGGGTGATTTATAGTCAATAGTGTGAGGGTGTGCGTGATCATCCACTGTAATTTAGCAAGGAGCTTCTTCAGGAAACACCTGACAATACTGGGCTTTGTGTATTCCTCTGAAATGAACTGGGAGAAATATGACTCCTGGTGTTCTGTGAACTCAAACAAAGCCTAGAAACACTTTTCCAACTATTCCCAGTAGCATAGTCATTGGAGGCCACAATCAGAAAAGTAAATATTCCATGTTTCTGTGCCCATTCTGGTGCATCCCATGTGAATTTTCCCTCACCACTGGCAGGCACAGGTAGCCCTGCCCACTGCTAGTAGTGGAGGAGAAGGTGGGAGCTCTTGTCAATCCTTCTTGTCAGTCAAAAATATTGTTAACCTTGTTCAGATTCTCTGCAGGGGAGAAAAAGTCTTTAGAGCACAGGAAATTTCCCTGGTGTGTAAAAGGCATGCTGCTTCATTCATTACTCAAATGAAGGCCAGTTTGTGCTTGAAGGAGTAGTGAAACTAAAGCAAAATATATATCAATTTATTTAATTCCCATACCTATTCTAATGAAGACCAAAAATGTCTTGCTAAGAAACAGCCTTTGAGTATTTCTAGTCTGGAAAACTTGATGTCTGTGATGGAGGGGAGAAAACATGAAAGGAAAAGTGACTGTGGACAAATGGTTGGTCAGCACAGTGTCTTGGCAGGTGGGTAAAGGAGAGTTTGGTTTTGCCTTGGCTGGTGGAATTGGTGACCTGGTCTAACAAATATTTCTGCTGCACTGGTTTACTTCTAGTAGCCACATCTCAAGTTTATGTGGACTTCATGGGTTACTTGTAATTGTCTGATGTAATAAATTTCCTTCGACATCACAAATATTGTGGAAATATCTACCCAGAGATGCAAAGTGTGCTGGAACTGCAAGAGGTGCTCACTTGAATAAATGTTTTGGATAATACAAAAGGGGTTATGAATTAACAGGCTGGAAGAGTAAACAAGATTAGAGCTAAGTGCTTTCAGGGACTGTGTAAAAAAAATAGTCAAAGGCCAATTGCAAAGTAGTGGATGAGGCAAGCCCATAAATTACAAGGGGTAAGAATGGAAAATGGAGAGGTCAGGAGTAAGATGGTCAGGTAAAATAAACAGGGAAGGAAATGAGAGGGGGAAAAAATTGTGTTTCTTTAGGTAGAAATATCACAAAAATATAGAGTAGTGTTTAAATTGTAGGTACAGTGAAAAGCATCCCAGAAAGAATATAAAAGTATATAAAATGGCATATAGAATAAAAGAGTTAAAAGATTAGATGGAGTTGGCAAGAAAGATGAAAGGTGAAAAATTGAAAACACCATCTGAAGTAGAAAATTTATATCTATTGTAGTATTTAAGGAATTGTAGGGGAGAAAGTAAAAGTGGAAGATACTTCTGAATGAGTGAAAAATCAGGAGAAAATGGGGAGAAAAAATTCTGTATACTCCTGTAGAAATGAAAGAAAATGATCATTTGTTTTACAGGGGTTGAAGAGTCCAGCAAGCAGGAAGGATAGTAAATTTCCTTTCATAGTCCTTGAACAGTTTAAAAACGTTTGTGAAAATCATTGTTCCTAAGATGCAAACTGTAAGACAAAAGATGTTCCTCATAACCACCCAGAACATTTCTTATGCATCTGTTTTCCAGCCTTGAGCATAAATCACTACTACTGTCATTTTTGTGGCCTCCATTGCACTAGAAAAGTGCAACTCTCAAGACAGCAGCTACAAAACAATATGGACTCTGCAGTTAAACACATTGTGCACTTCATTTGGTCTTGTAGCTAGCTACCTTTCTGATAATAATTAGTTCAGCAACACTGTGTGTTCTGGAGAAAGGAGATGAAAGCAGAGGAACAGGAAGACTCAAGATACTGAAGCTGTTGGCTTCAATGTCGATGAAAGTTTGGAATTATAAACCTGTAAGGTTTATAGGATTCAGTCTTTGTGATTTCAAAACCAAATGGGCTCTTCCAAATGAAAGGCCATGGTCACCTATAGTTTCTCGATATATTTGAGATATCCCAGATTTGAAGAAGATAAAAATGTAAGTCAAGCATTTGTATGTAATTTGAAGAACTTCAAGCACAGTGTCTTCTGAAGAAACCCACTCACTTAGTGACTTCTTACTGAGATGAATGAGGATTGGAGAATGAATCAAATATGTCCTGAAAACTAGAATAGGAAAAACTAGCTCTTATGAACCTGCAGTAGCTAAACCAGAGATGCGTCCAAGGCTCTTGGGAAACTTGCTTTTCTCTCCTGATACCGTTGGGTGGCATCTCCAAGTCTTACATGTGACCTTGTCCTTATGAGAGAAGTAGGATTACTTTCTAGATTGTTTCTTCTGAGGTAGTATGGAATAGCTCTTTGCAGCCAACTCAGAAAAAAGTGGTTCAGAAGTAGTAGAATTGTGATTCTCTTCTCCAAATATCCAGTAATGCTACCTCTTACTCACCCTGCCTTTTGTTTTTCACACTTGTCTTCTGCCATTTCCCCCTGTGCCCTGGAGAATTCAGCCTGAATCTGAACAAATGTGAAGAGTGATGTATGGACTGTAAATACAGTTTTCTCTGCTGACTTTGGGCCATTGGTAGTAAATGCATTTTCTGGAGCAGCAAGTTTTATAGAGAACATTATGCAAGCACACAGGAGCTGCTGTTGACTGTGCAAGTATCAAAGCCTATTGATTAGCTGCTACATGGGCCATAATAAAACTATCATTATTAATTATGATAGAACACTATATGTGTGTACAGGTAGAAAGCCACCTCTTTTATTTTTTTTCTCACTTTATTGCTGAGGCACAGTAGATTGTAAGTCACCTTTGCATTTTTAAAGAGAGAAAAAAGAACCTAACATTCCTGTGTTATTTCAGACTAAAGGGGATGATGCCTTGTTGTCTTCCCAGTTTCTACTGCAAGAAATTGGTATTTGTGAGCTGTTCCACACAGAAATAAATGGTTTTATAACCTTTGTAATATAGGAGAGCAGTAATCTGTTTTTCAATATTAGGTCAAGTTGCGCTCGTCTAATCTTGTGTGTTCCTTTCTTGCAGTTTCTATGCTAGAAATTGTAAAAGGAAGCACTCTTATAAAAGATACATTTATTGAGTGAAGATTAGTTGTTTGTTGCTATTGACAGCACTAGGGATATGAAACGTGTTCTTTAGAGCCATTGCTTAAAGCTACCTGTTTCTTTATGGCTACAAGTATAAAATGCAAAACGTACACCAAAACGTTCTATTTTATACAATATGGAAAGGGTAATGTGTCTTTAATCTTGACCTTGTAGCAGTTATTCTCTTTGTGGTGAACTATATATGGTTTCTGTTATAGTAAACCTTTGACCTTCAGCTGATGTTCCTCTATATTGCTTAATTTCACTAAACACTATTGTGAATAAAACAACTATCAGTAAAAATTAAAATATTGCAGGGGTGAAAGGATTATTTCAAAGTGGATAAACTCCTGTATAAGGTATGCATAAGCCTTTTTTTTTCGTGTATCACATATATAAGAGAGCTTCCAGATTAATTCTCCTGTCCTGTGTCCCCAGAGAGTGCCAAAGGAGCTATTATTTTAAAAGGAGATTAAGCTATCTTTTAGACTTGGAACTCCAGCTTTAAGATCTTCTTACTCTAATCTTCTGCTTGTTTTTCTCTTCCCTTCCTCTTTCCCCTCTCAAAAGTGCTGATGCTGGAAGGACTCATTATTTCAAATGAGCAAAATGTATTAAGATGTGTGAGAGTTATCAAGCAAGGGAGAAGCTGCAAAGGCAGTCTCCTTAATAAGAGCATGGTGCAAAAGCACTGATATTGATACATACTCTTTGAGATTATTAATTTTCTTTGCATTTGAGAAAGGCCTTAAGCTAGAATAAACCTGCAAAATTGATTTGCAATGAAGGTATAGTTATTTTAGCTTGGACAAAAAAATCTTCTATCTGTTGCATTGGCATGATTTGCAGATCTTGCTGGGCTTCTTCCTACCCTCCACAGGTTCTTTGCTGTATTTTTTATTTAGATCATTCCATTTACTTTGTTTTGGAAAGACACACATTTCTATTCTTCAATTTTTATCAAATTTATTGATAGATAACAACATCAGAATGGGGGTGGCTGAATGGTAGGTGCTTGAAGTATAATTCTGTTTTTTTCACTGTATTTCGGTGAAAGCAATGCTTTTACAAATAAATGATTGTGTAATCTGATTCCTCCTTTTCACTTCCAATTGAGCAGTACTGCTTCAATGTATTTATTGCAACCTTCTTGTTTCAACTGTGCACAAAAAGGTTTTAAAAAGTGAGCTCAATTGATAAGCTTAGGTAACCAAAACCTTGCAAACTGAGGCTTGAAGGTGTCTGTCAGGGATATGGCAGAGAGCAGTGACTGAGGTTTGGATCACTTCTGCTGAACCCTGGCACTTTGGGTGGGTTATTTCCAGTGCGGGGAGCCAGGCTGAGCTTTTCATCCTCTGGACATTTTCCTTCATCCTGTTTCTGGTTGGGATGTGGCTTTCTTTATATTGCACGCCTAGATGAGAGTGATGGAGACCTAGAGCTTGTGGAATAAGGGAAAAGACTATTACATGCTGTAATAGTCTATTGTGTTTTGGGGACAAAGCTGTTTATCTTATTATTCTGTCATGTATTAGTGCTGGAGTAGAAAATCCCAGTACTGATACAGTTCCCTGGACACCTCACAGGGTAGCACAAGGCATGTGCTGGAGAATGTACTGCTTGTGATGCTGAGGGTATCTCAAAGAGTTAGAATTTATTTTTAAGGGAGAAGAAAGCCTTTTTTTCCCCTATCTTAGGCAGATTGCAAGCCCCCAGTTCAATATCTGTTTTACATTCCTTTCATCAATCCTACCTTAGTAATTTTTCCTTAATGTAAGCAATCAATCTTTTCCATCTCCATATTATGAGAAGCTCTGCTCTCCTTCTCTCTCCAGACTCTTCTTTAGGGGGTGTACATGAGAACCATGAGGGGCAAACTGCAGGGTGTGAAGGAATGATGTTGTTCTGGGGAGTAACTGATGCTTCGTTAGGGACAGAGGTTTTCTGTTCAAAGTGCACAGGGCAGAGTTGTGTCTGTGCAGAGGATCCTTCTGTTAGGTTTACTTATATGGGCAAAGGATTTTCAAAATTATTCCCTAATAGAAACATTTTCAGCAGAGAAAATGGATTAGTCTGTATATTTGAGATATGTATATAATGCCATTAGTGTACACACAGATGTATTCACTACAGTTATACACTAAAAATCCGGCTCTCTATTGCAAGGTCAAGAATTGGAGAACTGAGAAAATCTAAATTTGTAATTCTTTGTGCAACCTTAATTCTATGCATGCTGGATTTCTTCCCACACTTATCTTCCAGCACTGAGCTCTTATCTTACTCAAAGCCCAAAGTGTTTGGAAGAGAAGGTCGGATCATGGAATTTGAAAAAACATGTCATAATCCTGAAAGGGCAGAATAAAGACTGTGTGGCAGCATAAATCTGCCATTTCCTAAGCTGAAGTGTGTGATTTGCAATCAAAATGTTTTAATGTGGTTTATTGGATGTCATTTCCCATTTATTTTGTTCAAGGCAAAGAGAAAAACAAGTCTGTTTGGAGTAATTGCAGAAGCTATTATATGGCAGATCATCAGGGTCTGAGAGCCTTCCCTCCAGCTCTGCCGTGTCACCTCTGGCTGCAGGAGCAGGCTGCTGCTGCCAGGCCCCAAAACCCAAGAAAAGAACCTTGTGCAGGCTGAGGTTTCTCATTTTTTTTGTAGGAAGGGATGTTTCCTCCCTGTGGGGTGCTGGAAACGGGGGAGGCAGTGGTGAGGACTTGCAGGGTGTTGGCACTTGGCTGCTGTCACCAAGGCTGGGAAGGATGTTCAGATGGCATCTGCCTTGTCCTAAGTAAAACAAATGCAAAATGGTGACCTCTGGAATTTTGACATCTCTTGAAGGGAACAAACCAGCTGTCCTAACTTTTTTCATCACTGCATTTGCTTTTTATTCATCTCATATTTGAGAAAATATGAGATGACTTGTGGAGAGGATATAGATGTGATTTTAGATGTTCTTGAGCTTTTCTTCCTCCTATAAACATTGTCTCTGTTTCTTACATATAGTAACATTCTTTGATGAAATTGAGAAAATACTTCCCCAGAATTCAAGGTATTTTTGTTTACCTCTGTCCACAAGCAAAATACCACTTTTTGAATAACATATTATTCAGGTTCCTATCATGTCACTGATAATTGTTATTAATGGAAGATGTGTTATTCTTCCTAGTAGACCTGCCAAGCCAAAGAATAAAAGTGTAAGGAAGTAGAATTAATAATTCTGTTGCAATGCATCACACAGATATGGCAGTAATTGCAAGGTCAGATGGGTGTACACAGATAGATGTTAACTGCTTGTGCTGTAATGAAAGCACAGGCTTTTTACATATGTTTATGAATAATGTTTCTCATAAAGACACTAGACTGATTGTCTACAAAACCATCTTCTGAGCCAGAAATGATCAACACTCATGGTAATGAAATATTAAAGATAAATTTGTGAATCCATATTAGAAGTCAATTTCAAGCCCTTATAACTTGCTCCTCAGGCATCCCTTATTCCAGAGATGAGATACATGAAAAATCCTGATAAAAGAGTATTTCGTGTCTTTTTCTGTTAACGTATTTACCAATCTCTTTATATGTGATGTGCCTTCTCTTAGGCCTAAATGAAAGAAAATAAAGCTTCAAATCACTGACAAAAGGTGAAGTTGAGAAATACATAGCATGAGTTTTTCTGAGAGAATCAGTATAGAGTTATATTTTGGTGTTATAAGAGACACAGGAATTAGATTTATTGGTTTCCTAGCAACTAAGAGTTTCAGAATTTTAAAGCTGCAGATCAAACTTCTATCACCTGCTTAGAAGTACAGATGGACATGGATTAATAAAAACAATTTCTGAAATAATTTCAACATAAGCCACTAAAGTATTTTGTAGTAATCTAAAAATAAATTCTGGCCTTCTAGATCAATATCAGCCCTAATCACATGCTGGCAATAACTAACATCTTTCTCATGATATTTAAGATATTTATAAAATTCTATTAAATATGTGCTTTGAGCCTCGTCAGGGGAAAAATAAGACCAGCTGTTGGGGAAAGGAAGGTGAAACTCCAGAAGAAATACTTTTTTTTTTTTTTTATTTTTAAGCACATCTAGTTGTATATTTTAAACTCCAGGTTGTTTTTATTCCTTTCTCGTGCTAGCACTTTTTCATGCTTTGAAATTCAGGCTCTAGTTTGGCTTTCTTAGCTAAAATACTTTGCAGCATTGGCACATACAACTTCTGTGTAGTAGCTTCCTAGTCAGAATGTTTCACTGCTAGAATGCAGAACATTCTCCAGGGTGGAAAGATGGCCTCTGGCCACATGTCCTGTCAGTGACAAGTCTGAAACCCTGGGCACTCATGTTCAGTGCAGCTCCTGCAGCTGTTCCTTGCAGTGCCCCTGGTCCCTGGGCATGGAGCACTGAGGTTTCCTTGCTGCAGGAAGAGCTCTGCACAGCATCCCCATATTCACACCCAGTCCAGAGGAAACTCTCCATTCCAAGATTGTAAATATAGACTTAATGGTGGGTAACATATTCTTGAGTTGGAATTCTGGGTTGAATAAGGGTGGATGCTTCTGCTTGATGCCTTATTCCAGCAGTCTGAAATACAAACTGTATTGTTCTCAAATGGGAAGTAGCAAACACTAGGCTGAAAAAAAAATTCAGGAAATGACAATCAATAAAACTGGAATAGAATCACAGAGTTGTTGGGGTTGGAAGGGACCTTAAAGATCATCTTTTTACAAGCCCCTGCCATGGGCAGGGACACCTTCCACTCTCCCAGCATGCTCCAAGCCCCATCCAAGCTGGCCTTGGGCACTTCAGGGATGGGGCAGCCACAGCTGCTCTGGGCACCCTGTGCCAGGGCCTCACCACCCTCCCAGGGAATATGACAAATAACTGGAAGCTGTGACATTTACAAATGAAGGACAAACTAAATTTGATAAATATTGTTTTGGACATAAATAAGTAGTTTTGAAATGTATTTGTGTGCTAAAGAAATAGTTACTTAAGATACATTCTGGTACTCAGTTTCCCTGGACCCTTGACTGGCATTTAGCAGGAATCAAAGGGTCTGGACATTGTGTGCGAGCAATGGTCATATCTAGAGGTAAATAATAGTGCTAACATTGTTTTAGGATCACTGTTGAGGCATATTAGTAGTTGGCTTAAGCTTGCAATGTACTATGGTCTGGGGCAAATGGCTCCATAGTTATTGCAGATTTATTGTCTTATTTCTGGAACGAGATGTAGTATGTGGAACATGGGACATAAAATCTAATCTGTCTGAAATAGCTTTCTGTTCTTGGTGGTGCAGCTCATACTCCTTTTTATGGGTGTTGCTTTTATATTGTGTCTTTTCATCTGAATCTGAAATTTTTTTCCAGCTTGATCAAAGCCACTTTCCCTACCTTGAGAATACATATTTTTTTCCTTCTTTCACAGTTGTGTACAACTCTTGGGCTGTGAGGATGGAGTTAGGAGCCTGAGATATGGCAGGCAGGATGTTCCTTGCCTTGTAAGTTAAAATTACAATTTAATGCATTTGGACTGTCACAATACCTTTCCTACTGTTTGAAATGTCTCCTGGTGTCCCACAAGGTTTTATAAACATGGTGACTTGATTTCTTTTTGCAGATTATCTGTGTGATTTGAATCTAAGCAATCTCCAAATGTGGTAGGATCCAAGGAAGAACAAACATCCATTGTCCACAGCTCCGTTGTTGGCATTAGTGGTGTTCTATCCACTGCAGTGGAGTCCTGAAACACGGGAAATTCTGCAGTATTTCAGTATGTTGTGCTTAAATACACACTGTGCCACACACTCTGTCCCTTGGGCTTTCCTGGTCCTTCCTCCTGTCACAGCAAAGGCTCTCAGGGCTGTGCCATCAGCCTTGGCCCCCAGTGCAGCTTCCCTCCTCCCTGCAGCTCTTTCCAAAGAGGGAGCAGGAAGGGCCAGGCTCCCCTGCTGCAGTCAGCTCCCTTTGGCTTGGATCACACTCCAGTAACCTGATAGTTTCTCTCACTTGTCACCACAACATTGATCCACTTTAGGTTCAGCTCCTGGGTGCAGTAGTTTCCTTCTGTTCATTTTTTTTTTTTTTTCATTTTAGGTAATGGGTATCATTGAAAGCTGTCGCAGAAAACAACAAAAGAATGGCAAAGTCCATCTCTTAAATTTCTGTACTACTTGCAGAATGAACACAGTGTTATAAAGGTTGTTTTCATTGAGAAAACATGGGCACTTTGTGGCAAGAATATAGCTTGTATTTATTAATTTGTTTTTGTCCATGCATAAATACAGCTGACATTTTTCTTGACTTCTAGTCTATCTGAGAAACTATAATTTTGCCCAGACAGTAAAATTTTTCCATGCAGAAGCTATTGCTGTGTTGCCCTTGAAACTTTTAACAAACTGGGTGCCAGGAAGTTGGCCTAAGAATGCAACACTCCCTACACAGTAATGTGAACTATTAAGCAAATGGCACAGAGTAATGTTCTTTCACTGAGCAAAAATGCTCTCATTTAGGTAAAATTTCAGCCTGCTGTTGGCTGTTGCAAGCCAGAATGGTAAAGAGAAATAAAATGTAAAAGCAATATGAGTTTGAATCAAATTATGATAAGAGTCAGATGGTGCCATTACACAGATATCCCCATAGGCAGGCATTAGGAAAATTTGCCATAATGGTATGCTGAAATATCATTCTCTGGTGGGAAGGCCACCGAGATGCTGAAATCAACATTTAACTGTTTCACAAACCTCAGACAAAAGCTGGACACTTGAGCAGAGATGACCCCCACTGAAAGCAGTGCTGGGTTGGAGCTATGAACCAAACTGGACAATTTTCTGCAGTGAATATTTGCTTTGGAGCTGAAGATGTCGTGCCTGGACATGGCACATGCAGTGTGACTGTGTAAGTGACCAAGAGAAACCTGGGTGACAGAACAGAGTCCTTCCAAAGGGAAGAGAGCCATTTCTGCTGCTGAGCTCCTACTGATGCCAACAGCCCCACCCAAAGCAGTCAGATTTCTTTTGTGAGCATCTTGAGAAGTGAGGAGTTTGCAGTCTGAACCATAAAGATAAGTACTGCTTTGTACTGCAGGAAAATGTAGAGTTAAATGAGTGTGACTAATTAAAATGTTTTGAAGTAGGATATGTTTTCTCTGGGCTTTTTGCTTGAGTTTGATGTCGGGTTTAAGTGAAAGAATTTAGGCACACAAGCATTCTACATCTGTGTGTTCTACTTAGAGAAGGAATGTTTGGTTGAATTAGATGAATTTTTGGAATGCATGAAATTCTACAGATTTACACAAGGGAAAACATACCCTGTGCTGTCCTACAGGCATTTGCATGTCACTTTGCAGGCAGGACAAGGGCTTGAGGAAGCAATGAATTCTGAAGCACTGGTCATCAGGTAAATATTTGAGAGGTTTGACGTCTGGGCTGCAGAGCTGCTCCGTGAGCCATCGGCTGCCTTTGTGCCTCTGTTTCTGCATTTGCCATCTGCCTTCTCCAAATACAGCCTAACCTCCCTGGGGCAAATGCCATTTTTTGCTCCTGTTTGCAGTGTCTTGCACAATGAGACACCATTCCTGGCTACATTAGTAATGTGAACAATATTTGAAAAGAGGCATAGGTTTGTGAGTGACTGTGCAGAATTTATTAGAAACTACAGAGACTAGAGTGCTTTATGCTTCACGCTATTTCTTGCCTTCAGGCTAGGGTGGGTCACAGACTGACTGACAGTGATGTATCCAGACTCACCTTGTGAGGATTTTGTTTCCCTCCCTTTATTTGCTTGTTCCTTTTTTTTTTCTTTTTTTTAACAGTCTTTAATGGTCTTTCCCAATTCTGTGTTGCTTGAAGAGCCACCTCACCTGATGCATGAGCAAAAAAGTCCATTATGTTTTTATTTATAAACAAGATATGTCCAAGCATTTCAGAATAATTGGGATGAGAAGTGTTACAGCTGGCCCTGACACTGTTAGCTCATCTCAGCCTCTCAGACTCATCGGGGTCCTCCTCCTCCCTCAATGACATGAGTATCCTGGACTTTTGGTCATGACAAAATGTTCTTAACTGTAATTATGAAGTGCCAGGAAGGGCTGAATTACTCACTACAAATGACTGGGTTGGAAAGGATATGAAAATGTTGCACAGGAGTAACTGGTTTATCTCCATGGAGAGGACAATATCTCCCTGCTCCACTGCACACCTTTCACCTGTGTGATCCCTGTGGGTTTGATGCCTGTATTTTGGTTTGAAGCATCCTATCAAGTGTGCCAGGCTCCCTCTGCCAGAGGGGAGAGAGGATTTCCACTAATCTCCAGTATCTGATGTGGTAAAAGGACACAGAGGATTTGCCTGTTTCCCATGCTCCAAACAAGTCCTTTTGGAAATGCTTCTTTTCTCTTGACCTTCAGAAGTATGGCTTTTAAGAGCCACGTGAGGGAATTTGGAAGTGCCTAGTGGGGTTAGATTCCCACGAACAGCATGAAGTGCAGATGCCCTTATCTGTGTGGGTGACTTAGAAAATCCTGTATTAGGAGCCAAAGTCACCTTGAAAGCTGAGAATCAAATTCTATCTTTAGTCTCTGTGTGTTTTGACATTCTGTTTGAGCTGTGTAACTATTACACCTATGTCACTTCTGCATGTGTTCTCAAGAATTTGTGAGAAGTAGTTAAGGAAAAACATGTATTTCAGGTGAAAGTTGTAGAAAAACACCTGACTGAGGTAGACTGTTCTGTGGCATAACAGGGGGTCTAGAGGAAAGTATCCAAGGAGAAGTTTTTTGTGTCTCTGGACACCTTAATTCATGTCTTTTTCTACCTTGAAGATAAAGATAGATATGTGAGCAACCTTCCATCTAACCATGGCAGTGTTCCCTCCTGGCTAGAATAATTCATGCTAACTGCACAGAAAATATTCTTGTTAGGCGGGCTAATAGCAACAGAATGATAGAGACCTACTTTGAAATACAGCTTCCATTAATAAAGGTGTGGGCATTCAGTGGTGTCATGCTAAATGCCTCTCTCTTTTTTATGGAATGTTTATTCTGAAACGCATGGAAAGTAATTTCTTATTGTATTTTTTTCCAGAGTATCTGTCAAATTGTGTTGAGTATTTGCAGAGCAATAACTCAGGATTGACTGGTGGAAATCTTATAATCCAGGAACGTGACCCAGCACAATATCATCCTAATTTGCTCTTTGAGGATTAATTCTGCTGTTTTCTTCCTCCATGACAGTGAATAGAGCATGTAGCAGACTGTGCATGGTGAACGCATCCTGATCCCCTGTAATCTTTGCAAACACTTCAAGTGACCTTTTTGTTGAATGTCCTTTAAAAGCTTCCAGGATATTATCAAAAATAGCCAAAGAAATTACTGACAGAGCAAGAAGGACTTCATTGCTTCTCCAGCTTTGCTGTACAGCTCACATCTTTGCCATGGAAAGGTTTGTCTTCTTCACTGACTGAGCTTGGTTTTGCTTTCTCTGGATTAATCAACTGTTTGTTTAAATGGAACTCAAGTAGAATGAATGCTAAGCTAAAGGAAAAATTCCTGGATGTGTAGTGAAGCAGCATTTCTTCTGTCTTGCACGCTGGAGTGCTGTGCACCAGTGCAGCTGAGTGGGAACCACTGTGGAATAGTGATTTACCTGCACAGCTTGTGCTGCAGACAGAGGCTGGCCAGGCACACCCAGAGAGGTCTGTGTGTGACAGATGCCAGTGGCAAACTGGATCCCTGACTAATGTTATGCTACAAACATGAGCCACACTAGGGCTGCTCCTGCCTTACTGCCCCTCCAGGAGGCACTGTTTCCAATAGGGGCACTTCTCTGGTCTTTCCACTTGTGTAAATGGACTTTATTTTTGTCTGACTAGACACAATTTTTGCTTTTGGCAAGGCAGGCCATTTCCCAGAGCTCCCTGGATGCTTCCTGCATGTCAAACACGTTGGGTCACTCTGGTGTACACGTGAAGCCCACCCAGCCCCTGTGTGTGCAACAAGAACACTTGTGTCGAGAAAATACCTCATCAACTTCTTAAACACCTGTGATTCTGCCTAATAAAGTCTGTGTAGCACATAGCTTTTATACTAAAGTTAATGATGCTTTAAGGCAGCGTGTTAGGTGCGTGCTTTGGCTGGAACAGCTGCCATCAATTTCCTGTGTGCTGTTGGTTTGTGTGTTTGACAATCCATCCATTTGTTTTCCTGGTCTCATCCATCATTTGCTCACGGTGCTTTCCAACAGTTGTTGTCTTGCCACCAGCCTCTAATTTCATGTCCTTAAATTCATCAGCAGGTTGTATTTATCTTGATTGACAATTCATCACAATTACTCCTGCAATGGAGAATGAGTTTTTTAAAAAAGTAAGTCACTTTCATATGCTGTAGTTTATATGGAACCTATCATCCCTGTTGGAAAGGAAACCTAGAGAAAATGGGACTTTGTCACAGGTCCTATATGTCAGTCCTCCCCAAAATCTTTAACAAAACTGTTTAATACTTGTAACCCTGGAAAGAGCTCAGTTTGCTCAGCTGGGGCCATTTTCTCACCTGCTGGCTTCTGCTTTACTTATACTTGCACAAATCAAGAGCTCATCTAGACAATCTCTCAAGCTTTTATCACCATGGCAGCTGAATACCACTGTCCTTGATCTTGACTAAATCTCTTCTTTCAATACATAGAATTTGAGATGTTATATGGAAAAATTACAGAATGTAACTCTGTGTTGTCTGCAGATAACAGATGGGACAGGGTCCACTTGTTCTGTCCTGTTTAGCACACAGATCTGCAAGAAATTTGTCTGTCTGGGTTTTTTTGTGCTTCATTATTCATGTGGCTCTCCCAAGGGTTTTTAGAGCAGGACTGAGCCTTTTGGTGGCTGTCACAGTTTGGACATCTCTCTGCTGGTCACTGCTGGCATTTGCTGAAGACATTTCTCAGCAAGCAAATCAGTGTTGTGCTGTAGAAACAAAGAGTTATGAGATCTGAAAGAAAGGATATACAGAAGGGTTTGTGGATCTGTCCCCTCTGTTTGTCTTACCCTGGCAGATCTGAAAGACCTGCTGAGCTCAGTGTGGTTGCCCCATTCCTCCCTGGCCTGTGAATGCTCTTTCCCTGTACCCTGTGCCTGGCTGTGGCTCTGGTTGTAGCTTCTGCCACCAGTGGCTCTGGCCCTGACCCACACACCCAATCCCACTCAGGCTTCTGGAGGCCAGAAGCAGTTTTACTTCCCCTCCCAAATATTTCTCCTTTTTAATTTCCAATGTCTGGAATGACTGTAATACAACTGTGGATGATCCCCAACCCAACAAATTCCCATCACTTGTTGGAAAGTCATTTACTCCCACAGAGAGCACCAAGAGTTAAAATTTCTTTGCATTAAAGCGATGCTGAGAAGCAAAGACTCATTGGAGTAAAGGCCATGGTCACCAGAAAATCACAGCTCCAAATTGTTTGCACCTAAGCTAAAAAACCTTGATAACCTTGTTATTTCTCTTACATAGGTGAGGAACTTGAATCATAAGGGGCCAAAAGCAGACTCTCTGAGTATCCTTTGCCAGAAGAAATTCTTCCCTGAGATTGTCCAAATTTATTTCCTATTTCACCAGACCAGTTTCCTCCCATTTGCTTTTCATAAACAGTTTTTATAGTACAGATTTTTCTTTGCTTTTCTTGATGAAATTATTGCAGTGTTTGAGATACCTGCTGTTCTGGCTCTTGTCTGGGCAGGCAGGATAACCAGCTGGGAATTTTTCGAAGAGTTTCAAATGAGTTATGTCTCTGTCAATAGTAAAAAGTGATTCTATATGATTAAAATACATAGAAGGGTGAAACACAGAGAAAGCCCTGTGATTATACAATGACTCATATTACGTAAATATGCAGAGCACTTTTCTGAAATGGTGGTTTAAAAAGGTGGTTTTAGTGTCTGACTGAAAGTCTGTCCTTTGTCCTAAGCAAATCCAAGGAACTTGTAAGGAGGTTTCTCTGACTTTGGCTTTTCTTTCCTTACTGTCTTGTTTTTTTTTGTTTTTTTCTTTTCCTTCAGTTCACTTTGTGAGAGAAAGGAGGACACATCTTTCACATTTTTCTTGGTCACTTCAAATCCCATCAATACCCTTCTGCCGAGCAGGGGTTTGAGGTGGTCCAGAACAATTTTCTATTCATCTTCCTTTCCTGTCCAAGCTGCTATCGACCTTCTTTCAATTCTTCTCTTTGATGATAGTTAACCTTGTCCCTTGCATGTTTCTCTGTCTGATTTCTGGCTTTTTAATAGGCACTTAGTTCTACAGTTTCTCTAGTGCGAGTTTGGTGCTTCAGTTCATTGGTGCAGCTTTCATCTCCTTTCTGATTGCACACTGTAATAACTTCCCATTTTGAAAGCAGAAACATTCTCTGGTTTTACTGTGCCAAGCTTCTGTGCTCCGCAGTTCTTACGGACAGTCCCAGTTCTTCATTGACAGAAGTATTTTCCTTTTCCCTCAGGTCTCCTTCTTTCCCAGTACTCTTTCTTGTACTGGGGCTCTCTCTCACATCCTGAAATAGAGATGAAGTTTTATTAGATTTCTTTAAGTTGCTACTAAAGCTGCTTCCAGAAGAGAAAGGGTAACAAAAGCCTGCTTATCTGAATTGGGATTCCCAAAGTTTCCTTAATATTTAGCACAGTCTCTTACCCACAACCAGCTAATTTTTAGCAGTGCAGAGCTGGTGAGTCACCCCCATTCCACGTTTCACCAGACATTTCCTTTGAGCTAAGCAAAGGTGAGCCAGAAGTGTGATAAATTTGTGTCTGTTGGAGACGGTTGAGTAAAATGGGGCATTTTTCTACAGATTGGGGGGAAAGTGCTTGTCATGATCTGCTAGGGAGCTGCTAAGGGAGCAGAGCCTGCCAAGGAGAGGTTCACCTGGGTGCTGCATCTGCAATGCCACATCTCTCAAATAACTTCCAAGGGTTTCCAAATTTTCTTCTATTTTACTTAGCAGCAAACCCATCTCTAGTCTTATCTCTCTGCCTAATTTCTACTTGAGCACTGACTTCTGAAATTAAGTTCTTTTTTTTCCTAAGTCTCATTGCTTGATGCAGTGGCAACTTTTCTTTTGGTTCTAGTGCTTCCCATAAAGCTCAGGAGTGCAAAGAAAGAGCTTCAGGCTAAGGCAGAATTGCTACCATTTTGTTTTTCTTAATCTATCGATCTGGATCCTTTAATGAAGACTAACACAGCGGGCCTCCTGCAGAGGTACTTCTTTAGTGACTTTCAAAATACAAAAGGCTCATTATCATGCAAAGTGGAAATCACTCTTTTATGCAGGGTAGAGTGTGTTGCTCTTTGTGTGCCACAGAGACCCACCAGTCCTACAGTAATTTGCACTCATCAGGGAAAAATCTTGTGTCTGCTGTGATGATGCGCTCAGAAGTTAAAAGTTTCTTGCAGGTCACTTTTAACTACCTTGCCTATTTATCTGGCAGGAGGATAATAGCAGATTGATGTTTTATAGGCAGTAGTCAGGGTGAAAAGAGCAGTCTAAACACCTGGTTATGAATATTTTTGGACATTTCATTTCTTATCTTTTTATTTCCACCTGCTACACTTTGATGGTTACAAAAGAAGTCGACACTTGTAAAGATGCTCCTTGAAGCACTTTATTCTTGTTTTCTGAAAATACCTTTGTAAGCAAGATTCACCAAAAAGGCAGGGTGGGCTCCTAGCATAACTAAGACTCTTTTCCACTTAGAGGTAAGTGGTTGTTTTTATCTCTTCTGTTTGTAAGAGTGGGCTTCATCCTGATAAAAACAGGTCACCTGCTCCATTGCTAAGTGTTCTTTTTAAAAGTAGCATCTATATAGAAAGTTTCATTGAATGGGTACCATAGCATCACCTGAGATTCCTATACCTCTAATCCTCAGGAGAGAACAGGGATTTTAATAATGCAGGTGTTTTATGAAAACTTAATGAGGCTGTCTGTCAAGAGTAAGGAAATACATTTGTTTACTCACTGAAACAATTTTCACAAATCAACTCACAAAGGTGCTTTGCTGTCCCTTTATATCAGTTTATCTTCCAACAATGTATCCCAGATAGGCAGAATGGAAGGATCTGTGCAGGGAAGCTTCTTCCAAGTTCCTATAAAATGTGCCATGCTTATAAGTGTTGTGAGATTAAAGTAAGATGGAGCAGAAACAGATGCACTTTTAAAAACTGAATAACTAAAAAACATCTTCATAACTGATTGAAGCTCTACTTTCCCCATGCTGTCTATTACTAATCTTCTCCCTTTGCTAAAAGCTTGAACCCCCATGACCTGATTTATAAATAGATCCCTCCCTCAGCCAATACTTATTTCAAGCCAGATTTTCCTACAGCTCCCAGGTTTTTGGCACACAGGCATTAGGATATTCAGAGGGACCTGTTGATACAACAACATTAAAGCCAATTGAAACATGCCACCCTATGCCAGAAGAGAATATAAACTCTTTGGGTCAAGCTTTTAGAAATAAATATATTTGATTGGCTCCCAAAGTATTGTCAATAGGTTTCAATGTGGGAACTGGCTGAACCAGAAAGCAAGTGTCTTGTCTCACAATGGATCTTGTCGCTCTTTGTAATCATCTTTCTGGGGAGAAAACTGTTTGTAGTGTTTCAACAGCTGAGTTTTGCCATGCAAAACGTTTTTTAATGCTTAAAGTGAAATCCAGCTTTTCCAGTGGACAAAGGTCTGACTAAGCCAGCCCAAGTGCCAGATACTAGATTGCTAGCTGTGGAATGTGGCAGCGTGCTGACTAAAAGGGTCAGGGCAAGTTATCATGTGAAAATACAGCCCCAAGTGATGAGGCATTCCTGCCAGGTTACAGCATGCACTTATTCTTCAGTAGTTTTGAAGGTTTTCCAGCATCCCCAGAGGACCAATGTCACTCTGACCTAATTTACATTGTCAACATAGCTCTTTGCCCAAAGAGTATGATTGCCAAGGAATACAGATGGCAAAGCCATGACAGAAGTCTAAATATTTTTCCAAAGATACATAAATTCCACACGGCTTGTCTGTGGAGGGAGCATTTCCCGTGTAAATCTCTCAAGTGTGACTAATTACTGTCACACTGTCTTCTTTGGAGATACAAAACTGACTCTAAAAAGAAGGGAGCTTTCTTTTGTTCACTCATTCAAGAGAGATTGTTGAAATTTGAAACATTTGGACCTTGTGGCTGGTAACAGATCTTAGCTGAGCAGTGCTGAGTGAGTTTGAGGGTGGCATCTGCTGGAGACTCAGCGTGCAGGGTGACAAAAACACAGAGTGAGCATCTCCCTGCAGGAGGGACCCCAGCCCCTTTTCTAAACACTTCTCTTGGTTTAGAAACACAATTCAGGGAGCAGGTATCCTACGAGGATGGTGAGACACTGAGGGATGCTTGCAGTCTCAGGCAGCTGTAATCTCAGTTCTCTGTCAGGCTCAGGAGCATAATCCCATCAAATACATTTGGAATAGCACAGGTCTACCAAGGTAAAAAAGATCCTTCCTTCAGGAGTTCAGATGTAGCTCCAGTCACTTTTGTGGTGTGTTTCTCTAAAATGAAGGTGGTCTAAAGCCTTTAAAAGAAAAGCCAAAGGCACTAGTGATGCTGATATTTTTTTTCCTCCAGAAAACCAATAAAAGGAGGAGTTTGTCTGAAATGTTTGTTTTTCACAGAAGGTACCTACAGAATTTTTTTTTTTATCTCAGCAAATTGCACCATTCCCACTTGGAATGCAGAATATGTAACAACTCTCCCATCATCTTGCTTTTTAAGAATTAATAAATACCACCATTTAGTACTTTCTATTTTGTGCCATCAACGCTTAAAATTCAGCAGATTGAATTTCACAGCAGGTTTGGTGTAAGCCTTTAATCTTAATAACGATCCCTTGATCTACCATGGTCCGTCCAACTTGGAGGTTGTTAGAGGTCCCTTCTGGGAGCTTTCCAGCTGTTTCTGTTTAGTTCATGTATATTTATTTACATGACTTTTTAACCCCATTTGGTAAGAGAAAAATAGGGTAGAATTTAGCTGCAACTACTGTTGATCATTTTCCAGAGAACTAAATACAGCAAGGGAAAAGCAACATATGGCACCATTTTCTTTACTGATCACTTATTATGTACTGTTGTGACCTCATCAGTGCCTTTGGCTGTACTGCTATAGGTTAAAGAAAAGGCTGGAGTATTTTTCCTCTTAAGCTTTCCGACAAAAGCAATTGTGACCTGGAGGTAATTTGTGCATGCATCACACCACACTGAAAAGAGCGTAATTTCTGTCTGGGAAAATGAAATAGACTTTTTAGTATTGTGTTTATAATTAGATTTTAAAATCTTATTTTTGTTAAGTTGGAACTCATCTTCCTGCATTGCTGTTACATTTGTGCTGAGAGCTCACATTTTCATCATGACAACCCTCCCGAATTCAGCTAACAGCTTTTTAGTTTAATATTAATGTTTTGCCTCTAACGCAAACTTTTAATATTAATATTTTGCCTCTAACCAGGATCTTGTGTAATTTCTAAATTTCTAAATATTACTTGTTCTGCTACTCTTTCATCAGAATAGTTCTGCTATTCTTGCAGAACTACTTGCAAAAAAAAAACCCTTGCAAAATTGCTTTGTCAAATTGCAGTCAAAGTGGTCATGTTGTTGTCAAAGTGGTAGTGTTGTTCAGCAGAGGATGGCTCAATGTGAGCTTGAATGAATAATTCTAAAAATACATGAATTAAAAATAATACATTCTAATAATTTGCATTAAAAAAAGGAAATATGGGGAATTTCAAGGAAGAAGTTGCAGAGGATACGAGGCAAATGCTCCTCTCAGTTATGCCAGAGTGGCTTTGTTGTCTCCCCAGTCCATCAGTGCCACTCTGTTGAGCTGCTTGTGGTAATTTGTCCCATGAAGATTAATGACCTGGGGAGAACAGAAGAAATTAGTTGGGTTTGATTTTTCAGACTGCCTAATTCAACTTATTCCTGTGCAGGATTTTGAAAGCACTGGACCAGCACTTCAAAATGCTGTATCATGGACATTGGAGGTAATTAGTGTCTGTATGTATGAAATTTTTAAAATGCTCTGATATGATAAACACATTAATTTCTGTGCTATTGATCACAAAAGCATTATGTAGTCAAGAGGTCAGGGCCCTGCTATGTGATCACATCCTGAGCTGTTCCAGGAAAAACCTGCTAGTTGTAAAGCAACATTAACTCTGGTGGCACTAAAAGAACAAAATATGGAATTTAGCTCCTTGTGCTCGGTGGCCTGGGGAGGGCATGGCCTGTGCAGCCATGAGCTCTGGCTGTCACTTGCCCACATGGAGTTACAATGCAATTTCTAACTGAATTATTAAGAATCAGCTACTTTTCATGTAAAGAGTGTGTTACATACCTGATCCATACAGTATTTTTATTTACTGACATTCAAGAAGTGATTTATATACTGACATTCTTACTCTCATTTGGTAAGGAAGTTTTCTTTCTTTTCTTTTTTTTTTTTCTGGTGTGTGCTGAAAATGAAACAGATCCTCTGCTGTTGGAATAAAATGAATCAGGAAAAAACCCCAAAGAATACCTATGAAATCTGCACAGAGAAAAAGGTTCATAATTCTTCGATATGCAGCTTGATATTCTGTGAGCTACTGACCTTTCTTGCATTATTAAAGATGCCTTGACTAATATTGCATAGTGTCTCTGGCAGATTTTGATGGTAATGTGCTCTGGAGAGTCTTCCATAGGCAAAAATTGCTAGCAGGACTAGGACAGGAGAGCTTCAAAAGCCTGAATTTGAAATATGTCACTTGAACTATATATTCTGTGTACTCAGGTGTAAGCATGGGGAATAACTTAATTGAGGAGTAAGAAAAAAATCTTGTAAAGAAACTGCCGGAGTGTACAGAGGGCTATGGAAATAACACTGAGGAAAAAAAAATGGTACTTTGCTAATTACCTCTGCTACAGTGGTGTTAGCCACACATTCAACACCCTTACAAAAATAATCACTACTGGATGAAATGAAAAAATTCAATTCTTACTCTTGTGCCTGAGGATATGGTATTGCATCCTAGAATATAAAATTACATGGGTACATAGAAAAATGATAATGGTATTCAAGTTCAAACTGAAAATGAGATTTTGAGGTTTGTATTTAATTGTATTCAAATCTTTAATGATGTTTTCCTGATATTTTCAAGAAAAATCCACGATTTGCAATTTTGTTTCCTGATAAGTGAAATAAAAGAAGGTGAATTCCTGCAAAAATCCATGTTGCAGATACAGTCCAGAACCTACTTTTGGGGAACAGATCCAGAGACATGGTACTAAATACCATGAAAGCTCTGAGATTTGACCTTGATGTTCTTTGTCCTAAAAAGCCCTTTTACAGAGCGAGCCATCCTCTGGGCAGTTGCTGAGCTGCTGTTGAGCTATTTCCAATCTGGCACAAGAGGCTGATGCCAAAACAAACGTGGTGAAAGAGAGCAGGACAAACCCGGGGAGCAGCTCCCTCTGATGTGTGCAGACAGTTCTAAAAGCCTGGCTGCAGCTGTGGGCTGGACAGTCTGGGGTCCAGGTAAGGACCTGCTGAGGAACAACCTCTGTAAGGAACAGACACCTCTGTGAGGTGTCCAGGTAAAGGACATGGTGAGGAACAACCTCTGTAAGGAACAGACACCTCTGTGAGGTGTCCAGGTAAAGGACATGGTGAGGAACAACCTCTGTAGGTGCTGGAAAAGTGGCAGGAGAGGCTGCTTGATGCTTGGGTTGAGTTTAAAAACGCAACAGGAGACACGGCAGCTCTGCAGGAAGGGATGTGCAGCGCAGGGATTGTGCAGCACAGGGATTAAAGCTGCACTCAGAGATTTGGGAATAAAAGGCTCTGCAGGTGAGCAGTTTGACAGGTCATTAATTGAGCAGAGGGGGAGCATCCCCAGGAGATGCAGAGGAGCAGGTCAGGGAGGCTGGTGCTGGAGGAATGTGTGGATGGCATTGCACAGCTCTCTGACAAAGACTGGTTGAACTTTATGGCTCCCTCACACAAACGTGGTTGCCAATTTCTTGAGCAATTTATGTAATTTTACTGATGAAACTGTGACTGTGGGTAGATAAGTGGTCTGTTCATATTCCACCCCAAATCATGCAAATGAGTGTCAAACCCTGAAAACACACTTTATCAATTTCAATCTTGCATAATTATTAATAAATTTGCTTAACTGTGGGAGAGTGATGAATGTATTTTATAGCATGTTTACAAAACATTTTAGACTGTTTAGCTGAGGTTATTGCATTGCCATGGTGCTGTTTGGGGAATGCAAGGCACTACAGCGTGAGGGATATTATAATCCCTCATTTATACCCTTGCAGATCCTGCCATAAGTGTCCGTGTTGTTTGAGGCATTAGCCCTGGCTAACTTAGCAGGTGCACTCACCATATGTCAGAGCCCTGTAACTGATCACAGACATATGTGCAAAAATTAGCAATAAAGCAATGTGAAGGCTGTAGTGGCTATAGTGTAGATTTAATCCTCTGCTGTGCTGGGCTTATTGTCTCTGCTGTGCCAAAGCATCTAAACGTGTGTTTAGCTTCGAGCCTGTCATCAGTCCTAAAAAAGTCAATGCAAAACTCAAGCCTTAAATACTCTGGACAGTAAACATTAAACACTGAGAAGGAAAAAAATATATTGACTACAGGATTTTTCTCCCAACACATTCAGCCACTTTGTTTGCCTTACGTGCAGTTCTTTAGGTACTGCCTCTGTTCTTTACATCACCCAGAGGCATTGAGGCATTTGCCCTCAGTGTGCTGAACAAAGAATAAAGAAGAATCCCTGCTCTGAATTGTTTAAGTCTAAAAAAAAATATGAAACTAGTAGCATACCTGACTTCTAATTCTGCTGGCTGGACTGAGTGCAAGAAGCACACATGGGCCTTGCGTCCTCATTCTCCCTTCTGTTTTTTGGGGACATTTTGAAATTTCCCATCATGTCTTCTGCCATGGGCACAGGGGACCACAGCCTCCTTTTGCTCTTCTTTCCCCATTTCCATACTGCAGCTCTCAGCTTTCTGCATGTATTTCATTTTTCAGCTGCTCCCAGGGTGGCAAGGATGAGGTGGGACTCTTGTGCCAAACAGTCCTGTGACGTGTAAGGCACTAATAACTTCCTTTTGTTGTGGTTCCACATGTAAAATGTCTGCAGGGACACAGATGGATTTTGGTTTTCTATTTCATTAGTTTGTTTCCCTCCATTTTCTGTAAAATCAAATTGATTCTTCTGTGCCATGCTCACTGCAATCCCAGAAATATGGGCCCTCATCAACTGCCAGGTGTAAAGTTTCTACATTACATTTAAGTAGAAAAATGCAGTAGAAGAGAGCACGAGACCTTGCAACTTTTGCAGTGCTAATGGACCAGTTATGTGACTGGTGACAAGGACGTGGATCATTTGTTTTGTTCTTTGATTTAATCTACTTCCAAACCTCTCCTGAAACATACGAAGGTAAAAGGAAAAAAAAAATCAAAGGCATTTTTATTGTTCCTTTGCAAGGACTGTAAATCTTGCTGAGTTTCTAGCTAAGACTGCTGTGATTTATACCTGTGTAGAAGTTTAAGTTGAATTTGATGAGAAAAGGCCTGATTTTACTCCCTTGCTAGCAGAAGACTTAATCTATGCAAGGCAAGGTAAGCTGATTCACATAAATAAGTTTGTGATGAAACCATAATTCATAATTGAACCAATTAATAGTCTTTTTAAACAAACCAACCAAAAAAGACCTTGCAGATAGAGTTGGATATTAGCAATATTAATCTGAATTTCAACCAGTGAAAATGACAAGCACAAAGAAGTAGTGGGAACAAAAGCCGCATTTCTCACTATTATAGCAAGCAGAAATTTTGGGAGAGTGTGTAACTGAGCTGGAGAGGCTCCTTGTGAAAGAACTGCAACAGGTGCTGAGTGTTCCTGTCAATGGGAAAGATGGTGTTTGCTGAAGGCAGCTCTTACTTGTTTGATAATTTTTCAGACCATATGACAAGCACTGCACAGTGCATTGTTAAAAGCCTACACAATTAGAGATGCTAAAATGCTTTGGTCAGATCTTTGTCCTCATAATTAAACATGCATGATGGTAATCGATGTGTAATGATAATGAATAAAAGCCAATAGAAGGACTGCTATTAGGGCTTTTTAATTTGCTGTTTGTTTGTGTGTCTGTTATGGGATTTACTTTTAAGGAGAACAGTATCTTATTATTTAAGCCATTTTACTAGATAGCACTTGCTATAAATGATAGAATTATAAAAACAGCATTGTGCAGTTAGATGATTGATTAATTTATTAGTTCAAAGATAAGTTTGTACTTCTGTTTTCAATTTAATGGGAATCTAGAGAAAATGTTTTCTCAGCATGTTACCAGTTCTTAATTACCAGCTTCTTGATCTCTGATGATATGAAAATCTTGAAATCAAAATATTTTTCAAATGTTCTCAGTGCTTTTAATTCTGCTCTGTACCAGCCTGTGTTAATATGCTTATTAGAAACTCAGTTTTGTGCAGTTTTATGGGAACTTTCAGGTGTGTAGAGAAAGTAACTAAAGCAGACCAGATTATACAATTGTGTGTTTTGATGCAGAGAAATGAGTACAAAGAATTTAGCATCACTGACACGAGTTACCCCAAGCATTGTGATGTCCTTCCATGACTATCAGTGACCTACTGATGCTTTGTAGCTCATTGCAGGCAAGACTGGTATCAGAATGAATTTTGGAAACACAGTGTTTCTGAATCAAGAGAATTTTATTAAAGGTTCCTTGTAGAAGGAAAGATGCCAATTTATCCTGAGTATGAGCTAAGCAATTTCTACAATTTTAGGCC
Organism: Onychostruthus taczanowskii; assembly: GCF_017590055.1. Classification (NCBI taxonomy): domain Eukaryota; kingdom Metazoa; phylum Chordata; class Aves; order Passeriformes; family Passeridae; genus Onychostruthus; species Onychostruthus taczanowskii. The sequence continues at coordinate 5,047,182 of NW_024498462.1, forward strand.
AATTGGAAGCCTAAGATTTGACCAGATTGAATTTGCATTTTTTCTTTTGGCTTTGATCTTTTGCCCACAATAAAAGCTGCTTTTCAGGGCAATATGAGACCATGTCAAATTCTGTGTTATGTGAAGAAGCAACACTTTTTGGATGTGTGCTGCTTCCATGCATGTGTCATCTAGAAATTGCCTGTCTGGAATACACCAGATGCAATAAGGAGCAGGATGACTTGGATAAAGTAAATCAAGAGCAGAGTAGGTGACCTCTCTGAATTGTATTGCATACATTTCCACATGATGACTTTATGGAAATCCAAGAAGTGGCAGCAGCTATGGGAGAGTGGAAGAAGTGTGGGAAGAGGGAAAGAGGGAAACTTCCTGGGCTTTAATAGAGAAAAGTAGAAGCAAAGAAAAAAAAAAAAAGCAAAAAGGTACAGATCATCTGTGGGGTAAGAAAGGCAGTACCGTGTAAAAAATTGCACAAGGCAGGGACTTTTCTGGGATTTTGGACAGTTCTTAAAGCCATGGGTGTTGTGGACGTCCCAACCCTGAGAGAGTTCAAAGTCAGATTGGAAAAAGCCTTGAGGAGCCTGATCTAGTGGGAGGTGTCCCTGTCCATGGCAGGGGGGGTGGGACTAGAGATCTGTAAGGTCCATTCCAATCCCTTTCTATGATACCATGCATCCTGTAAATCTACAATGAGGAAGTAACTTTGCACTGCTAAAATATTTGGTTTTTCTATGGTTCCATGCATCATGTAAATCTCCTACAATGAGGAAGTAACTTTGCACTGCTAAAATATTTGGTGATGACAAGCCTGGAAGGCAGAATGGAAAGAACACATGCCAAAAGCAAAACAGTGCAAGTCTTGGTTCTGCACTGTGAACTGACTGGATTGCACTGGGACAAGGTGCAGGAGATTGTGTCAGAGACAGCCTGTGCTGACCCTGGGAATTCCTGAGTCACCCCACAGAGACAGCGGGGTAGACCTGGCAAGTCTGGGAGCCTTTCCTGTGTCATTCTTGGCAACAGCCCCCAAAAGGGGGACAGCACAGCAGGGCAGTGATGTACAGGAGGTGTCCTGGGCTGCACCTGCTCAAGGACTGTTCAAGCAGCACAGGAGGGGGTTCAGCCCTGCCCTCACCTGCCACAGGTCAGGTCACACCTGAGGAGTTCTGTCCAGTTCAGTACTGAGCTAAGGACATGCTGTGGCATACGAAAAGTCAAAGTTCTATAAACCAGCTAAAAACCACAGCCAACTTTGTTCCTGCACAGACACACCAGCTTTTGTCTGCATGGCATGCTTCTGCCTTCCCATGGGCATGGAGATCTTTTAAAATGAGAAATGCAAAAATAAGATACATGACAAATACTAGAGGCTACTGACTGCTACGAACTTTGCCTGAGGGTGATTTCCACAGGGCTTGCCAGGAGAGGTCTGCCTTCAGCTGCTCAGATTTTCAAAATTTAAGTCTTGCCTGCAATGAGCTACAAAGCATCTGTGGTAAATGAAGCAGTGGGATAGCACTCCCAGGGATGAAAATATCGATGTGGGTGCATCTGGGCTGTCATTCTGTTATGGTTTCTGCTTCAGCATGAGACCTTGATTGTGCGCACCTTTGAAGTGCTGCTTTTGTGCCTTGCATGCAGCCTTAGCAGCAAACTGCCTGCCCTCCAGATCAGACTGTGGCCCAGGTCAGGTCAGACATGGAAGGACATTGGAATGCTTGGGGTAACTCGTGTTCCTCTACCTCTTCCCTGACCCCTGCTTCCAGGCATCCTGTGGCCCTGGAAGCCCTCCTAGCTTATGAGAAATAGATAGCGTAGTAAAAAGTAACAAACCTTGGAAATTATATTTCTTCAGTATTGGAGCTTTATTGAGTTATTTCGGTGTCACACCTTTCTACTTACCCTTTTCCATGGTGCAAATCCTTTTCAAGGAAAGAGACAAAAGGGAGCCTTTATTGTGCTTGATTAAGAGAGGTGCTTTGGAGAATGTCACTAAAACTATGGGTGTTCTGATTTTTTAATTGTTGTTTTAAGCATATTTCTTTATGCCTCCAACCAGCTTGGCTCTTTGAGAAATATCTGGGCCTCTTGCTCTGCAATAATTTATAGGCAGCTCCATCAAAAGAGAGATCTTGGAATGCCAATAATCTATTCTCTCTTCACTGTGGGCAGCCAGTGCTGATGGGTTAGAGCTGGTCTCTTTGTGTCATTGCAAAATGGGACTCAGGACACTGAGATAGCCCTAGAGTTCACCTGATTAATTCTCACCCACCCCCCCACCCACCCCAATCTACAGAGAGTTTTCTTTCTTGTTTAGGCCTAGACTAACAAGAGTTAGTCCTTTGAGTCCTTGTCAGTGGACTGAAAAGGAAAAGAAGCAGGAGTAAAATGCTGTCCTCTCTTTAGACTGCTAACTGAAAGCGAGAAAGTGCTGGAAATTTGTTCTTAAGAGTCTGGTGCAAATACCAGTTTATATGAAAATGTGTTGATGTTCTCTAATATTGAACTTACAGAATGGATCCTTCTGGAAATACACGTCTTATATTTGTATTTTTGTTCTGGTTTCTAGCTAGAAGAGGGTCTATTTAGCAATTGTGATAATGAATTAAAAGATTAGTTCTCCAAAACTGTGAGCAGAACAACTGTATACTCACCCTCTGAGAAGTGTAGTCAGAGTTTTATCTGCTAACTGATTTGTATTAATGTCACATTCAACCCTGTAGCCAGCAAACTATGAGCCCATCCCCTTATTTTTATGTACAGCCAGGAATAGAGGGGTAGAGAATGATCTTCATACAAACAAGAAGATAAAGAGATTGCCATGGTGAGAAAATGCTGCAGGAGCTGGAATGGCTGTGTCATTGAAGCCAGCATTGATCTAACCCTTTTTATTTTTTTTTTTTCCAAAGGACTAACTGAAAGTGAGTTGCAAAAGAAAATCAATTCTGAGAATCATTAGGGTTGGAAGGAACCTCTCCTGGGTCGCACAGTCCATCACTCCTATGATTGTTCCTAAACCAACTCTAACAACTGGGTATCTACTCATATTTTTTATGATGCCTCTACATTTTTCTTTGGCTGGTTGCAACAATAATATTAAAACAAACATTCTTTTAGAAAAGAAACATTGCAAAGCAAGCCCTTGGGTGCATTTTAGCTGACAGATAATCTTCAAGGCTCATTTACTTTAAAAAAGTTACAGTACTCAGATGTCAATGTGTATTCGTCTTCGTGGGTGGCAGGAAAATTAGAAATTTTACTGCCTCTTTTTGTTTTTGTGAGTGGGTCTTTCTTAGGCTCTCTGAACAAACTCTGAGTTTTAAATGAATGTCTAAATCTCCAGTGCTCTTGAAAGAATTAAGCTGTTTGTGGGTTTAGTGCATGACAGATAAGAATCACAGAATCCCAGAATGGGTTGGGTTGAAAGGCACCTTAGGGACCATCCAGCTCCACTCCTCCTGCCATGGGCAGGGGTGCCACCCACTGGGTCAGGCTTGAACACTTCCAGGGATTGGCATCCACAGCTCTCTGGGCAACTTGTTCCACTCCCTGACTACCTAACAGCAGGAATAACAACCACCAGCAGCTATGCAGTTCTCTAATGAGAGCTTATTTGGCTCTCTCTGTCCTTTGGCATTGGAATGGCATTCTTTGTTGTGGTAGCAAGTCAGGAAGAATGGGCAATTTCCCCATCTTGGACTTCACCATTTTGGAGCAGTGAAAGAGTGAACCCAGAGAGGACTTTGGGGGTTATGGTGTGAGCACTCTCATAGCACTGCACATTCATCCCTTTATTTCTCTCCAGATACTTCCAGAGACAGAACATAAAATAATTCAGTAATAACCTAATGCTTTGCCCTAATCTGGCATCTCACACTTTCATGATTTAGAAAAGAGGCAGTGAAATTATAATATCAAGAAAACTCCTGCATAGCGCTTTACTTTAGTTGCATAATTTTGCAACAGCAATTACCTCAGCTACAAATTTAATTTAAAAACTCTTTGAAAGCACAGTCTCTCTTATCACAAAATATACTTGAAATCAATGAAGGATGATTTCATTCCAGGTCTAAAGATACTATTTAATAACCAGGAAAGAAACCTGCACACAGACACATGCTCTTACTTGTTAATAAATTCTGCTGTGCCAATTACAAATTTTGACGTCCATGAATTCATTTACTTGTGGAAAAACATGAATTATAAACAATATTTGCTGACTTAATGCAGTTGAATTCTTGCACCTAGCTAGAAAATAGACAGGAATTCTTGAAAATTATCCTAATCATGATGCTATTAAGTAAGATGCAGAGAACATACTCTGATAAACATCACAGTGACTGCCTACCATTATCTTATATTTTCCTTCAAGATTCATGGTATCTTAGCAACCATATAGGCCTGATAACCTCTAATGGCTCTAAAAATGATGCACTTGGAATCTATCACTTAAGGCCTGATGCTCAAGTAATGACACTCTTTTCTTTGATGGCAGATCTCAAGTCAAATAAATACAGGAACTGGAGCTGCTTTCTTTGTCTGGATATTCATAATTTTCGTGGTTACTCAGAATGAGCAAGGAAAGGACTCTGTAATCCAGGCTTAATCAGTATAGATTTTTGGATAGACATTCATACCTTAATTAACTATATGGATTCAAAAGAATGTCAAAAGAGCAGTGGGTTATTGACTGTCAAAGAGTGGTGTTTGTGCATTACTTGGGGGCATGAGAAGGGCACTCTCTTATCAGACTGAGGGAAAATGTACAGGTTTGGCAACAGTGCCTGCATATGTGGGTGTTGCTGAGTGGGCTGTGCAGCTGCTGTGTGCCTGGTCCTTACTGATGGGTCCTGGGGCACTGTAGCTGTGGAGATAATGTCTTGATGTGTTAGTGTCCCTGTATCATCAAGAAAACAGGGTAGAAATTAACTGTGGGAGGCAGGGTGGCTCTGTTAATGTGATTCAAATTTCTGCCAGTAGCCACTTGTTCTTAAAATTGGGGAATTTAGTCAGGTAGGATTTGTTCCTGTTCCCTTCTGGATTTTTGGTATTTGTAGAATTAGGTACTATTGCACTAATTAAGTCAGAGCTAAAGCATAAAGTTCTGCTCTGGACTTCATGCAGGGGATCCCTGTTCCAGGGTCTGGGACAAGGGCTCAGAGGTGAGGACAAGGCGTGTCCAAATACTGCAGCCACTGCAGCCAGCTCTGTGTGCTTGTCACAGCACAGAAGTTAGCACAAGAGGACTCCAGAAGCCAGGTAGCATGAAACTATCCCTGTCCTGTCTGGAAAGAAAACTGGTGATGGTTTGGGCACTGGATAAATGTTTGCAAAGAGTGGGATTCCTTGCCTGAGGTATATCTAAGACCAAGAGTTCACTAAAGGTGTTTTTTCTGGACATATTGTGGATTAGTACACTCAGAGGAGAGGAGGGCTCACTGATGGTGGAAGTGCTGCTGAGCTGAATCTGAACTGCCACTGTCAGGAGGGAATGGAGCTGGAGACACACACAAAGTAAGTCACAGGCTATCAGAGCTGTGCCAGCACCGCCAGGGAGCCCCAGAACCCTCTGTCAAAGACTAACACCTCGGGAAATTACACCTGAAATCCCCAGGGCTGAGGAACAGAAGCTTTTGTCTTTTGGAGTAGTTTTCTCTTACCATGATGAATATTATCCAAATAAAAACTGCAGAATCAGAGGTATTGTCAAGCTTCAGAATAGGGAGCTGAATGTCAATGACACTTACTGACTATGCTGGTATAATTCCATCAGATGCTGAGCAGACAACATTTACATTTAAAAATACAAGTAATCAATGTATGTTAATGTATGCCCTTCATGCATTCTGCATTGAAGCATTTTACCAGACACTTTAAACAGCCTTGCTCTTGCAGGGGAAAAACCTTTCAGAAACATACCAGGTTTCTCAGGTTTGGGAAAGAGACAAAAACCAAACAAATCACAGATGTTTCAAAATATTTTCTGTACCAGGTCCTGTCCTCTGCACAGCACTAATGCCTTGTCTGTATGGTGAAAACTGCTCTAACTTTGCACTTAAAAATTCTTTAGCCTCTTTTTGTAAGGTGTATGTCAACAGTGCATGTATAGAAAAAGGCACAGGGGAGGCACAAATTGCAGCAGCTACCCAACACACAGAGTCCCTAAGGAAACTGTGCTTGTAGTTGTCTTTAAGCCTTGCAAATGTTATCACTTTGCAAATATGTTTATCAAAATGCTGATGAAGAATTCACTACCATAATTCCAAATTAAAGAGACACCTGCCACGATCCTGTTAGTAAAACCTGACATATGTCTGTGTTACTTTCAGGTACGTGGGCAAACAATTACATTAGAGCAGGAGGAGGCAGGGTGTGAATTTGTGAGAACTCAAAGCAGCTGTTTGTGTGCAGGTTTCTGCCTCGTTGTGAGTGCAAAGCAAAAGGAGAGCACTAAAAGCATTGCTCTAGGAAAGATACATGACTGATATCACCCCAGGGTGGGTTGGGGTAACAGCTTGCACCTGGAGATGGTATAGAGGTGCTCTCATCTGTTCATGTCAGAACTTAGCATCTCTGTGAGCCATAATTCTGTAAGAATTATTAAAGTAAAAATTCTGTCAATGTATGATATGAAACAAAGTGCTGCAGGCTTTTTTTGAGTTCATTGTTGTCTCCAAATGATTGCCTGTACCTCAGTTGGTTTCATCCCTTCCAGAGCTTATCAGCACATTCATAATTGATAGCTCCCCATTCTGCCTTGGGTAGAAACACACAGGCCCTCTCAGGAAAGATATCACTGGGAACTTGGATCTGAGGACAAAATTCCTTTGTTGCAAAGCATGGGGAGTGGGATCTGTGGCTGCTGGTCCTAGTTAAGAGTGTTTGGCTGTTCTCTGGCCAGTGTCAGCAACTTTTGTACATCCCAGTCCCTGTGATATCTTAAGTTTCAGCTTTCATGTTTTCCAGATTCTGTACTGCCTTAGTTCATAACTCTGAACTTCATATAAGGTGTTCACAAGTTCTCTTCACAGTTTAGTCAGACAAAACAATCCTTTTCCAGCCTGAGAACCAAGGACAAGGTTACAGCTTCAGGCCCAAAAGATACAAACAGCAGTGAACTGAGGAGAGCAGTCTGGGAGGATGGGACTGCAGAACCTGGAGCTGTAATTGGACAATTAACCCCAATATGGAAATGGACCAAAACTTATAAAAGTGTGACAACTCCTGACGCAGGGTCCATCTTGGGTGTAGCCGCAGCTGCGCTCTTGTACTGCCCAAGGTGTATCCTTTGAAGGCCTTTTAATAAATCCCTACTTTATTTCTTTAACACTGTCTAGCCTCTGATCCAGGTAGCCTCACAAGGCTGTGGAAAAGAACTAAATTATCTTAGTTTGGGTTTTGGGTTTTTTTTTTTAATTTTCCAAAAGATTGAGGTTTTTTACACTAAGTGAAAAATTTCTCCCACTGTTTGATCAGCTCCAATAGGGTCTTAAAAGCCTTGTAAATGGATGTTGAGGCTTGTTTAAAAAATCCCACAAAAATGCTTTAAGTGGGCCCATGACAGACTGACTTCACCCTTCATGATGAGAATTTCAGAGTTTATACATTTTGGTGAGACATCCCACCGTTTTATTCTCAGAAGCTCTGCTGACAAAAACACCTTCGCTGAGCAGTTATGTATTGACAGCCAGAGAATGTTTCAGATTTTACATGAAAGAAGCCTAATTTCTCACATGAATCCTCACATGAGGAATATTTGAGCTATCATGCAATTATGATATAAAGTTTAGAGACTGAGTTACAGGATGCCTTAAAAAAACCCCAGAAACCAGCTGCACTGTCAAAAATTCATCAGCAGTCCCTTCTGTGTAGCACACTTTCCAAGAGACAAGTGAAAAACTGTCAAAACCAAATGAAGACTCCTTAGTTACAACAGCTATTCAAGATCCAATTTATTGTTTCTTACACATTTCCCTTCCTGTAAACCACTCTTCTCATGCTTTCTTCCAGTAAATGAGATGTGCATAATTCAGTCTTATTAGAGAATTGATCCCTTTCATGCAAAAAAAATTCTTCTGAATGTTAGGGGAGGAAAAACCCAATTGTACTAATTTCATAATACTTTGTGTAACATTCCCAGCTTTCCCTGGATGTGCTGAGATAAGCTGATAGGAACCCAGATCACATCAGATTTCTAATAATGTTCTTAATTAAATGCATCCACATGTACATTTTTCTGTGCTCTAGGTGTAAATCCCTTATTTAGAAGCTTCACATCCCAAATTTTTCATTTCTAACTAAATAATTTTGGGCATTTTCCTCTCTTTCTTGCACTGGTATATATTTGGAATAGATTTCTTCAAGCAAATAGTATTATGCTGGAAAATTAGTATGTTGACAAGAGGAGAAATAGTGCAGTCATTGAGTTTTATGATGTTATATTTTAAAATGACACATTTGTATGTTATGGGGTGACAGAAATGCAGATTAGAAACTCAACAGAAATGCTTTTTATTTTTTTTTATTTTTTATTTTTTTTTTTAATAAATACTGAAGTATTTCTGCCACAAATCTTCTGATGGAATAAGTGGATAAAGCATTCCTGATTTCAACAGCCCCTTAAAGTTCTGACCTGAGATTTTTACTTCTAATCAGTTTTGGGCTCTGTGACTCTGGGTGACTTCCTGTTGCATGTATTCCTTGCAGACTGAAGATTTTACAGGAAGTGTAATCCAGTGGGGATTGATATTGGGCCTGATACTATTTATTGTCATCATAAATAATCTGGAAAATGTGATAAAGTGCATTCTGAATTTGCTGGTGATGCCAAACTGAGTGGGGAAGCTGATGTTTGGAAGGGAGAGTCACCTGCAGGAGGACCTGGACAGGGTGGGGAAGTGGAGCAACAAGAAGCACAGGAGGTTCAAGGAGCACAAGCCTGAGCTACAGACAGGGATAAGGAATTCTCAGCCTCCTCCTGGTTGCTGCTGCTCCTTGCATTCTGCTGGAGCTCTTTCAGGAAGGGCACTTTTCTGATTGCAGCAGGTGCTGCAAGCTCAGAATCAGTCATGTGAGCTTTGCCCGAGGGGGATCAGTGGTGGTGGAGCATCTAATGAAAAAAATAACGGCAATTGTAACAACAGAACTGAGGAAAATTAGGTTTTTCGCAAAACATATCTTTTATTTGAGCTATATATTTGCTTTTTGCCTGATGTTTTTTAGTTGAAGTCACAGCAATAGGTACAAGGGATTGCTGGGAAACCATATTAATTAAAACTGGCCCTTTTTTTTTTAAAAATGGAATTCAGAGAGCAAGCTGTCCTTGATGATTAAAATAGTGAGTAATGACACAAATTAGTTTGAGACCCATTAGTGAGTCTCTTAAAGGATATTGTATTGTCTAAGATTTTTTTTTTTTTTCAGCTGGCTGTTTGTTTGGCTTCTTTTTTCTTCAACTTTGAAAATTACATTGCCTGAATATTTCATTCTTAGCAAAACATTGGGATTGACCACTGCAGGTGACTCAGTAAGTTACCTGGCAATTGCCAACAATTTGTCTTTTTCCTTTTTTTACCAGAAAGAAGTTAATATCATCCAGGAACTTTCTGCCTGGTTGTGTGCATTTCTGTAACAATTAATTTCTTTATGAGCCGAAGGAAGAATTATAATAAATGTTTTTTAGAATTGGATTATTTCCTTTTTCTCCTTGCGAGAAATATTTTACTCTATCACATGCACAGTTTGAGTTTTTCCTTTCACTCCAGCCCATTGCTGCAGATTGCAAGCCCACCTGTTTTTTCATTGCAAGATTTTGCAAGACTGCTGAAATGATCAGGGCTAAAAAGAAAAGAGAAATTAAAACCTAACCCATTGAAAATTCCAAGAATTTTAATTTTAATTTTGTGTTATTCTTATGCCATTTGCTGATGTGCGATTCTTGTACCACTTTGGGATGCTAACTTTTATTTATACTTGCCATTAATATACACTTGACCAAATACATGGTTAGCCTCTAAATTTTTTCTGGTTTGTCTTTCATTTCTCTCCTCCCTGGGAAAGATAGCAGTAATAATAAGCTTATCAAACTTCATGTTCAGCTTTGATATTTTATTGCAGATGAAATTTGATGAAATATCACCTGCATTCTTCAGCAAAGCAGCAGAGAGATGGCCAGAACTGACAGGGAGAAGTGTGTTTGCAGCCATCTGAAATAAGTATTTAATTGTCTGGATTGAGTCAGTGCCAGATAGGGATCTGGAAAAACAGCTGAATCCAAATTTCACAGCTGAGTTGCTTCTTTGATTATACACCATAGTAGAGTCGGTCACACGCCCCTTGCTTTACCATTGGCTTATTCAGGAATTCCTGCTGCAAATATGTGGCAGTGTTTTTATTTTGCATGACATTTGGATTAAATTCATTGAGGAGCCCAGAAACTTCTGGAAATATTGTTTGTTTTCATTATTTGGAAATGAAATTATTTCTGTTACTTTCTCTAGCCTAGCAAAAACAATGCATGCATCAGGTATGCTACAGTTACAATGCTGGGGAAATCTTTTCTCATCTCACTCATGAGGTTTTTCTTTCTGATGCTTCCTCTTTGCATCTCTATTCACACCCATCTCTCATTAAAATACACAGGGGAAAATTTGTGAGAATCTTACAGAAGTTGTCTTTTGATATAGTGATAGATACTGCCCAGAGATGAGATTCAGTGAGAACATGAAACCAGAAATTCCTGTAAATAAGAACAGAAAATAAATAGCCTAATTGGATCTGTTTCCTCATTGTGGTGGGTCCCTTCCCAGAAAAGCTCCTTTTGCTTGCCTTAGTGGAGCTGAGATGGTTGGAGACAGCAATTAACAGAAGCTGATAAATGAAATGGTGTCTACCACTTGGGATAGAACATTTCCTGAATAATGATCCCTTCCTCCGGGGAGGTTTGCACAATGGTGTCTCATGGTGGATTGCAGATATGCCTGGTGATGGTCTTCCCTTGGCTCGTGGCCACAGGGAATGTCCCAGGTGGGTGAAGCTGCCATTGGTGCTCTGGGCTCTCCTGTTTAAAGGGGACACCTGCTAATTAACTCCTTTTAATTTGTGTGGATTTGTGGAGTACAGGGAGAACTTTTTCTAGCTATGACCTTGGTTTTAGCAGTGCCAGTTACTGCTGCTACCCTGATGTCCTGTTGATCTGTTCTGGGCTGCTGGGGCCACCGAGGTGCTGGGAAGGGTGCCTGGGAGTGGCTGACTCCAGGAGCACTGCAAGCATGGGGACATATTTATTTTTTGCTTCTATTTGCAGGAATTTCCCCCTTTCTGTTTATTCTCACTGGAAATATATTTTTAAAAATTATGCAATGTAAAAGACACAGCTTTTAATTTCCCATCCTCTTTGTCCTCAATAGCATTTCTTAGTGCTGCTACTATGTAAATGGTTACCAAGTGAATAACTACTCTCATAAATAGTCACAGGCAGAAATTGCTTTCACTGCATATGCTAATAGATAGTGGGTCTTATTAGTAGGGCTTATTAATTGGCTTGGTGTCTTAATTAAATTGGTGTGCCAGTGAGTGGAAAAATAAATCCTTGTTAGGCCAGTGGATTCCTTATTATACCTTCAAGTAATTCTTTATGTCCAGAAAACTTCAGAAACAGTGACTAGGGCTCCAATACTGCTGAGATATTTCTCAGAGGCTGTATCACATGCTTTCCAGAGGGAAGCAAAGAAACAAACCTGGTGTTTCATTTCAAATTTGGATGATCCCTCTTTGCCAGTCCTACACATAAATAATGTATTTCAGTCATCCTTGACAACAGGGCCCAACTTTCCCCTTCAAAATCTTTGTGTTTCCTGGGGTACTTTAGATGTAGGGGAAACAGAGGGAGCACATTTGAGCCGTGTGTCACTGGGAGAAGATGGTGGAGTGCCAGCATTAGCTGCAGGTGTGCTGTGGTGGTTGGCTATTCCAAGCAACATTACATTCCTGTAGAAAATATTACAATAGTTTCATGCCAGTGGTAACTTAGTGAAAAAAAAAACAACAACAAAACCATTATTTTTGTATCTGATACTACATATCCTTCCTGTGGGTTAAGACGTTGCTTGTGTCTGGAATTATCTGCATCTCTGATAAGTTGGTTTTGACATATAATTCTCTATTTTTTTCTTTCTCTCTTTGTCTCATTTAGAAATATGCAAAATGTGCAGTTTTACTGCAGTGTAAGCCAAAAGCATAATTCATGTTGCACACATATAATTTGATTTCAAAAGATTATCTCTAGTACTGGCAAAACATCAGCAAGCCAGGCTGCACTGAGATACAAAAATCACACACTAAAATCATCTGGGGTGTTTGGGTGAAGTCAGCACCCATTCTTTAATGCCAGGTCTTATTTGTTTCTCTCTTTTTTATTATTATTTTGTTTTTTATTTTTTTAACGTAAAAACCCAGTGTTTTGAACTTTTTTTCTTCAGCATTGACTTTTCTGCATTTTCCTGCTCCTGATGCTTGGCTCTCCCTGGTGTCAGTGGGAGGTGTGCAGATGGAAGGGAGCCTCTCCGAGGCCATCCCCAGCATAAGAGAATATGCTCCCTTCTCTCCTTGACTGCAGCTCCGGGGCTGCTCCTGTCACTCTTACCTTCCTTTGGGAGGATCTTACAGCCTGAGCTTCAGTCTGGGAACATCTGACCAGACTGGGGAGGAATAAACTGTGGGTTTCGATGGGAGCTGTATGGAGCTTCAGTGAGGAAGGGTGGGAGGAGTTCTCAGTCTGGGTCCTGTGGGTTGACAGGAGAAGATCAAGAATCAGCTGGACAGGGTCAGGTGGAGGCTGTGAAGGTGGTGAGGACTGGAGCATCTCTCATATGAGGAGAGGCTGAAGGAGCTGGGCCTGTTCAGGCTGGAGACAGATGACAACAAATGTGTTAAGGGTGGATGTCAGGAGGATGGGACCAGACTCTCTTCAGTGGTGCACAGGACAAGGGACACTGGGCACAAACTGCAACACAAAGTTCCACCCCCTGAATAGGAGGAAAAACTTCTTTAGTTGTGAGAGTGACTGACCACTGGACAGGCTGCCCAGAGAGGCTGTGGAGTCCTTCTCTGGAGATGTCCAAAAGCCACCTGGGCAAGGTGATTCTGTGCAGCCAGCTCTGGGTGAACCTGCTGCAGCAGGGGGTTGGATCAGGGGAACTCCTGAGGTCCCTTCCAATCCCAACCATTCTGTGATTCTGTAATCTGTTTGTTTTTAACCATTATTTTATTGAAAGAGGCAATGAAAGAGATGGGATTAGACAGAAAGTAAAGTAAAACAGGCTTGTGATCTTGTGGTGAAAAACTCTCTTAACCTTGGTAATAGGGTATATGGGATCATTTAACTCCTGTACTGCTGCCTCTAGAACCTGTTGTACCCACAAGAGAGAACAGTGAAGACAGAATACAGGAGACTGACCCTTTAATATTGTGATTGTATAATGGTGGGACAGTCTCTGTGATGGAAGGTTTGCAGTCTCACTAAGGTCTTTGTTAACTGCTTATTCCTGTGTGAGGATGCAACTCCAAACACAAAGTAGTTGAATTTCTCACAAAAGACTCAATGAGATGTACAGACCAGGCAATTTCAGTCTGCAAGTGACTCCTGATTAAAATGGAGTACTGGGATCCTAATGGATATGAAATTTTGTCTCTTTCACTCTCTACCATTCACTTCATATTGGAGTTTGAAAGAAATCCTATTTGTCAGGTTTTGAATCTGAGACTTGCAGCTGTGGCAAAACATTTGGATAGAAAACCTATTTTCTAAAATTTACTTAGGGTAAAATGGCCTTTTTTATTGTTTGCTTCCTGCATTTCAAATAACTTTTGTTAAATCCCAGCTTGTGCACCTGTGTTCCTTCAGAAAACTGTCTCTTCAAATTCTCTAGACTGATTTGTCGTTTTCTTACGTGCCAGAACCAGTTGTATCTCTTATTGCATTAAATCTCTGGCATAACGTGATGCCTCCTGACAGATGCAGCTGCACATCACCGAGGCTGAGAAACCAGGAGGGAAGCAGAGGCCCAGGTCTAGGGAAGGCTTGATATCTCCTGTGCTTAAGTTGTACTCACAAGGTTTTAAGCCTGGCTGGCAGATTTATCTATTTTAATTCTTTTATTTGCAAGTATGAGAAAGGTCACAGGGGAAGGCTGAGCAAGAGCAATCTTTCTATATTTTTTTCCCCCATCTCTACACATATCTGCCTCATACCTCAGCTTCCTACTGTGCAGGGTTGGATGGAAGAAATCCTTGAAATCAGCTTTGCATGTAGACCAGAAACAGTCTTAAAAATTTATTCAAAGTCTCTCTTGGCCTTTACTATCCTGATTTAATAAAATCAAAGAGGAGCTAGTAGTCCTATCAGATGAGAAGTTTATACAGAAATGTTGCTCTGGATAAAAGGATTTGCATGTCATCCAAAATCCTGTCACTTCACATTTTTGGGGCTTGTGCTTTAAAAACTGAAGAGTGAAGTGATAGTTCCTCTTTCTGATCTGGTTTGATTTTGCTGCTCAGTAGAAGAGTTAGAGATTCCTCTGAAGGTTTCATCTAGGGTTGTCTTAGCCCTGTCTTGGGGTTCTTGAAGCCACACTAAAGTACGCGTGGTTCAATGGAAGAAACATTCTTTACATTGCTGTTCCTTTAAATACTCCATGTGCTTACAATGTAACTGTATTTTTATAAACTGACCCATGGATTAATTCCCTCTCAGTTAACAGCTCTTTAGTTCTGCTATGGCCTTAGGAATTTCAATTTTCACCCTTTGGACCCTTTGCCTATAGCAATCACCTAGCAAAAAATTGCCTTTTTAAACATTATGAGCCAAATACTGAAAACCATGCACTGTTTACATTGCTATTATTCTGTCTCCTGCCTCGAGAGTAAAACAAGAGGCAAAAGATGCATATCTTCAATATTTGGAATTGCACATCTGTGACAGCTTTTATGGACTGTTGGCTAAATCCTGAAGTCCCCGTAATTGGCAGGTGGATTCTCCTTTTGGGCCAGGCCAAGGTGAGCAGGACTTTGCTGTGTGATGTTTTTCATGACCTGGGGGAAGCTTTTCCAAGCTGAATTCCTTGCAATCCGTTGTGTTTTGTGGGAGTCCTTCCCTCCCAGCCCCTGAAGGGCTCTGTGTGGGTTAGGCACAGGGGCCGTGGGGGCTCACAGGCAGGGCTGCAAAGGGAGTGACACCTTCTGCAGTCAGGCTTGGCTGAATTTTTCAACCTGTATGAAAATGATGCTGTTTTAACACTGTGTGGAATGGGCCTGCCATTTCCTGGTAAAAGTTGGCGTGAAGGAAGAGTATGGGTAGTAATGATAAGCGATGGTGTGGGAGGGAAATACAAAACTCAGTGCTACAACCACCAATTGGCAGCCTTAGGACTGAGGCTTTGGCTGGCTGTTTAATAACTTCTTTGCTGTAGGGGATAACATAGAAAGCATCTGTTGTTGAATTGAATAAGCTGTTGTATGTTAGGAGAAAATCTTGCCAAAATTCTCTCAGGGATCTCTGTGGCTGTCACTGCCCACAGAGTGCCTCACCTGGCTGCGGTGCACAAGGTGCCACACAGCCCCTTGTTCTGCAGTTCAGTGCACCCACTGTCCCTGGCTGAGCAGTGAAAACCAGGGCAAAGCAAGCTGGGGAGAGCAGAGTCATTTGTAAAGTCCTGAAACAGCCACGGCATTTATTTTCTGGCTTGACAAAAAACGGAGTTTATAGTCATGTAGCCTTTCCCCTGTTATTGGCAGTAAATAACTCCTCTAAAACTCGGTGTGCTCAGACAGAGTTGGAAGAAGATCATGAATAAGTTCAAGGGGGGGCTGTTTTTCCTGTTCTCCAATTACTTCTTATTAAAGCATTTCATTCTTCAGGAGCTGTACCCACAGATGGTACAGCAAGGACCAGATAGCTCAGAGCTCATCCCCATCTTTCCTGACCCTACAATTACCCTTGTGTTTCAGCTTCTTTTGCCTCTAACTTCATGCCAGTCTCTGTTCTTCATTCCATACAAACAGCAACTTTAATAGCTTGACATGCTAATGCTGACTTAGCTTTTGCCATTTCTCATCCTCATTTGAATATGTAATGTCCCACAAGGATAATTGTTCTTATATTTTGATTTCTTACAGTGTTGTCTTTTCCTAATTTGTGTCGCTCCTATTGCTGCACAGTATTCCTCACTGGCTCCTAGTTTAGAAAATTGGCTGTAATTGCTTTGATTTTAGAGAACATAAAGGGCACCAGTGTGCTCAGACACCTCCCCTCCTCCCCACCCAGCTCACTCCAGACATATAAAACTATTTACTTTTCTAGGAAGTTGCAAAAGCTTGGAGGGAGACTTACAGAACTCAGTTTGGCAGGGCTAACAGGAAGATCAGGTAAAGGGATAGTTTAAACTGAGAAACATATACTTGGGTTTGATTATGTTGTATTTCAAAATACACAGTTATTTTATAGCTGGAAATTGTTTTGAGATTTGATTAGAGCTTTCGAAAGCCTCAAGTTTTTATTAACGAGAGAGAAAAGAACGGAGATAAAAAATCCTATATATAACTTTCTGCTTGGCGGATGTGCCTGTGTGACATCTGCAACAGCATCATAAATAGGTGTTTGCTTTGACTTTCTTCCTTTCATGTCTCAGATGCATTTCTTCTTCTGGATTTGATTTTCCTGTGCTGTTAAGCGACACCGACTGTGTGACATAGAGAAGAATACTTTTTGCAAACTGTCTTAAGCACAGCTCATCAGAGAGGTGGTCAGTCTCACACCTCTCTCTTCTTCTCTCCCAGCAGGGTCTAATTGCTGTAAAAAATAAATTAGTATCCTGAGTTCAGGAACACTAACTCAATAAATGCATTGATGTCAGCAAATGGCAGTCTTACCTACCCTGCTGGTATAAGTGATTATTCTCTTTATGCTTAAATATACTGTGTTGTGATTACTTCCAGAGAAACCATTATGGCCTAGCCCTCACTTCTGCAAATACTATAAACATCTTTAACTGCCAGCATACTCTTTTTCTTTTAGCTTTCCAAAACATTCAAGTGACAACTTATGCACTGTAGTAACCAAGAAACTTGTCCAAGTTAAAATCTGAGCCTTAGGATGGAGCCAAAAAAGACTACCAAAATGTTTGAAAACTTGAGCAGCATGTGTGCATCACCAGGACAAGATGACACCCTGTAACTTTCAACACCCATGTTTTTAATTGCAACCTTATTTTTGAATTTCACTGCTGCTGGGATATATATTAACCTACATCCTCCTGTGAGCTGGATAGCTGCACTGCAAGGGTCTGCAGAGGTGCAGTGATGGGCTGGCTGTCACTTCTGATGTGGGAAACAGCTGAACCTAAGCCACCATTTTGGACTAAACTTTTAGGGAAGTGTTTAAAGGCACTACTAATTTAAGTTATGTAAAACAAAAGAGGTCTTTTAGACACCAGAAAGAACACACATTGTCACCAGTTTTAAATAAGCCTACTTTTATTTACGTGTGTACTTGTTTATCTGAAACAATAGGCACAAATCAGTGCTTTGCATGCACAGTTTTTGTGCCATGTCCTTAGGATGGGATAAAACAACCTTTCTCACCCTTTCACATTGAAGCCAACAGATAAAATACTGGTTCCATTACACCTGCAAGGGCAGGAACAGGCATCTTATTTCCTGAAGACAGCAGAACAAATGAATATTTTGGAAAACAGACTCCTTTAGCAACCTCCTGTGCCTTGATGTAGATGTAGCTGGATGAACAGAGTGCATCAGTGCCTGACTTGTGGGAGCAGAGAGGGGCTCTGGAGACCTGGGCCACGATGGACACCAAGGAGCTGCTGAGCAGGGCAGTGTTCCCAGAGCACTGGCACTGCACTCCCTGTTCCCTGTGAGCAGGGTTTGTGGGGTGTTCCCAGAGCAGTGGCACTGCACTCCCTGTTCCTGTGAGCAGGGTTTACTGGGGTGTTAAGCAAGACTGGTGCCAAAGGTAAGAGTGTGCCAGTTTCTCATCTGGGCTTTCACAATGAGCAATAAAGCTTCTTGCCTTATTTCCCACCACAGCACGTGTGTGTGCTGCAGCAGTGATGGGCAGCAGCTGCAGGGTAAATTCCCACAGTGAATCACTGCAGTCAGCTCCATGGGGAGGACATCTGGGAGGTTCTGGAGCTTCCCAGCAAACAGGACCAGGTCTGCTGACGTTTTCCCAAGATCTTGGTCCATAAGGGTAAAGACGAGTTGGTGAGATCGTGGGGAGCTGGTGAGCACCAGAAGGGTTTTGTGGCAAGGACAGGCCCCAGGGCTGTGCTGCACCTTCATCTTCCTCAGAGCAGAGATGAATAACCTAAGCTGGCTCTGAATAGTTGTGTGAAAAATGGATAAGGGAGGAAAGAGAGCAGCAGAAAGAGCTTGTCAGTATGTATTAGTGGTTTGTAATGTGTTTTTGCTTAATGGGAGCCTTACATAAGTCCCTCTAGCCCTCACTAAAGGGGGTGGCATCTCTACTACTAGGAAATCCTGGAATAAAAAATACTTCAAGCTCGTGACTGAGCTCAGGTTTGTTGTAGTGGCTGTTTAATTTTGTTCAGGCTCACATATTTCACTCTTTAGGCTGTTGAACTTTCTAAAAGTCTACCTTGCAGGAATACTTTGAAACACCTGCCTTGCACAGCTGTGTCTGAAACAAAATTTAATTTAAATTTTCAAACTAATTGTAAAAGTTGCTGGCGTGCCTTTAGGGCTCAGTGTAGTTATTTAGGAAGATTAGCAGTTCACAAGGTCATGGGCAAAGTAGGACTAACAAGATGCTGAGAAATAATAGTCTCAAATGGGATTGGTTTCAGATTGTAGAGCAATAGTTCAGAGATTTAATGCAGCTTAGATGTACTTGAAAATAATCCCTGTTTTTTTAAACTTTTTTTACTTTCCTGACCTTGAAAATACCTTATGGGTGGTTTACAAATAAAAATCTAAACATCACTGTAATCAGAAAAACTGCACAGATTTCTATTTTTCATTATTTTCTACTTATCTTTACTCTTATTTGAAGTCTCATATGATTTCAGTGATAGGCACACAGGATAGCATTAGCACAGCAGATTTTTTTAAAGAGATTAGATGAGAATTGAGTTGCCTTCTACACAGCATTTTGCTTTACTTCCCCCCTCTTCTTTTTTGAAGATATCTTCTTATCAGGTGTGAATACTAACAATGCTGATATGGGGTGACAGATTGACCAAACAACCATAGCAACAGTAACTATTTTCCTTGTGATAAAAGCTAAGCTAAAGGTTATGTGTATTACTGCATCTCTCAATCTATTTGCTCCACCGCACAGTGCCAGACAAAGGTAAGAATACAGAAAACTACAGCCAGAATATGAATTTATTTAGGGGAAGCATGAGTGACTGAACTCTGGTTAGAGCATAAATGTGGGTAATATTTCTTTTCTAATACATTATATCAAAAGAAATATTATGAAATCTATGTTAAATAATTAGCTGCATTTTTCATTTGAAAATTTATTGGATTAATATCTTCTTAATCATGCTCCCTTAGGAATGGGAATAAAAAAACAAAACAACCCAGGGACTGCTTTAAGAAAAGCATTTGTTATTTTCTCTTTGCAGGAACAATATTGGACTTGTACAGTTGACCTAGACATTATTTAGGATTGAGCTCAAGTCTTCTGTGTGTATCCCCAAAGCTCAGATGGTTTAAGGACACAAAGAAATGTCTCTGGACCATGAGAGCTGCTCATTTTCCCAGCATGGACTAGAATGAAGTAAGTGTGTTATTTCCAGAAGTAATATTCATACTGAGTTGAAGCTATAATAACCTTCACACTAGTGTCTCACATCTGAAAATCTAGAGTATTTTCCTATTTGTTAGTCTCTGTTTATTAGGATAATTATATTGAGATTTTTTTTTTTTTTCTTTTTTTTTTTTTTTTTTGCATTTTCATAATAGAAGGAGAATCTTATCTGTCAATCAGAAGGTCTGTAGGTCTGTCTGTCTGAGAGTTGCCACAGCAGCAGCTCTGGGCCATTTATTAACTAAGGCTTCTCAGTGCAACAAATAATGTGTGGTGATGACAATTCCCTGAAGCAGGTGGGATTTTAGGCTGAAGAGAGATATTGCACTGGGTTTCTTCAGTGTTGAATCAAATTCAATGTCTTGTGTTGGAATAAGCTTCCTGTTGGAGGAATTAATATTTTAGAGTGACTTAGTCATTGTTTTGGAAAACTTTAATTTTCTTATTAGGTTTACTTAGGTTTTTAGGTCACCAGACTGTTTCTTCTCTTTCAACAGAACTGCAGAGATTCAGTCTCTGAGTTCTGTGGGTAGGAAGGGAAGAAGGAAAATGGCATAACTCTGCCTGGTGACACACTGATTTTGAGAGTGAGCGACTGGTATAGAATATCATGGTGAGTAGTCAAAAACTTTTAAGTTCCATTAGCTAGAAACAAATCAAAGTTAATGAAGTAATGACCCTGGATGTTTTGACTCCCTTGTGGATATAAGGGTGATTTTCAGTTTCTATGAATAGTCAGTTACAAGGATTCAAAATTTTTATTTTTTTCCCAGAAGAAAAGCAAAATATGAGGATCCTTCAAATGACCTCCATTGTTTAACTTAGGGCTGTTATTCTATTTAATAGCACAACAATTAAAATTGTTAAATCAAAAGAACTGTGCCATTTTCATACTGCCAGATTGACTAGCTATTTTTTTTTTTTTTGGTCTTATAGTGTACAATTCCCTGTGCAGTTTAAAGGGCCCATGGTGCCCCTTTGCAAAGTATTCTCTGTCTGTGTGGTAGTAGGAGGGCAGGCTATATTCATTAATACACATTATTGAAACCCTTCAATGAAAATACTAATTTTATACTTCTTTGTAAAGTTGCTGGTTTGGTTTGCTTCCAGAGGATGGATTCAGGACAAGTAAAGGATGGTCTACATAAATGCTGGAAATGTACAGCAAATGTGGCTGTGCACTGCAAACTGAGGCTTATTTTTCATCCAGTCTGTCATGTGCAAGTTGAGATGAGTAGGCATATCCCTATCAAAAAGTTTGTTTTCTGTTGATTATTAAATTCAATATCTAAATGAGTCATTTTAGCAGAGAGCACAAAATCACATGTTCACCCTCATCTTTCTGACTTTAGCAGTGTTTAACAAAAATGATTGTGATCAGAGTTACTTTCTATTTTTTTCCATACACTGTTCATGTAACCATCAGTATTTTAGTGATGGAAGCACACTGCAGTGTGTACCTGCAGGTAAATTGTGGGGGTGTCTGGTTTGGGGGAAGAGTTCACTGTGTAGGATCAATTTTGCAGTAGCAAAATGCCAGTCCAAATCCTGATTTGGACAGATGCAACTGGGTCACAGCTGAGGTGGTCAGAATGTCCCACGGTCTAAAGGAGAAGTGGTTCCTGTCAGTACAAGAGCTTGAGTTTTTTAAAAAACTGGTTTTTGGGTTTTTATTGCTTTTAACTTCAAATAACAAAGAACCACTTTCAGCATCTCATAACTCTGTGTAATTACACTAGTGATTATGAGAATGATAGATATATAATTAAAATCTATGAAAAGCGCAGTCTGTGATAAATGAGAATTACTTTCCCAAGTTGCAAATTTGTCCGGGGGTTTCAGAACTACTTTTTGACAATGTAGCAATTGCTCTTGTTTGTCACAGTGACTCACCTCAATAGGTCATGCTTTAGTTTAACTGAAAGAATCTGAAAGAATGTGAGAGAACTTTTGTTTGAGATGGAGAGGAAAGAGGTTTTATTTTTTTTTTTTTGGTTTTTTTTTTAAATTTTTTTGTTGGCAGTGCTCAAATCCACCATCCCCTCTGCACCAGGGGAGCCCTGGTAGCTCTTTCAGCCCTGGCCAGCACAAGGTACTGTTTGGAGCACTGCTGTACAACCTGCTGATTTCATTCTGCTGCAGATGATGAGTGTTTTGAACTCCAAGTGTCCAAGAAGACTGAACATCTGCTGAGCTTCCTGCCCGCTGCTGCTCCAGACAGCTGGCTGTGCTGAGGCCACGAGCTGGGCAGGAGATGAGGGCTGCTGGCACTCCAGTCCCTGCAAAGAAAAGGATGAAAACGTTGTTGTGTCTTGTTCTGCAGTATTTTATTCCTAGCAAACGAATGGATCATTTCCTGAACTCATCAGCTCTTTACTTCTCAGCACGGAGCATTTTCCATTCTCATTTATTTGGGGCTGGGGACTGGGGGAAGCTCCTAATTAAAGGAAAAAACCTCATACATGCAGTAATCTAATCACCAGAAATGACACAAACGATAACACCATCAATATGCAGCTTTGGCAGACGTCTGATCCTGGTGCTTCAGAGCATTCTTTGGGGATTCCCTCTTCCAGCTCCTGTGGTGACCCCCTGCCACCCAGATCCAGCAGTGAGTACCTGCTCCTCCTGCATCAGTGCTGCTGTGGGGAACGTTGATGTCCCTGCTGCCTTTCCCAGGAGTGACTGTCCCCTGCTCTGTGAGTGCCACATGCTCATCCTGCACTCTGGGAAGGAATACTTACACTTTTTTATTTTTCTGCTGTAACCATAATCTGCTTTTAGAATGATCAGAGAAGAAGGATCTCCCTTAATCTTAATTACTGTCACTAACATTTGTTCTTTTAAGGGCAGGTCACCCAGGTTTTAGTAGCTATTTCTTAAATGGAAACTTCACAGATGATAGAACTCATTTTAGTTTCTTCTTCAATTATTCTGTTGCTTGTCTTGGCATCCCCTTAAGTGGCCATTTTGTACAAGTCGAACAAAACAGGAAAAAAAAGATATTTGTTATGTATGAGCACTGGAATCAAATGGTGAGCCTTCAAACAATCCTTCAGACCCCTGTTTACAGTCCAAATGTATATGCCTTTCCAAGATGTGCTTATTTTTTCTTCCTGTAATGAAACTGCTGTCTTCCTGGGAAACACTGCACTTATTTGTGGCATCCACTTTCATGTCTTCTCATTATTTGAAAGCTATTTCACAATGTGGCAGAGACATTGTATTTTAGCCAGTTATTTAATTTAAAGTGTGAAAAAACCCTTGCTGATTTTTTTTCCTCTCCTCCATAATTTTTATTTCTTATGGGGAGAGAAAGTATGATCACAAGTGTAAGCTTTCCAGTCATTGTATGAAGAATGCAGTAGAGCTGTTTGATTGCTCATAAGGAGAGAATGGCACTGAAGCCATGTACTTATTCACCACCTAATCATGGCAATAACTGGAACTCTGCAAGTAGGAGTGAAACACAGGTTATTTCATGGCTATCAGCCTAAGTAGGGAGGACAATTGCTGACATTATCTGAGCAAGCTCAGATGTACAAAAAAAGGTGCAGGTGACTTCTGGCAATACTTTTTTGGGGAGATGTCATGACTTCGCTTTGGGTAAACAGGTAGAAATAAAGTTTTTTGCTGGGTTTCTTGGGTGTGAGAAGTGAGGCTGGCAGAAGTATGGGGCAGGGGCCAGCTATGGTGGGGTTCTGAGCTTTCTTTTGCTCTGAATGTTTATTGGAGAGAGCTGGATCTGTCCCAGTTTCAGAGAGTTTTGCTACATTTAGGCCAAACGTTCAGGATCCATTCCTTGTTGCAGTCGGGCTCGCTGTGACCCCGAGCCTGGACCAGCGAGGAAACACGGCAAAACAGAGGGATGGGAATGATGGAGATGCCTGAAAAATACAGAAGATTAATAGCAAAGTAACAAATGCAGAAACCACACAATCTGAGGGGCAAGTTCTAAAGATGAAGGGCTGTGGTGAATGTAACAATATATAGGGGTGTTCTGAGGGCAGGGCTCCAATCACAAACTCAGAATGTGACCTTATATGAGACAGGTCCTGAACCAACTGAGAGCAGGAACCAGAAACATGACCTAATATAGAATAATTCCATTAACATCCCATTAACACACCAAATCCCATGACCACACTCTTCTCTCTCCATGACCTGACCAGGTATCTCCCTTTCAATACCCTGGTCCCATTTGGTT
Organism: Onychostruthus taczanowskii; assembly: GCF_017590055.1. NCBI lineage: Eukaryota > Metazoa > Chordata > Aves > Passeriformes > Passeridae > Onychostruthus > Onychostruthus taczanowskii. The sequence continues at coordinate 5,071,238 of NW_024498462.1, forward strand.
TCCAGTGGGCTGGTAAGCAAAGGTTTTCCTAATCTGTTCAGACTGGATTTGGGCTGTGGAGACTCTCTGGGATTTAAGCAACTGCCCTCTGTGAATGCCCAGAGCCTGGGCAGTGCCCAGTGCCCGTGCTCTGCTCCTCCTGGGGCACATTCCCATGGCTGAAAGGCAGAAACCCCCAGCTGGTAAAATCCTGAAATTCTTCTGCTGCTATGGCCCTAATTATGAATAATATGGGAAAGTTTCTCCTGATGAGTCAGAAAAAATACAGCTATGGAATAGTTAACTTTTTGTAGAGCTCAGCATCAATTTCGGGAAGCTTTTAACAGAGACTTGACATTTCTAATTAGGAAATTTTACATACAGGCAAGTGAATTTACCCCCAGCTGGGAAAACACGGCTTAGCAAGAGTTTTACATCCGCCCTCATTGATCTACAGATTATCTCACATTTGAGACTCTGGAGCCACTGGGATTTGCAAAGATGAGAAACAAATGTGGGAAAGTGCATAGAATTTCTTTCACTTCAGGGTTAGATAAAAACCCTGATAAGTTAAAAATGAAGAGGTAAGTTTTTGTTTTTGATTTTTTTTTTCCTTCATGCATAATTGTTGAAGAGGTCAAAAAATCCACAAAAGCCAGTAATTTGTCAGCACTGGCAAGAAGTTGTCATCCTGGTCAAATTTTCAAAGCAGCATATTGGAAATAATCTTGAGATAGCAAAGGACTATAGCCTGTTTTGTTTTTAACTGTCCTGACAGTTAAACAGTTGAGAAACAAAATGTCTGCATGTGAGCTCACTTAAACAGAGAAGCATTATGTATCTGATGCTGCAATATCTGACTTCAGAGAATCCCTCAGGGTTTCTGTAGTTTTAGCTACACTGTTTATATTTTGACCTTGTTTTGTCCTAGCAGGAAATAACTATAAAAATAAAAAATATAAATGAATTGGTTGTTGTACTAGTTGAAAATGCTTTATCAATATAAGGTGGCAGGGGAAATAAGAGTGAAAGTCAGATGTGGCAGAGCTCTTTGAGTTGAGCTTTTGCTGATTTCTCTTTAGATGGAACATCTGTACAGCTCATTTCACTCTTGTGTTCAGATGGATTTTGTGAAGAAATGCAACTAAGTATGTGCTGCTGCCTTCAAAGGATATGGTTTAAATGAAATAAAAATGAAATCTTTTTTCCTGTATATATTTTCCTATATTTGAAATTATTCTGAAGAAACAAAAGTTACTTCTGTGTCGACAGAAAAAGAGATAAGGAAGCAAACCATGAAATGTAGCCTATAAAGTGTTATGAAAATACAGATGTGCACACTTCCTGTAGTTGTGTTACTGGTATTCAACCTTGGGAAGGTAAATCTGTGTCACTGCTATGTGATAAAGAATGGAAAATAGGTGATCAAAATAATCATAGAGGTCTGAACAATGTACAGCTAAAAGATGGGACAAGATAATGGGCTAAAGGAGCTCCAGGTGATCCATAGCAAGGCCATGCATTTTAATGACTTGGTTATAATGAGAGGTGATGGAAAAGTTTCAACATCATTGAGTTCCCTTCCCTGCTAATGCAGAGCAAAGCCTCTTGGGAGAAGGTGTCTCAGGTACTGAACTGCCCTTGATCTTAGCTGAAGGGCCAGGTGTTAGCAAAGACAATAAAAGTGCAGTTTAGGCTTCTGTTAGAACAGTGTGTGTGTCCAAAAATACTGCCAGAGCTTATAGTCTCAGCCTTATCCAGTCATAGAAAGCAGCAGAAAACAAAATTCTGCTTAGTAGATTAGATGTGCTGCTGGGGAAGAACATGACTGGCTCAGAGGATCTGAATAAAAATGCAGCTCACCATGTGATATACTCTTGCCTCCTCCTTGGTTTACAAGCAAATTGCAGAAGCAGACTATATATTTGGTAATATACATTTCAGAGGGATTTGCTACCACAGACACAGAGAGAGTCATTGTGTGCCTGAAGCCTATATTGTTTATTTAAGGAATAACCCACAAAGCCAGGGGAAAAAAACCCACCTCTGTTTCAATTTTCTTTTATCTCTGCTTCATTCAGGGTGTAAATACTCACAACTTGTAAATTCTTTGTGTTTAGATAACATGAAGACCTTAACCTATAGTTCAAGCTGGGATTAATTCAATTTGAAATCTGTAATTCAAAATATAGAAAGTTAGAAAAATCTTTAAAAAAGGAAAATTACTTTTCATTGTTTTAACCAGCTCTCATTTTATGTGCAGACATGCCCCCTGCCCTTTTTTTTATTTCTAAACTTTGTTTTTGCAAGAGTGGAGTTATCGCTAGGCAGGAAAGCACTGCCTTTCACTTTTAGTGTTAAGTACTCGTGGCTTCACTCTAGTGCAGTTTATATCTTAACACTTTGGGAACTTTTATAATGGCTGTGACAAATTCACTGAAGCAGAGTCCATCCATTGCAGAGGAACACATTTTGTAGACTTTAAGACAAATACTAGTAAAATATGACAGGCTAAACTTTTTCCTCTTGGTCACTTTTGAGAATAGCTATTTTTCCATGCACTGAACAGAGTATGTATTCCATATATATATACTGAACTGGGAAGGTTGTAATTTTGAATTATTTCTGAGGGGAGTGGTTTTATAACTTACAATTTGAAAAGATTTAAATGCTGATGGTGCCCTGTTTCTGTTCTTAGTAAAGACATAAAAAGGTCAGTATTCCTTTGTCATTTCACTGTGTTGTTGCTGACTAGTGTTAATCATTTAATTAAAAGGTCAGATCAGTCATCCTCCTTGTCTTATACCTAGTGTAACTGTATTGTCTTTGCAAATGAACTGATTTAATATTTTTAAATAATACTTGATTTAAAAAAATAATCCTCAGGAGAAGTGGAAATTCACTTTGAAGGTAAGCAAGCTTTGAAGGTTAGAATAAACTGAAAATAGCTGGATTTTTAAAAATTATTTTCTCCATTAAATAATGTTAAAATCATAGGAAGGTTTTAATGAGACATCTGGGGGCTTTCCCATCATGTATTTTGCTGTCTGGTTAGCAGCACTACTGGAAAGCAGGAGTAAAAGTGCTACTAATCACTAAAGGCAGGAAAGCCCACTCTCATTTCATGTGTCCTGTGGGGATTTGCAGTATTCCAACAAAGGCAAAAGGGGGGCAGCTGGGGCTGGAAGCAGCTGTTACCCCTGAGCAGCATCCAGGTGTGTGCTGGGCTGGGTGGGGATGGCATCACACAGACTGGAGCTGCAGAGCATCCTGGTGTGTGCTGGGCTGGGTGGGGATGGCATCACACAGCCCTGGAGCTGCAGAGCATCCTGGTGTGTGCTGGGCTGGGTGGGGATGGCATCACACAGACTGGAGCTGCAGAGCATCCTGGTGTGTGCTGGGCTGGGTGGGGATGGCATCACACAGCCCTGGAGCTGCAGAGCATCCTGGTGTGTGCTGGGCTGGGTGGGGATGGCATCACACAGACTGGAGCTGCAGAGCATCCTGGTGTGTGCTGGGCTGGGTGGGGATGGCATCACACAGACTGGAGCTGCAGAGCACCAAGGTGTTGCCACATTTTCTTCACAGAGAAAAGCAAGGCACAATTCTTCCCAAGAATATTTCTGGGATTCACATTCTCTGAACATCAGAGAAAGAGCAAACACAATTCTTATCACTTGCTGTGTTTGTGTTGTGCCAAAGTAGAATGCAATATGGAGATTGTTTACCTAAAGTGAGGATGTTTTGTTCCCTTGGCCTGTCAGGGCCAGGAGTGTATCTGTGTCAGGACTCTCATGAGATGGTCACGAGAGAGTCAGGAGATGCGTGCAGTTGTGTGCAGTTCTGTGCAGTTGTGTGCAGAGTGAATGCGTGGCAGATTCAGTTTAGATGCAGTGTATATTATATAGTATAATAAAGTAATTCATTAGCCTTCTGATACACCGGAGTCAGGTGCATAAATTTTCTCTCCCCTTGGGGGAGTCGCCCTTGCTTCGATACCCGGGGGGATCGGAGGGATTCCTGCTGGGGGCTGCAGAGCCTCCAGGTGCCTCCCCTCAGAAGTGGCCCCTGCCTTGTAAATAACACTCCTGTGCTGTGGATGGCATTGCTTACCCCTCTCCATGGGGCACGGCCTTCCTGCAAGGAGATTTCTCTCATCTGCTCCAGTACTTTCTGAGCAGCCTTACTTTCATCTCACAGTCGTGACATTCTACCTGGTTTAAATTTTTAATGGAAAATGTCTCCCACTCATTCATAACTCTGAAAAGCAGGGAAAAGGAGCAATAATTTGCACTGCAGCTATAATATAACACTAGGGCCAAGGTGACTTTGAATGAAGTGGCACAATGGAAGCCTGGATGTAGTGATATTTGTAGAAGAAAGTGTGATAGGAGTCTAAGCTTTGCTTAACTCAGTGTTCAGTCTGCCTCTTGTTCTGAAAACAGCTGCAACAATTGACAACACTTAATACTTAGATCCTGTCCAAACCAAAGAAATAATTAGGTCCATAATTTTAGCTGGTTCATCAAGAAGATTCAGAAATTGAGAACCTTCTGAAAAGTAGAGATGCATTTATTGATCTTATGCACAGATGTATAACAGTTAAAGAGTTGAGGAATGCTATTTTAAAATGACATGTGCAAAAATTAACACCAGAAACCCAGAGGCATTTCTAATGTGCCCAGGACATTGATCTCCATCCAGGCAACTTGCAGACTGTAAGCAAGTTCTCAGAAACTTTGTATATCAAATTATGACACCATTCTTAATGAATAGTGACGTATTTGTATAAAGCAGCATCAAGTTGATGAACAAGCTGTGATCTGGGTTATTTGAATACTGGGTTATATTGAGCTTTTCAAGAATCCTCAACCGTAATGCCGTCTGGAGTTATCTGAAAAAGCTGAAGTGATTAAGTGCAGGGTTGTGATTAGCTGGACTTTGACAAGATGTGTTTGATTGTCATACTGGGCTTTCTGGAGGAATTGCCTCTCTCTCTAAACTGAGTCACAGCTTGAGATGTCAGGGAACATGGGATTTCTGGGCTGTAAATCTTAAAGAAGTAATTTTAATTGGTAAAAATAATGACTGGGAAATGATCACAAAGAAATAGAATTGGTACCTGTATTTATTTTTCAGCAGCATACATCAGTGCAGAGCAACTGAGAAATGCCAGGCAACCTGAGCTGTCAAGGAATGAACACAGAGCTGAACTTGTTATTAGTCAAGCATCCACAAATGGCTGCTAAGCTGGTAAATAGTGGCAAGGAAAGTCAAGGGCAAGCTTGCTATTTACTGAGCATTCAGCTAATTATCCATTTCACTAAATACAGGAATACTCTATCCTTTATGCATTGCAAAAAATTTGTTTTTGCAGTTAGAGTTCAGTAAGTACTTAATAACTGCAAAATTACCTTGAATTGGGTGCTTCTGTGTTTTAAATTAGCATAACTTTACACGTGGCTTGTGTTGCAAACTATCATTTCTTTTTTTTGTTACAACAGGAAGAACACCAGATATGAGGAGAACTAGATGCAAGACCTGTGGTTTTGCATCTTTTTTTTTTCTAATTCCATTTCCATAGCTGGTGGAGCTGTATTATGGCTATAGCCCACGATGGCTGTCTTGAATTGTGTCTGCCAGTGATGAAATGGAAATGTTGTTTGGAGAAAATGGAAACTTCTTCCTGATCAGCCTCCTTGTATTTGGAGATTTACAGCAGTACCTTGCTTCTACAGTTCTCATCCTGTTAGTATTATTCAAACAGCAAGTAGTATTCAGTAACAAACAGTATATTATTCAATAAAATAGACAGACTTTATTCTCTCTCTTCCATAGTAAAGAGTGGTTGTTAAGAACCTTTGATTTGTGACGCTGAAACTTTGAACACACAGAAACAGGATGACTCCAGAGTCAGCTAGGGCATGATAAGCTGAATTGTTCTGATAGAAGTCTAAGTATTCAAGCCTGATGTAGAAGAATACTCCTTTTTTGAGTATTGAACTTATGGGAACTAGTCCATAAAGAACAATCATCATGCACCCTTTTACTGGCAGTGCATTTGAGTAACAGCCTGGGAGTGCTGTAGTCAGTAACTTCAACATTTCATCCATTTAGAAAAAAAAAAAATTCTGTCCCACTCATTTCTCGAGTTTACATTCACATTCATTCTGTTGCAAAGGGAATGTTTGTCAAAGTGAAGAGAGAGTGATATTTGCTATTTTTCCATGCTTATAGTAAGCCCACAGCAAGTCCTCTGATTCACCTCTGAGAACTGCTTGGAATTTTATCTACTTTTCACTTATCTCAAAGAAAATCTCTCCTGGAAATGTGCCATTTTGATGAAGAAACTTGCCTCTCCTGTCTTTTGGAGTGAAGCCCCTCTCCTTGCTCTGGTCTCTCCAGCAGCACACAGGGCAGGGCAGAGGCTGCAGCTTTTATCCAGGTGTTGTAGGGCACTTCCCATGGCCTTTCTGCAATGCTGCTTCTTGCTGCTCCTCTCCTGAGTGCCAGCCCCTGTTATGTATGTCTGCAGGTCACTTGGCTTGTGATTGCTCATCATTAGCTCCACTGTTCTGAGGGGCTGCCTTCTCATTTTTCTCCCTTTGGTGAAGCCGTCACTCCTTGCCAGCCACTGGGACCTGTTTCCATACTCATTACTGCTTTTTGCTTATTACAAGTCAGCTTCCAGAGAAAAGTTCTGCATTAAAATGAAGGCAAATTTAAAAAATGAGCTTGTAATGAGAGCAATTAATCAGAGCAGTCTGCAGCATCAGCAGTTACTACCGAGTTTGCTGGTGGGAGGGGGACCGAATGAGAGGGCTGATGAGAAATGAGAAACGTGAATTATTTGGGGCTGTGATGTGGCAATCTTCTGCATGAGGTACAGAGAGAGGCTGTTTGGAGACATTTCCATTCCTTTCCATCACATAAAAGGGGCTGTCCTGCAGGAATCCTGACTTTGCCATCAATACAGCAATTCCTTCCTGCTGGCAGCACAGGGTGGCTTTAGTGACCCTGGAAGTGTCTCAGTTTCTGTGGGAGGCAGGCACATGTGCACATCTCAAGTGGCTGCATTATCAGCTGCAGAATCTGCACTGTTTGTAGCTTTGAATTTCAAATTAAAAAGGGATAGTTTTTCAAACTGTATCCAGGTTTTGCAAATAGCCTGAGCCAGAGTTTGAGCAGACTGAAATTTACTTTTATTTCTTCATTTTTTTTTTTTCCTGACATCCTTTGAGAGATAATAGTTCTGGTGTTGGAGGTGTTTTTTTTTTTTTTGGTTTTTTTTTTTTTTTTTTTTTTGGGTTTTTTTTTTTCAAATTAAAAAGGGATAGTTTTTCAAACTGTATCCAGGTTTTGCAAATAGCCTGAGCCAGAGTTTGAGCAGACTGAAATTTACTTTTATTTCTTCTTTTTTTTTTTTTTTTTTTTTTTTTTTTTTTTTTTTGTTTTTTTTTTTTTTTTTTTTTTGGTGATTTTGTTTGTTTGGGTTTTTTTCTCCTTAATATTCTCAGTGATTTTTCTGAATTCCCTTATAATAAATGAACTGATCTTCTAGGTTCCCAAATATCTCAGGTGTAGTCTGTTTACGTTTTCAATAAGAGAAGAAATTATTTGAAGCCCACAGTATTTTAGTCAAGCAGCTGCAACACATGCTGTCTTTTGAGAGTGCTGTGCTGGTCCCATCCCCTCCATGAAATGCTATGTCAGGCATTCCCAAAGCAATTTTTTTTTAAAAATGCTGTCTCTCTGAGCTCTCATCCAAACTGTAAGGTAGAGCCAAATCTGTCAGGCCAGGCTCTCCTCTCTCTGAATTACTAGCAGCCAAGATTAATTAGCACCCAGAGCATTTCCAGCTGTGCCGTTCGTGCGATGCTGCTGCCGAGATGCGTCACCACTCACCAGGTCTGTGATTCATTGCTCTGTCAGTGCTTTGAGATACAGTGTGTGAGAATGCCATATAAATGCAAATATAAATACAAACACTGAATTCCCCCTGTTGGCTAGTGATAAGGTGCTCATCCAGATGGCACACAGTGATTTAAAAGTGGAAAACAATATTTGGAAGGAGGGGAAAACTCAAAGATTATTCTTAAACCCTGTTTTCTTTTTCTTATGGAGGCTTTAATTGGAAAAAAACTCCAAAACTTTGGTTTCATCTTGGCTGCCTTTGTGGTGCACCAAGGTGATATTTTTCTGATTATTCAGATTAGAATGAGGATAAATTTTGAGATGTGTTTGGGAAATGGTACAATTTGTTGTATGTGGGAGTGTGTGTTCTCAGGGACCAAAGCAAACGACGTCTGGTTGTCTGGATTCATTTGGGCTTCAGTGTAATGAGGATGGCAGGACATTGCTTTTGCTTCATTCCCTGATTACCTGCACCGTCTCAAAATGTATGAGATGTTCCTGCCAAGGGACCTGGGACAGCTTAGCCAGCCAACCAAAATGGAAAGGAGGTGTTTGCAAAGTCAAGGCTGCTCTCATGATGGTATGGCAGATACTTTAATTTGTATTGCCTACTCTTATCTGTTCTTAATGGAAAAGTAATTCCTTTTGTCTGCAAAAAATTTTGTCCTGAAGGTGCCTACGTGTGCATCTTAATCCTATTTATGTCCCTAATGTTGTAAGTGTTGGTGGCACAGACTTTTTAATTTTCTGTGTTGCTGTACTGGTGCTGCTGTGTGTATAAAGTTCTCATCCAGATACCAAGACTAGCCTTCTGTGCAGGTAATGCAAAGGGAAAGTTTGCAATGCAAGACTAATGGTTTTTTTGTTTTTATCCTGATCTTTTGCCACTGCATCCACACAGGTGGAAATGTGCTTGTTGTACTCCCTTGGTCCAGGGATATTTTTCGGACAGAGTTTTGTGTGCATTTGGAAACTGGAAATCAGAAGAGGGTCAGTAGGTGTTGCTGTAGTTTCAGAGGCAGCAGGATTCTGATGGATCACCTCTGCTTTAAGCTCTGGTTCTCCTCAGTGCTTTAACAATCATTAGAGGCCTCTCCTAGTAGTATCATACAGGAGCTTTTGCTTGAGTGTTCTTGCTGGAGTAAAGCACATGGCTGCCATATTTCATTCATGATTGCAAGAACCAAGTCTCTAAATGTGTATAACTGCTGCTATATTTTAAATACTAATTCCCTTTTACATGTTTTGCACTGACCATACACTACTTGCATTAAGACTGTGTCATTTTCTTGAAATGTAACCAGTCTGTGTAATCCAAAGATGTTGGAAAAACAGCAAAACAGTGAAGGACACTAGATTTTTTGCTCATTTCCCTCTCTAGTGGTAAGGTTTTGTTTTCAAGACTTTTAAGAAAAGAAGTTGGAAATTTTGGGATGCTTTTCTAGTTTAGCTAGATCCACAAAGGGATTAGAGGGCTTTGCTCATTATTCCAATTCTTTTCTGAAAACAAAATAGACTTGCTGTATGTGTTGTAAGAAGTTGTTGTGGAAGGGAGACTGAAAAAAGAGTGGGGATGGGTGATGATTGGTATTGTGGAGACAGAGGGGAAGGTGAGGAGAGAAGGCAGCAGGGAGAGAAGGGAACAACAGATTAGAGACAAGAGACTTTGAGTGAACAGAAAGATGCAGAAACACTTGGTGGGTGGGAAATGGGCTGGGTAAGATTCAGGAGACAGCAGGAACAAGGAGTTAAAGTCTGCCAAGGATTGTCAAAGCAGCAGGAGATTCTTTAATCCATAACATTTTCAATAGACTACTGTAACATATAGATCATTAGTTGATGGAAACAGTAACAGGAGCTTTAGCATAGGTCTTGGCATCAGCAATGTAGACAGCACACCTTATTTGTGTGTAGAAATGCATCCAGTCCATGTAGAAATTGGAGTATTTCTTTGTTGGTATCCGGTTCATGACCTACAGATTGACATATGTCTTGACATTTCTGGAGTGATTCCCTTTGCTCCTGGTTTAATTGAGGTGTTCCCTCATTCTGAATACTATCCATTGTCAAATTTAATGCGGAACAAAACCAATGTTTCATCATTGCTACATGCCCTGTTTCTCATATTACATATACTTAAGCTCTCTAGCTGGACAGCCCTTTTATTGTGTTCCCCCAGCAACCTGATGGCAGATTTACCATGACTATAACTTTGACTTCCACTTAGTATATGTGCCAAATATTGCCTGTCTTTCTGATGTTTCTCCTGTGCTTCCTCTTTCTTTCTTGTCTCATTATTTTTAAGTTAATACTTGGGTTGGTGTCTGTGACTAAGCTTACATGAACTCTGAAGCTCAAGGGTGTTTGTCTCCTCAGCAACACAACAGGGGGGAAGATTTTAAATTTTGTTATCTTCAGGTGTATAATAGTATAATATTTGTATGCTCTCTTTATAAAACAGGCTTTTAGCATAATTTTTAGTTTTCATAACTTCTTTCTTTCTCTGTCTCCATTTGCCCTACAGATTATTTATATTGATGATTTCTTCTCTTAGTTTCTGTTTCATTCCATGGCCTGTTGTTAATAGTAAAATGTCACCCTGTAAGATAACATATAGAGACAGAACAGAAGGGGGATACATGGTAATTGCAGTGATTGACTCCATAATAAACAGGATGTTTGTTGACTCCATCATCTGATGACGAAAATTGACTTGGAGAACTGAAAGTGGACAGCAAAATTTCAGTGCTGAATCAGTTCATAACTGATATTATCAGCACTAGAAATTTAAGGTGCAGTTCTAAGTTCATCAGTTTTGGATTGTTTGTTTGTGTAGATTGTTCACTACTTATAGATAAATGGTGATTTACTCTGGAGCATACCAACAAAAGGTGATTCCTGCAGGGTGTGTGGGAATGGGAGAGATGTTCAGGAAAGGAAATAGGACTCCCTTAGCTGGGTAAACATGGGTTGTGTTCACTTTTAGAATGAACATAAATAACAGTGTAGCTGGCATGGCTTGCACTCTAAAAAATGACATCTGCATTAGAAGTTCTGACTTGATTGGTGACCCCAAAGTGTATTAAAAGTGTATTTAGAAGTGAAAAAGTCTAGAAATGAAGAATTTTGCAAGAACTGACTGGAATCAAGTCTACCTTGTGCTGGATGTGCCCTCTAATCCCTCATGGTCATCAGCAGAGTATTATCATCGAGATTTCCCCTCTGGAGAGGGTGAGCTGCAATAGGCTGTAACTAGCTGACCTGACACTAAGTTAATATTCAGCTGTGTACATAAAAAATGGGGCTTTTGACGGTGTTTAATTCAGTTTCAGCTTTGCTCCCACTGAAACAACCTCCTTTAGAGGGTATATAGGTGCTTTGGCTGCTTCTGCAATCCTTGCAACTCATTAACAGCACTGGGGTGCCAGACTGAGGGGAGGATTCCTTTCCCTTTATCTTCGTTAGACTCCCAATGTGAGAGCAATTTATTGTGCCCTTGGACAGAATAGCAGGGCTTTGAAGGCATATTTCACCATGGATCCTTGCTTACTCAAAATTCCCATGCAAACTTGAGAGATTTCCTTGAGTGTAAAAAGCCCTGCAGGACCAGGTCTGTTATCTTTTATGGCAGAAATACAGAAAGTTGCCAGCTTGAACTTTGTTTTTGACAGGTTAAATGCCTGTGTTTCATCTTTAAAATAAACTTTATAATTGTATTACAGAAAACAATCCTCCAAGTTTAGTGAGGCTGCAAATCAAGGGTATATTATATGGTGTTAATGAGTAAAGAAACCTACCAACTCAGTGGGAGGGAGAAAAAAGAAGCTTATTTTATTACCTTTGTCTTTACTTTAAGGTTATGGAAGAATTAGGTAGAAAAGCTTTATCAAAACATTTTGCTGTTGACTATTTGCCTATCAATTAGACATTCTGGGAATCACAAAGACGTGGAGAAAACAAATGAGAAGATACAGAAGTGAAATCTGAAATTCCTCAAGACTTCAGCCACTTTCATTTGACAGATCATGAGAACAAGACAGATCATGACCTGCTTATGCCCAACCACTGGAGATCCTGCCATGCAGCACAGCTGATAGTGTTTTAAATTCCCAGGGCCTGGAGCTAGGAAGAGGCCCTCTGGGGAAGGGGCAGGAGTGTGTTTTACGCTGGGGTTTGCCAGCACTGAGCCAGCTGGGCAAGCCTTACCTCACACCTCGTTACAAACCTGGAGCAAGTGCACAAACTGACTTATTTTGGCTCTACGTGACTGGGACAGCAACACATCAATATGTTTGTGAGAAGATGAATCAGACCAGCCAGACTTTAGCAGGACTAAAATTACTCCTAAAAAAGAGCTTCAGAGGTACCTACCTGTAGAGTGAGAACTTTTCTTCCTTGAAGAAAAGGAACATGGAGATTTTGGCAAAATTTGATCAGTGTCCACCTTGCAGGTATACTCAGCAGCTGCCTCTGTCCCTGCTGGACCTCACGTGGGTTTCTGAAGAGAAAACTGCCTCAAACCTTTCTCTAGCTCTCCTTCTGACCCTTAGGAAACTCTTGAGTCCCTTCCAGTTTGGGAAAGGCTGTATCAGCACCCACAACTATCTCAGTATGGCAAGGCACGAGCTCAGGTGCAGGCAGGGGTCTGGGGCAGATCCACTTGTCCTGCTCTGACCAGCCCTGTAACACCTCTGCAGATGAGACACAAATCACCCTGTGGCAGTCTCAGAAATGAAGACACACCTTTCAAGGCTGGGAGACTTCAATCATTTTCAAAGTGCAGACTGCTGAAGACAAAAGCAAGTATTTTTCAGTCCATGTAGTAGAACCCAAGCTGCTTATTCTTTAGTAATTTGTATCAGATGGGAAAAAGTAGATTTTTGCAAAATTAATACAAATTAAGAAGAAAATGCTGATTAGTTCAGGCAAGCTGCCTATGAAGAATGGATTTTCTCTTCCTTTAATATGCTCTGCTAGTCTCCTTTTCTGTCTCAGTGCCTTTTTCTCCCCTGCTTGTTATAGTATGTAATTCAATACTGTTATAAAGGTCCCACTATTTTATGTGTGCAGCTTCCAGCTCCTGTTTTCCCTCTGCTGTATACAAGTGTGGCCTCAGGCTCTCTGCATGCTTAACTGAAATAAGCTCCCATTCAGCAGGTGAGGAGGATGCAGGGATCTTGTGTGTAGGCTGTCTGCAGTCTCTTGCCAGGCTGGTGCACGAGTGCCCACCAGGAGCACCTGGAAACTGTGCCTGTGCTCCATGTGCACAGTTACAGCTGATTTCTGAGGATGGCAGCTCAAAACAAGAGTCATACAAGTACATCAGTGAAGAAAAGGGCTGGCTGGCTGCAGCACAGAGCACAGATGGCTGTAGTAAAGAAGCCACCTGCTGAAACAGGCTGGGCTGAGTCGGGGCTGCCTCCTTCCTCACCAGCCAGAGCAGAGAGCCTCGAGTGGGAGAGAGAGAAGCAGCTCTCGAGGAGTGGGTGTAAGGCACAGTGAGAGTTCAGGGAGAGGACAGACTGCCCTGGGTCAAACGTGTGTTTTCAGGGAAACGTGCTTTGGAAGAACCTGTCTTGATTCTTTAATGAAGTTTTTTCAGCATATTTTAAGATGTACTTTTGGCTGGTTTTTGACTACAGATTTTAGGAACCCAGGATTCTATTCTGGACCAGTAAAACACTCTCTCTATTCTCGTCTTGGATGAAGGAAACTGTAGAAAATAAAACTACTAAAATATATGCAGCAACAATGACTTCTGCCTACTGAGAATTAGAGTAAAAGATGCAAGGCAAGAATATGATTTTAAGTCTCCGGACAATCAGGATGTGACCCACAAACAGGAAAGAACAGTTATGAAATTATGCAGAAATGCATCTTTCCAGTGATGCAGAGAAAAAAAATCAGAGGTAAACTACTGCTACCACCAAAGCTGCCAACACTGTAGTGGGGGGTACTACTGATAAGCACCAAGATTCCTCAGTGGCAAAAGTTCATCAGGAGAGAATGAATATTAAAGAAACAGTATTTTTAAAGGAAATAATCTGGTTTGAGATTGTAGTTTTCATCTTCATCAAAGTCTGTTCAGGGCATTTTGAGGTTACAGACCATCACAGGAGAACTCAAAAGGAGTGGCCTCAAAAGGCAAATATGATACTGAAGTGTGTGGGAGAATAGGGCAGGATGTGCTGTTTGGAAGCTCCTTGTCCTTCTCTGTCAATAAATATGGGAAAAGGTGGAGAATGCCTGAGACAATGACTGCAGCCTAATTCAATGAATCAGGAGAGGCTGAGATGGTGCAGAATGGTTCTGCTGCTGGAGCTGACAGTACAGAGAGAAGGACTTCTTTAGAGAGTGAAAAAGCCCACTCCCTGCTCTGTGCTGTTCTTTTTAGGTTCCTTCCTCATCTAAGTTTTTGCCGTGTGGAGGGAGGAATGGGGTGAGGTGAGTGATTTCTCCTTCCCTTTCCATAGATTTTGCTATAAAACTTCCCGACACAGAGGTGATTTTCCATCCAAGTTTGTGTAATATTTCTGGAGAGCACCAGTGGATGTTGCCAGGAAAGACTCCAGAAATCTGCAGAAATGCAAGCCCTCATCTTTGTCCTGAGCACTTTCCTTTGTGATCTCCAGTGTGTCAGCTCAGTGGGAACACCCTGGAGGCTGTGCTTTGCTCTCTACAACCAGGCAAAACCCAGCTGTTCCTGTCAAATGCCTTGGGATTTCTGTGATGGAGATTACAAGTGGCTGTGCTGGAGGTTTTGATCGAAGTGGATGGGCAATTACTTGTATCTTAATCTGAGAGGCAGTAGATCCCCTGAAACCAAGTCAGGCTGGGCTGCTTTTGCAAGTCCTATTAAAGGATCATGTGAAAATGCTGCTGCCTGGTAGAGGGTCAGAATAACTGTATTTTGTGCTATAAGTGTGAAATCTTTTTGAAAGAAATAATCTAAAGATGACCTCAGGACAGGAGGATCTGATATTCAGCCAAGCTAAAATTTGCATAAAGAGAGTGCAGGAGGAGAGAGGAAAACTTAAACAAGTACAAGGTTGTTTGTTGTGATAAATTAATGCCCTCAGTTGTCAGATGGATATGGGAGGTAAGCAGCACACCTCAGCACACCATTCCTGAAACAGGGAGCGTTTTCCAGACAAAATTGTTCTAGTGTCTGTCCTCAGCTGGTTGAAAACTGCAGTGAAATAAGTCATGGATGTCAATAACCAAGTCATGTCAGAGGCATAAATAAAGTCAGCTCTGGTTGTTAGTCTTGTTCACTTCTATATTTTCATCATTGGCTGCTGGAATTGAGTTTATTTTATAGATTTTGTAGGTTGTGAGATCCAGAAGGGACTGCAGCAGCTTTGCAGAAAATAATCATAATTCTTGATAATTTTGGGAACTCTGGCACTCAATAAGGTCAGGTCTTACACTTATGCAAATATTCATGCAAATGTACACTTTGGATGAATAAAGTCCCAAAGTCCAGTATTTAAATAAGGAATAATTAGCTACTCATTATTAGTTGGGCCTGCAGGTTTTCCATCATAAACTAAACACAAGTTAACATTACCTTACCATGCCAAAGGTAACTCTGGGACAATCCAAGAATGGTGTTTAAGACACAGAATTTGTTCATTCCATTTCTATGCTACTTTTAATAAATACCTAATTTATTCTCTTAGCTCTGTCTAGTCTCTGTTCCAGGTCAGCCTCTCCAGGCATCATTGTCACAGTTTTCTAGGGCGAGTAATAGACCTCAGCCAGGGAGAATGACAAGAGGTTTTATTTGCTGAGGTTTTTTTCTTGCTTACAAGATGGTAAATACTGGAAGAACTAGTGTAGCTACTTTAGGGAAAAGGAAACTGAGGGTTTTCGACATCTTTGAATATATAGGAAGATTCTACAAAGGGAAAAATACTCCTTTATGCTCACTGGACTGTGAAAAGACATAATAGACTGATTTTATATATATGCCTGCATTCAGAGATACTTAGATTGCGCCTCAGAAAACTTTTCTAGTAGAAAGTGCAATTAAGTAATGGAATGAGGTAATATTGTGCTCTTGGGTAAATAAATGTTGCTGAATGTTGCTCTTTCTCCTGGGAAATGCAAGGATGTCCCTTCTGCAGCCCAGCCCCAGGAGCCTGTGCCAGCACTGCTGTGCAAGGGGCTGGCAGGATGGTTAAAGGGAGTCCTTCATGCCTAACCTTCATCTCTAAACTTTCAATTTTTGTGCATTTCTGCCTTCAGCTTTGCTAGCAGAGGCTGGACCACTTATTTTGAGTCACCATCCCATCAGAATTTTTATCTTTATACACTCTTTCTAATGTTCACCTTCCTCCACTCTCTCAAGTCTCCTCAGTCACTCAGCAGAAGACTCACTCTATTTACAGAGAGAGGGAAAAAGGTTTCCTAACTATGGCTGGTATGCTGCTGTTCCTGAATTGTCCTAAGGCAACCTCTTTTATTCCCTCAAATGCATATGTAGAGCTTATTGAGCATCAGTTGGATGTGTGAAATAAGCTGGATGAAGCTGATCTTCTGGTTATGAAAAAATAAAGTGAGGGGTTCTAAAATTTAGTGGCAAAAACTTGCCTCTGTTGAAACCAGTGGAAATTTTCACTGACTTTGATGGGGTCACAAATTCACAACAATCCTTATATTTTGGCACAAATTGTTAAAGATGCAATAACTTCACTGGAGCCTTGTCAGTGTACAGGAGAACACAATTCTGTAAGTCTGGGGATTCATGAAATGATGTGTTTCAGTATGTGGGTTGCTGAGTTGTTAACTCAAATGCACTGTGAGTACTATCTGAAAAGCTAATCTAAAGTAATAAAGCTAATGTGCTCTTGGAGCATCCTGAGGATTTGAAGTCAATGCACTTCTTGAATGACGAACGTAATTTTGAAAGATATAAAATAGTTTATAAAAGCACATTGCAGTCCATTGTAGAGGAGCATCTTACTACTTTTTTCAGTGGAAATGAAATCTTTGCTGTGGCATGAACTTTGGGTTGATCAATCTTCAGTGTAGTCACAAATACAATTTACTGTTATTACAACAATTTGTTGTTTTTAAAGCACTAGCAATGCTCTTAGCAATTTGCAGGTAGGTGTTCAAACAAAAGCTGTTCCCCAAAGGAAGGAAAATGCACACCTGTTGTAGATAAAAGAAAAACGTATATGTTGTGTAGCACACAGCATACTAAGCAGGTAGATGCTTTAGTAATGAACTTAGATCCTCCATGGATACAAAAGGGAGAAAATCTTTACTACAGTTTCCTCCACTGCTGTATTGTTTAAACTTCCTCGTAGGTGTTTTCCAGTTTCACTGTATTGGCTCCAATATATGCCACAGTACCTTCCATTTCCTTGAGCAGAGGAAACTGAGCCAGCAGTATTTTTCTAGGAGAGACATTGTCTTTTCTGCCATGGCTGCCAGACCATTGGGGGCCCTGAGCCTCATCCTGGTGCTGGCAGAGGTCACCAAGCTCACAATCCAGAAAGGGTGACAGTCAAGTGCATTTCTAGCATGTTTAGCTTGATATTACTGTGCTGTATGTGCTGTGAAGATATAGCCCACAGGCTGTCCTCAGCTCCAGGACAACAGGGAGACTTCTGTCCCCTCCTTTGTCTGGGGAAAGGAGTAAAAATAGTTGGTCTGTATGTCAACTCAAACTGTGCAAATTTGGCTGAAATCTGCTGTTATAAACAGACTTCAGTAAAAGTTATTCAGCCAAAAAAAATGTTGTGACCAAGACTCCTGTCTTAGCTTCAGAAAACATTCAACCCAAGTAATGGGCTCTTTCCAGTGGCACTGCAGGGACAGGGAACAGAAGCAGCCCTGCTCTTTGAGAGGGACATCAAACAGGTTTAATGCATAGAAAGAGCAAGTCCTGTATTCCCACTGTGCTGGGAAACCAAAGCGAGTTCTGATCCTGACAATGGCATCTCCTGCACTTCTGGCTCAGTGCCAGAGTGTGTTCTCTGCATGTGCTCCCCACGCAGCCCCAGCAGCTGGGGGATGGCTTTTTATTGTCATTTCCACTTTGTCATTGCCATTTCCACTCTGTGTAGGTAGATATGAGCTAAAGGCACAGAAAATTCAAAGGCTGATAAACAATTACTGAACCTTTAAGTATCAAACTCTTTTTCTTCATCATCTTGTTCCTTCTCCTCATCATCTCTTATAAACCCTGCACGTGTGTTGCTCAAAAGTAAAGGCCCTGTTCTTCCTGTGACAGATGAAAATTGTTTCTAAGGGTGACTTGAATTGTCATGTAGAACCAGCTGCTTTTTTCTTGTGTTGGTTTTCTTTTGCCTTTTTCTATTCCATTTAGGTTTTGTTTTATTTCGTTCTACTTGCTGACTTTCTGCAATCTGCATCTGTTTACAGGGACAGCTAAAATGAAAGCAAGTAAATTAATGGGTTGGCTTGCAGCACAAGATTGAATAAGTTGTTTAGCTAGACATCTCCTCAGGTCTTTGACTAGCTGTGAAAACTCCTGCATCCATTTCTTTTGCATTATAGAGGTACTGAATTAACCAATAAATTGAACTGATCCTGTTTCTCTAAAATCTGTGACAAAAGTTTAGACTTTTAAACAAACTGGCAGCATTCACATCTGTATTTTTTACATGTATTCTGTGCACAAGCCCTAGGAAAAGAATGTTTGTTACATTAGCTAAGTTGAAAATAATATTTTGCAGTGAGTACATGAACCAAATTTTGCATTTAAAATTTTGAAGTACTAGAAATGGAGATTAATTTCTGAAAGTTTTCTTTGAGAAAAGAGGAAATGACTGTGTAAGTAATAGATCATCCTATTGTAAGGTTTTTGCTCAATAAGCACTATTTACTATGTTTTACAGGACAAGTAGTTAACATGTGCAAATGTTAATGGTTGAACAAGAAGAAAGATATCTGACAAATTATTCACTGTGCAGAGTGATTTGACTTTTTTTATCATTGTGATCTTTTAGTCTGACCTCCTTTATAACACGGTAGAGGAGACTTGGATTAATTATTTCTTGAAGCAGAGTAGAGCTTCTGGAAAGATGTCATATCCTGCTTTAAAAATGAACATGATGGAGGTCCCAGCAGAAAATGTGGCAAAGAACTCCAGTAATTGTTTGTCCTCCTTGTAAGATTTGGGTCTTCTTTCTCTAACCTGAATTTCTCTCTCTTTGGTGCCATATGTAATTATTTGTTGCATTGAAGAACCTATTATTTATTATTATTTAGGTTTTTTTCTTTATGTTCTAGTTATTTCACTCTGTGTTTGGCTGTCCCTTTATTTTGCAAATGGAGCAGATGCCAGCATGACTCATATGCTGATAAATTGTTTCTATATTCAGTGGGAAAGCTATCTTATGAGGGAAGAATCTTTATAATAATTTCTAATTGCTTAATACAAAATAGTTTTTTAATTTAAAACTGAAGAAATAAATACTTTACAACTGACAAACAGAAGTCCAATGACAAGAGGAAAAGACAATATAAAGGCACAAATTGAGTCTAATATATAGTGAATATTTGTGATGAAAACAAAAGGTAATCAGCTGAACAGCATTAAAGAAGGTAGGACAAGGTGCTTGCTGGAGCAAACATAAAGCTGCAATAAGACACCAGCTTTCAGAAGTCAGTCTTTGCTTTATTTCCCAGAGACAAAAACTCTTCCCCAAGTATGTTTTCTCTCTCTGCTCATGAATGCAGTGGCCTCAGCAGGACTCAGCAGCCCTCCAGCCTGTCCCAGTCAGAAGCTGGAGGACTCTCAGCCGGTTAAGAAATAAAATCCTATATCAGGTATTGAGCTACAGATCTAAAGATGGACAGTGATTACCCCGCTGGGCAGAAAATGGTAATTTCTACACCTAGAGCCAATTGCTGAGCTGTTATTTGTTTCCCAAGTTGATTTATTAGGTGACTCTTTGTCACACCAAATTGCCATGACTGTGAATCCAAGCCTTTAGTTTATTTTTTTGCATAGCTGTTAACAGCTCCAACTTCCTGCCTCCCCACAAAGTGCATATTAGCTTATTTTTGAAAAAAATATTGCAGTCTTTTCTGACACAAAAAAATTATTTAATTTTTCTGTGGGACATCACATCCTACACATCTTATATTAATGTGGAATTATTAGTGAAGGGAAAAACCCTCACTGTTTCTTGTTTCTGCATATGAATATTAGCCTCAATTTGAAAACCACAAATCGCATTCTAATGTTCTGATTTTTTTTCACTGATAAGTTTGATTTATATATTTTTTGTAAGTCATTTGAGAACTAAAATATGATTTTTGTCTATCTTGAATTGAAACATTCTGACAGATTTTCACCACAGTGAAAAGATTTCACCATTGTTTACAAATTCTGTCCAGCCTGAGGTGATTTCCATTTTCTTCCCTTAGATGGTGCTAATAAGGTACAAAAAGCAGACCCAGGCTCTGCAGTGTTTTAAAAAGAACACAGAAGAAGTACAATGAAGGCTTGTTTGGATTTTGTGAGCAATTTCTTTGCTCCTCTCTGTGCTACATTTCTGCCTTATTTGTGCTTATTCAGGCTCCAGAATGACACTATATAAAAGCATCAAATTTGGTAAACAATTACATCTGATGACTATATGTTCATTTTGGAAAACTAGAGGAACAAATGTTGTCTGTATCTGAGCTGCAAAATGAACAGACTTTTCATTAGCTTTGTACTCTCCCAGGGAAAGCTCACTGCCAGAATCTGAACTCTGGGAAAATGGACTTGTTTTATTGGTAGCCAGTGTTTTTCACCATTAATTAGGGGGCCCCACAAACAACTTTTTCTTTAGTGTATAACAGTTATCCCTGTGCACAGAAGCATAGAAAAATTTGCTCAGTAGAAAATGAAGGAAAAGAGAATCTCTAGCAATTTTTCCTCTGGGTGCAAGTGTCAAGGATGTGTGGACCATCTTGAGTAACCATATTTGTATTTTTTTTCCCTCACTGTAATCCTGAGTATCAAGCTGTAGATGAGTACTTGTTTTATGAAATTTTAGTATGGCAAAGGGTCAAGCTCTGGAATGAAATTTTGCCACATGAGGATTTTACCTTTTCTCAGGGTAATTTAAAATACAAGCCCCACATCTCATTATTTTGCATGTCCAGTGTAGTGGTAAATGCTTTCAGGAGTGCATCCATGACCTGAAGACCAGGATGAGCAGCATCTGCAAGAAAAGTGACAGCTCATCAGAGGCTTCTCAGCCTGCCCATACATTTGGCAGCAGAATTATCCTTTCATCCTTTCCCCCCTCTCCCCACCTTCACCTCTCCTGGCTCACCATTTATTTTCTCCCACAGACAATTCTCAGCCTGCCTGGTTGTTTGGGGTGCCTGTTGAGCACATAATTCATCATGAGTGCCCATCACTGCAGAGGAAGAGACACAGGGCTTGGGAGGGCAGGAGCGGCATGGGTGTGGATCCCAGGACCCTGCAAGCTGGGTGCCCAGAGGAGCCACACGGAGTCAGCTGTGTCCTGCCTGGGGGAGCTGCCAGGATGTAATTAGCACTTTGCCCTCAGAAGCAGTATAGCTAAATTCACCTACAATACATGGGTGAGAGAGACTTCACTGTTTATCAAATCTAGTTAGTTTGATTTAAACCCTCTAGGTTAGCCCAGCAGTGGATCTGTTTCTTTTCTGACCCTTCACTCATATTCATTATTGATTTTTCCTGAAAGACGTCAAGGCAATTACCACATGCCACTTTATTTTATCCTTTCCAGAAGAACCTTGAATGAAGTTTTAGGACACTGTGAAATCAGGGAACATTTGCTCCAATCAAACACAGCCATCACTTTTTGTTGCCTTTGAGGTACAAGTTTTGAGTGCTTTCCTGATTAGAGTGCCTCTGTGATTGCTAATGTGTGGTGAGTCCCACATTTCTATAGCCCATCTACCTCACATGGCTCCCTTTGACAGGCCAAAGTACACTTACATGGGCTTCTTTGAATTTAACCATCTTGTTCAGGGATTCAGCCATTGTCTATCTTTACTTTTTTCTATTGAAGAGCCAATTTACTGTGCTTTTAGCAACCAGACCTAAAATTTAAACATTAAAGCTCTTTACCCTTTCATTACCTAATCTTACATTTTAGATTAAACCAGTGACATGGAAATGGTTTCCCAGAAAGGTGTCAAGTTAAGCTTTCCTCTGGTGAAGTCTGTGACACTCGAGCTTCGCTTCGTGAAGATTCATTTTTTGCTGCTTTTCCAGCTCAGGCCTCCTACCACATCACAAGGCTTTGTGTACAATTTTGACACACAGAACTATAACATATATAATTTTACTAGTTTCCAAAGACAAGGCCATGAATTTTTAAACAAAGAGAATCAGGGGGGCTTGTACAATGCTGTGTCTCTGATGGTGAGATTTTATTTAAATAAGCAATTCTATTTTGACATTGAGCCCCAGTTCTATTCAGTGCACAATATGGACAGAGATCATTTAATGAACAGATGTTCAGTTTTGGTTTTTCTCAGCATGTGGCATAGGGCCCTATTTGTCAGGTTTCCCACTCTGATGACTGCTCAAAATTTCTAATTTTCTCTTGAGTTATGTGACACTTGTCATAGCGTTAGGGCAAATCCCAGTTACATGTCAGCAAGTGAACTCCTGTGGTCCTTGTTTGGTTTGTTGGACCGTAGCGCGTTTAATTTGGAAACACTTGGAATTGTACCTAATTCCTAATGTTGCTCTTTATTCATTGACAGCTCCCTCAAAAGCTTTATTCATAGACTGTATTAAATTCTCAGATTTCTGTGTTCTATGATGAGTTGATGTTCTCTGTATGATAAACACATAACAGCATTTTCTCAATTTCCCATTCAGCAGAGCAGCCCCATCTACTCCGGAGTCGTCTGGGGTTAAATCTTGCCTTTAGGCCAAAGTCTGGGTAATGAAGATGATGTAACTGAACTTAAATGGTTGTTGTTATTCACTGTAGATGTTCTTAACATGCTTCTTTCACATTCATTTGGCCACTCAGAGAAACTGGGTTTTGCTGGAGCGTTGAATTTCATGGTTGTGTTTTGGTTGAAAGGCTCAGGGGAAAAATTCTCTGTGTCCTGGCCAAGGGAACACCAAGGCTGACACTTCCTTTACAGTGCAGATTTCCTCTTGTTGCACACACTGGCTGGCATTTGATTTTTTGATACAAAATAGCTGATGGTGCCAGGTGATGATAAATTGGATCAGAATTGCCACTGTGATGTTACCAGATGCATCCTATTCCAAGTTTCAGATTTTTGTTTGGCAAAACTGAGTGACTGTTGCAGACAGATTGAACAGGAGGGCTTTAGTGAAAAATCAATAGGGAGATCAGTGGCATTTTCAGCTTTTGAGTGTTTGATTTGCAGTCTTGGTATTTAATATGGAATTCCTCATGAAACTCATATTTTCACGTAGCTCATTTTTGAGTGATCAGTGGGGTGGGATGGAGTAGTTACACGAAGAGGGATCAGTTCAAAACCAACTTGCCATAGTTTTGAGATCTGTACCATAGCCTGTGCAAGTGAAATTGCAAACCCAGATACTCCTAATAAATAGTTTTCTTGTAATGGTTTGATTCCTGACAGTGTTAGGATAGAGAATATGTATAAAAAACTTTAAACATTTTCACTTGCTTACTTCACAAGGTTGAAGAGCATTGTTGTTAAATTATGCAGTATGGCAATCCTCTTGTGAAGCTGTTGTAATAACCAGTCAAGAAGAGCTATTTCTACAAATGCTCATTAGTGTATTTCTAAATGCTCAGAACTATTACCAAATTCTGCTTTCTACATAAATATTTTTGGTGTTTGAAACAATAGCTGCTACATTTAAAAGAATTCTGGATGATGTCTGGCGCGGTAGCTTTTTAAACAATATTTAAAGGCTTGACAATACTTGTATGGACAAAAAAGATTTTGTTTGTTGTGATTTGTGAGGCTATACTAATTATGACATGCTAATTCTTGGACTTCTACCATCTCTGAGCCAAGAATTTTGACAGAAGTGTTTTTTTCCCTTGAAAATTGTCACTTGGATTCTTTGTTCTTTACATCATTTCTATCAGGATTCATTAATCTCCTCTTTAAAACAGGTGTCCAAAGCAAATGCAGAAACAATAACGTAGACCCCTGGTGACCTGTCTTATTGCATTCATAATGAATTGCAAATATTCATAACTATCAATTGGTTGCAACTAACACATTAACAATAATTAATGGAAACTAATTGGGAAATATTTATGGACAAGAAATAAATACATAGTAATCAAGATGGATTAATGAATGACTTGCAAACCCAAAAAGGGGTGAATTTTTTTCAAGAATATGGTTCTGTGCAATTTTCTGTGCTGCAAATTTACCTGTAGATATCCCTTGAAGGTATCAATGTTCATATACATTCTGCTTTGAGCACAATTATTTGCACCTCTGCTGGGCTGCTAAGGCAGGAAATTCAGGGTAGGTGCAATGCAGAGGGCATTGTCCAGGGCTAGAGGTTGGAAACTGACTCTCCTGAATGTAACAGGCTAGGATGGATCAGGATTTCTCAGGGTTTTGAATGCTAAAAAATAATACCAAGGTCAATCTCTAATTAAGTGGGACCTGGAGTGAATATAAATTATTCCATTCACCCATGCAGCAATGTGACCTGCTAAGGAGAAAGAGGCTCACAAAGGTGTTTTTTGTGACTTTGCTGCATCCCCAGCTTGAGCTCCTCACAAGATGGTTCAGCTTCCTTAATGGCAGAGCAGTTTCAGACTGATTTTAATTCTGCCTGGGTGGGGCCATTGTGGAGAACAGCAACAAAACTCCTTCCTCAGGCATGTCTGTCAACCCTTTCCGTGCTGGATTTATCCTCCTTGAGAATGACAACTGTCTTCAGCCAGTTAGTTTTGTTGATCTCATCAATATTTGACTCTGTCAGAAAAATGCAAGTAGTACAGTGCCAAAAATGGATGTCTGCCAACTGATTTACTGTCTCAGGCAGATTGTCCCTGAGTCCCTGTAAAAGCATCAGACCAAATGTATAAAGGAACACTTTATTCTGGGTTCTCTCCCTGCCAAAAAAGTAGGCCTAAAACAATAAAAAGCAGTTCTACACCATCATCTTTTTTTCAGTTGATTCATGAAATGTCAGGAGTCTAACAAACTTGTTCTATACCAAGAATAAACTTGGAAAAGGTAAACTATGTTCAAAATCATGGTTCTGGAAACCCTGACTGCATTCTCCAATGGGAGTAGGCTTTATAGGAAGGGCAAGTCCTGGAAGGATAGGTTTTGGCTCTGCACTCTCAAGTTCTTGAGCTTCCTCTTGAAACTGTTTAAGATATTGTGTTTTTGACATGCATCAGATGAATCTCCTTAAAATCCTTTCAAAACCAGGGCAACAAATCTCACAGAGTTCCCAAAGGTTAAAGCCCCTGGCTGAGTGACCAGGGAGCAGCACTGCCTGGTGAGCCAGAGCCCAGGGCAGCACAGAGATCTTGCTTCTGGGAGGAAAGAGAAATTGCCCCATGTCAGGAAGTGCTGGTGGCAAAGGGCACTCACTGCATGTGACTGATCTGCCATGATCCCTCTCTCCTGCAGAGCTCCTGCTGACAGTAACCATGGGTCTCACTGAGAGGAAAACACCCCACGAGCTTTCTGAATGTCTCAGTGGCCGCACTCTAACAGAACCTGCCAGCTTCCAGGGGCAGCTGTGGGAGATAAGCTTTCTGAGACTTTGGTCCAACTCTCTACTATGACACCTCAATTTTAAAGGTTTTGGGACCCTAAAATTTCTGGCCATAAAGATTTTTTTAGGTGGCAACAATGATTTTCCTTTATATAAGAAAGTAGAAAGAAATACAGGTAAACTAGGTGAAAAGTAAATCTGCCACAATGTAAGCTTTGCAGCAGAAAATATCAAAATAGGAGATAATGCAGCATCTTTAGCAGAGATGGGCAAAGCACTAAGATTCAGCAATACACATTGTTCAGCATTTCTGAATAGCACCAGTCATTGAAAGGGCTGATCTGTGGGTGGTGAGCAATCAGTGAGATGTTCTTAGATAGAAATGGCTAAAAGTCTCGTTTAAAAGCAACCTTTCTTCCATTTGGGTGAGGAAGAGCAGCGGGTTTATGGGTCTCCTGTAGCTGACAGACTCCAATTTGTTACTCAAGAAAAAATTTTACAAATGCCTTTTTTTTTTGGCTAATGTGTAAATGTGAATTGCCAAAGACAATGTAATGATGTAAAAGGACCATCAGGCAGTCAGAGCAGCTTTGCTTTTGGATGAACATGCAGGATAGGGTCAAACAGCCAGATTTTTAATTTGATGCTTTCCCAGTAAGAAAAAGATCTCCCCTGCTAATGTAAGGAGAGGGGGTGGGGGGGAATGCAAGGTAAGTGGAAGCAACCACAGGGGTCCCTGAAAGCAGTTGTATAATGATTATTTGACAAGGTTTCCTGGATGCTAACAATCCCATTAAAAATAAGTTGGCAAAAAACATTAGGATCCTGAACTGACTGAAAATGAAAGAAGAGAAATGAGGAGGGATTAAAGTAAAGCTCAGAAATAAAGAACAACCACTGAGTGTGTCCACGGTGGGAGTCTGTGAGCCTGATGGGAAGCTCTGGGTAATTAGCTGTATTTGACTTCTTTCTTATATTCAGAAATACTTTTCTCTCTCCTTTCCCCCCACCCCATATTTTCTTGTAGAGCATGAATTCTTGGAGGTCACAGTCTATACTGGGACACCCAGCTTTAGGCATTGTACATGCACATCATTAGAGATAATTCCTGCCTGAAGAACTTTAAATCTTCATTTACCAGGCAGAGAAGGAAAATAGAAGGATCACAGGTTTGCAAATGAGAAGCTGAGGCACAGAGAGGTGAAGGGGTGATTTCAGAGATGTTCAATTTTCACTTGGACTCCTATGAAAATTGGGTTTTTCCAGAAATCCTAACACCTCTAAAGTGAAGGCATAGAATTGTTTAGGTTGGAAAGATTTTCAGATCAAGTCCAGCTGCTAACCCAGCACTGCCAGGGAAAATAAATCATGTCCCCAAGGCCCACCTTTACACATATTTTAAATACTTCCAGAGTTGGTAACTCCACCACTTCCCTGGGCAGCCTGTGCCAGTGCTTGATAACCTTTTGGGTGAATAATTTTTTCCTAGTATCCAATCTGGTGTCCTTTGGAGGAAGGAGGGATGTGCAGAGACGAGGCTCTGATGGTGCCTCCTGTGCTTCACCCTTACCCCTGGCAGTCCTTGGCTCACTCCATGCAAACCAGTCCCAAAGAGCTCCCACGTGTGCAGCACTGGGCCAGGGCAGCAGGGTCTGCTCTCCTGATGGGATATTTTATAAATACCCTTCAGTGGTTCTCTGTTAGATGTATGGATGGGCCTGCAATGCATGCAGCTCCATCTTGCTCTAACTGGCAGAGAAAAACAAGAACAGCCTTTGTGACTGCAACAACAAAAATTGGAGATGGAGATTGTTATATAGTACAAATGTTTTAAAAAGAAACCACTTTTATGTGTGTAATGGCCATTAGTGAGAGCCCTGGGAGCAGTTTTAGGTTCGGGATGGCTGCCAGGGGCAGCAGCAGGGAAGGGCTGTGCCTGGGGAGGGCACCTGGCTGCTGGGGACAATGGGACAATGCCCATGCTGAGGCCCTGAGCCACAGCACCCAGCCAGTGGCCAGGGTGAGCCTGGCAGCTGGATTCCAGGGCCAAGCTCAGCTGCCCCTGGAGCTTCCCTTCCCCTGATGGACCAGCCTGCACGTGTGACTGTGCTGGAAGAGCTTTGCAATTGCTGTCCCTCACAGGGGTGGTTTGTTTCCTCCTCAGAATGGTCACAAAAATAAACTGTTTTTATATGAAAGAGATAAATATTGCTTTATCAAGCAAGACCTTTGTGATGTACTGAAGGTCAACAGTGTCTTGCCTGATGTCTGTTGGTAAGTCAATACTAATATAGATCTGTTTTCTCTAGTAAGAAAAATTTATATCTTGAATGCACTATTACAGATGATTCCCAACATAATTTCAGCTTCATGGCATAAAGGATGAGAATTTTTTCTCATGTTGCTGCTTATTTTCTCTTTAACTCAGAATCTTTTCTGATATATTGACTACGGAAGCTTGTGGAAGATTTGCCTGTTTTATTTGGTTTGATTTTAAAAAACCCCACAAACTTTTAATGTTGGCAGTATTCTTAAATTAGACATTGTGTTAGTCTTGAGCCTTCTAAGTAGCACTTATATGTCTTCTTTTCAATTTGTTATTGTACATGTTCTATAGAAAAAGTAATTTGAAAGTGAAAAATACACAAAACAGACCAGCTGCTTGGCAAAGCTGTGACAAGGCTCTGAGTAAGGTTCCACAAGGTCCAGGTAAAAGCTGGCTTGCTTAGAGACAGAGGTTACATGAGACAACCTCCACAGGTTTTTCTTCCAACATAAATTATTCTGTGATTTTATGATTAACTGCAATTTTGTTCCCAAAATCCACAGTACTGAAATATTGCAGTTTTTAATTCAAAATTTATGACTCATGGAAAAAAAGGCTCTTCATCTTAACCATCAACACATTTCTCACATGACTGACTGTAAAAGAAAAATTGTCAGTTGCATGTGATTTGTTACTTCTTCATACCGTACTGAAGGGTTGTTTTGTAGCAAACCAGAGAGGTTTAATGAAAGAAGAGCAAAGTGTAGGTACTGTGAATATAATCTGAGAGAGAATTTGAGTGGCCACATGTGGGGAGCAGCTGTTGCTGGGGTATCAGAGGTTGCAGGAGGGGACACAGATGGGCTGTGCCCCAGGCAGGGTGCTGCAAGCCCCAGCTCCCCAAGGATGCCTTTCCCAGCAGCTGGGCTCTGCTGGCCACTCTCAGCTGCCGACATCCAGGGTGTCCAGGGCAGCTCAGCTGGGCTCATCACTTCAGCCAAAGGAGGAGCAGAGAGTCACATCCACTTCTTCATGAATCTTCCCTTAGTGACTGACAGCAGAAAAGGCAGGTCCACACAGGGCCTAAGTCAGCTCTGAGCTTTTTCTGTGTAAGCCCAGCAATGCACACTGCACTCAAACAGAACAAATGATTGTTAACTTCGGTGTTTGCTCACTAGATGTCTGTTGCCTGACGGCAAATCTTCTCCATAGCCATTTTCCCATTAGAGAAGTAAAATAAAAACAGCAGTGAAGAGGAGCAATCTGGCTTATTAGAAAGACAATTACATTAACTATCAGAATAGGAAATTCTGGTTCTTGTTCTGTCTCTCTTTTCCTGGACCAGCTTGGGAGCCCCTGTTCCATTTCTCCATACTTAATTTCTGAACTGGAAGATGGATCCAGCAATGTCAGGGTGTTATGTTGGGGAGGGAAATAAATGAGCAAACTCCTTCATGGACCAACTATGCCTCATTTTGAAGGCCTTTCCTATGTGTATATATCAAAAATCCCTGTTTTTATAAATCTTGTGCCTTAATAAAAGTAGGTCTTTCTTCTAACTGAAGCCGTGTTAGACGCAGTGCTTCATTTCCCAGCAGTGTTTGCCTTGCCACACATGGTCAGGTTGTAGATCTCTCATTGTGTTTTCCAGGGCAGGTGAGTGGGAAACAATGACTCCCCCAGCCAAAGAACAGAGCTTCTCTAGGATCTGGAGCAGGAGAAGGTGATGTACTTATTTGTGTCTCAAGTTATCTAACCATTAACTATCTCTGTTCTCATCTCTTGCACCCTACTCCCTCCAGAAATCTGTTATTGAAAGCAAGGAAAAGGGAAAATGTTTTTAAATGGGCAAATTGAGAAATTCACAGTGTTGCAAATAGTATGTGAGCAGGATAGAGTTGCCTAGGGCTCTTTTATGAGTCTCACATGGGGCTGTAAATCAATTTAGAATCGTAGAAGTAAGGCATAAACCAGAAAACTCTGTGTACAGTGTGTCAGCTGTGTTCTGTATAAATGGCTGATATTGTATATAGTGTTTACTGCAATCCTGTTGTGACCCATTTTCTAATGTAACTTGTTTAATTTTTCTTGTGACACAAAAAAATAAGGTCCAGAGTTTGCTACTATATATAAAGTGTCGATTCTTTATTGGTTTGAATACTGAATATGTTTACTGAGTCCCTCCAAACAGAACCACTTTTAATCAAAACCAATTTAAATCCTCAACCGGGTCTTTTTTTTTTTTTTTTCTGAATAAAGCTAAAATAATTTAAAGAAATTCTGCCATTTCTCCTGTACAAGCAATTACAAAGTACTGAGGTTTTTAACTGTGTTTTTCCAACATACAAGACTATACATTAGTAAACATTTCCCGAGACATTTTTTGGTAAATACAGAATTTTTGTCTGCATCCATTTTGGACATAATTTGGTCTGCTATGTGTTGGAGAGCTTAAAAGGCCAAATAAACCTGTGCCTTCTGAAGGGTCTTCCTTTCTTTTTGCCATTTTCTGTTTCAGTCAGGAAACTTGGGGCAATTGTTATGTTGAATCTAAAAGAAAAAATTTAGAGCAGAGTATTATTTAAGTATTTTTACCAATATTTGGGACTGCAAAGTTCCAGAAGTGGTTTGTTTCATTTTGAAGAGTTTTAAGATATTTTGATGTGGACGCTTCATCTGCGGAGCCCAAAGTCAGGAAACTCAGAATGAAGATAATTCATTGATGATGCAAGGTAGATTTTTGGGTTTTTTCCCTCTCAGTGTGGATCTTGACCAAATCAGAAATCCTGAGATACAAGGAAATTGAATTTATGTCCACAATGGCGCACCCTAATCGAAGTTTTTCTCTTGGCAGGAGTGGAGAGAGCAGTATTGCAGTCTGCTCCTCACAGAACCATCCTCAGTGGCCTCTCTGAGTGGAGCAGACAGAAGCTCTCCCCACCAAGGGGCAGCCCTGCTGTGCCAGGGCTGGAGGGAGATTGAGGCTCCTGTCACAGGGAGGAAATGATCTGTTGCAGCAGTGGGGATTCATGAGAGAAGGGAATTTGTAACGTGCCCATCGCCATGACCAGCTCCTGGTGCTGTTCAACACAGATTTGTGAGTGCTGACATAGTTGCCTACATGAGTCATACTTTGCACTGAAAGTTTTATTTAATGAGCTTTGAGGAAAAATATTTCAAACAGTTTTATGTGTTTCCCTATCCAGGCAAAAAGTTTGAGCACACATCTTCCCCTTGTGGAGAGTGCTTTCTCTTTTCCAGCTGTCAGAACACAAGGGTCATTTGAGTATTCTTGTCAAGTTTTCCAGATGCTTGTTTTGAATTGATGGGTTTGAACAGGAGCAATTTGTTATGCTGGCACTTCCCCCGTCCAACTGCACAAAGAGTCAGCCTTTGCAGATACATTATCATCTCCTTCCCTGAAGGAACTGCTCTTCTTAAGATAGAACGAATGGGTTGGGAGATTTTAGGTCTGAACCAAAGGTCAAACTTGTCTGATAGCTGTGAAAAGGGATGGGGATGTGTAGACTGTTGCCTGGGTGGTAGATATTTCTTGCATGCATATGTGTGCAGATAAGGCTAGATAGATGATTTGGCACTTTGACTGAAGTATATTTCTTTTTCTGTTTTGGAAATACTTTTCCCCTTTTGGAAATATTTTGGAAGCAGGCTTTAATATTAAAGTGTAAGTAATCCTGGGAAGTATAAAAGCTATTGTTCAAGTTTTATATGATTGATTTGTCACAATTTCAAAATCCTTGTCATAAAATTCAACCTGTAGATCTGTTTTCCACATATGCTTTCTTTTAACCTCTCATGGAAGTACTGCCCAGTACTCACATACTGGACATACTCACTGAGATTAAACAGGCAGGAGAAGAGAGGCAATGGGGTGTGCCAGGCACTGCTGGCCAGATGTGCCCTGGGTGAAGAAGTGGCCATGGTGGCTGAGCAGTAGGAAAGAAGGGGTGGGAAGTGAGCATTTACCACCTACTGAAATGCTTCTTTCATGCTGGTCTTGTCTGCTTGGGGGGATTTCCACATGGGAAAAAAGGTAGCTCCATTAGTATAGAAACTTGTGTAGAGGTATTAAAGGATGTGTGGTCACAGCAGAGCTACTATTTAGATTGAAAGGGAAAAGAACATGAAAAAGAAATTAGATCTAATCTGAAAGAGTCATTCCAGGTATACTTCTGTGTCCAGACCAAGCTCGTTAACTAGCTGAGAAGAAATCTGCAAACTCCTGCAGAGAAACCTGGTGTCAAATTTGTTGAGCGATTATGCAGATAATTAAACCAATACATGAATGTTTCAAGTGGTGATCAGGTCAACTATACTGAAAGAAGATTCTTGGCAGCTGAAGGTAAGAATGAATGTTGTATATGGCATTTTCATCCTGCACTTTTGTTTGACCACAGATTTATGATTAATGTCAAGTATATTCAAGTGGAAACAATTTTACAGCCATAACAGTAGGATAAAAACTTGGAAATTAATCTTATGCTCGTATTCCAAAAATCATTCCAGGTCACATCACTTAAGGAGGAGAGAGAGCCTCTGCCACTCAAAGGAGTGACAAATTCAATTGCATCTCTATCTCCATAGTAAGTCTCATGGTGCTAGCTACGAGGATTAAATGTGATTTTGATGTGCTCCTAGTGTTTCACTAGTTTGTGATATTTTCCATGAGGAGCAGTGTATTTCTGTGTTTAAAAATAAGTAAATGTAGGTAGAATGGTCAAAGCGTATTGTCCAGAAGTTTTGCATTCATGAATTACGTTTGCTTTGCAGTCTGATCATTGGGTAACTGACTTGAGCTGCGTTGGAAGCAAGAGCTAAGTGACCTCTCAGGCTGGAAATGCCTGTCAGCATGGAAAGGATTGCTTTCCCAAACAGTCCTGGCTGTTTGAAGGGACCTAACCTAGCTACGAGGAATGTGACAGCCCTCTAATTCCAGCACTTGTAATGAGCTGCCTCTGTGGCATCTACTCAATTGATAGATATACTAAAAAAAGTGAAAGTAACTTTTCTTAGGCCACAATGACTCAGTTAAAAATTGTCTCACTCAGAAGGTTGTAAAAGCAGCCTGGAAAGTGGTAACATTTGCTCTTCTGGGCCATTGCACAACCTCATTTATCCTTTAATGATTCTTTTGTTTCCCAAACCTGTGTGCAATTAATATTATTTAACGGACGCAGGAATGTTCATCAGGCATTTGTTCAGAAAATAAAATATTTTCAATAACTGTGATCTAAAACTTTAAGCAAATGAGTTCCTCTGATAATCTCTTCATCAAAGTAGATATTCTCAAATGCCCACATTAAATTTTGGTCTGCAGGTATCACCTTTAATGTATGCTTCAGTGGCTGCTGGGGCTGGAAGAAAATCATTACTAATTGATATGCTTTAATGGCCTGAGAGCTTTCAGAGTTGGATGAACCCAGGAGAAGCGCTGAGAGGTAGATATTTGATTCTAATGATGCCTGAGTAGGTACAAGCAAAAAGTAGAACTACCATGACAGCTATATCATTGTCAAACTGCTCCATGTCAGATTTTTTTCCTACTAATTTGATGCTATTACAAAACACTGCTTTAATGAACCCATGAAAGGCAAAGTTAGATAATGGATAGAAACATAGAAAATTAACTCTGTGCTGGTATCTGTATTTGCCAAGATGGTCACTGGAGAGAACAGGAGTTTGGGATTTGTAAACTATCTGTTAATTAGTACCAGGTATAATTTTCTTCTATGTCCTGAATATCTAGTAAGTTTTTATAAGAATGCAGATATGATGAAATTTTCCCTTAACTGTGATGATGTAGGATGAGAGTGATGGGAGTTCTAATTCCCCATCCTGGCTGTTTTGTTTTTTTTTTTCAAGTATAAGTTGCAATAAACGCTTAATTCACCTTTAAAGGCTTCTCATTTTTTGCCTCAGCTCAGTCCCTAATTTTCACAGTGATCTACTGTGTTTCTAGCACAGTTATCAAAGGCATGTTCTCCTTACTGAGAGGGATGTGGCATTTTCAATGGAAACTGGGGGTGATTTTGGAGATCTGCTTTAGCATCAGGGCTAAATAAGATGAAGGCCAGTGGCTTTCATCTTATCTTTCATGTTTAATAGCATCTTTGGTGAGACTTAAGGGAAAAATGTACCACTGCTAGTAAATACATTCATTGTATGTGTGAGTGAAGTAGAAGAACCAATACATAACCCTTTCCGAACCTATTTTTAGGATTTTAAAAATATATTTGTGTTTTATTCTGTAGGAAATGTGCTTTTCTTTATAAGTTTCTTTTGATGACTTGGAAATTCTAATGATGTGGAGCTAATAATTCCTGTTTATTCCATGGAACTGGAAAGGACCTTTGTAGGCAGCATAAAAGCTTGGTGTTAACTCACACCTGCTCATAGTGGCACAGCTCTGAATTAAGAAAACTTGGAGAGAACTATACAAAAAATCAGAGAGAATAAAAAAGTCCAAACATACTTTCTTTACTAGTTCTTTTAACTTTACACAGTTCTTTTAACTGTGAAACAGGGCAAGGCTAAAGCAAGTGGCCTCAGGTAAAGAGAGAGAGAGAAATGAATGTTCAGAGCAGGATCCTGAGCACTCAGGAGGATTATATGACCCCAGGGCAAAAAAGTACAGATTATTTTTGCCTGGATCTGGTAATGTTCACACTGCCTAAATCCAGAGGTTTATGTAACTATCTAAACCCAGATTAATTGTATTTAGAAATCCTCAGAAAAAACAATGCCTGTGTTACTCTCACTGATAAGAACAGATTTTTATCTTATGAAATGTGTAGTTGAGGGACACAATCAATAAGTTAGTTTTGTAAGTGTAAATTTAATTTGTGTCCATGCATGAGAAAGCTGAGAGGGCCAGACTCCTTGTAGATTTAAGAACTCACACTATAAGAAATTGTGACATTGCTTGAAATTTGCCTCAAAACTGAGGACATGACTAAAACCACTGAGGAAAAGGAGTTTTTTTGAATTTCACCAAGTTGCCACCACTGTCTTGGATGTTTATGGATTTCAAGAGCATAAGGCTGCTGCTAAAAGTGGCTTTATGGTTTTTTGCAGTGAAATTGTACACCTTCAAAAAGGAAAGGACACAGCAGATAGAGAATGTTGGTGGAGCTTGTACCTGTATGCTTGGGGAGCAGGAAACAACTGAGTGTTCAAGAGTGCTGAAACAAGAAACAATTGAGTGTTCCTGGTGTCTGGCCACGAGGGGAAATGTGCATTTACAAAGGAGCTATCACACAATGAGCATGTACAGTTGTTTATCCTAAAATGTATCTGCAAGGCATCCAAACTCATGTACATGATAGTTCAATACAGTCTTAGCTGTGAATTTTTAGAGTACTCTGTGTATTTTTTTCAACAAATTTTATACTTCCCTGTCAAATTCTATATGACGGGCAGCTGAAAATACACTTCTGTTAAATTAATGATACAGGAGAGATCTCAGTTGTGTCTGGTTCTTTGCGGAGGAAGGTAAGAAAATGATCAGGCAACATTATCCGCAGAAAATATTTATTAACAGATCTCTTGGCAAGGATGAATTGAAATAAATGTGCAAGGAGATGGCAGTGGTGGAGCTACCAGCAAGAAGTAGCCCTTGGGGACAGGGTTCAGTGCTGAATTTGGCAGTGCTGGGTTTCTGGTTGGACTCGATGGGCTCAGAGGTCTTTTCAACCTGAACAATTCTGTGATTTTCTTCTGAGGAGAAGAATGAGTGGGGACAGGCTTCTCAGCTGGTGTGGACCTACCTACCTGCCTGGAAATCTGGTTTTAAGTAGAATTTGTTGATTTATGCTCTTTACATCTAGGCAGGTATAAATATTGAAAAAAATTGCATGAGTGAAAAATCAGGTCAGTACCTTTTGGTTAAGATATTTTGCAGTGATTTTGGTGTGGATTTACTGGTATCTTATCTGCTT
The DNA here is from genome assembly GCF_017590055.1 of Onychostruthus taczanowskii. Taxonomy (NCBI): domain Eukaryota; kingdom Metazoa; phylum Chordata; class Aves; order Passeriformes; family Passeridae; genus Onychostruthus; species Onychostruthus taczanowskii. The sequence goes on from NW_024498462.1 coordinate 5,107,047, forward strand.
TCTGGCATTTATTGACTTGCTCGTGTTCACTAAATCCAATTTACAGCTCTTCACATGGCCAGAACATAGCAGTAAATCTAGTGCATTAAGTCAGTGAGCTGGATTCAGTTCTTTATTAAACCAACAAATCTGGATTAATTCCGGTCTTTGAAAGTGTTTCTATTAAACAAAAGACCAGTTAGACCAGTGTCTAGAAAATGTCTTTGGAAAGCTGTGTTTCTCTCCTGAAGCCCAGCTACAATGTCAATGTCTCTGCAGATTATGTGCTTTCCCCCCTCTAGTATCTCTTTCTTTTTTTTTTTTCCCCTCCTAAAAAGGGTAATTATATGAACTGTTTTTGCCAAATTCTTTGTGACTGTATTTAAAATTTTTCTAATGGTCTGCGTTTATTACAAAATGATGGAAAGATCTCTTTCTACAGCACCACATTGATACAGGGCCACATCCCTGTTTTTCAGATGACCTATGTGTTGGGTTTTCTTCCTCCAAGTGCAAACCAGTTTGAGCTAATACCATTAAGAAGAAAAGAAAAATACATTTGACAGGAGTTGTTGTGTATAGAAGTTGTGTTTGATGGTGTGGGTAGAGGTGTTTGAAGTGCTAATTTTTTTTCTTCCTGGAATACTGGTGTGACAGAGGTGTCAAGTTTTGATAACTGGAAACTGCAAAAGCAAATTCAAGTTTCAGCCTCTGTTTTGGTTGATTGTAACATTCTTACTGTCATCTCAGATTCTTTTCTTTCTTTCTTCATTCTGCTTCCAGACAGTTTTGCCAACAACTTAGATTTCATGCTTTCTAATGAGGGTGTCAATTTTTGTTCAGATAGCTGCAGTGTGTGTATGGAAAATACAATTTTCCTCTTAAGTTAGATATGCAGTGCCAAATTATTTTTTTAATTGGTGCTATTCTTTAGTTGTAGTTTATTTTTGTAACGTAGGAAGAAACAGAATCTGTTTTCATGCCTTGAAAAGTGCTTTGTATTTGTCAAATGTTCTCTGTCAGGTATTTGCTCTGTTGAATGTTCTGTGTGTATCTCTCCTCTGTTTACTGCATCTTCTAAAGCACTTTTTCAATGCTCAGTCTATGTTGACCTTACTTCTCAAAATATTTGCTAAATGGAACCTGCTGTTTGGAGGAAGTAGCTCCTAAGCATGTGGATTCAATTTATTTCTGGGCACTTTGGGGTTTTGTTGCCTTCGGGAAGCGCAAAGAGTATAAAGAGCATCGAGTACAAAGCTCCCATCTCCTGGAGATAAATCAGCTGTTCCTAAATCACTGTCAATATCAACAGGGTGAGCTGGCAGATTGTGACTAAAAGGTGTATTTGTGTGATCTTTACCCGTGATCTTTTCTGTATTTGTGTAGAAAACCCTGTTTAGAAACCAGTACTGTTTTACAGAGCCTTGATGGCACTGAGCAGTTTCTAAGGGAGGTGGGTGAACCTCTCATGAAGGTGTCTACAGACAACCCCTAATCTGACATACTGGGCATGACTGTGTTTTATGCCAGGGAAGAAAAATGCAACCAAAAAACAGAAAAAGCCTTTTATGTGTATCAAGAATCTGTTTTAAAGCTCATCAGCCACTATGTTTTCTTTAGTCCTGTGTTGCTTGACTATGTGATGTTAAAGTGAGTTGTGTATTTTTCTATTTGCCAATATTAAGTTCCTAACCCACTTCTTTGGTGTATATAAAATGTGTATATATATATAATTGGGTAATACACAAACTTTTCCTGTGATAAAACCAAAAATCAGCTATGATAATAATTAAATTTCCTTGCCAAGGGGATGTCTCCTTCAATCAAAGGACAGCTCCTAAGCTATGTAATGAAACAGATTTATGAGCATTTACAGGTAATAATGAACTTTGAACCATACTGATAAAACCATTATAGTGAATTTTTAAGGTTTTCAACAGAACACATTTATTGTATACATGAATTCTCCTGATATTGCCTTTTCTGTAGCAACAGGTCATTAAATTCTACATAAGGATGTTTGTCTTTCCACACAGCAAACACACATGAAAAGCCACTAATGTCATCACCCAGAACTTTGCTTGAGTGTGCATATTCTGCACATGCCTGCAGAGTGCCCACTAATTAGGGTAGAAAATCCTAAATTGATTATGATCATTAGATGTGAAAATGGCTTCTTCTGTCAGCTGCAGAAAAGATTAACTTCTTTTTGGAAAATTTTATTAAAGTTCTGCACAATTTCTTGTGTGATTTACTTAATTATGCAACACAATAAGGTAATTGCCTGTCATAATGATGTGATTATGTGTATTTGCTCAAAATGTACAATTAGATGCAATTACACTCTAAGAAAATGGAAAAAATTTAAGGGCTAAGGCACTGAAATATTTGCTCTGTCTTGCCAAATTGGGAGCACAGAGATGGTGGCTCTAATTCAAGGTGTTCCTCACTGATATAAATTAACATGAAAATATATTTGGGGAAAAAAACTGACCAAGGAAATGAAAAAAACCCCCTTCCTTTACAAGGATATTCCAGAGGCCATGATTTGACTGTTGCATTATCTATGTGTGAAATTTTAGGCACAATTTGAACAAGTCTCATCTTGCCCATGAAGAAGAAAATACCACATTGTACTCATGGTGTTGGGACATTACGCAGAGCCAAGTTTGCAGGAATCAGGTGACATTTTAAAACAACTGTAACATTCCCAAGGCTAGAGGAACTGTATTTTCCACAGTTTTATGCATCCCAAGGCACAGAAGTGCATTTTGTTCTTTCCTGTGCTGAACACTGGGATTCTCCCACAGGTACCTGCTTTCAGCCACTGGACATTTAAGAAAAACTTCCAGTATTAAGCAGTTCGTGCTAAAGTTGCTTGAAATGGCTACTCAGTAGCTGTGCTGATAAATCATACAAAGGGAACCTGTATTATTTTCTCATGTAATCACAGGTCCCTAGTCCCTTTCAGTTTTCTTACTACATTTTTCTCCCTTTGTGACAGCAGCTCCCAGGACTGAGCTCTGGGATTAATAAAATGGAATTCACATTGTTGTGCATCAACCTGAATCTCTCCTAACCACTCTCATTTTGCCAATATGCTTTAACCCTATGACAGAAGGACCCACTGTACCTGCTGGATGGCAGCTATTTAATCCTGCTTTTCCTGCAAAGGTATCATTAGTGCAGTGAAATGTAGGGATTTTTAGTGCTTTTAAAAACAGCATGTGTCCCAGTAACAGCAGAAGTTGAGGAAGAGTTTGTGGTGTATTTTATTTAATGCACTTTAGCTGCAACTACTTTATTTGAGAATTCTGTATATAAGTAAGCCTGCAAGTTTGTGGGTTTTTTTCTTTTCAATTGATAGGCTTTCTAGCTGCAAATATTGTTCTTTGTCTAATCTAAACAGGTCTCTTATCCTCAGGAAATTATTCACTCTTTGTTATCTCTTCTGTCATGATCTTTGCTCCTCCCTGTGCTTCACTATTACTTTAGGAGGGAGTTCCATCAATATATTGCTCTCTCAATTTTCTCCCTAAGGACATGGCTCTTTTCTCCTGGGCAAGAACTGATTTTTTTGTGTGGGATTGTTTCTGTTTCCAGACAATAGGCCTGGAACAGGCAAGGTACCATTCCCTGGAATAGAAATTCATTCTAATTAATCCTGACCAACATACCATCTTAAAACCACTTGCTGCTTTTACCTACAATATTGCACATAATCAAACAAATCAAACAAACTGCTTATAATCCCACTGTTATCAGTACAGTTATCTGTTATTATGAAATAAATAGTATAAAAATTGTTCTGTAAAACAAAAAACTTTGTTTTCAAAGAAAAAAATACTTGCTCATTTAATTATTTTTTATATTTAACTGTGTTTGTCCAGTGCAAGTAGCTTGGCAGTTAAATACTATATTCCACAATTAGATCCTCATTTTCTGCTTTCAAAATAACTGAAGCTGTTTTTAAATCAACAGGAGGCTAGACTGAAGGAAGAATTGAACCCCACATATGGAAAATTCTCTGCTATCCTGCCTTCATAAATAGGAAGCTCAGCTACATATTCTTCTTTTGGTTCCCACGGTGAACACATCAATGATTGTATCAAACAGATCAACAGTTTTGAGCTGATGGATGTTCAAAACTTCAGCTGTTCAAAGCCTACCCAAACTTGCCAGGTATGTGAGAGCAGAAAAGCTGCACACAAAGTCACAGGCATTAAAGAGGTTTTTCAATACAATTTTTATTGGTTTGCAGCAAGAAGACTCTTAGAAATATGCTAGAAGATGCCAGGTGTGTTGTGGTAACAAATATGTTATATTTTATTAATATTGTGGAGTCCCAAAAAATAGATTTCAACTGTTGTCAACTGAAGCAAATAGGAACTTGAGAACATGAGTGGCAATAAAATACTAGATAGATGAGGTGGGTAATTATATCCCTAAAATCCCTCCCCCCCCAAAAAAAAAAAATCTGAGGATGATGTCCTGGTGTTGCATTAAAGTGGAGGTGCTGGGAAATATCTGAATACAGCTTTTAACACAAATTGAGTTTGTACAAACTGAACACGTGGTTCTGTTAATGACTCATATGTGTACTGAGTATATTGATAAAGGAATTATCTCTGTCATAACATAGGAAAAGGCATGATTCAACCCAGAAGATGCTAGATGCATGTTTATGAAAAAGTTTTGGCTGCTGGAACAATTTGGGGTTCTCTGATGAACAATTTTATGCATTTACTGAAGCTTAGTTTAATTTTCAATATACTTCTGGAACTTCTCAAAATAAAGATGTTTGCATGGAAATGCATTGCAAAATCATGGCTTGGGATGAGCATGGCCACGGTGTGGGAGGTGGCTTTGGGATAGCCAGGTGTGGCCAGCTGTCACAGTCCCTGGGCTGCCAGGGTTTTAGTGGGGCTGAGGTGCCCCAGGGAGGAGCAGACCCTCATGGGGCAGGGGAGGAGAGGCAGAAAGCCTCTGTTTTCTACAGGGAAAATAGATTTTGTCTGGAGAGGGAATAGAGCATGTCCAGCACTTCTGAGACTGAGGGACTCCTTTCACCCTTTTGCCCTTTGGTTTATGAGCATTTTACTCCTTGCCCTGACCTCTCTGAGGATCATGTTTTTCTCTCTTTTCCGACTCCTTCAGTTTCTTCACACGGACTGACCAACCGTGTCCTTATTGTTTCAAGTACAGACAAAATGAGCTCTTTAGGACATTGTCAGGATGGTCCTGCCTTGCTCTTCCAGAATAAGTCACAGGCTGGGAATGTTGCCAGCAATAGAGGGAAAGTGGAGCTATTCATAGCCCAGCACATCTCCATTTCAGAAGGACTGGAAGATGAAACAGTTCCTGGTTTCCTTTCCTTTTCAGTCCTCTTCAAAGAGCTTGGGAGACTGTGATTTCCTGAACTTTTAAATTTGCGACAAAGAAATCTTGTCTACAGCATGTTTAAAGGTATCTTTTCATCTCTCACAATTATTATTGTTTTTTTTTTAAGATCTACTCTTTTTCTGCAGATCTGAGAAACCAACTCAGCTGTGTGAGGTATATCCCTGTCTCAGCAAACATGTCACACTCTCTGCTAGTTTGTGTTCCATGGCAAAGGAGGAGGAGCAGGACCTTCTGTGTAAACATGGCCTGTGGTTTGTGAAGTTTGGGATTTTAGATGCCTGATTTGAGCTATCTCAGATTTTATTTTTACAGATGTTATAGTGGCCCCTGAATCCAAGAACCTGGAAGAAGTATTAGATACTCAGCATCTGTCAGGAAATAAAAAAATCATTGAGAATTTTGACCTTCCAAGTCCCTAACATGTAGTGAAAAGAAAAATAAAAGTTTTAAAAATTCCTCCTAAAAATGTTAGATTTAGTGATTCCAGATGATCCTGCAATGATTTATATGAAAGAGATACTCATTCATCACTTTTTTGCATTACAGAAACAACAGCAGTGGAAATTACAGTGAAATTTATTCTACTGCTGTCTTGCAATAATATTGAGAATTGTGTTTATTTCATCTTGTAAATGGCTCCATTCTGCACTTGTTTAGATTACACAGGTATAATATGCAAGGAAAAAAGGACAGGATTGTTGTATTATTTTACAATGCTACTTGCTTTTTTTTCCTGAGAGGTTGTAATGTGCTTTTAAATAATCTATGCACAGCTACCGTGAGTAAATCAAAAAATGTTGTGCTGTCCTGCTAAGTCCATAGACAACAAGATTCAGGCATGTTAAAATCTAAATCAAAGGTTAATCTATACTTGTTTATTTGACAGAGGTAAAACATAGTAATTAATTTTCTTTATGGGTTAAACATGCTGAGCATAGTAACCAATACATTACTGAAATTTGGGGTTTATTCTTCATTAGACAACAGAGGGATCAGTACAAGAGGTGCTGGATGTTTTCTCTGGATTCTGGCTTGTGCCATAAACATTTAAGGTGGCTCATTAGCACAAAGCTTGGCATTAATAACGGTGGGGTGAACAATGCACTTACAGGGGAATATTAATCACTTTGTGTCAGTTCACACTTCCATTTTCCAGTTGTAAATCCATGTTTGTTTTTGATGCTTGTCCATAGATGGCAGCAGCTCCAACTCTTTACAGGATGCAATTAAGGCCAGAAAGTTGTGCAGGGAAAGTTTCGCTGTTTCTGCAGGTTCTGATGTCACTGCAAACCCTTGGCGTGGCTTACAACAAAGAGGTGGGGAAGAAACGTGGCAATGGAATTATCTTTCAAATAACTGGAAGGCTTCTCCATCCTGAACCCAGAGGGAAAACTCACCCTTTGTGATCTTTGATTAACACCAGTTGAAAGGAACATTTAAGTGTCTATTTATAACTTATATTCATGGCTGTGTTTGAAGCTAAATGACAAAACTTGTAGTTTAATAATATCAAGTGGGTGCTGTTAAAATCTTAATTTTGACATACCTACTTGAAACAAACAGTCTGTGTTGGTTTAAATTTGGACTCAGGACTAAGTAAGTGAAACACAAAGATTAATGATCACCCACTGCCCTAAGCTGTACCATGGAAACCCTGCTACAATGCAGCTCTGAGAGGCAGCTGCTGCTGGGAGGTGAGTGAGTATGTGTAACCATAAAGCATAATAGGAATCAGGCACAGCTCCTTTTTTTTTTTAGAAGGTTTTCTGAAACATAATCTATGTATCGTGTTGAAAGATGAAAGAAACTTTGTGGGGTTGTAGCTGCTGTCGTCTTTATTGTCTAAAGAATTGAATTTAAACATCTGGACTCCGCTGTGCTTTGCACTGAACAAATGGAAGCATTTTCAGGCTTAGCAGTTTTGTGCTCAAATGTCAGTGACCCACTTCTGGTTCCTTCAGTCCTTTGAGTTTGCTCCTGCAAACCTCCCAGGGTGGTGGTTTCTTTGTTATTGATGAGCTTTGGGCTGCTCCTGGGAGGGAATTTTCCTTCTTCCCAGCTTCAGGCAGCCAGTCTGCCTGGCTGCTGTGGGGGGCTGCCTACGTGTGCAATGCAGAGAGGCACTGTGACTATTTGGATGATTTAATCTGTCCCTAAACTGCCTAAAATCTGTTAACTTTCTCCCTCCCCAGCATCTCAGCTTTTTCCTAAGCACTATTGGGGTGCTCCATGCATTCCTATGTGAGTAGACTAATTGTTCCAACTCAAGTTCTGCACTGCTTGCAGTTAAAAGAAGGATGTTGTGGGTCATGTGAAAATCAATCTAGATGCTAGAAAACCTCTCACCCTCCTACTGGTCTCCCCAAAGCTGAACCTTCCCACTTTGGTCTCTCAGACTTTCTGATCTGATGTGTTTCTGTTTATTTCAGTTGAACATCAGCTGTCAACTATTCTCTCATCTGCCTGTTCAAAATGGATGTAACCATCTTCCCTCCTTTATGGATCTGGGAGACGCTGAGGAGCAGCTCAGTGTTGGGTTGTAAATAGTCAAAAGCCACCTTTGGGAATGCAGGAGATTGCTGCCTTCATGGCTGGCTGGGGACACTTTGCTGCAAAATATCTCTGGAACTTTTGTTCTCCAAGAAGGCAACATGAAAGATAGTTAGGTCCATATCACATGAGAGAGGGAGGCATCCTTTATAAATTTATTTTAAAATTTGCAGTTGCCTAAAGTTGCTAGGAAAGCAGATGGATAATGATAGCCCTGGGGACTTATTTCCTGATTTTTCAATGAGATATTTTTTGACTGAAAGAGTTTAATATAGCATAGAAAATGTCATTTAATTACAACTTGTTGTTAATACCCAATGAGAGGGACCCAAGCTCTTAAATTAGCCAGCTAAAGTAGGTGCCTAAAGTTGATGGTGCGAATATCCAATGGAAAATATTGTTAGAGGCAGAAGTTGTATTTCAGGCATGGAAAGGGCAGGGCAAAGGAAGAGCATCTGCTCCCCCCAGATGCTCCCCCCAGTGTGAGGGCACAGAGGTGTGTCTGGCAGAGCTCCCTGAGCCCTTTGCCTCCTGTCCCTGTCACAGGTGAGGACACAAAAGCCCTGGCTGCCTCCAGGCCACCCCTTGCTCTGGGCCCTGTCAGCAGCGAGAGAAGGGCTCTGCAGCAGGCAGGCGGCACTGGGAAGGACCTGCCAGCCCCTCTGGCATGGGGAGAGGGACTGGCAGCCAGCAGGGCCTTGAAGGAGCCCCACAGAGCAAGCAGGAACCTGGGGCTGTGCAGGGCGCCAGAGCAGATCGTCCCAGCCCTCTGCCACCTGCCATGGATGAGGAGGATGGCACAGATGGGTTGGTTTGAACCTCACACTTCCAAATCCCTCATAATCCATCTGGGTGGTGGTGGTGGGAATGTCCAGTTCTCAAAATTGCCTAATTACAAGACAGATGGCTATTAGACCACAAAAATTCCCTGCATTGTCAGTGTGGCAATGAAAGTGGTCTCAAATGCTTAAAAGATTTTGTAAGTAGTGACGGGTAAAGCTGACCACGCTTCATGCAGTGAAGGTAAGATGTGGGAGAGCAGGGTTGTCCTTGCTAGCAAAACATTTTCACATGTGTCATTTGTTCAGACTCATCCAGGACTGGGTGACAGGAGGCTCTCAGGCTGAGAGCTGGAGATAAGATAAACAAGGACTGTCACAGAAGCTGCTGTTCTGCACAGGCTGCCTCGGGAGCTGAAACTGTGGGGAGAGCTCTGAACAAAACCAGAAATGACACCTAAAAGGACTGAACTCCGTAAAATATTGCAACAGGATAATTGGCTGTACTTTGTGGAACACTAATACTTGAAATGGTTGATGCTGCCAGCTAGGAAACCACAGCCCAGTGCAAGGTGTCCCTGCCCATGTCAAGGGCATTGGACCTAGACAATCTTCAAAGTCCCTTCCAGCACAACCCATTCTACGATTCTGTGATGTGGTGGTGTAATCCCATCATATTTTAATAGGGTTTATGTGAAAATAGGGAGTTTTCTTTCCACATACAATGGGTTAAAGCTAAGCAGATAGATGCCAGTGTGTTGGGCTAAGATCTAAAACAGCATTTTTCTCTGGAGCAGAGTAGTTGTCAGTGGTGTTTCTGAAGGTATTAAAGCACAGCTGGGAATGGGACACAGCCTGGCAGTGCATAAACAAGGGATCTTCCTGACTATGCATGAAAACCATCAATTCCTCAGAATGGCAGCTTGCTTACCATATAAAACACATTTGCTGATGCTCCTAGAAAATATTTCCCCTGGGCTGGTTAATGGGACATCTACACGTGGTGACACAGTCCAATTTCTGTTCATTTGTTTACCTGCTTGTGGAAACACTAACTAGAAATGTCAGGGTTGTTCCTCCAGGGCTGTGAGGCTAGCAGTCCTTCTCCAGGGCTTGCCTTTCTGATTCAGTGGTTAGGTCAATTAATGTTCATATCACCACTAATTGCATTGCTCCAAGAGCTACAAGAAAAATCAGTCAGGACAGAGCAACAATTACCCTAGGAGCTCTGTGTGACCAGGACAGTTTGGAGTATCACAACTGATTCAGTTTTCTGCTATCCTTCCTGTCTGTGGATCCCTGAGACAGAAGGGATCCACAATGTTGCTCTGAAGGAGGGTCCTTTCAGTGACTGCATCTTGCATGGAGTGCACGACATTTTCATAAACATCTGACTGGAGAATTCACATTCATTAGTGGGGCAGTCAGCCATGAGTAACAATAAGGAAGAATTGACTTACCAGAATGGGTAGAATGGGAAGGATAGAAAGAGTGGCACCAACTAATTCTGCTGCCGTCCTGGTTCTTAGCTATATTAAGACTGCAATCATTAAAAAACTGGGCTGCTTCTAATTAGCTCAGAGTGACCTGGGCCTCATTAGTGCCCATGTCCAATAGATAATTGAGCTATTTTCTTGCATCCAGTCACACAATGTGGAAAAGCCAAAGGAGTGTTATGAAGGCTGGATGAGTGCTCAGCATGTGAGATTCTTATTTTTATAGAGAGGAATAATAGCTTCAGTTTTGTTTTCTAGTTCAATGCTCAGGGGGAATGTATAGAAATACAAAATGAACATCAACAAAATAGTGCAGGGAGCAGAAAGCCCTTACTATAGGAAATAATCGGTCTTTTTTTTTTTTTTTAGTTTTCTTTTGTTGTTGTTGCTTTTTTTGTTTTGTTTTTAGGGTTTTTGTTTGTTTGGTTGGTTTTTTTTTTGGTTTTTTTTGTTGGTTTTTTTTTTGTTTGTTGGTTTTTTTTCCCTAATGCTGAAATACCAGGACAGGGTAGTGAAAACTGGCTTTCTGATAATGCTGAGTTACGAGATGGCAGCACCTGTTGGTGAGGAACAGCCAGAGGCCTAGGACAGCTCCTTTCCAGTGTGAGTGATTCGTCTGAAATATCAGTTTAGTCTGAGATAAACAGGCTGATTTCCTTAGGATAAAGTATGAAAGAATGGAATAGAATATCTTTGCTAAAATATATATAAAATGTGATATAGTGGGACTTAAATGAAGAATATGTTGTAGAAAACAAAAAAAAACAAATCAAGTTTTTTCTTCTCCTTCAGGTCAGGTAATCTTGATTTGAAGTATTGTAAAACAAGGAGGTGTCATCTACAAGGCAAAGGTTTATGATGATATGACTGGAGGGAAACTTGTCTGGGGCAAGCAGAGATGCATGAGAAAAAAACCAGAGATAAACATTTCCAGCCTTTCTTATTAAGAAAAAATTCTATTTTAATATACAGTGACTTTATAGAACTGTTTCTCTCTTCTGTACATCCCACCCGCAAGGTGCACAACACACTCTTTCCTATTCATATAAGTACCCCAGACCCATTTCCCAGCTACTTTTCCAGAGAATTAAATGTACCAACAATGGAAGGTTATTTATCATGACTGTTGTAATTGGACCCAATTGGGAAAATGAGATAACTTCAGTGAATTACAGAGCTGCAAATGGAAGCTGCAGCCACAGTTTTGCTGGGCATGTCTAATAACCTGCAGCCATTCAGCACCAGTTCCAAAGGCCAAGCTCATTAGCACAAAGGCAGGTGTTTGTGCATTTCCATTTGTTAAATTAAAATGATCACAGTCATTTTGCTAATAGTGCAATGTGCAAATGTAGGCCATCTCAGACACTTTGAGCAGAGAACATTTTTTAAAAGTGAGAAATGAACTTCACCAATCTAATTGTTCGTTATTAAGATCAAGATATTTCTATGGTAAGTTATCAGCTCAGTAAGGTGTGAAATGTTGGTCTGCTTTAACATCTCTTATTCCCATTATAGGACTTCAGTGGAAATGTTCCTGTGGCTCTGGTTTGTGCTTTCAAGCCGTGGCTGAGGGAGTGCTGAGGTGTGCAGTGAGCAGGGGGTCCAGCCCAGAGTCGGGGGGTCGGCTGGAGCCTGGTTTGGGTGTCAGTGCAAGCAGTGTCACCCTGGGAAGTCCAAAACCCTTCTCGAAAGGTGAGTCAGGAAAGGAGAAGGTTCTGGAAGATTTGGGTGTCTGAAATATGTTACCATCCCCTCCCTCCTGCCTGCAGCTGGGGATGCTGAGATTGCAGGGCTCTTGCTGTGCTGGGTGCGCTGTGCAGAGGTCAGGACACCCTGCATGATTCATTATCTGCAGAGGGAGGCTGAACAGGGACCTCAGGATCACACAACTGCTAAGGCTGGAAAAGACCTCGGAGGTGATTGAGTCCAGGCATTAACCCAGCACCACTGTGCTCACCACTGAACCCTATCCCCAAGTGCCACATCCTTATGCTTTCAGAGCACTTCCAGGAACAGTGATTCCACCACTTCCCTGCTACACCCTGAGTGGGTTTAGCTTTCTTAGTTTTTATTTTTTTCTCTTGACTTTTTTCCCTGAAAGTGGAAAATATCTTTATTTTCTAATTTTGAAAATTCTAGAGGAAATTGTGCAAATGGCTCCTCAAACTTGACAAAAAGACCTATGGGGTAATGCAGTGAAGCTTAGTCTTAACAAAATTACCAGAAATTGTGCTAAGAGCATCACAACTTCAACTAATGTAAAATCAGTGATGGTTTTCTGAAAAGTAGTGCATCCATTTAATGCTTATCTGGAAAAGCATAAGCATACCGAATGTATAATAAATAAAAACAACTTTTGGCATTGTCTCACCTTTTTCCCTTGACATGACTTTATTATCTATTATAACTATATCCCTATATTATTATTATAACTAGGAAAAATCTTTGTATTCCAAAGAGAAGGCTGTTTTTAAAAACACAGGTGAATAAAATAAATACTAGTATGGTGCAAATACTAATTTAATTTTTTTTAAATTTTTTTTTTAATGACTTTGGTATAAGTTACTGTTTAATAGAATTCTGAAGCTCAGGTAGCAATTTCATGTTAGGTTCAGTGTTAGCCCCTTTACTGGTAAAAGTGCAGGAGAGGTCCAGGTAGGAGTTCCTACGTATGCATCCCTTATGTCTTCAAAGTTCAAGATTTGTGTTCAGTCATAAAGAGTGGATAGTTCATAACTTAATTATTTAATCCATAAAATCCATTAAAAAAAGAAGGAAGAAAAAAGTTAATGCTTTGTTTACCATGACTTTATGGTAACTCTCATGTACTCATGCATTCATTAACAGAGAAAACAGGTTTCTGTAAGGACCCAACTGTGTTTTGTTTCAATCAACTCTGAAAGGATAATCAAAAAATAGGAAAAAAAAGATTAAACCAAATAATAAAAATTAAGTTAAAAGGGTTCTGGAGCCATACTCTTGGGCTTAAAGGAGCCTGTTCTTACTTTATATTGTTCCTCAGTTAAAAGTTAACTAATGCTCTTTAAATTTAAGAACTGTTCAGTTCATTACACACATGACTTGACAGTGTAAACTTTAATTTGAGTTAGAAGAAGTACTTAAAGCATAATAGGAGCTCATTAGTAACATTAAAGGAAAATAGAAAAAAGTTTGGATTTAGTAGTCGTGCCTCTAAGAAAAGAATTGTTTCACAAATCATCCTGGCAGAAAAAGGAGCCAGGAATGCACAGGCCTGCAGTCAGTTAAATTCAGTGTCTCTGTTCCACCTTTGCATAGAGGGAAATCTCTGCTTCCCAGAAGGGAACTTCCATGCAGCAGGGAAAAGCTGAATTCTCCCAGAGGAAAGGAGGATGCGCCTCCATGCAGCAAGGGCCATGCTGGGCCTGTGGTGCAGGTAAAATCACTCTTTTTGTTGGCCTGGGCTGTCTGCTGGGCACACACAGGCATGCAGAATGCCAAGAGTGAAGGAAAAAAATCAACATCTGTTTTGCCTGGTGATAACACTTATTTTATACCATGCAGTACCTTTACATTTTTTATTAGCAATTCAAGTGGGAGTTGGTTATTAAATTAGTAGCAAGTCCTGATATACAAGAGCAGATGATTTGTATTTTCTTGGAGATGTGTATGCAGCATTTTCTGAAGGAGTTGGCTTTGGTACTGTTATGAATGTGAACAGCCTGGAAATTCCAGGATTTTAGCTTTTAGACAAATGCATTACTGTTATGGGCAAAATGGACCTAAGTATGACACATTTTTATGTATCTGTCTGAATTGTAACTGAGAGGCTAGCTGTGGGCTATCTCTGCAATAAAAATATTTAATATTCACTTTTTGTGATCAAAACAAACATTTACTTCAGTGCTATTAAGTTTTGTCTTTTTAAGCTGCTACAGTAGGAGGATCAGGCCCTCCTGTCTTCTTGTCAGCTGTGAATGCAACTCATTGTTAAAGTGTTTGTGATAAATCTATTTCAGCTTTGTCTCCTAAAGGGGTCTCATCTTGCATCTTTTCTACATTGAACATTTTCAATGAGGACCACGTTGCAAGGGAGGTATAAAGCACAAGTATAAAATCAGGAATTTGGATTACAAGGTAAATCTTTTTGGCTGGTATTCATTATTACTAGTTAGCTGTAGTGATGAGGCAAAGGGACATTGATAATTGCAAATTTGAAGATTCTCTAATTTGAAAAGGCATTTCTACCAGATAGATGGGTAGAAAAATATTCATCAATCATTTAGGACTGTCTCAGAAATTTATTAACTTTTCCATAAGCTGTATATTTCTGCCTAGTTATATCATGAATAAACAGCTGCAATAAACAGCAAGATTCAATCTTCTGAATAAGCACATAACTACATTCTTCACTATTTTCTGGTTTTTGACAGCTTAGCAGTTAAACTGGATGAACATGGAATATAGTACATGAAAATGGATGAGAAAGAAAGTGATAATGTAGCATATTTTCTCCACTTCCTTCTGAAACAGTGTAAAGCAATGAGTTCTAAAAACCTCTGTCCATGTATTAGTTAATCAATACGGATGTTCAGCCGGCTCCAAGATATTTTAACACCTGTCAAAGCTAGCTCAGCAGTCATTGTTCAAAGCTTACATGGAAGCAAAAACCACAACAGAAAACCTTTCCTATCTCCAGGGGATTATCTCTGGGGAGAAAAAAAAAAGAGAGAGTGATTCTGGTTACTAGAAATGAGAGGGGGAAACAGAGCTCCAATTCTCAGATGATCCAATTATGATTAGAAAAACTATGTAAAAAAAAAGTAGAGCTGGGAGAGTGAGGAATTTAATCATGATTATCTGCCTCTTGTGAGGCAGTGTGTAAATCTGCCAAACCCACCTTTGCTTGGTTACCCTGAAGTGTGGGAGGGAATGGGAAGCAAATGCAAAATGATGCATCGGGGAGGCACCGTGATAGAGCACAACAAGGGAAATAATTTCCTCTCATACTGGGAAAAAGATTCCTTTTCAAGACCTGTGATATTATTAATGAGGTATGAAACTCTAGTAAAGAGCTTTGGCTCATGTGTTGCTACCACTGCTCCTTGGAGCAGCAGAATACAGCTACGTTTGCCATGGGGTTAACAACAGATCCTGACTCTTGTACACCATTCCCCCTTCCTGTTATACACAGGACAGGTTTTATGTCCCATATAAATATCTGTATTTAATATTTACTGTCTATTACAATAAATATATTAGTTGTCAGCCTTATTTTCTCCTCTCATTCAGATCACATTAGGCTCAAGTATGACAAGTGCGATGCATATTTTCTGGAGGTTTAAAAACATATCTGAGATCTGTACAGCTCTGTCATTAAAAGTGTTAGTTAAATGTACCAAGTGATATTTTTGCTTCAGAAATGGAAGTGGGGAGTGTTGCCTTGACACTGTGGACCTGAATTAGCATACTATGCTGTTTTATACATGAATGAATGAATAGTATATGGATAAACTGATTTGTACATATGTATTTTTGCCTTTATTTATTACTTCTAAGGAACCTGGGGATTGTGCTCTGACCACACACAAGGTGGGTGCAGGTACAGGTAGGTACAAGCACCCACAGGCAACACCCAGGACCCTTCCCTGGGCTCTCCAGGGATTTCCCTCATCCTCATGGTGGTTCCTCCTAGGAGTCCACTGCTCACATCTTGGTGCCTTCTGTGAAGAGGACTCTTGTCTGCTGCAAAAGAAAAGGGATCCTGTATTTATCCTGCATTTCCTTCACCAAGTGGAACAAGACACAAGACATTTTCCAGGCTCTTCCTCACTGTTGCTGTTGATTCAGCCACTTGTCCATGGCAGTCCCTGTGCCAGCAGGCAGAGCTGGGCTGGGACATGCAGGGACACACAGTGTGTGCCCCGGCCACATCCATCTGTTTTCACTGGGTGACCCAGAGTCACTTCTTCACCTCCACCTGCACTTAGCTGAAATGACAAAGTTCCCCTGTTCCCAAACCTGCCTCCTGAGCCCAGTTTTCCAGTGGAACTGCCAGGGCTGTAGCAGCTCTGCCCTTGGCCTGCCCTGCTGGATGGGACACCTCTGCATCTTGGAGGGGGGGATATTGTTGGATGTTGTGAAAGGAAAGGCTAAAGGAGAAATACCTGTCTGCCTGTTCCTGGGGAAGTTATGAATCCAGGAGAGTGTGGACTATGAAAGCCATTAACATTCCGCAGAACCTCACCCAGACAGGAGCATACTTTTTTCTGGCTGTGTGCCAGTGTGCCAGACAGGCAATGGCGTGCTCTGAGGGCTGTGATCCTGATAATGAGTTCTTCATCACCTGTGAGGTGCTAATCCTGATCCTTTAGAATTTTTTTTAACTTAAATTATTATTATATGTCTCTATATATTCATGCTTTGGTGTGTATATCTGTGTGTGTATACTCCCTCCAGCAGACAGCTCCAGCCAGGCCACTTCAGTGCTGAGCCCAGGTGTGCTGGCAGTGACCCCGTGCTCCTGTACTTGTGCAGCACCTCTGCTTGTTAGTAGGTCTGCTCCCTTGCTTAGAGTCACTTCTTGTTCAAGCCGTGGACAAATTTATGGATCATTAGATTTATGCATAGATTATGTGGCGATGAGAAGCGCCCTACTGACACTACTGAAAGCTGATGCACATTATCCTGCCACGAGCAACACAAGCAGCAACCCTGCAGGCAATTTTTTTGCAAAACCAGAGATTTGCTTATGATCTCTGAAGAGTTTTTTTGGTGAGGATTATTTTCCACACTGGTCCAGTAGGAGGTTACATGGGTTCAGAGCTAGAAAACCCCGAGAGTTTTCCTCCACTGCACAGCAGTGACATAAATTATTTTCTGCCATTGCCATCAGAGTCTCTTCCTTAGATGGTGAATTTCACAATCAAAGTTACCAAGGGAAAAAAACCCTAAAATCAGGGGAGCTCTATGATATCACAGTCATTGTTTTCTAATGTAGAACAATTTGATTGCTGTTTTAGAGACAAAGAGAACAAACCAGCATGTATCATTATACTGCTGTATCTATCAGTAGTAAATATGTACACTATACAGAATTTCTGTTATTCCATTTTCATAAGGCTGCAGGAAACCTAGAAAAGATAGCAGGAAGGCCATAAGAATGACCATAAAAATGAAATGGCATCTGTTTGTAGCAAGTACTAAGTGGACTGGAGCTTGCTGTGTTGGAAAACTGATGGCTGCAGTAAGGATCTAACAGGAGGCTACGAAATTATCAGCAGGTTGAGGAAGTGAATTGTGAATCACTGACTTTTTCTATAAAGCAGAGATTTTAGAAAATCTCTTCTTGGAGACATAAATTTCCCCATGAAAATGTTAGCCAATTGTTTTTACCAGGAGGGGCTGTTCTTCCCAACAGGTAATTAAATTACAGAACTGATTTCTACAGGGTTAATGAGCTGGCAGAAAGTAAAAAATTAATTTTAAAAGAAATTAATTCATGCCACTAAACAGGGTGATGTGGCTACAAGCATATACATGTCTGATGGAATATCTATAAAATCCTTTTATACATACATATATGTGATGTAACGTATTTAAAGATATACATAGAAAAGTCTTTCTTGGCGTGAGGATAGATTTTTAGCTGTGTTGTATTAAAACTGATTCAATCTCTGAGCACAATTAAAGCAAAAGAATAATTTATAAGGTGTGGAAAATGGAGTTTCTCTGGCACAGACAAAGAAGTTGCACTTTTGCTGTTAGGATGATATTTGCGTGGCTGCTCCATGCTGCTCTGTAGTGTAAAGCTCTTGCTGCTTTGATGAAAATCTGAGAACACCAAATTAGAGTCTGCATTAGTTATGTAGGTAAAAAAAGTGCTGAAAATGTACAGAGCTGCCAACACAGAGCTGTGTGCCTGCTCATCCTTTGCCTAGAAAAAATATACTCATATAGATCTTCATCCTCCACAAAATGACAGGACAGCCCCACTTGCCAGAACTATTTTCCTGTAACTGTGCTGTGGCATTCACACAGGCTCTTTCTGTGACAGTAATATGGAAGTTGTCTCCATATGCAACTGTCCACAAAATGACATTTTTCCCACCTAGGCAATCAGATTTAGCAGTTTCCTGAAGCATACTCTCAAAATTATCTCTTTTAGTGGTTTTGACCCCGAAGGAAAGGGGCTGTGAACACCAGCTGAGCTGGGCCTGCTGAGCCCTGGCACACCTGGGGATGCTGCTGCCCCTTTGGACCCTGCAGGATCAGGCTGGGTGAGGAGTCATAGCTCATCACCTGGGTCATCACAGCACAGAAAGCTTGTTTCTTCTGGGAGCAGGTGCTCAATATTTTCCCCACAACCTCACTGTGCCTATGGAAAATGAGGAAGGTCTGTCAGTATCATAAAGCATCAATTGTTTCATGGGAGTTTGAGAGAAAGGGAGAAATCTAAATTATAAACTTGTTTAAAACATCAACTTTGCTTATGCTGAGCAGGTCTTATCTCTCTCTCACCTGACAGGGTCCACCAGGGTATACCTGTGAGTGGAGAGGAGCAGCTCTAAGAAAGCCAGTTGCTGAAGATGTGCAAAGTTTCCCTGGTAAAAATGGTTGCAAAAATCTAAGGAATGCAAACCCTTGTTTGTAGGGTAATAGCAGAAATAGTGTAAATACAAGAAGCTTTGCTAAAATTGAAAAACATCTTGGAGCTACTGGCCAGTAACTAATCGAAATTGATGCTTTAGCACAAACTGATGCTGCTGCACGATTTCTGCTGCTGGCCTGTGTCTCTGTTTATTGCTGAAAAGTCTTTCTCTTACCACTGACTCTTACAGAGAGATCTGGGAGGAGACTGCAGCTAAAGCTGTGCCAGCTAATGGAACTCCTGTGAGGAGGGGACCCAGGCGTGGAAGCTGCTTCCATAGCAAATACTTGCCTAAAAATGTGCTGAATTTGCTGTAGGAAGAACTTCTGGTTTTGAGCAGATTTTGCATATTTGAATATTGTCAAGCATAAATTCAGTGTTTAACATTTAATCTAATTTTCCCAGTTTCTTACATTTATACTGTTCTTTGTGACATTCTGCAATTAAGTAGCCACTAATAAACATTCCCATCAGAGTTGCATTAGAACAGGTCATTATGGAGTCAGCTTAAGCAGGTGTAGAAGGCTCAGAATAAATAAATTATAAAAAATGTTAGCAAATAAATAAAAAGTAAGCTAGTCCATCTACTTCTGTTCTCACTTCTAGGGGAAGGCCTTGATAATTGAGCTACAGATCACTATTAGAGATGCAATTACTTGTAATTGCCACCTTTAAAAGCAAGCCTTTGTTCCAAAAACAATACATAGATGAATTGTGTCTCGTTGTGCAAATTGTGAATTACCTTTAGTTTTGTAATCTCAGCCATTACATGAGAAATGCTTTTCCACCTTCAAGGTGGAGAGGCCAATCGTGAGCTCTGTTACACGAAGGGTGAGTTGGCAGCAGTCCACCAAGTTCCTTTAAGCTGGTTTGGATTTCCAGAGATGCAGTTCAAGACAGAATTTGTCACAGAACACAAAATAGATGCTAAAATAATTTTATATAGAAAGCAAATAGGAAATGTGGCTCTTTATCAATTTAGATACTAAAATCTTCAGAGCTCCAGGATTATTCTGGATTTACATTGTGTTTTTTATGGAGAGTAATGAAATCCTACTTATTTTTTGGCACAAGAAAACTTTTCTTCATGATGCGTAAAGTTGTCATGGTGTATACTATTCCCATGAAGTCAAGGGGAATGTCTTCATCAATAATCATCAGCTTTGCATCACCTGTATCACTGACTGCTGCACCCTGTGAATGTTCAGCTTTATGGAGCCCATGTATAACATTATTCCACATTAGTGCTACTGTGTCGCTAGGAAAGTTTTGCAATAACTTGCAAATTTATTAGAATCCGTTTGAGAATAACAGTAAATCACAGAAAAAAAAAAAAGGAAACACAAGTCAGCAGATCTTTTATGTTATGAAGGAACTACTTGTACTGTCATACACACATAGGATGTATATCATTACATTTCCCACTGAGAAAAAATACTGTTCAGATTAAGCCTGCACTGTAAATGCCTTTATTTTTTTACAAGTTACAAATGGCTAAAAATAGCACTCAATAATGAAATTGCTGACAGGCCTTAACTACAGCACAAGGATGCAATACTATAATACAGTTGTGCCAAGCCACATTATGTTGCTGCAGTGATGAATTCAGGGCTGGTTTTGCTGAAGTGGTGTTCTGCAGAAACCTCTGTGGGACCGGTGAGTCCTTACCTGAGAGGGGACATGACTGAGTGAGCACTGGGCAGGGGTGCAGGGCAGTGCAGGTCCCTTGTCACACAGGACCTCTGCACTGCTTAATCACGTCATCAGAAGTCACTGGGACATTTGTGTGTTATTAATTACTGACTAAGGGTGAGTGGTTCTTGCTAAGCCTCATCTCTACAGCTCCCAAACTGCTCTAACCCAACATCCAGGGATTTCTTGCTTACAGGTAATCTTGAGGCAGCACAGCCTGCTCTAAACACTCTCCTATTTACTTCAGGTGATGGGGCACCAACTGCAGCAAAAGCCCAAAGCTATGAAATGATTTTCTGAAGCAAACATAAATTTGATCAGACCTGAGATGTCTCTCCATAATGAAACCCAAATTGATTTCCAACAGCCACGGTGAGCAAAGTCAAAAGATGGCTTAGCACTGCTCTGCCAACCCAGCCTATTTAAAGCAAATATCAGGGCAGCCGAGTATTTCTCTTATAATCTGGAAGTTGGCAGTGGGGGTAGATGGTTTTTGTAGGACCCTTCCAACTGAACTATTCTATTCCATTCCTGTACAGTGTTAATCTCTGTTAAAAATAGTTGATTTGCACATGACCAAATGAGATAGAGAACATCATTACTGGCGTTACTGAAAGCGTAACCCCCTGGAAAAAGTCTTGCAACTGCATTGTCATTTTCATCTGTTACCTGTCCTAATGCACATTTATGTGTCTTGTTTCATGATTTTAACAGGTATATACAGAGATATGCCTCAGTTTTTTGTAAAAATTTGAGATTTTGACCTTCATTCAGCCTTAGAACGTGACCAAATTCTTAATTCTTTAAAAAAAAAAAATTGATATCAGACCTGGCAATATTACTTTGCTCTCCAAGTGAACCAGCATCATTAGCAAAAACTAAAGGGGCTGAATCTCTTTAATACCATTGAAAGTGTGAGTAGAATAGCTATGATGCAATTATCCTAATTAAAGCTAATTAACACATATTTATGCAAGGTAAAAAGGCCATGACAATAGGAGAATACAGCAGAGACACAAGAAGCAAAAGTTCAGATCCTCTCAGCCTGTGTAAACTGCTGTATCTTCCTCTGAGCCACTGGAGTTATGCAGATGAGTGCCAACAGAGGCTTAGCTTTGTGTCAGTTATGGAAGGAATGATTCCCTATCCATTAACATTCCTGTTATCAGTTTCCTAGTCTTTCAGAAATTAATATGCATTTGTGTGAGAATGACATGCTTTTTGTTCCATACTCTGCTATTCTAGAAAGTTTTATTCACACATTTGAAATAGAAATAATGTCCTGTGACTAGGTGACCAACTACAAAGAACAGATAATTAATAAAAGTGGAAAGTTTGAAGCTAATGTGTTGGCTTTAAAGCACTTACCTATGAGCTTATCAGGCAGTTACAAGTGTGAATATAATTGTCATAACCAGAATCATCTCTCTGTAATTCACAAGCAGAAAAATGCATTAGATTACAGGAAACAGTGTGTAAAACCATCTGGATGAAACTTATGTGTATATGAATATAAATGGTGATAACTTTCTCTTGGTGTTGGCAAGTGAAAGAGTGTTTGATTTGAAGCTTCTTGAAATGGAGAAATTTCAAGAGATTGCTTAATTTTATAAAGGGTTGTGCACACACATGCATGCACACACACATTTTTTTGGCAAGTTCTCCTGAGCTGTCTCCATATTCCATCTGGCAGGGTTCAAGCCATGATCCTTTACTTTTTTTCGTGCTGCAGTATTGTAGTTTGTTAGCTCAAAACTGTAACTCAAAACTCAAAAACTGTAGTAGTGATGCCAACACAGACGGTGTCCTGCCAGCTTTTTGCAATTTTCCCTTAACCTTGAGATGCACACCATGTGTGAGAGGTGGATCTGCATCAAGAACCTCCCACAAAACTGCGGGGAGTCTCTTAATGATATTGCACTTAATAAAGTGATTTGCTGAGTTTGGTTTTAATAAAGCAGCTCAGTATAGCAAGCAAATGTCTGAGATACATTTGCAGCAAATACTTTGAAAATCCACTGAGCTTGTGAAAGAACATCAATATAACTGAGGAGAAATGTTGGCTGAGCTGGAGGGAAAAAATCTGACATGTTGTGCCACCCTGCCCATTGAAAAAGCAGTTGGCCTTTGGACCTCATTATGAACTTTGCTTTTTTTCTATCAAAAACACTTTAGTAGAATTCAGAGAAGGAAAAAAAAAGACTTGTGTGTAATGGATGTTACCTGTTCTAACAGTCTTTCCTTCAATGTAGTAAGGCATTTTTAGTGTGGGTTGTCCCACAACCTTGGAAATCTAACAAGTTGTTTGATAATTTCTGAAAACTAAAGCCAGCATTGATTATTTTAAAGCACATTAAAAAAAAAAAAAAAACCCACAACCTTGGAAATCTCACGAGAGGTTGTTTCATAATTTCTGAAAACTAAAGGAAGCATTGATTATTTTAAAACACATAAAAAAAAAAAATCCAAACTCAGGTTTGATTTCTTTTTTTAATAGGCCAGAGACACTATATTGGCCATGGTGGGGAGAGGGAAAGGCAGACACATGTAACAGGTAGAGGTGGGAAGTAATGCTCTTTCATGTGAGCATTAAAATGTATTTTATTTGATTCTCTATAGTCAAAGATTGATCCCAAACATAGCTACATGAAGATAAACTGTAATAAAACCACCACAAATTCCCCATTTTCTCTACTTAAATAGATATGTTAACAGTGGGGGACTGGTTTTGTGTTATATACACAGGTATTGAAATTATCACAATTGAAAGGACCCAGGCAATTGGACTAGAACAATATGTACTGAAAAATGCACTTTTTCAGATAAAAAAGTATCTAGAAAAGGAACAGAAATCTGCAAAATGTCTCTTGGACCATTATACAAATTAATTCACACGTATATCTCAGTCTGAAAGCTCATGCAGCTTTCTATTGCAGGAGCTCAATATGGGAACAAAAATAGTCTCTGCTGCCACTGTATGCTTAATTACTGAAAAAAAGGTGCTACAGTTTGATCCTTAGATCATGGTGGGCTTGCCACTGGGAATGCAAGTTACTACTTGTGACTCTGGCTTCTAACACACTTTCTCAATTAAGCAGTTTTCATGTCCCCAAACTGAATGGCAATTCATAGTTATTGCAAATTCATTTTTACCCAGGCTGTGACGCTGTCAAATGTCAGAGAAATGTCTTCTTAACTTAGAATATTATTCTGATTTTCAAAAAAATTATCTTAGCATCTATAAACATTTAGTAAGTAAACTTCAGGTTATTATAAAACCTTTTCTTTATGAAATATGAAGGACTATCAGTAATTTATCATTCTCTGAATTTTATTGTTCTGCCTTTTTTGTGTGTTTAGGACCAGTTAATATGATTCCTACAGCAGACCAGAGGGTGATTTAAATTTTAATATATTGCAGTCAGGCAGTGTCAATGCATTATTTCTGTCTGTGGAAAGGTACCAGTTCTCTGACTGACTGATTATGACAACAATGAAAAATCATATCCCCAAGACGCATCACAAAAAGACATAAAATGTACATAAATATGTCAGTTTATTATGACATTACAGGCACTAGCAGGATTTGCCAAATGTCCCTGTACTGCAGGTATCTGCAAGGCTTAGTGATCAGGGAGCTGTCACCCAGAAATGATGTGGGCAGGTCTGGCTTGGCTCCTGAGTCCAGCACATTTGGGGTGCCTGGGACTGGCTGTGAAAGCCTGGCTGTCCAGAAAGGGGCTCAGTGAGTGAAGGGATGGTGAGAGGAGGATGGAGCACAACCCAGGACAGCAGGGTCCAGTTCCTCCCTGGCCCCCAGGCTGTGTGCAGCCCTGGTCCCTCACGCCAGGCACTGCTCCTGTCCCCCACATCCCCTGTGCTGTCCCCCCTGCCAGGGCAGCTCTGTCTCTGCTCGTGTCTGTGCACAGGACGAGCAGCAGGGCTCTGATCTCCACTGCACCACCAGGCAGCACAAGCACTGCTGTTAATATTTATATTAATATTTACCAACCAGCACCACCAAAGTCTGAGTCACCAGAGCAGGGTGGTGCAAGCCCAGGGAGAGCTGCCAGTGTGTCTCCCTGTTCTTCTAAGTTCTTCTAAGCCTTCTGATGTTTACATTTTTGTAATGGAGTTTCTCACGCACTTTTATGTAAATAATGATTGGTTTTACATTCTTTCCTGGAGGAGGAGGAAACTGATGGACAGTTGGTTTGACCAGTGTCATTGGAGAGGTGGCAATTTCATCCTCCAATCCAGAATCACTTTCCAAATTCTATATATATCGAGCTGAGAATAAACTGCCCTTCTTTTTTACCTTAGAAGTTCCAGAGTGCGTATAGTCTTATTTCGTGTCCTATTGTGACACCAGTGCTCACCCTTATCCCCCCCATGGCACATGCAGAGCTCCCAGCAGGGCACAGACACTCCATTTAGATCTTTTACAGGAGTGAGTGGCACATTCATAAAAGGGATTAAGCGAGGTACAAGTAGCAGAAAAGCAAGGACTTTGTGTGTGCTTCATTAGCACTCGTGCAACCCAGCTGAAATTGCAAGTGGAACCTTTGAATTAAGCTGTAGCAAAGGGAATTATGACAAGGGTATTCCTCAAAATTAATATTGAGATTATATAATAGACTATTTGCTAAATATATAAACATGTTAATGACTGGCCATTAGCCCACCTTATTAAAGGCATAGAAAGCAATTTATCCAGTGTGAAGGATAAGGAAGCCTAGATTTCCCTTCTCTCATTAATTACTCAGCAATCATAATACAAATTGACTTTTGTTGTCCTTTATGTAGTAAAGTTCGAACTTAGATGACTTGAGAATGAAGTCTCTGTACTTCTGTAAATTACACATAAAATGCAGCTTTGGAAGTGGTCCTGATTTATATCAGCTAGAGATATGACTCTGTGTTTTTTAAATTAAAAGGAGATGGCTTAATGAAAGCTTGGTTAATACCAGTTAAGATGAAATCTGGGCCTGATTTCAAACCTTCTTCTAGACAAATGTAAGATATTCAGATATTCCCCTTTTACATTATGCATATGTAAGGTTTTGAAATCAGCATTACAGTTTTGGTAAACACTAATTGTATAGAATATTTTTGACCATTTCTCCTTGTATTTCATATATTGAGTACTGGCATTCACACCATTTGAACAAAATATTCAGGGTAACAGACTTTCTGTATTGGTGTAGATAATTTATTCATGAAGTCCAGTAACCCTCTGCAGCAGCAGCACTAACTGAGGAGGCAATCATCTTTCATAATTACAACTAACCAAGCACCATCAGTGCATACTATTTGTCATAAAATTCTCTGTTTATTGTCACAAATAAACTCAGGGATCAAACTCCATGTTAAAGACATGAGTAGAGTGGATTTGAAGCTCAGGTTACTGGGAGCTGAAAGCTTCCAGCCCAAACATAAAATTCTGGGCTATAAAAATATCTCTGATTCACTTATTAAATGACTCAGCATGATGCTGACTGCACATGTACACAGCACTGAACAAAGCAACTCAGGAGCAGGAGAGAAAAAGTATGATAAGGAAAGATGATGTGTCTGACAATAATTGTAGCAAATTATGTTATCATGATTATATAATAATAATATTTTTTGCCAAAAAGTTACCTCAACAAAATTTTTTAGGAAAAAAAAATCATGCAATGAGATTTTTACAATAATAGGGGGCAAAATCCAGATATTTTATGTCATATTATCTGGTTTACTTTCTTGAGTACTTAGATTTTACCAGACAGAAACAGAAATTAGGAATCTATTATTAGACATGAAATGAAGGAATAGGAATCCATGTAAGCATGTTCTGATCACCCAAGAAAGCACTCAGGCACTTGCACATAGGCAGTACTGTCATATTTTCCAAACACCCACCCTCAGATCTATTTTGGAGGGGTCAGTATTTTAGAGAAGGAAAATCTAAAGGCTGAGCTCAGACCTGCAAGTGCAGCTCGTGGATTTTTGCCACAGCCCTGAAGCTGGTGCAGACAGAGGTGAGGAAATGTCACAGTGCAATAAGATCTTTCAGCCATATTTTGATCCCAGATTACCACAGAGAACAAGCCCAGTCCAAGTCAGGCTGGTGAGTGCAAAAACTTCCCAGACAGAATCTCCTCATTCCCTCAGGCACACAGCCTGTCTGCACAGGTTTCCACAGCTGGAAAAGGATGGTGTGGTGGAAGGGAATTATAGTCCTAATTTCATATTAGTGAGGACAAGGGATTGAATACCCAGTGGATTTTGACACTGGCAGACGGTGTTCAGTAAAACCCTGTAACAGGTATGGTGCATAGACTTAAAAATAAAAACATCTGGATCAGAAATTTTTGAAAGGTCAGTATAAATAATCATTGAATACTGAACCTCTAAGATTCTAGAAAATTGTGTAGCAGGTACACTATATCATTATATGACTGTGAAGCTCAAACCCCACATAAGCCCATAAGCTTTGTTATAACTGCTGGCCAGAGAGCTGCACTGCCTGTTCCATAGCCCTTCACTTCTGTGCTATTGCACAAAATGACCATCTTGGGGATGGCAATTCTTACTTTGCAGAGGAGAGCTGAGCAGGTACTGGGAGTGGTAGGATTTCTCCTGCCACCTTTTGCTGCTCTGTGACTGCTACAAGGTGTTATCCAAGCTGCTGCTTCTAAGGCAGGGATGGTGCAAGGATCTCTGCATAAAATGAGATTGCACATTTCTGTGACTGAGTCAAAAAAACCGCCAACCCAATAATAAAACCTGCAGCACACCCAGGACACAAACCTATGTGTCCATAAAGTCATTCTGCTTCACTGCCAAGGTCAGGGGAGGTAAAATGCCCTTGCTGCTGGCTCACCCGGAGGTGTTCCTCTGGCTGCCACCCAACTGTGGCACACAGGTGGCAATCAGGGTGGGATGCTCTGCAGTTATTGAGGGGGATGTTTGGTGCCAGTTCCACTTTTCAGGCAAAATCTCTTCTCTTTGGTAGACAGGACAATGTTCTCACATGTTTGGGGAACAGGGAGTGCCTTAGAGCTGCTTTTCACCCCGGTGGCTTTGATGGCCAAGGAGGGCCCCTAATGCCTTTAGTGCCTTCTTGGCCTGGGCCTGCTGCCTCTCAGTCCCTGTATACAAAAAAGTCAGACAGAAGAAATAAATGTCTTCAAGAGCTAACCTGAAAAAACAATCACTTCTTTTGAACTGTTGCCTTCAAGATGGCTACAAATTCCTTATCCTATCTTGCTGTCTTCAGACCCAGTTACCTCCCTTGAAAGTGAGCAACGGATCCAAGCAGATGTTTTCTTATCAAGAATTCATACCAGACCTATTTATTTTAAATTAGCATATCTCATTAACTGTCTCAAGGACACTGTCTGAATTCATCTTTTAATGAGTATCTCAGAAATCTAGCATTTCAAAAGCGAAATAGAGCTGCAAATGCTTTTAACCCCCTCACTTCCAGAACAGGATTTTACAGGCAAGAAGAGGAGAGGGGGCTTTTCTAGCCAGCCTTTTGGAAAAGCCACGCATTGTTCCACCTGGTATTTTGGGCTCAGGATACCCCAGCCTGCCTTGATCCAAGTGCAAGCGTGGGGCTGCTCAAACAGCAAAACCAGGGGGGAGGCTTGGAGGTGGGTCCAGCAGGGTGCAGGAGAGGGTCTCAGCCAGCTCCCATCAGAATCGTGGCTCTGGGACACCTGTTCCCTGCCCTGAACACATGAACAGGACCCTGCCTGTCCTCCCACCAAGATTTTAGCAGTTCCTTGCAGCAGGGAAAGGAATGCCCTGAAAAGCAGGATGCCTCCATTCCAATCTGCTGCATAGCCCACTGATACATATATTTTTCTCTGCTTTTTCTCATCATGTTTTCCCCCTGAATAGCAGCAGTAAAGTTATTTTGGTACAATATTTAATCATTCAAAAGGAAACCACAGGCTGATGTGATATTTCAGTTGGCTATAATCCAAAATTCCACATTTGTTTGTTCTAACATATGAATATTAGTGAAGCCAGAATGCCTCCAAGCCCTCATTGGATTGTATTTTTTTGTACTTCAGAAAAGGCCTCAGAAAGTGTATATAATGTTGTCTATATATCTTCCATAAAAAAAGCATCCTGGTATAGTGACTATTAAAGGGAATATAATTATACTAGAAATACTAGACTATTACACTGTCACAGGGACTGCAGAAATGTGGGTTTTTTTCCAAAGGAATAGGCACACAAAGATGTTTTATGTAGAGTTTCTGTTGCAGCAGTCAGTGAATGTGCTGGACGTGCTCAGGAGATGCAGATATTGGGGCACTGCAGGACAGGGCAGCTCAGAGCCCACGGTAACTTCCAGCTCCCCCAGAGTGTTTCTGCCCCACGGGCTGGGTAAGCAGGATCCAGGGGAACTCCAGCCTCTCCTTTTCCCATGGGAGGTGAGTGGAGACAGAACTCCAGGAGTGACAGTGCTTCCAGATGGGGCTGAGCACAACAGGCCTTTGAAAGGCGTATCAGGGGAGGCATGGCTGGAAAATAGAATGGAATAAAGGGATTATGGGGAATGAGTGAATATTTAGAAAAGAAGAAAGACTCAAGGGCAAGGATGTTACAAATGAAAAGAGATTTCAACTTCAAAGAAACCCGTGAAAATAAAATATGTAGGAAACCAACCTGGAAATTCTGTTCACACCTGGGATGATTGATTTGTGAGACATTTCCAGCACCTCAGTTGTGGTTATTCATTCCCACAGCTTCTTTGAATTTCATAGAATTTATTTTGAATCCAAGCAGTGTATCATCACCACATAACTGTGCTGCTGAAATAGTATTTCAAGGTGTTTGGGACTTCAGACCTGAAGTGGGGGGTGTCAGTGTGGCTCAATCCATTTAGCACAGCATCAGGGCTCATGACAATTTAGCTCAGGGTGTGCCAGCACTTCCACTACCAACCCCATTTTCAAAGGTTTAAATTTGTGGAGTGGTTTAACAATACACTATGCAAAACAGCAGTGCTGGGAAAAGAAAAAAAAAATCAATATTATAATTCAAAAAGAACGTAAAAAGGACCCTTTGCTAATGAAAGCAGTGACAGATGTGCTTTCTGCAAGAAAATGAATAGTGCCTACAGAACAGGCAAAACATATACTAACTCAACATATTCATATTTATAAATAGCACACCCAAGTTTCACAGGATTGAAGCAGATGGAGGTAATACATAAAAACATTAACATTTTTGCAGCCAGGATATTCACAACAGCCAATGAAACAAGCTCAGAGATCTCTCCTCATTTCATGTTTCTTTAAATGCTAATGGAAATTGTATGTATATACTTAGAGAAGAACTTTGGGCCTCCAAATTAATTGCATTATCTGCTTAAATA
Source organism: Onychostruthus taczanowskii (assembly GCF_017590055.1). Lineage (NCBI taxonomy): Eukaryota > Metazoa > Chordata > Aves > Passeriformes > Passeridae > Onychostruthus > Onychostruthus taczanowskii. The sequence continues at coordinate 5,136,957 of NW_024498462.1, forward strand.
TCTATTTTAAATTTTTTTTTCCTGAGAGAGAATTCTTTAGGTCTGCTCCCAGGCAAAAGCAACAAAATGCATTAAGATGGGGTGTTATTATGCAGAATACATTGCTGTTTTCATGCTATAATCCCAGGAGGTGTTAAAGACCTAACCCCTAGAGATTTCAAGAGAACACAATCACAGTGGTACAAGTATTTGCATGAGAAACACTAGTTTAGTGGGCAAGAGAAAATTGGTATTAAATGGCTTTGACTCTTATTGTTGAAAAAATGAATAAATATTTGATACCTATAAATAACTATACACACATAAATAAATATGACCCTAAAGATGCTAATCTTCCTGCAGGGAAAAGTGCACAGCAAGGAAAGTAACAGAGTAAACCTCCATGGGAGTACTAGTCCCAGGTCAAACTAACAGCATGCCTTGGATTTTCTTTTATTAATTAGGTGATACATGAATTAGGGTAAGGCAATTATAGACTATTTTTTTTTTTCTGACTGTTTTGCTTTGTTAAGCCTGGTTAAAAGGGCTGAAAAATGTGAGTAATTTGAGGGAGTCCAATCCAAACTTCTCTGAAAGGAAGGTGTTTAGAGGCCCTTCAGCCCCAGCTGTCCCTTGAAAGCCTTGCTGCATGAGTAGTAAGTACAGATTTGATACTCAAAGCAAACTCCAGCTTTACTTTAAATATATGACTCCAGTGGATGGTGCAGCAGCACACACAGCAGCAGGTTTTGACTTATTTTCCCTGCCTCTGCTCCAGCAGCGGATATAAATCTAGAAGCAAAATCTCCTCGAAGTGTGCGTGTTGTCTCAAGCCCTGCACAAATAAAAGCAGGTAAATTTCCATCCAGTCTGAGAAATCTTCTCACCAAGAAGAGACTGCTTAAATATTTCTTCCAATTTTCTCAAACATAAGTGACTGCTTAAACATTTTTTCCAATGGAAGCTGCCTGAGTTTGGCTCACAGCTGCTGGCCCTGGAGAGTGGCCCCACAGCTCAGGGTATTTCATGATGCTCACCCGTTGCCAGCCAGTGCAGAATATCCTTTGGGAAGTCCAAAATACACCTTGCTTTGGGGACACTGCAGGGACCCGGTGTTTCTTGTCCTAAAATGGGATCTGTCATTATCACTGGAGAATATTTTTTAATCATGGAACTCTTACAATAATTTTTAATTAAAGGTTTTGGATTCAATCCACCTTCCAACAAACACAACAACAGAAATGTCTTTTTTCATAAATTTCACTTTCACCTGCTCACAATCTGTTTGCACATTAGCTGGATGTGATGCACATAATTACTATTCTCTCCTTTTGACAAATTATTAGGAACAAAAAGGGTATTTGCTCAATATTTCTTAAAAGAGAACAGGACACTTCTGTTTACCATGAGTTAATTAGCCAAAGTTCACATTTAAACAGAATTTTATTTAATCCTGCAAAAGTGAAGAAAACTATGCAAATCAGTCCTAAAAAATTGCAGTATTAAAATGGAAGAAATATCCACCTGCCACCAATTAAGCCTGTATTTTTTCATAAGAAAGTGATGGCTGATTATACTAATTTTACCCTTGTGGTAATTGTCACTAATGTTCCACATATTGTATGTGTCTTGCTCTTATGAATCCCATATCCCCTTCTGCCATAAATATTTCATAAAATATTCAAAGCCAGTCCACAGCCAAGTAATAACAAATGTCAAATGACACATTAAGAAGATTCATGGCTATTTTAAGTATGAATTTAAAAAAAAGCCTAACTCGCTTATTGTGGTCACTGTTAGAGATTGATTTTAGCAAAAAAATATTCAGCAAATACTGTCAGCACCTTTGCTGTCAGCCTGTTATGAAAGGAGTATTAATAGAGATTACTCAGAGTACTTGGTGGGAGACTGCACACGATGGTCTGTTCAGCTGTGTGTGTGAGAGCCTAATTTCCAGAGGCCTCATTCAAGACTGCTCTACTAAATGAAAAGATTTCTCTTTATTTTGGTGGGCTTTCCCTACTGCTAGACCTTTAATTTCAAAATTTCAAGATCCTGAAGACTGGGATGGTTTTTTGGAGTTCCCTTTATTGCCAGTGGCTTAAACACCTTCTTACTCATTCTCTCCCTCTATAAAAGTTTTGTTGTGTTTTGGGGTGTTTTTTTCTCGGTAAAGCAAAATTTTAGGCTTTTTTTTTTTTTTCCTTTATACATCAAGAAAATAGGAAAGAGTAGGAATAATTAGGCTCATGTTTCCCCAAGATGTGATTTTATCAAACTGGAATTGGGTTGATCAGCCCCAAAGATGGTGGGAGCTGGTGCAGGCAGTGAATGAGATGAGGATCATGTGCAAGGCATAAATACAAATGACCCAGCTGAGGGGTAGAGGTGGCTGGTGAATGAAGGTGGTTTTTTTTAGGTAGTTGGGCTGGCTGACCCAAAGGGGATGTGCTGCTGAAGGTGGGGGCTTTGTCAAGGACAGCCTGGTGGGGACAATGTCTTGGCCATATCCAGAGGATCTCACAAGTGAGCTCTTTGAGCAGCACCAACCACAGGTATGAGGGATGGGTGAGGAACAGCTGATGTTCTGAGGAAAATGGAAGGATGCTGTGCTGTGCCCATGTCTTCCTGCTCAGAGTTTCAGATCAGCCCTGCAGATCTCAGTCAGGCAGTGGCTGGTGGTGCTGACCCCAGAGAAGCAGGCAACCCATTGCTGAGCTTTAAAAGAGAATTACCTCAGCAGAGGAGATGGTTTCTCCTGTTGTGTTGTTGAATAATCAGTGCAAGGAGCTGCCCCAGCTGTAGAGGTGCCCAGCCTCTTCTCTGGATGCTGTGGGCACAGTCAAGGGCAGGGAGCTGGATCTGGACTGCTCAGTTGTGTGGTGTGAGTTGCTTCAAACCTGGGCAGAGCTAATCTGGAGAACAGGTTGTGATGGGTTTTGCTCCTGCTATAAAATGGGAATTTAAAAGCTGGGGAAGGCACAACTACAGCTGCCCCAAAGGCTCTCCTATCTCACCTAATGTTGAGAACATTGCAGAGGGATGGGTTTGTCTCTCTGTTCCTTTAAGCTAATTGGACTTTATTTTCAGATGTGTATTCACTGAATGTTTCACTCTTGAAATGTGTCCCATTGGATGGGGAACTGCCCTTTGATTTCAGACTAATATAAAAGTTGGTTACGTTATCCTTGTGATTATAAATAACAGTATTAATGAGGATATCATAATGGGAAGCTGCTTTTCACTCTAAGTAAACAGTCTTGTTACCAGACTGTGACAGGCTTGTGGTTTCTGTTCCTAAATCTTTGTTTAATATTACGTTTGCTTATCTTGTGATTAACTAAAACTAAATATGGGAAATATTATTAAGATTCTGCTTTGTTTTGATACAAGGTTTGTTGAGCTTTTTTTCTTATGAATGGATATGTATCTTATGCAAAGCTGGTACTTTATCTGCAGTCTGTCATTTTACCCTTCTTATTACCCTGAAAACACTCAGAAAGGGCATTTAAAGGTGTGCAAAAATTTGTTCTTAATTGCTTTAGTTGCTTTGTGCATTGTAGCCTAGATTCTTCATATATATGCAACAAATGACTATCTAGAATAATGGAAAACATTCTGTTCTGAGTTGTCTATTAATATTGCAAAAGTTAAACTGTGCTCAGGAGATGGGGTGAGCTGAACAGGGTGTTAGGAGCCAGGGAAAGGACAACTGGCAGTGCAAACCATCGTGGCAGGTGAGCCCTGCCTGTTAACCTGAGGGTGAGCAGGGAGGCCACATCCTCTGCTCCTCACCTAATCCTGCAGCTTGGCAGCAGGGAATGGCTCCTCCAGGGTGTATTAACTCATGTTGCCATCAATTATAGGGTGGAGTCAGTCGAACAGACAAGGGCAGCAACCTCTTAGATTTCCCCATCATGATTCAGCAGAGCTTGTCTAATGAACTCCCTTTGTCACCGTGGACAAATTAATTCAGCTCTCCGAGCCACAGGAGATGCTGGCACTCGTCAGGGTTTCTCTCATGGTGTCTTTTGTTTCCACCAACAATCCTCGGGATAGGATGCATTATTAACATCAAGTACTCTGGGGACTGGAGAACTGAATGAGTATTAAAAATATAATCTAAATTATCAGAACACTGTGATAGAACTAGTCATGGAAATGGGGTTAATCTGAAACTCAGGAATAAACTCCACACAGCACAATCAAACTTGGTAAATGCTGTCTGCTAAAGGAGTCTGCTTTAATAATATTTGTACTATGATGCTTAAACCAAATATGAAAATGGCTTGGAGACTCCTGCTAAACCCAAACATATACTTTTTTTCACAAATATAGTCCTATTTGCAAATGTAAAAAATATTTTGACCTGCAGTTTTTTGTAATTGTTTTTCCAATTTTCCTGTTCAGGGAGAATGAAACAGTTCACCACAGCAAAACACAAACATGTGGCTTGCCCCTGTAGGTTTTCCCTTTGGAAGCCAGCAAACTTTCCAAGTGCCTTTTGCTTTCTGTTTGGGTGAGAAGCTCTTTAGGTGGCAAAGGAGTGTCCAAATGCACAGGGAAATGATTCTGAAAAACTCTGGTAGTTTGAGGAGAGTGGTTTGACTGACTGACACTTTTACAAGCAAGGGCCATCTGAGCAGCTGATTTATATGTAGTGTAAATGTTGTGGTGTTACAACCTTGTCACCCTATAATTGCAAGTGCAGCTCTCCTGTTTTATGTTGTTCCTTAACTGCGTGTTTCCCCCAGCAATGCCATTATCAGATACGAGTATCAGGCTCATCTGGTGGCAGTATCCATCTCCAGTTTTGGTATTTGTTTATTTAAATGTAATTTTTGCTCACATGAAGCACAGCTCCATGCAGTAGTTCCTACTGGTATTCCAACTACTTATGTTCAAGGCACTAAAATATCATTGCCACCATGTGACATAAATTGCTAATTATGCTTTTGATGTCAGAGCTTTGATTGAGTGGCGTGTGATGTATCAAACCAGCTCACTGTGGCTGTGCCTGCTGTGGGTGTGAGCAGGGCAGGGCCAGCCCTGCAGAGAGCACAGCCTGGCCTCAGGCATGGACACAGCTCTGAGCAGTGACACAGGATGGCACCGCCAGGAGAAAATCAGCACCCACCCCTCAGCCTCTCTAGAGTGTAAGGGAAGGGGCTACAGGTGCTAGAGGAGAGAGGGAAAGAGGCAGTACCCAGGAACTGTGCCCACAGTTGAAGGTCTGACACCTTTCACTTAAAAGTCCTGATTCCAGTCCCTGATAGCTTTGATGGATGTGAATCATTCTGCTTGACATTCTCTTGGCTGGATGTTTGCTGTACTTGCATGTCCCCATTCTAGCAGGATTTCATTAAAATATTTTGACCATCACTAGGACTGAATCCAGGAGATCCTACAACTTGTTCGCTGTTAAATAAGTACGTCTCTGTGAAATGATTTCACATGTACTTCGGAAGAGAGACTGGAATTAGCATCTGAAACATCACATCTCTCAAAAGTGTCCCTTTGTGGTCTCTCAGAAACCTCTCTGGATTTGGTTTCTGAAAAAATCCCTCAGTCCACATAATACTTGTTTGGTGTTTTTTTTGAAAAGGACCAAAAACAAACAACAAAACCACCCCACTCCACATAACACTCGTTATTTTGGTGGGTTGTTTTGCTGATCCCACATTATTTCATGACTAGGGAAAATAGCCTTTCTGGAACAGTAAATGATAAACCAAGCACACTTAAATCATGGTATATTGTTATATCTCCCAAGAGGGGTGGGCTAAGCCAAAAGTGCCAACCTCTGGTATTTTCTAGCGCTCCAGTTCTTGACTTGGCCACTTCTAATGCTATTAGCCTTCCTTTTAACACAATAGAGATCACCATCACAGATTGTACCTGAGTGACAGAGCCAGCTTGTTGATAAGGTTTCTGTGCAGAATTTGAGTAGGAAAAACCAGCCAGAAACTGCTCTTTCCCCCTACTCTGCATTCTGATAAGAGTTTGCAGCTGTACAGGATTCAAGGGTGGGAGGCAGGTCTGTGGGACCTGAGCATCCCCCTGTAAAGCAAACAAGCAAATTCCCTCTGCAGCTGGAATCACTGGAGAATGCTTTTGCTGAGGGCATCATGGGATGGTGAGGCACTTTGGATGAATGGATATTATGTGCTAAAACAAAATTTTAAAAAAATGATTTTTTTTTGTTAAATACATTGTGATTAATAATTTTTTAGCAAATCAGTATTTTATTTTGACCATAACATCCAACATGTTTAGACATAAAATTCAGCTTAGCTGATAGAGCACATATTTAGAGTTGAAATTCCTTAGTGATGTTTCAGAATAATCAAGTGTTCTTGTCTGGGATTTCTGTCCTCATCCCCTCTCTTTCTCCCCCCAGCAAAACCTTCACATTTTTCTTTTTACAGAAATAATATCAATTTTTTGGGCTATTTCTGGTGCTTGCCTCTGAGCTCCTATTCTCTGCCCCCGACAGGGTGATTTTTCTGCTTCCTTTGATTCACCTATTGTTCCAGCTTCCTGCAAGGCAAGAAGCATTCAATAGATAGGATTCTGGGAGGCATGAATTCCAAGCAGTTTTTCTTGTTTTGTGCCAGAGGTTGCAGGGCACAGGAAAGTTTGTGGTATAAAGACATTGCTGTAGTTGTCCTTTCCTCGTGCAGGCAGATTTTTACTCTGTGATATCTCCAAACAGACAGGAAGTAAATCAGGAGCTTTTTACATGAAAGGCAGATTGGTCCAAGGTGCCTCACTGGACTGAACTTCATTCCTGCTGTTACAGCTTTTCTGTGCTCACTTTCTCTTCTGTTTTTCCTGTTCTGCAGCATGATGGGAATGAACAAGAGGTTGCTTGGAGCTGTGTGAGCAGCAAAGTGGCTGATGTCTGAGTGAGTTCTTGAGTTGTCTCGTGGAGTCCTGTCTCTGGAAACAGCTGAAAATTACTGATTTAAATAGCCTGAGATGTTATTTTGAGAGGCTCTGAATGTCACTCCCCCCACTGCTAAAGATGTTGCAGGAATTAGCACACACTCAGCATCTCAGCATCAGTCACCTGTCTCAGGACATGGTGATAAGCAGCACAAACCTTTTTATAGTCAGTAGCTGCAGCTCTTTTATTTAATCACTGGTTAATAACCATTAGTCATTTCAATCTACTGCTTAATTTAAACTCTAGAGTAATTTCCAGTTTAAAGCACTATTCAAAATCAACTTTATAATTAATTCTTTGGGTACTTCTGGGTAAAAAGTAATACTGAGAGGTATCACAGATTTCTTCTAGGGATTAATGTTATCTCTGGTAAGTGTCAGGCATACAGATGATATTACAACCTCTGTGCTTTCTTCAGACATGTGCTATTGATTGCTCCTTCGATGACTGATTCCTAGCTGAGGCTCATTATACTGCACAGCAGGGGGTTGTTTGTGTTTAGTTAGGGATGCTTGACCTGTGATTGCCCTATGAAAAATAGTGGAGCAAGAGATTTAAAAAGGAGAGGCAGGAAGGCCTGAAATTCAGAGCAGTTGTTTACTTTTGTCCCTCTTCAGATGACTCTGGTGAATATGTATACGTGGCTCTAGTGTGGCCTTGTTAGCCTTCATTGGATTAAAGATTAGAGAAACTGGAAATACTTAAATTTTACATAATTTTTAATAAATTAGGGAATTCATAAGTAGTGGATAGCACCAGCAACCATTACTAATGGGAGACTGAGCCTGTTGTCTGTTCAGCTTCCTTGGCCACTACTCCAATACCAAATGCTGTCGTTTGCCCTGTGTGCTCTCTGTGCCAGGCAGCCCTTGTCACCACCAAGTGCCCCCCAGGACCAGGTCCCTGAGCTCAGCACAGAGCAAATCACCTTGTGGAACACTGCTGTGTTGCTGCCTCTCAGTTCATCCTCCCGATGCACAACTGGGCTGTGGATGGAGAAGCTTGTGCTGCTAGTGTCTGAACTCCCCTCCCTTTCTAGCCACGTGTTTGGAATTTACCAGACAGAGGCACATTTCTAACAGTTGTGCAATTTTTAGAAGTGCAGATCAGCTCGTAAATGAAAAAAAGTGGAAAATATCACTTGAACATAATAATTTGAACTGCTACACTTCAATTTCTTTTTTTAAATTGCTCTGATAATTTTTACAGCAATACAAATAAATCAGAAGGCTTTCTTTCATTTCAATAGCTTAAAAATATTATCAGTCTGGCAGTATTTGAGTGATACTGCATTATCTGACTTTGTACTTAAGTGGTGTTACAATGTCAGCAGAGTAGTTTTTAGAGAATTTCTCTTTACAGCACTCCAGCTTCTCATCTAAAAGTGACATTATAGACCACTGAGCAAGAAATTCATCAATATAAGTAGGTACCGTTTGCTGAAAAGAGAGTACCTGCTCTTACCTTGAGAACTTTTAATCATTCATCTCCCATGTTCAAACTTGCTATCACTTAATTAATCTTCCCAGTTGCACTGAAACCTCAATGGTTCCTGCGTAAATGCTGAAATAAGGGCGGCTTTGATGTTTGAGGAGTGCAGTAGGAGGAGGCAGGAGATGCTGGTGACTGGAGATGTTTGAGCGGCACCACGCAGCGCTCCCGGGGGCTCCGGCAGGAGGGTCTGAGGCAGGGCTGCTCTGCGGGGAGAACGGAGCAGCAGGGTTTAATTATCCCCTCGAGTCACTGCTGCTGGTACTAATGGGGCCAGCAGCACACTCGGGAGGACTGCAGCAGGCTCCTTCCCTCCCCTTGTACCTCCTCTTGTTCTTTATGGCTTGGATTTGTACGGTGCCCTGGAATAACAGCGTGCGGAGCTTTACCTTTTATTTGTTTTCATATTTGTGGCTTTATTTGTGATTATAGTGGTGGGGCTTTTTCAATAGGTTCTTATGTAGGAAAGGCATAAAAAGGATGACAGGCTGTAATGGAAGCCTGTTGTGTTTCATGCATGCCCTTAAATCAGCCGTGCTTTGCTCAGTGTTGCTGCCATCAGCACCACTGCTGGGTTTGGGAGGTGGCCCTGGGGGGCACAGCTGGCACAGCTGGTGCTCTCCTGGCCCTGTGGCTGAGAGATTGTGCCACAGGGCTCTCACTGGGGCACCTTCAGCTCAGGACCATGGCACTGTCCTGCCCAAGCAGGGCTGTGGCTCTCAAACCCTCTCCATGGGAATAACGCTGTTCTCTCTCTGTTGGAGGGAGCAGAGCAGGTCTGCATCTCTCTTGGGGGAAGGATGCTCATCTTTTCCCCATATTTTCCAGAGTATATTGCCTCTGGATCATTAATTCTGGCCATAATGAGAAGGTTCTGCATTGGAATCTTGCCTCATTCTTAACCTTTACTCCACTTCAACACAAATGTTGTGATTTCCTCAGATTACCTGATTCAATACATAAAAAAATACTATTTATTTTGAAGATTTTTTCCCCTTTGAATTAATAATAATTATATTTTTCCTACTTAAAAGACACAGATGATTTCTGGAAACAAGTTCAAGTATAGGCACTGTTCAGATAGGATCTAAAGAAGGCCTATTTGGCCAGGAATAGTGAAATGGTGGTTCCCATAGAATTATTTCTCCACTTGTTAGTGAAATGCTAATACCTCTAATGTCATGTATAATAATGCTTATATTGAATTACAAATTATCTGCTATTAATACTTCATTTTTCCTGTTTTTGGATTGCTCATGCTGAGCTATCACTTAACCAAGATAAATTTTTTTTGTTTGTTTTCCTTTCTTTTGGATTGTATGGTGCAGAACAGCATCTGTTCTGATGTGGAAAGGTTGTTTTACCATATCTCCTGGAGCACTGGGTGTTCTTCTGGGAAATAAATACTTTTGCTAATTCCATCTTGCTTCAGAGGGAATTATAGCCTCAGGTCTTTCAGACCAGCATGAAGAGCCAGCAGAGGTTTCAGCAGGCTGAGCCCCTTAGGTCCATGCTGTTGCTTCTGCTCCTTGTTCCCATCTGGAATTGTAGAGCCTGAGAGCTGTAGAACTTTACTGTTACAACAACCAGTTGCACACAAATTGCCAGTCTCTCATTTTAATAACAGCTTCACTGGTTTTCAAGTCCACTCTTATCAATCTGAGGTCCTTGGGTTTCAATCTATAATGTGAAGCACCCTAATTGCCTTCAGTTCTGTTGTATTATTTCTCTTTGGTTACTCTGTTTCCACAATTTGGCGATTAATATCTCCTTGGAGATCGCTGTGGTTGTTTTATGTGACCCCATTGTGGGCTCCCTTTGTAATTTGTCTTACCTTCAGTAGGAAAATGCCAATTCACTTAGACTATAGGTAATATATGAATCATTAAGTGGAATCGATGAGAACATCTAATAAAATCAAACACACTGGAGTATGGACGATGAAGTGAAGCTCCAAGCAGTCTTGCAGGGAGATTAACAGGAGGTGGGATCCAAACAGAGCTTTAGGTCTCTGTCTGACCTTTGACTGGGTGGCACCTGGAGGGTCTGGGGGTTTGCTTCTGACAAGCCTCTAATGTCAAATATTCTTCTGTTTTAAACACATCTGCTGCATCTGTTGTATAATTAGAACAGATTCAGGAGGAGCAGAGCTTCAGCCCAGCAGAAATCTCCAGGGCATGTGCACAGACCACCTTGAACTCAGGGACATGCAAAAGTTAACATTTCAAAGTAGTTTAATGGGTCCATTTGCTATTCAGGTCTTGCAGTATTGAAGTTCTGTTTACTGTATAACTGGCTTTTCCAGTTAGGTGGATAATAAATGTGTTGAACAAGACAATGGTCTGGCCAAAAAACACCTATATTTAATCCAAAGTATGCTCAGACTGAATTGATTTACATACATAGGTACTGGTGTTAAAACTGATATTTTGATTTATTTTTTTTCAATAAACTGACCACAGATCACTCAGGAATCTTTCATTTTTCAGAAGTCATCTGTAAACCTCTGAACATAATTTTTAAACCTTCATCAATAGGAGAAAAAACCCTAATCTTGCTTTACTGACCCTTACAGGGAAAAATTTCTGTGGTATTGGGGTATTTTTTTTCTTTTTTTGTGCTAGCTGTGAGAAGTGGCATTTTTGTCCCACTTTCTTTAGTCTGGCTTGCCTATTCTGAAATTTGGGTTTTAATTTTGAAGTTTACTTGCCTATATTTATTTCTGAACTCAAAATGATTATTTGAGGAAGTACATTAATTTTGTTAGCATTCTGGTGCTATCATTTGGGTGCACAAAGAAGTCAAAGGCTTTGGCTACACTTAATCTAATTTATCTTTTCTGTCATATTAGGGGTGATTAGAAGTAGCATCGCTAATACCTATGAGACAACATTGCTATAAAATCAGGGCAGAAACCAGAATTAACTCCCCTCTTAAGAGATAATACTCTGTTCCTTTCTTTACTCTACATTTTTGATTAGTGTATTCACAGTCACCTCGTGTTTCTGTGCAGCTTGAGCTTGGATATCAGCCAAGCTCAATCTGAACCTCCTTTGGCTTTGGGAGAATGTAAAGCAAGCATATGCATTCATTAGGAGAGAACAGCCTTTCCTTGGGGAGAGATGGACCTGGACCATGCAGAGTTAAATGTCTGACCTCAATAACTGTGAATGTCAAGTCTACTCCACGTTCACCTCGAGTCAAAAGTTTAATGCAAGGTGATGCCATTTATAGATTTTTTATTTTATTGAATCACCGTTGTCTACAGCTGTTGTTATGCACACGGGTAATATACACTTGACATGACACCATAGATAAATGATATTTTTAGGGAGGAATGCTTGGAGTGCTTTGAGATGGAGCAGCACAAGTGGGGCTGTCCCAATGAGGCAGCAAAGCATGAGCCAAAGGCAAGGGCTGTTTTGAGGGAGGGCTGCTGTCACATAAACCTCAGGTAAGGTGGTCAAAGGAACTGATACGCTCCATGAAGCTCTTATTTTTTTCAAACAGGGAAAACACTGATTAATTTCTTGGATTTGTTCAATACATTGGTGTAAGTTCCAGCTTCTCTCAAAATAGTGCAGCAATGTTTTGGCTTTCTCTGCACACTTAAGCTGATGGTAACTGCATGCAAGAGAGAAGGGAAGTGTCAACTAGCACTTGTTCTGTTGCATTGTACTTTAGTGGAGATAAAATGTAAACATTCTAGTTGAGGTAAGATCCCATAGATGCCACTAATACAAGAAAATGAAAGAGCAAAGTAAGGGTGTTTTTTATACTAGCATATGCCCTGAAAGGCTGTATTGTATTTTAGCTGGCAGTGATCTCAGGGAACTGTTTTCTGGTGTGTGAGTCATTGCACTCATGTGCACGTAACACAGTGGAAACAGAAGAGTATCATACAAAAAAAATCAGTGTAGGTTGTTATAAAAAAAATTCACAGAATAACATGATCTGGAAGGAATCTACAAGAATCATTGAGTCCAGCTCTGGGCTTTGCTCTGGACAAGCCCAAAAATCACTCCAGGTACCTGAGAGCATTGTCCAAACACTTCTTGAACTATCCTGTAGTTAACCTTGTAGCTTTTTTTTTCCTGGAAAACAGGAAAAAAGGTCCTTTGTATTTCAATCCTGTAGCTAACCTTGTAGCTTTTTTTTTTCCTGGAAAACAGGAAAAAAGGTCCTTTGTCTTTCAACTTTCTCAGTTCCCCCAGCCTATGCTCTGAGCTTGGGGGTAGCTATTGATGTCCATGTAGGAGCTTCTCTGGCACGTTCTTCCAGCGTGGTGTTGGCCTGGTGCCAGCACATGCAGGGTCTGTGCTTTATGGCAGAGGGAATATTGGAAGATACATTGCTTATGACTGTGACACAACATTGGCAAAAAATCAGGGGAAAAACCAGATTCAGACTCTCTGGGAAGAGGCTGGTTTTGTTATCTTTTTTAGAAGGATTTATCCTGATTTATGTTCTGGTGAGATGGAGGCTTTTACCCCCGGAGAAGGTGAGCCACACAAGTGTTTTTAACCTCCAGTGCAGTAACAGCTTTGAATGAATTAGTATGACCATTTGTGATGAAGTTTAGTGTGACTGCAATGGTTTGCAGTATAAAAGGCTTGAGCTGCAGTTTGTTAGTTTGCTTTGCTCAGCATAGCACTGATGGTATGGTGAGAGATAGGATTATATGACACACAGTGCTGAGAAGGAACAATTACCGGGCAATGCTGCCTCATGTGAATTCTACTCCAGAGCTTCTTTAACTATTCAAATTAATCTTCTTTAACAATTTCAAATTCTACAGCTGTTTTCATGGGTGTGAATTAAACCAGGAAGCTTCAACATGTAAGGCCAGAGCCTGAACTGGCTACATTGCAGGGAAAGAAAAAAGTCTATTGCCAGAGCCTTTGTTTAGAACCAGCCATTGGGGGAAGATGTGAGGAACAGAGGCTGGAGTCCCATTATCACCCACTTTCATGTGCTTGTCATCTGTATTGTCATGTTGTGCACTGTGTGTGGCAGGAGTGGAGGGGCTGCAGGGGCTGTCTCCAGATCCTTGCCCTGGAGCAGCAAGCTGGAATCAGCTTTGCTTTGGTTGGCATCAAAGAGCTAATGTGTGGAACAGCAATACTGGAGCTTATGACAAATAGTTGCAGCAATTGATAAGCACATTTAAAAAATGATCAGAAAAATAAACAACATGAATATGCATGATTCAGTAGCACAGTTTGAGAGAGCTTAAATACCATCCAAAGCTAGCTCTGATTTCTGACTTTTGCAGTACAGATTGACATCCCAGCAGCACGTGTCCTGATTTGCATCATCCTACACACTGAATTGTGAATTTACTGTTCAACTGCCTCCCCCAGCAAATTGTAGAATCACAGAAGGGTTTAGGGTGAAAGGGACCTTAGAGACCATTAGTTGCAACACCCTGACATGGGCAGGGACACCTTCCACTAGGGTTGACTGCTCAAGGGCCCATCCATTCTGGCCTTAAACCTTTCCAGGGATGGGGCATCCACATCTTCTCTGAGCCACCCGTGTCAGGGCCCCACCATCCTCACAGGGAAGAATTCTTCCTACTATCTAATTTAAGCCTGCTCTCTGTCAGCCTAAAGTTTAAAACTACTTTCTGTTGCACTTTTCAAAATAGGGTGACAACCATATTCTTAAATACTGGTCCTATATAGGATGTTTTCTGCTTTGACAGTTTGAAGGCACAATGCAGATCAGGCTAGGAGGTTCTGATGGGCATTATCAGAGTCCACCAAGTAGTGCATCCACTGAGCAGCCTTGGTTCTTGGCAAAGTATGTGAGCCCAGGTATAGTGTTCTGCCATGGTTCTGGTGCTCTTTGTGCTTTTACTCTCCTGGGAGCAATTTTGAACAGTTTTAGATGTGAAATCTCCATCACACCTCCTACTTCTGTGCATGAGTTCCAGGCATCTTCTTTCCAGTGCTGCAGTTCCCCCATCAGACAATGCTTTAGTACTTTAGAAATGACATCATTTAACCTTCTGTCAGCTCATTTTTGTTAGAGAGCTGTAAATCCTGGGCTCTCCTTGGGATTCTCTTGATTAGATTTCACATTCACTTGCTTTAAGCTAAATGATACTCTGTTCTACCAGCAAAACATCAAAACATCACTGGAGTCAATAGTGATATGCATGCTTTCTTTTTTTTTTTTTTATGCATATCTGAAATTCTCTAAAGGAAAAGAGAAAAGGAGATACTGTGCCCTGTGGTCCACAGCTGAGTAAAAGCTGCTGCTTTGGAACTGCAATGGCTCATTGCCAAAACACAATAAAATTGAAGGACATAAAAAAATTGGCAGACGATACATGTTTGAAGTATTCCTTAGATAATTTCTGTCTGTCTTCAAATGTTTTCCCTGTTGACCCCAGATGAACATTCTTCTGTTTTTAACTGGACAGGGTAAAAAGTGTTTCTTCAACACAGATTATGACTATAGCACAGCTTTTACTTTCAAGAAATTACTGAATCAAGGCCATCTGAAGTTACTTATTTAACATGACCATTTAAACACCTTCAATGAAACTCCTCCTCCAGATATTGTAGGTGCTGTATTGGAGAGCTGCAATGCACCACACAGAAACTTGGTGGATATTTCTATGGGTTTAGAAATTAATTGAAAATTTTGGGGCACAGTTCCAGCTGACCTGAAGAAGGTAGTCTCTTTGCTACTCTACACTATCAAGTAGCATTATTCTAATACTATAGAAACTCCCAGAATCTCACTCCCAGACCAAATTAAAACAGGATATGAGCCCAATCTTTAGAAAGGGTTCTAGTGCAGCACAACTTTCAGCAAAGTGCATGAGACCTTCTTGAAGATGCTGATGGTTGTTCATCTATTCCCAGACAGCAGTGATGGAGCTTTGGCTGCTGAGTTGCTCTAAGTGTGACAGAACAACTGCAGCTACTGAGAACTAAGAAATCTTAAATATATTCTAGTATCTCTGATGTTCCAATAATCTATTTCCTTTTAGTTTATAGATAGCTGGCTTCTTAAAAGAAGTCCCAAAAATCAACCAACCAACCAACAAAGCCAAAAAAAAGTCCTACCGAAAAAAAATTTAAAATGTGACTGCTGAGAGCACTGTTTGGAAAAGTTAAACTCTTCATGATGTAGAAAAGAACGTTAAGATAATTCACACATATGCATACACATGATTTATGGTTTTTTGTGTCTTTTTTTTTTTTTTTTTACGCTCCTGACTCCCTGAGATGAAAGTGTTTCCAATTCTAAGCCATTATTTTATGTGATGTAGGATGGGGTTTGAAGCTGCACTACTTATGCTGAATCCAAAATCTCTATCTCAGCTCAAGCAACAAAAAAAGATGCCTGAATGCTACTTAAAACAATTCTTCTCTAATGTCAAGAATATGTGAAAGATGAGTAAAGGCCTCTGCGTCCTTAGCACTGGTGTCACTGGGGAAAATGAGCCTGTCATTACTAATGAGCCAGAAGGAATTGCTCTGAAAGCAAATCCAGCTCAGCCCCTAGGCAGGCAAGCTGCTAGTAGTGGGAGAGATTCGAAAAAACAAGCAAGCAAACAAACAGCCCTAAGGCTGTTATGTGTAGGTTTTCCTCACGGCCCTGCCAGGTCAGGGTGAATCTGCTGGACCTGTCACCTGGGAGACCCAAATGCTTTGTCATCCAGTGAAGTACCCCTGCTCTGAAATGAATAAGGAATTTGATTTTTTTAACCTCTTTTTTCTACATTTTATTCCAGATCAGTTTTGTTAAACTGTACATTTTATAATCTGGATAAAGTGAAGATATTTGGATAGTATGTTTTAGAAGGCTCAATTGTTTTATCACCTTCCTTTTGCCAAAGGGATCTCTTTGAGGTGTTATTATGCTTTATAATAGAAGAAGTTTTGTGTTTTCATTACATATTTGTTATTACAAGGGCAAATTGATGTTAATTAAGTAATAGACATAACAATGCATCTTGAAGAAGACAAGTAGCAAGTGGAATGTACATCATGTGTGATGAGCAGCTAGACAGAGAAGTCACCAACTTCCCTTGGTTGGTGTCATTGAATGCAAGTTTAATAATCTTTGATCTTCCTGAACAATAGCAGTGAATAACTGTTGCCCTTTTTTCCAGTGGACCCTACATTTGGCATATTTTTAGTATTATAGTCTTCATACTGAAGGGAAATCAGTATCTGAAGAGCAAGTGTTGAGAATCTTCTGTTGAGGCTGTCCCTAGCTTTGATCAAAGAAGATGCCCAATTATTGGGAAAGCTTGCCATTAAAAATAAGGCTTACTCTCTTTATGTAGGTAAAAGGGTTTTTCTTTTTGCCCTTCAACATGGGACTCTGAACTTTCTGTAATTATTTAACAGTGGGAATTGGTCTCCAGCAATAGATCAGGAAATATCCTGGGACACCTAGTTAGTCCCTCAGCAATGGGTAGTTTGTGAGGAGGAAATAACATGCTGATTTGCAGTTATAATTGAGGAAAATTGCTCGAGAGGATTCTGACAGTACAGAAAATAGGCCAATTAGTTACTCAGCTCTGATCCTCCTATGATTCATGATTGCTTCAATTTAATTTTGCTGTCACTTAGGAAGCAAGGTTAAGAATAGATTAGCTTCTTTTAGACACCTCTTAGCTTACTTCTGCCTGGATTTTGGGGAGGTAGGTGGAGATAAGAATGTGAGATTGTTTCTTCTTTTCCTCTGTGATTGTACGACTTGAGTCTAAAAATCAGAATTTCTCAATGTTGCACTTAACACTTATTCATCATGGAGCTATTCATGAAGATTAAAACCTTCACACACAAACATTTCTTTTTTTTTTTTTTCAAAGATAAAATGTACCCTACCAGTAAGTTAATAACATTTTCATGCTGTTACCTTACAGCACTCTACAATAATCAATATTAAATAAAAAGGACTTCAAGCAAAAAAAATCACAGCTCAGTAAATCAGCCAAGGAGGAGGTTGTACTGCTCGCCCTTGAGCAGTACCCAAAGGCAATGATGCAAATTTGGAGACCTTAAAATGCCCGTGAAGCCACCCAAACAGCAGCCTAAGGACAACCCTCCCTCTGAAGTCCTGGTCTGTGCCTCCTTGGTGGTTTCTGTTTCCTTGTGCATGTGGTGGCCTGGGTACAGCCTCCTTTCAGGTAACTGGAGAGAGCAAGATGGATGAAGGTCTCCCCTCAGCCTACCTGATATGTCACCTCTTTTGAAACTGTATAGTGTACATTGCTTGATAGATGTGTTGTTGTTCTAAAGCACACAACAGCTGGAATTCTTGCCATCTCATTTATTTAATGATTTTTTTCAACAAAACTGGACATTTCCTTAGGAGAACAATGAATCACTCAACCACTTCCATTAGAGAAAACTGCACTGTCACAGTAATGGTTACTTTGTAGGAATTAAATGTATTAGAAACACCAAACCATTTTTTTAACTTTTCAAGTCTGCGATGCAAAGAGAACATAAGTGTTGGGCAGTATGCTCCCCTCTGTGGACACAGACCAAGCAGATACACATATGGGATGATTACCCAATACATTCAATAATATGTTTGTGGGGCACATCTAACAGTCAAAGAAAATAATTTGAAAACAAATGCAAAAGCAAAGAAACTATCCTGAAAAGCACAATGTTAATGTGTCTTCTCTCATAAATACATCATGTTTCCTCCTTACAGAGCTGGGCTCACTTAAGTTATTTGCCACTGCACATGACAGACAGGAGACTGTTAAATTGGCAGAACCCTGTATTTTATACCCCTGGCAGATAAAATGCATTGCTTGTTCAGTGCAGCAACACAAATCACTTGCACACACAGGCTGCTGCTCTTAAATTTCAAGAGCTCTCAGGAGCTGTGTTGTGTTAGTACACAGAAAGAGGAGCATGTGTCTGTTTTTGTGGAGGGAGGAAGAAAGGTTATTATTTTTTAAGCAGGCACATTTTACCTACTAAGATCAGATAGCTGCAGTTGTGTGAAGCCACTGTCATGCACAGCAAAGGTTTAATTTTGGACTGAACCAGGCTTTCCACAGATATGTCTCAAATGCACTTTTCCTGGGAACTCATGGAACTGATGTCCTCCCTTTGCAGGGAACAGAGATTGGGAATGACACATGCAAATAAATGTATGTGTACATATAGCAAAATAAAGACTAAAAAGGAAAAAATTACTAGTTGGGGCTTTATATAGTTAAGAACATATTTGGATTTGACAACATAAGGGTTTTTTTTTGGTAACAAGTACCATTGTTTCTTATAGCTTATGTGATTTCCATTGACTTATTCTATATGCTATATAATAAAAGTTAAGGAGTAGAACAAAAACAAGTTGCAGTTTGGAGCAAGTTAATGGTATTTCATTAACAAACTGTAAATAGTAACAGCATAAGCTAGATGTGAAACTGCTTTCACAGGCCATAAATGCTTAATGTTTATTACCAATAAAAGTCAAAGGAGCATTTAGCAAAGCAGTTTACCAAACAAACATTAAATACTATAATGCATTAGATTCAGTGGACAGAATCAGGTTATTTAATTAACAATGAGTAATCCGTTAGGGCTTTATTCGCCACAAATAATCTGGAGCTTCATGCATTAAAAGAACTCGTGAAAGCTGTGTAGTTGTGGAATAACAACCCAGAGGTGCCAGATGCAGAAAGCATCAATGGGTTAAGAGTTCACACTGGCTGTTTTCATATTGATTTCCCTTTGCTCATGCAGGTCTACATTACCTGTCTTTCTGATAGTTTAAGTAATCTTGAGAAATAACTGTAGAAGTCTTTTAAAAGTAATTATTTCAATTATATTCTCAGTCATGTTCTTCTGATGTAAGGCATTTAGTTCATCTTGTAAAAAAAATGCGACAAATGACTAATGAGGATAATATCCCATCTAAAATGTAGAACTCAGGGATAGAGTCTTCCCAATTAAACAGTGACATAAAATGAGCATTTAGGACTATGATGCTTTCAGAGTCAAAATGGGCAACCTCTTTGGATTGGTGACTTTGTACTTCAATTGCAGTACCTGTAAGAAACTATAGAAGATAAAGACCTTTGTTCACCAATACTATGGGACCAAAATTGTGTTGAGACTTTTGCATACCCTAACTAACCAGAAAAATAGGGTTTTAAACAAAGCTCCTCAACAGAAATATTTCTCAAGAAATTTACTTGCAGGTTCTTAAACACATTGCTTTGTGAAGAATTCTTCCCTGAAATTTTGAGGTTTTTTTCCCCTGTATGTGTATGTTGAAACTGTATGTCTGCTTCAGACTGGGTATCCAACCTAAAGCTGACATTAGGTCAAGTGAATCCTACCAGGACCCTCGTTTGATAACCTGGGACAGATAGATATCTGCTCAATGCTTCTCGAAGGTGGGCTCATTCAAATGAATACAGTAAGATTTTTCAGGATTGGAAACTTGGCCAATTTAGCAACATGGAAGATTTATGTGACTTGCATCAAAATCAAACTTAAAGCTTGGAACCATGAAATTCTTTCAGAACATAAGGCTGGTTATGTGTGCTGAAATTTGACAGGTGAAAGAAGTAATGGCTATCATAGTGATTAAACAAGTCTGAGTGTAAGAGTGGGACAGATACAGCTGGTTTGAACTTCATAACTTCAGAGTTTGGAGTCTTATTACAGTCTTCCCTTTGATAGCAGTTTACGATCATAATAATCATGTGGCTAATGTTCTGTAATTCAATTACTGCACTGTTGTGAACATTAACAATTATGTAGCAGATCTGAAACACAGTGGGACAAACTGGCAGTATTCATATTTCAGTAGTTACAGCCTATTGCATAATTACTACAGATAAGTTACTGTTTAATCCATAGCAACACAAGGAATGAATTACAACAATAATTATGTGGCTAATACCACCTCTTGAAATGAATAAAACATACAAACCCAAAATTATGGCAAGGTTACAAAGGACCTGGTCTAAGAAGTGTGTTCTTTTCCTTCAAATGAATATGAGTTGTTGCCAACTTAGGTTTGTTTGCTTTCTATTTCAGATCTTCTTTTTTTTTTTGCTTAAAATCATTATTAAAACATGTTTTGAAACTTTTTTTTTTTAGATCTACCATGATTTGTGTTTTCCACTTAAAATAGCAAGGACTTATAACTCCCACCATGGCTTTTGTTAGCATTAAATAATAATGTTGGTTCACTAACATAGTCCAGCTCATGACCTCATACACTGCTTTGGTCACTGGCCATGACATTTGGCTCACAATGAAAACAGCAGTGATTTGAAGTAGGGAGTTCACTGCTGTGTGCACAGACTGTGGTGTATTGTTGGCCTTAATCAACAAGTTGCCACCTTCAGAAACTCCCATTTTTGACATCGTATCTCACTCAATGTCAGAGTAAATTACATGATTGATGTTCTAGTCTGTTTATCAAGGAACTCATGCATTCCCTTTCTAAAATCAATATTTAAGAATAAAATAGCCCTATGATAATTTATTTTATCAATGTAAGTAAAAAAATACTGTTTGCTGTTTCACCTGAGGAATTAACTCTTCAAAGACTAACAAAAAGACAGAATTGATTTAAGTGATGCCAGGCTTGGGTAGCTCAGCATTACTCATATTGGCTCTCTTCATGCAACAAACAGGGCAAAAATTAAACTACTGTCTTATGTTGAGCAGTGTACAAAATAAAAGCAATCACTCCCAAAGACATGGGTGGTGAGTTTCTGTAGAGACCATGAAAAGTACTTGTTCCACTTGGTTCTCCAACCTGTGGTGGTTTAAGCCATGCCAGTGTACTTTCCTTCTTGATGAAAGAGTTAAAATGTACTTAGTTACCTTTAATGCTAAAGAAACAACAATTAAAGTTCAAGTTGCAGCGTGTTTAAAAAGACCACGAGTAACATTTGAATTTATACTTGGACATATGTTACCTCATTCCTACAATGCTGAAGGGTCACAAGTCCATCAGGACCACTCTACATCCCTCTGGTCAAAAGACTCTGCCCTGCCAGTCACTTCACTCGAGGTGTTGCTACTTCTGATGGTACTTTCTAGCTGTTAACACAGTTTCCTTATCTGTTTGCATAAACTTTAGGTGAGAGGTGGAGCAGTTGGTTTCACTAATTACTTGCTCTTGTTTGTTCTGCCCTTGGGCTGGAGCAGACACTACTGAGAGGGTTCTGCCCACAGCATATACACTTCTATCAACACCATTGGCTCTTGAAAAGGACTAATTTCTTGTGCTGAGCTCTTCTGTTTTCCTAGATTAAATAAAAAATTGAATCCATCTGATGATAACATGTTGGTATGACCTCATTTTAAGGAAGGTATAATTTTATTAGGATTCATTATTACAGTATTTATTTTTTAATTCCTGTCTGAATAATGTAAATTGAAAGCACTCTCTTCTAATTTGCTCCCAGTCACAAGACAAATTCTGAGTGATCAAAGGATATTTAAGTGCAAGTATAACTGCTGAAGGCATCAGCTTATTTTCAGAACCAATGTGAAAGCACAAATATGTGAAAGTAATAAAACACCCTTTATGCAGGAACACTGTCATATTCTTATCTTTTCTTTACTGTGATGTCCTCAGCTTCTTTCTGATCCCACTTGTAATTAGCAAAACCACTTCCCCCAGGTATGATTTGGAAAATACCAACTTCTGTGCAGAGTTGCTTCTAAGTTAGACCAGAATGTATCACTGACCTGAAAAAAACCATGAGAGTCATAATATCTTCCAACCTTTTCTTCTCAGAATTTAACCATATATTGTATAGAAGATTTAATTATATACTAGATTGCTAAGCATTTTAACTATAGGTCCGTGAATTCATCCAAAATGCTAGCTCACCACAGCAGTACAAGAACTGTTCTTATTCAGCAGATGAGATTTGAAAAATATGCTTGTCATTGATACGTGATTAGGATGTCAGAGCCATCTAATCTACAAATGGTAAGGATTTCTGTTTAATCTGTGACTTCTTTTGCAGAAATAAATAAACTTTGAGGTTTTTTTAGTACATCCTCATTTTGGATATTTCTCAAGTGTCTGTCAGCTCATAGCCTGAGTCAACCTGTGACAAAATAAATGAGAAGTTTTATTGAAAACAAAGCCTGGATAAAGTCTAGTGTGGGAATCTATCCAACTTTTGAGCTCCTTAAAGTGCATTTTTTAGTCCTATGGGTACTGTCTCAAGTCCTACGTAACTGTCTCAAGACATCATCTTGCTTAGTTTGCTGAGAAGTCTGGTGGCAGGTTCCTCAACATCTTCCAGGAAGAGATATGTCTCTTCCCTTTTCTTTTAGCTTTTTTTTTTTTTTTTTTTCCTAAATCTATCTTTAAAAATAGCACAGCTGAAGAAATCTAACCTTTGGAAATTGTTAAAGTTATAATATGCTCTTTCACTAAATGAAGGCAATATTATCAACTGTGATCTGATTTTTTTTAAAAAAGCTTAGTTTAGGTCTTGATGAATATTCTATTTCTTTTATCAGATTTTAGGATTTGGTTTTGTTGAAAAATATGGTCTTTATTTGTGAGTGCTTAAATTTTGTTTGATTTGCATGCTAAATCTCAGAGATCATATAAAATTTTGTTAGAGAACACTATTTATGACCAAAATAGCTATACAAAAGTTTAGAATGAGGGTTTAGACTCTGAAATCTCATCCTTGTTGTTATAACTTGCAAAGTATAATTAAATACTTATAAAGTAACCAAACCAAAATCATCTAAGTTTGACATGCAATCAGGATTATATTGTTAACAGCTTATCCTGTGTGCTGGAAAGAATCATTTCACTATTCTCTTTGTCAGGACCTGTGTGATTAAAAGTTGGATGCATACACATTGTTCCATCAGCAACGTGCATGGTGCCTTCTGAGCAACAGATTAAAGAATCTCTGTATTTTAAATACTTTTTATTTCTTCACAATGGGAGTCACATAATCCCCTCTTATCCATTTTAATAAGCTGTGCCTTATGCTGATCTAGTGAGTGAACGTTTGATAAGGATTATAAAAATGTGTTGCATTTATGTTAAACCACCAACATTGCACTTTGAATCATACTTCAATAAAGTGTACAAAGACAGATGTATCTCCTCTCCTTGCCCATTTGCAAAAGCACTGATCCCTCATCTAAGACTACTGTACTGTAGCTTCCAATTATAACTTATTATTGTACCTACAATGACTGCTTCCCTGGCTAAGGGCTCCAAATATTTGGCTCCTTGCTGCTGCTGGGAGGACAAAGACTATTTGCATTCAGATCAGTTGCTGTTGGCATGAGATTTTCTTCTGCAGGTAATGCTAACAATGAGCCTCTGAAGAATTTGCAGAGTAGCACAAGCACATTCTCCTTCCTTTTTATCTTTTTAGTTGAAGTGCCTTCAGCTCACAAAAATCTTTCTGCAAGTTTACTAATCTTGATTCTTTGTAAAAAGTGGTAGCTTTGATTTTCATTATTTCAGTGTTGGGTGCCTGCAAGTGCTCAGAGGGCCATGGAGATGGCATTGTCAAGCATTATGAGGCTTGATCCAAAAATCTGATATGCAGAGAAGTGATTCAGGTAAAACTGCAGTTGTGCAAACTCCAAGTTTTCTTGACAACTTGTCATGCTTTATTTGTGGCTATAATCCATTATTGAAACTCTCAACCAATATGGATTGATGTGGATTTGGCTGTTGCACCTGGCCTTACTCTGCCTTTCTGCCTGCGCCTGAAGGAGCAGTCTGAACACCGTCTGCTACAGCGTCTCTGAAGGTGAGGGAAACATTAAATACTGACTTATTGCTCAACAGATCTGACAGGACCTTAAAAAGAGCAGTATCAGCTTTGTTCTCTACTGTCCCGGAGGATATCTCTTCTCAAATTTCCCTGCCCCTGCTTCCTGTGAGGTAGGGGTGTGCCTGCAGACCCCTGCAGATCTGTCCCTGCTGCTGCTGTGATCCTCCCCACATTCTGTGCCCAACAACAGGAAGTGTAGCTCTGGGCTGAATTTTGCCAAGGTTTTGAGCTTCTGTGAAAATGAGCTCCCTTCCATCATAAGGAGTCGACATGCCATGCAGAGGTACAAAATTGGTGTTTCAGTACCTTCCTCTCAGACCATAATTAAGGCAGGATGTGTATGCCAAGTAAACTGCTCCGCAATAGGTTTGGATTTCTAGGATCCAAAGCTGTTGCTTGTTTTTTGACCATTTTCTCTGTAGAAGATTCTGCAAATAAGAGGGGGATTCCCAGTCCTGGATAACCTCAAGAGGCCAGAGGAGTTAGTGCAGCAAGAGAGCTGAGCATGTCAAGTTTGCAGTGATGTGCAAGGGCCAGGCAGAAACCTGTTCAGAGCTCCTGCACTCCCAGCCTTGGCCCAGGGCACAGCACGGGGGGGTGGCAGACTTGCTCTGCCGGTGTTGGTGCTGCAAGCCAGGCACCACACAGCTCTGCTTTGCACACTGGCAAGGTGTTTTGGGACTGGGGAACCCTCCATCAGCTCCTTCTCAAGCTGTGCACAACCCCTGTTCTCATTAACTAATGCATTGCATTGATATACCAATATTTAGAGCCTCTGATGGACTCTCAGCTTTTTTATAGGGTTATGTCAATATACATTAACCCACAGTCTCACTGAAAAAATCATCTTATAGCTGCTTGGGGTGAGATCAGATTACAGATTAAAGGAACTTTTCTGCCATAGCCAGCTGGTTTCCTTATTTCTATTCCTCAGTCCAGTGGGTTTGGAGGCTTAGATTTCCCTAAGGTACAATTTTTTTCAGTCTCTTCCTTATTTTTTGGGTTTGTGGTGTTGTTTTTTTGTGTTTTTTTTTTTTTATTTTTTTTTTATTGGTTGGTTGATTTGTTTCTCAGGATTTTTTTCCCTGTCTTGCATCGCTGCTCTTCAAGTGGAGAATTATAAATGAAGCTTGAAGAATGCACAAATGTCTTCTAAGTGAATCTGCTCACTGACAAGGAGGGAATTCACTCATGGATAACCCAAATAATCTGCAGATTTCATTGACAGTAATCCCAGAACTCCAGAAGCTCTTCTTGTCATAAGAAGATGCTATAACATCATTTATACAAATAAATTATAAATGGAACAGCTACAAAGAAACGTGTTAACATTACATTTAACATAAAAGAATCACAAGTCTGTGTAAATAAAACATGAAAAAGGAAGGCTAAACCTGTATTCTCTCACTTATGTATGTAGCCTTTGCTCAAGTGCACAGGCCACTTCCAGCCAGCAAAGACATGCAGGTGATTTGATAGGCACACGTGAGTAAAAGAGCTGCTATGAGATCCTGAGTTCATTTAAAAATGGATTTCTATCACCACAGACTGTGTGGAACCAGTATTTCTGGTGAAGACCTATGTGAGCCCTGAGTAATAATGAATAGATCAGAAATATCACCTTTGCCAGTCAATCAAAAATCATGATTATTAGGTCTTCTTAATTTGTATGTGATTGCTTGGTAAGACTGTGCTAGAATGAGTTGAGGAGACAAAGCTGATAGAGGAATATAGGACCCAAAGGATATGTATTAAAAGATGTTTCCATTGTAATGTAGTAAGCAAAAATCATGGCATCCAAAGCCTGTCTCAGGTTCTAATGCCCCTGGGGAAATTGCTGCTTTGTGTTCAACTCGGTGTTTATAAGTTGTGGTGCCACATTGTCTCTTAGGGCCCAAACAGGTATGAAAAACACCATTCACCCCCACCCCATGTTGTGCAGGAAGCAAAGAGAGAAACTGGAGCTGAGCTGTTATTCCCTGCCAGAAAGTGCTGGAAACTGCATTGCACCCACACTTTGCTCTCTTGGTGCGTGAGGAAGACTTTGGGCTTTGCCTAACACTCAGCCAAGGTGTCAGGATTACCCTTTCATGGCAAACCTAAGCCTGCCCCTTGACTCCTGCTAGTAATTAGCCAGCACTTGACAGAAGATTGTCCTGTCAATTGAGCTGATTTAGAGATGTTCCTTCCAAACCAACTCCCCACACCCAGGAGTGTGTGCTGTGAGCTGTGCTTGTAGTAACTGCAGGTCAGAGTGAAATGATCTGCTCTGGCTTCTGTTCTTGAAGAGCAATAACCCCTCCTGGACTTTGATGTGGTATTTTGTAATGACCTATTTGCAGCTTTCATACTTGGAGTGTCCTCAAATGCTGGATCATAGTGCTGCAGGCTTGCTGCCTGAGGGAAAACTATTTTACCTAATTTTGTGGGTTTATTGACTAGTGCTAACAATATTTTCCTTGTCTTAGAGCATGGGGGGTTGGATTTAAGCTTACTTGTCTAGTACAAAAGCTTACTTGTCTAGTAAAAAAGATGGTATCATTAACATTTTAAGGTGCTCCAGAGTACCTCCAGGTTTTTATTGTAAAATATACCGTGCATGTAGCACTCCTGATGGTGTGGTACAACAAACCAGCACTGTCAGCACTTGTGTGCAATGCCTTCGTCCACTGTCACATTCAAGCCAGTGAAAATACGCCCTAAAAGTCTTACAAGTTCTGAGTTTGGCTTACAAAGAATAAGATTTTGCTGTAAGATAATATTTCTTCTGTTTCTGTGAAAATAATATTTATCTGCACATGTTGGGGGTGCAGGCATATGATAAATGTATTAATGTAAATATAGAGAAATAGTTTGGATAAGTATGGCTTGACTACACAGCAAAGGATGTAAGAACATCAAGGTTACAAATAATGAAGCAATAATTTTGTGAAGGACATCCTGATTTCACTGATTCTCTCCATGCACAGTGCTTTGCTTTTTTTTCTGCAGCAGGAATTATCTGCAATATCTTCCTAAATTTTACTAGCAATGTTGCTGAGTTGTTTTATTTTTTTCCCTGGAATGACTAATAAAATACATCTTTGAAGTTCATGGGAGAACAAACAAAAAAACCAACCCAACGAAATGGGGCTGTTACTGCCTGGGAAGTCATTTTGTAATGGATAAAAGGTCAGAGTAACTTGTTTTCAGTGGATTTTCCTGTTGGGAATATTTATCATCTATAAAGTGCTGCATCTGCGACCTTTGTGAGTATTTTATCAATAACAAAGAACTGAATAATTCTACCATTTTTGAAAAAACCACTCATCTATATTTAAACAGTATGGAAGAGAAAATCTCTGTGCTCAAAGCGCTTCAGAGGAAAGTTGCATAAAATAAATGCTGTTTCATATGGCCATTATTAACTTACCACTTTCAGCTGAGGAGGCAAGAAATAGAATGTAGAAGTAATGAATACAGTTGTATTCAGATTTTATTGAATTTTCTTATAAATATCTGTCAGCCATGAGCACAGATGACCATAGGGCCCCCAGGCTGGGGTGGGGTGCAGGGCACTCCTGCTCACACCTGTGCTGTCACATGAACCCAGCATGGGTTTGTCTCAGAGCAGGGTCTGCCCAAACTCTCTGTCACCAGGAGGTTGTCCCAAACCCTGAGTTCCAACATGGTTTAAACAACAGGTCCAACCTTAAACCGGTTGAAGACCTAGAAGTAAAGATGTAGCTAGAGAGGACTTTTCCTTGCTCTGTAGCAATATAGGACAAACCTGATTTTAAAGATTTTTCTTCCAAAGTTTCTATAAAAAACATTTTTAATCACTGTGGTGGAAGTTTTAGTGTTTAAGTTAAAGATATCTAATGATTGCATTAGTGGTAGATTGAATGTAGTCCATAACTTTTCAGACAACTGTTACCTTGAAATAATGAAAAAAACCACCCAAGTTTTTCTGGTTGTGTAGTAAGACTTTTCTCTCCTGTTTTGCACATGTCCTGATACTTGATATTTAGTTATTTTCTTCTCTTCCATATTTCTAGGAAGAACATTCTGAGTGCATCAGACAGAATACTAGGGAACACAGATGTGTCAATGTGAAATTAGTGTCACTGTTGTGTTGAAAGTGCTTGCACAAGCTCTAATTTGAGACCATAAAGGCTGTTGTGTGATTTAAGGATAATGATGACAATGAATGTGTTATAAATTATTAAAAATTTGGAACTAGATTTTGTTTCCTAATTTTGTATTTAATTTAGCAAATGTCAGGCAAGTTCAAGGGGGAACTAGAAGTCAAGATTCATCAACTACAGATATGGAATGTACATTCTGGTCAGTAAAAGTCAGTGAATCTGAATCATCCCTTCTCACTTTGTCATTGAATTGACATATAAAATTATAAATACCCTTGTGACGTCTGGAATTTAACTGGATGCTATATAGGAATTGTGGTCCCAGCAGCTTGTGTGGAATAGCTGCAGAATACAAAATAATGAAATAAAATAGCTGTAGTTACAAAGACAGACACTTTCATAGCGTTCTAATGACAGCAGAGTGCAAAGGAGGAAAGAACTGAGCAATTTGAGACATGTCAAAAACCTAAAGTCAAGGAGTGACCCTCCCTAACCTGTTTAATACTGTTTGACACAACCTCTTATTTAGTATCACTTGTCAGTGTTGCAAAACATTTTCCAGGTGCCTTGAGATTCTTGTCATCCTGAAGCAGCATCTCTGCTGCAGCATTTTTTGGCAAACAAATCAGAGAAGTGACTAAGAAAATGCGTCAGTGCTATTGCTAGTCAAAGAGAAAATTGTCAAGGAAGCCATTTAAAAAATAATTTCAGAATTTCAAGGCTTGCACTGCTTTTGATGGCAGAGTTATAGAGGTAGTGATCATTCACCTTCCTCTCCCCTTGGGTAACTTTGTATTAGATGTCTGACAGATTCCGTCTCTAAAATCAATCCAGAAAACTCAGGATGAGTATGTGCTGTGCTGACACGGTTAATCTGCACAGGCCAGAAGTGCCTTTTTTAATGGTTTGTGCATCATTTGCTTTCCTGTAATGTGGTACAACATTCTCCTATTTTCCTAATCTCACATTCTTTTATTATAAATAATTTGTAAAAGCAAATAAATTTGTATTCTCAGTTGCATGTTTCAAGCTACTAAAAAGGCCATGGAGTCCTGTAGGAGAATACCTCACTTTGCTCAGTGTGTGTATGCATGTTCAGATTTATTTATGTGTATGTGTTTCGCATGCAGCAGTGGCTGGGCAAAGGTTTATGCAATACCATGAGAGATTTCTTGGTGCAAACACTGTCAATCAAGGAGTCTGATTATTCCCCCATATTTTTGGAATCAAACTCAGAAGACCTCAGCTTGACTTGCTGATGAAATCCTGCTTGGCTTCTCCATTCTGAGTCTCAAAATATTAATGGTGTGATGCAGAAGCCATTTAAATAATCCATGGCTGTTCTCTGTTGTGTAAATGTGAGGTCTATTCCACACCATGACTGTCCTCAGATATTTCCTCTTTCTTTACCACTATTTCTGTGACATGGGACCAAGGGTTTTCTGCTATCCTTTATTTTTTCCTCCCCTCATACCCAGGCAGCACAGGACTTCAGGTAAAGCACTGCCTGAAGTGGATGAGTCCGAGATGGAAACACTTGGAATAACCGTTGCCA
This sequence comes from Onychostruthus taczanowskii, assembly GCF_017590055.1. Taxonomy (NCBI): domain Eukaryota; kingdom Metazoa; phylum Chordata; class Aves; order Passeriformes; family Passeridae; genus Onychostruthus; species Onychostruthus taczanowskii. The sequence continues at coordinate 5,166,854 of NW_024498462.1, forward strand.
CTGTATATGTGCAGATTCTTTGTATTTGCAGATACAAGAGGTCTTGGTAGATGAGTAAGTTTTAGATGAAATGATTTTCATTGCACCCAATCCTAGTTTCAACTGTTTTAAATGCAGATTGGATTGTAGTGTTGTTTGCTTGAAAACTCTGGGAACAGTCAATAACAGGAAATACTTATATTCCCTCCTCTCTTCTCTTCAGGGATTATTTAGTACTTAGTGTCTCAGAAGCTTAATAGAAATCTTCCTTACCATAAATTTTAATAGGGCAGAACTCTAAAATATAAAAATGCCAATATACGTTTTCTAAATATTTAACAAGATTCTCTTGCTCAATTATTTAGATCACATCCAGAGTTCCCTTGAAACAAATTTAAAGTTTTACATGGATTTAACAAAGTACACAAACACAGTTTGTGTACTGACACTGCTGAATACAGAAAAAAAAATTCAGTCAAACTTCCAAATTAAAATTTAAGGATTTCCAGACTTTCAGTGATGTACTAAATCAGATAAAAGTACTAGAAATTACAAAGAGATGCTGGAAATGTTTTATTAATGTTTTGGCTTTTCTTTAGCAACAATTTTTATTTGTTTTCTTCTTTCTTGTATCAAACACATCTTTTTGTGCTGCAGTTTTGCTGACAGCTCTTGAAATTAAAAAGGAAAATTTAATCTGGGCATGTGTACATTGACAATTATAGATCACAGACTTAATCTCAGAATATTTTACTCTTTGCAAGAGAATATTTTGCTGTTTGCAAATCACTGTATTTGGGAGCAAACCTATGATTTCTCTATAATAAAGGAGTAGTCTGGAGGAGGCCCTGATTTGTTCTGGCTTCTAAAGAAAGCTGCGAACAGGGATCTTTCTTTGTGAAACTTGGTCCCAGTGACCAAGGCCACTCAAAAATGCAGGTCCCTCTGGTCACAGTGTAAACCGGATCTTGAGCTGGAAAAGGCCTGAAAGTTTCTGCCACTGATTCCTTCTTCTGCTCTGGAGAAGCAAGTATGGCCCAGATCCTCACTATTGTTACTTTCTTCCCTGTGCTCCATTGCAGCTCTTGAGCACAATTTAATGGCAATCTTTACAGCCCTTGTCAGAACTCATAAAACAATAGGAGAAAAATTATCAGGGGAATAAGTGTCTGGCATGGGGCAATTTTGCTTCCTTGCTAGAGAAGGAGAATCCAGGACATTTAAAAATATAAAGCAATTCCTAACAGTTATTTTTCACTTTAAGACAGTAAGGCAGCTTGTAAAGCCCATCAAATGCCTGATGTGAGCTCTAATGAGTTTTAACCTTGCTTTTTGCACAAAAAGCTTTGCAGACTTCCTGTGCTCATTGAAAAATGTGGTATTTTCTGATGCACAGATTGTTTCAAAACCACTCTATAAAATCCCTGTGGACACAAACACTGCTGATATTCATGCACTAGCATTTGAATCTTCCTAGAACGGCAGTTTTTTAGCTCAATTTTTTACTTCCTACTATATTCAGGAGGTGAGTTAATCTGTGACTGCATCAACATGAGACTACCATCACGAAAATGTCGTTTTTTCTTAGTGGCCCAGAGTTTTTCCATGTCCTCATAGAATTCAGATGAGATAGAATTGCTTTATTCCCCTTGATCAGGTATTCTGGAAAGAGAGGTGGACCTGAGCACAATGTCACACATTTAAAACAGCAACAAGCTGACTTAGTACTTACTGACAACTTGGGTGTTCACAATAATCTTGTTTTAAGATGCTGTCTAGAACAGCGCTATGGAAACAGTGTTTGGAAAGTCAGTCTTCCAGCAGCTGCAGAGACAAACTTCAGGATTAAACTAACACACAGTATGAGAAATTTCTTTTGAAGGAGCTGGATGCTGGAGGAATCAGCTGTGTCTTTGTCCTTTTTCATCTTCAAGGTGCTGGTTATGTGGTTTTACACAGCATGGGTAAATTACACGCAATGATGGATTTAAATGTAAGGTATAAATATACATAGAAAAGGCTGCTGCCTGTTCCCAGGAGCTTGGTTTAAAGGAGGAAAGCCAACTTTCCTTGTGCTAGTGGCAAACCCTCTCCACATGTTAACCCCATGTCATGTTCCACCGTAGGGAACTGGGAGGAGCTCTTTTAAAGATAGTCAGGAACGAAATTAAGTCAAACGAAACAAACGTATCTGAGAACAATTTATTGGTAACAAAAAAAAAAAAAAAAAAAAAACCAAAAAAACAAACCCAAAAAAGCCGAAAATAAAAAGGAGTTACTCTGTAAAGAGGCCTAGAAGAGACGTCATAAGAGGGACAAAAATGGAAGATGGGGGAAGGGAGAGAGAGGAGACAAAGGGAAAGTTCCCCGCGGAGCTTGGCAGTGCTGTGCGTGTCCCGAGGCGGGGCTGGGCCTGGAGATCGGTCTGTCCGGCTGAGGGGGATTGGTCTGTCTGGCTGAGGACGAGTGGCCTGTCCGGCTGAGGACGAGGGGCCTGTCCGGCTGAGGGGAACGGCCTGTCCAGCTGAGGGGGATCGGTCTGTCCGGCTGGGGACGAGCAGCCTGTCCGGCTGAGGGGGATTGGTCTGTCCGGCTGAGGGGGACCAGTCTGTCCAGCTGAGGACGAGCGGCCTGTCCGGCTGAGGGGGACCGGTCTGTCCAGCTGAGGGGAACAGCCTGTCCGGCTGAGGGGGACCGGTCTGTCCAGCTGAGGGGAGTAGCGGCAGGGCCGGCAGGCTGGCAGTGAGGATCACGGCCGTGGGCTGGCTTGGGCATAGGTGGCTCAGGCACAGACAGAGCAGGCAGGGCGCTGGTCAGGGACATATGGAGGCAGGACAGACATGAGAGCAAGCAAGAGTCAGCAAGGATAGAGATCCAAAAGGCGGGCCAGGGCAAAACGTGTAAGACTCAAAAAACCCCGACTCAAAAGCAAGTTTCGACAAGCAAGTCTCAAAAAGCCCTCAAATCACCAAGCCTCAAAAGCAAAAGCATAGTCCCAAGCCAAAACCCCACACTCATAAAGCAAATGGAAAAGCCCCTGAGGCCTGTGGCAGTTACTTTTATGCCCCTGCTCTCCAAGGTTCGCCTGCTGACAGGAGCACACTGGCCCAGTCCAGCCTCCCAGTGCAGCCCATCGGCAGAGACATCTGCCATCGACTGCAGAGTGTCCCTGGGGAGCCGTGCCCCTGGTGTCCCCTGCTGACTGCCTGTCCCATGCCAGACGTGAACTGGCTGCACAGTCTCTCCAGAGACAAGGCTTTCCTCCATCTTCTTCTCAGTGCTGCTTGGATATGGCACATGTGGAAGCCCTTCCCCACAGGCCTCTGACAGCCAGGGTTGAGATGAATCCATGGGCTCCTCACACCCCAGAAGTGGAATGTCTGGGGATGGGTAACAGCGTGGAAGGAAGGTGAATCCTCATCAGGGATGGAGAGAGATGGCAGAGGAGCACTTGGAATACAGGTGTGTTCATATGTGTGACTGTTGCTGCGATGGTCATGAATAAATTCAGATTATGCTTTGCTTTCTGGATAAATTACCTCCTCATAGTGAGAGGGGATCTTTTCCAGCTGAAGGGAAATTGTGGAGGTAAGCTCGGGCAACCCGTTCCTTGTAAGATCCAGACTTCTGCCTTTCTGGGCCTCACTGTGTACTTGCAGGAGGAGTAGGGGTACCAAATTCAGACCCAGTTCACTGTAGTATTAGCTAATCCATCTTAGATGTTATAATTTGTCCATTGGCAGGGTGATTTAGTCCTGTGCTCACTGGGACTGGTCTCCCTGTCTCCCACTGTCACAAATTCACTCTTGAGGTCATCTGTTTAATCCTCAGTGTTATGACAGACAAAGAGAAATTTCAGTGTAAGGTGGGAATTGGAGCATTGTTTTGTATGAAGAAATATAGGCCCTGGTTACTATAGTTATGTTGCATTAATTATTGAAAATACCTTGAAATACCACATAGGATGAGTCCCTAGAGAACTGTGTGGTGCAACTCATTACTGGGCTGGCCCTGTGCAGGTTTAAGGGGCATAAAGGAGCCTGTTGGCTTAGGGATGAAGTGTAAACCCTTCTCCAGTGAATAGGAAAAGCTTTAAGACACCCCTTGCAGTGCCACTCATGGACTGGGAGTGTGTGTGGGAAATCACAGAATGATTTCTGTTGGAAAAGACTTCTGAGATCATAGAGTCCAACTGTTAATCCAGTGCTGCCAAACCCATGACTAAAACATGTCCCCAAATGCTGCATTTACACATCTTCTAAATCTCTCTGGGACGGTGACTCCACCACTGCCCTGGGCAGCCTGTTCAATGCTTGACAAGCCTTTTCATGAAAAAACTTTTCCTGATGTCCAATTTAAACCTCCCCTGTGTGCAACTTGAGGAAATTTCTTTTTGTCCTAGAATCATATTGTAGAAAGACTTGGGTCTGGAGGTGCTTTAAATCTCATCCTGTTCCACCTCCTGCCATGGCAGGGGCATCTTCCACTATCCCAGGCTGCTCCAAGCCCTGTCCAGCCTGGCCTTGGACATCTCCTGGGATCCAGGGCCACCCACAGCTTCTCTGGGAAACCTGTGCTAGTGGCTCAGCAACCTCATAGGGAAGAATTTATTTGTAATACCTAATCTAAGCCTGCTCTCTGTCATTTTGAATAAAGAGAAGCATCCCTACACATCCTGGTATCCCCTCCTTCAGCTTCCACAGAGGAGATGGCAGTTACCTGCTGTTCAGAGAGCTTGAGGAGGTTTAATTTTGTAATTATTATAATTTGGGGCCTTGAGTTGTGTAATCCTTTATTAAAATTAAACATTATAAAAATCAGCTGTAGAAATGCTAATGTATAAAGCTTCAATTAAAGGAGCAAATATAGCATTGTGAAAATTTCAGTGCAAAAAAAGCAGCTCTCATCTACTTTTTTGATTTTGACACTTGTAGCAGTGATCACTTTTCTTTTTTCCTTACTCATTAACTATTTTACTTATTACTAAACCACTATGAAATTTTTATTTTTCCCTTTTGAGAAGCAGATTATTTTCCCATCAGGAAGAAATGAGAACCATATAGGGTTTATTCTAAGAACTGTTGAAAAAAAGAGACAAGGAAAAAAATCCAAACCAGTAAGAAAGCCATAAGGCTTACCATCACCAATAAAATTTTACCTCATATATAAAAGTGCATGTGTGTCTCTTGGGTCAAATCCAATGCACTCTTTGTGCTTTATTAGTTCTTTGATGTCAAAGGGACCAACTCTAGCTGTTGAAAATAAGGTGAGAATTATAATTTACTGCTTCCAGAAGCTCCATCAATTCTGTATATCCCTGGGCGAGTTGGGTATTTTGAGACACCTGGAAGACCAATAACCACCTTCTATTTTCACTGCTGGCCAATCTGAGTGTATAACCTGTACAAACGATATCCAAGGACTCCTGCTGAGTATCTGTTCTGCTCGGTTGCTATTCACTTCCGACTACTTGTAATATTATAGATTTATTCTGGATGTGAGTGCAAGTTGCAAGACAATATATTGATTCAGAATACCTGGTAATAGAACAGTAATTGCTTTGTTTTAAAATTAAGTGACCATACTCATTTTAGAATTTCTAGTATTTAATCATTTCTAGTGGTATCATGATATGAAGTAGAAGAGACTCCACAGCCAATTACCCTCATAGAAACAATAATCCATGTTGTATTTCACAAACAAATGACAATCAGGAAAGCTGCTCTTACTTGTCAGAAATGCATCTGATTTGAATGAATGTTCCCTTTTCAGGGAAAGACGAGAAAAAGAATATGTAGCTTTTGAATTATTTGTAGATAGTTACATATCTTAATGGAAACTATTTTTGCTTTTGTTCATATAAATATGCTTCAGTTTTATGCTAAACGAATAAAGCAGCTTGGAATTAGGTATATTCTATAGTTTTTTATGAATACAAATTCAATATAAAAGCATAGTCTTCAGTAAATAATAGGTTTTTCACTCCATTATCATATTTAACAAGTAGAGGGGAAAAAAGCACTGCTTCCAGTCCTGAGTTACGGTGTTCTGCTGGAAATGGGGTCTGATGCATCTTTCTGCTTTCAAAGATTAAATTCCCTGTGGCACACAAACTGCATATTTTCTGAATTGTGGCCTAATTTGCATTTTTTAAAACATCTGTTTATGAATATCTTTGTGATAATAATTACTATTTACAAAGTTTTAATCAGGAGAGGGAAATTTTTAAATGAAGAATACTGGAGGGAACAAATTTTAACCTTCTGGTCATTATTGCCACAATTTATTCTTCTACAGTCTGCCAGTTCATTTCCCCCCATCCCTACTTATTTTGTCTCCATTTTAATCACATTTCCTTTCTCATTTTTCTCCTGTTACCAGTGGTGGCATCAAAACCCAGGGCTGAAGCTCCTGTTTTACTTGGTAAACAAGACCTTGTTTGAGAGGGGATGAGTGGAAGGGTTTACTGGGGTGGGGGGTTGCTTTTAAGAAGATGAATTTCTTTAATAAAATTGGAGGAGCACAGGGACCTGATGTGACTGCTGGAACAAGGTAGGCATGTACTGAGTAAGGAATTGTCAGTGGTAGTGTAGCTGTTTACAATTACCTGGTCAGAATCCTGCCAGCTACTTCAGAACCTCTAAATGAGAAAAACCCACATCCTACAGCCATACAGAGCATCAGAAAAATCTAATAACGGGGCTTGTCCTTCAAAGCAAAAAACAATAACTAAGCAGCTTTAAGTGTTTTTCTTCTCCAGCTTCTCAGCTAGGAGAGGACTTCATAAAAGATGCCCTAGGCCAGTTGTGCACAAACAAGTGGAAAATCTCATTAGATTTTAACACCTTGAAGGAGCTGTGCTTTTTTATAGTATAACCATTTTCTTTCAGACCCCCCAGCATGTTAATCAATTAAGCACCACAGTTCTGACACTGATTCATAAAAATGTTAGCATAAAGTGGTTCTGCTGTGCAGAAAACATATCTTCAAAAATGATGGAAAGGGAGTTTTGCCTATGTGAGGGTTTATTCTAAGAACTTATTCTAAGAATAAACCCCAGTGTTATATGACACTCCGTTGATTTGCTGCACATTTTTTGGATTTGCAGACACAGGACCTGAGATTTCTGGAAGTGATAATGAGAAAAACAAGAGGAAAAGTCTTTGGCTTTTTTATCCAAGATGGGAAGAAGGATGACCTTGTCTTAATCCTCTTCTCCCCTTCTTCACTCCCAACAATTTTGCTAACACTGGCCGATTAGTGTAAGGTAAAATATTGTCACAACCAAGAAGCTGGATATTTAGTGTGTTACTTAGCTGAGAAAAATAGGCTATTGCTCTGTCCTTATTGGGGAAAATAACTAAAATGTGGAGTCTTTAAGTTGGCCAAGTCGAGATGGGTGACTTGGATAGAAAGCTTAATGAAAATTCTGTAAATTTCACATGAGGTCAAGTCTCTGTTCTCTTTCTCTTTTTACACAAAGGCAAATGTACTAATCCTCATCTCTGCCTGTCTTGTATGTTGTTATAGCTCATTCAAGTGAGTAGCACTGCTGCAGAAAGCTCTCCATCCATCCTAATTAAGACAGGCTGCACAAAACATCATTAGGTGGAACAAAGCAAAGCAGTACTTGCAATGCTGTCTGTAACTCCATTACATAGCTTGAGTCCTTTAGCCATCAATTACCTTGGAGTAAAGCACTTGAGGCCAACAAGCCCTTTGTGGTGGTGATGAAGCAAGGTGCTCTAAATCCTGAGCTATTACATTATCACAGGATTTTTGCTAAATAGAAATAACTAAAGTAGAGTAAAATTTATGTGCTAAGATTTTTTTCTTTTAACTCATGCTGTATGGTTTCCCTACTACACCAAGCAGATTTGTTGGATAATGTGTGGTAGCTCACAGAACAACATTAACATTTTATTTTTTCAGAGGAGAAAGAATGGAAAAGTTTTGATTCACCTTTCCATGTGTGGGAACTCATTTCAAGGTTGTGGACTTTGGCCCAGTAGTGTTTCAGTTTGAAAAGTAACTCAGTGGTGGCCAAGAATTTCCTTCCCTTATAATTATGTAATCGAAAAGGATACAATGAGGAAATTTGAGTGGAATTGAAATATTTTCTGCTTCATACAACTAAATCATTTTGGATTTTTTTTGATTATACATTTATTTGCACCCACATGGGAATTCAGATTGAAAGGAATACTTTATTACTTTTTCTTCTTCAGTGAAAAAAAATGTTAACACAAACTTTTAAAAGTATGTGCACTGGTTTCCAGCAGCACAGACTCATTTCTGACCTGCACATTTGGCTCTATGACTGCAGCAGAATGAAGGAATTCCCCCACAGCTGCTCCTCTCTGGCATTGAAGGGTATCCATGGCTGGCTGGTGACTGAAGTACATAAAAAATTTCAGAATTTTCAAACTTAATATTATCTGGAAACCCAGAAGAAAATGTAGATAGATGGCTTGAGTTTTTACTTCTTATCTAAGAAAGAAATGTGAAAATAGTGGCATTTTTGTTGGAAACTGGGAAATTGCACAGCTCAGCAGGACAGGAGCAGCAGTCGCACCACAAGCCCCTTGTGAGAGATGTCAGTACCGGTAGCTGTCACCGCCTATCCCCTTTTACAGACTGTCATATTTGTCTGCAGAAAAGAATCACCTGAAAGGCTCAGCAGCATCATCATCACTCCCATATTTCCTTTTGCATTCTGTATTTCTTGGGATGAGCATCATGAAGTTGCCTGCCTGTTTTTGTTTTTTTTCTGGTTACCACAGCTGTGGCAGCACAAAACCCCAGGCAGGCAAGGCAGAACAGTTTTAAGGTCTCTCCAGGAGAAGATGAGTACCCAACATGGCAGACCTATGTGTTATCCACTCCTCAGTCTTTTCGTTGTTTGTTCTGCTGCTTCTGGAGCAGAGTTCCACTTGTGGCAGCCTTCCTCTGCAATCTAACACAGCGTCCTTCAGCCCCTCTTGTCATGAGACAACGGGGAGCCTTGTCTGCACTTAGTAGAATCAAGCATTTCTAGAGAAAGGAAGAACCCCCCTGGTGACAGAAGGAAGATCTAGCAGGTGAAATAATTTGAGATAGCAGTGGAAAGACGAGGAGGAACACAAAGAGGAAAGATAAAGGCAAAGGAAGAGACAGGATCAAAATAGAGGGGAGATGACAAGGGGAGAGAGAACAGAAGTGAGGGAGAGAAGAGAAATGCTGCAGCAGCATCGGGAGACTCTAAAAAATGCTCAGCCTTGATACATTCAGGGTTCAACTTTCCTTTAGCAATGTATGGAACAGTATGTACAGATGGAGTTTTAGCATCTGCATGTAACAAAGCAACCACTTTTATCCATTATTTAAACACAAGGTGTCAAGACTGACAGTGCAGCTTTGCCCAGTACAAGGGCAGATGTCTTGTTTCCTTTGGGGGAGAAAGACTACATTTCCTTTGCTGTGTCTGCACGTGTCTCCTGCAGCTGCACTTTGCAGAAATAATGCAGGACCAGATGAACAAGCTCTGTCACACAGGACCTGCAGTCAAGTCCTGCCTGCTTACATATGCCCAAGAAAAGATAAATATTCCTCTGAAAGCAACAGGCAGGTTGGGTATCTGCCTTTTCATAATATCTTTAAGATTAAGAACATAAGTGGTGCTATATTCTTTGTCTTTTAAGATGCCATTTAACTTTCCCAAGAAGCTGATTACACATTAGGAATTGGAGGACAGGAGGGTGCTTTTTGTCTTTGTGATTTATGGTTGAGCTCTCAAGCGATTGGATTCAGACACCTGAAACCCTCTCTCATCTCACCAGCTCTAAAGCAAAAAGTGCTTCTGGTTTTGATTTATTCTAGAAATAAACATTTTTTATTATGAAGTACAAATTTACTATAATGGTTTTCAGATCCCTAAGGAGAAGCTTTTCCAGCCTGCTACACATATTGATAATGTAATACAATATATTTTCCCTTATGGCTTTGAAGTGCAGGTCTCAAAAACTCAACTTGAAAAAATCTGTTTGAAACTTGCAAGTCACTCTGTGGAGGTGATTTGTGTTGTGATGCCTGCAGACTGTGCTGTCTGTATTGGATGGAAAACAGCCCGTCAATATAAGCAAAGCTGAGACAAGGAACATCAGTGCTTTGTTTTATAAATGTTTTGTTCCTTTTTGGAGGATCATTTGTTTTTATATCTGCTTCCCTATGGTGACTAGCATGGCACTGTGTGATTCATCACAATAGGACATGACAAGAAACGCACCTCAAAGATACAATATTGTTAACAGAAAAAGAGGGGCCATTTTGGCATTAAGAAAATTTAAGGACAAAGTCTATAGATATAAATGTGTGTAGCTCTCGTTGGAATTAAATGCCACTTCTTTTCAGATAAGAAGTGAAGAACGTAAGAGTTTTAAATTGTCAGTGAAAAGACATAACAAGGTTTATCAAGGTCTGCTGAGTGAAGTCACCTCCCTGGGACCTGTGGGTGCCACCAGCCTCACTGAGGGAATTGGTCGTGGGACTGTGCTTCAGCTCTCCTCAGAGGGACCCCTGCACACAGCCAGCATGGACACACTTCTTCCCCCTTGACAATTCAGGCAGAATTCAGAGATGTTCTTTCCAGAGCTTGTGCTCAATAGGGCATCACAGAGGGGCTGGAGCACTGCTCCTGTGAATGCAGGCTGAGAGAGTTGAGTTGTTCAGCCTGGAAAAGACAAGGCTTCAGGGAAACCTTATGGCACCTTCCAGTACCTAAAGGTGCTACAAGAGAACTGGAGAGGGACTTTTGATAAGGGCATGAAGTGATAGAACAAGGAGGAATGGCTTTAAACTGAAAGAGGCTAGGTTTAGATCACATAAGGGGAAGAAATTATTCCCTGTGAGAGAGGTGAGGCACTGAAACAGGTGCTCAGGGAAACTGTGGATACTCTATCTCTGGAAGTGTTCAAGGCTAGGTTCAATGGTGCTTGGAGCAACCTGATCTGGTGGGTGGCATCCCTGTGCATGGCAGGGAGTTGGAACAAGGTGATCTTTGAGGTCCCTTCCAGTGCAAACCACTCTGTGATGGTCTAAATACTTCCTGTTCCCCCACCATCCCTACCTGCTCCATGACTCTGGGAAAGGCCACCTTCTGCAGTCTGTCATGGAGGCCCAAGATGCAGCTGAGAAGTTGAGTTTGCAAAACAAAATCAGGACCAGCAAGGTACCTCATGGGACTCAGGTGTGGGCTGAAGAAAGGAGGAATGTGCCTGGGATCTGGGGAGCACCCCTGGAGCCACAGCACTGCAGGGCATCCCTGCTGCCCAGGGTATGGCTGCACAGTCTGGAAAAGCATCCACTTTCCAGAAATGCAGAGGTTTTCAGCAGCATTAATTTGCTTTGCTTTCAGTGGAGTTTCCTCAAAAGGAGAGCTAAGAAGTTGGCAAACCTTCAAGACATTCCAGGAAATACAGCATGTTTCTAATTCATATCATTTAAGCATCTGAGAAACTTAAAAGAACCTCCATGCCAGTGCAGCCATTTCAGAGGCCTTTGGGGGACAGAGGGTGGCTTTAGCCCCAACTCCTGCTGTACGTTTGTAGTCACCTTTTTGCTGGAGGTTCTCAATATGTGCTTCCCCTTTGCTGCTTTGAAAGCCCACAAAGTTACTGGCAATATTTATCTTTCTTGTCTCAGTCACATTTATCAGATCTTCTGTAAACACTCCCTCTAGAAAGAACATTTTCCAGAACATATTTAGGAAGCAGACAAAGAAGTACTGGGATATTTCAGTGAAGACATACTTGGCAGCACTGAGCCAGGCCACTGGCCAGGAGCTGGCCAGGTACAGGGGAGCACATCAATCCTGCTGCTGCTGGGGAAGGAACCTTGGCATCAAGCACTACAGGCTGTTGTTAATCAAATGCCTACAGCAGAAAGAGAAATATTTCTGAAAGTTAACTCAAACTGGGATTCCATCCATCAGCGTTTGGATTCAAAATACCTGGATAACTGTTTTTGGGGTGTTTTTTTTTTTTTGTTTGTTTGGGGGTTTTTTGGTTATTTTTTTTCCTGTATTTCAATGCTTTCATGCTGTTCTCCTTGCTGCACCAGTCTAAGCAGGTGAGTGTTTGTTTTTGGGCTGTTTCCTGAGCATGATGAGGAGCTGAGCTGGGCTGAGCTTCCCTCCTCACACTTTGTCTCCACAGGCAGCTGCAGAGAACAGGAACTGCCTGCATGCTCAGTGCCCCGCTCTCCCTTCCTTACATTTATTGCTGCTCTTTACTGGAGCTGTAAGAGGCATCAGGGCTTTAGCAGTCCCGAAAGTGCATCTCCTGAAATGGAGGTGCTCTGGATGGGAATGCTGTGAAGCAGCATAGAGGGCTGGTAGGGAATGCACTGAGGGCAGGAGCTGGGGCAAGTGGTTAATGGGAACCATTTCAGTGAGTTGATGCTGAGGCTGCACTTTGGGAATTGCAAGAGGTGTGAGATGTTTCAGCAGTATCAACTAGAAAAGTCACCATTTCTCAACAGCTGCCACATAGTGGTACCAGAGATATCCAGCATTTCCTATTGCACAGGCAGGAAATCCTGTCATGCCACATGTAACTCCATCTGCAGTGTCAGAGTAGGGAGTAAGTGCAGGGTGATGAAGCCCTGGGTAGGGGGTCACTTGGCAATCAGACACATGGAAACCAACTCTGACCCTTTGAAATTACAGGGGAAGGAAAGGGGAAAGGAAAGGAAAGGAAAGGAAAGGAAAATGGAAAGGAAGAATAAAGAAAGAAGGAAGAGAAGGAAGGTTATTAAGCTTAATTTGTCTTTTGAGAACAGCAATCTTCAGTATTAACTTTCCAAATAGGGCCATGACCCACACACTGGTTTCTGAATGCTGCGCCCTTACTATAAATGCAGAAGTAGTACAATAACCACACTGTGAACTACCCATTTTACACTCAGCCTGTCTGGGTTCAGCTTTTTGATACAAAACACTATTAATCACAGTGTCAGAGCTGAAGAACCCTGTGCCTCTAAACGTTTTACAGAAGGAAGTTTCCCATGGGTGTCAAGGATGTCATGTAAATCTTTTGGAACAGAGCATCTCCATCCTCTGCAGTGGTTCCTGGCTATGTCAGAGTCTTTTCCAAACAGCAAGTTGCTCTGTGATCAAGAGAAGCACACAACACAGGGCTGGCTCCTCTCACATTTTTGCTTGGCCTGAGCTAGGAGTTCATCCCAGCCCCAGAAAGGAAGTTAAATCAACCAAGCTTTCCAATAATTTCAAGATGCTCTGGGCTTCCAGTGCTAAGATATTGAAAATGAGCACTACAAAGATTAGTACAGGTAACAGCCACAGCACCATGCAGGGAGAACTCTGAAAAGCTGCCCTCCTCTACTATCCTAGGACTGCTGAGCATCTGACCCTTTTTCTATATTTTGTGTCTCATTTTAGTAGTAAAAACACTTTCTTTTCAGCATTGACTTAGGGAGGAAAAGAGAGGCTGAGGAAGAAGATTAGCACATGAAATGTGCACTGCATGACTTACACTGATTTCCATGAGCGGAACATAAAAGGGAAAAACCTGTTAGCTCTTTTGGCTGAAAACCTGGGGTCAGCGTTCCTATGTGTGCATCACTTCTGGCCACCTGCGCAGTGAAACTCAGCTCCACCCCATGTGTGCAGTGAACCCAGATGGCTCTGAACACATGTGTAAATCAGTGTTCTTTCCAGCAGGGATAACAGATCTGTACCATGTCTGTCACCCTCACAGCCCTGCCAGAGCCTTTCCTGGTCGCTGACAGCACCCCCTGTCTCTGCTGCCCATTCATTCAAATTTGCTGATGAAATGTTAATGAAGCTCAGCTCTAGCAGTCTAATGTTTTGCTTACAGAAATGGTGATACTCCAAATAGAGTATGATAGTTTGAGATCCTGGAAATATGAAAACTATTATAAAAAACCTATTTTGCATCAAAACAGTTACTTATGCTCCTAGAGAAATACATGAAAAAGTCTATCTTGAGCTTTCTTGTGTGAAAATCAGGGAAGCCCCCAAAACTGTGTTTCATGTAGCTCCAATCCCACCTTCCCAGCTGGCAACCCTGGAATTTGCAGATTGTAGTCACTTCTTTAATTGTTTTCCAATTACTCATTTAAAGATTTTTAAACAAAATCCCAGGCCATTCAATTAACATCACAGTGCATGTACTCTGCCATCTATCTGCTCAAGTCATCTTTAACTGACATTGTCTTGTATCTGGTATTCATAACTATCAACCAAATTTCCAGCAGAATCCACCTTCTGTTCCCACCTAGAAAACAGATTTTCCCATTTTTTTTTTTTTCTCACACCTGTGCAGCTATCGACATTTTTCCACTGGAGATTTGTCATTGGTGAATGTTCTTGTTGGGAGCTGAGGTTACTTAATACATTCACAGAAAATGGAAGTGACTGTATATTTTAAGACCAGAAAGGATTATTTTCTGCTCTGGCCTCTTCTGTAACACCATTCATAAAATTTCACTGCTCTAAATCCTGATGTGGTTTTAATACTAATACTTGACCAAGGTCTGTCTGCTAGAAAAAAAGTTAGTTTCTACTTAACTTTTAACTTGTAATAAATTCACATTGCTATCTCAGATATTAGCTACTCTCACTGAGAAAAATTGCACCTGATTTCTCACTCCAAAAATACTGAATTTTGACAACAAATACTTTATTTTAGAATGAAAATCTTTTCCATGCCCCTGCTAGCTTTTCTGTAAGTTCTTAAAACCTATGCTTGTTACATCTAAAGCTTCTCTTTGGATAAGTAAATATTTGCACCCCCCTTTATTTTTTTTAATCATAAAGCATATGCCTAGACTTTGATTATTCTTAGAACTATAAAATGTGTGTAGTCAATCACATACTTTCCTCAGTTGTGGCTGCATAAAGACAATGTACGTGCCAGTAGTTGTGAATGTAAAATAACATTGCTTCCTTAGTCTGATCCTAATCTCAAGAGAAAAGAAAAGTGATCCTTATTGCTTTCTTCACATTGCCCTGTGTTTCTGTAATCTTGTACTCTGTGCCTGCCAGTAGCTCCTTTCCCAGGAGGAAGCTTCTTTGCCCCAGGAAGTGCCATGGTGCTCCCTATGCAGTAGCTTTCCTGCCCTTCACTGGCCTTGCTGTAGCTCTATGAGTTTGCTCCTTGTTTTCATGATATGGGGCACCTTGTGAACTTTTCAGATAGACTGCTCAAAAATCTAGCAAAGAAAAGGAAACTCAGGAGGAAGTAACTGTTTTCACAAAGCTTAACTAAAATGTGGAACTCACTGCTGTCAGATATTGTGGATGCTGAAAGCTTGAGGGGTTCAAGAAGTGAATAGACAAAACTGTGGAGGGGGTGAATTCCACAGAATGAACAAACAGCTGGAACCTCAGATTCAGGAGGTCACTCACCAGAGAGCCCCTAAAGCTCAGGCTGTTAGCAAAGGATCAACACCTGTGTTTCTCCTTATGCTCATGGTTAAGTGCTGCCTCATCAGAAGTGGGGGGTGCTGTGTAGGTGTTGCAGTAAACTGTTGGTTGTGTTGGAGTGTCCTGCTACCAAAGGATGGATGTGATGCCAGCTACAGAGGTGGGAAGGCTTTGAGTGCTCTTGGCTTAACTTTCATGAAGTTTTATTGATCACCCTTCTGTGTTTGAAGTGTTCCTCAGAGCAGGCTGCAAAAGGTAGGATAAGATTTTCTATGTTGTGGCCTGCAGCACCTTTCCTGAAGCATGGATTGATCATTTTCTTTCTCTTTTTGTTGTTGTTATACTTAAATATGAGGAGGTTTGAAGAAAAATGGTGTTGCAATATTTTTTGAGTTGTTCTTTTTTAATTATGTTTGTATTGGCAGTAGTCTGTGCCCCTGATATTCCTGTGTTATCTGGGAAGGGAGTTGGGTCTCTGTTTCTTGTGCCTACTAAAGAAATACCTTATGTTTGGGAGTCTTCTATGTATAGTTATCTGTGCCCTCATATTTTGATAATACTGCCAGTGATTTCTATCCCTATACCTTTATGGAATTTCTTAAAGAAAAAGCATCATAGTGTTTTTCTGGTTGTGGTATAGATTAGGCTGATGGGCTTACTTTATATAAGGTTGTGGCCTTCTCAAAAATAGTTTCCATTGAATGAATCACTCTTATTTCTCCAAAATTCTATTTTTCTCATGTTGCTAGAAATGCCAGTGTTTTAGATGCAGCATTCCTGCTTTGGTTAATCCTTTAATTCTGCGAAGTATCATCCCACATTTCACACATACACAAAGTATTTTTTTAATATTCCTGTCCTTCCCATAATGTATGGAATAACTTTATGGAGCATGCACATGATGCATAAAGATGACTTAAATATTTTTTGTACATCTTCCAGCTGGCATCTCTAAAGGGACAGAGAGGCAGAACAAGGCAAGGCAAAAAAGCAGGTTGGGGGAAAGAGTGGGCTATAGACAGGATACTGGTTGTGAGATTAAGAGCAGGTGTGTTTGTAGAGGGCTCTTGCTGCTGATCCTGGTGCTGTGGAAATTTGTGCTGAGGTTAAGGAGAGCTGATGCTTTCAGTCTCCATCCTCTGCAGTGTGCAGCAGTTCCCACTGTAACTCCATGCTGTGCTTTCAGCCCTAAGCTGGGCACAGACACACAAGCAGTGTTTTGGACAAAGAGGTGTTACTTTGTCATGTATGGTCTGAGTACCAAACCAAGTCTAAACTATCAAATGTTTTTTCTCTACTACTTATGTGTACATACAGGTTTGTAACAGGACTGCCATCCATTTGTTCTGTCCTCTGTAATAAGAGTTAGCCCATAGCCCAGCTCCACATTGCTCCTGTGCTCAGGCTGAGCTGTGCTGCTCTGCCTGGACTGGCTGTATTGTTATCCAAAAGTATTGCCAGTTTTAATGCTTCAGAACCACCGGGTCTAGTTCTGCAGACTTTAAGCCCCATGAGCAATCCCGTGTCCACTGAAATCAATGGAATCCCATGTGTGAATAAGGATTATGGTAGTGAATAAAGGGTTTTCGGATCATGGCCCTAACCCTTTTTTAATTAACCTTCTAAGAAAGAATTTATACAGGAAAACTCTGTCTCAGTGGTGAGCAGTCAATAAACCATGTCTTTGTAACTCCTTCCTTCCTTTATGGGTCCTTTGTGTGAGGCTTAAGTGAAATGGATCTCACTCTGTATCCCTTCCTTACTTCCCTTCTGCCCAAGCCAATCACTTTATAAATGTCATAATTTCTCTCTCTTGTTCCCATTTTGGGTATATTTTCTCTTGTCTCATTCAGTGACTACTAGCTCAGGAGAAAAAATGGACTGAAATATCAGGAAGAGAGATTCCATCTTATTTTAACCTCTGGGAATAAAGCCACTAGTTTTTATATTGAGAATCCCATAAGTGATTCTTTGCTTTATGGAAGTTTCTACTTCCAGTATTTCCCTATCAAAGATGATCTGTCCTAAAAACAAAAAGTTCTAGGATTTGGAGGCTTAACTTTCAAGTAATCTCCTGTAACTTTCCTTCTTCAGGTTCACCTCAATGCCTTAAAATCTCACAGTTATTGTTTGCCATTAGAGATAACCACAGTGGCCCAAAATCAAAACCAGCAGATGACAGAAAATAGAATAATACTAAGATGTGCTTGTTTAGCTAAAGTGTTTTCTGATCGCATTGCAGCCTAGTGAATCAAAAGTGTTAGGAAATGGTGAAGATAGAGAAAATGAAGATGTCCACTACTCCTAACAGAAAAGTGTGGATTTAACTGCAATCTGCAGAACATAAGGGATTCCTGAACACTGCAAAGAGTGTAATGTTGTTTTCTCAGTGCTGAAATGAAGCTGAAAGATAAATGAAATGTTCGTGAGTCAACAGTAGTGTTCTGTGCTTTCTGTTTTCCAATTATCCACAAACGGTTTTTTAATTTCTGAGAGTATTTGTAGCTCTCTGTAAATTGCAAACACTCTGTCATACGCTTCCTGCTTTGTTTGTGCCTAGCTGTCTGGCTGGAACTGTATCCCATGGTTTGATGGTCTTTTCTGGTTTTTACCTGGATAGTTGTGACTTAATCACAATGTTTCCTGGTGCAAACGTGCAAATGTTTACCCAAAATTAAATGGAATTAAGGTTGCAGAAAGACTTATGAGAAAAAAAATTCAATTCATGCTAATATTTGCAGGTATATGGATTTAACAGAAGGTTTGAACATCCTGATTCAAGACAGTACCAGGATAAAACATTCATTAATTTTCCTGCTCTTGTTCATACCTAAGCAATTTTATTTCTAGGAAGATGTTGAATTAGCTGGTAAGTGGCTCATCTGATCCATTGAGAAGTAAGGTCAGTTGTGTCATGGACACATAGTTAATATTGAAGAAAAACAGGGATGTCATAATGCTCGCACTGGCCTCAGCCCAGTTCTTCCTGAAGATATCTTGCACTTTATTTGTTTGCCTTTCCTCTGATATTCCTTTGAACTCATTCCCTCTTTTCTTCTCTCTGCTTAGACATTCGTAGCATGTTCAAAATAATTGATTTGGTTCTGTGAAGATTTATGTCTGTAATGATCAAGGCTCATCTTTCTTTGTTTCTCTCTTTTTTTTTTTTTTTCCCTCATCCTGTTGTTAGCAATAGAGATTTCCTCCTAAATAAATGCAGGAACATGTATGGAAATGTAGTGGATATCTTCTGGTGCTTCAGCTTTGAAGGAAGCTGTCTTTGGAGAGGTGTTCAGTAGAGTATTCCTCCTTTAAAAAATTCTCAGGAAATCCAATATTTTTCCTTTTCCTTGGGCATATTAGGCAAAGACAGTAGATTTATGCCTGCAAGTTTTAAAACTTGGGAGTACTCTTTAGAGAACCTTTTGTTATCTTTCTGATTGCACCTAATATTTGCTGGGGAAAAAACCCAAACAATTTTACAATTTCCAACTTTTCAAATGATCAAAGGGTATTCTCAGCACTGTCTTTCTGGTAACAATCTGCAAGCAGGGATTTATTGGGGTAGAAAGGCCAGTTTTTCTGGTTTGACTCCCCCAAGTCAGACAAGGCAGTGTTGTGCAGCAGCTGGCCCCAAATGCTGGTGTGGCCCTCCCAGCTCTATGTAGCCTTGAATTCTGCTGTGCAGCATGTTCAATGTTTTTTACGTTCATTGTTTTTATTCTGGAATAAAGGCTGATGTGGGGAGGGCTATTACTATGAACCTTAATGTGAAAAAATACTTTCTCCATATTTCTAACTGATCTTGTTACTACACTCCCCTGTCCTCTAATGCTCCTCTACCAGACCTTCAATAATACACTTGATTTCTGCTATCTGAGACAAGCTGCTGTCTAATCTCAAAATTTCCCTCTTCCTTTTAGCTTGTGTTTCCTTCCATGAGTTTGTTGCATCATACTCACAATTCCCTTGCTAATGCTTTCTGTGTCTTCTAGGCTTTATCTCTTGGTCTCAGAAAGGAATTAATAATCCTTCTGACAACTTCATACATTTAGCCTTTCACCCCAATATTTTCTCAGATAAATTTTTACAGCCTAAGAATCTTCTGGTATGAAGGTACATATAGCTCTTAATCTCAGTTTTGCTTTCAGTGAGCTATCATTTTCAGTAGACTCAAACCTACAGTCTGTTATTTACAGGACTGTTTGTTTACCCAGTTAATACTACAACTTAAATCCAGATATACCACAGTTCTAACCCCCTCCTCCCAATTTATTTACCATAAATGACTCCCTTTTGTAATCAAAAGCTTTTAAACCTCACATAAGAATTTTCTTAAAACTGCAGCTTATCTGTTTCCCTCAAAAGAGATGCTTTCAAAACATTGCATCAGCATTTTAGATTTTTAAGTATTCCTGTGTCTTGATTTCCAAAACAAGCTGACCATTAAGATTCTCTGAAGGCAGCAGTCTTGTGGGTGGGTTTTCTGTTTAATTAAAATGTCTGATAATTTTTGGAAAAATCTAAATTTGAAGCTCCTACTATGACTTGATAAAACTTAACATGCTTTGGTTATTTAAGGGAATGGAGTGAAAGCATCTTTTCTAAGTAAGCTGAATTGCCAGTAGAGGTTACAGCAAATTTTCTGTTAACATTGTTAGGCAATCTAAAAATCACTATGGGGGACTTGCATGGGTAGAAGGAAGACTTTTGTAATTATAAATTTCATGGTAATTTTTTATCAATAAAGGGCTGAGTAATAAGTTCCCTTGTCATATTCCCAGTGCAGCTCAGAAAGGTCTGAATCTTTCTGGTAGGCACTTCCCATTGCTAATGGTTTACACCAATTTGACATTTTAGTACCCCCTTTTCAAGTAATATTTTCTCAAATATAACTTTTCTGGTGCTTGGTGTCTCAAATACAGTACTGTACCATATAAGCCTAAATTTTCCAGAGTAATTACAGACACTGAATGAAATTGAATTTGATTCATAAGGGATCAGTGATTCTTTTAAACCCGGTTAAGCTATTCTTTTTAATACCCCTTTAAATAACTTATAAATTTCTAACAGTTTAAATTTCTTGGTAGAAGACACTAGGTGATTACAGAACATCTTTGTGTCTAGTAATTCTGTTTTCTGCTTGCTTTTTTTTTTTTTTTTTTTGGGAATTAGACTGTGCAATTTCCAATTTCCATGTAACATGGAGAGATAAGGCATTGTGGATGCTTGTGGTGGCCTGATTCCAGCATGCAGCAGGAGCAAGGGGTTACAGAGAGCCTGGGGTTTGCACCTTGAGAATGGCAAACGCTGCAGGGATAGAGAGGAGCTCACAGGGATGGGGTAAAGCAGAGATGCTTGATGCTGCTCTAGAGAACTGGTCTGTGTCAGGCAATAGGAACAATGTATTATAACAAATGATATGAGTAATGAGAAAAAGGTGACACTTTTACAGAGTGTAATGAGGGCTAAAACCTATAACATGCTGGATAGCTTAACAGCTGGTATTAAATCAGCAGACAAAACATTTGCTGAGATTGTGGAAAGTCTGCAAAATTACCTTTCTGGTATCTGCTGAGTGTATCTGCTTCTATAAAGAGGATCAAAAGAGAAAATGAGACAATTCTTGAATTTGTCAGTTCAGAAAAGGTTTAAATGATGTGTTAAAGAGACTGGATGGTGTATTATATGCAGAAATGAAACAGTCTAAAAATGGTTATTGACTGGAGTAATTGATCCAGAGCAGGACATTGAGAGTGGTGGGGCTGTGGGAGACACTAAAATGCTGTGGGCAACCTGTGTGACCACTAAGCAGAGTCTGAAGCTGAAAGCTCAAACCAGACAAGCAAAGCAGCATGTCTTGTCTCTATGCAAATGAGTGCTGATCTGAAATAGCTAAGAGAAAATGGGATATGCAGGTTCCAAACCTATTACCCCTTAGAAAGGCGACACAAACAGCGTTCAGAGCTGTGGTGCCGCACAGGACAGCGTCTATTGTGTTCTGTTGTAGGGTATTGTAAAAGCACTAATGTCTTTACAGCAGGGCAGGTTAGGATACAATAGCCAAAATGTTATTGGATTTTGTTAGAAGTGGAGGGAATGGAATGTGAAATGTATTTTTGGCAGTATGCTCACACACCAGGAATGAAGCATCGAGTTCATGATGTTTTAAATGGATGGAAAGAGAATCTGCATCTTTCAAGTGCTATTGCAATGAAGGTGTAATGTGTAAAATAAATTCTGTATTCTTCTGTAGCATGTTGTGAAGTTTCCTACATGTTTTAGGAGGACATTAATATCTTAAAACTGTGGTTTTGGGGTGACTAAACATACAGGTTTCTAGGCTTCTGCAGGAATTAGAAAAAAAAAAAAAAGAAAAAGGTGGAATATAAGCCCCTCTCAGAAATATTATAGCAACCAAAGTGGAACACTCCAAGATATTTCCACCAGCTGGAAACCAGTTAAGGCTCTGTGCATCCAAACTGAGTTCAATATTAACTCACACTTGCAATTTAGTAACTTTTAACTGAAACAGTGGGTAAACTTGTTCCATTAGTTGGTGGTAAACTCCCAAATCTACGTAGAGAAATATGTCTATAAAATTGGAGATTGAAGTTGATAGCATGAAATACCTCTTCAAAGACAGTTGTAATATCACCAGCCAATCCTATCAATGCCATCAGTACTTGTTTTTTAGCACTGAACAATAAAACTGATGCTTTATGACATTGTTAGCACTCAGTGGTACTGGAAGTTACCAGCAGAGCACCTTAAATAGCACTGCTGAGAAATTGTCAAGAATTTGAAGGTAATATGAAAAATCAGATTTTTTTTTTCTTTTCTGGAGATTCTACTATATTATGGCTGGCAGAGTTTCACCTAGGCCTTGTGATTTATCTCGAGGGAACCCTAGCCTCCAGATGCTCCCCATGTGAGCCCCTGTTTGCAGTCAGTCAGTTATTTCTGCAGGGTTTTGCCCACGGCAGTAGCAGTGTTCGATCTGCAGAATGAACTGTTACAGAATGAATAGAAACCCATTGATTCACATGGCATTTTGGGACTTCTCATGAGTGATGGTGCTCATATTGTGCAAGAAAGTCCTTACACACCTTTGTCTATAAAGCTACCTTATGATGCTTCCCTAACTCGAACAGGAGCAGTAATTTCACATCTGATGGAAGATCAGAGTGAAAGGTTCATTGCCTTTGCCTCTAAATTCCTTACTTTGGCAAAATGGAGCTGCATGGAAATTGAGAAAGGATTTCTGAGCTATTCTTGGCAGTTTAAAACTTTTCACCAGTGTTATATAGGTAATGATTTATGCTGGTTGAAGATCATCAAATGTACTTTCAGCTTTAATGCCACAAAAAAAGAGTTCCAGTCTTAACTATTGCAGAGCTTTCAGGGTGGGAAGATGGCTCAACTGAATTGATTTCAAAACTATCAACAGCTTCATGAATTTTTGTCTGGCAAACTTTTCCCTGATAAAATCATCATGAGAGGAGGCTATAGACTCTGCATGGCACCAATTCAAGTTCTTGAAAAATGCATTAAAATACAAAAGTGATCTGAAGATTAAAATTTGTACAACACAAAGAGGGCACATTCATACATAAAAATTAATTCATCAGCAATATAACATCCTACAAATGTGTCTTACAACTCTTTCTCTCATCCTTTGAAGAATGTTGTGTTCCTCTGTGACTTCTAGAACTTCGGCCTTCCACTGTGTATCGTCATGTACTGACCCCCTAATAATTTCCATGACCCCTGTTTCTGTTGTCTCCGGGTTCACGGTAAAGGGAAGAAGTGGCTGAGGTGATTGGGTGGTTTTGTTTTGTTTTGTTTTGTTTTTTGTTTGACTTCTTTTTTGATGGTGGGGTAGTTTGTTTTTTGAGGTTTTTGGTTGTTTTGTTTCTTAAGGAATTAAAATCTGTGCTTTTTACTGATATGTCAGGTTTGGTTGCATTTGGTGGGTGGATATAGTCATGTTTGGAGGATGGAAACAGTTAAATGAGGTACATTTAACCTTAGAGATGGCATTCTGCAAAGTACCTGAGAAATTACAGGATAAGCCTTGTAAAATTTGATTGCTCCTATTGTTCTTTCATTACAGAGTCATCACCTAGAAACCAGGCTTAAGATAGCTCCATTTTTAATTCTATTTTATTAAGAAGACTTGCTGGGTCTCAATTACAACCAAGATGTGATTTTTAAAGGGCCTGTTTTTTTCCAAGTTCCAAGTATAGGGAATATTTGAAGTCCAGGTTGTCTGTCTCACTCTGTCTCAGTGGTGAGGGACTTCTACAGAAATAGAAGATAAAGCGTAATAGTCTCAAGGGTTTTAAAAATGCATCTCATGCCTAAATATTTTAACTTTCACCAGAGTTTAACTAGCAGTGTTTTGTTTAGACTATGCTGGGTCATTTATTAGGTATGTACGTCTCTCTATTTGTGGAATCTAATGCTTTAACTTCATTAGATATTCACTAGTGCCCAGGATATAGCAGTGCAGGGACTGGAAAGTATAAAATTCTCATTTCTGAATTTGGATAAATTGCATAAATTTGAAGAGCAGAATGTTATTCTCACCTTGAGGGCCCTAATTGTTTTTAGAAATAAGCAGAATGTCAGAGCAGCTTCTCACCACTCTGACAGTGCATTGCTGCAAAGATTTATTCATACTTTCAGGAAAGGAGTGACTCATACCATAGCATGGGCAAAGACAGTGTACAGTGAAACATCAGATTTCTGTGGGGCAGCTGGAATACAGAACAGGCCATTACAAAGCACATGTTGGCTGTATCACTGAATTTTAAACTCTCTCAAGGTTGGGGTGTCAGTTGGTTGTTTTTTGTTTTTACTCCAAATAGGTATAGGGATATTGGGAAGAACCAGAGTAGTTGGGGGTTTTTTTGAGTATTGCTTTTTATTGTAGGAGGAAAATGAAGTACTGAGATGCAGCAGAGAAAATTCATGGAAGCTTGGGTTGATAATGTCACAGCTTTATCTGTCATGTTTTTAAGCAGAAGCTGTACAGGCTGTGACACAGACAAGTAGGATGTTTACCTGGATATTCTGCAGAAGGGTTGCTTATTAAAAATACAGGGCATCAATACAGCCAGACAGTGATGTGTGCTGGTACCAGTGAGCTTTTTGTTTTCTTTCACTTGAAGGCATTCTCTGAGATATTTTGTGTGAAGTAAGAAATGGTCTCTATAACAAACACCCTTGAAAGTTTCAGAGTATTTGGCCAGCAGGTGTTATACTGAAAGACACATTATGCATCATCACCCAGCAGACAGACTGCTTGTGCACTGCATTCCATGGTTTTGGTAGCTAAGGCTGGAGTAGTCCTTCGTGTGGAGTTTCTCAGGGCACTCACCTTGCATGGCAGGAGATGCTGCTGATGAGCACGGAGCAGCTGCTTGCACTCCTGCAGGGTGGCCAGGGTAGCTCCCGCAGCCTGTGCAAGGGCACAGCAGCAACGTGGGGGCAGCTTTCCACCCTTTGCAGCAGGCTGTGCTTGTTCCCATGCAGAGGGAGAGTTATTTCCCCAGCCTTCACACTTCTGGAGGAATGCCGATGTAGGATGATCGCGCTGTGATCCTGGTGTGGCAAATGATTATGGATTATTATAGATCCTCTCTGTATGTATGTAAAATGCATAATTAGGCTTTTTGTATTACAAATCAGCAGGTATGGGGAAGTGCAAATGTTGTGTGGACAGTGCTGGCAATACACAGAGCAGTACAGGTAGCACCACATCCATTGAGTGGGTGTAATCTGAGAGGTGGTCATCAGACAATTCAAATGCTCAGAAACTCTGTACTGTTTATGCAGATTAAAAAAGTACTTTTTAGATCAGTTTGTCTAGCAATTTCTGCTGTTAGCTTTGTGATAAAATCTGCTCAGCACTTAGCCAATTGATGTAGAAATACTATGCAAAAAGGTCAATTTGTATCTATGGAAAAAGCTATAACAATTCATCAGCTGGAATCAGATGACAATCTTGAATTGTGATGAAGCCATGAAGACCCTTTGTTTCCTCACTGACAGTCAATACAAGTGTTTATATTCCAACACACTTGAGGTGACTTTTTTTTGCCGCCTTTTGTTAAATCTTAATTTCACAAGTGGCTGTTGACATTCTGGAGTGAATAATAAGAGGCAAACATCACGCAAACAGTCTAATCAAACTGAAAATACACTGAAGTCGGACTGTGACAACACTTTCTCATCCTGCACCTTCATCAGGTTGACCCTGTTCTAGTGCTCTGCAGAAGGCTGCCAAAACACTGCACTTTGTTAAAACATATAAGAATACCTTTTTTATAGATTCACCACTCTTTATGTACTATCTGACAAATTTGTTTCTCTTTACTTCTTGAGTAATAAGAATATTCTGCTAAATTTCTACTTTCTAATATGAAGGCCCTTTTGCATTGCTAAGTCTTGGGTCATGAGTGAAGAGCCCAGCACTGTGGCTATTGATCTTTTCTCACAAACACACACTGATTTGTGTGCTTCAGTAATATTTGTTTCTTCTTCACCATAATAATGAGCTGTTTATATCTTGCTCAAAAACAGACATAGATTAATGCAATGTTGACTGCAAAATCACCAAGGAAGAAAACTGCTGCACTAGATAAGCTTTATAGGTCAAGTTCCTCCAGTTTCACAGTCTGGGATGACTCTTTGTGTAATAAGGCATGGTGAGGATTGTGATTATCATGGAATAAATGCTGGAGTATTTTAAAAGTGCAAAGCATAACTGTCAGTGTTTGACTTCCTAGAAATAGAACTGCTTGGTAACATTTGGCATCATCAGAGATGCCTAATTAGTGAGCACATACAAGTTTACAGGTATTTATGCATATCCATCCATACAGAAACTTGTAGGCACACAAGAAAAAAAAAGTACATTTTTACTGGAGGAAAGGCATTCAGAAATTAGAACTGGAAAAATGAAAAGCATTTCTATGTGGGAGAAGTAAGAATTCCATCGTGCTTGTAGGATCAGTAATAAGAATTACTGTTCCATTCAACATTGCAGGTGTGCCAGTGTCTTGCACTTAAGTAAAATGTATCAGCACTGATTCTGGAGGTTTCTCAACATGCCAGAAAGAAGGGATTAGAGTAACAACCTAAACCAAGTTAGGGAATTCCTCAGCAATGTACATCTGTCTGTTAAAAATAGACACCTGAACATCACTGGGACTTTCCACGTAGCACCTGATGGAATGATCTGATCCCTTTTTTTTTGATATAGTCTCTGTACTTATTTCAGAGTCTCAGCAGGGTGGATGTAACTGCATATTGCACAGGTTGATTTTTCTGAATACAGCAGGCACTGAACTGAACCAGCAGCTTTGCATTTCAATTCCTGTGGTTTCATCAGGCCGAGACACACATATGCCTTTTGTGTTCTTCCCCATTGCTTCTTCAGTTTAAAGGGAGTTCCAGGAAGAGTAGGATGGTTGAGCATATTTCCACTCCCTATTCTTCACATCTGTTCCCTTAATAGTGTGAGCTCAGTGTAAATCTGCAGGAGTGCTTTAATCAGATGGAGTGGGAACCAGGTGTGTCTTCAGCCCTGTGGATCCTTAAAATATAGCACTGAGGCACTGGAGCTCTTTTTAGTGTTGTATAGGAAGTACTTTACTTGAAGGAAAAAAACTACAAGAACATGGAATGCAATTGGCAACTCTTAATAATGAATGAATTCAATGGTTATCCTGTACAACCTTTTTTAATAATATGTTTCTTCCCAGACACAATTTTTCAGTGCCTAGAGGTTTTCTTCCCTCCCCTTTGAATTAATTATTCAAAAAATGTTCCTTAATATCACTGACAAAAGTGTTTGTGACACGTCTCTCTGTGAACACAAAACTTTATGAGCAACAAAACTTCATTCTTGCCTCGACCATTTACAGTCTTCAGGAAGGCTTAGAATTGTACCTGCAATTTAGCTGTAAGTCTTCATGTAACCTCTCCAAGGAAAAGCACAGATTCACAGATTGCTGCAGATCTTTACACTGAGATTCATTGGCAAGAATCTGAATTCAGGAGAGGCATAATGAGGGGAAATGGCACGAGCCATAAATCTTTAACCAGAAGTAAGGTGTATATATTGCCCTGAGCAACATTTTGGGCTCCCAGTTCTCATGGGTTGATTGAGTGCCACTTGTTGGAACCTCCCCAGTTCTTCCAGCTAATGTGCCTGTGCAAATTGAGTAGACACTGTTATTTAGGGTGTAATATTGACTTCTTTGCATAAGCTTCCTTGTTATTGTGATTAGTCACAGCATTGTGCACTGTGTTTTGGAGCATGTTAGTCACGCTGAAGATGTGTCATAACTTGTTATCAAGACAAATGGCTGTTCATGGAAGAAAAGTTCCACCTGTGGAGAAGAGATTCAAGAGACAACTTGTGCATCACCTCAGTCATGGTTCCCAGGTTTACATGTGTACCAAGGCTAGGAGGGCAGGAGATGCTGGATTTCTGACACTTTGTTTTGTGTTGAGAGATGGGCAAAGTGTATGAAGAGAAAATCACACAACATATTTCTTCCTGAAATTATATTGCTGACTTTCTAAGCCAGGAATCCTCAGGAGTTTTATAATAAAAATAAACTGTCATCCTGCAGTATTTCATTCAGTCATCACATTTCTGCATGCATCATCAGATACTTATTTTTCTTAACATTGCAAAACCCCTATTGGTCTATCTACCAGTTGCAGAACACTTAAAATGGCCTTAAAAATAGGAAGTGCTTCTTCAGGCCATCTAGTAGGAATATTGAAGGCCTGAAAGTATAATTTCTCAATATCTTTTTTCTTCAGCTGTTGATATCATACTTACTACTGACTTAACTTAGCAGTATAAGACAGTATATCCATATAGGACCAATTATCATCTACAGGGCAATTATTTAGGTACTACTTGTGGTTTTCTGGACAGTTTAAAACAACTGTAAACACAAAAGAAGATGCAAATAAATTAGCAAGGCAGCTCAAATTTAGTGTCAGCAAAAGGAACTTGATTCACATTGCTAGGCTACAAATATATTAAATGTGTTTTCTCCCAAACACAGAATTAATCTCTAGAACACATTGCCACAAAATAGTAAGCTCTTAATGGAATTCATTGACCAGATATTTATATAGCTATTGAATATCACAGGCATGATGGGCACAGTGCAAGCAAAGTTCTGACTATTGCAAATCCTCTCAGAGCCTGAAAATTAGAAAGAAACCCTCCCCAGAAAGAGAGTTATTTCATAATCATCCATTATAGGATCCTCTGAATCTTCAGCTGCCTCTGGTTGCTCTGGGAGATGCACTGTTCTGTCTGACACAGTACAGGAGTTGGGAAGTTAGGATCAGTCTTATTAGCGATTTAATGACAACCAAGCAGTTCATCAGTGCTGAGTCAGTTGCTTGTCCTGGAAGGCACTGAGGTCTGACCAGGTCCCTAGGACAGCTGTCCTGGCTGAGCTGGTGGCTGGAAGCTGACAGGTGGTGGGCAACAGTTTATGGAACACCCTGGTGCCACATATAGAAATGATTTAAATTTTTTACAATGTGTAGGACTCTTTCCCCTCCTGCTCTTTCCTTGAGATGCTGCCATTTCTCCCCAGAGCCGCTGAATATTGTGGCTAATATTGGGCAAATCTGGTGGTGGTGCAGCAGTCTCCAGCCCACTGCATTCTGTCAACAGAGACAGGGAGCAGTGAGAAACCCTGATAGACACACCCTGGATGGAGTGAAGCTGGAGTTTTCCTGGGCTCCCTGAGTGTTACTGCACCTGCAGAGAAGCTCCTCAACCTTCAGCTTCTCCATCAAAACCAGAAATTTTGGCATCTACTCAATTCAGCCTGGCTTACATGATGCCCCATGGCCTATTTTGCCAAGTTACTTTCAAAAAGACAAAATTATTTCAGACTTAGAAGTGCACTTTTTAAAGCTAATGGACTGGTATTGGAAAAAATCTGAAATGGAAATGCACTTAAAAGCAATATGAAATACCAGTCCTTGCAAGGTGAACCGATAGAAGGTGAACCAATGTTTGCATAAGGATAAATGCATATATATAAATAAACAGAAGATCTTCAGCTTGTGTCATGTAGCTTCTGAAGATTTAAAATTAAAGGGAAATTTAGCAAATAGATAGATAGTTAAATATTCATCTTTAATAAGTAATGCTCTTCAATAATGTGCATTGTTGTACTAATGCATAATAAGGAGTATGAAATGGTAAGGATAGCTTTACTGTCATTTAAAATTCATTCTGCTGTGGTCAGGGCAACACTCAGTAAGAAGCAAGAGACAAAGTTCCATCTTAAACTGACAGTGTTGAATTCCCAGTGAGACTGCCATGGCATTTCTGTGACAGCAATTGTGCTAAGCCACTGATGTGAAGGACACTTTAAACACCTTGTCCTATTGCTGCCTTCAGTCCAAGTTAAATGGTTAAAACCAGGAAAACAGAACTTCTAGCCTTCAAATACCTATTGCTGTGCTGGCCTTTAAAAGCTGAGGGGTTTGTGGTATAAAATTGCAGTTCAGGGTATTTGGGGGATTCTCACCCAGATTTTTCTGTCACAGGAGCTTTATTCTCTTGTAATCACAGTTGTTTCTGCAAAGTTACTTTTGCATTATTGATGGTGGACACACGACTGACAAAAATGACAAAAATGGTGGCAAGCATCAGCCCTTTATTATTCCTCAGTACAACTTTTTATACCTCTTTTTCTCACATGCATAACACCTGCATGCCCTTTTACTGTTTTGTGGTTGGTCAGTACACATCAGCATTCCAGGCTTCTTCTCCTTCAGTGCTGTTCACCTGTCCTATACAGCTGCACCCCATTAGGGGTGAGGCTCAGCCCCAGCCCCCTTCCTGTTCTCCTACACATTATGAAGCTGCTGGAAATGAGATGGGTAGCTTCAAACAAATGTTCTTAAAGGCTTGCATAAGTACACAGTAAGAGCCTTTGAGAAGAGGAGGAAGGCTATTTGTATGTTCTAAATTTGTAGTTTTCACCCCAAGATTTGGTCTCAGCTGCTGAAGTAAGTTAACTGCATTTCTGGGTTCTTTATACCTGCCTTGTTCTGTGCTAGAACCTCTCATTCCGACATGCAGAATTGTTGTTTCTGTGCTTTTAACATTCAGGTGGAGGTGGTGATATTGCCACTGCTGTTTAACACGCTCTTCTGCTTTGCCACCAGATGGATTGTTGATGTAGAAAGTGAAGCAGTGAAGTGAAATACCCATGGTGATGTGTAAACGGGTCAGCACGTTTTTCAGACATCTTTGCCAGGAATCGTAAAGTGTGTGGAGCATCCATTTAAATTTTTATATTTGGCTGCATCTCATTCAATTAGTCTATCAAATTCCTCATTAAAGTTCTTGAGCATTTAGAACTACATAATTAAAATACCATTACACTTGGTGGAGGGGAAAAAAAAATCTTTAAAGCGCTCTGTGTCATTAGGAAAAAAAAAACTCATCAAGGAGTGATATTGCATTAGTATTCATTACTATTAAAACATGTTGGAAGTGGAAAGAATAAAAAGGATTCCTTTTATAATGCCAGCTCCAGCACCTAAGGCTTCAAGTTTATATTGATTCCTTTAGTTTCTGGTTTCTATGTGATCACTGTGTACACACAGGAAGAATTGACTGAGAGACATTTCAGTAAACTATTCTAAATATTCAATATCTACCCATACTTCCCTAAATCACCAGTTTCAGTACTGATTCTTTTTAAGAACACACTTCTAATGAAGTGATTGCAAGAATGATAATGAATGACAGTTTCATGAATAGTACCTCTCAGTGACTGCAGACTATGGTATGGAATAAATCAATCAAAATGCAGATCCCCAAACAAAACAAACAGAAATGCAGCAAACCTCTCCATGCAATGCGAAAACTGTCCCAGATCCCATGATGCTTAACTGGGGATTTAAATAATGGCACTTGAGATTTTTTTTCCTCAATAATGTCATGGACTTTTCACCAGAAATTTGCTTTTATTGGCACAGCAGGCAACTAATGGCTTGCCTTGTTTTTGCATTTTAATACAAAGGGCAAGAACACCACGCCTGTGGCACTCATGGAATGACAGATGATCACAGCCTTCAAGCAGGGTGCAAAGGTGTGTATCCCACCTGGCACACCTCGAGCAGCCTGACACAGGCTCAGCAAAGGCAATATGCCACCTTCATTTATAAAACACAGGACACAGCACACTTGAAAAATACTGATTTTCATATTTTCATGGAGAATAACCTCAGGCAAAATTCAATTTGCTCTTCACTTTTTACTGCCTTTTAAAAATAATTGTATCTCTAGGAATTTCAGTAATTGGTTCTATTGCACTTACAGTTAATTATATATTTTTGATTAATGTATTCTATTATGAAATAATTTGCTTAGACTATCTGATAGTGATTTAATTTCCATGTTATTGTCCTTCTCAGCAACCTGAGGAATTGGCTTCCAGATAGTGATGTGAATGGGTTTTGGTGACAAGCATTATGATCTAAGATAAATCACTGTATTGTAGTTAGTAACCTTTATGTTGTCAAACATGTCAAATATTGCTTCTTAATTGATTCCATTTTTCATTTTAATTAAATTTGGTATTCACAAAAACCACCAGAAAGAGCAGAGTTTAGAAATAAAGCTTTTCAAAAGCATGGAAATTGAGTTCAGTAATACCAAAGACACCTGGGTTTCATCTTGTGACAGACATGCAAAGACATGGAGTTTCATATTTGCACAGACACTTCTCTATGCTTTAATTTTAGATGGGGCCTTTATAATATAAAAGTTACCTATTTTTAAGTTTATTTTAATTTTGCATCATTTGAAGCAATTAAGTGGCTTTAACTTCTAGGCAAATGGAGAAAAGTGTACTGTCAAAAAGAAAAATTAGAAGTTTCCACATTTGTAAATCACAGTAGATGTTTCTTTTCAGTAGCTCTGTAATTCCATACCTTTATTTTCTAGGGTGATTGAATTAGATGAAATATTTATACCTAGAGATCAAATGAGCAACCTTACAATTTTGTGAGAAACCTGTTTTGAATTTAAATCTCCCAATACCCAAGCCAAGTGGAAAAGTATTTATATTTGCCTAAAACAAATCACAAAGGGAAGGGGATTAAACAACTGACTCTAATTTACCACTTAGAATGTACAGGTACCTAAGTGCTGGTGCATTGTGAGGATTAGACTGTCCTTGACTTCCTAAACACAAATTTTCAAAACAGGCCAGGAAGGCTCAGGTAATTGAGAAGGTAATTCAAATAGCACTACTTCTGGGAGAAAACCAGTTTAATTTTAATGACCTTTCCAGAAGTCTGAACTGTTCCCTTGTTTACACGTTTTTACCTCTTTGCTTCAGGAGTGCAGTCACTGGTAGTTAAAACCTGCTGGAAATCCTGTCTTTGTGTTTTCATTGCTGAGGTTATTTTATGAAAAAAACATTTTTTTTTCAGGAGTTTTCTTGTCTGCTGGTTGGTTTTGGTGGTTTTTTTTATTATTATTATTATTATTATTGGGGGTTTTTTTTTTCTCCTGGCATTGGCAACATGGCTACTATTACAATACAGTGCCTGTGCCAGCTGATCTCATGACTGAAATTCTCCGAGTTCTGTGAGATGCTGATTGCAGCTCCTCACTTTCAGGATCTGAAAGTGGCAGCCATGGCAGGTGATAAATCTGTTTCCTTCTCTCTTCAGATTGCTATGGTGTTATCTGTGTGGTCTGTTGCTGATGATTACTGGTTTGTCTGGGGTTTTTCTGTTCAGCTAATTTCTTCCTCTGTACAGGATTTGTATTTTAGGAAAATAACTTTGGAAATTTGGCTGATTTCTATGAGTGATCTATCAAAATTAGTTCACCCTGAACTAAAATGTGAGTTTCTAGGTAGGTAATTCCAGTATTTGAGTTTCTAGGTAGAGATTTAAAAAACAAAACAACAACCTCACACTTCAGAAGCATATGAAATCTCATCTGTGTTTTCTAACTATGAAAACTTACTTCTGAATGACCCAAGGTGTAATGTATGCTTCAGGTAGTTTGGTATTTTTAATATAATTTTAGTACTCCCAGGCATAATTATTTGATATTTAAGTTACTGTGATGCTGCAGTGTGGTTAAAGAACAGACAAGGTACAAATAATGAAGACTAGTCAAAGAAGATAATTGAAACTGCTGGGGGTTATATTTGCCTTTGCATCAACTTTTTTTTTTTTTTAATCCTCCTTCAAGTAAATCTAATGAACTGGAACAATCCAAGTCGTCATCAACAGCTAATCAAGCACATACTATTTTTTTTAATGGTCAGAAATCACAGATCCAGTCATGGCTAATGGAAGTTGTAGTAGCTCACCAGTCATTAAAAATGTGTTTTATGACGTTTTTTTTTAGGAAGAGGCAGGATCTGGCAATCATAGGCAAAAAAGCCTCTGAGAATAGAGCTGGCCAATACTATTTTTTCAGTCAGAAAAGAACCTCCCAAAGCTGTTAACTTTAATTAACAATTTATTAAAAACTCTGATGAAACCTCCTCTGGGACTGCATCAAATAAACACTAATAATTACCTTAATATGAAAAGTTTGACAGTATATGGCTTCTCCTAATCCCAAATTAATTTCTTGTATAGATTTGATCAACCACAAAAAATACCAAAATGCTTTTTTTTCTATATACACATAGATGTTTGTGTAAGCACACAAATATATAAACAGATATGCAAGCATGTACATGTACAAACATTTGTGCTTATGCAGGTACTTAATGTGTACATAAATGTATGTATGAAAGTCCATATACTTTGAATTGTAGATAATAAAAACTTCCAAGGCTCTCACTACTCTCTTTAAATGATGATTGTTTTTCTTGGTATTCTGAGTACATATCCCAGCTATCTTCAAGAAAAAAAATATTAATTTAGTGTGTAGAACCAGCAACATTACATGGATTGGTAAAGGCAACAGTTTTATTCTGTTGGTGTTTTCTTTGTGTTTTACAATTGAATAGACTCTATAGATAATTAGACTCCTTTATGAATTTTATTAGGTTTTTAAATTGATTGATGGTTTTAGTGTGAGGCATCCAGAAATCTGAGGCTCTCGGACTTTATTTTTCCTATCTGCAAACACATCTAATTCTAAATTGGTGCCTGTGTGCACTGCAATGGAAGCACTTTAATTCTTATCTCTTCTCCTCCAGCAGCTCCTCACATGCAGCTGTTGAAGGGTGTGGGAGGGGGGCAGAGCTGTCTGTGCTCTGTCTCACCAGCCCAAAAAGGGCCCCCAGCCTGTCCCTGCGTGCTGGGGCTGCCTTGCTGCTCCCCAGAGGGTGACAGCAGCTGCCAGAAATTGCACCCACCTCTGGGTTCTTTTACTTAATTCAGAGAAACATGGTAAAGAGGAATATTTTGCTATTTCTATGTGTGTTTTCATGCTCTCAAAACCAAATACCAATTCTTATTTTCATGTATTTTTGGTGTCAGCCAGCTGTTCTGTTGGAAGTAGGGGGTTTTGCCTATGAATAGGGAAAAGTTACAGAAAGGACTTGCTCTAGGAGTGCAGGGGAGAGTTTGGGTCTTAGAGGGGAGATGTAGGTTAAAACAAGGTGTAAGTATTTAGAAAAAGGAGAACAACTGTGCTTCTCTGCTTTGTTGAACACATTGATAGGAGACACTACTCAAGGTCTCTCAACAGAATCCTTAAAATAAAGCTCAGTATAAATACAACTGAATTAGAGCTAGTGAGTTGTCTGACCTTTTCTTTAAAGCCAAGAATATTGGGTACTGTAAAGGTGAAAAAAGCAGGATAATAGATCCCTTTGGGGCTCGGGGTGTGCAGGTTTGCCATCCAGACCATGTGCTTGGGCTGGCAAGGTGATGCCCTTGAGGGTCAGGGCTGATGCAGAGCCATCCCACACAGGGGGCAGGATGTGTGGTGACACCCCGGTGCTGTCACCCCTCGTGGCACACCTGTGCCAGCACCTGCAGCAGGGGCCATGTGCACCTCTGTCACACTGGATGCACGGGAGGCAGGAACTTTCTAGTGCTCTATTCTGCTGCTGGGTTTGTCATGGGTGAGAAGGGCAGCTGAGGGGAGATGCTCACACAGTCAGCTGTGACTTGCCTTTCCTCTGCACAGCAGCACAGGCACCACTGTCTTCTCCCCTCTGCTCCTTCCTTGGGCTTGGGAGGTCAGGAGTGCAAAGTTTCTGCTGCTAGCTCTCTGACCAGAGCTGGAGCTGACTTTGCCAGTTTGTTGATCACATTGCAATATGAACCTGGAAAATGCAGTGATTTTTGCAGCGCTCCTAATGATTACTGGCTGTGGTCTTCTCTAGTATAGTGCAAAATTTTCAAAGTAGCTCTCAAAATATGTTCTTCCAAAAAACAATTTGATCTAAAGCAATTGAGTAGAAACCCAGTTGTGGGCTTTATGGGTCAGTTTTATCTCCAGCTAATGATATTGATGTTTCATATTTTCTCTAGTTACTTTTACTTCTCCTGCTGTGTTTTTATTCTTTCTCAAAAACATTTATATTTTTCCCCTGAGCTTTTTCTCCTGCACCAGTCCCTGACACTTGCTGGGCAGCAGGGGAGCACCAGGCTGTACAAAAGCTCAAGCTTATCACTCAGCTCAAGCTCTGTTTAAACTTTTAGCACAGAGCCTGCAAAGCTGTTCTGGGTGTGCTGGGTCAGCTGCGCCACGCTCAAACAAGTGTGAGGGGGCTGAAACTGGTTCCTCCATCTCCTTCAGCTTCACCCTGAACCTTCTTCACTCTCCTTCTGGCCAGGGAGCACCAAATGGGTTCACCATGGATGGGTGGCTGAGCCGGGTGCTGCCAACAAGGTCCAGCAACAGCCTCAGACATGGTGGGGAGCTGGGCTGAGCCACAACAGGCTCCTGAGCAGGACTGGGTGGGGGGCTCAGGGAATGTTGGACATGGTCATTGAGACATGTCAGTGCCCCCAGGGCTGTGATGGCTCATTTCAGAGAATTTTAGGATTTTGAGATGCTTGCACTAGATATTAAGATCATCTTAAAATCTGTGTTTTAAAGGCCAGGAGTTAGTTTATTTATGATTAAACACCACCAAAAATATAAAAAACCAAATGACTCCCCAAACAAACAAACAAAAAGCCCCACTCTGTTCAGCAAGTGTGTACAATGAATTTCAGTCACCCAGTACTAAAACCACATTATTGCAAAATGTCCTGTTCTTTATCTCTAATCTGGCAGATGTCATGGCCTTTGGGATTTGTGGGAATCTTCAGCTGGGAATCTTCATTAGCTCCTGCAGGATTTAGAACCACATTTGTTCTCAAAGAGGAAAAGATGTTTCAACCCACAAAATTTAAACCCCATATATTAAGCCATTGCTTATAAATTTCTGAAAGGGTATTATCCAGACTAGGAGCTACTTACAGTGTCTTTGAATCATAAAAATGTACAAGTGCAAAGTATGAGGGAAGTGAAGGGACAGGTATATGTGTGCACAGATTTCATCATCTATACCCTGAGGGGCAGATTCCTCATGCAAGATGAGAAGCCTGCCCTGCAGCTGCCACAGTCATGGAAGTGAATTGTTGAAATTAGCATTTAGCCCTGGGCACATTATCTTCTTCTGATATGGCCATTTTCTAACAATTTTTAAAGCACTGAGCAATCCTCTTGGTCTGTGGATCAGTGCCTCAGCTTGGATGTCAATTTGCTCACATATTAAAATGAGTTAACAGAGTAGGTGGTTTGATCTTATATAGCGTATAATATAAGTGTATAATTTTATATAAAAAATAAGTTGGATTTTATGGCATGTTAGTAACTATTACAATTATAGTACTTTTTACCACAAATTTTTGTTTGGAAACAGATTTTTGCTCGATTTTGGATGGTGCAGGCATTCAGGCTCTGTAGAACTGGAGTAAAACTTTATAAGCTTTTCCATAATTAGCTCAGTGATAACCAAGTATCTAAAAATTGAAAATAGAAAATGTTAGAATGTATACTCACATGGGATACTGTTCATATTGGTGTGGTCATTAAGAAGCTGTTTCTATCAGTATCTAAAATTGGAGAACATTTGTTATCATTTATGAAGCCTCAGCAGCACTAAGTGCTTCCTGTGGAGTCCCAGCTCTTCCTGCAGAGTCTCTGTTCTGCTCCCTCACAGCTGCTCCTCCCTTGTAGTTTGTCTCTAATAGAACTAGAGAAAAACCCCCACGTTCATCTCTAAATTTTACTACCAAAGTGTGTAATTTGTGCGTGGCTGTGGTTTGGGAAGGGTGCCTTGGGGATTTCCAGCAGCCCTGGCAGCTCCATTTTCTCATGTTTACTGCAGAGCTCTCCCTGGCTGCTTGTTTGTGGCATCTCCTCTGTCCTGTGCTTCAGAGCTACCCTTCAGTGTCTCCCTGCACTCCCAATGGGATTGTTAGAAGGCTTGTTGTGATGTCTTCAAAACTACTGAGCTTTGGACAGATATGTTTGCAAAAACCCATAAATTTCTGTGCCTTCAGTGCTAGCAGTGCAAACTGACCTTTACCAAGGGTTCAGTGTCCCCCTGCAAAACCACCTGTGTACAGCACGTTTCATTGGGGCCATAATATTCCATTGGAATATTTTGTACTTACACTCCTTTCACCTTGTTTTATATTTTTTAATAAACTGCACTAGTATCACATTCAGACTTTTTCTGCTTAAACATTCATAGGACAGAAAATGATTTGTAGAACCATAAAGTATCTATAATGTGGCTGGTGAGCAGCCCAAAAGAAGGTAAGTACTCCAGAAATTAGCCCAGAGAATAGATGCAGAGAAACAATGACACTTATAAGATACACTTAAAATTCCACTTTTAATATATTTTTATAACCTGGATTTTTTTTTGTTTTGTTTACCCCCTCCCTCAAAAATATGCAACTCTCTAAGTACTTTTTTCTCACTGTGATACTGTTACTTAAAACTACTCTTTCAGCACGTCCTCTAAGAAATTGCAACAGAGATCCTGGTAACATTTATTGAAGTTTTCAGGGTAATTGAGCTTTGATAGAGCATAGACATAGAAATAAGCTGGACAGCTGCCAGGAGCCATATCTTAAGTCAAAGAGGTATTTGCAGTTGGTGGAAGTAATGCACACAGAACAGATACAGTATAGGAAAAGCTGACAGGATAAATCCTGGCTATAGGCATTATCTTCACGTGGGGTTAAAATTGGGATTTTTAATAAAGCAGTTCTAAATTACTTCGAAAGAAATTAAAGAATGAAACATTTACTAGTTTTTTATTATTCCAGGATCTGTGCTTATTATAGAGCACTTCAGCTATAAATGTAGTGCTACTCCTCTTGTCTTACTTTACTGAGGCCTCTGTTATCTGGTATTTATTTTTTTTAGTTCTTCCCTGTGAGCTTCCATTAAAAGCAGACTGATTTGTTATGGTACAAGTCCGAAATGAAAGGGAAAAAGGTGCTCGCTCCATTTACCTACCTCTCAAGCATGTAACAATGAAGTTGGAAGCCCAAGTAATTTCAGTGGAACCTGCCAGCTCAGTTTTTCAGAGCTGACCATAAATTGTTGCTGCATTCTTGCAGAATTGTGGTAGGAAGGCACAAACAGATGTCTGGACACATCCTGTGCCCCATGTTCTGGGATGACCCTGCTTGAGCAGGCAGGTTGGAGCAGGTGACCCACTCTGGATCCTTCCAACCTCAACCATTCTGTGATCATGTAAATGTGGTTCCTGACAGTTTGAAACAACTGAAAATTAGTTTCAGGTTCCAGTGATGCTGGCCCAGCTGTGGCTTGGCCTTGTTCTCGTTGGGCTTGTACTACCTGACTTTCCTGGGTGCACAAAGACTTGAGGGCATTGCAGCCATCTATCTGTGCCCCTGGAAAAGTTCAAAGGCACCAGAATGGATCAAGTGGATGGGAGATAAAGCTGGAGAGAATTCTCACCCATGTGTGTGTCAGGAGAGGTTTACGTTAGATGTTAGGGAAAGGTTCCTCACCCAGAGAGGGTGGCTGGGCACTGGAACTTCTCCTCAGGGGAGTGATCACAGCACCAAGCCTGACAGAGAGCAAGAAGTATTTGGACAACACTCTCAGGCACATGGTGTGATTCTTGGGGACTCTTGTGCAGGGCTAGGAGCTGGACTTTTATCATCCTTGTGGGTCTCTTCCAACTCAGGAAATTCTAGGAGTTGGTCTTGTGTTGTTTGCAGGACCAGGGCCCCAAAAAAATGCTACAGCAGTTTCCCTTTGTAATTTGTTCTTGATGGACAGCTTGTGGCTGGTTAGGGCCCCTTTGGGCCACTTAGGTGGTGTAAAAGGAATGGATCTCAGAAAGTGCACAAGTTTTAGTAATATTGATTGCTCTCACTAGGCACAGTCTCCCTTTTCTGGCACATCCCTCCAAATCCAGCTCTCATGATACTTGATTTGTAATAGCTGATGGATAATCTTCAGTTTTGCTAATGCATTTTGCCATCTAAATCTGGGTCAGGGGGAATGAGAAGGAATATACGACTTGCACTACTCTGAATTAGTAGAGCTGCTCATCACAAAGCCACTTGGTAAATCCTTTTCCTTTTTCCTTCGTCTCTCTTTGCCACTCTAGAGAAACAGGGCATTTATTATGAAAAACTCTGAAATTCTGGGGAATTGTCAGTGTAATTAAAGATTTTTTAACTTTTGTTCTCACATGTGAGAATTCCAAGAACAGTTATTGCTCTTGATTAAGAATGAACTCCAACTCAGCAATACAAAAGAAAGGTTTATTCTGTGTTTTTGCCTGTGTATGTTTCTAAACAAACCTGTCACATTTTTTCCCCTGTTGCTTTGCTCACGTAAGATGAGCTCTTAGTAAACATCTGCAAGCATCCTACTTCACAGCCCCCTTCGAGATCTTCTGTGCAAGAGGCTGCAAAAACTTGACAAGGAGCGAGTGGGTGATTTAGTATCAGGATTGCCTCCCTGCTGAGAAGAGTGTTCTCAGAGGGTTTTGTGCTCCCTTTGTTTTTCTGTCTCCATGTGTTGTCTGTTGTATGACCTCTCTTGAGGAGAGAAGCCTTGTTGTTGTTGCTGCTGTTACTGGTTTATTCGATCCCATGTCTGTAGCTCCACACATTATTCAAGTACAAATAAATAAGTTCATGCAGGGTGCATTCAAGAAGGAAGGATGCAGCTCTCTTAAAGCATTCCCAGTGTCTCTAAGAGAAACTCAGAGATGTTTTCTGTGCAGTTGTTGTCAGATGTGGAAGGAAATAAGCACTTAAAAGAACAAATCTAATGAAATACAATTATTTAAATAGCTTACTTTTTCTTCACATTTCTTTGTCTTGATGCAATTTTGAAAGTCTGATGGGAATGTTTTAGTTTTTCAGGTCTGAGGTACACAGAGTTCATCAAAGTGAATCCAAATGGAATATGCTTCATTATGTGTTTGCTGTGTAATAACACAAGAGCTTTTGTGTCTGCTGTGTGTGTGTTGATACAAAAAGAAAAAAGGGGAGATTTGTTAGTATCTCAGTAAATGCCACATATCTAGCAAGAAAAGAGATAAAGTTCCAGGTCTGTCTGCTAAGCACACCTGGCTTCCACAGTAATTTCCTTTAATGGTAGGTACTTGTTTGCATGAGATGCTGTTGCTTAGTATATTATGCAGGCAATTTCATGCTGCAGACAAAAGGTTTACTTGGGGACTGCCTCTCAGCTTAGAGATATGCAGCATTTTCCTATGCAACTTGCATAAAAATCAGGCAGATTTCCAAATCAATATGTGCCTTCTGTAAATTCCCTCCCTATGCATGAATTTCACATATTCCAGAGTCAGATGAGAAAAGCCCCCACTATGTCATGATAGAAATATATCAGTGATGGTGTAATCTGCTTGTGAGTGAGGCCTGTGGTGTGTGGCATTGTAGGTTGAGGATGCAGATCAGTTTGTTTTGCAATAGTTCATAAACCTTCATTTAGCATTAATGTACAATACCTTACAGTGTAATGATGGCACGGCTGTGGAGGAAATGAGGACAGCATTTGCATGCTAACAATAAAGAAGGGATAAACACCATTTCCCTGAAAGGCAAAATTAGGAGCAGAAACAGCAAATGTAAATTAAACGTTTAGAGTCGTTACTTCCAAGCCATTTAGGATTTCCCCTCGCTGGCAGGCAGGAGCAGCCCAATTCCATGCAGAGGGAGCCACAGTCTGTGCCTTCTCTGGTGCAGCTCCTTGCCTTCCCTCCTGCCTCCCCAGGGCTGCCCTCCGGGCATTTACACGGCGTGGTTGGGATTCTGAGCTATAACTGCTGCTTGATATGTGAGAAAATCACAAAATATCCTGTGGTAGCCAGAGGCAGTGGCGAGGATGAAAAGGTGTCTGAAAGAACGCCCAGCACTCTCTGTGACAGAGCACAGAGCTGCAGTGTTGTGGTCCCACGTCTTCTGTTGGGCTGCCTGAGCTCTTTAGGTTTTCTTTTTTCTTTTTATCTGATTTTAAATTTTGATAGAGAGACTATATCACCTCTCTTAATCTGGGGTGGGGCTAACCAGGTCATGCAGCTTTATGTAATGACTGACAACAGATTTCCTTTATCTTACTTCTGTGATATTGTGAGGGTTTTTTTTTTTTTTTTTTTTTTTTTTGGTTTTTTTGTTTTTTTTTTTTTTTTTTGTTTTTGTTTGGTTTTGTTGTTTTTTTTTTGTTTGTTTGTTTTTTTTCTTATAGAAGTGTCTATGTATAATGTTTCAGTTCTTACTGCAAATATCTTCATTTGCTAAAGGGTTTTAGAAACTATACATAAAAACCACCAAAACAGACTAAGTTAAACAGACTTTTTAAAAACATGCATTTGCTGTCTGAGGTTCTCTGGGGATGGTGATTACTCTGTTAAACTATAGATAAGCATTCAAAATTAATCAGGTATTCTGGAAAAGATCACAAAAGTAGTGTCTGCAATAAAGAAATTTCTTCACAGAAAGTTGCCAAACACTGGAACATGCTTTTCAGCAAAGTGTTTTAAATCTGAGGGAATTTAAAAGAGGTGCATATGTGGTTTAGTGATGGACTTTGCAGTGCTGGTTTAATGGTTGGACTCTATGATTTTAAAGATGTTTCCCACTTGAAACAAATCGCCGATTCTCAGAAACAGGGTTGCATATGTCCTCTGGAAAGACTAGGTAGTTACTGCATTGCTGTGACCTCAGAATAATGAAGAGGTCATTAAAGGTGTCACTGGTTAGGCCAAGGCCAGGAACTGGGTGGACTGGGGTACAATGGGTCAGGTGGAGCTCAGACTCAGAATTAAGTGTGAGGAGAAGTCTTGTATCTAGAGATGGCATGTTCCTGTTTATTGCTCAAGGGCTCAGATGAGCCCATGACTGCTGGAGACCTTTCTTCACAGGTGTGACATTTTTAGGTCTGAGCATGAGATGCTGTGCCTTGAACAGCTGCCCTTGTATCTGCACAGGGGGCAGAAAGAACATTTGAAAGGATTCTTGGTTCCCCGTGCTGTGCTCTGCACTTTTTCAGTTATGATGCAGAAAGGTGTGATAAACTATTTATTTTTCTGCACAAAAGAGCAGAGTTTTGTGCCTCTGCCCTTCTCCCTGAGATGGTGGCCATTGTGTATCAGAATGGAAAAGCAGGGTTCAGCTGGAACCAAATTTGACCTACTTCTGCCACTGTATTTAAGGCATGGGATGTCTCTTACTTGTGAGCTATTGCAAGTTGCCAGTCCAACTTGTGCAGCGCCCACATTGGCAGTGCTGACCTGGATAGCATGAATGGATGGCACATGTGACAGGTTCCAGACCCCACTGAGGTCTTACTCTCGACTTATCTAAAAATAATACTGATGTCTGTGGTGGAGAAAAGGAGCTGAGTCACCTTGCTAAACAAACAGATTTGCCATTTTGCTTTTTTCCCCCACAGTTTAATAGCTCATGTGATTTCAGTGATTTATTCCCCATCTAATGAGCCATAAGTAATTTTAATTCTGTTTTTAAAAAACAAACTTGTGCTCATCTTCAAAAAAAACCAAAAAACAAACAGTAGAACTATTTTAGTTAAGCTGAATTTCTGACAGAGTACTTGGTGTCTGCTAGTGTCAGTCTCCCTCCTGTTGAATCATCTCCTTTGATTCTCCTCTACAGATAATAATTCTTTACCCATGAGAATTTGTTTTCATTTTGTTCTGAAATGAAAACAAGGAGCAGAGGAGCTGATTTGGATAATATTGATTGAAATTTTTTTTTTTTCAATAAAGTTAAAAAGAGTTTTCTCACAATATTAATTCTATGATGATACTGAGGGTTTTGTGTAGGTGAATCACAAAGGAAAACAGTACAAAAACCCCACAATGTTAAATCCTACATGCTTAAACTTTTCTGTATCCCTAATTCCTATATATATGGAGACGTATATCTTCTGAGTGTCAGAGTTACTATATTTCTACAGAAGAAATAACTGCCTAAATCCCTAAATATCTTTTTGGATCTGTTTTCAAGAGGGGAAGCTGTAAGAACCCCTCCTTTAGAGTGAGGAGCAAATATTTACTTAATAAATTTAATTTAAAAAATATAAAGTTTGCAAAGTTTCTTGAAAAGTTTTGTATACTTGGATCTTATATCTGCATTTCTATGTTCAAATTAGCAAGAAAGGTAAAAAGACAAGAGATATGGAGGTAAATTTTAAATTGACCAGTAGTATAAGAATAAAATACTTGGGACAGAACAGATATTGAATTAAGTCTTAAGCATAATTTAATCTCACTTCTATTAATGTTTTATGACCTCCTTTGACATTACTGCATGTAGAAGGTATATTGGTATTTTTGACTGAGTTCTACAAAATCGAAGTTATAAATTCTTATCTCTGCAAAGGTCATTGAGCCAGGGCTTTCTCACATGAGCACTCTAGTACATGGGCAGGAACCTGAAATAAGTACTCTGAATAAAAATAACCTATGTTGTCTCCAATGCTGAATTAAAATATGGGTCCTCCTACCACCATATGTAGTGTAATGTGCAGAAAAGTGATTGGAAATAGCTCACCGTTACTTACCCAGCACAAGTCCACATGAGTAAAACATCACATGGGCCTCCTGTCCATCCTTTTACAAGTCTTACATT
Source organism: Onychostruthus taczanowskii (assembly GCF_017590055.1). Classification (NCBI taxonomy): domain Eukaryota; kingdom Metazoa; phylum Chordata; class Aves; order Passeriformes; family Passeridae; genus Onychostruthus; species Onychostruthus taczanowskii. The sequence goes on from NW_024498462.1 coordinate 5,211,456, forward strand.
CCTTAATGATTTTTGGTTTTCTTCCTAAGATATTGAAATGGAAGATTTTTATGGCAGCATTAATTAATGTCTGCATGTTGGGACCTGAGAAGCTTTCTGGACTGTGTCACAATCCCATTCCTTGGCTCTACCCAGACTTTTTAGCACAATTCCACAAGAATTTGAACATTACTATCACACCAGTCAGCCAGGCTGTTGCTATTGGCTCCTTTTTGGTACCTGTGTTGGCTCTGCAGCCACAGTCTGTGCTTCAGTCTTGACCCAATCCCACTAGGTTTTTTCAGGAGGCAATTTTGGCATGGGGCATCAGAATTGCACTTACCTTTAAGATGAAAATTTAGGTCTTCCTGACTAAGTCACTGTCTTCTAACCTGAACTTTTCAGCCCATTTCCCCAGAAGAAAAAATACCCTTGAAAAACTGATGCACAGGAACAGGGAGTGGTGTATGTTAAATATGCCTACTGCCTTTCCAAAAAAAGATTTAAAAAAAAAATAAATCAAATTTTCAGAGCTGGCCTAGAAGTCTTAGATTTGGAATGCAATCCATGTAATAAATATTATTTTTGATGCATGTAGTGAAAATGAAATAAAAGTCAAGTTACTTAACATAAAAAAAAAGGAGCCTGATGCTTCAGGAAAGCACTATAGGGCCACTGGTGGTACCATTGCTGGAAAAGCAATAATGCCTCATGATTAGATACCAGTTTTCTCCAGCTGTGCTGTTTCCACCACACTGCTAGGAGTAGATGTTTTGTTTCCTCTGGGGTGATAAAAAGGAAGTCATAAACTAGAACACATGACACAGAAAAATAAGGTTATTAAAGGAATTAGCAGACAGTAAGCTGCTGAAGGCTGTCAGGGTTTATAAAATTACAGTGGAAATGGTATCTGTTGACATTTGTTTTATTTTCAATGGCTGGTGGCAAGAAATTCAAAAAAGAGAGTAGAATTGTAATATTCTGCTTCTATCAAGACATAGTTTGGATAAAAATGCAGAAGTGATGATAAGACTGAATAGCATTTCTGGTATGTGCAAACAGTCTGCAGGTAATTAAAACTGAAATTTTAGAAACACTGCCTATTAATCACCTGACAGAAATTTGCTTTGTGACCATTTTGCAATGCTTCTGGTACTTGGCTGGTGCTGTTCCTGTCTTCAAAGAAGTCTGCTAATATCTTTTGGCTGTGCTTGGGCTGAACAGATGCACAGAGGGAAGCTGGCAGGCTGTCTGTGTGCCTCCTGGGTTACAGACATTCTAACACCTCCCTGATTTATAGGGAGGGCAGTTAAACACTTGCAGGACTCACAGGTTTTGTGGATTTTTGGTGGCTTTTTTTACATAGGGGAGATACTTCAATTGGCAGGATGCAAAGTAGTATTAAAAGAAATAATTATAATAAACAATCCAAAAAACTCTTGCGCTTCTGAAATATTTGAAAACATTCTTCTTCACCACACCTGCCTTGGGAATTGAGGGACTGGTTGTGTCTCATCCATCCCAGAGCAGCACTGAACAGCTTCAGATCTGCTTCAGGTTTTGCCCAGCTGTTTGAGGCCCAAAGAGCCTAAAGCAACATTTCAGGGGTTCTGGCCACATCCGTGCCATCAGGCCCAGAGCTCTGCAGAGGCAGACACAGAATGACAAACTGCAAGGCCGCTGCAAAACCTGCATGTTGTCTTGTATGTTATTGTCATGTGTGGAAACCTTGTTATTTTTATCTCAATAAAATATTGCTATTTTCCAAATTGTTAACTTTGATTTTGGAGAACAAATATGTATCTGAATTTTTTTTTTTAAAGAGTTCTTAATTAAGCAGAATGTTCCCCTTCTGGGGACACATGAAGAGATCAATGTGCTGTATTCTGCATCTCTGTGTAAATCTCCCTGGGAAGTCAAAATTGATTCACTACAGTGGTGGTTACCCTGAAATTTCGCTGAAAAGTAGTGTAGTTCCCAATCTTGGTGTCCACATTCATGATTCTAAAATACTGTAATAGGATCATATCATCTCATTGGGACCAATTTTCTTCTGTCATATTTAAGCACTACAGAGGTTTTAACGATTTAATGGCTATATTTCATGCTTAACAAGAGAAACACTGTAATATTTCTCATCCTGTTATGAGTGCCCCTCTCCTGGTGCTCTGTTATTAAATATAGATTAGCGTTCCTGGAAAGAAAAAAAATGCTATCATGTTCTGATATTTTAGATCTTTCTTATTATTCTCCTAAATATTTTGCAGAACTTCTTTTATTATTCTCACCTGCAGGATTACAACTTTTAATTTGAATATTAAAATTTCAGACAAAAGTATTTAAATAACATTTTAATCAAAGAAGCTCGTACTCTGAGGAAAATTTTCTATCCATCTCCTACTGGTTTGTGTCCAAAGGTGATGGGAGTTTGGTACCCTGCTCTTCTCTGTCCCTGAACAATATGTATTTGAGGAGGAGATTGGATCATTCTCCTGGAATGGAGTTTGAGAAAGCACTAATTCCAACAGTTGGACTGAATTATATTGGTTACACTGAATAGTAATTTCATTTTAATGATGTACTTCATATAGAACAGAAAATCAGAGCTAATCATATGGAGCACTTTTTTTGGCCTTCAGCCGTTTTACACTTAAGCTCTGTCAGGTAATGAACAGGAACAGTCCTTTCAAATATAGACACTGTTTAATGAAGATGCATAATAATTTGCTTATTGCTAAAGCAAACTCAGTGTGTGAGCCAAAAAGCAGGATTTTTTCCTTTTTTTTTTCTTTTTTTTTTATTTTATTCTTGATTACCAATCAATTTCATCTTTAGGCTGGTTGTATGTCAATTGCAAAGCAGATTTCTCTAGTGTATCTATGAAGGATTTCCATTTTTTTTTCTTTTGAGATGGAGGGAGAGATCTATCTGTATGTCAAGAGAAGTTATTGGCTTGAAATAGAAATAGTCTCAAACTTTCCTTAGTGGGCCAAAATGCTGTGTCCTTGTTAAAAACATCTTATGCTCCTGAGCAAATGAGGAATGAGGGCAGCTCTGTGCCTCTCTTCACTTCTAATTCTCAGTCTATAGTGATGTGTCAAGCTTTTCTGGTTATCCTGCGCCAAAATTACTAGCAATAAAGTTTGTCAGCATGGAATGGTGATGAACATTCTGAAATAAAACTTCCAAAAGTTAAACACCAAGACGCACAGAGTCTTTTCTTTTTTTGCCTTTCATACCTGCTGACTGCAAGAATGAAGGAAGAAAGCACTAAAATATTTGAAATACACATAATATACCACATTTTGGTAAGGATTGATTAAAGCCTAACTATGTAAGACAGTAGCACTAACATTGCTATGAATTATATATACTCCTTTTATATTAAAACTCACCTTTTGTTTCAAACTTTTATGAATTTGGGTTTTTTTTTAAGACTTTATTTTCACTTTGAATATGTGCTTTTTCTTCCTTTTGTCTAGAAAGGCAGAAAGTGCCTTTTGAAAAACCTTTGTGTTTCTCTTGACCTATACAGCTGTGTAGCTTTGATCTTTAGATAGTCTGGGTGAGAAGCTGACCTTTGTGTTTCAAAGGAATCAGGATTTTTAGAATGGCTCCTTCCCATTTCCTTCCTAACCACCCCCAAAAAATAACCAGCCAAGCCCACCTCTATTCTATTTCAGTGGGAATTGATTCTTTTGTTACTCAGATTCTAAAGTTTTCTTGGAAGATGTGATTAATGCCTAGAAAATGTTTGGTGGCTAGTGCTTGTGTCCACCCTTGCAAGCATGAGTGACAGGTATATTTTATACTCCATTCCAATATCTGCACCTCTCAACTGGCAGTGTCTGCCAGCTGTTTCCCAATAGCCTTTTCAGAAACAGGAGGACTTTTACTCTACTGTCCATAAAAATATGCCTCTGCTGTTGCCACTAAACTTTATGTAAGCCATAAAATATCTTTTGGCTCTGACTTGAAACACAAGGAGAATGTTTGCACAATGAACATCAGACATTGTCAATGTTAATGTGTAATGTCTGTTGGCAGAGTTGTCTGTAAAGATTTTTTAGCCAGCCAAATGTTACTTCTATTTCACTCAGAACTCATGTCTGTCATAGGATCGGAAGAATAACAGGTTGTATTAAAATTGGCTACAGGCAGTTTAATTTTTTCCTGTTGCTAGCCTTTTGAGGAACCCCTGGCAACAATTGTGTGTGTGTGTATATATATATATATATATATGTAAAACACCTTCTTTTCCAGTCTTCTGTAGCTGACTGTGGGTAGTGGAGAGCTCTATTGAAAATCTAGGGTAATTTAATCTGTACACAGATGTCTGTGCATCTATGTACGTTTGATATAGGTATCTTAATGGGTATCTTCAAAGTGATGTGCTGGGTCTTCAACAAAAATTAATAAAAAATGGTTAAGTCTTGCAATTAATTTCAGCAGTTCCTGACTTATATTATTTTTGTCCATAGTGACAATATTTGAGTCAATTTAGACCATACTTGGAATAGAGATTTCAAGCTTCATAACTAATAGTGAACAAAAACCACAATCTTTTAAAAGATATCAAAGCTACACACAACAAAAGAGAAGAACCAACCCAAGAGTCTTTTGTCATCTTGTAAGGTTGTAAATAAAGCTTCAGTACATGCTGCTGTGAAAAATACAGATGCATTATTGTACACCTGTGTCTGCACACATCAGCATCATTGCCAATGTTGTGAACACTCTAACTAAATCCCCAGATTTTTAATACAGAACTAAAAACCAGGCCTGTGGTTGCCAGGCCTGTAGTTGTCCTCAAGTAGTGTCACTAATTCAAGTGTGGGGCTGTCTTTTTTTTTTTTTTCTGCTTTAACACAACGTTTCCAGAACTTTTTTGAGAGCTTTCAATCAAGACATGGAAATGAAAGGGGAGTTCATTATGTGGATACCCAGCTGTAGATTTATCACACTATATGGAACTGTGGTATTGAAGGGAGATATTTTGTATAAGGGTTTTTTGCATCCATAGCCCAGCACTTTTTGCAGGCTTGAAGATTTACATATGGAAGTAATAGACTGGAAGAAATTTACTAGTACAATTAATCAAAAATCAGTCTTGGGAACAATAAAACATATATTTAAAATCCTTGTATAAATGCTGTGTGATAGTCTGCAGCATGGAAAGATAAGAGGCATTGTCAGCATAAAGGAGTATTAGAATATCATATACAAAATAGAGATCCGTGAGAACTTTGTGAATAAAAGTAAATATTTGTATGGAAATCAGATCCATGGGTGGGGGAAACCCTTACATTATCTTCTGCAAGGTGAGAACTCACCCAGTGGGAAGGCTTTAGGCGTGCAAATTGATAGAAGATGATTATGGTTCCCTGAGTGACGGCACCATAAAAAGGCAAACACAATCTTTCAAAGCACTGCAATATTTTTCTAATAGAGAGGAAAATATACTAACATTGTAATTACACAAAATGGTTTTCAGCTGTCTGCTGAAACATCAGCACAGTCTTAGTTACTCATGCTCAATATAAAAACCAACCAAACAAACCCCCACACCTGTTACTGCTGCCAGGCAGGTCAGAAGTGTCCACATGAGGAAAGATTAAGGTAGCTCTCTTAAATCACATATCTAAAGCTCAGATCCCTTGATAAGCATGCCAGAGAGGTAAACAGTATGGAGGGAGAAAAATTGTAGAACAGTTGAATATAGAGAAAGAATATATGGCTATAAAATGACTCTGAATATACAGAGAATTCAGGCAAAGTTCCCTACCTCTGGGTTGGTCAGGCCTGGTGTAGCCCAAAGGAAGAAACATGTCCCTGGGGACTCCTGATGCTCCTAAAGGGATCATCCAGAAAGGATGCCCAGATAGTTTATAGAGTTGCACACTACTCCAACTGTATGTGGACTTTGGAAATATGCTTTGTAACTGAGAACTAAATCCCTGATTTAAAAAAAAAAAATGAAAAATTATAAGCAGTCTACAGAGTAGCCATTACTACTGTACTCTTACTCCTGGGAAAGCAAAGGGATTTTTCATATAATCATGTATAGTCTTATTTATTTCGTGTACTTCTGTAAGTGTGTGCATGAGCAGCTAATATGGACAGTGAGGCTAGAGCCAAATCCCCAGATTGAGGCACTCCTGAGCTGTGGAGTGTTCAAAATCCAAATCAGGGTTTTACAGCTTGAGCCCTTCTCTAATATTTATTCAGATTTATGATAAATGTAGTACTTTAGAGCTAATTCTTGTTCATAATGTATCTGTTGTTCAGTCGTGACTAAAGTGTATAAATATCATGCATTTATCTTTGAGCCTGTAGACATTTAAGCCTCTCTGTTCTTCGGGGCGTTATTTATTTATTTACGCCTTTGCTTGTTTGATAGATGGCAGCAGATAAATGTTTCCTAACTGGAGATGTCTCATTAGTTTTTGCTTTTAGTATCATCTGTCATATGACAGCAAACAACAGGGAATTTCTGCACATTTGTATGACTGTATTGCATTTTCACTTATAGCTGCTGCTGTGCTTTCATAGGTGAGGTGATGCATAAATATAACCTTTTCCTTAAAGACTATCTTCAAAGAAAATGCATTTATACTCTAAGCAGAGCCCCATGGTCCTGTCATTACAGCCCCACTCTTTTCAGGGCAGCAAGCTGCTTGTGTGCTATAGAAGGTGGAGACTGGGAAGCTGGCTCTGCTAAGCCTTGCCTAATGCAAACTGCTTTAGTATGCACATCACATCATGCCGGCTATACTGCAGGGAGCAGGCAGTTATCGCACAAGCGTGCATCCTCAGAGCCAGGATAAACACTCCGCTACTCTCCCTCTAAACTGCTCTTCTGGGAGGGAGAGAAAATAAATAGGGAGCGAGAGAGGCATTTGAAGTAACCTTTCTAAGGAGGAGGCAGCAGCCAATAGAACCTTTCTGTCTTTTTTCCTTTTTTTTTTTTTTTCCCCACTTCTTACTAGAGAAATTCGTGTTACCTCAGCAATTAAGGAGAAGAGCCAGCATCTAGGGTTCCAGGCTGTGAGGGGGAGTAGCAACTTGTACCAGGTAGGAAGCCCTTTCAACATCCTTTTAAATCCATGCAGCTCAGTTACTACTTGCTATGTTGCTATACAGTGTCTGACTTGTGGAGACCTTGTGTCTGCCAGTCACCATTCCCCGAGTGAAAGAAACCTTGGGGAGCTTTAATTGCCAATGACCTTCAGGGTCTTTCTTAGAAAGACACTGGTACTTAGTGCTGTAAAGTAAAGCAATCTATACTTTCATCTGATGGCTTAAAGTGTGCATTTAGCATCAGGATGCAGCTGGGTGAAACTGCAGCTGTTACCCATCTACAAAACCATGTCACAAATGAGTAAAAATTAGCCATTTTATAATAACTGAAGCAGCTGCTCTGCATTTTTAGCAACACGGCTGTATTACTTTCCAAAACTTATTACCATAAATTCTTTTTGTGCTGGAAAGTCAGCAGATATGCTTTGCTGTATTCAAAGTTATTTTGACAGTTATCTACTATATTTTCATAGTTACTTATGCATATTTTATTAAGACTTTTCTAAACTTTCCTGAGGCAGCTGTCTTGTGGCAGGTTAGTATTGCTGCTAACAAATAATTGATGTAATATTGTAGTGAGTGGTTACGATATTCGCTTTACAGGGCTGCCTGCTGCAAGCCTGTGGGAATGCAGGCACCTCCTGAGGTGTCTGAGGGCTGGGGTGGGATGGAGCCTGAGGTCACAAACGCTCATTTCATCTGCCTGGGTACTACAGGGCAGAGGGCAGAGTGAGGAGGAGGTGGAAGCTGGCATTGCGCTTTGTGACCCCGTTGTGCAGTGTTTTCCTCCTGGTACTTTTATTTGTGTTCGCTCACAGGAATTAATGGTTAGGTGACATCTCTTCCACCTGTACTGTGTGTATTGTGACAGGGATGGGACTTAGTAAATTTATTAAAAAACAGGAGCAGCATTTCCATGAGTTCCGAGGTTGAGTCAGTCCAGTGAGGGTCACCGTGGTGTCTGTGAGACTCAGAGTTTCATTGTGTGATCAGTGTAAGTTGTTGTCTTCTGAGTCTGAGGCAAACTTTTGCAATCTTTAACATTTTCTTCTACACATCAGACCAGAATTCTCCAGACAGGGAATTCTTAAGTGTAAATATCTGTAATATTTTTAACGTGTAAGCAGTGGTGTCAGCAAGTATACCATGCCTAAGGATTCTGTTGCTTGCAAAAATACCTGAAAATAATGTTCAAAATAGCCAGAGCTTAGGTACCACTGCTGTAATAAAAAAATAAATACTGATAATAGCACAGCTCTCTCAATACCCACACAACCTTTCCTTGTGTGTAATTGCTCTATGCAGAAATAGCTCCATATATTTTGTTTAAAGGTATCTTGTGACTCTTATCTGTAGGAAAAACTATTGAGGATGTCTAAATCCATAGCCTTTTTTTTCTGATGAGCATAATGAAAAAACAATTCTTAGAAAATGAGAATTGTATCTGATAGCTATAAAAGCTAAGGAGGTACAAAAGAAATAGCTTTGAAAATTACAGCTGTGAAATAGAGGTGAGATCTAGTCAGTGACCAGCACTGGTTAGAGGATCTGGCAGTAGGTGAGAACAGTTTTACCCTCTGTTTCATCTGTTCTGAGAAATTCAGTGCTTCAGAAAATGCACACTTGGAAAGTACCCGTTCAATTAGCAACTAGATGGGAAGGAAACTAGGATGGGAAAGTGATGTCTTGACTCCTTTAATTTCTCTTGATATATGAAATTTGAGATGATGAAAATTATACTCACGCCTTTCAGGTTGTTTTAACAGGTTGATGTAAAACTGAAGTGAATCATTACCTTGAAGAGAAAAAGGAGGTAATAAGTTGAACACATCAATGCATTTCAGTAGAGACTCATAAAATTCAGATTTCAGGAACATTTAAATTTAAAGCAAATTACAGTTGGTGGGTTGGGGATTTATGGGAGTTTTTTTGTTTGTTTTTGTTTGGGATTTTTTTTAAACCTTTACTCCAAATGCTCACCCTAGGGATTTGTAGAATTCACAAATAATCTTAAAAAAATGATTCATTTACTCAGGCCTTAAATTTTGGCTTGAAATGGCTTATTATTTATTAATGCATTGTCACACTTTGTGGATTTCTCTGGGAGAAAGGGATCACAAGGACTGTGCATTTGCATCTATAGATTTCTTAGCTTGGTATTGCTTGCAGGTCACTACCTTCCTATGCCTCAGTTTACTCATAAATACAGGTGTTGGTAGCTGCCTATTTGGGAACATATTGCAGATATGAGTTTTTCTGGATTATCCTCACTCACACTAGTAGTGCTTTATGTAGATTTGCTTTTTTTGACTCTAGTTCACCTTGTAGCTTATAAACTTGGCTTTAATTATTTCTTTGCATTTATTTCCTGTTGTTTGCCCTACTAAAAAACCTGCTGAACAAACGCTGTTTTCTCCATGACTGTAAATCATGTTTTAAACTATAAAACAGATAGCAAAAATCTTTATGCTTCATCCCTGCCCTGGAAGAGATTCCCCTTACTGCAGAGAGCTTAGTGGGGATATGGGATAGCCCCATCTATGGGAGGAACCTGTTACCTTTAATAAGACCTTTCAGAAGCTCAGGAGTCACTGATAGCAAATCTATAATGTCTGTGTATCTAAAAGTGAACTGGATTTACTAACCCAGAAATCTTATGATTTCTCAGCAGAAATGCTGCAATTGGTTCTGTGTAGCTTTTAAAAATATAAAACCAGGCAAATCTGACTATCCAGAGGTATCAAATCTGATTATTCAGAGGTATCAAACTTAGCTGACATTGCATTGTCATATTGCAATGTGTGAGTCTTCCTTTACATTGGTGGCTTTGACCAAATCTCTCTATCAGTTCCCAGAACTGCTCTGTTAAGATGGAAAACTTCGACTCCTAGTGCCTTTGGAAATCACATTATGAAGTTTCAGATTTGTTGCAATGGTCTTATCCTTTGATGTATGAAAGGAAAAGTCCCTCTTTACAGCTAATTGATGTTTCTTGATGCTTTTTGACATTTTATGGTATCAAATAATTGGCCTGACCTGAGAGTCTGATGTTAGTAAAGGGACTATCAAATGCAATGTATGACATTCTATGTGTTGATATAATCGTGTATTACTGGGGGTCCCCAGAGTGGCCATTATCTTTTGATTTGGTTTAGTTAATGTTAATAACTTCCCGGTATTTTTGGAAGCAAAACACTAAACACACAGCCCCAGTAATGTGTGATGACTGCAAATTTATACATGAGGATTTCCAAACAACCTCACAGGTGGCAATTATACTGAGCAGACATGTCAGCACTCAGGCTTGTCTTCCTTCTACTGTGAGCATGAACAAGACTATGAGGCTAAATTTTTCTTTTTCTCCTGTCAAGATATTCGGTAACATTTTTCCAAATGAATAGTTGGAGACAATCAGGGACTTTTTTACTTTACTTTCGACGTATGCAAGGGATTAGAATTAATGGTTGGACTCAGGGGATCAGGATTAATGGTAAGGCTGACTACACTAACTAACCATTGGACTTCACTGCCAACTTTAAGAAAATTGTAAGTTACTGAACAGCACACAACTTTTAAGATTTATTTAAGCAATAATCCCCAAGAAGCCAATCATTACTAGCAATTAACTGTTGGTTTGTGGGTTGTTGGGCCATTAATGTTCTAACAACCTGACTGTTAACTACAGTAACAACAAATTCTGACGTATGTATTTGCTCTGACTGCGGGTTTTGTGTTATATAACTTTTTTATCTGCCCTAGACTTTTTTAACAGCTCAGGACTCATTAAATAATTTATTCTCTGCTAGTGCCTTTTGATGCTATGTGGAAAGGCTGTGATGTTGGAGCTGTATTTGCCATATCTGTAAGGCTACACTTCAGGCAGAATGTGAAAAATTTGTTATTTTTTGCCTGAAACTTTATTGCTGCTTTTTAAAAGAGTTTTAATGCAATAGTTATATTTAAATAGTAATTTAAAACAAAATACATATCTGATTTCCTAAAACTATTTTTTTCCTAGATGGCATTATACCAGACCTGATCTGAGTCAATCAGTCCTAGCAGCACAGCAGTGTTTAGCACAAGGAAGTTCTGATAAAGGTCATTTGTAGAATAAGCAGAACTGGAAAAAAATAGCTTGTCATGTTTTTGCATACTCAATATCCTCAGCCTCATTTAGTGTTTAAAATAGAAAGCAAAACTGAATGGTGAGAGACACAGAAAATAAAGTGGAAGCTGAAAAAATGCTATTTTAGTAAGTTTGTTTAAAGTTCTGGTTTTATTTAATGTTGTCTTCTATTTCATTGTTTTACTTTTCAGAGGTCAGAAAAATACAAGGAAAGAAGCAGGCTAGATATAAAATCATATCTTTTATAAAGTAGGACAGCTGTTTTATCTCTGTGGGCTTTGCTTGCTTGATCCAGGAATCACCAATAGCTTATGGTGCAAGTGTGCATGTGCTGACTTTTCCTTAATGGAATTGAGGTGGGCAGCTCTACTAAGCCTGATTAGAACCATCACAAAATCTGCCATGCTACAATGAAATGTAGAGAGATGGATTTAGGTCAGTATTTAATGAGCCCCACATACAACACTGGCAGGGGAAAAAGAAAGAAGAAAACCTCTTAAAAGTTAAATATGTAATCTGAGTAACTTAGAATAAAAAAACAACCCAGACACTGGCTTACATGATTCCTCAGTCTGAATCTTACCTACGACAGAAAATGATGCTATTTTTACAATCCAAAAGGAAATATTACACAAGGATCTGTACCAAGCAGCCCTCAGCAGGTTTGGCAGAGACACTGAGCAGTGTGGTGTGGTCGGTGCTGGGGGGAAGGGATGGACCCAGAGGGACCTGGGCAGGATGGGAAGGGGGCTCTGTGCAAGCCTCAGCAGCCAGGCCACGTGTGGGCTCCTGCACAGGGGCTGAGACAAGCCCAAGCACAGCCTGGGTGGAGAAAGGATTGAGAGCAGCCCTGAGCAGAATGACTTGGGGCTGTAGGGGATGAGCAGCTCAGTGTGACACAGCAATGCGTGCTCACAGCCCAGAAAGCCAAACGTGCCCTGGGCTGCATCCAAAGAATGTTGAGGAGGGGATTGCCCCTCTCCACTCTACTCTGCTGAGATCCTGCCTGGAGCACTGTGTCCACTCCAGGGCCACAGCCTGAGAAGGACGTGGACCTGCTGCACTGGGTCCACAGCAAGCTGCAAAGATGCTCAGGGCCTGGAGCAGCTCTCCTCTGAACACAGGGTGGGAAAGTTGGGCTTGTTCAGCCTAAAGAAAAGAAGGGTCCAGGGATATCTCATGGCAGCCTTCCAGTGCCTAAAGGGGATACGAGAGAGCTGGAGAAGGACTTGTTATACAGGCATGGAGCGATAGGAGAAGGTGCAATGGCTTTAAAATGATAGGGCAGATTCAGATGAGATGCCAGGAAGAAATTCTTCCCTGTGAGTGTGATGAGACACTGGGACAGCTTGCCCAGAGTAGTTGTGAATGCCCCATCCATGGAAGTGCTAAAGGCCAGGTTGGATGGGGCTCTGAGCAACCTGGTCTACTGGAAGGAGTCCCTGCTCATGGCAGGGGGGGTTGGAACCAGATGATCTCCAAAGTCCCTTCCAATCCAAGCCATTCTATGATTCTGTGAAAAATTAATCACTCTTTTTACAGTTCAAAAGCTCTTGTTTTTATATTTATTATAAGCAACCAGGCAGTGTCAGGATTGACGGTTGGTAAAATTTGTCAGGATTAAGGTTACTTATTGTAGAGCTGCAAGGGAGGCAGAAAGATGGGAGTGCAATTTTTATTATATTATGGTGCATTAGTTTGGTACAATAAATGCATCTCTGAAGTACATCTTTGGATAAAGCGACTTATTGTGGAAAGTATGGGAGGTGGAGAGAAGGAGGATCTCTATGTTCAGCACCCTACCTAGCACAATGTGCAGCAATTTGAAGGTACCTGTAAAGAAGCAGAAGAAAGCAACACAAATTCTGAGAAAGAAATTACTTTTGTGAAGTGGCCATGCTGTTGGGTGTCGTTTCCTTCTGTGCTTTTTTCTTTTCACTTCAGTGTCAATCAGACTGGTACAAATCTCTTGGAGAAGACAGACATCATTCAAGAGAAGGAATAAAGGTAAAACAGTTGTTCTTGCAGACAACTTGTTTATTTTGTGAAGTCCTTTCTTAAAATGACAGGTATTTAATTGAAATAGGTTTTCCTGGTATAAAATATATCCATCAAGCTGCTGACATGAGTTCTTTGTTGAACGTGAGGCATACCCCAGTGTTCCAGACTGGCTGTACCTTTATTTACATTTGCCAACAAAACACCTGCCAGATTTAACAGCAAATCACCACACAATATAATGGATCTTTAAGTCAGCAGACATGAATGACAGGCTTCTGTGTTTTCTACTTCCAGGATGAAAGAATGCTTGTGTAGGATAATAAAACACAAACATGGTTTGTATATTTTGCAAAAATAAAACTAATTTTGCCTTATTAATACTTTATCTGTAGACCTAGAAATCAGAGAGAACAAACACTATACAGCATATAGATGTAAGGAAATTAGAACCCCCTTTCAAATTAATTGTGGCCTTTATGTACTCAAATATTTGAAATTAATTGTTCTTTGGTATATTAACATCAGTCTATCACCTAACATCAACATTTTTTTGTAAAGGAGCATAATTCAGGCAGAATGACAGATGAATTACATGTTGCACTGACATTGCACCCAAACAGTTCACTGTGATTTTACTGCAACAGAAACCAAAGGTCAGCTGCTTGGAGCTGAATTATCAGCTGTCCTGGGGTTCCAGCCCAGCATTCACCACTGAGTCTCTACAGCCAGACACAAGAACAGCTACACTTGAGCCTTTCTCTCTTAACCAGGAAAATTGTCCCCATTTTCAGTTGAGTTTCCTAAGAAGGTAGCCTAAACGTGAGAGATCCCTAACTCAGAGGTCCATGTTCACACCCTGTCCCCAGACACAGTGTGCCAGAGCTGCATTCCTTTCCTGGCATGGGCTGCAGTGCCAAACACCCAGGGCCTCCTGGTAGCTGGAGCATTTGTCTGGATTCATAAGACACTGAGCTTTTTAGGGTGTTATTTAAAAAGTATTTATTTGTAGTCTTCTCTTCAAATGGCCTATGAAATACACTTCGTGTTTTGAATCTGTAGACTTAAGGAAGGGTCTGCCATTTTTTAAAGAAAATTTGTAGACTTAAAGAAGGGTCTGCCAGTCTGCCACTGGTCTCTGTACAAGTACTGTACAGAGACCAGTGTGAGGTGAGAGGTGAAGAATAAATCACAGCAATGGGAGAATGTCATCTTTACATGCTGTGTAAATATGACACACGCTGTGTCCTTACATAACACAATCTTTCTTAATATCCATTTGGTATGATGCTGAAATTTCCTGATTCATACAAAAGGAATTTGGATATCTGAACCAAGGATAACACCACAGGAGATCTTCCCATGCTGTTTTGCAAATAAGCCTGTGTTCTCTCTTATCTTTAGATGCTTATTCACAATTCTGCTCCACATGGCAATTTGCTTCCAAGCAATGTTAGTCCACACATGGACAATGGCTAGTCACAGGGTTAGTGACAAAACCTGTTTTCCTCAGGACACTTGTTTATGTATGAGGAGGTAAAGAACAGTCCCTGTCACTTATGCCTGTGTTTCATTCTTTTTCTCCTTCAGTTTTTTTCTTCATTTGCTCATGTTTAAAACCAAGGGAATGAGCTGACAGGAATCAGCTTGAGTAGCCCAAGACATTAAGAATTTTTTACTGCCATGACTGCTGGCAGTTTTGAAGAGAATTACAATAAGACGTGGACTCTGAGAGTTTGTTTCTCTTCCTGTACTAAATTTGAATAATCTTTTTCTCTGTGTGACTTTCCTCTCTGAAATTTTATGAGACAATATGACAGGGAGCTGTAATGCTTAATTATTAAAAATCTAAATATATAGTATTCTGCAGAGAGGTAAAAATGAGCTTTTGTAGGTCTCATAAAATAGTTTGAAGGCAATTCTTCCAATTATGTAATGACAAATGTAACAAAGACAGAGGAAAAAATTAAAAATTATAAAAAACTCTGTGCTTAATTTTAAGACTATTTTGATTTTTAGAAACTGTGCTCTCATTACAGTCTTTGGAATGAATGTGTTTAGAGTTTGATGTGACACTGGAAGGGTTTTGCTTATTAGACTCAGGTGAGTGCTCCAGGAGGCTCTTGGAAAACCTCCAATTTTCCCACTTCACTATCAATTAATTACACTCTTGAAGTTCATGAAGTTTGCCTAATTATTTTGGAATGTTTTGGAGCTGCATTTACATTTTGAGCAGTGGCACAGCATATGAGGATAGAGTCCAGCAAACACCATGTGTTGAGAAACTGACATTGTTAAATGTTCTGTAGCATTTAAGAAAGGAGGTGTTAAGCATTGGTGCCAAGGTCTGCATGGGCTACTCCTGTATCTTGGCAAGTGTGATCCCTGCAGGTTACAGAGCAGTGTAGATGTGTCTCTGGCCTCACACGTGGTCAGAAGGCAGACTGCAGGTGACACCCAAGTAAAATGTTGTGTGTTTCTAGAGGCAGAAGGAACAGGAAGAAAGGACAAGGTGCTGGATTTTTGCTCTGCAGCACATTAGAATACCTTTTCCCACGTGCAGTATTTAGTGTAACAGCAGGATGACTGTTTCACTAATATTTTCCTGCAGGATAGAAATGGACTTCTGAATGTCAAGAATTGTTTTGCTGTTTAAATAAATAAACCCAAGAGCAAAACTGACATGCAGTTTCTGTGCTTCAATTACGGAGTAAAAGGATCCTTCTTCACTCTTCATTCTTTCTTTGACTATTGCTGGTGGTGTGGCTAATGTTTCTGAAGTCCTGATGTGTATCAACTGCATTGTTTTCTAAGTATTTCTAAACTGTCTGGTAAAATGCTATGAAAACAGTTATTTTCAAGATAGGTCATCATTCAAACCTTTGAGATGGAAACCCCAAAAGCAGGAGGAAAAAACTCTAAAAAATAGATTTCTTTGTAGCACAGGTAGACTGATCATCAGAGATAGGCCAAGAACTTCATTTTCTTGGGGCTAGCACAGGTTTGTTCATCACTCAAGTTTATAGTTCAATTTTCCAGTGTCCTGGACTAAGCATACACGTGTTTTTCTCTGAAATTGAGGAAGTTTCCAGTGCCACAAATTGATAATGGTTAAACTCGCCTTTAGAGACATATGGTTTTCCTTGTGGTAACTTTTTCATGATAAATGAAGTAGGTGCTCCATAGCCAGTAAATATGTTGAGTCACATGGGACATCTCCAGGTACAGGTACTGTTTAGTGTAGAGATGTCACAACTGCAGTGCTGTGAAGTTTTAAATACAATGAATTTGCTTTACAGCATGTGCTTTATGGGGATAGTCAGAAATGTGAAAGATGCATAAAACAACTGATACTGCAGATAAGTAGAGTGCCTGGATGTCTCTGAATATTCTGGTTGTTTTTCAGAGAGAAAGACCAAAATATTCTGGAATTTTGCTTCAAGTACTTCAAAGTCATTGCAGTGACAATATCCATCACTGTAATCTGCTAGGGACATACTGAGGTTATGTCAGGTAGTTGGGCTCCAAGTCAGTCCCTCAATAAATGCTCCTGGTATATCTTGTTTTAAAAACTTAGTAATTCCATCGAAAAAAGAAATTGGTACATGCAATTTTCTGAAGCCCAAAATGTTTGTGGGTCCTGTCACAGAGGGAGTTCAGAATTCCATACTGGAAGAGTAAAATGACCTTGAGGATTACAGTAATACTATCTGAATGAAATTCAATAGGACAAAGTGCAAGATCATGCACAAAAACAATACAATTCTGTTATAAGCTAGGAGCTTGTTAATTGGAAATGACAGAGGAGAAAGTCACAGAATGACTGCAAGTCATCAGTGCAAAACATCAATGAATAGGGCAAATACAATCTTATACTGTGCTGGATGAGATATTGGTGTTAGCAAAGGAAATAACAAACACCTGAACTAGGTCCTGCAGAAAAAATAATGTGGGATATTTGCAATAATTTTCTTTTCCTGATTTTAATTAAGGGGAATTCAAGCTGGAACTGGTGCAAAGAAATGCACCAGTTGAAATGCAAGTAGGATGTTCAGGAGAATGGGGGCTCTTATAACAAGAGTCTGAGAGACTGTTGTGCTTAGTCCAACTGGACAAATTTATCAGAAGTTGAGCAATAAATTAAGAAGAAAAATATATAAATATATTTAGGTTGGAAATAAGTGTGTCCAGCTCTCAGAGGTGTGATACTTTGGACCCAATTTTAATGGTGATCAAAACCTCCCAGAAACTACCACCCTTTGAGCTAAGATCCTTTTGTCTTAAAGGGGAAAATCTAGCCTTCCTGCTAGTGACTGAAGGGAGCAAGGGAGCAATCATTTCTAGTGCTTCTAAGCATTTATAAGGAAAAGCCAATATTGAAATCAGTTCTATAATTCAGGTACTGCTGGGTTCATGTGTGGTTCAACTTCTGCTTATTTGGATTGTAATGGAGATGGAAGAAATCAGCCTAAGTCATAAACTGCCAGAATGGTGTTGTCAGACTGGGAAGAGCCACAGTGTTAGAATGGCATTGATAATGCAGATTATGCTCACTGACATATTCTCTTTCTGTCCTCTCTGTAAGGACACATCCTGCAAATACCTTCCTGGATATTTGCTCTGCTGAAATATTGCATTCCAATCTACTTTTAATCTCATTTTTCTAAATCCCAGTGGCTTAGATCCAGCTGGACCCCAAGCTGATAACAAATAGAGCAAAGAAAGGCTTGAACTCCTGTCATGCAAACAGTTTTTTCTTGAGAATTTGCCTTAATAGAATTAATGAACTCCCATAAATTTACCATCTCTGCCATCCAGCTGATCAGAAATTCTAGCTTTGCAGGTGTTAGGTGTTTTGTGGGGTTTTTTTCTTTTTTTTTTTCCCTCATAATGAGCTGACACATATTTTTTGCTGTTCTTGGCATTAGCCACTTCCTCCTTGCTGAGCTGAACTGGGATTTTGAAAAACAACATCTCTGGTGTGGGAAATCAGTGGGCATGAAACAGGAGGAACTGCTTTCCTTGCAGTCCATTCAGTATGGCCACAGAGAGCTATTTTGGAGAAAAGGGAAAGAGTGAAAAATGTGTGTGACAAACACAACAGAGACTAGGATGAAGAGAAAAACCATGAAGCTAGAAAGGTTGACAATGAAAAACAGGGAAGAGGGGCAGAAACATTAATCAAAGAAAGACCAACATAAGCATGGCAAATTACCCCTTTTAACTATTTATTTAGGCTTAAAAGAATTGCCACAATCAAATCACATCAATTTCAATTTGTACTGCAAAGTTTGTAGTAGAGCTAAATTTTGTATAGCTGAAAGTGTCTGTCAGCCTGCTCCTGAGATGTGTCCAGTGCTACTGATGCACTGAAGGAGGCTCGAAATCGTCCACTCATGTTTAAGGCTATCTTCAAACCCGGCCTGAAGATCCTGCAGCACAAAGCCTGGTCTGCACTGGCTGTTTTGTCACCCCAGAGGTGTGATCTTTTTGTAGCCACTTCCAGTTTTTTCATGATGGCTTCACATCCAAGGAAAATCTAGGCTGGGAGTAGTCATCTCTCCAGGATAGGCTCCTAGGATAAAAGAACCCTTCCATAGCTGACACGCTTTCTTACAGCAGTGTTGTGCCACGGGAGAAACAAAAGGTGCCCAGGAGTGCTGCCAGGACAGTGAGCCCTGAAGGACAAACTCCTGACTCCACTGAGCTCTTGTGTCATGCTATAACATTATCCTGTTCCTTCACAAGTTTTCATATTGGGATTGACATCCCTGCAAGCTCAGCCACCTTGGGAGAACCCAATTCTTTTGCCTGTAGAATACTTACTGTATCTGATCGCCCTGTGTGCATACTTACAGGCTATAGCAGTAGAAATTCTACAGTGAAATCAGTTGAGAAATTCTACAATGCCGGAGGGTACTGGAGCAGCTCTGAGAGCAGATAATAAGTGAAGTTCCTCCAACGCTGTCAAATGGTAATTGTGGGCTCAAATTGCAGCTTTATTGTCATGAAGTAGAATTGCTGGGAGGGAATTCTTAAAACCCCCATGCCCATGTACAGAATCTTTTTTTCTTCCCCCTAACTTGAATTTTCGTTGGCTTATATCTTCTTCACCTTCACTATTAACACTTGTTTATCTTTTGATTTTGTTGCTGAACTAGTGGTTGTACGGGGAGCACTTAGGCAGGCAATGATGAGAAGCAAAGATGTTTTCTTTTAGACTGTGTTTGAAGGTGATGATGAAGTAACTTTTAACAAGAAATAGTCTTATTCCAAAATAATGCTCCATTTTTCTCCTTTAAAATTTGTTCTTATGTTGACTGTATATGTTCTTTTCAAAACGGAAGTCAGAGAAATATTTTTCTTTGCATACTTTCTAAGCTACTCAGTTCCTTTGATGATTAGACAGTTCCTGCAACTAATTTATTGTCCTCAGAAGGTGAAATAATACATCTCTGCCACAGAATCAAAGACTGATACAGAACCAAAACCAACCCCTACAGCCCTAAGTGTGCTCTCAGAATACAGGTATTACCAGGATAGGCTTGATTTTGTTGGCCATTTTAATACCTAAGAAGTGTTAGCAAGTAAGAGACGTCTTGAGTTTTGGGAGAAATATTAAAATAAGGTACTAATTTAAAACTGCAAATTCAAGTATTCTTCCTTGAAGCTTGAAAATTCAACTTTTTTTTATAGCATAATGTAGAGAATGACTGCATGATGTAGAAAAATGAAGCACTGTGATGGATTGATTAGGAGATATGTACTTCTAGCACATTTGCTATCAGAAAAATGCATGATTACATGAAGAGTGAAGGAATATAAATGACTCTTCATATCCGTCACCTCTTCTCACACCATTCAAAAATCTCTGCCTATACTTCATAAAGAGTTTCAGTTCTTGAATCACACAGCTGACAAACTTTCACATAAATTTATCTCAAGGAGTATTGCTTGAATTGATTGAGGATAAGTTGTCTTACTTCAGAGAGACACGGGTCTTAACCTGTGCTTTTTGAAGTAATTATTTTAGCTGCAGGTGTGAAGAATACAATAGTTGTGTTAAAATGTGACAGTTTTATAAGCCACAGTTATTGTGAACATGGGAAAAAATTTAAGTCCAAAGACACGGTTTGGAAGTATTGTTGAGAGCACTGCAGAATATAAAGATGTGCCGGTCTCACTTTGCATTGCCTTCAGTCTTTCTGGAGCTAGAATAGGCTCCTGTTGGGAGACATTGGTCACAGTCACAGATTAACTACTGGAAAACATCTGTGTTGGGTTCACACCAGACTCCAGGAGCTGCTGGTGCTGAACAGACTGCTACAGAACTGCAGGCAAAGAGATAAAGCAAGTGATTACTCCAACTGCAGCCAAGTGCCAATATACCTTATAATTACTTTGAATCTTTTCAGACACATTAAAAATACATTCAGTAGAGCCAGCTTCTTGCATTTTTTGTTAAGGTACACGAACTTGCCGATGAGAACACAATGCAGAATAGAGATGAATGCAGAAAAGGCGAGAACAAACATCTTGACAGCAGCCAGGTGTTACTTGGGCTTTTCAAAGAGAACTTTCCTTGACCCTCTTAGAGCACGTGGCTTATTCCTGAAAGTGTCAAACACTTTGTTATCTCTGTTCAGCAGCACAGTACATCAGGCCATTTATTCATAACTTGGAGTGCTGCTCTTATTATAGAATCATAAAATATTCTGAGTTGGAAGGAATCCACAAGGACCATTGAGTCCAACTCCTGGCCCTGCACCAGACAAAGCCAAAAATCCCACCATGTGATTCTTATTGCTGTACTGCAGTTGAGTGCTTGCAGGGCTGTGACAATAGCAGGCTGTAGTCCCAAAGTTTAATGTTATCTATGGCAGTTTCTTTCATGCTCTCATGAAAACCAAGGTCTGGCGCTGCCCTGAAGAGGGAAAGAGGGCAATTCCTGCTGCAGAAACTGCTATTGCATCCTGAACCCCACTGTTTACTCCTCTCCTCTGTCACAGTTAGTGCTCTTACTACAGTAGCGATTGTGGCATCTGCTCCTGCCACACTGACTCACCTTGGAGAGAAAATGAATCAGAATAGCACGTTGGTAGTGGCAGGGAGGAGAGCAGCAATTCTCAGCTTTATTTCTCTTTGTTTCTCATTGAGCCTTTTTTTTTTTTTCATTTCTTAACTCTAGTAAGCATTCTCCATATGTGTTTAATATTTTCACATATGTTTCTGTGTATATTTAATTGTCTACAGTAGACTCTTCCCATCTTGTCTTCCGGCTTCTTGTGTCAACTGTCTGTTTAGATTTTAAGCTATTTGAAAAGAGCCATTTCTTTGTGTATTTCCATGCAGTAAGATGCAACCCTGCAGTTAATTGGAGGCTCTGAATAATCTTGCTATATAAAAAGTATAATTACTGATAGTACTCAGATTTTGGTAGTTTTTTAAATGTCAATGTCTATGCAGGAAAAAATGACAGGTTCTTATCAATAACCACTTTTCTTAATGTGCCTGTGTAGATTCCTACAACTCACAGAGACAAAATCTACCAGTAGACAGCAGAGTAACTGTAGTATCTCTGTTGGCATTTTAACAAGCCTATTTTTGTGCTAGCTGTAAAACCTCATGGTTTGTGTTATTGGAAAGATTTTAAGGCTATTCTGTATAGAGAACTCAAGCTTTATGAAGGTAAAAAGATAGAAAATAGGAATACTTCCTTTATGAAGCATACTCTGCAAAGGCTTTTGATATATGAAGGCTTACCCAGAATACTGTGTAAGTGATTTGCTGGTAAAGGCTGTGTCTGTGTACCAATATTCTGTTCTTTTAGAATACTCAGTTTAGCTTCAGGAATTCTTCATTACTGTTTGATTTTTATCTTAGTGATTTGCAATTTTATTTCTAGTGTCAAGTGTTGGTACAATTAGTTTTAGTTTTTGGTTCATGATTATGATTTTGTCAGTAAGTAAACAATATAAAGTATGCCTTAATCTTCTAGGCTTATATTGCCACCATTTACTGTTTGGTTGTTTTTTGTTTGTTGTTTTTTGTGGTTTTTTTTTTTTTGTTTGTTTGTTTTTGTTTTTTGTTTTTTTTTTTTTAATTGAAAATCAAAGTGCACTTTTTTGTTTAGTATTTGCTGTGGTTTTTATGTCCTTTTTGTTAAAGTCTAGGTCTTTAGTGGTTGGACTTCTAGCATTTGTAATTATGGTCAGAATGGCAATAACACAAACACCATGTGAAATGCCAAGTTTTCTTAGTAAGTTTGTACTTCATAGAAGTTGTTCTTTCTACAGTTAGCACGTGCTATCTTGAAAATACGTTAGTGTTAGAGACCTTTCAGAGACAAGATTATGTACTTTCCCTGAGAATTGCTGCTATGAGGTGTTTAAGATAAATGTGAATCTGTCTTCCTGTCCTTTTTCATGACAGCAGCAATAGGAAAGCGCCAATCAGTTGGTTAATGAATCCGTGTGATAACTTCATGACTCTTCATTTTCTTCCACTCTGCTTTTGGCAGTTGTAAAGATGTTAATCTCTCCACATTTGCACGGGAGAGGTCTGCATTTGAGAGAGGTCTTTACATGCTCTACCTAGAAAAGACCAGTGTGTCAAAAGGCACCACTGTCGATCTCATCTGCGTTTCATTAATTCCACTCCCCTTGTCTTTCCCAGGCAGCTGTCACCCCTACCTTTCAGAATCTACCACTCAAATGACATTTTGGGTGTGATAACATCTCCATCATGCCTGTCTCTGCTGAACTCTTTGTGCATCCTCTGTGCTGGTCACACTTCAAAGCCACATTCTCTATTTGTTCTCCTGCACAGTTTTCACTGTTGTCTGTGTGAGGTGTTGGAAGATGAGTCCCTGAGGATAAACCCCTGAGCTTGGGCAACATAAATACCCTAGCTTCTAATTCTCTAGTCTTGACTGTATTTTGTTTCCACTTCCGCCTTTATTTTGTTTACAGTTTCAGTTTTGTTTCAGTTCACTTGAAGGTTGCAATGATATGACACAAAACACTCTTCAGCTGTACTTCAGGATTAAAATGTAGCCTAATTTGCTGAAAAAGCTTTTGTCTTGTCCATTTTTGGCACCAGGTTTTCTTCACTTTTTGGCAAGACTTCTTGTGGGCAGAAATATTGCATTGCTTAGGAAATGCTGTTAATGGTTTGGTTTAAATAAGGACATTTTCACTATCTTGAAATTAAATACATGAAAATAATCCTCATTTTTTTGTCTCCTTAAAAATAAATAGTTTGGGATATCTCTATATATAAACTGAATAGTGTTTAATGGTATTGGAGTGGACATGAGTACTGAAGTTGGCAAACCACCCTTTCATAGCTGATTTTGTTTGAGGTTTTTAAAATTTTTTTATTGCATTCGTGATTGTTATGCTCCTTCATTTTCATAATTGGTCTATTATTGCAATGAGTCACACCCACCCATAGTGCATAGATGTGATGAATGTTTGCTCTATAGAGAAAATAAAGTAGAAATTAAAATTTCTAAGGATCTTGCTGATATTTTCTCCTTTTTTTTGCATATGTAAATTATCATACTTTTTAATTTTTGAACTCATTTGAACAAAAAGCATGGGTAATATTTTAAGCCTATTATGCTTTCTACATAAAACCAGAGCAAAACTAATTATTCTTTTCCTGTGTGATATTGCCATCAATCTTATGAGGAGAAACAATTTCTGCACTATCAGGATTTTTTTTTTTTTTTTTTGCTAGGCCATTGCTTAAATGCAAAGTGTGTCACTTTATTATATCACAGTGCATATTTCAATGATCCGGGTGGCACGGTTATAGCACTGTTGATCTTACTGTAGTGCTGTGAAATGAATAAGTGAGGGCTGACAACTGGCAGGGAAATCGATCCAGGCTCTGCTAAGGTGGAGCTCATTATTGTGGGATACAACAGGCCAGCACTGGCTGGCAGGAGCAGGAGACTCTCAAATGCTGCCAAGGTCAAATCCAGCACAGTAACAAGGGTTTGAGTGAGAAACCCTGCACGGTGCAGTCACACTGGTGTAGGCAGATCACTTCCAATTTCTTTGGAGCCAAAGCTTGCAGGATGTAGCTGTGGGGTGCACCTGCAGAGCCAGTCTCCTGCCAGTGCCCAGCGGGCTCCAGAGGATGGCTGGGGAGGGGTGATGTGCTCAGCACGGTGACAGCTTTCCCTCTCCTCCCTTCTTTTGGAGGCTGAGATTCTTGACCTTTTCCCAGTTCAGCTCCCTGCGCAAAGTGGTTGATCTCAAATTTGTGTGAGTGGAGGGCCCTTTGGTTGCCCCTCTGCTCAGAAAACAGCCAAAGAGGCTGGACGTGTCCTGACTCCTGTGCCCACAGAGACTGGATGTGTCCTGGCTCCTGTGGCCAGAGAAGCTGGACATGTCCTGACTCCCGTGGCACTGTGAGGCTGGACATGTCCTGACTCCTGTCGCCAGAGAGGCTGGATGTGTCCTGACTCCTGTGGCACTGTGAAGCTGGATGTGTCCTGACTCCTGTGGCACTCTGAGGCTGGATGTGTCCTGACTCCTGTGGCAGAGCAAGGCTGGCCAGGGTTAACAGCTGAAGAACGAGGTCTGCGCCCAAAAAAGAGTGAGAGAGTTGTGTGGAAACCTTGGAGTATTAAATAAATGCAGCAGCCCATTGGGCTGGGCCTTGGTATGAGGTTCTCACACACTGGGACTGTCACTGTCCTGTTTACTGTGGTCAAGCACAGAAGGTCTTGTTTGAAATGCGTAAAAATATACTAAGTGGCTTGATGAAATGTTAAATGATTCACTAATGGTTTAAAAGGACTTTGGAAGTACCCTAAAGAGGCACTACATTTAAAATAGGATAATTTTAGAGTAACATTTAATGGGCTTGGAGAAATAAAGAGTAATTTTAGTTGATGTATTGTAATTTTCATAGTTTGGACAATAAACAGAGCACTGACTACAACAGCAGTAAAAGCCTAGAATAGTTAAAATTATGTCAGGTTCATCTTCTGCCAGCAAATGCTGTAGCCCAATCTACAAAACCAAAGTACTATGTCAAATAATAAATAAAATAGAACAAAACAGCTTACAATCACAAGGCGATTATGTTCTTAATGCCTTAAGAATGGATAAATGTACTATTTTCTGCACTTGTACTCCTTGACACATGAATGAAAATGCATATAAAGCAGTCCATGCATTAAAATTTCATATTAATTCACAATATAAATACTAAATTCAAATGCAATATCACCTAAATTTAATCCATTCTTTGTAAACTCTGTAATACAAGCACACAACACAGATACTGCAATGCAGCTTCTGACAGTTGCTTTTACAACTTTCTATTATCTATGAATTATTTGCAAGATGATTGAAGCATGATTGAATTGGGAAGCTATTTCTATTTTGTATAGGTCAGTGTTTCTGAAATACTTATCTTGGAGCAAAATGTTAAGAATACCATGAAACATATCTTGTTGCTTCCAGTTAAATGCTTGAGATACATGGATCACCAAATTGTTTTTGCTTTACAGTACTGCTCAGCTCTGCAGTCAAGGGATTACTTTCTTTAGGCACTAGGGAGCAACAGTTCTTCACTTTTCTGTTATCCATATTTTCTGTTCTTTCTGACTTCTCTAAGCAGCAGTTATCAACACATGGAACCAATCCTGGGGTTTTCCACATCTGTTGCTTTGTTTAAGGCAAATGTCCCAGACATACCACCCAATTTTTTTTTTGTTGTTTTTATTTCAGGATCATCATAGTTTAAAAAGGGGGGAAAAAAAAATCTTTCCTCAGAATGGCAAAAGGCAAAGCTACCAAATGGTGCAAATAAAGGCTGTATTTTTCAGCCAGGTATTTAATGTGTTTTACTCCTGACAACACTGCAAAGCTCTGGTAGATGCTGTTAAAGACCAGTGTATTTCCTTTCAGCCCTCTGTACCAACAGCCTCAAGCTGTTGAGCTGACACCTGCCCAGGGTATGTATGCATGCACAATGAATGTACAATTCTGATTATAGTGATGTGGTGGAAAAATGACAAGTGTCAAGCAATAATCTCAATTTTTTTTTTTTTTTTGCAATGAAACTAGGATTAATGTACCTCTGTTCTTCTAAATTGACTTGAAAGTTGACTGAAGTGTAGTAATGAATAAGGAATATTGCCAGTTTTGATTCCTGTAGTGTACGTGATGAGCTGAGTATGTAATACTCATAAGCTTAGTATGTAAAGTTTTTTTCAGCTTTTCCTGGTAATGTCTCAGAACTTTAGAAGCACCCCAGAATGCCTCTTTCAAATAGGCTGGATTTCGGAATTCACCTAAGGCATCTGACTCAAGGCTGCTCTGAGTCCTTGCATTTTCCCAGGTGTCCTCTCTGCTTTTGTCCTTTTCTCTTCTGCCCATGCTGCTGGCCCATCAGCTCTGAGATGATTTAGGTAATCTTCTCTTGAGAATTCCAGCCACTGAATGAAACAATTGCCAATGCTGCCTAGTTTATCTTATGAGCACAAATTTCACTGCACACTTAGTGGCCCTGTGAGCATTAAATAATATGCAGTCAAGCAGCTTGTCAGGCCATATCATTACTGTATTTGTAGCATGCTCTGCAAAGCGAGCACTGTGCTGTCACTGAGCTGCTCAAGGAAACAGTTAATAGGGTCATTGCCTCATTTATCTGGAAGGAATAGTAAAATTGATGGGTAGGGCATTGACCTACTATAGAGGTTAAAAAATAAGTTGAAATATCTGTTCATTTAAGGTGTGCTATACCACTAGGTAATCCAGAGCAATGGATAACTGATTTGTAATTATACTGAAGTATTTCACTAGAAGGACTATATTCCTTTAAACTATTTTCCTGTTATCTGTGTGATACACATCTTGACAAAATATTCACTCTAGAGGACTGTGTGGACAACTTGACATATTTCCTTCAAACTCTCGCTACTTTTGGTACATTTATGCTGGCAGTATACAATTTGGTTTCTAGATTTTCATGCCAAATAGCAGATCTCTTTGATTCAAGGCTGTCAGAAGCACACATTAGAAACTGCTTTGAGTTGTTGTATTTGGAAGTGTGAGATGACAGCGTGCTGGTTATTTTTAAGCATTAATCAGTTTATACATAGTGGAAGTGATTAGGAATACTTCTGCTTTTTCTTGTCTCCTTGCTTACGCATCCCTTTCTTCTTCCAAAGTTTTGTCAGTGGTTGTCACTCAATCAGATTTTCTGTGCTTTCACTTTGTCATTCTTGTTATTCAGTGCCATAACCTCCAACTTGTAGATATTATTCTCAGGCATTTTTCTTAGCTTCTTTCCAGAATTGCAGATGGAAAGATAGTTGCATGGAAAATTGGCTTACACTAGGTATTTGCCAACTATAATTGCACACATGAATTTAGAGTCTTGACTATACATATAACTGCAGAGAAATTGCAGATGAAGTGGTTATACTTCAGTTTGACTCTTAATCCAGTACATTTTACACTTTCTATTTTCATTTAATAAGGAATAAACTTATTTATATGCCTACACAGTTGTCTACTCAAACTTGCTGGTATTGCCACACTTGAAAGCCTAAATCTAATTTGATTATATTAGCGATAAAGATTTTTGAGAATGTCTATTTCAAAATGCATTCATGTTTTTAGAAAGTAGTAAGAAATAAGTAGGACTGATATTTTAAAATGAAAGACCTATTTATCTTTTGAGTCAGAAATACAATGAATTAAACCGAACTAATGTGATAGGTACCCATGGCTGTTGAAATTAGATGTAGCTCTTTAGAACTGTCCCAGAGACCTAAAACCATCTTTATAGGTTAACTGTGTGTCATAATTTATGAATTCCCAATCAGTTAGACTCCAAGTCTTCCCGAGAGTCAATTTAAGCATGCAGTCATTTGGTTTACTGAAGTTAATGGCCCATAGTGGAGGTCCCAGTTTAGCACGTCATAATCTCCTTGTGGTCTGTGTTCCCATTTCTCCCATGTGATGTTTTTAGGGTTTTTGGTTTTTTTTTTTCTTTTGCCAAATGACTTTGCTACCTGAGTGTTTGTAATTCATTTGAAAATACAACCTTACCTGTGAAATAATTACTGCTTTAATTCTAAAGCAATCCAAGGTAACCAAAGTAAATTTGTAACTATTTTTGAGTTCTATTAAAAACTCATGGCCTCCATGGCCTATGTTCTTAAGTCTTGTTATCAAGACAGATGTCATGTTTTCCTAATAACTACTGACAGCAAATTACATTTAGACACTATGTCTTTGTTAGGTGATGACATGGCTGCCAAAAGGGCTTTGCTCTTATATAAAGATGTGCTAGTGGGAGTATTTTTGCACTACGTTTCCTGATCTTTAAGGGTAATTACTTCAGGGTAATTTTGTCCACTTAGACATTTGATAAGTACCTATTAAACTTTATTCAAATGCAGCCCAAACATGTTTTTCCAAAGTATCCTTCTTAAAAGAACTTGCACTTGCTTGATCAGTCCAGTTCTGTATGGACTGGTTCTGTTTTCAGAAAGCTCTTTAGAGGGGGCAGCTGCCAGAACCATTATAGAGCTGAAATGTCATTAAAGTAACAGAAGCAGGGAAGGAAGCCACATATAAGCCACATATCTTCCTGCATTGCCACTGGGCCTAGTAATTATTCTGTTTTAATGTGAGAGTTTAAATTAAAAATCTGTTAGAAAGCATTGTGCTGTATTTGTATCAGAGCTTCAAAGTCTGCCTTTTTATCAAGACTTACTTCTGATGGTTTTTATCCTCTTTTACCTTTTTTTGAAACAAAGGTATTTTGAAGTATAAGACAGGTAAAGTATCTTTTGGAATGGGTTCATGAAAAGGAAGCTGTGAGAGGAGTTCTATAAGGTAGCTGAAATGCAGCAAAGGAGCATTTGAAATTAAATGGAAAATTATAATGGAATTGTGCCAAATAACAGGCAAAAATCGATTTTTTTGCTTGGCTTACATATTATAAACCAAGACAAGGTAACATACTGCATTTTTACTCTTTGTACAAATAATGTTTAAATCAGTCAATCTTCAAGACTCTTGAACGTACAGCCATAAACTCAGGCCTAAGAAAGACCTGCAGAGTCAAAACTTCTTTTTCTGCTTCATACAAATCAAGAGTTTTGGACTTACAGGAGATCTTTCATTGAATAAAGAGTTTAAAGAGATGGTGGAAGCATTCCATTAATTCTCATAAAGAGTTATTATAACTGTCATACATGTCTGTATGGATATCAAGATCTCTTCTTTGCCACTGCATCATTCTTGTGCATTGCCTTGATTAAAGTCCCAGTGTGGTTATCTTCAAGCACATGAGATCCTACAGCTCTGCTGTGCACCAAATGAGGGACAGCTCTGAGCTCGCTTCATAGCCAGTGCCTCCTCAAGCTAGGGACACATGCTTCATGCTCCCAGGTATTCCCAGCTCTACCTTTGCTTTAGTTTGCTCTTTAGGGAAAGGAGAGATTGTTTTATACTTTATTTTGACATTTTTACTATTTGCTTTCTACTTAATTTGAGGAAAAGGGAAGACTTCTCTAACTGAACTTAAAAACAACTGTGAAAAGTTTGGCTGGCTCCTTCATAAGTTGGGAACAGACCATTCATTGTGGAACTGCCTAATATTCAGCAGGATATCTGCAAGAAAACACATTTGTGGCAGTATTCCTCTAAACCATTTCTTTTTCATAATCCACTTTTTCCTTGAGCCTTCTGAATACTGGCTGATCAATGGAGCTAGGACTAACAGCTGTGGGGAGTTTGTGGTAGAATGGGAAGGGTGCAATAGGAAAAAGTGCCTTAGCAGGAAAAAAGGCTCTAATTGTCAGGT
This sequence comes from Onychostruthus taczanowskii, assembly GCF_017590055.1. NCBI lineage: Eukaryota > Metazoa > Chordata > Aves > Passeriformes > Passeridae > Onychostruthus > Onychostruthus taczanowskii. Next base: position 5,241,487 of record NW_024498462.1, read on the forward strand.
TTAAAAGCATGCTGTCTCTCCATAATGTTCATATATGAGTTAGCAGTCTGCTCCATGAATTTTCTACCTTACTTTGAGGGCAGCAAGTATCTGTTTTTGCTGGTACAGTGGCACAGCACAAGAACATTTCTTATTGAATGCATGAGAGCTGAGAACATCCCATGCATGAGATTAGGTTCAACTGAAAGTTCTGCATGATCCAAAAGTTGACCTCGAAATGAGCACTATCCTTAATTATATTGCTAATATAATAAACAGTAAGCTGTGAGGAAGATTATTGCAAGTAATGTCATCTTTGAAGCAGGGTAATTGTCACTCTGGGCTCATCAGAACATAAATGAAAGAAAAACCCTCAGTGATATTGCATGTTCTTCCTTCCTTCATTCCCCTGGTCATTTTAACAGCTCAAGTTGAATTTCAGTGCTGGTCCCTGGAATCTTTATGACCCAGGGCATAGTGAAAAGGAAGTGTAAGGCTGCCACTCTGTTCAGAGCTGTAGTGAGCCTGTGGCTTTCTCCTTCACAGCTTCAAGAGAAACGTTTTCTTAACAGTAGGTGCTTAAACTTTGACACCTGTGTCGGCAATTGGAAATTGCTGTGTCTGTTGAGGTGCTTGTGCTCCCATTCTGTTAGTACTGATAAATTTTTACAAAAGAAGCACAGGGTGGCTCTACCTTCCTGACTGAATCAATTTTATATCAGAAATGGAGAGATGGAATGGAAGCAGGTGGAATTGTGTCCTTACCTGGTTTTCATAGGATGAAACTTTTCATATGACTGCATGATTTTAAAACTTCGTGTGATCTCCTGGGCAATAATTCAGGAATTTAAAATGTCTTTAAAATAATCCAGTGTGATGTTGGCAGAAAGCTTTCAGGAAAAAATCCTAAGAGTACAAGTAAACTAGCAAACTCTGTATTCAGGGCTGTGCTGACATCTTTAATTACACCATCAATTATGCTAATTTTAATGCATACTTGAGAATGTGATAAAAATAAACCAAAGGAGATTATTCGTTGGCTGCCATTTCATGGCTGAAATTGAGTTGAACACTTAAAATAAGTCTGGATGAAACACTACATACTGTGCCATAGGGAACAATTCTACATAGGCAGCAAGTAGAGCAGGGTGGAAACTAATAATTCTTCCATCTTAGTTTTATTTTATTACTCACTGCAAGGAAAACTAGCTTAGATTTTTTTTTCCCCTCCAGGGGGGCTGTAAGCTCTTAGCTGAAACCCAGACAAAACTGAGAACTTCCTAAAGATAAACCTCTTCAGAGTAAAAAAAAAAAAGACATTGTATTTGGGATTACACAAAACTATATTCTTGGTATTGACAATAAGTGATTTCAATTATACCAGCAAAACAAACAGAGGTTCACCTCTTGTATTGAGTCCCTCTGTCACCAAAATCTGGTTGTCCACCTCTAGTTTAGTAATACTTTAAATTGTGCCTGTATTTGAATAGTTGTATTTTTCCCAAATTTCTTGTAATGTATGATAATGTTTCTATCATTAATTCCCAGAACACTGAAATTAGAGAGTTTTCTTACATGCTGAGTGTGGCTGACTTACAAATATTGAACTTGGAATTTCTCATACTGCCTTGTAACAGGGAAAAACTGCAAGAACAGTAATTTTCACCTTCACAAAAAGTACATTTATCACTTGGATCTTGGTGAATCGCTCATGGTCTTAGACCAGACTCTCTATTTGGGTTGATCCTGATTATATTGTCCATGGTTTAGCTCCCATGAACTCAGAAATCCATTTTTCTACAGTACATCTATACAATAAAATCTCTTGAAATATGTAATATGCCTAGAGCTCTTTGTAGTTTTCACAGTAGGCCCCCCAAATTTTTTTTAAACCAGTACATATACCTCACACCTAGAAGAGCAGTAATACTTTTTTAGAAATAAATTAACTAATATTTATTTGTCCTGAGGCATAAATGAACAGGTTTTAAATGGCAAAGGATCCTACAATGGCTATACAATGAAAGAGGAATTGTTTAATGCTGGGGAATAGCTCTTCATCATATTTAACAAGTTTTGCTTTAATAATGTAGTTTACATTAAGATAGTGTGGAAGTCAGCATAAAACAGATGCTGCTAATAAGAACAGTATAAGTTTCTAGGAAACTTCTAGGAGACCTCCCTGAGCTAAAACATATGAAAGCACAGAACAAATCACAGCTTTTCAACATACTTATATTTTATTAAGGCTCATCCACTGACATTTAACTTTGCTCTGGAGAGAGAAATTTTTTAGACTATTGCTCATACTTAGTAGCAGAGTCAACTTGTTCTTGGATCTGTGGTTATTCTTGGGTTGCAGCGAGGAGGCAAGAGAGGGCTGATGGGAGCCGACTTATCTTTTTCTCTGAAAAGACAATTTTGATGCAGGACTGGAGGTGCTCTTAATAGTAGAGGAAATAATGAAAACAAAACTGTGTGGAGGAGGTGAAGAACCAACAGTACGCTCAAGTAGGTGCTTGACAGTATTTGTTTAACTGTTAAGTGTTGCCTAAAACTTGTGGAATCTGTAAAGCAAGATTCAAGGACTAGACATAGCTGACAGCAGGCACTACAGAAGCGTTTTGAGAATTTGAGGGAAGAGAGTGGGAAAAAATCCCCAGATTTCATGGCTAACTAGAAATTTCTTGACCTATGGCTATGACCTAAAGGCAGATCTTTAGACAAGCAGTGTGACCCATTATAGGCACAGGGTCTTCACCATTGGGCAAAGGCAAGTGAAGGAAAAAAAAGCTAAAAAATAAGGCAATTTCAGCAGAGGATATGAGGGGAAAAAAAAAGCAATTGGGGCAGCTGACATTAGTTCTAGAAATCAAAGACGGGAGAGAGAGTGAGTGCACTTGAGCCCAGTGCTCAGGAGGTAAAGTGCTCTATAGATGTCTGTGAGGAAGGAATAAGGTCTTCTGAGACAACAGGGCAGGGAGGACAGAGGGGTCAGAAGAGAGAAAAGGGAAAATCAGATCAGTAACAGGTTGACTTCACGATGGGAAATCCTTTTAGAAGACTTGACAGGTTTGTCATCAGAGTATATTTAGCACCATTAGGGTGGGCTCTAGCCCATGAGCAAATATGCAGGATATGAACCTAAAAGAGGGAAAGACGCCAAGGTGAGGTAGGAGATACTCCCATTTTTGGAAGTAAGTGACCTCTAGAAGCTCACTGTAATGAAAGGATGGTGACTTCACCAAGATAGGAAAGCTGGAAACTCAATTTTTAATTGCCTTCTGAACCTTTTTTAAGAAGGCAAAAGGTATTAAAAATTATTTGTAGCAAAAGGATCTTGTGTCATGAGAAACATTTTGTATTTAAAAGTGTTATATCCACAAAGAAATTAATATCATGAGGACTAGCTAAGTAACCACAGAATCTTTCCATATAATATCCCTCATCTGCTCATTCTCCCAAGTTCTCCACTCATACAGAGTTTACTTGTTGGAGTCATGTTTGTCACTGAAATGTAAAGTGTCAAACTGATATATGTACCCAGGTCTTGGTCAGGGTAGTGATTTGTGCGTGGTGAGATCAAGATGTTTTGGGTGGAATTGTAATTTTTATCTTTTCTTCAATTTACAGCACTACTGGGTTAGAATCACAGAATATCCTGAGCTGGAATGTAAGACTTCAGTTCTTGGTTTTACAAGGGGGTACTTTATTTCAGTAGTTTTTATTGCACCAAAGAGTTTTGTATGTAGGACAGGTATGACACTAGACACATAAATATTCAGCATACAAAACAAAAAGTCACCTAAATCATATCTAATGTATGGGTTAAAAAGTTCACTTTCACACAGCTGTTGTATGTGTGAAAACTAGCATTGACTGTGAGTGTTTATGTGCTGCTTTGTACATGGTTTGGTAGTATAGACCCTCTTTCAAAATCTTAAAGTTGAATGCATCATAGAGGTCTTTTCCTCATATTGTAAAAGAGAAAATAGACATTACATTTTTGTGTGTGTATGTCTGGGGGTGCAGTGCCCTGTCTTTGAGAAATTAAGATTCTGGAGGTACTAATGCAGTATTTTTGATAGTTGTGGATTAACACTGAAATGCTCAAATTTCTGCAAATAGCTGTCTTTCAATATTACAGTCAATAGAAATATTGCAGCAATAGGAATGGACAAATTCAAATCATCTGGCAGTCTAAAACCACCAGAAACCAACAACTAGGCTCAGTTCATGCAGATCCATTCAACACATCTTTATACAGAAGCAGAGGGAGTTGCTATTTTTGATTCAGTCTTAGGAACTTTGTCATAGGCACTTCTTCTTTAGAACTGAGAAACAGAAATGGATATAAAGTTTTGGTCAGTATGCAGTTTTCCCAACACTTGTCCCACAGCTCCAGAGGAATTTTTACAAGAGTATTTTTGATGAATTTTCAGAAACCAAATGCACTCTGTAAAAGCTTTATAAATTTAAAAGGCCCATCAGCCTCAGAATATGAACAACTGTTGTGACAAAGAGTTCCCCATGAAGGCACAGGGCATTTGCAGCCAGCTCTGCTTGAGAAGGGGCCTCGTTGCAATTCACTCAGAGAGGAACCAACATTTGCTTCTAGACCTGAAATATGAGGCCTTCGTATGACTATTAGCAGTAATGTTTATGCACTGTGTGCTGATGACCATGATGCAGAGTTATACTCTTCCTGAAAAAGAGAATGAAATGTTTTGCTTTGTGTTGAATGCATTTGAAAGATCAGATCTTTCTTTCTCACTTAATGTACAATAAATCAGAATGTTTTGACAAGAACTTTAAAAGCCAGTGGAAATAAGCATGACATTAAAAAGGCTGTTTTTCTCTCATACACATACAGAGTGGTGAGAAATGATAATGAAAAGGTCAGGTTTGGAAAGGTTACAGAATGGTAGCTCAAAAGACACTTAGCAGCTTGTTGAGCTCCACAATGCAATACTAATTGGTGACAGTGTGCAAGTGGCCTTCAGAAGGGAGACCTGAAAACACCCCCAGCAAGCCACTAACAGCTTATCGGGCTGCCCGAGATCACAGGATCCAGTGTAATAAGATTTCTTTGCCTATGGGTTTTTGGTTTTTTTTTGTTTTTTTTCTTCTTTTACTCCTTCATATTTCTCCTGTGTTTTATTTATTTGTAAATAAATGAGATCCTACACGAGCTGTATCCAGCAGTAGAGTCTACACTTATTTCTGAGAGACACAGTAGCATGCTAGCAATGCTACTTCATTGTCTTATTACTGAAAAGGACTGATCTAATACTGAACTTCAAAGATGCCTATTCTGCCCAAAAAGGAGAAGGAACACTTTATTTTCCGAACCAGGAAGCCAGGAGCAAATTGACAGAAATAGTTTCTTACCTGAAATAGGTCTGAATTTATATTTTTGCATATTTTTTTTGTACTAATAAATTCCCATTTTCCCTGATCTGAGAGCCTCCTTACCCTGAACTGTGAAGCTGCAGTCCTTGTGCCAGTTTTCTCACCTGAGCACCGGCATTAATTGCTCCTTTAGACAATGTGTCTGTGTTCTGGTGTAAATACAAACCTCATTCATGGTGACAGTGGCAGTCAGTCCACTGGCCCATTTCCTTATTTATGTGCTTTAAAAATATATAGACTACTGAGCTGAAGAGAAACTACAGTGTTTTATATGTAGCAGTTGATACCTGTATTCTTCATGGCTGAAGAATAGGCACAAAGTGCACAAGATCAAAGCCTGCACCATAAGCATGGGATTGAGTTGAACTCATCAGTTTTCTCCCTGTGCTGATAGGACAAAGCAGAGAAAGGTCAAATGAGGCTGTTTAAAAGGCATCACTCATCAAGTTTTAATGAGTTTCTCCAGAATGTAAATAAAATTGCATCCTTGCATTTTTCTGTCACAGCTATTTTGACTCTTAACTATCAAGCTGTACAATTGACTAGGCCAAATTAATCTGAATCAGATGAGGATTTGGCCTCAGCAAAGGCTCTGCCTCTCGAGCTGTGGTGGCTGCAGCCCAGCACGGCACATACCTGCACAAGCCCCTCTGCTGTTGCTGTCAGTTCATTCAGACCCACGGATGTCACCGTGGGGAAGGAAGCTCCTTGTACAGCTTGTTCCCTTGCCAGTGAGCTTCCATACATTGCTGCAGAAAACATGCTGCACGAAAAGCTGGTTGTCACACATCATTTCTACCATATGCTCAGCTCCAAAATGAAATGAAACAGGCAAATATTCGGGGCTGTTTATGTGGTCAAACCCATCCTATTTTATTTTTTTCCCCTGTTAAAAACTGCTAAATTATGAGGCTGTGTCCTCCTGTTAATACAGCCCCAAGATGTGGCAGAAGGAATAGGAGCAGCAGGATAAAGCAAAATATTAAGTGATCATGAAAGTTGATTATCCTGTTACTTTTGTAACTACAGCAGAAGTGTTTAGCCTAGCAGCTGCCAAGGCTCTTCTTTTTTGTCATCTGTTTTTGTAGAGTTCATTTGCTTCTTTAAGTGTTTTTTATATCCCAAACTAAATCTTCAGGGCCATTTTTAAATAGCAGAAGAGATAATTCTTTGCCAGCAATTCAACATTTGCAAGCATTCATTCAATAAAAAGGTGTGCTAATCCTCTTAATAGGGAAAAAAAAGATGTCAGGAAGGAAATGTTTTTATATTTTCATAAATACTATAGTTCACATTTTTAAATGACAGCATTTTAAAGCCAAGTCAGATGCTGAACAAGAGATCCTCTCCAACTGATGGGGAGAATTTTTTATTATTTTCCAAGACTTTGGTTCACTTCTGGTATTTTATTATTTTTTTTTTTTAATCACAGGTATTACTATGGTTATCATCACTGTAGGTAGAATGTAGAACTTTAAACTGAAAACATAAGCTGGCGGGGTTTTTTGGGGGGTGGAGGGTGAAGGGTTGATTGGTTGCTTTTTCAAGTTATAATTAGTCAAAAAAGATAACAGGTCTAAGAGGAAATTCATACTGAAATTAATACTGTGCATCTAATGTAGAACGTCCTTCATTCATTTGAGTCACTGGAAGACCTGCCAGTGCTTAGGCTACAAGGTGAGGCATTGAATTTCCACCCTAAACTTCAGAAGTTTTTGACTGTCAGTTCCTTTAACTGCCCATGCTCAGCTATGAACTCTAAATGATATATCCTGATCATCTGCAGTGAGCTGTGATCATTTGCAGTGAGCTGTGGTCATTAATGAAAGCCTATTATCTGCAGTAATATATTGTTTCTGTGCTTCTCTGTTTCCACTGAAAATAATGACTTGCATAGTTTGAGTTCCTACTACATCTGACTAAACATTAGATAACACAGCCAACAGTGGTTTCAGATTTCAAATACAAAGCCTCCTGCCTTGTTCAGCACTGTAACTCTCAGTTCTCTGTAAGGTCTAAGTTATTGACATAGAGGCACTTGTAATAGATGCAGTATTTTCAATTACAGAAGTTTGTGTTCATAAAAAACTATTTCACAAATGTGTCAAAACTAGCACAAAATAAACCTTAATTATTCAATCTGCTGCAGATCTCTGAAAAAAATAGTTTTTAACATGATCCTTGGAAATTTTTTTTTTGCCATTTCACAAAGTTTTTCACCATGCAAACATCATGTTCTGTAGTTTATTCTTCTTTAAAGGCAATCAAAATAGAAAAGAACATCACGAAGAGAGTGAGTGCTCTACCAAGAACCTAAATTGGTTTTCTCCTTGATATGAAATATTCGGCTTAGAAAGTATCAGCTTTTAGTAACGTAGCAAATACTGAAGGCCAGAAACATGAAAGAAATGTTGCAACAATATTTTATAAAGATTAAAGGTAGACAGCCCCAGTAACAGCGGGAATGGTAGACTAGCACTGGCATTAAACAAAATAACACTGGCAACATAAGCAAGCTTACAATTTTGAGGTTTTAGAAGACTGCTGTTTTACTAATCTTACTGCCTAAATTAACAGCATATAGAAACAAAGAAGATGTTTGACTTGATACTATAAAGTATTTTGACTGAGACATTGGAATTATAGAAATTAACGATCGTAAATGCTGAACTGATCAGAAGACATGGGTATTGCTAGTGTTGTATGATTAAAGAGCTCTCACAAATATGTATTTTCATCCCTTTATTATTAGAAATTTTAGTACTTGTGGCCTGAAGAAAACATGAAATCCCCTCTGCTTCTGGTTACATATAATGGTGAAATCAGAGAAATTGTATATGAGAAAACAAGGGAGGCCATTAATAGTGGTTAAACAATGATAATGAACTCTTTGATTTCATCATTTATTTTAACTATTTTCTTTCAGTAAATACACACTGCTGTCTAGATTTAGATCTTGAATTATAAAAGAAAAACCTTGGCTAAGCTTGTCTGTAAGACACATAAAGGGAAATGCCAACCACTACAGAAGGGTGTTGTAATACAAATAGTGGTTTTGTTGTGTGTTTGTTTTTCTGGAATTTATTGTTCCTAGATTCTTTCATATACTTTTAATCCTGATACCACAAAAATAGTATTTTCCCTGACTTCTGCTAAGATATTACACAGAAATATCTTTTTCTCTGTAGAACAGTCCTGTTCTCATTTCCATGTTTCTTTCTCTAGTTGAGAAAGCTATGATTTAAAGGAACTTATCTGTTAGATCAAATAATACAAGGAAGATAAGCTCTGAAAATGTGAAAAGAAAAATTTTTGGTAGATATAACAATTGGGTCAATCTACTACAGTGAAGTAGTAGATTGACTTGTGTACTTTATGGAAGGTATTTAATCAGGGCATGACTGGACAAAAAACCTACCTTCATTAGCTTTGGGTTCTTTGCAGCTGAAATCGAATTACCATTATATTTCTAGGAGATTTCAGAAGTCTTCTATTGGTTGGGTTCCTGTTATCTGCTTTGGGGAAAACCAACCAACCACTTTCTTATATTTAACCTTTGGAAGCATCTTCCCAGCTCTCGTGTCCTGCTTAGGAAGTCACACTGCACATGGAGTTACTTGCACACACAGCATGGAGTGTATCTGAACGTGTTCACCAATCAGTCTGTTATTGCAGCTGAAGACCATTCAGCACTCCAGTCAGGGCTGCTCCCCAGCCAACAAATATTCCAGTCAGTTAAAAAACTAAGCATAACCAAACACGCTGCTCGAGTTCGCTTTGCTTTTCTCTCCTCAGGAAAATGACCTCAACTTATGACGACATTTTCTTTATGATAACCCTGCAGTTATCTGACTTCTTCAGATTAAAAATTCCTGTTATAATATTTGGGGGGTGGGGAGAGAAAAGCCTTAGGCCAGATGAAATAAAATTCATTTCATAGAATGGAAAAAGAAAGCTCCTTATCTTTACCCTGGTAGCACAGTAAAGAGTAAGGATTTTTCTTTCATTCTTTTTTCTTTTTCTTTTTTTTTTCCACTTTTTTTTTCCTCCCCTCATACAATATGCTTTCAGTTCAGTCAAGAATCTAGACACCTTCCCCATTTTTCTCTCTCTGTTGACTGCATGTTCTTCCTGCTTTTATTGGCAGCACTATAAATGTAAGAAGTGAAAGGATTTTCTGGGTCAAGTCATAGTCTGCTATTATTTTGGACAGCAACATCATATATCTTTCCTTCTAAAATTAGGTGTCTTTCCCTTGCACACCTCTCCTTTGGAGGGCTACATCAAACTCTTGAATGTGGGGCATAGAAATGTCTTATCTTTTCTTAGAAAGTAATTTTTTTTTTACCCACTTGTGCCCATTTTTGCCTAGGCAAATAAATAAAATTATCCACAGCGTTTTATGAATGTTACCCAAGTCACTGATTCACTACAACCATTAACTGTCTCTCTGGAAAGCAATGATCATTTTACTGTACTAAAGATCTCAGGTTAAGCTACTATTTAGAGGACATTGTCACACATCTCCTGACATTCTTCCCATCCTGTGTATGCTTCCTCCACACAGCAAATGCCCGTCTTCTTCTATCAGCTCTATCATATTTCCACTTTGACCACTAACTACAGTGTCATCTGAGTCTTATTTTCTATATGCCATATTTTATATGCATGTTAAAAGAGATACTCTTTTTCAGATAGAATTAATTTTCCCCCACAATCTGTTTTCTTAAGCTTAATATTTAATTGATCTTCTATTTGAGTAGATCAAAAGCATTGATTATTATACATTCTCTGATAGGTGATAATTAGTCATGTCCTCATGAACTACTGTACTTTTCATTATGATGTGTTGAAGTTTGTCAGCAGTGTAACAGTCTGGAATACTGAGGAATGTACTGATCATGAGAGTGATTTAATTGGGTGGCTGCCTCAATAAAGTCACCCAGTAAAGCCCTTTGGATCTGCACACTGTTTGCATAGTTAGAGCCAGCTAAAAGAGGTGTGCAGGAAGGGCACTGTCACTCCACCAACTCCAGAGTGAGTTCAGCTCTGGTCCTCATCCTCCCAGCAGGATCTCAGCTGTGGGGTCAACCTGGCACAAACTCAGGTCCACTGCACTCCCCAGAATGGAAGTGGCAACCCAGTATTACTTGTTTCCTTTTATGTCTTTCCTTTCATAGTGTGTATTTTTTGCATACAATGTATACACATACACTGAATTCCTTAAATACCAAGTTTCATTAAGCACTATCTACTTGTCAAATACAGGATAGCAAGAAGACCCAAGAGCCGAGCAGTTCTTGATAGCCTGATGGGGATTTTCTGGGCTGTATCATACAAACTACTTAAGTTCTCTGTCTGCAAAACAAGGAAAAAAGACATCTTATTACATTAGCAAAGTAAGACAATAAGATAGTTTTGGCAAAATTCATCCCATACAAATCATTGTAGTGAGACAAATGGCATGTCTGTAGCTTTATATTAACAAGCATAGTAAATAGTAAGCCTATCATGGAGATTTCCTAGAAAATATAAATTACAAATCTACATGACTGTCTTGTAGCTTCTTACCATTTCCCCCCCCATGCTTCATCTCTGCTCTTGATGAGATTTTTCTGCAGGTTTTGGGGCATTGTTTTGTTCATTTTTTATTACCTGTTGGTTTGTAGGTTTTTTTTAATGGAGTGATGAAGAGTACGGAGAGGGGTAAAAAAGGCATGAAACAGTATGAACTGTGCACGAACAGTATGAACTGTGCACGAACTTAAGCACAGATGCAGATTGAGGGAGTGAGAAATTATGGAATTAAAGGATACCAGCAGTTGGTAAATTTGCAGTTTAATATGTGAACTCAGTTGTACCCTTTGCTTTCAAGATCTGTCTGCATATTTGCCCACAGCAGTACGATGGAGGTACTGAGTCAGCCAGAGCCTCGAGGTGGAGCTTCAAGAGCTTTCTTTGAAGTGAACATGTCAAAATACACCAGAAGCCCTCTGATCTTTGAAGCTGTGTTTTAGTAGAACATAAAATAAGCTGGTTGGAGGTAGCTTTTCAAAGAGAAAAAAAAAAAACCCTCTGAAATGGACAGGACAGACCAAGTAAGAAGACTTTAAAATAAGCCTCTCTTTTCCATTGCAATATCTGCAGAATATTATCAGGAAGTTGGAAGAGCTTTGTACAATTCTTGCTCATCAAGCTGTGTCCTACTCAGACGTTGTGAGTCTGCTGTAGCACAGGAGAACTGAGAATCCTCAAGCTCATCCTAAAATAGTTCATGTGTATCACATTTTTACATTCGTACATTTTTAATATCAAGTTTTGCTAGGACTAGGAGTGACTGTTTATGTCAAGTATGTGGAAATCTCCTTTTGAAGGCACAAAGCATCCATTTATAGCAACATAAAACCACAGATATCAACTTCACTGTGTCTGCATAATGTACACATTATGCAAAAGTGGCTTCAGGCAAGTGTGGGTTTTTATTTTTTTCAAGAAGGGATTCCATCTATTGAAGAATTGAACATATCTATGATAAAGTAATTTCTTTTTTTCTAAACACATGCAATAGATGCTCTGCAACTTGGAAGATTAGATGAGTCATCACGGAGACAGATCAGCAGCTAAACAATGGAATTAGAGTAGGTGCTGTATTTACTTGTGCTGATACACAGTTCAGTACAAGAGTTCGTATCTTCTACCCATATAAAGGGGGTGTGTGTGTTCTGGTAAATACTGAGTTGTTACTAAACATGATTTTTCTCTCCCTGAAATGACTGTACTTGCACTGTTGAATCATTTCAAGTAGTGGTGAAGAGACCACCGCAGTGTGGTTGTACATGTATTTTTAGAGCATAATCCCACAGACTGCTGGAGGGTTTCTTTCAAGATTACTTACCAATGTGAAAGAAATGTCTTTAAAAACTGGGAGAAGCAGTTAGATGTGTGACCATTTTTTTTGTGCATAACCTTCAGTTTTTATTAAAGGCTCTTTTTTTTTTTTTGCTGCGTTTACAAGCTAAACCAGCTGTGAAAGGTGCAAGCATATAGTTTGTATTCAGCAAAGATCTGTCATTTTGTGCTTACTGCAAGGCAAATGGCTCTGCCAGTTGGGGCTACAATTTATCAAGTTGGCAGAGTGACAATTTTCATTGCTCTTGAAAATTTATCATGGATAGTCATTTTTGAAGGGTTGACTCTTTTGTTTAAGCAGGGTTTTTATATTTAGACTTATCAAAATGGCAATTATTAATGCCATTAACCCATGAGGCAAAGATCAGTTTTGTCCCTGGAACCTTGAGTATGCCTTCTTGACAAAGGGATTTATCTGCTTCTGCGGTTTCCAGGGTTCATGGAAATATAACAAAATATAATGGTAATATAACAAAAAGGTTTTTCCCTAAAGACCAATGAAAGTAATTTTCATCCCAGCTGCTTTAGCAGGAAAGCAGCGTAGCTGTCAAAATTATTTTTATGTTTGTTGTTCTGATTTCCTGTCCTGCCCTTAGAGGCTTGGAGACTGACTCACATTGAGAGGTTTAGTAACAACCCCCTAACCACAGCTCAGCAATAAGACCCTTCTATATTGCATTGTAGAGAATAATTCACCAGTACCAGCCATGAGTGGATTTAGACACAGTTCTGTGAAGCATCAAGCAGATCCCCAAAGACACTGAGCATCCTCAGCTTCGTGGCTCTGAATGGAAGGAGAAAGTTCCATGTTCCTGCAGGCTCAGGACACGGCGAGGAGAGGACTGAAAGAGATCTGGCATCAAAAAGGAGTCTGAAGGGCTATGAAGTGTCAAAAGAACTAGTTGTCACTGTATCAATCTGTATGTATGTAATTTGCGTTTCCCCATATTATCTAGAAAAACTCTGTCTAGATGAGCTAAAGACAGCTTGTTCTGTAGCAGAAATGAGGTAGGCACATACACATTTCCACAACCATTAGAAAGAAAAACCAAGTTAGAGGCGTCTTAACTCAGAGCAGAAATTATTCTCTCTTCAGTTTACTTAAAAATTCTGTGTTCTCTCTACTTTATGAAAAGATTACATTTTAATTTAAAGCAGAGTCAATACTGACTCCTCCAGTACTTTCTTAGTGGAGCAGGTGGGATATTTCCTCACAGGAGAGCAGAGTTACATGCACCTGCTGGAAGCAGGAGTAGTTCCACAGGCTGCCAGGCCTGCAGAACCCCACTCACTTCAAAACATTAATTTCCCCAAATAATTCTTTCAACATCTGGGATTTTTTTAATCTGTATTTCCACCCCCACAGCTCTTATTAGGGCACAAATAAGAGTCTAAAACAGAATAGCTGAGACGTGAGTGTGTGGCGATCCTGAGGTGGAGCTCACTGAGATGGCAGCTCCTGCCCAGGGCCAAGGGTCGGGGACAACAGTGGCCAGTGGCCCGCTGGGCTCAAGCCAGGGCAGAACCGCAGCCCCGGGCAGGCGGAGGGGCGGGAGCGGGGCCGGGCCGGGCCTGAGGGGAGCGGCCGCGGAGGGGCCTGCGGGAGGCGCCGCGGGAGTGTTCGGGAGCCGGGTTTAAGTCAGAGTGCCTGAATGTGCACTATGGCTGAAGGCAGGATTTATCTCATACTACGGGCTAGCAATAGCTGATGTTGAAGAAATGAAAGTTGGTATAACACCCATCTCTGTTGGGAAAGTAAACAACAAAATAATTTTAAAAAGCCCTTTTTCTTAAAGGGGAAAGATATCTTTGCATAACTTATTTAAAATGCTTGTGTAAATTGCCTATTAAAACACAGTTTAAATGAGCCCTTTTCCCCTTCCCATTGCCACATCCAGCACAGTGTGTTCCTGCACCCCAGTTTGGCAGTCCCAGCTCTGGCTGAAGCCCAGTTTAAGAAACAAAACTGAACTTTTCCATGTGAAATCAGTAGGCAGCACTATCATTCCGACCAGCAAGTAGATCTCTCTGGACTTTCTATAGCTGCATTCTCACCCCTCAGCCAAACAGAAACTGCTCTCTCCTAAGGCACTAATGTTTTTCTCTCCTAAGGCATTAATTTTTTTTTTTTTTTTTGTTCAATTAAAAAGTGTCTTTTCTGTGTTTACCTTCTCTTTTTCACTTTTGTATGAATGATAGGCTGCATCCTTACATAAAAGTTGTTCAGACACAATAGCATTGCACAACACTCTATGGAAGGAGCACGGTAGCTGTGAATTATTAGCTATGTTTCAGGCTTTCATCAATATCTTAGTTTTATGGTTTATGAATAGGTTTAAACAGCAGTTCTGGTACTCTTTTTCCTTTTCTGTCCCAGTCCTCTTTTTCTCGCACAGGATTGTCTTTGGAATGACTACTGTGTTTTTCTCTCTGTATGAACCCTGCACATTCAGTGAGCTCTACACCAGCTCATGGGTCTCACAGTAAAGCTAACGCCGTTCTAGCTTAAATGTCAGATCGTAAAGCACAACACTGGTAATTAATAGAGCTGAGACCTGCAAAGAGGGGTATTTGTAACATCCAAAGGGAATTAATTTATCAGATATGTCTAACCTTGCATTTCTGAGAATGTCATCTGAGAATAATGCTCATCTAAACTAGAATTTGAAAAAAGTTAACAATCAATGGAATTAAGTGGCACAGGTTCAAAGAGAAGATCTTATCCCTTGCAACAGATATGACAGCATTGCCCTTGCCTCTGAAAAGCTTTCAGCATTCATAATGATAAGGACTTGTTAGGAACTCAGAATTTAGATCTCCGAACTCCTGCATTACGCTTGGCCCTTTTTGCTAAAATATATTGAATTAAAGTACCAAAAGAAGATTTGGGAACTGTTTTGGACTTGCTGTCTGTGTGGCTTAGGTCTGTCTATATTGAAAGCTGACACAGACACAACAGTCTTAGAGAACATGGGCTTAGAAGAAAACAGGGTTCTTTGGGATCTTTCAGAAGTAGCAGCATAGTTAATAATAGAGGCAAGTCCTGGCACTATCGATGTAAGTTGCCCTTGTTTAATGCTTTCAGATTTGGAGCTAAATAATAACTCCTTTATTTGTTTCTTTTCTAGAGTTAATGCTTTTGATGAAATGCTGTTATCAACCTGTTCAGTGTGGTGTGGTTGGTTTTTGTTAATCAAAAAAGGTTTTTCTTCATATTAATTTTGATTACGGCTTCTCATAGAGCTATGAAGTGTAATGTTTACAAGGAATGCTTTTTCATACTCAGGACAGCAAATGTCAGATTGAATAGTTCTTTACTAAATTTCCTTTGGGCTTTTCTTTAAGTGAGATAGATGTGGGTAGTTTCAAATGGTGTTAGATCTTCATAAATCATATTCCATCTTTTTTCCTTGTCAAAAGCAATGCGCTCCCACTTGTCAACAGGAAATTCCCACTTTTGAGTTAGACTTTACCCTTGGGAGAGAGAACATGCATGTCTAACCAGAAGGAAATGCAGGTACAACTGCAATATGCAATGCAGGCATGAACATTGGGAAGTTTTAGAACAGACTTAGCTTTTTGTGCAATTTATATAGCCAATATTTTAATCTTTCAAAATCATCACCACAAGAGTATTTGCTGTAGAATACCCCAAAGTACTTTGGCTAGCTAATCATCCCTGAATGTATGTTGGCCATACAGTGTTGATGGTTTGAAAAACAACTTATTATCTTCTCATTCAATCTCAAAATCTTGCTGCATTTGGAGATTCTGTAGCTTATTTCGCCATCTAGAAACACATGATGTGGCATGTTGCTTTCCAAGTGGGTGAATGTATTCATTGCAGGCAGCAAGGACTGGTCAGCAATGATGCTATATTGGAGGATTAGACATCAGCATGTTTTTCCTGCTATTGATGCTAAGGTAAAAGAAGACACTGTATTCATAACTCCAAGGGTTGATTTCAAAGGATCGTTTCACATTCCGTGTTGTAGGAGTGGATGGAACATAATTTCAGTGTGTGAAAAGAAGAGGCTGCTTGAGAGACTCAATTCTTATGGGGAGAACTGTAACTGTGGAGAAAACCCTGGGGAAGGTTAGGTTATAGCAATGGCCTTGGGGCATGTGACTGTCAAAGGAGGGAAGGAATGTTAGAAATGTTTTGCATCAATGTTTGCACGTTTGCTTCTGCGTGTTAATGTGCAGACAATAATGCCTTTCTCTTTGAGAGGGGGTCTGAGACAGGCTGTGACTTGCTGGTGATAGAAATTCTCTGATCAAAAAATATATTACCATGTATGAAAATCTTAGCTGAACTTCAGGCACCAGAATTGTCAGAGGGCAAATTGGTTTTTTGTTTTTTCACTGTGGCCATGATTTCCCTCACACTTTATTAAGAAGGAAGTTGTTTCAGAAGAAATGTACAGAATATGATGAAAGCTAAGGTATTATACCTTTACATAAATTAATCCTCTATTTTCAGAATGAGAAAGATGGATGTTTGCATCACGCGTTGATTTGCAGGTGCCTCAACTGTAGCCTGATCACTCCGGTTGACTTTACAGGAAAATTGATAGAAATGTGTAGATCACTTTTTTGGAAATAAGAAGCATGAGATTGCAAAGAATGGAATGTTAAGTCAAGTGGAAAAGATTGTGTTTGGTTGGTTGGGGTTTTTTTTTTTTTTTTTTTTTTTTTTCCTGGAAAACTCTTTAGCAGTTATTAGTTGGCTAAATCATGAGGTCATTATTGTCTAAGTATCTGAGCTAAATGATGTTATGGAAAGTGCAAAGTTCATGTAGGAACTGATTTCCAGTCTTGCAGCACTGCAATAAATAACTTGTAATGTTTTTAATGAGTAAGAGATTTAAGTATGGCTTTTTCATTGAAGTTTATGGGCATGCAGTTTTACCTATGGGCCTACAGTTTTAATGAACGCATCAATTAACTCTGGATGTCTGTGATGAATTCTTTTTTTAGAACATGTCCAAATGGTGAACAAATGAAATAACCAATTTCATAAATTGACATGAAGATGCTCTGTAGCCTTATCCAGCACTCGTTACATTTAGGATAATTCCTCTGTAGTCTTTAGAGAGTGTTCACGATGATCACTGCTTCTCAAATGACCGTTTTGATTAACAAAGAAATAAAATTAGGTTCAGTGTTTTGACAGTTATTGCAAAGGGATTTCAGTTATTGTCTGTGGATGGGCTGGGAAAAAAAAGGGGGGGTTTAAAAAAGATTTTTTGATGTTTTTTCTCTCACAGTTGATATCCTTAGGGCTAGATATAAAATGAAATTTATGTGAAAACTCTAGGCCACAATTATAAACCTTAAAAGCACCACTTAATTGCTACTCAACATGCTACCTATCCTGTTTCCTTAAAATCCCTCCATGGACAGTTATTGCTGGGTAAATGGTCTAATTATGTGAAACATATAAATACTATTACCTGTCTATTCTTAATGGTAATAGCAATCTTTTAAAAGAGAAGAGCTGGTCTGTGCAGCCCTTCGAAAGAGACAGTGTGGATACCATTTTCCAACTGTTGCAGCCATAACCAAGCAGACAAAAATGTCCTAATTCAAATTTAATATTTATTCCTGTCTTCAGTAAAGTGACTTATGATAAGAAGAAGCTCTCTTGCCTGGACCGTTGTCTCCATTTTGAAGGGGCTGTGCTCTCTTGTGTGCTGTACAGAATGTCTGGGCACCTAACAGGGGCATGGGTTCATCCTAAAGGACAGGAAATCTGTAACTTTGGTGCTAAAATACTTCTGTTAGATCTGACTTTGTAAGCCAATCCTAGCTAACATCATTAAATGTATTAAGCTTGGTGAGCATTTTAAACAAGGATGTATAGCTATTTCTGTTCAGCTTTAATCAAATGACATTTTAGGTTTTGTAATGAAAGGTCTGAAAAGCTGAGTCTGCTTTGTAATGTATTATTCCAATTTTGCTTGTTAGCAGAGATATCTTTATTTAACTTTTCTCATTGACTGGTCACATTTACCATGAAAAATCAGGATCATTATCTAGCAGGCCAGAACCCAAAGCCAAATAAATGGCATGGTTCAATGTGGCTTGTGGCTGCATTCACTTAGAATTGAATATACTTGAACACAAAAGTCCTGTCTGAAAAGCAGCACAGTTCTGTGCATTTGTTTAGAAACCAAAGTGAACAGAGAAAAAGTAATAGCTGGTCACCTAATGGTTTTCTCAGCTCTGCTGGAGAAAGAAGGGCTATGATTATATCCGCACTTACAGTAAATTGTAGTAATAAATCCTGCTTGATCATTGTGCCCCCATGGCTAATAGTGGGCTGGTTTTGTGTGGCCATCACAACAAATGTATTTCCTCCAGTTACAAATAAAACAATACAGATCAATTCAGGAGGAACTGGTTTCTATGGAATGATCACAGGCCTGCTGGTGTGAATAATAAGAAAAGGTTTTCAAAACTGAAATAATTCACAATGAGAAGGTGACAGTGTAGTTCTTTAATTGTAATTAGTAGTTATAAATTAAATAGAAACAATATGTAATTTTCTATATTTGATTTGCCTGTGGTTTATTTCTTTCCTTTGCCCAGACCTTTCCATTGAATACTGTATATCATTTTATGTGTTATCTCCCTAATACTGCCATCAGGTGCAAAATTCTCCAGAGTGTTAAATAGAATGACTTTCAGAGTTCTTAAACCAATTGGGATTTTGTTCTTGAGGTGTTAGTGATATATTCAATAGAGCAGAGCAGTAACATACATTTCAGTTTGACTGCAGCTCTTTCCTGGTGCTACTAACTTAACTGGACTTCATTTTCAGACAAAAGCATGAAGACATGCTTTTCTGTTGGATCAATAATAGCATTTTAAAAAATATTTTTTGGGTTTATGTTGGGTTGGCTCCAATTTACTTGATTAACAGAACAACTTACGGTTCATAGACTCATAGAATAGTTTGGGTTGGAAGGGACCTTTTAAGGTCCCTTTTGAAGGTCATCTAGTCCAATCCCCGAGCAAGGAGCAGGGACATCTTCAGCTATGTGGGATTGTTCAGAGCCACCTCCAACCTGGCCTGGAATGTTCCCAGGGAAGGGGAATCCACCACCTCTCTGGGCAACCTGTTTCAATATTTCACCAACCTTTCTTCCTCTTGATTAATCTAAATCTGCCCTCTTAAGTGAAAACCATTTTTTCTTGTCCTATTGGAACACGTCCTGCTGAAAAGCATCCCCATCTTTCCTATAAACCTCCTCATGATAAGGTAACAATTGGTTTGGCAAAATAAACAGTTCCTACGAAGGACACTTTGTGCTCTTCCTTTCCCTTAGTCTTGTACCTGCATGTGTGATTTCCTTGCCAGTGCTGCTGCATGAATATGTAAACTGTGATAAAGATGTGCTTTCTGCTCATGTGTCAGAGCCATGACAGGAGTCCTCTGCTAAATCTTGCTGGGGTGACTGCCCCAGTTCACCTGGCATCTTATTAACTCTTGATACATGGCACTTCTGGGTGGGAACTGCCTCCCTAATAAAGATTGCAAAACAAATTGGATGCCTCACACGTCAGTCACAGGCCTGATACTGTAGTGCAAAATCACCTGTGTCAGCACTCTAAACTGGGAATTGCCCTGACCCAGTTTTGTTTAAAGAAGTGTAACATGCTAACTAAGAGCAGACAAAATCAGTTGAAGTCCATACTTTTAATTCTGCAGTAATTTTCTTTTTAGTAGAAGAAACACCAATAAAATTGATGGGGTTTTTTTTTTTTTTCATACTTAGAATTAAAAATTTTAGGAGAAGCGATATCAGGTTGTCAGAAAGTATGTGATTTTTTGGGTACTTTTAGTGTGCCAAGTTTTGGAAAGGGGTCTTTGGATTGATCAGATAGATCCTTCTTTCTCAAAGAGATTTTGAAAAAATAAAACTGCTGCACCTCAGATCTTTTTCCAAAGTTCTTTTTTCCCCTATTCTTTCTGTCTTCCTAACAAGTTTTAATTTCTTTTAAGGTATTCATCTCATTTGGTCTCCCTTAGGATACAAAAACATTCCATCTCAATTTGATGCGAGAAAGCACCTAAATCACTGCTATTGCAAACCTGCCAAGTCTAATTAAATTTTTGTTCTGTTTAATTTATTAATTCCCAAGATGAAAACCATAATACAAAGAACCAGGCAGGACTGCAGTTAAGTAATAGAGAACTAAAATTGAAAGAAAAACATTATGAGCCATTCTTTTGTAGTGATGAGACAAATAATTTCATCTATTTCCTGGCATAAAAGGCAAGAAAGGAAAAGGAGAGTGTAACAAATAACACAGGCAGGAGAAAGAGCAGAATGGAGTGAAAATTTTCCAAATGTCAGAGGAAATGAAATAATAAACTCTAAAAGAAGCAGCACCCATTTTGCTCAGTAGAGTCTTTTCTCTCAAAGCTGTCATGTTGGGAAAAATAGAAAAGCTCTGAAATGAATTTTAAACCTGTTTGTGTTACAGTTTGGGTTTCATAGACCTGTTGGCAGCAGGTGTCTTTCCTTAATATTCATTATTCATGTAGCCTCACAATGCATTTCAATTTACAAATGAAGAGGTATACAAGCCTTTCTCCACTGCATTAAATAGATGAAATATATTACTGCCTTTGAGCTCATAATGCCCTAGCTGGAGCTTGAAAGTTATTTGCCTGCTGCAGCTGATAGCCATACGAGTTGCAAATAAGTTTTATTTTGATGAATATGTGGATGAACAGAGTTCTTCCATACGTCTTTATATTTTACTGGATTATAATGTATTTTCTAATATTATTCTGAAATAGTAAGTCTCTTCCTCATATATCAGAAAAATGAGTCAAATAGAAATAGGTTTCATTTTCTGTCATGATTTTCCACTTAAAGTAATGTGTGTGTGCCTGATCCTGTTAGGTGCGGAAGGATTCAGCTCACGCTAGGCTGGATCTTGAAGTCCTTAATCTTTGTTCAAGCCACGTCCCACTGACTGAGTGTAAAACTTGCATGAGCCAGGCCTGAGGTGAAACTGAGCTCCCAATCCTGTTTGACTGAAAGCAGTACAAAGTTTTTGTCTATTCATCTCAGCAGGAGCTGAAGCACAACTAAATCATAACCTTAGAATTTTACCCATTAACACCAATGGGATTGGAAGGTACAGCAGCTTGCAATGTCTCTTACTTAAAATCAGAGGCAAAACCACTAAGTCATTTCTCAGTGTGAAGTGTTGCATTTTAAAGGGGAAAACCTCCTCCTGGACCTGAGGTGCTGTAACTCCCATGCTGAGAGATCCTATGTGAAGAAGGATAGCTCTAAAGATGAAAGGTTGAAGGATTAAATTCCTAAAGCATTACTAGAGTTTTATTTATCTACTTAGGTTCTATTTTGTAACAGACTGTTAATGAATATTAATAGGGGAAAAAAGTGCATGCAGTCTTTTAAATATGTTCAGTTATTGGTGATTCCTGTTGCCTTTGAGCAAGGAGACACAGAGCATCTTCCAGAACCTTGAGTTTTGCATAGTTATGTTTTAGATAACCTTCTTCATGAGGCATAATCTGAAAGGTGCTGAAGTCATTCTGAGTACTGGGCTAAGTCATATTTAGCCTTTTCTCCTACTAACTTGCATGAGAGTTTGGTAACTTAAGGAGCAGAATTCTTGTATTAACCCAAAGACTTTAGTGAAAATAATAGATTACAAGAGAGCTGGACCAAATTAGCAAAATAGGTGTAAGACGGTCTTGTGCTGTTTTGTGATGGGTTCATGCCAATCTGAAATTGTGCTGGATGTTTTTTCTAGCTGTGTGTTCTTGTTGCCTGCATGAGCAATTGTAGTATTAGTTGTTGAGACATATTGGCTCATGAGCCATATGGACCATTACCCCACTGCAAATGTGATTAATTCACAGATTTTATTCCTCTTATTGAGAAAATACATTGGTAAGAGAAAGGCATCAGAGACATGGTACATTGGTCCACTATTTTTCTGCTACTTGAAAATGTACAAAGACAAGAGTTTCCAATCTGCTAGTTGAATTGTCACTGTCTGTTCCTTCCCTGCAAGAAACTCAGCAGAACATAAAACAATCTTTAACTCTCCCCAAACACAACCTTCAGAATACACACTTAATTTCCTGCTATCTTTCCATGGCTGAATTTGTACAACGTATGTATGTCCCTGGAAACACTGCAGAGAAGTTGAGAAGTACCTTGTACTCTCTCTGGATGCAGTGAATGACACTCTACATATGGGCATGACATGTTTATATAGAGGTACTCAAACAGTTTGTTTTATTCTGAAATGGAAGCCTTCAGAACTGCTAAGTGTCTATGAAAAGACCCAGTAGGTACAGTCTGGGGACAGCTTAATTTCAGATTGGAAAGCCAGGGCATAATCAGAGACATTCAAGTACTGAAAAGGTGAAGATTCAGCAAACTCTTGAACACACAATAACATTGTGTTCTTGTGTATTACTCTTCATCCTGTGGGTTTATTACCATGAGCAAAATTGCCTCTGTTCAAGTGGTTGCAAGATGTGAGTCTTTAAAAAGGACTATTTTCTAAGAGTATGCAGTTGTGATTAAGGTCTACTTAGAGGTCTGTTATGGTTCTTCTAAAGATTTCTGTTTGGCAGGGTTAGACTTGCCTATCACTTCAGTGCAACATATGAATTCTGAATGCTAAAAGGCTCCTGGAGGTGGCTGGAACAAAACTTCTTTTGGACGAAGTAATGAAATAATTAAAGTTTCTAATGAAACAATTTTTATTTTAAGCCCAGCAAATAAGAGATTTTGAGACTTCATATTGAGAAAACTGAAAAATGTTAATCTACTATAAATAGCCCTAAATCTCTCTGAGCTTGACAGGCCGTGCTGCTTTTGTAGCCTGAGACTGCTGAGCATTGTTGCTGGTAGACTGAATATATCTGTGTGCTTGGGCTGCTAAGTGAACTTTCCAGACAGGAGCAAAATTCTGTTGGAATTAATGAAAGTAATTACGTTCCTTTAGAAATGTGCATTGCATTAAAACAATGCTGCTTTTCAGTTCTGATTTTGAGATTGCTGAAATGACACCACTGCTAGCTGCAGTCCCTGTGGTGTACACAAGCCTGAGCCAGTTGGAGTCTGGGTTTAACACATTTCCTTTACATGCTGTGATTGCACCATTTCAACCAGAGTAATACTTTATTTTTCCCCACTCAGAACAAGTTATATGGTTTTCCCAAATTAGAACTGGAAGCGATACTGGGATCTCACAAGTTCATTTTGTTCAGTTATAATTAGGGGATTGAGAAGTAGGTGGTGATATTCTGTATGTAAGATTTAGGTTTCACTGGAAAGGGTTTCAAGGCTGTTCAGTAGCATGCAATAGGGAGTGCATTTTAGAATAAATTTCTGCTTATATTAGCTTTCATGAATATATTTTGTAATCTTTAATGACTTTTTAATGTATCTTCCAAACAGTTTTACAAAAATATTATGAATATTTTAGTCTGTTTTTTTAATTACCAAAACTATAGTTATAATTGCCTATCAAATGACAGCTTCTCTACCTTGTTGTGAAATAAGAAGCATTTGTTTTCACATCACATGATTCAGTTAGCAGTGGTTACAGTCACAAGTATTACATTCCCTGTTTGTGTATGATATTCAGCCTCAAGGCAGATATTGAACAGAAATATGTTGGTTCTGATGTTGAATTTTTATGATTAAGAAAACAGTGTCAGAGTTGACGGTAACGATGTGAGTTAGTGCAGCACGAGCAAAATCTGTTGGAGTGCAAGTGACGTCTTTGCTTCTAGAAATCTTTTGCATCTCAAAAATAAGAGGCCAAGGGTGGAAGCGGTAAGAGTGCTAATTTATTCACGGTGGTGAACAGTAAGTTAAAACATAAATAGAAATGAATGTGACGTTCCTTTGGAATGCCATTTTGGATTGATGAGAGGGATTTAGGCATCTCAGTGTATTTTTTGTTTGGAGTTTTTTTTTAAATTAATCTTTTATCTTAAAAACTTTGTATTATGTTGGTATATAACCTTTCTAGCATGGTTAAAAATGGGGGTTTATTATTTACAGACAGTTTCTATAAGTGAAAGAGTTGGAGCAACAACATAAACTGCTAAACCTTGTTCATAACACTGTGAAGGAAAAATAATTAGCTGTTGGTTCAAAAGCAGAGGAAGATTAATAAGTTAGTGAAGTCATCATTTTGGAGAACAAATTACTATGGAGACTGAGTTTGAAACCATTCAGTTCAGGAACACAGCTTATATACTGGTCTGTGAAAGCTTGTAATTGTGTCAGTTTAGGTGTCTCAAAACAGCAGAGAATTGTGTGCTGTGAGATGATTCTGCTTTTAAAGGCACAAACCCTGCTTAAGGGCTCATGTTTGCATCAGAACTGTGTAGGTGCACCTGCAGAGGGTGGAGTTCATGGCTGGTGTAGCACAAGCATTTAAAATGAATCAAGGCTAGGAATTTCTACTGCTATATCAAAGCAAACAAAAAAGTAGTGCTTGTCCTTGACAAGAAAAATTATAAATTGTGTGATGTAACTTACTTCAAACTGAATGAGTGGTAAAAATGAAGTTAGAATTTTATAGAAAACTTTTATGAAATATTGTTTATCGAAATAAAATAAACATGAACTAAGGGACTCCAATGGAAAAAAAAGAGAATTTAAGACGTAGAATTTTAGCTAGGCAATGTGTTATTAGTATTTTTGTTGTTACTATTCATTTTATCTGATTGCTGATTTATCTGATTCCAGTAAATTTTTCTTGTCCTCAACCTGTGATCTTTATCTTTTGTGCTTCCAGTTGGTGGGAAAGGGGGAGCAAGCAGTGGCATAGTTTTAGGGGACTACTAAATTGACGAATATCCTTCCCAAACCATGACATTTGGAAGGGAGGGAAGGAAGGAGATATTTATTTTACCTCCAAATACAGAGCCCTTTGTTGGCTATCTCTCAATTTGTTTTTTTTCACAATGATATTGATTTTTGTCTGTGTGCCAGGTTTCTTGCCAGTTTTCACTGCAGATACTGATGTCCCTTGGTAGAGAACATGCAGTAATGTCAGGAACAGGAAGAGGCAAAGGCAGTAACAAAGGCATCCTGTAACAAGGGGTTCCTTTGATGGGACAAACTGAATTCCCTAAACAGAAATCTAACATCTCTTCTCTTTATAACAAGTCCTTTGATAAATAATGGGGGAGCTTTAGAAAGAAATCTCCTGTCATATTTTAACCCCGGCCAGCAACTCAACTCCACACATCAACTGACTCAATCCTGTTTGGGGGGATGAAGGAAAGGATCAAAGGGTAAAAGTGAGAAAATTCATGGGTTAGGGTAAAGACAGTTTAGTAAGTAAAGCAAAAGCCATTTGCACAAGGAGATCAAAACAAGGAATTCATTCCACATTTCCCCAGGGCAGACAGGTGCTCAGCATCCCCAGGACAGCAGGGCTGCATCCCATGTAATGGTGACAGGAAGACAAACACCATCACTCCAAATATCTCACCTTCTTCCTCCTCCCCCAGCTTTTTACAGTGAGCATGAGGCCCTGTGGTCTGGGACATCCCTAACATCAGTTGGGGTCAGCTGTCCTGGCTGTGTCCCCTCCCTGCTCCATGTGCACCCCCAGCCTCCTGGCATCTGGAGTGGGGTGAGGAGCAGAGATGGCCTTGGCCCTGGGTAAGCCCTGCTAAGGAGTGACAGAAGCATTCCTGACTTACCGACATAAAATTCATGTTTCCAGCAGGAATCACAAACAGAGTCCCATACTGACTACTAAGAAGAAAACTCTTTCGCAGCCAAAACCAGCACACCTCTGAAAACTCCATCACTCTTAAGAATAGCATAGTCCCTGCAGGCTAAATAAAAGAAATGTCGCCATCACCCATGGTTATCATTCTGAGAAGTAACGACCTCACCCAGTTCCAGACAGGTACATCTCATACAGTGTGTTTGCTAATTTAACCCATTAATGGCAGTGGGTGGCCATCACCTATCAGAGCAGGACAGGTAATCCCTAGTAAGTCTCAATTCCCCAGCAGTGTTAACACTGCACTTCTTTTCACATTGCAAGTTTTCCACTTCTTTCTTGATAAAAGTGACTGTAGTGTGCTTGGTTTAGAGGGGGGGGATGGTCAGATAGGATTAGTAAAAAAGAATGTGATAATAGTGAAAAACCCCTATAACCATAGGGGTTAGAAGAGTGAAGAAAGAGACATGAGAATTTCAGATTCTTTGGAAGCTTTATTTTTATTATTCTCATAGAGATGAATAAACCCAGTGAAAAGAGCAAAACAAGCAATAGGGGTTAATTTCTTTTACTATACACAGTCTTTTGAATTCTTTTGAAAACATCATCTGGGACAAATGTGAGATGGAGCTTCATATTCCAGTTCCTTTTCCCAGGATATAGTTAATGGGTTGTACATCAATGAAGTAGAAGAGGAGGGACCATAAAATGGCCTCTTTATACATAATCTTTTTCTTTGTTCCTTTTTGGCAATATGAGTCTGCTATTCCTTTGGATTCGGTGTTACAGCCTTAATAGAAGTAAACAGCATGTGGTTTCCTGCAGTCCCAGAAAATCTCACATGTCTAATCTTTAGGATTCTCATGGGAAGGTAAGAGATAAGGATTTGAGTCCCATTGGGCTATGAGGAAGGATTTGATTGGAAGTCTCCAAGTTTTGTGAACGTTTCAGTTATGAGTCTATGACAGGAAAAGAGCTGTCACTTTGCTTTTGTGCCAGGAGCCTGTTCTGGAATGGGTGAGCACGTGTACCTCAGTGTGGCTCAAGGATACTATTCTCAGCATACAGGGTTTCCATCTCTTGTCTCAGGGATATAACCCAGGAGAATATAATTTTGGTTTTTGGATTCTAAACCTGGGCTCAATAAACAAACATCCGAACATCCGAAGATTACAACATTCATTGCATTCATTGTACTGGAGAGGATGAATTTTTTTTTTTTTTTTTTTTTTTTTTTGTGTGCGTGTTTGTTGCTAATCTGTTTCAATAGCTAGTGAAAGGGTCTTGTAGAAGAGAAGTGTGGATCAAAGACATTGGTCTTTTCAAAAGAAATGATGGCTATTTTGCTTATAAACATGTTAGAGGGATGAAATTTGAAATCAGGAGAATATGCCTGACAGAGGGACTCTGTTGTTAAAAAAGGGTTTGATCTTTGTGAGGCAGAGAAAAAATTTTAAGTAAGGGAAGATTCTTAGAATAAACTGAAAGCTGTGGGTATGATTGTCATCTCACTGGGGCTTTATGAAGATGACAGTCACAGGAAGACATCTGTTAGAAATATGCACCAGAGACCCTTGTGAGCAAGGAAGAGAAGTTTCTCTGCTAGGAAGGTAAGCAGCCACACTGAAGAAAATAAATATCAGGACAGATGTGCCTGAGAGGACCTGTGATAAATTATATTTTCATCTGTCAATTGCTATTTGATATGTTCTAGTAATTCTGGTGAAAGTTAACTATGTGAAACAGGCAAGTAAAGCCACGTCTTGAGTTTAACTCTGATTCCTCCAGAAACAATTGGCATGCAGATTAAGAAAAAGCTGTCTAAGGTGCAGGTCATATCCAAGTGACTTGTAGAAATGTTGGTGCGCAAGGAAGGTGCAGGAAGGTGGGAAAATCATTTCAAGTCTAGACTGTGAGCAAGGAAGGGGATCACAAAGGGGTGCTGGTACCAGAAGTGAAGGGCATGAGTCACTGTACAAAGAAAACAGTGGGATCTGCTTTCCTACTCTTAAGTCTGTGTAGGTCCAGCTCCATCTCCCAAAAGGCACAGATCACTAACTAACCTGCCTTTGGTTTTTTTTGTGTAGTCAGCTGGGGACTTTGCATGTGGTTCCTCCTATCTCACTATAAGGCCAAGGAGCAGCTGGAACTTACCCCATGTTGTTGTCAGTGATTGGACAGGTGGATGAATCCTTTTTCTTGTGCCTGTCAGTGTCTGCAGCAAATAGACTGGGAAATCAAGTTCCTGTTCTCTTCCATCTTAAGGTGGATTCCATAATCCTGTATTTATGTTTCAGTTTTGGGAATTCTGTCTAAGGAATCCTTTTACTGAACTGTATTTACCTCCTTTTGAAACTGTAGTTGTTCTGTAACATAAAATATTAAACAATTATCCTCAAAGGAAGAAAGAAAATTGGCAGAGAAGCTCCAGAGAACAGACTAAAATAAATCACAATTTTGGCATTTGCACTGTCTTCATCCAATTATTTTCCCAGTATTTTATATCTTGTCTTTAGTTTCATTACTTTTGTTTTGTTTTGATTTTTAATAGAAAGCCAAAATAGAGAAGGTAGTTATGCTTGTGTGTTTGTTTAGCTTCCAAAGATGTTTAATTTGTTTTATATGATAAATACATGACAAGAACTGCAGTCATATTACATTTTTTCCTGTTTTTTTACAGAGCACCATTTTACATTATATCACCGAAATGTTGAGAGCTTCTTTAAGAAATTTAAAATTAAATTATAAAATTACTCTTCTAGAATATATCAGATTTATTTGCTCTTCCTTTCCCTTTGGAGGTAGGTGAAGAAAATGCTCTTTTATGTCAAAATTTCTCAGATGAGCTCAGGGGTCTCTCCATCTCTTGACATTGTGTGTAAATCTTTAAAGCTGGTTGTACATACAATGCTTTGCCATACAATTAAGTCAGATTTTGGATCACTCACAATGTCCCATCTGCTTAATTTGCCTTTTGAGTCCTCTGACTTTGCCTTTACATGGGAGAGCACATAGATCTTCAGTGGGAATTTTTTAAACCCAGAAGACTGAAAACATTTTCTTTGATTGTCATTCCTATTTAACTTCTGTAGGGAATATGCACTGACCTTCCCTCTTCATCATTGTGCCAGTCCACTCAATGTTTACTCTCACTCTGTCTCTTCCAACACAACTGTTTTATGTCCTATTCCATTTCACTAACAACATATTATTTTTAATTAATTCTGTTTTGATTTGACTCTTTACAGGTGTTAGTGCTTCTGTCTCATCTTTTCCTGTGTGACACCTGCATACTAGAGAAACTTAATTTTTTTAAACACCATTTTGTTGTTCAGCAACCACTACAGATATGATAGGTGTTCTCTTAGACCTCAACAAGAACACTTCAGTCTTGGAGGGCAGCATTTTGCAGTAATGGTCTTGTTAGAGAGGAAAAGGTGTTTCTGCATTTTCTTAATGAGGAAATAACATTTCAGCATGCTTAGTTTAATTCCCTGTTGGTTTGATAGCAGTGGAGTGATCCACTCTTGCACTTGCCATCAGCAAATCCATGAAGTTGCTAATTAGGAGTAGATTTACAGGTAGGGGTAACATCTTTAATTAGACTAAGTATAGTTGGGAAATAAAAAACAGATAAGCTCTCAGGCACATAAGTAGTTCTTGAGGTCTGAAACGGAAGCAGGAAACTTCAAAGTAAAATTCAAGTTGGAAGCAACTGCTCTGACTTAATTAAAGAATGACCTACAAAATACTTTTGAAAGATAAGCCTGGAAACTCAAATTCTTAACTTATGACTTGTAAATACCAAAAGGTATGGACTCACTGCAAATACTGTTTTTCTTGTCCTTTACAGCCTTGTCCAAGTCCTTGTCCACCCTCAGCCTCCCATTAGTGTTACAGAGTTCCACAGGTTACAGATTACACAGAGCTCTTTCCCCTGTGAGAGGGCAGCCCCTCTACCCCAGCTCCTTGCTGAGTCTCTTTGACTCCCCAAGCAAACTTTCCTCTTCTCCTGAGCAGTGTAATTCATATCTAATTAAATTCTAAGCAATTGACTTTAATGTCTAATTACAGTTCTTTTTAAAATTTTCTCTTTTTGTTTCTGATCTGAAAAAGGACTTGCCAGTACTTTTACCTGTTTTTTCTGAACCTGCTGGTCTAACAAAGTATCAGCTCATTCTAAAAACCTTTGTTTGACTGTATTTTTAAACCATATGTATACAATGACCTTCTACCCTTACTCTACCCCACCACCCCTCAAAAACAGAATAAGGAATTATAAGATTATTTTTTTTTAGTATTCCTTACATAATTTTGTGCTCCTTCTTTATATTTATTAGTAAATTGGTGCTCAGTCATGAGCATTAATATACACATTAAGTATTCTGCACTTTGGTGTAATGTGAACACCTACTGGATTGCTTCACTTCTCTCTGAAATGTAATATGATGAATCAAAGCACATTTCAAAGGAGGAATAAGGGTTTCAGTTTTATGGTATTACTGCATAAATCTATATACCTGTAAATGACAGGCTCAATATATTGAGGTCTTCTCCTTATTTGTGATACTCAGTTTCTTTCTTCCATGAAGTGATGGAAAAAGAGAGGCAGGATCATAATCATATTCATTATGATGAGACATCTGACAGCTCTGTGCATCTACAAGTAGCTTTCAAAATCCAGAGAAATGATTTCCCATTTCTTTGCACAAACAGTTTTGATATGGGATTCAGAGCTCTTGATTTGTGTAGCTGAGCATCATACAAACCCAGACTGCAGAAATGGAAAGAGCAGAGGAAACCCCATCCCAGCACTGTCTTACCTGGCAGAGTGCACTCACTTGCGACCATGTGAATCAAATCAAACTCTGGTTTTTAACAGGAATGTGAAGATGCCTGTTATGAACATGAAATTTCTACAGAAATTTCAAATTGCTTTTATCATCTGAATAGTTGTTAAAATGCCACAGGGGCTGGAAGTTTCTCAAGTACTGCAGCAAGCAGCAATGCAGCAGTAGTGGCAGAGTGCTCAAATTTGGCCAGTGGTGCAAATAGACACAGCTGTTCCTTGGACCATCATTGTCCCCCTGTTAGTGACACGTGAATCCTTCCCCTGCATGGTTGTAGGCAATTATTTCACCTGCAATTATTTCCCTGCATGCTACCATGGGCATTTTGTTGGCATTCTTTCTTACCATACACTCTGCTGACTTCTGTGGGATGAAGCGTCTAAAGAAATACTGGTTTCAGTGTTAGGACTTCTGAAGCAGAATCCTACTGTCTTTATGAACACTGGCCATGTGTGTGTTCATTTATTAAAAGAAAATATATGACAAGGGTTGTGAATGTTTGCTGGAAAATATTTAATAACGTGTTTTATCTTCAGTATTATTTATTTATCCAGTTTGATGAAATGCTTTTTGCTATGAAAGGAAATAAGATTTTTTATTTTTATCACTGTTTCCCCCAAAATAAGGCTTTTCAATCCCACATTATGTATTTGGTTCTTTGACTGGCCAATATTTTATATCTGTCAGAAACCTGGAAGAATCAAAATATTAAGCTCTGAATACAGGTTTCTGAGTGGAGGAGAAAGACCCAGTTATTATCCAAACTTATAACCCCAAAGCTAATTAGCTTTCCTTTTATTAAGCATCAGAAGCTTCCCATGGAGATTTTTAAACCAGGTTTCATTAGTTCTGCTGCTCACACATCTACTTGTTTACCTCTGGTAACAAGGAGAGGAACCTTCTTCAGGAGTGCAAAACAATAACTTGCAGACAAAATAGGCAGGAAATTATTTGAACTAATGATGAAAGATGAATGAGAGGTTTTGTCTCTGGACCAGAGTACTGTTATGTTTAATTATGATATTGGTAGGCTAGTCATGATGTTGGTTTGGGTATATTCATATTAGTAGGCTCAGTAAATAACTGGAACACAGAAATAATCTGAAGACCAAGGAAATCTAAGTCTGGAGTTCAGAGGTAAACTCTTTGATGCCATTTAATATAAATGGGAAATCTATTCCACCAAATTTAATCTAAAGGTCAGTCACACCAGAGAGTTAAATAGAGAAGCAATCCAAATGTATCCCTGCCTATTCTGAATTAGAAGAAGTGCCATTTATATAGTAAATTATCTAGACTGTTTGGAATTCCGCTGACAACTCTGTCCTTTTCTAAATAACTACCTATTTATGAAGAAGTTAGAAAAATATCTCACTTGTTAATGTTATCCATTGTATCAACTTATTCTGAGTTCAGTTTTCTTTTCTTGCAGCAAATCTCCTCTAGCCTGAAGCCTCCCTTCATAGCCCTAGTTTCTCTTGTCAGTCACTATGAATGTATCTTGTCTTGAGCCTCGAGATTTTTGGGTTATCCCTATTTTAGATGATTTTGGAGGCTTATAAATATATCTCAGATAATGCAGAACAATCATTTCTCAGTCTTTTCCACTTGGAAGAAAGGATTGTATTTCAATTTCCTGATTTAGTAAATACCAATTTTTTCAAAATATTGCAATTAAATTTTTATCAGCACACAATATGTTTAATCCTATTCTACACTAGCCCTGTTGAGTGGTTTACAAAAGGGACATGCTTCCAGAAACATGAAAATACATTAAATTTTCATAAGCCAGATAAAATTATCACACTTTATACAAAAGTATCTTGCGAAGAACCCAGACCACACTGATAAGTTTGAGATGAAGAAGAAATGGAGTCTGTTCAAGGACACTTGGAAGCTTATTGAATTCTTTTTGAACCTTGAGTGTAAAAAATCACTGGTGAATTTAGGTTGAAGCATGGTCCAAGTATTAAATCAAAAGATTTGCTGCAATTCCCACTGAACCCACAGCCATTCTGTGACTTGTCACTTAAGAAACATTGTTATACCAAATAAAACACAGCTTGTAGCTTCTGAGTGCTGAGGATAAGGATGATTCAGCTAGCAGGGATATTGTCTCCTTGGGCTCTATACAGCATCTGGCACACTGAGCTGTCCTGAGAAATCACACAGGCACATGAAGCCTGACCTGCTTTTCCTTCTTCTTGGCGAGCTGATGACTTCAGTGAGGGGTTTTATCCAAGGCATTTTTGCTTTCATTGTCACACTGCAGTAGATAATACTTTATGGGCATCTATGCGTGAGAAGAGTGATCTGTCTGACTGCTTTTGGGTTCTAGGTACTTAGCATTACAAAATGTTTCTGCTTCATTTTTTCACTGCTTTGTAAGATTACCACTTCTGAAAAGTTTCTTAGTGTAGTTTCATAGTTCTGTGTTAGGATGGACTTTAGCTATTGATAGGTTAGAACTTAAGCACAAAAATAGTTGTAGACCCATAGCTCAAAGAGATGAGGCAGTCTTTGTGTCTCAAATGTCACTTCTGTGTCAAACCACTCCTTTGTCTGAAATACTATAATACCTTTTATATAGGAATAATTTTCCTTTCTTCTCTCTAGGAAATATTAAGATTTTATTTTATTCTGTAAGAAAAATTTGTTGCACTAATTCATTATTGGGAGGAGATATAAACACTTTCAGAAAGGGAAAAAATATATATTTTGTTCCCACAGACAATAGTACATCAGCAAATGTGAATGTCTGACCATACAGATATTCTGTAAGATATATATTATCTTCATTGTTCCTCTGGCAGAGTGAAAAACGTTTAATATAGGCTTTTCAAGGCATGAAAACAATTTGGGATTTGCTTTCCTGTGAAGACATCTTTGAAGACAGCATTTAATAAAACAGTGAAATACTTGATTTCTCCTGAAAGCTTATCTACTTTTTCTTGCCAGTAAAAATGAAACTTTAACATTGTAACTTGTATTTTACTACTGAACCTGTGTTTGGGGAGTGCAACATTTTTGCAGGTTGGAGACAAAGGAGCTTTTTGTTCTCAGCTGTTCTGATTTTACTTGGGCTTTCCTAAGTGCATGCTGCAGTAATCAGAGGCAGCTTGTTGAAATTGGTCTTGGCTAATAATTTTAGTGTGTGTTTGAATATTTAATTTTCTTCTGATTTATGATGACTTTATTTACCTAAGCAATTTCAATGATTTGGAGGTTGTGTCTTTAATGACTCTTACACTTAAATAGAATTCTTGACAGAGGGTAGGGAGGGGAGCCTTTATTTGTGCTTTGTCATCTATAAAAAAAATCCAGTTATTAGTGATTTGCAGTGAAACGTTGATCCAATCTTTGTTAGTGGAAAATGGTATCTAGCAAGATGTATATTGTGTATTGAACTCTTATATTTTCTAGTACTTAAATTTATAGAACTTGTCATACTTAACTAAATGTTACTTTGTTGCTATTAGCCTGTGCTCAGCCAGGAGACGTTGAGAAACATGACATTTGTTGTGTACTTGCTGCACGAAATTGTTCTCTGGTAGCATTTTAGGACTTACACTGATAAGCTTAAATATTTGCAGTTAGAATCGGATTCATTTTCTGCTCTTATTTACCTCAGTCTTTCATCAGTTCTTTTGTTATGGACATTGATGAGGTCATACACCCCCTTACCTTGTAAATATCCACATTACTCAAGGGATTCTTGTTCCCATGTCTGAGTATAGAGATTAAATACAATTTCAGCATATAAACCAGCAACTTTTACAAGTTGTTTTTGGGATCATCCCTTCTTTTGCACAGAGCACCTAGTTGTTTTTTTGTTGTAAAATGGTCTGCTGTCCTGTTGATGTTATCAAAGAACATTGAACAGTATAATAGCTGTGAACTAATATAGCATTGATTCTATCCTTTGAGAATCATCTGAGGTATTTGCTTTTTCTAATCCCATAATCCTATCCCATATTTGCCAGTATTAGGCATTATATCATATAATATCATTAAATGGTGCTTGAACATTTATTAAATTAACATATTTAAAAGATAATTGAATTACTGTACATTTTGTGCTCTAAATAATGTCCTATTGCACATTTTTGCACTCTGGAAGGTTTGTCTTGTACCACTCATGGCTCTGAACAGCCCTGTGCTTTTTTATAGCTCATGGAGTGCAGCCAAGGACTGTGGTGAAGTGAGTGGCTCTGAGACAAAGTTGTGACTGTTGAAATCAGTAGAAGTTTTTCACTGCACTCACTGAGTCTAGAATTCCATCCAGTGTGATGAGAGGGTTTGTTCTTGAAGAAATCATGGAGTCAAAACACATATTTTAAACTGCTTTGGATTTGTTTTATAAGGCAGGTGTTTTGTGGATATTTTGCTCCTTCCAAACTCATGTTGTTTATTACTATGAATGGATTGTGACTTTTTAAAGTTTTCTCATATTTCACTGCATTCACAGTTCCTCAAAACTCCTGCATGTTTCCTGTTACAGAAGGCACCTTGCCTGTTATTATCATTTTGTATCTGGCTGTAGACTCTGTGGTGGAACCTGGGGACCCACCATTGCCTAAGGTGCATCCCAGACAAGATTGATGGCAATCACAGTGAGGCAGGGCCTGGCTCTGAAAATGTGTGAAACAAAAGTGCCAATGGAATCACAAGTCATTTCACCAGATATAGAATTCTGTATCTTACAGGTGCATCCCAGAGAGGATTGATGGAAATCACAGTGAGGGCAGGGCCTGGCTCTGAAAATGTGTGAAACAAAAGTGCCAATGGAATCACAAGTCATTTCACCAGATATAGAATTCTGTATCTTATTTTAGATGCTTCAAATGCACACAGTTTGGATTATCTTTATTGCAAATCTCCCGCTATGTGGCTGGGCTATGAGGGGGTTTGCAGTTATCTGCTTCTGATCTTGCATTAACTTCAGCCATGTTACATAGCTATTGGTCTTTTACTTGACTATACAAAAATATCTACAATTATTATTTTGCTTGAAAATTGATAATTGTCTTAAATGTGATTTTTTTGGATGTCCTAATAAAGGAACAGTGGTGACTAAAGATGTAATTGGCTACTGTGAGTGATAGATCTATTTTCTATCCTGTGTTAATAGATGTGGAGCACCAGAGAGATAAAAATATTAAATTGTATAAAACTTTATAAAGCAAATTAGATTTTTTCCCAGTACGGTTGCTGTAATATGTGTGTGTTACCAGAGTCAATTAACTCTTGGGACTTCCATCCCAGGGAATAGTGGATACTTTGTTATTTGTTTGCTCTCTCAGATCACTATGGGAATTCAAGACACTAAATGTAAATACCAGGTTTCAATCACTTTTTATAAAACTTAAACACTTGATCTGCTTCTAAAATATGGTATTTAAATGCATTTCTGCCAGTGGTTTAACACTTTATTCATCTAAATCGCTCAATAACAGCACTTTTAATTACATCTAGTGTTTTACAAAGTTCAAACACGTAAATCTAGATATTGGCATTCAGAAAACCAGAGAATGAATAAAACCTGCTGATTTTCTATGACCTGTCAGATACATGCATTTAGAAGGATTGCTGCACAACTCTCTGTGCTCATGACACCATGTCAGTGTTCTTGGATTTCCCCCCTGCTCTTTCACAGCAATCTCTGCTTCAGGCATGGCTGTAAACCTCACTCCTGCTCTCTGCTGGGACTTTTTGAGGAGCAGTCTATTCACCATCACATCTCCTCTCCCCATCTCTCTGGCTGTCCCACCGTGTGATGCCCATGTGCCCCTGCCCCTCTTGCCTGACCCTGCTTTATAGGGGGGTGGGAAGTACATTCTGATGACTTGTTCATTCCTAACCTCAATCATTTTAACACTGAGTCAAACCTTGATACATCATCTCCTCTAGTCTTGCTGTGAGAGGAGAAAAACCTGAACTTGCAAAGGGTGTGAGATGCACAGTTCCCAAAGAGTGGCACTGATTGGGTTGGCCTCTGTTGTTACAGTTCTCTTCATAGGGAAAAGAAAGACACAATTTTTACTAAGGATTACTGAGATTCACATTCTCTTAACCTCAGAGAAAGGGAAAACACAATTCTTATCACTTGCTGTGTTTGTGTTGTGCCAAAGTAGAATGCAATATGGAAATTGTTTGTCCAAAGTGAGGATGTTTTGTTCCCTTGGCCTATCAGGGCCAGGAGTGTGTGTGTGTCAGACTGTTGGCTGACAGTCACAAGAGAGTCAGGAGATAAGTGCAGTTCTGTGCAGTTGTGTGCAGAGTGAGTGCGGCAAATTCAGTCTGGATGCATGTAATATGACATATAAAGTAATTAATTAGTCTTTTGATAAGACAGAGTCAGATGCATCATTCTCTCCCCTTTGTCTGGGGCGCCCCTTGCTTTGATAGGCCTCTTCATGTGCATCATGTTTATACCAACAGGCTGATGGTTTTATGTATTTCTGTGTATATAACGAATACTAGACACAATAGTAGGGAAATGTCCTACTTCAAACATTTCAGAGCTATGTTCAAAGTAAAAGAACAAGATCCCTGTTTTTCAGGGCTCTAACATCTCAAACAAACATGTTGACAAGTCCACTGCTTGAATCTGTTCTTGATTTTGTTCCACACCAGCTGCCCGAGCACACACACTTGTCTGTATCTTCCACAGTGCTGTGACATGGCCTCTCAGCTGCTGAATTCTCTGCCTGCCACTTTCCAAGTGGAAAGTAATCCCCCTGATCCTCCATCTCACCTTCCCTAAATTCCTGCTCCATGAGAAAAAAATTACTTGTGTGTGGGTGTGTGTGTTCGGCATAGTGTGCTGTCAGGGGTACCAGGAAGGAAACAACAAGAAAAGAAGTGGAAAATTCACTCTTCAAAAGGAATTAAAAAAAAAAAATTAAAAAAAAATCTGTGTAATATATAGAGTAATCCTCAAGACAAAATCTTACTGGCATAAAAATTACTCAATGCAAGTTTTCACAGCCCCTTACAGTGATTCAGAGGCAGAAGGTCATATAAGAACTATGGATGTTTGGCATCCAGGAAAAAAGGCTGAGCCACCTATTGATCAAATTAGAGAGAGCAGTCATGAAATTGAGGGATGGCAGCAGGGAAACCTGCAACAGCAACAAATATTTCAAAATATTAGCCTTGGAATTTGGGATGGTTTGATCTAGCCACATATTTTGAGCAGCCACTTCCTATTCTGTAGTTAAATTAACGTTGCTTCTTATGTACTACCGAGAAATTATGGGTTTTATTGAAATTAGTGGTAAATTTTCCATGTATGAGATAGGATTTTACTTGTTGTCTTTAAAGAAAGTTAGCTAGCACCTTCAGTTATACATTATATTGCACAAGTGACAGTTTCTTATAATTGATCCATGGGTAATTTTCTAGGTCCAGTATTCTGTGAAAAGGCAGTTTATGCAGAGATGGTTGAAACAGGTCAAATTGCTTCACTTAGTCTTGTTTTCGTCAGGTATTCAACAACAAGTACATATTGACAGACTTAATTGCGGTTACTTCAAAAGCTAGAGGCTACTTATTTTGTGAAAGATTTTCCATATAAACATGACATTAATAATGTGTGTTTTAATTAAGTTGCAGATAGCTTTTTAGTAGGCTATTTGCTAAAACTGACGAGAAGAAAAGCAATAATGGTTGAGTTGACAGGAACAGAATTTGTGAAAAGAATGAAGTGTTTACCACTGTGTTTTATTTAACACAAATAATAACAGTGAAGAGCATTTCAGACTTGGATAGTAGCAATGTGTCAGTGAAGCACACTGCAGTAAGTGTTCCAAAGGCAATTCTTTTTGGTGGCAAAGTTAATGAGTGGCAGATTCCAGATCCTTCCTGGAAAAGATTTGGGGTTTTTTATGTGTGAAGTGGGCCTGTGGTCATGCTTGTTAATATGTGGCTATTGATTTTCCTATCATGTCATGCAGTGTGCACAGTCATAGTAGTCTTGATGTAACCATGAATTTCATTTTCTAATTCTAGCTGGCTCTTGCTTGCAATAATCAGTGTCAGTCCTTGTCAGGGCACTGCTCATCCTGCCCCATCTGCTGCTGGGCCTATTACATTGTGGGGGTTATTTTCCCTCTGGAAAAATGCACAACGTTTGTTAAACAAGGGATCACTCTGCACTCTTTGTGACAGGCTGTATTTGTGGGTTGTGGCCTCCTCTGTAAGTTCTAAATTGATCATATCTGTGCTGGAAGGGTTTTAAGGAGACTTATGGACCTTCTGATCTGAAAATCTATTGCAAGATTGCCAGTGTGCAGATCACTTCTCTGGGGATGGGCAGCAGTGAAAGCACACGATGTGTGGGGTTAATGATGGTTCCAGGACTAATCACTCTTCCCATGGGGCGCATGGAGGGAAAACATACACCTGCATGCCTTTGGTGCTCTGTAGTGCTCTTCAGGCTCTGCCTCACCATCCTGCCGGGCTTTGAAGCTCCTTTACTTAAGTGTTTTTCCCACAAATCATGATCTACTAAGTCCAGTCAGGTTTTTTGAGCTTAATTAAAGCAAGATGAAAAATCAACAGAAAACAGAAGAAAAACGCTCTGCGTTTAGAAGTAATTGTTTTTATATTTTTGAAGCTCTTTTTAATATGCTTTAGGATTTGGACCTCACAAAATGAATTATGCTGTGAGAGCCCACCCACAGTCTTTGTTATCAGAACCAATTGCAAGGCTTTTTTTCTTTTCTTTTCTTTATTTTTTGCCTTTTTCCCCCTTTTTTATTTCCTTACTTGTGAGAGATAAAGCAACATTTGGAGGAGGGGGTGGAGATCATCTCTACACTTCTCGAGGACTTGAAAAGCATTTAGAAAAGAATGGTCAAGGACTTGAATGTCTTGTTTTACCATAGCATTCTGTTGATTGATTTAGGTATTAAAGAATAATTAAAGAATGTTTGTAATTAAACAGATTCAAAGGTTTGAAGAATTTTTTGTGTATTCATTAAGCTTATTATGTCTTTCAGTAGGGATTATAGATGCAATTCTGTACATTACTAAAGTTAAATAAAACATAATAGGCCAAAGACATGAATTAAAGAAATCCTCTTTGTTTTTTTTTTTTTTCCCTGTGGTGAGGTAATTAACGTAATGAGTTGACACTGGGTATTTCTTCCATATTGTATCCTAGGGAAATTGGTAGTGTTTTATAATGAGGGAAAAAAGGTGTTCTCAAAGACTGTAGTATGGAAGGTCTAAATAATAAAATAAAACACCTAAACTTAGAATTTTTTTTTTTTTAAATTAAAGTGAAATTTATTTCCATTAGAAGATGTTACCTATCCTTCAAGCCTGAGTGGATATAATTACCATAATATAAATCTCTTGACAAATAGTGCCCTAAGGCAGCATGACACTAATAATTGTTCAATTAAAGACTTTTAGCTTTTCAAATGGCCAGTCATCATTATGCTCCTCGTTACTAGAAATAAAAGCGTAGTTTAAATGCATAGGAAAAATATTATTCTTTTGAAGATGAGTTTCTCTTTACATTTAATGTCTTTTGTAATTACCTCTAATAATTTCTAGTAATCATTATTTAATTCTCTTTAATGATAATTGCACTCTAATCTGATTGTTTACTGAAAAAAGGAGTAAAAATTATTACTGAATTTCATATTTGTGCATTAAATTTCAAATAATACGTTAGCGAAATATTTACCCTTTTGAAAAATTTTGTTCATTCTACCTCTATAGCTTCAGGGTATTTTAAATGTTTCTAACATATCAAATTTATTCTCTGAGCCAACTCAGTCACCAAATGGGTAAAAATTATACTGCTGATTTCAACCTCAGTTCTTGATTCTCAGTCATGCAATTTAAAGGTACTGAAAATAGGCTGAAATTGGTGATCTGAAAACTCCTATACGTTAGGAAAATTCTTGGGAGACAGTTGTTGAGGGCAAAATGGGAAATCACAGCTATTCTTTACAATGTGGTTCCTCTTCTAGTACAACATGAGGGTGTGAGAGGGAAGATAGCTGGGACTCTCATCCTCTAAAAATATTTTCTTGCAGAAGCCAGGAGGCTCATTATGAAAATGGTCACCACAGTAAATGGTAAATAAACATTTCACTCCTTGCAAACCCCAGTCAGCCTCAGTGTTACTTATCCTATTCCACTACACTAATTAGAATGTGTTACTGTGCTTAGATCACCGTAAATATATATAATACTATGTATTGTCAAATTAAATAAAATGCCCTCCCCCTAGAGAGTTTGGACTCTGGAGATTTCATCTGGAAGTGCAAAGTGCTTGCCTTGCTGCATGCTCTGCCTTTTGAGTGTTCCCATATTTATTAGCACATAGTCACAAGGGAAAACAGCAGCATTTTTCTGAAAATACCACAGACAAAATGTTCTGTTTGACATTATCCCTACTGAGGTAGGTTTATCTGAGAGAAGTTTGAGAAATTGTTTCCTTAAATTGTCTGCTGTTAATGTATTTAAAAACAAAGTGTGCTTGATTTCTCAGAAACCTGACATGGATGATTTGGAGCAAGATCACATAAATTTTATCTTACAATTAAGCTTAGACTCACATCTTTCTTTTAATGATAATTGCATTTTTTGTGTATTTGTGGGGGTTTTTTTATGTATCTATGACTTTTGACTTGTTACAGTCCTTTGCTCTTTAGGTAAATTTTGGAATATTTAAATGCTTGCTATTGAATATCTTTGATTCCTGCAAAAGATTGAGGACTCAGGGTACATTTTTCAGTATACAGAAAGTCTTTTCAATGCCAGTATATATTATCAATATTGAAGCTGTTCTCCTTTATGGACTGGTCTAGAAGGCTTCAAAAAGAGCATGGCCACAACCTAGGCTGGCATTAGTAACTCAGGACCTCATTCTCACTTTCAGAACTCACCAATCTATAGAGAGGTTAAGGGTTAAGGTTATGTCTGCTCAGAGCTAGAAACATAGCACTAGAAGCCATTTATAATATTAGACCTTGCTTTAAAAGATTTGAGATCTGCTTTGAAACAGAGTGATATTTCTGTGTAAAATCAAAATGAATATGGCCATCACAAATTCATCTAACTTTCAAATTTTTGCATTTCAGACATATTTTCAAAATTATCTCCTAAATCTTTTGTAATAATTCACATTGATTACATGCACTTGACCAGAGTCAAAGCAAATAAATGCAGACTTCAGTGCTGCTGCAGTCAGCACATCCATTAATTACAGCTCCACCTGCTTTGGTTTTTCTTTGTTTGCTTTTACAACATCTGTTACTTTCAAAATTAGACTTTTTTCCAAGCTATCTTAAACTTTGAGGACTGTTTAAAATTAGAAAGAGGGATGAAGAGTTCCACATGAGCAAAATTATCTGAGATACAAAAAAACCCTGTGGTACATGGATAGATATGTGCTTATTTCATGCCTTGCAAAAGCACAAAGTAAATTTAGGCTTGTTGGTTATACTTTTTGAAGGACTCAATTACAGTTTGCACATGTGTAAGGTGTATTTAGAGAGATGGTAGTTTTGGGGTTATCACTCTGGCCATTCTGCAAGTTTTAGTGCCAATTATTTGTTTATATTGTTTGATAAGAACAAAGGTTGAGTCAGTCCTGTCCAGAACCTTTGAATGTATCTATGATTTTGCAGAGCCCAAGGATTAAGACTGTGGTCAGCCCTTTATGGGAATACAGGAAAAGGAGGAGAGGTGTTCCAAGGCTCTTACCCATCAACCATTGTCCAAATTTTCCCAGGAAATTTGTGTGCATATATGCTTTGTTAGCAACAAAAAACCCATTAATTTACTTTGTTTAAATATGAAGGAGTACTCAGGTTCTTCTGTTATTGTCTCAATGTCTCACTGATACTACATGAGTTTTACTTCTGTTTATAAAATTTGAGCCTAAGCCTTATCTATTTCTATTTCCATTCAAGGGCAGTTGATATTTACAATGATTGTCATGTAAATACTGATTACATTTCAAGAGTCAATTAATATTTCTAGCTTTTATTTCTCCCCGTGTACATCAACAGGAAGGTCAATAGCCATGGGTACACACCCAGCCTGATTATTCTGTGGTAGAAGTCAGTCACTGGCATCCTTTTTGCCTTGCAGATCCTAGTGGGAGTTGTACTGATAATGGTGTATCTGATTTTAAGCCCTTTGCTCAGTAAAATCTGCAGTGAACTGAAACTGCCTGACTGTTTGAACACTTTGGCATATCTTTTTGTTATGAGAAATTTGTACATCTGTGTGCATCTTGTATGTCTGAGAATCACTACAGCACGGTACTCACATTCCTCAGGAGATCTAAGCCTCCATGCCCACGTAGAAATTGTTGCCACTACAAAAGAAATGTCCTTTCATGCCGCTTGATCCTGCTTGTTAGACACTTGTGCCCTGAGGGTGTTTTTGTCCATTGTGGTGTTGGGATTGACTTCATAGTATCTTCCCTTATAAAGCAAGTTTTACATTAGAGGAGCAACTGTCGCACGTGAGATTTTAGGGCAGAAGGCAGTATAAGAACAGCATTTTAAATGGTAGCAACTTTCTGACATTAGTGGAATACTGAGTATACTGGAGTGACATGTTAGGAGCTTACTCTGTAATCAACACAGATTAAAAAGAACAAAAGGTAAATACAGCTGTTCTCTTTTAAGGCGCTGTCTTGAAAAAGCAACGGGTAGCATTAGTAGCTAGCAATTAGTTGAAGAGTTCTAAGAATACTAAAAGAAACCAAGTTTCCACAGACAAAAAGTATGAATGGCATTGAGAAATAGCATCATATGGCATTTAGCTGTTCCTTTAGCTGAATTTCACAGTCTACCATGTGCTTGCAAACATCACAATTCTGTGTTTGCTGGAACTGAAACTTTGCTGGTTCAGAAACTTATCTCTAAATATTGTTATTACATCAATTTTAAACATCTCATTCATTGCATGTTAATAATGGTCAGCATTTCAGTCATTAATTCTACGGTTATTATGTATAAATCAGATATCAAGCATTGTCATAAAAATCACTTTAAAATATGATTATTGTATTCTGCTACAAACTTCCCAGTGGTCCTCAGGACTTGCCTGAAGGCAACTTTGCAGAACAAGCCTA
Source organism: Onychostruthus taczanowskii (assembly GCF_017590055.1). NCBI lineage: Eukaryota > Metazoa > Chordata > Aves > Passeriformes > Passeridae > Onychostruthus > Onychostruthus taczanowskii. Next base: position 5,285,518 of record NW_024498462.1, read on the forward strand.
GGTGTTACAGTAGAAAGCATTACTTTTGAGAATAGCTCCAGAGAAACACTGCTGGATCATCATATTCCAGCTCTGTATAAGTGTCTTATTAATGCTGCCAGACCTCATGGAAGAGACACTCAGCAAAGGATGCTCAGCCCATCACATCCAGCCCATGCTGGATGTGATGGAGCCTGAAAACAGTCACGGAATCACAGGGTGGTTTGGGGTGGAAAGGATCTTAAAGATCATCTTGCTCCCTTCCCCCTGCCATGTGCAGGGACATTTCGCACTAGACCAGGTTGTTCAAAGCCCCATTCAACCTGACCTTAGACAGAGCAAGAGCAGTTGGTGCTGGTTGGAATTAATGCTGTCTGTGGTTGCATTAGAGTGACATCAACATCTCTTTCCTATCCTTGGTTAATCCAAAATGAGGATGGTGCTGTGCATGTGCAAATACGCTATCACTAAGAAAGCTTTGGGATCACTTTAGAATCGATATCTCTCAGTTATCTGAGTTAGCTTGCTCAGGCAAGAAGCAGCTTTCAGTCCTCTGTGCTGGACACCCTTCAAAGCCTGCTGAATTAAGGACTGAGTTAATGGTTCATGGCAGGTTTTTTCAAAGCAATGTAGGGGCAAGTCACTCAGTGACCAACTTGAGAGCTTGAATAAAGATGAATCTGCAAAGTGTCCCACAGTATGCACTGACATATATTGCAGCAGAGAATTGTTTTGTTTAATCTCTCACTATTGTCTCATATGAAGATTTATGCTGTTGAGTCTATCCCTTGTGATATTTGAAGCATATATCTACCTCACTGTCTCACTCTGCTTCCTGCATCTCATTCTAGAACATCTCCTTAAGAAGTCAGAGAAATCTGTTCCAAAAGACAAAAAGTTTTATGCTACAATGAAAATTCTCCTGTTTGGGCTTCATTTGTTCCTCATTCTGAAGCACATTTCTCATCAAAAAGTCTAAGCATTTGCTTCCTTCTGTCTTGTGCCAAGATATTTTGCAGCACTAATTACATCATCCTGGAATGTTTGTTTTCATTCCAATATGCTGTTGAGTTGCACTGTGTCATGCATCCCATTTGTAGTTTTCCCCACAAAATGCTCTGTTTTAGGTGCACTCTCTGCAATTCTCTTTTGACATCCATTGTGTAACAGAATCTGTCCCATTGTTTTTCAGAGCTGCAGAGAAACCTGGGTTTGCTTCACACTCCTCCTTGTTGCCCTGTTCAGAGCAACTAAAGGAAGCAGACTTTGACCTTAGATTCCAGTAGCCAGTATGATCCACACACTACTAGGATTTATATTAAGCTCTGTTATACATGGCAAGATTCCATACATAACATATACTTTTTAAAGCCAGAGTGCAGAGGATGAAGACAGATAAAGAATTGGGTTTTGAAATAGAAGGAACAGAGTGCTTGTGAATGAACTCATTCAGGATATTTAAGTGCAGAGAGAATTTTGTTCTCCTAGGAGTTATCCCCATTTCTAACCTATAGAAATGGCTCAGATGGCAGAATACAAACATGAAGCAGCAAATCTGCTGATTATTCTAAGTTTGAGGGAGTAATGAATGCAAAGTTTACCAAAGATGAGATGAAAAGAACTGTTAATAGCTTTTTAATTGGGCTTGTGAGGTTTAAAAAAATCTACCATTGGTTAATGAGAAGTAATATATACCATGTGACAATAATAAACGTGCTCTAGGAATGGTAAAAGAAGTCAGAAAGGGTTTTGCAGGATAAGGAAAACCTTTTTCTTTATGCGCATCTTATGCCATGATTTGGCACATGCTAGATTTTCAGTGGGTGATTTTGTAATATTTTAACTCCATATATATTTTTTTTCATGACATTACTATAAGAAGTGCATTCTATTCTAGTCATTCTATTCTACCTTCATGGTAATTATTAACTGTGAAGGTATTTCTCTCAATCTGCATGCAAGTTCTGTGCTATTGCATGGATGTGATGACTGTCTATGAGTAGCAGTCAATTGTAATTGCATATTTGTGCTGTCGTGCTGGAATCTGTTCTTGTATGCATTGAGTACCCCCTGCATGTGGAGGATGATCTTGTGTGAATGTGAGGGAGCACACGATGGACAACTACTGTGAGCAGAGAAGAGGAACACTGAGGTTATGGTCAAAGTTTCACCATCTGAGATTTTCCCTGCCTTATTGCTACCAGGGTTTTTTATCTGTTGACTGTGATATATAAAAAAAAAATAATTAGTGAAATATGTGCAATATTTTGTGATCAGGTTGAAACCTTGAAGAAGCATATGAAAAAATTAATTTTGTTTTTGTGCTTAGTGTTTTCACAATAAAAACAAGCTAGATATAGCTTTATGCTCTGAGAGTTTAATTGAACAAATATTCAACAACAGTTTAATATGCTCACCAGTCCTTTGGTTTTTGATGATTAAGAGCAAAAGTGATGTCCTTTTCAGAAAATACCATTCAAACCAATTATATAGATATATGTATTTTCATCCCTTAATATATCCCAAATACATGCTCACTTACCTGGTAATATATATTTGGAAAATCTCATTCTGGTATTTTTGTGGGTAATAATAGCAGCATAAAGCTATATGCATAATTTTAAGTATTTAATCTTAGAAGCACCTTAAAAACTCTACCTTTAGCACTGAGTGACTCCACGAATGTCTTACAACATTTAGTGTTCAAATATCCTCATTGCCCCATTACAAACACTTCAGGTTAGCAAATTAATGCTCTATCTTGTAATTACTTTACATGTGCCATTAAAAAAATACATGCTGTCACTTTGCTGAAAGTTAAACCATTCCAACTTTATATGCACTAATATTTGTTATAGAAATGATGGATATTTTTTTTTAGCCAGACCTATCAAAATATATGAACACATGTGAAAACATCACCAAAAAATCATTTTAAACTCTGTAAAAATAGCAAAATGAGAAACAGGTTGAAAAACTCAATCTTTTTTCTCTAACATAGTCCAGAATTGAAATATAGTAGAATAACTGGATTATTCTTAGCTCCAGAATTGCAGATTTTTTTTTGCTGTGATGTTCAGGTTGGAGTTATGGATGTTTTAAAGATTAGTTAGTGTTGGATACTATAGAGTGACAAAGGGTACATTTGTTTCTGGATGTTGTAGGATTTAGTGTGAAGAAGGTGGTTTAGTTGGGGATAAAAGGCTTACACTGAGGGTGGATGAGAAAGAGAAAATTCATTTTTAGAGTAAATTTAGAGTTAATGATGATATAGGGACAGGCATTTGAGAAAGCAGTGCTTGAGCAGCAAAGATTATTCCTGGATCTCGGAAGGCTTACAGGTGTAGAAGCCTGCAGTAAATTGAGATCCTCAATCTCTTTCTCCCAAATCACCTCTAATTCTAGATGTAGCCACAGTCCAGTGGATATATGTTTGCTTGAAGGTAAGTGCAAACTATCTGGCCCACCCACACCAGCATCCATTTTAGTTCTGACTGCCTTTTGAGATACAGCAATAAATGTTTGTCCTCCTTAGTGAATTCCAACCTATTTCACACTCTAGCCCTGAGTGTTGCTCAGTCTTCTGAGAAATAACAATCACATATTTTTTCTGCTGCCACACTCCATGTTAGTCCTGCAGCCTTGCAAGATCAAGGAATATATCAAGACCTTTCCTGAGTCCTAGATAAATGTGTAGTCCAAGAATACCTTGTGGAATCCTTTGAAAGGAAAGATCAGGTAATCCCTGTTACGGTCTACATTTTAGGACAGAAATAAGATAAATTCCAATGTTGATAATATTGGACAACTTCTGGTTAATGGTTGGGTAAATATCCCCAAGGTCAAATAAAACCCAGGATCCTACAGACTCATTTTAGGATTAGTGCTTGTAGTGTAGCTTACAGCTGGTTGCACTGGAGATGAATAGACCCTTGTGACCCCAGGACATGCAAGAAAACCTTGTTTTATATTTGCAGTGACATTAGGTGTTGGAATAAAAAAGGTGAAGGTAGTGGTGGCAGACCTTGGGACTGAGATCAAAACTGCTCTGTTGTGTTTCTTGACAAGTTCTGGGGACCAAAAGGGATCTCTGGGGTTAGGGCTTTGAATTGCAGGGCAAAAGTTTGGTCTTTCAAGGTTCACAAGTCTGGGATAATGCCTGTGGCTGAATCCATTGCCTTGGTGTGAAACTAGAGCTGGGATTGAGAGCAAAGAATGAGATGTCCATGGGGTAAGTTCAAGTCCAGTGTAAACCTCAGGAATGCATCCAGTGTGATTGTCCAGGACTGCAGAGCTTGGCCATAAAGTTGTGAAGGGAGAAAGAGTAACTGATGCTGTCAGCTTCAGATCTATGTTCATTCTTTCACAGTGTGCCCTCAGCTGATTTAGCTGTTGAGCTGGTGTTGGCCTGTAAGATATTGTCTGTGCTGAATATACTTTGGTTATAAAAATGCAAATTTTTTATTTGAGATTCTAGAAGTCTTGCTGGGGTGAAATGCCAGCAGGGAAGAAGAGTTTATCAGTAGCTTCAGAGTAGGCTAGGATTAGATTTAGAATAAATCTCAGGTAATCTCAGGGCTCAGACAGGCTTACTGGTTTTCAGTGAGGGAGAATATTATTAACAGTGAAGGTTTATGGTAAATGCAGGCTAAGTATGGTTTCCCAGGCTTGCCTAGGGGTGAAGGATTTTGTATTGTTAGGGCCAAAAATGACATCTTATCACTAAGTCATACAAGTCTTATGCAGTTAAGAAAAAGGGCAAGTAGCTTGGGTTTTGTTCAGTTGTAAGTTCCTGATTTAATTTAGAATGTGTCTGGCTCTTGGGTTAGAATTTGGGTCTCCAGGGACAGGAAAACTAAGTATACTGTTAAATGCCTGCAACATCCAGCAGATTGGAGTGAGGACGAGGGCTGAGAGGCAGAGATTGTGTTGTGTAAATAAAATGGTCAGCACCATTTCTGAGCTCACAGAAAATACACCAAAACCTGGATTTCTGTATGTATATGAAGTTAAAGGTGTAAACTGTCACATGTTAAAACCAAGCTTCCTTTTAGGACCATAGTTCTATCCTTTGTAAACCAGGCAAAGAAAATGCCAATGCAATAAATTACTGCCTGCATAAAAAACATCAGTGAATTAATACTCACCCCTGTAGCAGATGACACCCCTGTAGTTACTTTAACCAGAAAACTGGTAGCATTTACAGAAAACTAGAAATGGCCAGCAGAAGGAATAAAGTTTCTATTTTAAGTGGTAAACTGGCAGTCTCAGATCTTCACAGCTTCAAATGGAAGGTTATGGTAGGGTGAACTGAATTTTCATCTCTGTTTTTTGTCCTTTTTAAAAAAACTGTGCTCTTGATGTATCCATTCCACACCTCTCACAAATAGATGTGTATTACTTGTCCAGCTGTATTAATATTGCTGACTGAACTATTCATAATGTTGCAGTGCTTGAATCAAGTTTTATTGTCTAATTCCAAACATGTGAAAGCTAAATTCACTTTTTAGTGACCTGTCAATCTTAATTCAGTTCTGCTAACTCATCAAATTAAGATGTTGACATCAACAGTTTAATCAAGTGGCCTTTTTTGGTAACCAAAGTAATAAAAGAGGCAAACAAATTATTTTTCCTGCTAAAATTTGTATCCTAACTTAATTATTCTGTGTGATAATTTGACATCCTTCAGCTTTGGTAGTTAAAAATCTGATAATTGGTAATTGTTTAATTAACTACTGTGTTTGGTGTCCTACACTTTGTATGTTAATACCTGATTTCACAGTTTTCTGGCAGGTATTGCTCTGGCAGGAATTCCTACCACTCAGTCATTAATGCTAAAGAGAAATTTTAGAGTTAGACAAAACATTTCATAGAAGAACCCCTGTGAAGAAGCATTTCAAAACAAGAGTAACCATATTCAATATCAGTAATTTTATTAATTTAAATTAATGTTTCAGGAATTGTGTAAACACAGTTTTTTATAAATGTCTTCAGTTAGATTTTGTACTCCAGTTCAGGTTTATTAATTTTGTGCTTGCATATATATTATTAAATTAAGATTTCATTGACTAACATGCTGCTGCGATACCCTTTTTATTGCCAGAGAAATATATTTTACTACTTTATAGAAATAAATTGAGAAACATACCTACTGTAAAATAAACCATAATGATAAAATATTTCTTGTGCTTTGTATTGATAAATGAACACTTTGTCATAACTGGAAAGACAGAATATATTAAAGAAAATGTTTCTGTTGTCTTAACACAAAGCCCTGTGGAGTAACTATGGAGTTCTTACCTACAGGAGTTTGTAACAATAATACTAATGATAACATAAAACTGGCTGTATTCTTTAGCAAAGTATTTAATCACGAGCTTACACCTTGGCTGAAGACTGTGAAGAACCCTATACCTCTTTAGCAGCATACATTTTACTGATGTTTTAAATCAGAGCCTTTTGTGTTGCTCTGTTTAAACTGTTGAAAGTGTATCTGTAGTAACTGCTTGGCCACATAAGAAGCTGACAGTCTAATATTAAGCAATGGAAGATTTTTCATGCTGTTTTAAAGCTTAGCATTTCTGAAAAATTATTCTGTGATGTAGGAGCTATGTGTTAGTGTGGTCTGCAGGACCCTGGAAATGCAGCAAGAATAAATAACAACTAGAATATACAAGTAAGCATGAACTGCACATAACTGGCTAGTAACTGCTGGCATATTCAGCTGTGAATCATACTCAGCTGGGAGAGACTGACTGTAAATGATGTCAAACAGATGCAATTTTAAAAATGTTGGAGAAGTAGCGTTAATCCTAAAACAGTACAGCAGGGGTTCCCAAAGTATGACTGCTTTGCATGTAGCTCATCAGGTGAAAGCCATATCTACTCATAAAGGGGTTGTGTGCTCAGCCTCATATGTGATTTTTCTTTCAGCTGTGTCCAACAATCTATTACTAAATGCATTTAACTTGTAATGATTTGTCCAAGGGAGTGGGAATGATTTTCCAGTCAGCTGAGGAAAGAAGTTTTTGAAAACTAAAGCATAATGAAAAAAGATCTTTTATTCAGCCCCTGATGCAGCCATCACTGTCAACAGATACAGCTGTCCTGTGATTGCACTGCTGCCTAAATTCTTCTATTGAAAATGATACCCAATGACTTTCCATGTAAAACAAGGTCACTTCTTTTACTTATTTTTGTAAATGGAGAAAGGGACATATTTGGATTTCGAAGTTAAAAATGTTTATTTTCAATGGAGCATTTTCTTCTAACAACATACTTTGAATTCACTGTGCAATTTATAGACGAGCTAATTGAGACACGGAGAGCTTGAATGATGGCTGGGCTTCAAGCAGCATGAGGTACAAGAGCTACAAACTGAGCCTGGCAGTTTTTTTGAAGCAAACACCGAGTGATAAGGCCTCCTGTACAGCAGCAGTGTTCTGTTCTAAAAATGATGGTGTTCCTATTACACAGCTCCACTTGTTGTTGTTTGAGCTTGGATGTGCACACTTTAGAAGGGTGTCTTAAAAAATAGAAGTAATGGTCCCATTCTTTAATGTCTCACCTTTAATAGCTGAAGACACTAAATTATTCATTTCTGATGTGGTGTCACTGAGAGGTACTGAACTGGAGTTCAGGATGCTGGGCTCACTTTCTTGCTCACCTAAAGGTCTGCAGATTAGCCTTTGACAAGCATCTTCCCCACTTTAGGTTTCATATTTTTGATCCCTTTCTTTCTTTTTTTAAAAAAAGTACACAACTGTCGATCTTTCTGGCTGTCTTGTTTGCTCTTGTTCTCTCCCTGTCCACTGCAGGTGTAGGGATTTGTGACTGTAGAACTAAATCTACAATTTACTGAAAGAAAGTGCAGGATTTCATGCTTTCATGATAAACAAAACCTCAAAAACAGTTCTCATGTTTATGAGATCAGTGGTGGTGAACCCTTTGCTTTTCACAGATCTTAATTTTATTTGGATTTTTATTGTTTCTTCTTTCTTTTGCATGTCTAAGTTGTCACAATGTAGCAATATTTTCTCTTTCTTTTTCTTTCCTTTTCTGATTTATTGAACCAATCTAGCTATCAGGTAATTACTAAGCCATAAAGGAGTTTATCATCTATCATTACAAGGTTTTGGGGTTTTCTTAATTGCAGCTTGTTCATCTTGCCAGTTTGGTTTATTTTTTCTTCTTATTTTCATCATATTTAGATGAACCATAATTTTAATTTTTGCAGTTTATTATTTTTTGTACAGCAGCAGTATTATCTGAAGAAGGTAGAACGATACAAAGACACAACTTATTTTCAAAGTAACTGCTGTTAAAATATCACTCAACAACTCTATTCAGTATTGTTGTCCAGCACTGCATGTAATGAACTCACTGTTTCCATCAACTCTTTAATTTTATTTCCCAGACTAATACTAGGGAAAAACAAACAATAGAAGGAGGAAAACAGTTGACCAGCAAGGAACATTCACAGAATCTTTCCTGAGGTGAGGATGCAGTTTGTAAAACTCATTAAAAAATCAGAAAACTGATTCCACTGTAGTTGAATAATTTTGTTCTGCTGTTCATCATTAGCCCCATGCCAGGTGTTCAGGTGAATGTGATCACAGCCAACCCCACAGCTCATTTCACTTAAAGTGATGCCCCATCAGCCACCCCTTACAGGCCTGTACAAACTCAGGGCATTGTTGGGGATGGTCACTTCAGAGCAGCAGACCCAAACAGAGCTCAGAACTAAGGCTGCAACAGAGATTGGGATCCCTTCTACTTCATTTACTTCATTTTCACAAAATGGTAAATTTACTGTAAAATAACATTGTGTCTGTAAAATATTATGTAATGTGATTAATTAGAATTTTTCTAAACTCTGGTTTAACCATTTTATGGCCTACCCATTAATTGAAGATATTGCTGAATAATTTGTGTTACATTTATGTTTGTGCAGATTAGGGCCTAGATAACCCTATTATCTAGAAAAAAATACTAACAACACAGGTTTTGGGTCACAAAGTTGAAGTTAGGAATGAGGAGTATTGTGGAACAACTTCTGGTTTCTTTAGCAAATCTGTCTGTGCTGTCATGGTAAGTGTATATTTGAGAAGTGCTTAGATTCACCTGGTAGAATAAAGCTAACAAACATAGCTCACTGCTTATCATAAAATAGATTGTCAGCTCAGGGAGAAAAGGGTAAGAATTAGATGAAGTCACTCAAGTAAAAAAAAAATTAAAGACCACTAATGCAACAGTCAGGAAAAAAGACTTTTATAAGTCATACTTTTTACTTATTCAGTATGGATTTTTAATACAGAGAAGAAAACATAGCAGTTCCCCCTTGGTATCAAATGTCATTCAGTAAATTGATAGCCATTGTGGGGTAGGGAAGGAAAATAGAAGAGAGTAAAAGAGCCTTTAGGAACATCTTTCTGCAATGGACACTCAGGGCTGCCTTGCTTTTCATCATGGGGTTCAGCATGTGCATCGCAGCACAGCTGAAGAAAGTGCTAAAGGTATTTTTCAACCCTGCAAACCCATGCTGAGAAAAGGTGTGTGCCAAGGGCCAGGTAAAGGTCGCTTACCTCTTCCCACCCCTCCACAATCTCTCATCTAAATTGATTTCACTGAAAGGAACTGGTTATTCTACTTAAACATATAATGATTTTTAAACTGTTAGACTTTTAGATTGTAGGAGCTTTCCTGGATCCTGTTTTGGTCTGAATAAGATTTGGACATGTTTAAGGGTCTGTCACTCATAGCAGAGAGCTTCTGTGTCATTTGCCCTGCCCTCACCATCCCTTCCTCTGCCTGAATCCCCAGTCTGAGGGCTCCTGACACATCATTCATTTTTTTATGTTTGTGAGTACTTTGTTATTAAATAAATAATTTTTCCCACTTTACTCAAAGAATTTTTTTCTTCTGAACACTTTAGGGAAAGGGCAGCTTAAATTTGCTTTCTAAAAGAGTACACTTCAAAAATTTCCTCCCAAAATTTGTCCTAAACCAAGACAATAACTGTGAAGGGGGATAAGCAAGGAAACACATTATGTTTTTTTATTTTCTGCAGGATTTTCAGTGGTAATGTGTGGCACTGTGGTTTTAGTGAAAACTAGTGATGTTTAAAAGGAAGACTTTTAAAGTGCCAACAAAATCTTTGCGTAGTTTTCTTGCACAGTTCAGTGGAGTATGAAAATACATATTTCATCCTTTCCTGTAGGAAGTCAGTCTTCCTTGTGTGGTTTGAAGTCATCCTTAACCATCACTGGGTGTCTCACAGGAGGGTTGTGGCTGGGTCCAGACAGATGTGCTGTACATCTCAAACTAGTTTGCAGTTTTAAAGCCGTGCTGAATTTGCAGCCATCCCATGCAGCTTATCATCCATTCATCCCATCACCATGAAAAGCTATTTTCTAGTGCTAACAGGCTGGATTTAGTACTGCACTGGACTCATCAGTTAGGTATAAAATTCCTATCTGCATTGCTTTTGCCAAAATACGGGAAAAAAATGTTTCCCTGGCTGTTCTGTCTCAGCAGCTTTCCTGACCGTTCTAAGCACTTAGACATGATATGTTTTGATTATATTTCTGTAATTTGTTTCCCCCATGCATTCCTCATTGCATGCATTAGGGCTTTTTTCTGCTGTGTTCTGGAGGCTTCCTGGTCATGTTCTAATATCATGGTGCCTGATCAGCTAGAGGAGCCCTGCTGAAATTTATGAAGACCACAGTTTTCTATCTCTGTTCTGTGGTTTTATGTGCAACTGTAACACAAATTAACACACTCATGCTGGTCATTAGCATTCTTCTCTGGCAGGCAGAAGAAAAACAAAGAATTGTTGAGTGGTATAAATGTGGTAAGAGGCTGACAAATGGGCAGATCTCTAAAATTTTCTGGAACTAAGCTGAGCTTCTGGATCACAAACAGCTCTGCATTGCAGTCCTGAGAAAGACAAAGCAGGGGAGGATGATCATGATCTACTCTTAATGCAGAGTGGATGAAATACTTGTTCACACAAAAGTAATGTTCAGGTGGCTGAGCATCCAATGGGCTGGCTTTGTTAAGGGTTCAAGTTTTGTCTGCTTTGTGCGTTTATGAATTGTCACATTGTGTGTTAGGAATTTTAAGGTTCTCATTAATTGGTGGTCAAGTTTCAATATTAATTATTTAAATGAAATGTGGTGCTATAGTTTTTGCTCAAAAATAGGTAAAGAAGCTCTAACAAGAAGAGTTGTTGAGCTGTCCATGTACGTGTCGTAGGTGTATGGTATTTCCTTTGTCAGTTCTAACTGGAAAGTTTTTGGCTGTTGGTTAGAAGCTCTCCATATAATATTAAACTGTGCATAGAGTAAGCAGCTGGTTTTGTTCCCATTTAATTGATTTAGTTACAATAACTGGCTGTGGTCATTTGATTCATAATTTCTCTACATGGACACTAAACTGTTACAATACCTATTGTACTGTCTACTTCAGCATAGTAGTTCAATCTGATTACATCCAGAACTTGGAGTATTTTCCAGTATTAAAATCCTGGCGTCATTTGGAATGTAAAAGGCTTCAACAATTTCTGTATAATATTTTTAATGGTGGTTACTAATAGCTAAAGCACTCCAATTCTAAACTATCTTTGCTTCTCTTGGTGGGCAATATGAACACCTGAAATGACGAACAGGTTTTTGAAAAAAGGAGATTCAGAGCATGTGGTTAGTAGTTATTTCTGCTTTGTATATTGAAATGAGTGTTGGGCCTCTATTCTGTAATAGGAAAACATGAAAACATGCCATACAAATTATTTATATTTCAGATTAACATGGAATGCTTTATATCATTGCACCATACTTGATAATAGTATTATATAAATAATACACAAATATATAAATAATATCTTCATATTCATCTGTTATTTAACTACTATGGGCAGCTTTCTTTATGAAATTATTAACTTTCTGTTAGTACTTGGACTGTGGAGCTTCTCTGTGCCAAACTTCCAGAGAATTTTCTGTGTATTTCATAAAATCAGGGAGTGCATATTTATAAAACAGGGTTGGAGGATTGCTTGTTTCAGCGGTGTATACACACAGATGCCCCCTCACCCCTCCAGTAATATTGACTGCCTAGAACCAAATTCTCATGGCTTTCATGCCACAAAAGAGATTGAAAGATTTGGAAGATTGTGGATATATCCCTTCATTGCCCTATGAACAACATAGACTTAACATTGTTTTATGCAAGAGCAGGAGCAAAGCTTGCTGGAATAATAATGAATGGAATGTACAGTGTCTGAAAGCTGAACTGTGCTCTAACAGGTTAGAAAATTCAGGATAAATATCTTTATTTTGTTGTCCTCTTGTAAGGAAGCACATTTTCTTTTGATTTCCCTTTCTGTAGAGGTGGAGAGTGCCTGTGGTCAAGCTTGGGGAGGCAGTTGGGGCTTGGCTGAAGAGCAGCTGAGCTCAGCCTGGGGCAGGAAAGTGTTTGTAGCGTGTAGTTTAACATTGATTATTCACTCATCTGAAACTGACTTCTAGTTTTGGCTGCACTGGCCTACAGCCTGGAGAGAGAAAGCCTCTATCTTTTCATGTCTCTATTTTAATGTGTATTTCTTAAGGCTTAAAAATGCATTCAGCTGTGAGGCTATTTTTATTCTGTTGGAAGTGCTTCATTTATTTTATTGGACCTCGGTGTACAGCCCCACTGAACATGGTAGATCCTGAGTGTTTCACTCTGGCTTGGGAAAAGCTTTCTTAGCAGAACCAAAATGGAAAATCCATGAAAAACACTGCCTGATGGAAATAAATATACTGTGGGATATGACCACTCCAAATAACAGCCTGGAAGGTGACATTGAAGGACCTCATTACTTGCTTCAGCTCTGAGCAAGCAGGCAACTGAACCAGCTGCTCTGGGAGTTGTCAGTCTGAGCAGAATGGGATCAGCAGGTGGAGAGGGACAGGGATACAGGTTGTTCAAGGGATGTCTGAAAGGATTCCATGGGTCTGTTCCCAGCTGGCAGGGTGGGAAAGGCCACTTGCTTTGAAGAAGGGGCAGCATTTTTATTTTGGTGGGTTTTGGCATGGAGGCTGAAATACATGCTGTAGCTCCCTGGAGGAAGGACCAAGGGCAGGGGAGGTAACAAGGAGCAGAAGGGAATTTGAATGTTCCTATTGTGAAACTCTGCAGCCAGAATGGGATCAGCTCAGCAATTTGGTCCATAAAGTATATGGATGAAATGAGCAAAAAGTCTATTGAAAGAATGATTTGGAAGGCCTAGAAATTTCTCCTGCCTCTATTTCAGGGTGTAAAATAATTTCTTTTCCACCCTTTTTGTATGTGATGGGAGAACTTTGAATTTGTAGATTTGAAAGAAGAAAACACAGCTAACTAGGTCAGTGAAAAATTCTGCATAGACATTTTCTGAGTAATTTCTGTTTTGCTGAACTCCACAAGAGCTCTTTACAGATGTATGTAGCATTGTCCCTTGCCTGCTGACTGTTCAAGTTGTGGAAGACTTTTTTAAAGTCATCCCTTGTCTGCTGCTGTTCCAAAACATTGTATTGTCTTTCCCTGTAGCCAGGACTGGACAGTCACTGAATGTTCTCCAGCACTTAATAATATGGATGTTGTAATTTGTCATCTCAGTCACCACTGTCACTCTGTCCTTTCAGTCTGTTATATTGGCTCGTGGTGTTGCTACCTCTCTGTCCTTCATCTCACAGCTTTCATGAACTCTGAAAGTTAGCATACCTGAAGATCAGTTCAGAGAGAAAAAGCTCCATGTCTAAGATTTACCTTCACTCTATGTGCACCCCCTGTTAGAAAAGGACAGTACCTATTTCATCTTAGACCATGGAGTGTGCTGTATTTCTGCTTCCTTTATGTTCCTTCCATAAGAGAAGAAAAATTGCATAATGTCATTGCAGAAGCAAGAAAAAGCCTTTGGTCTTTGTGTTTGATTGGGTTATTTTGCTGTAGTCAGGAGAATATGATCTTTCTGAAACATCACATATAAATTTTTTCTTCTACCTTCAGAAAGGGGAATGCTAAGAATCAAAGTAATCTCATGCTGCCGTTATCTAGAAAGAAGGTAAATTAGATTCAGAAAAAACAGGAATAATTCAGAAAAAACCCCTGAAATAGCTGTTTGAATAACAGGGCTGGAGAGAGCATAAAATATCACTGATATAAGAAGTGCGTGTGTATATATACACACACAAATATATAAGCTCTCAGAACAGTGTTGGTTTTTACAGGTTTTTTTGTACATTGTTTTAGAATGGAGACACCCAGACATTGGTCGAAATAATTATTTTTTAATCAAAACTTAGGCAATACCTGTCAAAACTTGGGGGTTTGGTTTGGTTTTGTGTATATGCCTGAATATGAGATGTACATTTTTCCAGAAGTAACAGCAGGATATTCCAGACCCTTCCATCCTGCTTGCCCACCTGGCTCTGTACAAGAGAGCCTTTGATTGTCATAGACTGCTCCACTGGGATTTGATTCTTACTTGCAGTGAAGGAGCCTGCTCTGTGTGCTTGGTCTGTTCCCCAGCTTGCTAAGGGAACCAAACACACCAACATATGTTGTAGGGAAAGCAAATTCCTGATGTCTTAATTAAAGAGAATAAATTAGTTTGTTAATTGGGTAGATTACAGAAAGAGCTTTCCAGGGGACACCTACTGACTTCTTCAGGAGTTTCCCAAGGCCGTTGTGTGCCCAGAGAGTGACCCCGTTCTCAGACTGGAACCTTGGGTTCTGATGCAAAAGCACAAGAACTGTGTCTGGTGAAGAAACAACAGGGCACTGAAATTGAGGCAGAGCCAGTGTGGGGTACATGGCTCAAAGCTCTATAGCAGAGGAGTTTTTCCGAGTAGTAGGAAATCCAGGAAAGCTGCCTTGCAAAATCCAGCTTTAGTATTACAGATATGAAACATATTATGGAAAGGAATGTGAAGCTGTCACATGGAGTTTTGACACTTAAAGTTGTTTTGTTTGGGTGAATAAACCTCCTATGAAGGCATAAGAGAATTGTGGACCACAGGCAAGACAGCTCTGGTTTTGCCATACACAGGGTCAGTTTGGGATTCCCACCACACTTCCAGAATCAGGGTTATTGGGAAGACAAGTGTAGGCGCCCAGCAGTAGTGAGAGGAGTCAGTCAGATCTGGCAGGGTTTATTAGATCAGACTGCTGATGGATCTTCTCTAGGCTCAGCTTAGCTCCTGAAATGAAGAGCAGTGGCAGCAGCTCAGATACAGCCCCAGGAAAGGCAGTCTTGGGAAAAACCAAGAGGGAAAAAGGCAAAATGGAAAGAATTAAGGATTTCTGGCATCTTTTCAATTAAACATTCCACAGAAAAGAATGGGAATGGTTAATTCAGAATGACTGTTTTGAGATATACTATAAAATTGTATAAACCTTCTTAAAAATTCTCAAAACAAAAGGGTTTAGCACTTCCCTTCTTCAAAAAAAAAAATTCTCAGTGGTCCATTTAGAGAAACTGCAGATTTAAAGGCAGAACTGCTTTATGTGTGCTGAATTACATGTAATTTGGTGTCTCACCTCTATTTCTTTTTAAGATGAGACAACATGGCTGGATTGTACTTGGCAGCTTGTTTTGTTTTTTGGGGGGTTTTTTTGAGCCTTTTGTAGACCTAGTTAAATCTTTTGTCATCTGCAGGGGTGTGATGGTTTGTTTGCTTGGGTTTATTTTGGGAAGAATATGGACTTTTTTTTGTTTGTTTGGGCTTCTTTTTTTTCCCCATGAACTTCATATATTCGTATACCTACAGGTTATTAAAACAGATACATGTAAGTGTGTATTTTGTCAATTTTCTCAACCAGGTTCCCTGTAGTGCTTACTAAAGAGTACAAAATCTAAAATACTCAACACATACTTACATGTACTTCAGTTGTCATTTGTTTCAGTTCAGACATTAAAATCTCTTTTAGATGACCTCAATATGCAGGAAACTTCTACTAAGGAAAAGAAACTTGGAAAGCTGTGGAGGTTTAATATAAGCTCTCTCTTTTGGGCAGGGAAACAGATTCATTACTAAGATGCATTAGATAACTTTCTTTCGTTGCCTCTCGGAGACATTAGAAATCTAAAAAATGGCAATTTAGAAACCCCCACTGTGTCCATCTTGGCTTAGGAAGTAAACTTGCTTAACTTTCACAGAAACAGAAGGAGAGGAATCATACTTATTTATATGTATTTTTTATTCTTTGACTGAAGATCTTATTGTGGTTTTAGCTTAGATTTTAATTCATGTTAGCCTGAGCACAATTTATATATATTATTCAAGAGAGGTGAGGCTTTAAATAAAAAAAAAAGGCAGTACTCTTGTGTATATAAAAGTCAGTTTCATTTAGATGGTAATACTGATTTAATATGACAAACCATCAGCAGTTTTGAGTTATTTGAAATTCAATGGCAAATATTTTAATATAATTAAGTTGTATTTTGCTTTGTTTGATCAAGTCCTGTTTTCATGCTTCCATCTGCTCAAAAAGGGGTGGTGTGGATGGTCCTGGGGCTCAGTGGGTGGTGTCAGCAGCAAGTACAGTTCCACTCTCAGCAGTTGCAGTGCTATGAGTGTTCCTCTGGAATTTGATTTTGTGCAACCAAAAGCGAACAGTGAGATAGTATCACATGCTTAAAAGTGAAAAGTTTTTAAAAAACGTGCTTGCAAAATTTGTCAAATGCTTGATGATATTTGTGGAGTAGGATGATGATACACTGTTTTAAACAGCTCCTTTCAAAAGCAGCTGTGTGACACCATCTGTGTGTTAGGTCTTGGTAACAAAAACTGACGACAGGATTAAGAAATGCACTAAACTGTGCTTGAACTTGAATGAACTGAATGTTTGGAAGGGAGGAAGGTCTTCCCTGGCGACTATAACTCCACATTGATGATGGAGGGTTTTTTTTTAAAGGAAAAGGTATTTTTTCCCCAGAAACTTCTGGGTTTATTGTTAAGATGTTCTTTGAAAGATGATATGAGCATCTTTTTTGATGCTCATATGAAACAAATAAGTTTAAGTGACAAGATGTCTTAAATTAAATGAACTGTTCCATTTAGCTATGGGTGTATTCTGCAAATCCCTTGGGTCCTGTCAGGGTACAGGATTATTCAACACCTGATCTTGCTCCCTAACTCTTCTTTTGGCTCTTCTAAGTCATCATCTCCTGGAAAGTATTGAGTGCATTTTGTTTTTCGTTTTTTGAACGCTTTATTTTTTCTTGCAGCTCCTAAAAATAAAACCTTAATGGAGCCTTTCCACTCTGGTCAAGTATTTATGCTATACATGATCAATACAGAGGAAGTAAAATTCTGCCTGTGCATATTTTTCACATCCTAAGTGAACCAAAATTTATCAAAACACAGACGACTTCTATGATTATAACTTCAGCTTCAGAGATAAAAGTAAGGTGAACGTTTCTCCATTGCACTTCATCTTACAACACTGAATGCCTATTTTGATTCCTGAAAATTAAAAATCAAGTTCTTTAAAGGAATTGTTTGGGTTCTTATGTGTGAATGTATTAGCAACTCCTAATTTTAAGTATTATTTTACTTTCTCTGGGATGTAATTTGCTCAAAGAGAATGGAATCTTTTTCATTCAGTGAATGAAGTAATGAAAATGGCAAGAAACTTAAACAAAACCCCAATATTGAAAACTGAGGGCAATCTCATTTTATACACACGCACAAAATCAGCTTGTGTTCGGTGAAGAGTGGTTTTTTTTCTTCTGATGCAGGTTGAGGACTTGTGAGGAGTTGTGTGTTATAGATCTGTAAGGGATACAAGTGAGAGAAAAATCCTGAGAAAGTAAGAAACTTGCTTGATTCTACAGCTGCCTTCTATGTCGTGATTCTCTAGGGTCCACTTAGTAGGAATCAAGATTTGCATTGAGGCATGAGAAGGGAAATGTTTTCTGCTTTGTCACTCCTCAGGATAAAACTCCTGTGTGTTTGCAGTCCTTGTCAAATGTGACCTATTCTTCATTAGGTCTTTGTGCTTTCCGAAATCAGATGTGAACCATGGAGTTAAAATGTTAAGAAGAAAAAGACTGAGAGGGGTTGTGGCTGTAAAATAAAGTACTGCTAATACTACCTTTAAATCTCTTACCTCTGGACTTGAGAGAGTTTTATCATTTTGACAAATTTGGCAACCTCAAAGAAGAAATTAAAACTGTTTTTAAAAATCTGAATGCAAGATTTCAGGCCCTGAACAATACCAAATATCTATAGTTTGTTTCTTAAATTCATGAAGCTACAGGAGATAACTTAATGTATCAGGAGATGCTTAAGAGCTAATTATCAAAACGTTGTTAGAAGATGGGGATTAAAGCCAACAACTTCTGGATATTTTTCTACTTCCTGTGGATTGAAGCAATTAGTAAAAATGTTGCCATCAGGAAAGTTTCCATCATTATTTCCCACATGTATCCTTTGCAATTGTACAAGTTCTTTCAATGATAAATAAAAATTAATCTTCTTTCTCATATGAAAAAAAAAAACAAGCACAAGATTAAAAGTGTCCAACTGATACTAATATGAGCAATATATTTTTTCATTAAAGGTAGAAGTTGTTTATATACTAATATCTTGACAAAAATATTCAAGGTTATTTTGAGCCCTATGGGACAACAATAAGGGATTCTGCTTTAACAATTAGAATGAAGAGCTTTTAGAAACACTTGAGTTTCTGTAATGAAATTGAATATTGATCTGTTAAATCACTTTTTTTGCCTTGACATGGCTGACTCTAAGATGGTTTGTCAAATAATCTGGCTGTATAAAGAATAGCATATATTAATCAGCAAAATACCTATCCATACCATGAAAAATGTGGATTTATGTTCTTAGCATTTTAATTATTTAGTTTTGATTATGGGGATTGTCTCATTGTAAAGTGATTGCTGTATTTTAAATCAAGCTGTTAGTGTCCAGAAATTCAGCTCAGCTAAGGCAGCTCCTGGTGTCCTGTTGTGACGAACACCCCATGTGTGGAGACACGAGGCTTGACTCCATTTCAGTAGGCTGATTTATTATCTTATATATTATACTAAAATACTATGTAAAAACTATACTAAAAGAACACAGAGAAAGGAAGATCAGAAGGCTACAAAGAACAAGAATAGAATAGAATGAATAACAAAATCTTGTGACTCTCAGAGTCTGATGCAGCTGACTGTGATTGGCTCTTAATTAGAAACAACCAACATGCACCAGTCACAGCTGCACCTGTTGCATTCCACAGCAGCAGATAGTTATTGTTTACATTTCTTTCCTGAGGCCCTCAGCTCCTCAGAAGGGGAAAAATCCTAGCAGAGGATTTTTCATAACATATCATAGCTACATGTGTCCTGCCAATGCTACACAGCAACAAATTAACCCATGGTCCCCTCTGGTCAACTTGTTTCAAGTCATGCAAATTTTGGTTAGATTCTGCCTAAATCTGGCAAGCATTTTTCTTGGTTTTCTTTCCTTGAGGTCATTGTGGTGTACTTTCAGGGAAGCCCAGCTTTCTTTTAGAGAAAAGCAGATGTGGCTTTTCTTACGCTTGTAAGCATTTTCTGCTGAAAGGTGTGACTGTTTTGGGTCTGTCAGGATAATATCTTAATCAGGATGAGTCTGTGGAAAGGGGGAATTCCTTAGAGCCTGGCAGCTGACACCAGTGCTGTGGGTTTTACCTCCTTCCTGGTTCCTTGCATTCCTACTCAGATCTATGAGTAAAAATGAAGTTTTCCTATTGAAGTTTGGTGCTTATGTTGCACTTTCATTCACCTACAGCTGTTTTGTGTGTGGAAAATGTGTTTTGACTAGTGAAGTATTTTATGAAGGCAAATATTAGAAAGATTAGTCTGTGCATAGTTATTTAATATAGCTGTTCCTTGGTCTTTACTTGGGCACTTCCCTGCAATCTAGAAACATATTTTGAAACAATTTTATGGCTTCCAATTGAACACATAATTTTCAGTATTTTTATTATACTTATTTTTGAACAGAAAAGCTGTATTTCTCTTGGAATCCAAATTTTAAAAACTGGAATAGGCTCTGGCTGCTTCTTAAAAATTACTGCTAAAAGAGGAAAAAAAATAGTCTTTACAGATGAATGTACTCTCTCATTGGCCTTCTTATCTTAAAAATTACTGTTATTTTAGATGGTTATTCACATGAGTAATCCATTGAACTCTCTAAAGGTTTCAATATTCTGGGTTTTATGTCTTTCACTGTTACAGAAATGATCTGTAGTATTTTACTATTACGTGAAGCAAATAATATGGGATTGCAGAATCTACTTTATTCTCCCTTTGGTTTCTGTCACTTCCATCCAGCTTAATGAACCATTTCCTAAGTTGCTTATACCTGACACAAATCTGTATTTGTATTTATGTGCATAAATACAATTTTGTGATATTTCTGAAAATAGTTCCTGGAACATGAGGAATATTTTGTGCCAGCAGTGTAGGAAGGACAAGCCACTACTTTTGCCTTTCAGGAGAACTGACACAAGGACTCAGACAAAAAAAGATGACAGAAGCCAGGCAGTTTGGAATATGAAAAATATGGTACATAAACTTTATAGTACATATTTTGCTCAGAATTTTCTTGCTTTATAATTTTGGATCAGGAGAGGGACTGGGGGTCATCCCTCCATTCTCACAGTAGTTTCCATATTATTGACCATTTCCTGTGTTAGTTATGTGTATGCATTGTGTTAAATACTTCCTGTTCTGTCTACTCACAAATAATTTCAAAGATTATATGTTCTGTCATGCTAATAATGTGGATTTTTAAAGTCCATGAAGAAGTTTATGCAATAGATCTTGATAACTTCTAGAAAATTATCAGCAGTTGCACAGACAATTAGTCATAGTCAAAGTTTGGCAGGTTTAAAGACTCAGTTAAAATTTGAATAGATATTATAAAAAAAAATACCTGCATGTGACTTCTCTGAAGAATCCAAATCTGAGATTTTAATTAACATCTGGTTTTCTTTCTTCTTGGAGGCTTCAAATTTAAAGCAATGATTTCTCTTAGTATTTTGGATTTCTGATTTGACACAGCCTCCTCACATCAAATGAGGATAGACATTAATGAAGTATAAAATACAGGGAAAGAATGGCTTCTCTCAAAGTCTAGTCCAATTCTTAGCTGTCTTACTCATCAAGGACAACAATCCTGGCTCAAATAAGATGTTTTTGGAATGTTAAATGTAGCGGAAATATTTTCATTTTCAGTGCTGAACCTCTGACAATATTTATCTCTTAAGGGACTAGTTTAAGCATAAAATAAGCAAATCTCTTCTGATGGAGATACTTCTGTTTGGCTTTTGAATTTTACTGAGAAACTTAGCACAGAAAAAGACATAGGAGAAAACAAAAGGAAAAAAAACCCATTAGATCTATAAGGTGTCTGCATAACCCTTGTGTATTCTGTAAATATAAGCAGTTTCTCAGAAACAATTCAGGGCACAGCTGACTGATTGTAGGTGTGTTATGGTCATGGGATAGCCTGGATCACTGTTCCATGCTCTGCTTCTGCACTACTGCAAGTTTGTAATAATTTCCTTGATTAATTCCTGAAGTAGGGCAGTTTCTATTATACGTCATTACTAGTCATATTCAGCAGTGGGATTTTGGATATGCCTTTCCTAATCTGCCAGTTTGGATTTATTTTGGTGTCAGGATGGATCAGTGTTGCAGTGTGACATGGGGATGACAGAATTTATTGTGTTTGTGTGGTGGCATTGCAGGAATAAATCTTGTTTGCATCTCCTCTGAAATGTTCTGCATAACACTGCACCAGCAGGTTATGCAGAACATTTCAGAGGAGATGCAAACCAAGGAGGTTCTCTTGGTGGTAACCTCCCCTCCTTGAAGTTATGTTTTGGGGCATGTGTCAAGATCTTCTCAATGGCAAACAGTTTCAATAAGCTTTGTTTGAAGTGCAAAAGATGGAATTTCACGTGAGTTTTTGTTGATACCTCAATGATTGTCTAGCTTGGATGCTCATGAAAAGTGTGAAATTAACGCTAGATACACACCCACCAGGACACAAGATGAACAATGTATTCAAAATATGAAAGTGTTTTTCTGAATGTGTTAATCAGCTCTATATACCTTCCAATTATGCTTATAATATCTTTAAATTATGTTCCTATATTTATTTATTTTTAATTTCAGGAGTGATGTAATATTTAGAATGCAATTATATTTTGGTTTGCTGTGCTCTTCTTGCCAATTTCTTGTGTTTTGAAGTCTCTCACTGATTGCTTCTCATTTTTCATTGCTGATGGCCCCTTCAGACAGGCAGGCTCTGAGCTAATTAGCAAAGCTTTGTTCATGAATCCTTGATTCCTCCAAAAACTCTGCAGGAAGGAAACTCATGAACAATACTACACTGTCTGCAGTTGCAGAGGCTATAGTGTTAACAATAACGTGCTGCAATGTTTAAATTAAAATCTACCACTTTGGATATTATTAATTGATGCTCTGTGATGGGGAAGTTTATAGTCCTAAGACAGTGGAGTAGGATGATGCACTGCTGCAGGTCTGAGAATCAAAAGCTGGTATGTAAGAATGGTGTCTGTCTGAACCGCCATTTGAAATTCCTCTGGAATTTTGTGGTTAAGCCTGCAAGCTGGGCTGGTTTTTTAGTCATCATTTGGCAAGCTCCAAGCCTTCTTTGTTTTATTTGACCTGCTTTATTCATCTTTTGATTCTGTGGGTGCCTAATTGCTGCTTAAATAAACTGTGCCTCCCAGTGATGAAAGGGTGAACTCTGACTTTGGTCAAGATTGGAAGAAGCAGTGAGCAAGATGAGGAATAGATTTAAGTATGGCAGGAGGAAGAGCAGGGTTTTCTGAGATGGTAAAGCAACAAATTCTGGAACCTCTGGGATGTAAGGAACTCTGTCACATCAAGAGCTTCTGGTCATCATTGGGTGCTTCTGATTAAGGGCAGTAATTTGGGAGCAGGGATAGGCATTTTTCTCCTCCTGTTGCACTCATGGCTTCATCTCTTTGCTGTTTAAGGCTTCACACTCCTAGTGAGACCACCCCTGCATTGGAGGGCCTTATTTCTTTTGGGATAGTTTTCAACACTGTGTTTGCTTATTTCATGAGATTCAGAATTTGTGCTTCTGCATGAAGACAAAATCTTTTTCTTTCAAGATAATTTTCAAGTTTTTCCTGTTAAATGAGTAATACAAATCAGTGTTGCTCATCTGCACCACTGAATGTGTGCCATTGCCTCCTGGCAGACACTGCTTAGTAAATCTTGGAAGCCAGGGTATGTTCCTTGGGTTTCTTTATGTTCTTATTGTGTGAAGGTGTGCATGAAGTATAACATGAGCCTAGTCAAAGTCATTCTGTAAATAAGCAATCTTTAATGACTAAATGAAGATTTGTGTATGTGTAAATTCAGGCTTCCCTGGAGTTAGCCAGATGAGGGCTCTGGAGGGGCTGTGCCATGTTACCTGTTGTACAGTAGATGGAAGAATGAGTTCCTGCTGCTTCAGAGCAAGGCAACCAGAATTATTAAGAGCTGGCTCCTGAAAAGATGTATGTTAATCCTTTTGAAGTGAATGTTTATTCAAGGAAGTTTCTGCAGAGGTGGTCCATAAATTTGTTGTTGCTTTAAGCAATGGATAGAATACTTTTTTCCTTGAAAGGAATTGTAGCATATTGGCTCCATTAAAAATGAGTATACATTTTGTTAGCGTGTCATGTCCTAGCTTAAACAGAAACTCACAGCCAGGCAATTCAGTGTGCATTACAGTTAGAAATAGTTCTTAACATAGATTAAAATTTGGGGATGTGATGGCTTTGATTAAAATAAATATATGGAGTGACAGTTACTAAAATGCAGATGAAAACTACTACAAAGAATTAATAAGAGACACTGATAATAGAATGGCCATCACTTAATATTTTATGTAGATTCATAAAACATCTTTCAAATTTTGAATCAACAGCTGGTAAAAAATGCAATAGTAATGAGCTCATTTGTATGTAAATGACTGTCATTCTATTCTAGGCTACCCATGCATTATGGGACCCTGCTAGATATCACTAAGTATGGTCAAGAAAATAGGCCTTTTCAGGAAACCCTTCAGAAAATCAATTTAAATGCAAAGTCTTTGCCTGACTTTTAAGTTTTCAAAAGTAATTCATAAGGTTCTATCAGTCTGAAAGTTCTGTATACTTGTATTTAAAGTACTAATCCACTACATTACTGAGAGCTGAATATCATACAAATTAGGAGCTCTAGGGGAATTCTGGCAGCTCCAGAAGGTAAATTCATGGCATGTTCCAGCTCTCTTGGAAGAACTGGTCGAAGCAGGTGGCAATGTCTGTGTACCCAGGGATGTGAAGTGAATGTGCAAAAACCCCACATTGTGTGCATCCCTTTATATTGCTTATACTCAATTTCCACTAAAGCCCCATATTTTCTGTAAATACCTGGAATTAGAGCTAGAAAGAGCAAATCTCTAATGAAGAATTTTTAAATGGACACCTCGCTTTAGCGAATTTTTGTACTACCTCTGGTGCAGAAGTGCACCATGTGCCTTTTATCAGTGCTAAAGGATTTTGACCTTGGCATGGAGGGCTGATGGATGTAAAGCTCAAGCTTTATGAGTTAAAAAATTATTTTAGGGAAATGAAATAACATTGGGGTTTTTTGGTAGTATACAGCAATATACAGAATAACAGAATTTTAATAGTAGTCATTTTACTGGAAAAGTAAATTTTCCAATGTTTGAAGCAATTTTGGTCTTCATAAAGCTTCAAATTAGTTAAGTTTAAAGGAAAGAATCGACTTCCACTCATAATTACTAAAATGTTTAGCTCTTTCTTGTTTTTAATAATGTGCTTTTAAGTGTAAGTGGCTTAAAAACACTTAAAGTCTTTAAATGCAGATTGGAGATTAGAAGTGTGTGTTAACACAAAAACCAGAAAGAAATGTTTTGATTGATATCTGAGAAGGAAATGCCAAGGATAAATATAAATACAGTTGATTGCAGTTGATGTGGGCAAGTGGTAATCAGCTGCTAATCTAAACAAACACGACTCCAGCAGATATTTGAACTCTTCACCTTTCCACTTGTCTTTGAGTTGCCTTTCCCAATCCCATTTGCAAACAATTTTTCTACTTGTAATTTTGCTATTACATTCTTTATGCTGTGGGCAGTTAATGAAAAATGTCTTTTTAAAAAGAAAGAAGTGTATGGATGAAGCAAAGGGTTCTGGGTTGGAGGGGACTGTTCTCTTTGTCACCTTTAGAAAAACCTGGGATACTGTAGTTTTTTTTTTTCCTGAAAGATAAAAGTCACTGCCTTAATTATAGATCTATACTTATATGGGTATATAATATATACATAATGTGGAAATATTAAAATAATACCTTCATGCAAAAATTCTATGTGAATTGTAATTTTCTTTAGAGTGGTGGGAAATATGAAGAGGGGTACTTTTAGTTTCTGCTCCATTATTTATCTCACCAAGGAAAGGTTTTTGCTGAGGTAGCACTTTACATTCTCTCTTGGCACGAGAATTACCAGGGTGAAACCAGTTCTCCATCAGTGCTTTACCGAGGGCAGGGCTCATGGAAGCAGCTGCAGCCTTCAGGCTGATGAGGTGACACAGGGTGACTGAAGTGGAATTCAAGGGTCTCCTAATGAATTCTGATGAATTCTAAATGCTGGAAATGAGGTGGTGGGATTGGCCTTTTTTTGTTAGCTCGTGTTAACACAGAGCAGTTGAGAGCTGTGTGTTAGTGTGTCAGCCTCCTTGTGATTAAGTATTAAAGGTACTTTAAAGTAGCGTTGCCTTTTTCAGTCCTCCCTTTTAGTTTCCTGGAGGATTGCCTGGACTACTCCATGTGAATAAAAAAACCCTGAAACATATTGGTTTCAGACATCTTTTTAGGAAATCTCTTTGTAAAAGTGAAAAATACCAAAATAAGTTGATTGCTATTTTTACCATCAGTTGTCATCTCTGTAGATTGCTTAATTTTCAAAACAGTAAAAAAAGAGACCTTTTCCTCTGCATAAGACCACATGTGGAAGCAAGTATAAAAGTTGAAAACAGATAAACTGGAGCAAATTTTAGGAAATATTAAAAAGAAGTTGAAATTGCCTATGGAAATTTAGGTGTTTGCACATTGAAGAATTACATTAATTTAGAGGAGAAAATAAGAGCATGTGGACTGAATTTCCATTAGAATTAATTATCTTACTATGGATTTAGTTAAAAGAAAAGCTTTTTGCGCTTAAGTTATTAGCTGTGAAGTAAGAAGTAATATGAATTACTCAAAAAATCAGCCCATGAATTGCTTGCTCATGAAATTGCTGTTTATTGATTGAAGCAAAAATTGGAAAAAAATATTTATGCATAATTATTGAGGAGTGTGACTAGAGCATTATGTTGTTTTCTGGCTTTTTTTATTGTATATCCTGAAAGAGGATACAACTGGAACTTCAACTGAAAGCAAGTGTAAGAAGTTTCAAAGCTGCCCACAAAGGGTCCCACCTTACCCTGCTCACACAGGTTTTTAATGATGTGAAGTTTAGCAAGGTCTCGCAAAGAGAAACAGTAATCTGATAGAATTTCAGAGTTCTGTGAAGAATTATCAGTTAAAGCCTACAATACTACACTGGGGAGTCTCTCAAGGTTCCTTTGTCAAGGCTGGTTTATTGTCCACATAGTTTGTTAAAAAGCTTTTAAAGCCACTGTGGTCGATTGCATCTGTGTGGTTGTTGTAAAAGTGCAGTAAGTCAACATTAGAGTTCTTATGAAATTTTAATGCCAAAAAATTAAAAGCACAAGTGCTGTAATCAGTTCATAAAATATTTGAGTCTCTGACTCCATGCTGCCAGGTGGAGATCAAGGAATGCTGCAGCATTTTATTTTCTTTCTTTCCAGATGTGTATTTGTAACTTTTCCTCTGTACCCTTAGTCCAGTGCTCTGCGCCACTGAAGTATTTCTGCTTTACAGACAAGGATAATATCCAGCCCTAATGTTTCATACTGATGAGAGTGTGCTCTGTGTGAAAAACACTGTGGCATAGTCAGCTTTCTAACTGGACAGCTTACTGTTTACTGCACTTTCCTGAAAACTTTGGAGTTTGTGCTCAGTCTTGTACATTTTCCAGGTATTTTATATTTTTTCAGTTTTATGATCAGAAGTGAATGAAGGCTGACATGTTTATTCTAAAAAAGTTGCTTACTGAGTTTTTGGTAAAAGTAATATATGAATTGTGGGCCTGGAGTCAGAGTCTTCTCATGGACTGGACCTTTAGCAAACGAAGTTATATGAATTTCAGTTTTATTTTGTTGTTTGGTTGGTTTTTTTCCCTTAACCTTTTCACCTGTTCTGTTGCCACCACCCCAAGAGTTATCATCTCTATTTTTCAGTGTAGTACATATTATTTTATTTTTCCCTTAATCGATCTCAATCTCTGCCAATTCTCCATCAAATCAGAGACCATTTTGAACTTGATTGTTGACTTGATCATTTTTTTTACCAGCATATTTCAGGTTTTGGCACCAAGTTTTACAAGCTCAAAACCTTTTAAAGTAACAATATAAATCAAATATGAAAGTGGTGAAATGTATGGACACTAAAAATACAGCATCTTTGCACAATGCTGAAATTATGAAAAAGGCTTAAAGATGATCCATGTGTTTACTCAGTGTAGAGAGGCATGGCAAAGAAAATGACAAGACCCCCTCAGGACTATAGCAGAAAAGAAGTTTTTTACCTTCTTTTAAAACATAGAGCAGAAAAAGTTTTGAAATGTAAACAGTTCATAAACAGCATTGCTTGCCTGCAGAGTACAGTCAGCTAAAATGCAAACTTAATTTAGAAATACAATTATGTATCTTCAAAATGTAATCAGGCATATGGACAGGGGTGCTAAAAACTGGTATGGAAAACTTTTTTCCAAGCAGTAATTGTTCTGTGCCAGAAGGAATTAAGAAACTTGTAAATATTAAATAATTTGAAGGAAAAAAAAGGCTATTATGATTTATGCCAACCTGAAGTTTGAGTGGCATGTAATGTTGTTAGCTTCAGAGAGGGAATTATTGTATTTTTGAAAGTCATCTGCAATGGAGACCTGTCATAGTGTAATTAAGAAATAATGACTAGACCAATTTTAGAAGGAATGAAGCTTGCAGATGATATATAATGACAGGGAACATAAACAAAAATCTCTGAATAAACTACCACCTACTTCTTGAATAATATATTTTTGGGAAAAGTAAAACAGCGACAAAGGCAGAATGTGTCTGATTTTGTATATTTTCTTACCACTTGTTGCAAGAAAAATCTAATGCTTGTTATTGCTATTACTCAGGGTGACTGTGTGAGTGAATAAAAAATATTTTCATTGAAAACTGTGACCTAAATCCTCATTACTTCAGTCATAGCAGGACTGGAATTGCACTTAGGGGGAATATGTTGTGGTTTCTAATTCACAGTAAATTGTTGCAACAGTTCCTATCTCCAGGATGGATCTCAGTGGGATTTGCTCATACTGGGTGTATTTTAATTTTTTTCTTTTAAATAAACATAGTGATTGCTAAAATCCTCTAGATAAGTTCTTTGCAAACTATGGACTAGTAAGTTTTATCAAGGTGTTTCTTTCTCCATCCAGAGGTGTCTTTGTTAACTGTGTTTTAGGATTGGCTTCATGCTGTGGAAAGAGCTGAAGCTTCCTGTCAGCAGTGCATGGACCAGTGATGCACCTTTATTGATCTCTACATGAACACTGCTGTATCCCATTGCTGGCTTTCACTTCTCCATCACAGAGAAAAAATGTTTCTCTCTGGCAGTTTATTTTACTTTGCATTTTGTGCAAAACATTGATTCAGATCCTGATAAAGTAGATAGATCAATTTTCTACTATCAGATATTTTATTTGTCTGCTATCTGTTTAATGTAGTCTGCATCCTTATCTAAATTAACTGTCATTTGGGAAAAACTTTTTTTCTTACCAATATAGACTACATTCAAAGTTCTAACATAGTACAATTTTAAAAAAGAAGATTAAAAGAAGGATCCAATGCATTAGTTCTCTGTCTAATTTGAACCAGAGTGGTGCTCAGATCTTTTGTAAAACAGATGTAAAGCAGAGTATGAGAAGATTATCGGAAGAAAGTAGAAGAATTTCCCCCTGAATGGTCATGTAGAAAGCTGAAATAGTCAGAAAATTTTTCTAGTGAGAAGCTAATGCTTCTTTCTTACTGAAATTTTTTTTCTTGGGTAAGATGCACAAAAGTGTTCCAGGACAACAGAATGACAAGGCCATATTTTTATTTTTACCGAGATTAATTTGCTATTCAATTATAACAAGAAGATTCTAGATATAACCATAACACAATGCTTTTATTTCAAAGGACTTGATCTTCAACGGATGTTTAGTTCAGCAATTAAAAGAAAAAAGTTTCAGTTTCCATTTTCTTGATAGTTTGTCATCCTTGTCCCAGCTGGAACTGAGGATGTAGTTTTCTTGCAGAGATGCTATGGAACTGCAGACACCTTTCTCAGAAAGTGGTGATAAGGTACTGGAGGAAAATGTGATTTCGTCCGAGGTCAGCTTCAAAACCCCACTGATATTATAGTGCTAAAATTCATTTGCCATGTATACATTATATGTTTAATTACTGCACAGGTTAATGCACCAGATGAGCATTTTGTTAGATTTGGGGGAACAAGTGGTGCTCTGTGTATTTCTTTGTGTTTCCCAGCAGGGAAAGTTTGCTGTCAGAGGAAACGCAGTATGTGCGTTTAACAGGAACTTTTGACTGAATGCCAAAACAGAGAAAAACTTTCTCAAACAAAGACCTACTGTTTAACTTCAATTTATTTACACCCTAAAAATAGCCAAAGGAAAAGGACAGCATAGTCTTGATGGAAGCAATAGAATGACACAAAGAAACCCTGTCTGAATTAAAATTCTCACAGTATAAAATACAAAAGAGTTACATAAGCTAACACCAAGCTAACGCCTGTGCAAATGGTTCTGATTTGTTGTTCATCTCTTGGTAAGGGTTTTCTGGGTGTCCTTTTGTTCGCTGTGGTTGTTTCAGCCCTCTCCATGACTGAAGGCAGTGTAAACCTGAAGGGGCACTGCCCTAGGGGGGCACCTCCTCTGTGTGGAACCCCTGGTTGCAGTCACTATGACATGAGAAAAATACTGAAAAACTGTCAGTCACGTTCCAAATGAAGACTAACAAATCATCCCTATGCTTTTTGTAGCGTTTAAGCTTAGTGAGATGGCTGGTAATACTTCCCTTTCTGTTATCCATCACTTGGAAATAACTTCTGAAAGGTTTAATAAGATAGCTGGGAGATGAATAAGAAGTAACTGTTCAGTAATATAACTTCCTTGGATGTTTTGAGAGGCAAATATTTGTATTTGCAAGAAATAATAATCTAACTATGATTCTCAATAGGGGGTCATAAGATTTTCAGCCAGAACAGTTTGGGAGTACGTCGTTTCAGACTATTTATTCCAGAAGTGGGAATAGATGAAATTCTCCAATGGGATTGCAAAAGATCCATAATGATACCATAAGACATTAACTTAGCAGTTGGAAATAACATTTATGAACCACTGGAAGTTAAGTTCTCATGGGCTTAATATTTTCTATAGCCTCATAAATCTGATAGAGACATAATATCTTTATTAAGTCAGAAATTCTATTTGTTTTTAGAAGAAATTGACAATTCTGCCCTGAAACGAATGAGTTCTCTTCATGGTAAACAAATTTGCACACAGGAGATACTAAGAGAATCCTCCACATGTAAATTATAAAACATTAAGTCTCTCCTTGAAATTCAGTGTAAAAAGAAACAAATACACTCTTAAAAGGTGGACAAATGTCAATGTTAAGATTAAATGTATGCATTAATTTTCTAGGTCCTGTGGGTTTCAGATCTTCATGCAGGTGTTTTTGGTGTACAAAACTCTAATCACAATAGTGTAGTTTGGCTCTGGTCCTACAGAGTCCAGCACCCTCTGTCCCTTGTGCTTATGTGACCCCTAAATGGAAATGAGGGAGTTGATGTGGGAATCTGTGAGCTGAGCAAAGCCACTGTCATGGTTAATTCAGACCACGATTTTCAAGCTCTAGTTTATAGAAAGATTTTACTTAGTTCCTGTTCTCTGTGTTTGCTTTGGTGGAACTATGTTGTAAGAAATAGAGTGGGCATAGTATCATAAAGATAGCCTTTCCAGATTACATGCATTTTCCATTTTTCAGTCTTTAATTTAATATGTAGCCAATTTTTTTCCCAAGGAGGTTCTAGAGAAACACAGTTTATAGAACTACATTTTGGAAATCTCATCTGGTGAAGGAGAAGTAGAGATGATTACTGACAAGAAGTAAGAAATTGAGTAAGGGTGAATAAGTAATATAGGACTGACACACTTGGGAGTAAAGGCAGAGAGGATAGGACAGGGAGAGAGGCAGAGTACTTGAGAGGGAAAGAAGTGTGGGGTTCAGGAGGGATCATAAGGGAAAAGCACAGGTGTGACTTTTGGTTATACATTTTTATTTTGAAAATGTCAGTGTCTCAGTTTCTGACAGTAACATGGAATAACTTTTTCCAGCTCACTGCACTGTGCCACGCTGAAGTCTCCCTGCACCCCCGCAGGGCCTTGATGAGAGGGAGCACCTGAATGGTCTCCCAGACACAAGGTGGTAGCTAACATGTGCTTTTGTCTTGTGATAATCTATTTTTTTGTTTCCAGACTGTATGCATTCTTACCTGGGTTTACATAGTTTAGAAGTCTCTTAGTTGATGAATTTTACTTACACCAGAATACAGATGAAAATGTAGTGTTGTACCATGAAATTAATTTGTCCCTAAAGTGAAAATAGGTTGTATGATGCAAATTGATAAACGTGATTCATTATTAACATATTTAAGCACTGTTAGCTGCAAACTGGTGACAGGTTAGATAACAACATGCTTAAATGAGCTGAAGGTGTAAATTCCATTGTATTTAAGTCGTGTTTGTAAACGTCTTACATGCTATAGGCATCTGTATCTTGTGATGCTCTGAGCTAGAGCTAGGGAATCATAACTACCAGCAGTGCTCTGAAAACATTTTTAATCACTAATTGCTACAGAATTTCTTAATTCCTAGTAAAATTCACAGCCATGGGCTGTTATTTGTTAACCTCTGTGTTCCCAGCAGTTCTGGCAATGTGGACCCTGTGCACAGCAACTATCCCATCAAGTAAACCACCCTGGGAAATCTCATCAAATGAGTTGTTAGGCATTAACTGTGTGCAAAACATCAGCATCAGCTTTTCAGTTTGAGTAAATCAGCCAGGTACTCATGGCCACAGACTATGTTGCAAAATGTGATTGCTAAGTGGAAAAACTTTGGAATAAATGGGCATGGAAACCAGTTGTAATGTAAAGGCTGTTAAGGGAATTAGTCTCCTTTATGTAGCTGTAGAAAATACTGCATGAGATTAATCCATGTTTTACTTTTACAATTGCAAAGGCTCACATGGATCTGCTACCATGCAATAGTTAAAAACTAGGCAGACACCATGCCCTTTGTCATATATATAATGGACTCTCTTATCTAATCATTGTGCTTACGCAGCAACTGATTTCTTGCATTTTTGAAAGTGTACATGAAAGAATTTACATGCAGCTGTGTTGTCTGGGGCAAATGTGTGCATTTTTTTAAAGCTGGATAGGAAATAACAGGAAGGGATTTAGCTAATTCTTCAGAATTTGTGTGGATTAAGGGATCAAGTCTGTTAGTATTGTGTATGTACTCGATTATTACAGAAGTATCTAGAAATGAAGGGAACAAATAGAAAGTTAGGGAAATGGCTGTCAAAACATTTGTATTTGATATTCCTTATAGTAATCCATATTTCCTATTTTTATAGAAAAATCAAAGGACTTTTCAAAACTGAAATTCCATGAGCTGGAAGTAATACTTTCTATTAGGGCATTTTCATGAGGAATATTGCCTGTTATTGCTCTTGTGTTGAGTTCTATTTTTAAAAGAGGGGAATTAAAATATAAAGATGAGATAATGGTGGATTCCATTCCTGGAGTGAGTAAGCAGCTTACAGGAGACTAGCTGAGACCTTCATCTTCCTTTAGCTGCAATAGCAAGTCTGTCTGATTTACTTTTGTATGTTGCAGAACTGCATCTTTGTAATGGCTTTTCCAATATTCTGCTGCTGAAACCTTCTACCTTAAGCATTGGTGTATTTTGGAGGGAGGAAAGGAAAAGGGAGGGAATGAGGGAATTCTTCTGTTGTGGATGCTGCAAATGTATTAATTTTACATTTTTGTAAAATTAATTAATTTTGTAACTACAGAAAACTGGCTGAAGTTCCTTGGCCATTTCACAGAATCACCTATAACAGCACTGGTGTTCATGGAGCTGTTTATGCGGCACTGTGGAGGACATGAGCACAGTTGTAAGGGTGACACTCAGAGGTAGCATCTTGCATGGGTGTCTCATGTGATGAGAAATGACAGCTGACCACAGGGATGAAAGGAGAAGGCCTAAACAGGGCAGGAGGAAAAATGAATAGAAATGGGTACGTCTCCACGTCACTGAAGAAGTGAACTGCTGTGCTGTCTCCCCTCACTCATTTAATACTCTATTTATTTATTTATTCATAGTTTTTACACCCCCATCCCTCTTATTTTTTGAGACTCTCTGGCAAATGCTGACTTGCTTACATGAAAGGCAAATACTCCACGCATTAAGATTACCAATTTGACTGCTGTTTCTATGTCACCATGTAAGTACAGTCAGAAGGGATTTGTACCAGTCTGTTGGCAGTTGAAGGGGATTTTATGCCTGCCCTTTACTCCCTGTTTTGCTGGTAGCATTTGTACTCTCATTTGCTTTCTTCGTCCCTGGTGGATTTCATGGTTGGGAGTAGCACCTGTGGCCACTCTGTGCTCTGACAGCTGCAAGACTCAGATGCCAAGCTCTTGAATGTATTTTTTCTGTTGCTGTCATGTGGGTTAGAAGAGAGCTTCCAGGCAGACATCTCAGCTGTGTCAGTGTTCATTGCTCACAGTTGGACAACAAGGCATTATTAACTTTTCTAATTTCATTCGTAGCACACTCATAGGTGCAAAGAGTTAGCTTTTTAGCACATGCAATTCTAGAGAGTAAGTTCTGGTCTACTGTTCAATATGTTTAAAAGCCTTTTTAGATCATCATGTGCTCTGGGCAGTGTTGATAGCTTCTTTCCTGCTCTGCATGTGCTCAAGAACACTCTGGGTCTGTAGCAAATTAGGGATACTCATAGAAACACCTCATCAGCATTTCTTTCTTGACTGCTGTTGGCAGTGTTTAAAATCTAATTCAGTGTTTGGGAGTACCTGGAACCAAGCATGGCTGGCTCAGCTGACACAAGACCAGAAAGGAGGCTGTTGGTCCATGCTCCAAGCACAGCTGTTGGTTTTTGTTTGTTAGGATGTACATGTGCTCTCTAGTACTGCAGCCTCTGTATAAAACCAGCTGAGATGCCTTTGGGTTAGGGTTAGAGTTAGCAAAGGATACTGAAGTCAGCTCTAAGTTACTCTGGATCATGGAAGAGGACAAGTTTCTATTGCATTTATTTGAAGGAGATGATGTTTTCCTCACTTAATTTCTTTGTAGCTTTATGTTTTTGTTTTAACATTCTGGAGAGGTATTTTGAAGTATAACATGGCTAACATAGGCTCATTCCTGAATGACACTGAATAAGAAGTTTATAAATTCTTGACTTTGTGACCTTATTGTTGTCTAATGTGTGCACTGGTACATGGCAATGTATTGTGTAGCTTTGTGACTGTTCTGGATAGGAAAAACCTCTTGAAAGCAGCAAGGATTCCTATGGCTAGAAATGGTGTTTGTGTGTCAGTGGAACTAGATATTCAAACAGACCTAAAAACTCTACCTCTCCAAGACTTGTTGTGAATTGAAAAAGCAGAACTAGAATTATAAATTGCAATTCAAGTTTGATGAGATAAATTTAGAAATATCACTAATTGCTTCCCTGTCACAATCCAGTGAACAATATCTTGTAACTCCATTTCTGTTCAACGGACTGTAAGCTGGAGAAGAGGTAAATGCAACTTTTCTGCATGAGACATAAAGACATTTGTGGGAAATCATATTTCCACTAGTGGGCTTATGCTCTGCATTCTGTTCAGCTCCTTAATGCTGAAGTTTGCATACTGAGCTCCCAGTTTGAATGTTTGCATGATTTCTCTCTGAAGATGATTAATTTATACATTCTCTCTTGTACAGAGCTTCAGGCTTCAGAAAACTTTTTGTGGAAAATGGGCACACAAATTATTTTGACTCATACAATTTAGTGAGGCAACATCATGGAAAATATAGTGTCTTTTCTGTTGTAATCAAAATGTGTTGGGGGGAGAGATGACCTTCAGAGATAAGGCTGAAATCAAGCAAAAATGCATTCTCTTCCTATTTCACATCAAGGCTGATATTTATCAGGACACTTGGATGCATTTAGAAAAGGAATTTAAGAACAGGGATGGACCTTCAAAGGTACCTGGGTGACCCTAAACATTACCTGACCAATTATTATTTCCCTGTTTGTCATATGACAAACACACATTTTTGAGGTGAAATCTCAGTGTGATCAAGGTACTTAAATGCCTTGTGTGCAGTTATTTCCCTGTTTGTCATATACTAGTCTTTGAGGTGAAATCTCAGTGTGATCAAGGTACTTAAATGCCTTGTGTGCAGTCTGGGAGAAGTATTTCTCTGTGTGTAAATGTGAAAACTTTTTTTTTTTAAATAGGATGCTTTAATATAAATTAATATTTTTTTGTTTTTACAAATTTATTTTTGTGTACATATAAAAAACCATATTTCAGTCTGTTTTATTTCTGCAGCAAATGAGCTCAAAAGATTCTTTTTATCCTCTGCTTATATATGGTCAAGTTCTCAATGAACCACAAAGCTGCTTAAGGACCTGCACACAGTAATTTGTATACAGGGCAAAAGACTCGTTGGCTGTTTTGCTGTAAACAGAGCAAAGATCTCTTTAACTCAAACAATTCCCTCCCCCTCTGCAAATCACAGGCCATATGAGCTTATGTGTTTACAGGCAAATCCAGCCTGCAGCTGAGGATGCAGGGCTGAGCAGAGAGTGCTGTTGGGCTGGGCACTGCCAGTCGCTGTCTGTGTGTGCTTTGAACATGTCCTGCATTGCTCTGTGTGGCTGTATTTGCTGCACCTGTGACTTTATCTTCCTGCAGCCCCTGCAAGGCATATTTTCTGCACCCCACTTCATGGCTGCTGCTATGTTGTTCTGTTAGGTCATGATGCTCAGAACTGTTGAGGCAACTGGAAGAAAAGAAAAAAAAACCAACAAAATAAACAAAAAACCACAAACAAACAAAAACCACCAAAAAAACCCCCAAGACTGCATTTCCCCAGAATTGCATGGGATGTAATTCCTGCTGCTTGTAATGGGCTTTATAATTAATAGAGGTTAATTTACCTGGCAGTGCTGTACTCTGTTTCCTATTCACTGGGCTGTATCACACTCAGAAATGTCTTAGTACTTTTAAAAAATAGAAAATCAATATGTAATAATAAGCAGTAAGTATTACATGTTACTACATGCATAAGTATGCCAGCTGATGCCTGATTATGTGTGATTTATTTTTTGACAGCAGTGTGACACTATTTAGTTCTTATGATCAGGTAGGTGTCAGCGCATAGAAAATGTTTGGTAATTCCATTTCCTAAAGTTGGTACAAAGGACTTGAACACACCTCATGTAATTTCAGCAGAGACAGAAGATGAAGAGCCACTGATTCATCTTGTTGCTCAAGATGTGTCTCTGCCAATTCCTGTTGAGTGTTCTGTGCTGGAAAGAGCAGTGTGGCAGCTCCTACAGCCATCCTGAGAATTTGGCTGTGAGAATTCCCTAACTGGCCAGAGGAAAACAAATATAGCAGGAAGTTAAAAGGGTAAATGTCCCTGAAGTGCTTGTTACTACTCATGATTTTTGTGCCTTAGTTTCACATGGGATTTTTGAAAGTGATCTGCTTTGAAAGGCTGGTTTTTTTTCTGCTGTGCACCATATGACAGTCTTACTGTTCTAGCTGCTTTCCAGGCTTTGATTTGTTTTGGATTCTCATGACTGCTTAGTTTTTGAGGGTTAGGGAGGATGTATCCATGGCAAATAATGTGCTGGCTTCTGTAATTATTGGCATTGCTGAAAATAGCTTAAATTTTGTTTGTGAGCTTACATTAGTATTGAAAGACCAAGGCTTTTAAAAGGTCTGGTACCAGAGGCTTTCCTGGCCCCTGCTCTGCAGCCTGGGCACGCTCAGATCCTAATCCCTGCCTGTGATGGTCCTGAGCCAGTGCCAAAAGAATCAGATGGCCACAAAAAGAGTTCTTGGAAATTTGTTAGTGACTGGCATGTTAATAGTGTTAAAATACTTCATCATAAAGCAGTAACCGGAAGACTTTAAGGTCCACCAAATTTTTAGTCTTCCAGTTCTGAAGTGTTAAACTGCTTTGTTTTACCTGCTGTGTTCACATATATAAAATTAATAAGAGCATTCTTCTAGAAATGTTAAAGGAGTGGCTGTGAAGGTTTTCAAATAAGGAGTACTTCCTTACATGCAAAACTCTTTAGGTTTCATCCTGCAGTTTTCATGATTTTCTCAAAAAAGATAGGCATCTGCCCAGCTGACTGCGGAGATATCTTAAGCCCCACTATTTTAGTCTCTGAAATAATAAAAGATGTTCAATCTGTTTTGTTTTAGAAAGGAACCACAAGAATAGTTTTCTTTAAATTCATTTCCTATTGGTATGAAATTTTCGTGATTTTTCCTTTTGCCCCCAAAATCCATCTCATATTTCACAGACGAGGAAACAGAGTGATGGTGTGTCACATCCAGTTACATCAGTCACTGTGGCAGTCATTACTGACACAGCTTAATGCAGTCTGACTGATGTAATCAGACATGATGTCTCTCACAATGTACAGTGTCACCCTGAGAAATATAAAGAGACACAGGTTTCAGAAAAACAAAGTTAAGGGTTGTTTTACAAAAGAAATAATAACCCATGGCATTGTGTTTGCAGGCAGGCACCCAAAACAAGTAGGTCCTTCTGGACAGAGCAAGACAAGTGTGCGAAATTCATTTCCTTAGGGAACATGAGGGATTTTTTGGGCCCACTTGAATAACCCTCATTTATAAAGGAATCAATGCAACTTTCTGCAACAGTAATTTCTCTTTCTGTTCCTCACTTAAAGCACAGGGATGTCCATGTCAAAAAGGCATTCTGAGTGCTTCTTGTTTTGGGATACTCAGCTTGTGACCTCTGCAGTGTTTCTGGTTTGAGTGAGCTGATCTGACTTACCTCACATTTGGCTTTCAAAGTTGAGAATGTCCAAACAGCTAGCCAGAAAGGGTATTTTAACTTTGGAAGGCACTGTGTAGCATCAGTGCATAATTTGTTTCCATCTTGGTGATTCATTGATGGCATTTTGAATTTATTTTACTATTCTCACAGTTTAGATGCTGCAGCTGAAGTGCCCAGATGCAAACAAAGCTTGTGTTTGTACTCCTTGATGTGTGCTTGGAGCAGAGACAACTTCTCTGATCATTAGAGGCAGGTGCTCAACCTGATGATTTCACAAGTTTGTTTGAATTTATTGATCCAAATCTCAGCTTTAGCTTTCCTGGCCTCTAGAACAGCATGTGAATTCTGAGGTCCACTGAAGTCAGTCCCAAGCTTCCCACTCTCTTCAGCAGGGCAGGCTGAGAAGTGCAGAGGTCACTCCGGGGACTTGCTCAACTTGAGGTTGTTTGAAAAAATTGTCCAGCTGGTTAAAGTGACAATTGGATAAGACGTGCCATGTGAAGTGTCTGGAGGATGTTGAGCCTGTGAAAAACCACCTATTACTATCACCTAAGTAAGTGAGAACTGAAAATTCCATTGAAATGGAAAAAATATTGATCAGTAACAGTGAGACGAACACTTGTTCATACCAAAAAAAAAAAAAAAAAAAGTGGCTATAGGCCTTTATATGAGATCCATTCATGACTAAAATAAAAGTAATAAACATTAATATGAATATCTGGACTCATAAATTCTACTGGCAACGTCATCAAGCTGCAATTATAACAGACATTTAAATTAATGGGTTGGCCATAAATTTAGCTATCAAAACTGTTTTAAAAATATAGAACTTAATCTGTACTTCTGTCTCCATATCCAGAAGTATCTTTTAATGTCTGTTCTTAAAACAGCACTTTAACTTAACTGGGTTTTTCCCCCCTAAAAGTGAAAATGAATGTAAATAATTTGTGGCTTAAAATAGGAAAAAAAGGAAAAAAAAGGCAGGTTGTATGCAGGAAAAAAAATGTGTCTCTGTGTGCCTCTCTCTGTCACCAGCATTTTAATGATCACTTTATAACTTTACTATCTCTGAACTTAGATCCATTTCAGCTTCCTCAGCTTAATTTGCATTCAGAGCTATTTTGCTGTTTTGGGAAGTATTGACTGAGAAAGCAATAGAGCAGTTTTTATATAATGTCTGTGGAAAATGGAGGGATGTGAGGCTGGAGTTGTCCTTACAGGGACCTGTTGATACCTCTACAAAAATACTGAGTCCCTGTAAAGGTGTCATTGCCTGTCATTGCCTGGAGTGTCCAATACATGCTGCTGTTTATCCTTTCTGGAGGGGGTAGCAGCTGAAATGTTTAATGTGATACATATTTTTAGGTAAAAATTAATTAGTGTGAATAGGCAGAGCACCCTGTGGTGTCACTGTTTAGTCAGTTTTCTATGGAGAATCACACTTCAATAGGAAAAACAATGGGGTTTTTTTGTGTTCTAAAGACATAGCAAAACCAAACAAAATTAGCAACTGATGTGTCATCTTATCATATGTTTTCCTTCTTTCTTTGCCATCCGTTCCACTGCCATTAGTGAAGGGAACTGTGTGGGGGAAAAGATGAGCAAAAGCTAAGTGAAAAACCTCAGACAAATGCCATTTTTCTTTTCCAGTGCAGGCACTGCCAACTCCTGCCTAGAAAAACTGCTTCTGAACCTTTCATCCTTGCTTTTGGATGGTGGTACTGGAGAAATTTGTCTCAGTAACATAGTTAGAATCACCTGGATGGAAGTGAGAGCTGTCAGGGGTGTTTTAAATGCTCCCAGTTTGGTGCTGTGTGACAATGTGGCGGACGTATCCAGAACTTTGAGTCTAAATTACTGAGAGAAATGACCTAGGAAAGAGAGAAACAGAACTGCTTAAAAAATAATAAGAGCAATTCCTTAATAAATACAGTGAGGGGAGTAAATACATCAATGAAGCCTGTTCACATGTTCAATCTGTTAAGATGTAGTTGATCAGAAAGTTTAAAAGAATTATCTTAGTGTGGCTTATCTGAAATGTGATTAGAGGTAAAACGTCTTTGTGGTTTGTGCAAGTAAGTGTTTGACAGAAGTGTTGTTTGGAATTATTATTGTAATCAGTTTGAGGGTGAAGGGTTGGTTGGTTATTTTTTTAACAAAGAAATCAGTTTACATAACTGTGGGCTTATGTGACCTTTGTTTTACCTGCAGTGTCTCGGCGCTCCCTCTTCTCCCAAGTCCATTCTGATCCATTTGTCATTTTGGAGGTTTTATGAAGTGTGGCAGGGAAGAGCTGAATCTATTGTATCCCATCTGTTAGGGGTCAGAGGCAAATAAAACCACCACCCAGGAGCATGCTAGTGGGGAGGTAATATATAATACAATAAAAGACTTAGCTTTCCTTTCTCCTTTCTTGGATAAATCTATACCAATTTCTAATACAAATATTGCTTGAAGAGGCTGTAAAGTTCTTCTTCAATCATATCCCCTGCAACCCTGATTATGGACAGTTCCATCTGCAGGGATATTTTCAGGTATATTTAGCTTTAAGCATGTGTGTAGATTTTGCTGAATAATCAGATTGCTTGCACACAAAGATGAATGAACAGACTTAAAGTTGTGAAGCTTATCCTCCCCAATGCAAAAAAAAAAAAAAAGGCATTTCAAGCTGGTTACTCCATAAATTAATGTTTGAGACTGTGTACAAATACCTTGCTCAATTATTTAATTAATAAATAATTGGATTATGAATAAAACACTAAGATATTCTTGGTTTTCTGGGGGTGATTTTTTTTTTGTTGTTGGTTGGTTGGTGGTTTTTTTTTTTTTTAAATTACAGTGTGATCTTTTAATTTTACACTGAATTTGCTCATTTTTTCTTGGAGAAGGATTTGACTCTTCTCTGTCCGAAAAAGTAG
The DNA here is from genome assembly GCF_017590055.1 of Onychostruthus taczanowskii. Taxonomy (NCBI): domain Eukaryota; kingdom Metazoa; phylum Chordata; class Aves; order Passeriformes; family Passeridae; genus Onychostruthus; species Onychostruthus taczanowskii. Next base: position 5,326,847 of record NW_024498462.1, read on the forward strand.
CACATGGTCTAAGAATCTACTCAGAGTCTGTGTTTGCAATCTTAAAAATGTTTTTTCTTTTCGTGTAGGAAACTCTATGGTAGAGTTCTGATACCATTTGGTATCAGAAATCTGTGACAGAATAACATACTATAAAAAGAGAATATATGGGTATTTTGTGGTGTAAATTGCATTTTGATTTTTTATTTTTTTATAGGAGTATGCTTTTTCTTTCTCTTTGTTGTATTCCGGGCCAACTGTTTGTTTGATAAACACTTCCTGAGAACATACAGCTTCCTGTTACTAAAAATGCTATGTAGAATTACTGCAAATGAGGCAGGTGAGAGGTGCCAGCTTTGCTTTGTTTACTTTCCCCCCTGACAAGTGTTTCTGTGTACAGATAATGTGGAACATTGAGACCGCGTTTCCCTTAAGGGCACAACTTTTCAAACACAAAGAGGGGAAAAAAAAATACATTCTAAGAAACAGAAAATGGCTTGGGTTTGTCCTCCTAAATTGGTAGGGAAGACTTCAGGCAGTTTGTGGTGCCTGAAATAGCTTTTATTCTTTTTGCTTCTCCTTGGCAATGTTTGAAGGTGATGATGTCTCTTTAAGTCTGCTGTCGCTTGTGCTGCCTGAGAACAGATAGATTTCTCCTTATTTCTTGTGTTTGCTCTGCTATCAACTGGGCTGAAGACGACAGGCAGGCGAAAGTAATTAATTTTCAATATTTCACATTCTTCTTACAGGTGGAGGAGGGACAATTTAAAATTAAAGCAGCTTTTCTTCTGCAACAAAAACAGATATTTGCTTGTATCACTTCAAATTTGTATTAGACCATATTTTATTGTTGAGAAGTCATGTTGCTACACTGAATAATGCAACATGGGCTGACCTATTTGAATGTTGAAACATTGATTCACCTGTCAGCATTTTTGAGCAAATGGAAATACTTGTTCCTGTCTTCAAATGGAAGTACAAAACAGAGCAGGTGTTTGCAGGCATGAGTAAATCTCAGTGGACCAAGCTTACAATATATATTGTAAACTCCTAATTTCATTAAGGTTATTCTTTATTTTAAGATGGTAGACCAGAAATTTGTGATCAATAACATAAAAATTCATGACCATGTTGGGATGCATCACATTAGTAGTTAATGTCTACCACCCCTATTTAATGAAAATATTTGAAACATTCTATTATAAGGTTTAATATTTAGTATAAACCTACTCTGACACTTCTGCATATAATTGTTAATGAAAGAAAAAGCAGTTCAGCTCCTGAGCTAGAGGGCACATCTTTAAGTAGCCTATAAAAGGAGACAACATGTCCAAGCATTTGTTATGTAGGTGTCTTTTCAGAGTTCTCAATATCTGTACTGTAAGAGCTCCCCAAATTTTTATTAGCCATCTGTTTATAGTAGGTGTGTGCTTGGGTTTTGGGTTTTTTACCATTTCACTGTAATTATTACTCTGGCAACAAGAACAAGTTGAAATTGTGGCTTGTCTCCTGGAAGTTCTGCTTTCATTACATATGGTTCTCTCCATTAAAATACAGACCAGTTGCTCAAGCCACCTTAAGGGGAAAGCACTGGGCATGCTGCTCCCGAAATTAGGCACACAGGCACATTAACAGGAGCAGTAATTGCCTGTGTTATTTGTTGGCTGGAGCACTGACTGTGTATATAAATTTTCAAATTATTGTACTGGCTGCAACTCATTGCTAGTGAGCATCCACTGCCACCTCCTTTCCTAGGAAATGAAATATCCTTTCTAGGTAACTATTTATGTTTATACTTAGGGTTTTTAATGACTAATGACAAATGTTTTCATGTTTGCTGTTCTGAATTGCATGCCATATGTGTTGGCCTGACCTTTGAATTAACAATGTGATGGGTGCTGCTTAGAAAATATTCAACAGAGTGGATTATGTATAGATTTTATACGGCAAAGGAAAATTGGAGGAGAGGAATCCACTTGGTTCCTGAGGAGCAGGATCAGTTCTAGACAGAAAGCCGTTCTAAAAATTCTTTGATTGTGTATGATCACAGCAGGTTTTTCCTGTTGCTGCAGATTTTTCCTTTTCTCTGGACACATTTGCCTATGGAGGGAGGGATGGGGGCTGCTTTCCTCTTCTGATTAAGGAATGAAGAGGCAGTTCTGCCAAAGCTGCTCTTGCAGCTGGCTGGTACTCAAAGGGCCGTTCTAACATGTTGCTGTTCAAAGGGTGCTCCCGTGCAGGAAATGAAGCTGTGCCCTGTGCTGTGCATGGAGCCTTAGCTATGAATGGAGAGGAATGCCCATGTTGCACAAAGGTGCTGGGGTATGAATGATCTCAGCCATACAAGGCACCTCTGGGATTGATTGTGTCTTTTTGAGAGAAAACTTCTAGGAACTTCTCTCTTCAGTTTTATCCCATCTTAATGAATGCTGATCTACTCAAGGTCATGAATAAGTAAAAGACAGTCCTCAATTCTTCCGTGTGTATGTACAGAACTTCCTCGGCTTTTTGAAGTAAATAGAAGTTGTTGTTTCAACAAAGAATGAAAGAAAGAAACTCAGACTTGCTGAAAAGGTATTCCTTCTCTTTCAGCCCTATTTTTAGATACTGCTTAAGAAAGCTTGTGAAATTTTTCGTGGCTCATTTCAGCTACTCACCACTGAGTTAATTATTACCCTTTTAAAATTCTGTGTAGTTCAAATAATTGCTGTCTCCATTCCTCTCCCTTTCTTTCTTTTCCACAAACATTTATATTTCTGTGGCTTTCAAATACTTAAGTTGTGGTATCAAGCATGTACTCTCAATTATCTGTCAGAATTAATGAGCAAGCTTACCCACAAGTGTCTCATTTTTCACTGTGTACAAAACAAGCAGGGAGGGCATATTTTAGTATCTATAGGCTGCTGTAGGTATAACATTATTTTGATATATGGCACAGTCTCCTGAATGAGATCATTGCAGGAGTGTTTTGCATGTGGTAGATGCGTGAGATGCAGATGATTTTGGTTGCTGACAGCAGCCATCACACTGACTCATGCAAAGTTTGTGCTGTAAATTTTCTCTGAGCTGCAGACACATCAGCAGTATCCCTTGCATATCTAAATATTATATTGTGCACATTTTCACCTGTATTCAAGCAGTGCTATAGCCTAGTTTGTTTTATCCTTGGAAAACAATATTTTAATGCTTGTGTTTTCCTGTTTTCCATAAAGTAACATTGAGGGAAATGTATTATTTCCTTGAAAATAAAAGATTGTTGCCAAAGACAAAACATGAGCAGTCTTGCTGGTATAAACCTGTAGGTCTGTCCTGATTTACAGTTTAAATTGGGCCTGGGCTGGCCAAATGCCCTGAACTCCTGCTGTATTCAAAACAGCAACGTGGGCTGAAATAAATTTGTAGAACCTGGGCTTTTTTCACCTTGCCCTTGGTGCTTTTTGAAAATCAGTCTTTTAAAGAAGTTAATACTTGAACATTTGGCATCTCATTATTATCTAAAATCTTGGCCTTGAGCTTGATGGACCCATTATCCCTCTTTGCTCAGAAACACTTCAGTTTGAATAGTGTCTCCTCTACAGTATCATTATGGGATTTGGGTTTTTCACATTGGTCTTCTCTGTTGTTTGCTTTTATTTCTCTTAAAATAGAGTTCAGAATTGAACTGAAGTGTGTCTTTCTGAACAAAAAATAAACCAATTTCTTTCTGCTGTTAAACAAAATTATTGTGTTCATCTTTAGGTGTGTATCACACAGTCAGAGGAGCACCAAAAGATAGTAACAGGTATTTGCTGTGCAGTGCAGTTACATATCTCTTCTATAAGGTCCCACAAAATTTGTTTCATGGGACTTTCAGGAGAATTTCAACTTGCTTCAGCAACTCATAACCTTCAAAGAACCATGAGAACAGTGGGATTTGTTCAATGCTCTCTGACATGGCTGTCAGCTCCAAAAAATGCTTGAAAACTTTTCTGTGTTTCTGGTTTGCTCCTTCCTCATCCCCACCTTGCCCGTCCCAGTAAAACTGATATATGATCATCCTTTGGTGTCAAAGTATACCTGAGGCTGAAATGCTACTCTTGATTTAGAAAGTTTGTACACAGGAAAGAGAGGTGTGACTGTAGTTATAAACTGGCCATAATTCAATTTGAATGTATTTGAGAATTCTTTCAAACACAATGCTTTTAAATAGTAAGGTATAGTTCCTAAATTTCTGTATAGGATGATGCTTCCACCAATCTCTTCCATTAGGAGTCCTGTAGAGCACTTTATTTCTCAGAAATCAAGCTCTAAGTTTAATGTTTTCTTTAATAGACTACCCCAATCTCACAGCTCTTTAATGTCTAATGAAATATAACTATGTGGTAAAACTGATTAAGTTGAAAATAGCACTTTTTGTAATGAGGAAGGAGCATAAAAATGATTTGGGATGAAGATACTGATTAGATTTTAAAGGCAAAAATCTAAATAATGAGATCTGCCAAATTGATAAGTGAAGTCTCGACGCAGATTTAATGAACACAGCAGTTTTAATGAACTAAAGGAATGTTATAGTAATAATAAGTTATTTTCAGGATTTTGTTTACTTTGGAGAGTACATTAGTTACAGAGGTGACAGCTGCATGTTTTGTAGACTGGTCTTTCCTTTTCCAGCAATTAAATCATGGCCTTAGGAAGATGAGTGATAAAACACTTATTAACTTCTGAAAGGTGAGGATTTCACCCTAGCTTCATATATTAATATAAGTTGTTGGGCATTGTATATAAAATGAAGGTAATGTGATGAAGGAATGACTCCGAGAGCTGTTGAAGAGAAACCTGCAAACAGAAAGAAAGGTGAACTTCTTCCCTGACATAGAGCAGGTTGGCCAATCAGCCTAAATTGGACGCTGGTTTCCATGTTTCTTCTTGACTTTAGTTTTTCTTCCTTTGTGTTCTTTATCAAACCATGTATGTGATTAAACACTCAGGTTAACCTCAAAGCTGCTCTGTTTGGGGAATTCAGAGTTGTCATGGCAGCTCCCTCCTTCAAGGAGGATGCTGCTCCTGCTGCACAGAGGCAGCAAACAGCTCTGGAGCCGTCCTGGAACTCAGTTGCCACAGCAACGTGGTGCCTGGTACAAGCAGAGAAAGCAAAACAGATGGCAGAAATATTGTGCTACTCCAAGAAATCTCAAGGTTTCCAGAACAATAACACTTGAAATTCCAATTTCCCGCCTCAAAAATGGTAATCAAGCTGCTTTAATCTGTTATATTGCAAAATCATGAACATTGATGTAAAAATAAGACCCCCTTCCTAGGGAACTACCAAAATTACAAACGGACATTTACTAGCTTGAAGCTAGGAAGTTGAAAGGTGAATTGTTTACACTTCAGTCTGGATGGTTTTCTATCCTATGGACAAAGCATTTAAGAACACACTTGACATTTTCTCAATCAGAAGTTACTGAGAACTCCTCTTTGTGTTACTTGTGGACATAGGGCTCTTTTTTTTTTCTCTCACTGCTTTGAACCCACATCTGTGTCTATGAAAAATCATCCACAGAAGTGCTAGCCTGATTATCCTTCTCTTGTGTTTTAAAAGATACTTTAACTTGGAAAAAAACCTTATTCTGAAAATAAATATTTCCAATAGAAAATAATTATTTCCATAATTTGCAAAAAATTGTCAAATGTTGAAATTTCAGGTTGTTTTGTTTCAATGAAAATGTTGGTGTTTTTTGGCTTTTCTGGAAAGAAACCTTGTAGTATCAAACAAACTGATTTCTGATAAATTGTAGTTTGTTTTTGTTTTTAATAAAGCATTATTAAGCTTAAAAACAAAAAATTCATGGGCCTTTCAATGCATAGAAATGGTTGCTTTTACATATAAATACAGACAGACTGGAACCAGGAGCTGGGTTTGTTAATGGCTGTCCAGGGCAGGGGCTCTGAAGGAGAGTCATGTTTGAATATTACTTTTTACTGCAGATCCCTGAACTGCTGCCTGTTCACTCAGGGTGTTGCAATAATGGTATCAGAATATCTCCAATGGGTACGTAGGACTCCGCTGGGTCTGAGACAGCCTTAGTATAATCAAGTTATTTTTTAACAAATACTCCTATTACAAAATACATTATCAATACATGTGTGTATTTTAAAATAGGATATTGACACAATGGGCATGTTCCTGACAAGTAGAGGACAAACTTTGATACACTCCGATACCAGGGTACAAATTATGGAGGAGAAATGGTCATGCTAAGGAAAACTTGAGGCAAACTGCTTTTGTCCTTGATGACTTCTCCAAGAATTACTTTCACCTTTGCACAGTCAGCAAGTTTGATTTTTTCCTTTTCTAAAACATATTTTACTTCCTGACTGAGAGCAGGTGATGAAATTGAGGTGTATAATTAAATTTAAGAAAAATTATGTAATTGATACCACTCTAATCAGAGAGGATCCATACTTGGCAAACTTATAAATATTTTGAGATAGATTCTCTAATTTAAGTTTCAACCTTCTATTTTTGAGCACAGGTCTTTAAACACAGCATTTCTGATGGTGGATATAAAGACAGTGTTGGTCATCTTTGTGGTGGAGTTAAGCTCATTGAATTCAGTTTTCTCCCACATGACCTGTGAGAATGTTTCATAATAGGTGCAAGCAAAACTATTTCAAATTTTATGTTGAATGATTTCCTAAATATTCATGTTAAAACTGCCTGCTTTGTTTTTGTTTTTTTTTTTTTTAATGGAGAAGTAAGGGCCAACTCAGCAGTGATTAATTATATCTATTTTGTTTTCAAAACTATAAATAGTCTGTATAACTGATTATAGCATAAGAAAGAATATACCACTTCTGAACACCATGGACTATTATAATTCTTAAATTTGGTAAAAAATTCAAGAATATTTTTGAAATTTATTTGAAAAGAACAATGGTAAGAGTTTTAAGAAAACTGTAAAATGTATATAGAGTAGCTGAATGAGAATAACCCTGGCTTTGTGATTAAATGGAAATATGAAATAGATAGGCCACTGAAAGGTCAATTGTAGAGACAAATTACTAGCTCCCCCAGCAGTTTCATGTCTTATAGTTTGTTGCACAGGTTAAAATGATATATATTCTATATGTCTAAGCTGACCTCTAGAAAATTGCAATGGAAATAGGTCTGAGTGAAAAAATTGGTGGGGAGATGGTGGTTAAATAGAGTTGTTTGGTGGTGTGAAACAGAAAAAAATTGCAAATAATCTAATGTATCACTTCAGACTTACAGGATTTGACCAAAAAATGTTTCAGATTTGTTAATTTCATCTTTTCATTTCCATTGGAATTTTTTTGAAATAGTTTAGACAATATATTATATATTTTATATATATATATATATATATAAAATTTAGGCAATATATTATAAAAGTTCTTAATAGAAACTTGTCACTTAAAAAGTTATCATGTTGCTCTTAAAAAGGTTAGAAAGGAAGACCCTGGGAACTGCTGGCCAGTCATCCTCCCCTCCACCCTGGGAAGGTCAGGGAGCAGGTCCCCCTGATGCTCTGCTGAGGCACGGGGAGGGGACTGAAAACAGCAGCAAGGTTCACCAAGGCAAGGCCACCCCGTGACCTTCTCTGCTGGAGTGGCAGCATCAGGGGACAGGGAGGGGCTGTGGGTGTCTGCCTGCAGCTCCGTGGGGCCATGGACTTGGTGCCCACAACATCCTTCTCTCTGAGGGGTTGTGGATTTGATGGATGGGCTGTTTGGTGGGTGAGGAATCTCTTCATGCAGAGGGCAGTACTCCCCTGCTCAATGCCTGGATGGAGGGTGGTAACAAGGGGTGTCCCTGAGGGTCTGCACCAGCCCAGGACCTTTCGCACCTTCATCAGTGTCATGGCCAGTGGGACTGAGCACGCCCTCAGCGAGTTTGCAGTCAGCCCCAGCTGTGTCTGCAGCTGGCACACCTAAGGGTGCGATGCCATCCAGGGGGACCCAGACAAGCTCAAGCAATGGCCCAGAGGAATCAAGCCCAAATGTGAGATGCTGCCCCTGGGGTGGGGCTGCTCCCATTGTCAGCCCAGGCTGGGGATGAAGAGAAGGAACAGCCCTGCCCAGAAGGATGTGGATGCTGCTGGGTGAGAGGCTGGACACGAGTCAGCCATGGGCACTCACAGTGCAGAAGGCCACCAGACGTGTCCTGGGCTGCATCAGAGCCCTGGGGACAGCAGGGGATGGAAGGGATTCTGCCCCTCTGCCCACCTCTGGTGAGACCCCACCTGCAGTGCTGCACCCAGCTCTGGGGACCCCAGCACAGGAAGGACATGGAGCTGGTGGTGCAGGTCCGGAGGAGGGTGACAAAAGTATCAGAGGGCTGGAGAACCTCGCTGGTGGGGAAAGGTTGAGTTGGGCTGCTTAGCCTGGAGAGGAGAAGGCCTTGGGGAAACCTTGCTATGGTCCTTCAGTATCCAAATAGGGCTCATAATAAAGATAGGACACATACTGTGCAGGGACAAGGAAATGCTTTTAAACTAAAAGAGGGTAGATTCAGACTGGATATTAGGAAGAATTTTTTTACAATGAGGGTGGTGAAGCCCTTGCCCAGGTTGCTCAAAGGGATGGTAGATGTACCCCACCCCCAACCCTGGAACATTCAAGGCCAGTTTGGATGAGGCCCTGAGTAATGTGATCTAGTTGAAGATGTCTCTGCCCATGGCAGGGTTGTTGGAATAAGTGACCTTTAAAAGCCTCTTCTGACCAAAATAATTCTATGATTTTTGGCCATCTCTGTCCTACCTTTTTGTAAGAGGTGATGCTGATGGATTTCCCAGGCTGGGGAAAAAGCAACTTTAATTCCATATTTTGTGCATTTGTTAGCACTTGTAATGTAAGCAAGGCCACAAGAACTACTCAAACAAAAGTCAGGCTCAGGTTCCTAAAAGCAAAAGTGGTACAAGTCATTCAGTTTTTTATTTTTTTTTTTATAATCTCTAGTATTGTCTAAAGGTTTGCCCTACAGACTCAGTAGGGAACAGTCTTGATCCGGGACCTGAATATTTTTTTTTTTTTTTATGTGGCTTTATGAAAGTGTATGCAGGAGCAGTCACACAAACATTATTTCTGTGAATAAATTTATTTTATTATTCAATAGCAAGAAGACAGGTATCTCTTGGTAGAACAAGCGAGCAATACTTTTGTCTTTGTGGGACTGATTGAAATCAAGGAGAGGAAAAGCAAATTCATACACCTGATGTTTCCTAGTTGTTACCAGAACACATGCTACAATTTGACATCTTAGTGAAAGTCTTGATTTTTTTTTTTTGACTACCAAATAAGCTCATCTAAGTTATGATGAACGAAATAGGTACTTCTCACATTCTGTTTATTGAATTTATTTTCCCTACATATCACTATGGATGCTTTCTGATGTAGATGAACCTATATTCTATTTTTTCACCAAAATGGGAAACTGAAGTAAAGCAATGCATTCAGAATGCTTATCTGGTTGGTTTTTCTCTGATCCTAAGTATGCTGGTTGTTAGATGAAATAATAAACATTCTATCTGTTTGAAATCAGTACCAGCTTTAAGACAATAATTCTTTGCAATGTTTTGCAGCTGTTCTGAATATATTTATTTCTCACAGCAAGAAAAATATTCTAATGCATATGAAAAATAAAAAAAAAAAAAGCAATAGTGCAAATGGAAACAAAGCTTTTTTTTTCCTGCGTAGAAGAGAATTGCCAAGTAGCCTTATTCACAGTTCCCAGACAAGCAATATGTGTTAATAACTGCCTTTATTAATTTTTCAATATCTTGCAGCCTAGTTAAACTGTGTTATATAAACACATTAAAGTGGGAGAATCCCTTCTCAGGCAATATCTTGACCTTCAAAATTTGTGTAAACTGATGATTCTTCAGCCCAATTCCAAATCTAGTAATTAATGGGCACGGTCCTTATTATCATGAAGTAGAGAAAAGGACTTTGATGTTGCAGCTAGACCAGCGCAAATCACATGGAGTTCCAGTAGATTTAGGCTCGTAGAACACAGAACGGATTATTTTACTTCTTGATATTTTCTTAAGGTAAAAAAAAATCTGCTATAGAATTTTCTTTATAGTGTGTCTTGCTTTTACACATTGTTTCTCTGTTATTCCTAAATATTTGCTATATTTCAATGTTAGTAAAAGCAAGTATTTTTAATGTGGAGGGCTATCCAGGAGTGGAGGCCACTGCAGAATCTGCAGGATCACAAATATCACTAATTCTTTGATTAAGCAATACTTTTTAATGCTGAAATCATTGCATTAAAATAGTGACTTGTATTTACTTTAAAGTTATTGTTTTGAACACATCTGCTATATTTTGCTGCTCTGTTGCAAGACCAATTTATTTTTCAGATTTGAATAAAATTGTCTTTATCTGTCATTTTCTTTACAGCAGCGTAGCCCTGCCACAGCCTTCAGCTGAGCTTGCAGGAGATGCAGAGAGGCTTCGCTGAGTCTTCACAAAGGGAAGAATTTTCAAATTAATAATTCGGTGAGTTTAAAAAAAACAACTGCAGCAAGATTTTGCTATGAATCACCTGGTCTCAGGTGTGGTATCAGATTAAAGTCTGGGAAAAATGTAGCCATAAAAAGTCAGTGAATTATTAGAGCTAAGAATTTAATTAATAGTTTGTTCCTTGTAGACTGGTAAGTACAGAACTCACATTTTTCAAAGTTACTTCTGAGTACGATTTAATATGCAGATTATGTGTATACATACAAGTCATTGTGGACAAAGACTCCTTATTCAAAATATGTGTGAGAAAACTGGTTTGTTTCCATAGGTCATCAAGTAAGTTTTTTCACACCAAAGGAATTACTTCTTTCAGAACCAAGTTTATTATACCAGAAAAACAACTATCTAAAAAATTGCTTTCCAGGTGTATTTTTTCTTTGTTTATTTATTTTCTGTCTTTATTTTTATAAGTGCTGTAGAATTTCTGTTTACTGACTTCTGAGTTGGAAATGTATTAAAAATTAAGCTGAGCAGTGTGAAGACAAACTGATAATTAAATTAATATGTTTAGCTGAGCATTCAAAGAAGCATTTGTTTGCTTATAGTGTTTGGAAGTAATCTCAAGATTCATTCCTGATAAAGTACATGTATTTTGTGTTGATTCTAAATTCAAAACAGGACAGGTGCCATAAAATGATTGGTTTTTGAGCCAGTGTCAGTTCCATGCTGATCTTTGTTCCAGCCATTTTAGTAAGAGCATATGGATGTCTGGGCTTTGCCCATTGCTCCTTGGGAGGGAGTTCTCCTCAACTGAGATGCTGCTCTCTCCTTTCTCTGCACACCTCTGCAATCTATTTCAGACTGGGACAGCCCTCTGTCATGAGAAGTTTAGTTTGTGCTGGGTGCATGGACTGATGTTTCTGTTTTCCAAGAAAAAATAACATACCAAAGATATATACGCTACTTTCTTTGGAAAGGTCGTTGATGCCTCAGAATGCTGCTGGAAGTCTCTGTAAATTGACTTAATGGGCTGACAAAATTTCAGATTGTTTTCTAGTTCCAAGAGTTTATCCTTCCATAAAATGAATATTTGCAGTCCTTTTCATACCTGGTTTGCGGGAGAGGAAAAATTGGTTTTTAGTTAGTTTTGGTTTAGAACAGATAACTTTTTACTGGGGAAAAAAAGGTAGCAAAATAAAAGAAGATACAATGAAATAAAACTAGTGCTGCAGAAAAGGGGGTGTTGTCTCTAGATTTAATTTTAGAAGTGAAGACATTTTCTTCAGGGGAGAATTGAGTATGACCATAATTCCTGTCAATTCTGTAACTTCTTCTAGAGTATAGGGTTACAATAACAGACCTCAGATTACAGAGAGTACTTCATTCAATAAAACAAAAGTTAAATTATGGTAAGATTACAGCCAATTCTGCTCCATATTGACTCCAGTTTTATTTGTTTTCTCTGTACAGTTCATCTTTACCTCCTTTAGCTTCTTTTCCTACACACTCTTTGCTTCAAGTGTGTTTACAAGGGTGGATTTTAGGATGATAGAGTGACAGAAATAAAAGGAGGTCTCATTCAGTGGTTGATTGGTAGTGCCTGAAGCCATATATAATTTCACATAGTTTATATGAAGCTCTGGCTGCCTTGTCCCTTACCATTGAAACCAAAGTCAGAGTGTAGTATGGTTTAATTTAGATGTTTTTCCTTTTTCATGTATGTGTTAATGATTGCAGAGAACACTGCATGTGCCCGAGTGGGGCATCAGTAACCAAAAAAATATATTGTCATTGTGTCAGAACCAATTCTAGATAATGCTACTTGCATTACTGCTTAATTTTCTGCGTCCTCTTAATCAGTAATGCTGGCAAATATTAGCTCATTTTTCTTCTTTCCATGTGTTCTTTCTTTTCACATAACAAGAAGATGGCTTTTGAATGTGAAATTAATTTCTTAACCTTTGTGCCCAAAGCATCAAAAAAAGTGGAAGTTCTGAGAAAGACATCAGCCTAATGCTGCTGATGGAGATGCTTTGTCCTGTCATCTGGCAGCACTTGACGTGGCAGACCCTTCAGGATGTTCATGACTTTCTCAATGAAGTCGTTCACAGTAGCAGAAAGACAGGTGTGTGTGTGTACATCAGTTTGAGAGAGCTGAGTACAAAATTCCCAAGGTGTAAAAGAGTAAAGCAGCTGCCTTGGTGCTGACTACATAGCACACAACCTTTCCTCTGTTGTCTTGGAAAGCACCAGTTTAACTGTGGCCTCTTCTGTTCTCCTTTCCTTGCCAAACGTCCACTTTTTGTTGAGTTACATGCTAATGTGCTAAGCTCCATCAGGCAAAGACTGATTTTATTTAAAGAATAGATTGTGTGTTTGCATAGAACGTGTCAACAGGAAAGCTGAATTCTAAAGAGCAATAAAGACTTCCCAGTTGTCACCACGAAGATCAAGGGCAAGCATAAATATAGGACCTGGAACACAACTTGATAGAAAAGAAGGTAAGACTTGAAATAACAGAAGACAGCATTGAACACAGGGGTGATAAATATGACAGCTGCTGTGCTCGTGAGGCTGGGATGATGTATAAAATCAGTATGATTCAGTGAAGACGTATAGACATTGATAGGTTTAGCAAGCAACATTATTATGTGCAATTCTCTTTGAATACTCTACTTGTCCTTTCCAGTAAAACCAGTAGATGTGAAGAAGTTGGACTCTGTTTTATAAAATTTCATATGTTTAGTAACCTAGGCTCAAACATGCTGTCCTGTTGTCTTCCTCCTTAATGGTATCTAGACTTTTAGTTTATGAGCATATTGGAAATAGTAAAAACAAGAAGGATCAATCACAGTGTTGTTTTGCTGTGATCAATAGAAGGCCTCTCTGACAATAAGATGGGAAATTGCTTTTTGGAACAGCTTATTTGTCTAAAAGTAAAATACTTCCCTTCCCATGGCTGTGTTATCTGTAGAACCCGTTTTTGCCTATGAAGATCAGACTCTTGCAGCCCTCTGGTCTGTGCAGGCGTCAGTCTGCAGGACAGGCAGAGTCTCTGCTTTATCCAGTGACTAGAGTCACTGAGATCCCAGTTCTGACCAAGCCCTTTGCCTGCAGCTCTTCTGTCTCTTTATTATAAGCAGTGAATGCTGAAGTAACCACATTATAAAACAATCAGAAGCCTCCCCAAATCAGCAAATAGATAATTCCACTAATATATTTTAAATCTGTCCAAAGAAATAGAACCAGCTATTTTAGTGTTGCTTTGGGGTCTACAATAGACCAAGTAGTAATGTTTGAGGAGGAACATACACAAACTATGTGTCTTTATGCGTGACATACACTGATTTTAATATCAGGAAAAACCTGTCAGATTGGCAAAATACCACCTTACACTTCCAGCCAATCTATGGAACATCTGGTTTATCAACAGATGCAGTTTTACCAGTAGGCTTATACCATAGTATTCAAGAGACTGGCAAATTTGAGAAACTGCAGAATAAAAATAATTACTGTCATTATAACAGCAGAGATATTTCAAAAAAAGTAATTTTTTTTCTCCCCTAAGAAACAGCTGCACCTGGAGCTTTACTTACCAAATAAAAGTTTCTCTTTATTTTCAAGCAGTTTTCAATTTTCTGTATCATTGTGTATTTTCAATTAACTCTCTGAGTTGTGATTATTTTTCCTGAAGTTTAAGTAGTCAAGGTCAAATATAATCATAATGATGACTTTGCTCATTCAAAAGCAGTTTATAAAATACAAATAAATCTTGGTTTACCTAGTAAAGCAAAATGGATTGACTAACAGATGCCTTAAGCAAAGGTTCTTCATGCCTTTTCACATTTTTAGTGAGTGCTTTAGTTATTAGGAAGAAAATAACAAGATTAAGACCATGTTGAATTGTTACATCAAGGACTGGAAAAGAGTTCTTAAAACCAAAATTCTATTGTACACCTCTTCCAAATCCCAATTTAATTTGACTTTTTTCTTCAGGAGGAAAATGTCATTTGCCAAAAAAACCTGAATTATGAAGCATAAGAACTCCCACTGATGCCTTGAGTTTTAGCTTTCATATTTTTTAGATTCTGTACTGCCTTTAGTGTGTGACTCTGAACTTCATGTAAAATATTCGCAAGTTCTCATCACAGTTTAGTCAGACAAAACAATCCTTTTCCAGCCTGAGAACCAAGGACAAGGTTGCAGCTTCAGGCCCAAAAGGTACAAACAGCAGTGAACTGAAGAGAGCAGTCTGGGAGGATGGGAATGCAGAACCTGGAGCTTTAATTGGATAATTAACCCCAATATGGAAATGGACCAAAACTTATAAAAGTGTGACAACTCCTGACCCAGGGTCCATCTTGGGTGTAGCCCCAGCTGGGCTCTTATAGCTCCCAAGGTGTATCCTTTGAAGGCCTTTTAATAAATCCCTACTTTATTCCTTTAGCATTGTCTAGCCTCTGATCCAGGTAGCCTCTCAAGGCATCACCACACCATTGTCTTCAGTACTTTGTGAATTTTGCTTTTCAGTGTATTTGTTTCCTTAGCAAAATTACACTTTAGGAAAAGTTGTTATAGATGCATCTAATGACACCTTTGTAAAGAGCAAGTTCATTAATTTCAAGTACACAGAATAGATTTTTTAAATTAGGTGGTACAGACTTACACAGGACAGAAACAGAACATTATTTTCCCTGGCAATTTGTGAATGCTGGACTTTACCGGTTTTTTATGATTGTCTCCCAGAAGCTGAGCAATAAATGTTCTAATACTGCTCACATTTTCTCAAGTGTTCTGTAAAAATGCTATCACTGAACAGCTCTTCTAGAGCTCCTTCATTGTTCACTTATTGAGAGAAGTAGGACTTTAATATAAAGTTGATGAAGTCAGTAATTTGTACTAAATAAGCAACATTATTTACTCCATTTATAGAGGGGGATATGTTCTAGATAACACCAGGAGAAACCACTATTCACTGATTTCATGCAACATATGTAGGGGTAGATAAGATATATACTTTCTTTAACACGAGCACATTATGACAACTGAATTTCTTGCTGAGTATGAATAATTTTACTGTGAAATAATCTATCACTGATGTTAATTCAAATGTTCTCAAATCAGATGGTTAAATTATTTAAATCCCACAGATTTTTACTTTTGTAAGTCAAAGTACTCATGAATATCATATCCTTTTAGAATAAGTGCCACGTTCCCTACTTTCAAAAATAAAATAGTTCACAGTCAAAATAATTCTTTATTGATAACTTTACTGGGAAATTTTAAAAGATACATTCCTTCTTTCAGTAACTGTGTAATCAAGAGGCAGAAGATCATGAAGTGAATCTAAAGCTCCCATTTCCTTAAAAATAATTATCTGCCCCCAATCTACAATCCAGAGGTAAAAAAAAAAAAAAAAAAAAAAAAAAAAAAAAAAAAAAAAAAAAAAAAAAAACAACAAACAAAAACCAAAAAACACCAAAACCAAACAAAAACCAACAACAAGAAAAAATCCTCCCAAACCAACAAAACATCAGAAACTTGTATCTCATGTATTGTTTTGGCTGTATCATACTGTAACACTCACTGTATTGAGATTTTCAGCCTTAATTGTCCTTAAGGAGCATTATGGAGTTTAATCAATTATATTTTGGAGAATAATTTAAATACCACAGTGATGAGCACTCTAGAAAAACCCACAACAAAATCAATTATGACACCTTCAGCTCCCAATTTGAATTTTGTACAGTAAATATCAGAGTGTGCATCCTCTCATTACCCTGCTAGTGCCTGTGTTTGTTAAACCACAGAGCTTCATCCATAAATAAATGAGGGCAGGGTTAATGCCAGTAAAGGAATGCTGATTCTGTCTGCTCTAATCTTTTACCTGCACTCAGTTTTTTTTTTTCAGATATCAGGGGAAAACACAAATTAATGCCAATGAAGGCAACACAGCACCAGAAAGGTAGATTCCTGAATAAATTATAATGAGGATTTGAATGTAAAATTTAAGCCCCTGTTAGCAATGCAATAAATTCTTCTTACACTGCAAAATTCTGACATAACCATCTGTTTTCAAACTGTTTGGAATCCTCATCTAATGTTAAATGAGTTGATATGAGAGCAGTGTCCATTTCCTTCCTTACCTGTGTTTGAAACCCCAGAGCAGTTCTCTCACTATCATTTCTAACCTGTTGATCCTCTGAGTGTGTGGTTTTGGCTGCATTTTGAGCCTTGTACAAGAAGACTTTCTCAGGAGGAGGAATGTTAATGGACTTAGTTGGAGCTCCTTCAAGCATCTGCTCACTTTGATCTTTGAAGTGAATCATCTCAGCTCAGAGATGATCAGTGAGCGAGGCTTAGGGAGGTTTGACTGATCTAAGCACAGCCTGCATGGTAATGAGCTCCTTCTTGGGGTTACCTGGGACTTTGTGCAGCTTAAAAAGTTAAGGAAGCTTTTTGGCATCTCAGGTGTTTGTGCTTAGCTCCCAGTTATTTTTTGCTATTGCTTTGAAGGTACTGGTCTTTAAAGATCACAGTTTCATTGCCTATTCCCCTACTGTTCCTACAGGCTTGGTGTGTTGGGGTGTGCGTTTGGTAGCCAGAGGCATTTAGCTGTTAAATATTTGAATTTCAGCTCATTTCTCATTATATATTCCATTACTTTTATGTTATCCCCTAGCATGACTTTGATGCAAAATTTGAGATGTTTTTGTTCAAGACTTCTAGTATACCAGTTATTGAATGTGCTGTTGTAAAATCAGAGTAGGGAAGTTAGAAATGTTACTACAAACAAATGAATAGCTATTGCCTAAAGCATAAAGTCCAGAACCCAAATGTTCAATCATATGATGGACAGAGTGAATTAAAATTCATAGACTCTGGAGGGGAGATTTTTCCTATTCTGGACTGGGTTTAATGTTTTTGGCCCTCGTAAAAGATAACATTAAACAAAAGTTGAAGAATGTTATCAGTCCTTTTTTATCAAACCATAGCACTTTAATGCCACAGCTAATTTTTCAGAGGGTGTGGATTTTTTTTTTTAAGTATTTTAGTTTTCTCATCATGCAATGGGAGATGAGGAGAAATATATAACTCAGTATTTACTGAGTTACATTCACCCATGCCCAAAATGTTCAACTTCAGTTGTTATTTTTGGATCCTCAATACCAACTGCTGTGAAGTTGTCTTAGCTGATCAGCACACAGATGGATGATCAGAGTTCTCCTGCATTTCTGTTTATCATAGCATAATCTTTTTCAGTAAAGAGAACAGGCTGCTTAAGGTATAGTTGGATAGATGACCAAATTCTCAATACTAGGATAAGCAAACCTAAACCCATTAAGCGCAATTGTGTGATTTTGTTTTGAATTAAACATAACCCCACAAATCCAACCAAACAAAAAACCCCAACAACGTAAAACCCCCCACTCTGTTACCTGTTTTACAGATTTTAGTTCTAGGTCACAGAGAGCAGTTCAAAACAGGCCTCCAAAATGCATTTGATAGGATTTTAAAAGCCTTATACAGAATGTGTAGGTCAGTCTTCAAGTCCAAATACATTTTTATTTTGTGAGACTGTAGCTTTTATTTTCTCTTCATAGAATTGCAAGATGGATAAATGTTTTGAGTACAGCTCATGAAGAGAGAAAGAAAAAACCCACAGCATTTTTGTGAACAAGAATTTCCAAATTGCTAGGAATTATAGTTAAAAACTCTCGAATTCATTATAGTTAGCATAGGTAAACTGAGATGCACCGTTCCTATTTTTTCTTCTATTATTTTACAACATGCTTTTATGAAACTTTTCTTGGAGCTCAAACTAGCTGTAAGACTGGAGGATAAATCATTTTAAATGAAGTAAAAAACACCTTTTATTATAATGTATGGAGTAAAATCTCTGTTCTAACTCTAACTGAAGTTTTGCTATATATCCAAGGAGACTGTATTGCTCAATTTACAGAACACTAAACCAGCATTTGAGTCTGGATTAATGTACAGCTTGCTCTGCCATTTTTTCCTGCTCTGCAGAACAGATGATTAATCTTCCTTTCCTTTATAAAGGACTTTTGAACCACAGATAACTGTGTAGTTATTAATATGCACATTATTATTATTTCCTCCTCATTTGAAATTTTTTGTCAACAAAATGGAAATCTGTTCTCCAAAAAGAAAATGTTTGTTTCTAGAAAAGTCTTTTGAAACCCAAATCTAAGGAGAATTGCTGAAGATAGACAGACTGCTGGGTTAGCATTGCTCACTCTGAGTTAGTCCTGCTGGGAGAGGATTTGGAAATGGTTTTCCTTGGGACTCTGGCCCTGAAATGCTTTCTGGGATGTGGTGCCTGCTGTGGCTGCTGGCAGCCTGTCTGTGGAGCCCAGGGAAGTGCCCACAACAGGTCAGACCCCCCTGCCCTGGCACCCCAGCTCAGACATGGGTGCAGAGGAATGCAGGTGAGGAGGTGACACTTTGTGGTAATTCTGATGGGTGCTTTCATGGCATCTGAGGAGAAAGGACTGCTTGAGTCCAGGGTAGGCTTTTTGGTCTTAAGAGCCCGTAAGATTTTTGTTTTATTAGTGTTTTCCAAAGTTTGTGAATTGATGCCTGTTTATAGTATTCATTCCATGTCTTATGTCAGGGAGTTCCACACTCCATCTTTGCATTAAGTGAAGTGGTGCCTGCCTGATTTTGATTTGAACCACCACCTGTGAATTTATATTTCAGGGTTTCTTATTGTTGCAGTGGAAGGGGCAGCTAACCAATTCTTCCTTCACCTTCTTCACGCCTGTCATGATTTTTAGTTGGCTCTTGTTTGATGTTTTTCTAGTTTGGGAGTGCTAGTCTGTAAATATCTTTTTGTGGAAGTTACTTGGTTACCTTTAATAATTTTTGTCAAGTTCTATTTCAAATTCTATTAAAATGCTTTTTCTCAGATGAAAAGACCACATAACAATTGTGACGTGGACACAATGCAAACTTCACACAGTAGCATTACACTTTGAGGTTTTCCTGTGATTATAATTCTGAAGCCACTGAACTGCTATATTCATAAGGCTGTGATTTTAACCTAAGATCTGTTGCCTCTTCCAATAGCTGTTTCAGAATCAATTCCTGAGTACATAAAGTTAAAACTGTTCAGTTTTTTTTTTTTTTTTTTTGTGGGGTTTTGGTTTTTTAGTTTTGTTTAGTTTGGTTGGGTTTTTTTTCTTTTTTTGCCAAGTTCATTACTTTACATTTGTTTGGTTCCAATGTCATCTGCCATTTTATCCTCAATCACTCAGTGCCACGAAGTCTTTCTGCAACTTTTCTTTTTTTTCAGTCCACTATTGGTTTTCTTCCCCTGAAAAACTTGTCTTCAGTAGCAAACTCAATCTCCTTTCCATTCTCTTTTCCTGATCATTCCTGAATGTGTTGAGCAGCTGAGGCCTTAGCAAAGATCCCTGTGGGATTCCACTTAGGTACCTTCCCTTCACTGAGAAAATGGACTATTTATTGCAGCTCTTTCTTCCTGATCTTTTAGTTAGTTATCCCTGTGAGGACCTTCCCTCTTATCTAATGTCAGCTTTATTTAAGACCCTTTGGTGATTGGATCTAGTCGAATACTTCATGGAAATCAGAGCTGGCTGTGTTCACCATCTCTCCCCTGTAGTCACTCAGTTTATTTAATTTATTTTCAGTGATTTTTTTTCTTAGAAAATTCTAGTGGATTGTGGGGTAAGACTGTTTTAAAAATAAGAAAGAGAAATCTTGTTGATTCTGTTTTAAAGTAAGGTCACTGATTGATAAAGTGGGTAGACCAGCAGCCTATTTAAGTGCAAGTTTGTTTAGTTTCTCTTGAAAAAAATTACATTCTCTACAAGAAAGTTATTTTTATTCAGGAGACATGCTACCTCTGCTTGATATTGTTTCAGTAAGCACCTTCTAGCAACAGACAATTTATAGGAGTTGCTGGGGATAATGAGGTAGAGGAGAGTATTTTGTGAATTCAGCCACATTTGACTCTTGTAACACTTCAGGACTGATGGTACCACCTCAGTATTCAGTCAAATGGTGTCACTATACACTGTATGGATGCAGAGAAAAATGTACATTTTTGGTCTTGACACTTAACCTCCAACTGTTTGTAGCCACATGCCAAAGAAAGAATTGACCTGTACTATTTGCAATACAGATCAAATCCTAATACTTTGGAGACCAGGGGATTAAGGAGTGGTGTGACATTTTATAAATTGCAGTTTAACCACTTGCCATTTCAATGTACAAAGAAAATATTATTTGTGATATTTTAAAAGTGTTCTGAAGACAAAGTTGTTGGTTGTAGAGCAACAAAATTTGCCACTACATTTTCTGATAACTTTTGTAGTAGTAGAAGCTGCTACACTTTACACTCTAGTGTTGGAAATAAGTCACAAGTCCCATCTTGTCACTCTGAGTCATTATGCCTTAGAAAAATGTGGGGACACCCAAAATCCAAGATCCTTCTTCTCATGTTTGTTCTAAGAATAAAGGACCAAAAGGCTGGTATTTTGGGGGAAAAAAAAGAAGTGCAGTCTGCCTTGCATGTGTACAGAGAATAATCTGTGTTGGTAATGTGGCAAGGCTCAGAAGGAAATACAGCAGGGCTGGCTGTGCTTTGTTTGTATAACTCTTTTAACAGGCAATAACACAGATGAGCATCATTGCAGACTGAAATGGGAATTTTTTGAGCTACATGACATTTATTGTTTTGCTCAAGGTTCTTTCTACCTTCTTTTAGCATTGGTTTATTAAATCAAAGTAATGCCTCTTTTGAGCTTTGATCATGATAAGTTTTATACTGAAAACTCTTCAAACTTAAAAAAATACCTTTTTTTAAGAGAATGAAAGAGTAATGAAAGCAATGCTGTGCTATTATCTAATCTAGAAATCTCTGTCATAAGCGTTACAACTTTAGCAAAACTAAACCCTAAAATAAATTTTATTTTTTTAATTGTGTACAGAAACAGAAGTGCTTCTAAAAACATTATATAAATTATTGCATTCTCCACATAAAGCTTTCATTATCTAAAGCATCCTAAAAACTTAGTAAACAAAGAATAATGTACTCTAAAGAGATTTCTGCTTCAATTGCATTGGTGTCTTTCATAATGGATTATTAATAGACAAAACATTCAAATGGAAGAGAAAGTAAATATTTTATATATGTCCAAAGTTTATTTCTAATAATTCTTAGAATTACAGAAAAAGCCAACCCTAATTCTTCTTAAGGGGTAGCATAAAAAAAAAAAAAAAGGAGGCAATTTAGAAAACTTGACCTCTCAGTCCTTATTCTGGGGGACAAAAGAGCTTAAATATAGGACTTATTGCTTCTGTGAAAAGCATAAATAGGCTGTTTAAGTTGTGCTTATGTCTATTTGAGTAATCAGAAGAAGTTTCCAAGTGCAATTATAGAACAAAAGATCTTGAATTGGGACTTATTATTGGTTTGGCAAGCTTGAGACCTCCCACTTACTGAATTGATCGTAATTTGTTGATAAATTTGTTTTTTCTCTCCTATCATTGCTGTTTTGATATATATGTTCAAATATTATACTGCTTTTAAAAAAAAATTTAATGCTAAGTCGGAATGAGGAGCAATGAATCTTCTGAGTCAGGATGAGCTTAAAAGGTGTGGAATTATAAGGTAAAGGAGGAAATTGCTGAGCACCAGCTGTGGCAGCAACATGTGAGAACAAAAACTATCACATTAATAAATCTTCTCCTGAAAGCAGAGTTGTGTTTAACTCTCCCTAACCCAGCTTCAGGCACCACTGGGGCTCAGCACATGCCAATTTCTGGGCCTTTCCCAGGGAGCTCATCACCCACATCCTTGGTGGAATGATCCTCCCTGCAGTTTGGGCATGTCTGATCCCGCTGGAGTGGGACAGGGCTGTGCTGTGGAAGTGTCCTCTCTCTGCAGGACAGGATGGCTCTGGATGCCTGGCAAGAGCTAACACTGGCACAACAAGAGCCATAATGAGAGCAAACAATAGAGCAGTACAGTGTCTGGCTGTTTGGCTGGTATTCTGTGGGGTCTTTTTCATCCCTGAAAGTGCTGAAATCATGGAGAAAATTTATACCCAGTAATAACCCCAGCCCTGTGGATTCTGGGTCAATACAGGGGGAGCAGCCAGGGTTCTCTGCTCCCGTGACAGCTTCACCCATTGAACATGTTAGAGACACCACAGCAGCCACGGGGACGAGTGCTCTGACTCAGGGTACTTCCTTTTCTTTAATTATTATGCAGGACAGGAGCATTGTCATAGCACATATCTGTTTTTTAAGAGTCTTGCCAAACAGATAGCATTTTTAAGATTCTACTCTCATTATTATACTTCCCTGCAAATGAGAACTGATGTGTGGAAGCCTAATAAACTAGAACATTTAGAAAAATAAAGTACTGCTGCCAAGCATATCTGGCTGAATACTGATTAATTCCTTTTATATCAGTGATGCTGCTCACATGTACATTGGTGTGATGTAAAATAGAATTTAAAGAATGGGAGAAATGAATAGTAAGAGTGGTAGTCACCACAAGAGGGAATGGACTGACACTTTGAGCATAGATATTTTTAGCCTTCAATTTCAGGGATGTGTCTCTCCGCCAAGGGAGCATACCTGATATAAGAATTTCCAGTATTTTTCAGTATCAGATAAACTGCATTGCTTTTGTGCAGCAGAGCCATCACCTCCAATAGTACTTTGAATATGGCAGATTCAGGTGCTTCTGCTCTGGTTTCAGGCAGTGGTTTTCATTCATAGAAAAGATTGCATTGAGAAGAACATTTTTTTTTTTCTCCTTCCAATCCCAGTGACGTGTAGGGTTAATAAAACCTTTGTATTCAGGAAGATTTACCAGTATTTTATAAATCTAATGTATGCATTTGTATGAGGCAGACATTATAGCAGCTGTAGAGATACAATATGTTATTGAGTGTTAAAGGAAATGTCTCTTGTCTGGCCCTAGGAATGACACAGGGATGAGTCTGGCTGTCCTGACACCAGAGATCAATCATGCTACATTAGTTTGCTTTATTTGACACTGTCATGTTATTTTATATTTCTTGGAGGTGATGCAAACTCAAAAGAAGAGAATTATCAAGCCTGGCAGTACACAGATTAGACACATGCACTGTTTTGGGTATATGTGTCTCTCCTAGATTGATTACTGTTATATTTTAAGGCAGCTCACATAATTTGTTGCTCCAAACATGAAAATAAGCCTCTAGCTTTTTTTAGCATCAAGGATCTAAATTCTAATGACAGAACCCATTGAAGCAATATTTGAACACTGCTTTACTCCGAGTAATTCTGAAACCTCAGTGCCTTTCTTCTTTAAATGTCTTTATGGCATAAACTTTGTATTCCCAAACTCCAAAGTGATAAAGCTATAAAATAAAAAGCTGTTGCTGTGCTTGGGAATGGTTTGAATTCAGAGATGTCTTCATAGTATAGTTCAAATTTAGAGGTTGGGCTGAGCATTTATT
This sequence comes from Onychostruthus taczanowskii, assembly GCF_017590055.1. Taxonomy (NCBI): domain Eukaryota; kingdom Metazoa; phylum Chordata; class Aves; order Passeriformes; family Passeridae; genus Onychostruthus; species Onychostruthus taczanowskii. Next base: position 5,350,801 of record NW_024498462.1, read on the forward strand.
TAGTGCATGTTACTGCAGCCTTAATTAGAGTGGTAAAATAGTACTTAGCCTGTTAAGTATCTGTCATGAAGGAACTCCTTTTCAAACATTGCTGCAGAGACTGGGTCTTGGTGCAGTCATAAAATTCTGCAAAATATGTAAGTGAGAGCAAGAAAAGAGAATTACCTCACCAGGCCTTAAACTTTGCAACAATAAAACCAGCCATAAACACTAACTTTTCTGTCATGAAAGCTGTTATAGGAATAGCATTTTCTAAATATTTCCTAATGTAAGAGGTATTAATGATTCATAAATGAATTATTAAGAAATGCTTTTACATTACAACTCTCAGCAATCTACATTGAAGACTGTACTTGATGGTGTACTGAATATCTATCAAATTCAGAATAATCTTTTACAAAACTGTGAGATTTGTTATTTTTTAAAATGTAAAATACTTTGGAATGCGATTATAAGACAAGACATGATTAAGTGTAATTTGGACCCAATTTAATAATTAAAGCTAAAATTGCATGAAAGTTTGTTAAGAATAGAAAGCAAAATCACCTTATCAATAATTTTAATGAAACTTCACATTTATATTTGAGGTATTTTCATTTTCACTGTTTCTACCAGTGTGCTGGATATTTAAATAATGAAAAAGGAAGCTGAAAATGCTTACCTCTTTCACAAAAAGTAATGCAGTTACTGTTTAAACCTGAAGATAAATTAAAATTCATATTCAAATCAAGATGTTGAAGATCTTATATGAAGGAGCTGAAAAAAAAAAAAACCCAGAGAAAAGTTGTGTAGGTGCTTTGAATCATTCTTTAATCTTCTACTGTATGTTTAGGAGTTAGCCAATTCTTTGTTGTCTCTAGGAAATATTTTATTTTCCCTTCCTAATTAATAATCTTGGTTTTTGAATTCCGCCTTTCTTCAACAGTAGAGAGTAATGCCAATGAGGATGTTAGAGTTTTTCCTTTGGAAAACTCTTAATAGCTAATGGACCACATGTGGGGTTTTTTAATAGTGGAAAGGATCGGAGAAATTGGATTTGAGGTGTTTAATTAAGTCTGTTCACAGACAAATGGTCTTGATGAGTGACAGGTTGGCATGGTTAAGTCCACCAGGAAAATCAGCAATTAGAATGAACCTGTGGACTCTGCATCACAAGCTTTTCAAGGTCAAGCCACAGAACTAATTTAGAAAAGAACTAACATGATGTTGACAGAGAATCAATAATGTAAGGCACCATAGGATATTTCACTAATGTGAAGTTGCTTTAACCCCACCCCTCCAAATCAACATTTGTTCACAATTTATTCAGTTTTAACTCTCCTGTGGTGTAGTATTTTGTGAATGTGAATACATGAGTTTTTTTACTTTTCCCTTCTTTCATAAAAATGTTGAAAATAAAATTACTCGTGGGTTTTAAAACTATTTCGTGAAACCAGTTAAGTTTATATATGCTGAATATTTTAAATAAATTTGAGTTCCATTTGAGTTGATGACAAATACTTTCCCTGACATTTAGGATAGAAACAACATAATACAAGGCAGTGTAGCTTAAATGTTCATGTCTTTATAACTAAGGCAAACATTTGCATTTGAATATCCATTGAGAGGAATGAATCCACTTCATATCTGCCTGGTACATTCTGCTGTTCAGTTAGGTATAGTTTTTATTTTACTTACTGTCTATGCAGTTTCAGTTTTTGTTGCTTTTCTTGGCATACTTATTGTTTCTGAACATTTATTCAAGGAGGAATTGATGTTAAATTGAAATTCAGCATGTTATCTACATATAGGAAAAATACCTTGTCAGGTTTTTCTTTCATATGAAAGCACAGATGTTTTCCTGAAGAGACGCTGACAGAAACATAATTCAGAAAATGTGGTAGAGACTTAGCAAAATATTGCACAGGTAGGCTGAGCAGGTGGATCTCCAGAGAACCAAGTTTGCAACTGTAGGAAACCTTCCTCTAAGAATATAATACAATTCTTTTCCACCTTCTTTCCATCAAAGTGGTCATTCACTCTCCTACTCTCCAGTCCCTACTCTGCCAGCTGCCTTCCCTTTTCTTCCCTTTTCTTCAAAATATTCCAGATCCTCTACTGCTGATTGTCCCCCAAAACTGGGTAAGCAAAAGTCTAAACCAGAGTAATGATCTCACCTTGGCCTGTTGAGGAGGTCAAAGGGGACAGATCATCACTGTCAGTGCAGGGAGAGGGTGCAGGAACTTTGCAGGAGCTTGAGCTGCAAACTGCTGGGCCCTGGTGGGTGAACCCAAGAGAGTTTGGGGAGCTGGCTGACATTGAGAGAGTTTGGGGAGCTGGCTGACATTGCTGGGAAGTCCTTCTCCCTAATCTCTGAGTGGTTTTGGAGGTCAGGGGATGTCTCAGAAGATGGAAGGCTATTGCCACACCCATCTACAAGAAAGTCTTAATGGAGTACTGAGGAAATTATGGGCCCATGAGTCATACTTCAGTCCCTGGGGGGCTTAGAGAATGGATCCCGCTGGGGCTATCACAGGTCAGATGATTGGAAAAACCAGCATGGAATCACTGAGGGCAAACCATGCTTGACAAACCTGATCCTCTTCTAGGACTGAGTAACCTGCTTTGTTGATGTGAGCTGAGCAATAAATACCAACTGACTGGGTTTTTGCAAGGCTTTTAATGGAGTTTCCCAGAGTCTCCTCCTGAGAAGCTGATGTGTCACAGTCCATGCAGTGAGTGGGGAACTGGCCAGCACAAAGAGTGCCAGCTCCTCAAGCTGGCAACCTGGCACAAGGGGGGTCCCCAGGGATCAGCAGTGAGCCTGAAACTGGTTACTGTCATTGGTAGTCATCTGAAATATGGGATCAAGTGTACCCTGAGAAGTTTGCAAATGAAACCCCGAAAGTGGTTTGAGATGTGGATGGGAAGAATCCCACCTTTTTTCTTTACATCTAACTTTTACTGGGGAGAGAGATAAATGCTGTAGTCAAAAATGAGTGTGTAAGAACAAATTCAAAATAAAAATTGCATTATTGACAGTGGCATTCAGTGGGGAATCTGAAGGATTCAGATTTCTGTCAGGAGACAGCAGAAAATCAGTGATGCTTTTCCTTGAAAAATGATTTCCTAAGAAACCCCTTGGGTTCATCGTAGTGTATTCTCTGTCATGTTTTACTGAGTTATCACAATTAATTTACTGGTTTTGAAGGGAAAAATGGGTGACAGTTACACTTTTGCTTTAAAAAAGACAAACCTTTGGATTTGTGAGTCAAATTTAGAATTACTGAAAGAGTGATTTTTTTTTTTTTCTCCATGAAAAACTATACTGTCAGCTTAAAGACAACCTTAAAGATGTGGTTTTTGCTCATGCTCCATGGGGCAGTATATCATTAGATTTTTCCTGTTAATGTGCCCTTCCTTTGCTTCTAAGATGTGATTTCAAAGCATTTTCTTGCCAGTTGAGATGCAAGAAGAGCACACACAGAATTCTGTGCACTGGAGCATATTGAGTTCACTCATTAGGTGTTTGCTAAATCTCCAAGATACTAAAACAAGTTTCTTGGAATTAATGTGCAGCAGTTATTTCAATTAAACATTTGCTAAAGGCTTTTAATGTCCTTATCAGTAAAATTCAGTGTAAGCCCTAGATTAATTTGTTCATGATTTTGTGGTGCTTTGGAAATACAAACTACTAAATAAGAAAGAAATGCTATTATTGTACTGTCTTGTAGGTTCTGCAGTACCATGATTACTTCCTGCTCATATTCCTCTTCAGGGCTGGAAATACATAAAACTTAACTTATCTAACTGTTGAAACGCTGAGAAATATTAGTTATATGCAGAATTATTTGCATAAATTTATCAGATCCAGACCTTTAGTGTATTTAAAGATTAGACAAGGCATGTTGAGCAATCTAAGCTATAGCAAAGTTGGCATCTCCTTTTAAAACAAAAGGGAGTGGGTGGGGAAAAAAAAAAAAAACACAAAAAAAACAAAAACGAAAAAAAAAAAACCAAACAAACAAACAACCAAAAACAAAACCAGCCTGTGCTGCGGTATCCCAGGCAGATACAGAGGTTTGTGCTGGTGTTACACTGACACTTGTAACTTTTCAAAACAGTGATTTCAGGTTCAAAATGTAAGTATCACTTCAGGACAGAAGTGGAAGAATTTGCTTCATTGTTTTTTTGTTTCATTGTGTGATTCTCCTGTGCCTTGCGTTGCAGCCACAGAGGAGGAGCAAGGAAATTTGTCTTTTCCAAACGCAGCGAGCATGCAATCTGTGTTTGCTATCTAAGGCCTCATTTAGTTATCATTTGTCACGTATTTAGATACCAGTGGTCACAATAGCCCTTAAGCAAATGTTTACATTTTGTTGTCAGTCTCTACACTTTGCTGAACTTAGCAGAGCCAAAGGAAACTGAGGCTCATGCAGTGAGATGCCTCAGCTGAGGCTGCAGAGCTGCGGGTCAGAGCTCCAGTACCCACCAAGTCCAGCCTGTGCATTACTGAGCAGCACTGCTTTTGGCCTTTTGAACCTTTGAACTCGGCAGAGGCCATAGGAGACTTGGAATGGGAAATCACAAGTCCAGAGAGAGCTGTAGCGTTCTTTAGAAATATGCCTAATAATAGCCTTTTCCTACATTTTTCTCTTGAGTAATACACGGCTTCAGCAGTGCTTTGATTCCATACACTTTCATCAAAAGAGAGCAAAAAGTCCATTTCAGCATGCAGTGGTGTCCTTTTTTGTTACCTAAGAAACATTTATTATATTTGTTTGGCTCAAGGAGTCTCAGAACTAAACAAGACTTTGCTATCTTGTAGAGTGGTTTTAGGTGTGTTCTGGTCCATGTTTGAATCTTCCATGTTTTCAAACTTTGATGATTTTTTCCCTCCTAATTTGGTTTACAGGATCTTCATCCAACTTGTGTCATTTCTTAATTAATAAAAATAATGTTATGCATGTGCTAAATCAGCCCATTAACAGTTATACCAATTGCTTCTTTTCTCTCTTTTCCTTTTTTATTTTTTAAAGTCTTTCTGTCTATCACTCTTGCCAGCTGTGTCCTATTTCCAAAGCTTCATCTACTCACACAAAACAGCTTGGAATGGTGAGGTAGATTTTAGGAGATTAAAGATTGCACTGTAATACACTAGACTTAATCCTAATGCCAGTAAACTCTTTATGTGCTATCCTCCCCTCAGGATTACAAAGATTTATGTAACCATATTTTTTCACATCCAAAGGAGCTTAAAGGAATAGACATAGATTGTTCTGGGTGTTGAATAAAAGCAGTAAGCCCAGATAAAGTATTTTTGTTCTTCAGATAATATACCAGAAGGTAACATTGTCAAACTGAGTGGTCATAGCAGACAGCTGAATGGGGTGAAGGGGGAATGTTTGCTCTGATCTTAAACTCATGTCTTAGGATGTAGTGGCACACATTCAATGACAGCAGAAACAGGAAAAATGTCTTGTCTAGCAGTGTTTAATGCAATATGAGTTTTGCTACCTATGGTTTGCCTCTCCAGATTTTAGCATTAAATATTCAATAATGTAGATGTGTACTCAATTAAGGTTGTCTATCAGTTTTCCAAGTCACATTATGTGGGAAACACAGTAAGGGTTGTAATGAAAGTTGTTTTACAGGCAGCAATGTATCAGGAGCTATCCTGTGCTTTTAAGTCTTGCAGCGAGGAAAGCTCTTTAAATATCATTATCAGACACATGAATATTCTAAACTGATGTTCTTTCAATATTTAGCTTAAGCTTTTAAAATTTCAGAGGACATAACTCTGTGTGTGAGTGGTGATTTGCAGTCTTCAATCCTCTTTGCTGGAAGGTTCCTGTAGCAGCAGCAATGTCTGACTCAGTTTGATTTCTGCTGTTTTCAGAGTGAGTGGAAGACTTTATCTTTTGTTTTCCTGCACTATTTTGGCACGACATACCTCTTTTTTTTTCATATTTTGACATTATGCCAAAGGATGATTTTTTTTTTGTTTTTCCTTTTTGTGAAGGAATGAAAAACCACTAAGGAGTCTTGGACTGAAAAACCATTCAAACAGGGCCTGGCCTATTTGGGTGATATTTGTCGCTACCAGGATGCCTAATGTTTTGAGTTTTTTTTTTAATTAAAAGCATTAAATTTTAGAAAAATAAAACTAAAATTAAGCAATCCTAATCCTCAAACTCACACTTGAAACCTCCAAAATCAAGACCATTAGCTGTCACACAGGAAAATATTTGAAAAAGATTGCTGGCTTATCACAGTAGATGAAAACATTAAAAAATTGCAACCAGCCCTCATTATTTTTAAAAGGATGTTTTATTTCACCCAGCAGCTGAATTGCTTCAGCAAAGTGCTTATTCAGTGGGCAGAGTCAGAGGGAGGAAGAAAGGATGAGAGAAAAGCACCTAGTGTACAAAGAAAACTCTATTTATAGCTGGTATCTCAACAATGACTTTCATACAGAGGAAAAGATAGAAAACATTGAAGTGTCTTTTGCAACAAACGGTCATTTCCAACAGTGGAGCTTCATCACCTTTTCAGAGGTGCACAGAGCCTCTGACAGCTGTTCTGTAACTATATGCAGGGAGACAGATGAGGTGTAGCACTTAGCATTTTATCAGCCATACAGGAAAAAATAAAGGCATAGTCTGATACTTTGAAAAATGACTGGGAAAAAGAAAAGTTTCCATCTTTGGTGATGTCTGAAAGTAAGAAATACTTGAGAAGTACTGCTCTGCTTTTATCCTTTATTTTCCCGTTGAAACACATCCTAATGTATGCCACTTTGGATTCTATAAATGTGCTTTATGTTGTAGGATACACACAGTCAAAGAAATATATTTACAGAAAAGTGAAGAATGTAATTTTAAAAGCATTCCAATGTTCTGATGTCTTCCTTTATAAGATGTGTAAATCTTCTGTCCCTTCTGCAGGGGAAAGGAAACATTATCCATCTGGGTGACCACTATTTCTTGCAACATGAAACAACACAGCAAAGTCTGTAATTCAATAGGAAATGTCAGAGGGAAATGTAAGGAAATCATTGGTTTCTCTGAGCTGTCACAAGTCTGGTCTTCAAATGTTCAAATCGTGACCAACAGATGAATTTGCTTCTGATCTCATTAATATCAATAATATTGTCTTGTTTTGGTTTTCCCACTGCAGGATTAGAGGGCTATCTGTCTGTCTATCCACAGTCACTAAATTTACATAATTCTGAATCATTTTAGCTCAGAGCAGATGACTATAAGCCAGTGCTAAACTTTTGACATGCCTACCTCTTTTAGACTGTCAGTATTTTAGAGTATTATTAATTTCACATTGTACATAAAAAGAAAAAGTAATTCAAAGTACCCATGAAGTGCTAAACTGGCAGAGAAATTATGATCCTTGCAGCAAGAGAGGGATGTTGCAATATCAGGAGTACTGCTGGTCTTTCTTCAATAACAATAGCAACTGCTAAGAAGGGGGAGTCTCAGCTGCTAATACTCATCTTTTGTGGTGTTTATGGTTTGCAATGTTTTCCATTCAACTGGCTTAAAATATTTTACATTTTCTACTTTATTAAACTTTATAACACCTTTGCGAGATAATGGGAAAATAGCCCCCAAATCTGACTGTAGAAGGTAAGATAAAAAGAAGCCAGTTGGAGCAGCAAAACCAAAACACAACCCTCTTAATTCACACTGTGTGAAGCCCTGAGAGCTGCTGCCTTGCTGTATTCTTCACTAAAAATTCAGTATCCAAAGGGTCATAGGAATAACAGCATCCTGCATGGCCAGTAAGCAAAACCAGCATTTAATTATCACTTTTAAATGACAAAAGGACAGCTTGTCTACCAAAGTGGATTATCTCTAACTGTGAACTAATATCCCCAGCATGCAGGAGCCCTGCCTGATGCTGCTGTGTCATATTGTAAATATGTCATAAAGGGTATTGGTGTTAGGCTTAAGTGTGTGTGTGTTGAATTGGCTCGAGAGTGATTGGCAGCCTGGTGCATCTGTTGGTGTCTGGGGTTTGAAATTTGGGTTTGCTGTCCATTGTTGAGGAGGAACAAAGCAGCAGCAGAGAGAACATTGCAGTCAGGACAGAGCAGACACCTGGGAAAGTATCACCACCTTTTGGGAGAGTTTAGTTAGCCAGAATATGTTGGACCTTGCCAATAGGATGACCTGAACACCTTCAGGTGCTGAAAAACTCTTCAGGGTTTCTGAAAAATGCATGGCTTGATCATAGTCTAATTGAACACTGGCCATGCATTCCACAGAAAAATGGAATTTCATTGTGCTTTCTCCAGATATTTATGTCTTCATTATCTCTTGCACCCACACAAAAATGCATCAGAGAGACTGTTCTAATTAATTATTTACTCTTATGCTTTAGTTACATGAGATGTGAATGGAAGCTCCCTGAGTAGTAGATGGAGGTGTTCCTCTACATTTTAAAAGTACAATTCATAGGAAGGATTATTAAATGATTATGTCACAGTACAGTTCAGTTATCTGCATCATCATAACATCACAGGCCTGGAAAGATTTCATTTTTTATTTCATTGGAAATGCACATAGAAGGGATTGCCACAAAAACATAAACCATCTGCTTATATTACTCTTTAAGGGATATTATAAAACCCACAAATTTTATAGTATGGCACACAACTTGCTACATGAAAAGCATTTGCATCTCCAAAATATTTTTAGAACAGCCTAATTTTTTAATATACTGGTCTTTTAAACATGTCTTTGTTCCCCATCCCCTTAAACTTGTAAAGGTCCTTCAAACAGAAACATATTACAGACATTTAGGATGTCACCATTCTATCTAGGTGAGGCAAAACATCAGCAAGTCCCTTAACATCCCTCTCTCTGCTGAATTCTTACTGTGCCCATGATATATAACCAAGTTTAAATTTCTAGACTCATTTTAGGCATTCAGTATTCTCCAATAACACTTGGGTGATAGTGATTTCTAGGAAGAAGCATGTGGAATGTTCTCTGGAAAGAGTTAAACCCGTTTATTCAGCAAACAGAGCATCCAGGGAATAGTGCTAAATTGTGGGGAAAATTCCCACAAGACTTGAGTGTCATTACAAAGCTTCCATTCCAGATGCAAGACAGACTTCTTCAATCTTTTTCTTAATGTAAACTCAGTCTCCAGTGAGTGCAGATTAATTTCAATCTAGAAATAAAAACCTAATCCAAAGGTTTTGTCTTGTGGGCAATAAAGATGCCATTAAGTTTGCCTGCTACATTTGTGGCAGATGTGCAGGACCCAATTGGGTCCATTTTTAAAAATACATCAGATGTGACTGCTACTGTCAATTTGTAATGGTGCTTAAATATACATTAAAAATGCCTGCTTCTTCATCACTGTTGGCAAACACAGAGGTCAACACTGAATAGCCAACAACACAGAAGTAGTAAAGCAATGGCAAAATTTCACCTGTCCTAGGTTTGTAGCTTCCAGTGTGAATACCACTGCATGCCTTTCAGCCTTTGTTTAAAAAGGAGAGAATTGTAAGTCTTGTTGACAGTGCTGGAGACAGTAAAATCAAATAATTAATTTAGAGTGAAAGTCACTGCAGTAGCTCAGATGTAGTAAATCTAATAGCACAAGTTTGCCAGGTCTTCTTCATGGTGTTGATTAATCTTCTTTATACCTAGACTAATTTAACTGTAAGACTGTACTTAGCTGGGAGGTGATAGCTTTACCTGCTCTAATGTGGAGACATTGAATTGCTTCACCCTAAAAAGCAATGTTGTAAAATGAAAGGTAACCTGTACACAGGAAATAGTTTATAATGACAATTTCCCCCTCTAACATCATCTATCTGACAGTAAAGATTGAGCCTTTCTGCTCTTGAGTTACCCCCTCAAAACAGCTTGACAAAAGAGGTTCGTGTTAACCCGAATTGCTGAAATTGCCAGGCAGAGCCCATTGCACTGGCTTGTAAAAGGATCTTCAGTGACCTGATGATTCATCTTAATCAATTGCCTCGTCTCATGTATAAAATTGTCTTTCTCAATGATACATGTGCATAATACAGATACAACATTAATCTCACCAGATACTGCATAATTAACCATGCCCATTTATCTTCTCACACACATGTGCATCATTAGTAACAACTGCTAAACTCATCTGAGAGCCAGTTTCACAAAGAAAATAGAGAAATTGGTAAGAACACTCAAATGCCTTTAAGTCTGAATGCTAGTTTTAAGAAATGTTTGCAGTTGTTGTTATGTTTGGTGTCATGTATGTACAAGTTGAATGTTTGTATCCTAACAAAAGGATCAATGTTTGATCTATTAAGACTTTTAAATCTTTGGCAGGTGAGAAGGCACTTTATTGTTTTGTTGTTTTGGTTGAAAAAACTGAGTTGTCAGCCTTTCAAATCAGCAGTCATTAGAGATGTTCTGGTAGCTATTTGATTTAGAAAGTAATTTATTACTGGTGCACATTCTTTGTAATTAGGTTAACAGGTGTTATTAACAGGATTTTGGGTGTCCACATTCTAATATCTCATGAGATGGCAAGACAGTTCCATCTACTTCTGCGTGCCTAAATGGGTATCAATGCTCCTTCTAAGCTTGTTGTCCTCTACAAAAGAATTTCTGGACTATCCTTGCATTGTCTGACTGTTGGTGGTAGCTTTATTAATGCAGTACATTTATAGCATAATGTCTAATTAAAACCAGGGTGGCACAGCAGTGATCCCAGCTGGTGTGTTTGATGTGCACAACTAACCCAAATATCTGGTACTGCTGGCTGGGATTCACACACCTCATATATTGAGATGATTCCACTTCTATGTAGAGCTAAGAGAAATTCATAGAGAAATTCCCTTTTTATGAGATATGATAAGTAGTCCACCCATCTCTCAGTCTTCATTCATCTGAGAATCAACCCAAACAGTTGCTAGCTATGATTAGATTAAATCTTCTCTATTGTTTAAAATAACTGGGATTTTTGCTATAAAGTATCAGAAGAATTTTTTATAAGAATAATATTGAACATTAATAGAACTCAAAATTAATTAAACTAAAGCAATTTTATCTAGGTATTGATATGCATTCCAGGATTAAGAAGGTAATTAATTGTGATTTGCTTATTTTGTTCCCATTTCTACTGCATTTTAATTGTGTTTCTGGTGTATTTTCCAAAAGTTTTTTTATTTGGAAATACGTGTAAATTTGCTGCAAGCACGTACAGTCCAACTAATTGATTAGAAGTTTCACTGAGATAGGCAAAGAAATTTCTTGGTGTTTACTTGTCGTATTTAGTACCACCACCACTTTTCTGCCCTGATTCTGTTCAGCATACCAAAGATGAATTTCAAAGGCAAATCAGGAGAAATTGTTTGTAACTTGTACTTTTTCTTCAGCACTTTCCACTTGACAGTCTTAGGCTTGCTTAGACTTTTTCTCACTTGCTTATTCAGGGCTTATTGATTTGTACAGATCACTTGTGAGTTAACAGAAATGCAAGAAGCCTGGACTGGTATTTATATGCCAAGGCATGCTGGTTTAGGAAGGAAAAGGACTTAAGATGTTTATGAATATTGTATATTTCTCCTCCAAATAAAGCATGTTCTTCCAGCATCTTGGCACACACAGAGTGCTAGCACAGGTGCCTTAGCTCAGCACTGCCTCACACCTGGCAGTGCATCCCCACGTGCAACTTCCCACCACACACATTCCCTCTGCATTAGTCCCCGGGCCTCTTCAGAATGAGTCCATCAGAAGGAGATTTCCTGGTGCATAGGTCATCACAGCCTTGACTTTAGCAGGGTCTGTAGAGGTCACAGGGAAGAGTGGAGGTTTGTCCATAACAAACCTTGTTTGAATTATTATTTTGGCTTAGAGTGCTGCAATAAATGAGAGTGGCTATGGGCATGTGAAATAGTGAACTTCATTCCAACCTTTGGAACAAAGATTTCCTCATCCAAAATAACTTCTGTGTGCCTTTTATCACATCCACAATAAGAAAGTTTTACAGTGCTTCAGCTCAAAGAGTAACAAAAGAATATTTAAGGATGTCAGTCAATCTAAAACTGCCATGAGAAATCTCTGGGGGTAATACTCTGCACTGACAGGGTTACTACACTTTGGAGAAGAGCATTTAGACCTTTCTAAATTAGACTGTGCTCTTTGAAGAATGTGAATCTCTGCATTGATGGTATGTTTATATTTATATTTGCCTGTGTACTCCAATGGCACATAGGTCTTTAATCTCACAGAGCTTTTACAGTGTGTCTCTTGGGCAAGTTTCTTTTGCAAACCAATCAAGTTCCTGCTGACAATCTTGGCCATCTTTCTATTTTAAGTAGGAAAACATACTCATCCTCCTCTATCAAGTCATGAGTAATGGATAAAAATATTAATGTGTTTTATATGTTGCTACTCAGCCTCTGGTAATCTAAGGGAAATACAAAGTACAGCTTTTAGCAGTAGAATCTATGATGTGCGTTCATGAAACAATTAAAAGGAAGGGAGAACACATTGAAGGCATTAAAATTCCCTATCAGCTGTCAAATTAACAAGACACTTATGATCTTTGTAATAGTTTAGCTATTATTCTCCTACACTTTTGACTGAATGGGTGGTATTTCTATTAAAAGTGGTGCTAATATTTGGTTTTACCCCTGTAACAATGCTGTGTTCATGAAAGGCATGTCTGACTCTGTTTTATAAAAATAACTTGAAGCATGAACACAGTGAATGCTTGGAGAGCCCCACCTATCCACCACACCACAGGAATGTGGATGAACAGGGAGCCTCTTAAAGCTCTCCACTCTGACCTGTTCATTACTGGGAAAACTTGCAATTTCCCCTGCTAAGGCTTTGAAACACAGATTATCTGCCTGTGGGTGGAACTGTAATAATGATAAAGCCCCAACTTTAAAACTTGTAAAGATGGACTTTTTTTTTCTTTTAAGTTTTTGTGGGTTTTTTTTTGTTGTTTTTTTTTTTGTTTTTTTTTTTTTTTTTTTTTTTTAATTGTTTAGTTTGGGTTTTGGTGGTTTGGGTCTTTTAGGATTTATTTTTTTTTCGTTTTAGGTTTGGTTTTCTTTGTGGGGGGTTTACTTGTTTGGGGTTTTCTAGGTTTTTTTGGGGGGTGGTTCTTTTGTTTGTTTTGGGGCTTGTGTGGGTTTTTTTTTGCCAGTTTAAGCTTCAGAGTGACTCCATTTACCATGTCAGTGGGAATTCTGACAACTGTGGAGGCTTTCCTATTTTTTAAACCTTGTTGTCCAAAGATCTTCCAGAGTATCCTGCTCCCTGGAAAGAACTGGTCTGCATTACTGAGATTTGCTGCTGCTCTGAGCAATGGAAAACAAGATCTTGTTGAGGAGAAAAAGATCTCCAAATAACCTTGAAGGAAAAAACCCATTATATTCAGTGGGATACAACATGTTGAAATCAGAGGCCAAAACTATTTATAACAGTGTTTATGCAGAAATCCTTCTACAGGTGGAATTGTCAGTGATAAAATTGAATAGTCATCTAAGCCTTCTCTTTGTATTACAATATTGGCCAAATACCTGACTGTTCTTAAAAACACTTCTTGTTTTCTGAAAAGACAGAAGAAAGGATGCAATAAACTCTCAAGTAGAGTTCTGGGAATATTTCCATTCTTTATAAGCACAGAGAAGATTGCTTCCTGGGGAGGAAAGTTTATCTTCAACACTAGTTCTGAGTGGTTACATAACATTATGCATAATATTTCTAAAAAATTCTCTGCCATCTTAAAAATGATAAAAACAGAAAGACTTCCTTAGGTTTCTGAGACCAAAGTGGTAGAGTATTGCAGGCACAAAGTTTTTCTGTAAAATGAGAGAGAAACTGTATGGTATACTGCCAAAGTTAAGAAGCATCAAATTATCTCTAACTTAGGTGAGAACATTGAAACTAAAATTATTATTTCAACAATTTTGTTCAATTCAAACTGCTGCTACAAGAGGGAGACAAAACTGGCCATGCAGCTTCAAATTAATTTGATTATATGTGCAGAGATGATACATGCACATCACCTACTATACACACCATATATTGTATTTCTTTTAGCCAACTGTAACATTTCTCCCTATAAATGCACTAAAATAATTGCATGCTGCTATTAAAAATCTCTGATGAAAGAAGGATTAGATATCTTTGTTCTTTACACCCTGAAGGCTATGATAAAAAGAATATTGCAGATATTGAAATTACTTTAAAGAGGTATAAGTAGCAAAAGAATTTTAAACCCAGTCTTCCTAGTTTGGAGCTGCAGATAATGAGAGCAATTGATGTCATTTAATGGTAAAAATTCTGCATCAGAAATACGGACACAATTAGACAGCCCTGTCTATCTGAGATCAGAGTCATAAAACTATGTTATCATGAAACATCTTCACTGCCATTTACACCTTTGAAATTGTTCCTTTTGGAACAATTTCAAAAATTTCAAAATCAGGATGAAAACCCTACGGCTTTCTTGTTGCTGCAAAGAGATAGAATTATATGAGTGGTAACATAATTTTTTGAAGATGTGGGAAGTGAATAAAACTTACGCCTGTCTGATATTTAGCCCATTTGCCTAATATTTAAAGGGCAGTTCCTCAATAAGTATTTTCATAGCAGTGCATAATTTTCTATATTAAAGTAATAGTAATGAGTAACTACCCCACTAGACTGAATTATTTTGTCCACAAGAATGTTAAAGGTCTACCAAATGCTTTAATCTGTCTCCCATTTTTTCCTAGTCATCCCAGGTTTTTGAGCCGTTTGAGCAAGAAGTCCAGTTAAACAGAATTGGAATTTTAAATTTCAAAAGCATTAGTTTCCTGTAATTAGTTTTTTACAGTGCAAGCATTTTAAGATTTTATTTTTTTAGTATTATGCATAACATTTATCAGTGTGTGCAGTCAGGATTCTTGCTGTAAAAGGCCCCTTAAATATTGCCTTAGGGTATGGAAGCATTACTATGAAGGGACTGATTTTAACTGCTCTTCAGCTGAAAGCAAAGCAAGAATAGTTTCCCTAACAGTAAAAATAATGAACAATTAACAAGCAAAACCAAAATCTCACAAGTAGCAGGCCATCTAAATGTATTCAGACTTTAGGAAAAAGAAAGGCTGCAATAAGTTTTAATCAAATTTCACAGCTGCTGAAATATATTCATGCCTGATTTGATTGGCAAGTCCAGCACAAATAACTCAATCTATAAAGTGAAGTGTTACATTTAAGGTCAGGCATGTCACTTTCATCTACCTGTGTTCAAAATGCAGAGCCCTGAAAGCCTGTCCCTATTTCCAAAAGACTCTATTAATTTCCTTTATCAGCTTCATCTTTATCTACTGTCCAAGCAGTGCTTCTCTAGGGGGCTGAAATGAACCTGATGAATGCTATTAGTATTTGAGAATACAGTAATAATTCCTCACATTCTGTTTGTGTTATTTTCTTGTCCTCATATATTTAGAGATGCATTCAGTTTGGTTTGTGTATCATCCAAATTGCAACTAAGTGGAAGTGTTGCTAAAACCCCACAGATCATGCAGGAAGTTTTTACCTTGTTATGTTGTGTTTATTTGGTTGATATCAGTACTTCCTTCAGCATGCTGCTTTGGTGAGTTGGATTTCATGGAAGAGACAGATATGGTACAAAGAATCACTGGAGAGGAAATAAGGAAAAAATAGCAGCTGAGAATAAACAGATGCTAAAACAATGGGAAGGTCTTGATTAGGTCTGGCTAACAGTCAGTAGGTAATTTAGTTTAAATAACTAAAATATTTCTCCCAGAATTACCAGGAGGAAATTAAACAGAATACTTACATAAACAGAAAAATTAAACAGAATGTGTATAGATGATATCGAGATTTGAAGAGTTAAAGGTGATGATGGTTCTCTAGATCTCTAGGAGTGTAAATTTTAGGTAGGGACTGTTGCTAAAAAGGAAGATAATTTGAAAAATACTTCTGAAAGTAAAGTACCAGGGCCAAGGAGAGGTGCTGGGAGAGTACAATATGAAGAAGGGATATGATAAAAAGAATCTGATAGAGGGTTGTGGGAAGATGCAAATGTGCCAGCTTCAGGGAAATGCTACCAGTGCCAGGGACTGGGACTTGTGGTTAGGATGAGACAGGACAAACAACCTAAATATCACTTAAAAGCACCATCTCCTTGAGTTCTGGCTTGCAAATGACAAAAAAAAAGGACAAGGCATAATAATGGCAACAAGCAAGACCATCTCATCTTAATAATTACTTTCTAGTAACATACCATATTTTGGAAAAGGCTAACTTGGCCTATAAATGAATTATCATGGGTTTTTTTTTGTTGTGGTTTTTTTTTTTTTTTATGTGAGGGGACAGGATAAATAATTTAGTAGGACTTTGAATTTTCAAACTAGCAATCCTTCAAAGCTTGGTGTCTAGGTGAGATCATTAATATGCCTGGTCTGTTCTCTGTATGAGTGAAGGCTGATGTCCTGTGCTGGGCAGAGTTCCTTTGCTAATAACTTGGAGTAATAGTCCTTGTTGAGCTACTGCAGTCAGATCTTGCAGTTTCTTTAATATTTGTGTTGGACATTCTCAGTCATGTCTGAAGGATTGGGTAGAATGCTTGAATCTGATAGATGATCAAAGAAACAGGAGAATACAGAGTTCTGTACAAGTCAGCTCCATATTTAAGGTTGTTTAGTGTCCAGAATCAGATTTCAAGGAAAAAGTTACTTGTGAGATGAAGGAAGAGAAAGTTATTTGGATGCTGGAAGATGTTTAATAAGGTTAAATTAAATATTTATATTTTAAAGCTTTCATATGAAGTTACATACGTATCAGGCACTCTGAGCACCAGGAATTTTTCTGAAGTAGTTGCATGCATTTTCCTAACTATGTTTTTATGTTAATTACGTGAAGGACTTGTGCAGTAAGAAAACTAATCTTAGAACAAATATTGCCATAGTGAATGCACAAAAGAGTGTCTCTATGCCCAGAACAGGAATTTATAATTCCATACAACATTAGCAGCTTTCTGTAGAGAGTCTTCAGACACTGAAGCTGTGCAGCTCCAAGGAACTGAGTCAGGGAAAAGGAATCTGTGCATTTCTTTCAAAAGTTAGATAAAAAGTCTAATGGCATTTGACATTACAAGTCATAATTCTGCAAGGTTTCCTCTTATGGCAGGGGTCTCTGACACTTCAAGAATGAAATGGAGCTGGCACCAGGCTGCTCCTGGTGTGCACTGCAAGGGCTGAGGTGAGGCATGTGGGGTCCACTCAGCATCTTCCAGCCTCACAGAGCCTTTTTGTTCACCTGAGCTCTCTTTGGCCTCATGAAAGGTTACATTTCATAAATTAAATATCGTGTTAAGTGGGGGGAAAAAGGTCTTTGGAAATATAACTATTGATTGTAATAATGCTCAGATTCAAAAGTAAGTGAATTTTACCTGCAGTGTATGGTGGCAGATGAGTTTGTTTATTACCACCTGTTCTAGCTGAGACAGCAGATGTATTTGTAAGCTGGTAATACAGTATTTAGTAAATGGCCAGATTTCTGCTCTGATTTCAGTGTATTTGGGCACAAAAGCAATCCCTTCCCTCTGAAAATAGTAATTATTAGATAGATTGTTTTACTTAGTTATTCTATGAAGCTACTTTATTCCCCCAAAGTAAGGACACAAATAATGTTATAACATAGCTCTATCTCAAAGAAATTAAAGCAATTTCTGTTACACTTAGTCAATGTCCATTAAAATTATTGCAGACACTTGTGTTTTGCTGATTTTTTTTTTTTTTTCCAATGGCTATGGCTCTGTTGAGCTTGGAAAAAACCAAGTGAGGCAATTATAGATCTTTTATACTAGATCTGTTCACACACTACTTTTACTAGTTCCTCTATGTTTTTTACCTCCAGGCTACTCAGTTCTTTCTCAGTAAACACCTTTTAATTTTCAGAACTACTATTGTGAGAAAATTGATATACACATTCATAGAAATGTAAAACAAAAAAGTCTTAAGATTTTATTCATCTAAAGGTAATTTTTTGTTTGTTAAATGATAACATACTAGATTATAAAAAAAAATTATTAATATTCAGTTAGTTCTTAGCTCTCACTGTAACATTCTTTGATATACTGAAATGGTAGAAAAGTTGGTTTTCCTAATTTAAGATTTTACACAGAAATTCTAAGTGACTTCGTTAGAAAGATCAGCTTATGAGAATGGAAAGATGGTAAAAAAACAAAGAGATTTTATACAACCTGTAGTAATCTGGAATTAAATTAATTGATTCTATGATGAACTAAAAGTTTACATGACTAAATGTTCATTAAATGGTAGATCTTTATTACTGTCACAGTTTAAAGTACTAAGCATCAAGGTTTTACTTTTGGTTAGAAATGCTTCCAGAACTTTGTGTGGCACTCAAGTTCTCCGGAGAAACCTCTGGTAGAATTTGTAAGGTAAAATTTTCTGAAAGATAAACTGTGCTATGTCTCAAAACCTGCTTTAGAAAGGGAATATGGTATTGTGAGTATTGTATTGTGTTTTGGTATTGTATGTATACTGCATTTCCAGCGGGTACATCTTGTGCATCTGTGGTCTAAGCTGAGGAATTCGAGTCTCTTTGATTGGCTTCTTGTTGGGAAGCAGTCCTGCATCATTCATCAGAATTATTTACTCTTTTTTTCCCTCTTGTTTATAATTTTGCTGAGCTGGGGAGACCAGAGCTGTATGCAGTACACAAGATGCAGGCTCATCATCTATTTATATGGCAGTGTAGTGATATTTTTTTCTCTTCAATACGAATTTTTTTCACCTAATAAAGCAAATTGAAGTCTCTGAAAAGACAGAGAGAGATGGGAGGTGGCAACATCATGAAACAACAGCTGAAATCCATGTTTCAGATCTGTAAATTGCAAAGCCTGGGTAAAGAGTTTCAGTTTCGGTCCCCAGAAAACCACTTAGCAGTGACTTAGGGACTTTGATGAAAAGAGGAATCCTCTCAGCGCACTGCCAGCTGGCTTGGTTCTGAGAGCTGCAGTGCTGAAGCACACGACCCAGGGCTGCTCTGAAAGCTCAGGTCTCCATTTTTGAGGCTTCAAACTTGGGGAGATGCATTTCTCTGATTAATGAACTCTAACATGGACAGAAGCACAGTCAGAGGATCTTCTCTTGGTGTCTGGCATGAAAAATGCCCAGAGATCCTGCTGGGAGTGAGCTAGCCACTGTCAGAAGCATCAAGGGAAGCTAGAAACTCCCAGTTCCACTGAGACTGAAAAAGAGAACTTTTATTAAAGGATTTAGTGTGTTTATATTCATTTATTAGGGATTCAGTTTGTTTGTTCGATGGATGGCAGAGCTTTTAGGAAAGAAGGATTAGGTTGTATAAACAAAAAGTTTCATCTCTTAGTTAATAAAGTGTTTTCTCTCTGCTTCCTTAGATCTCCCTTTGAAAGCTGACAAAATGTTTTTTGCTAAAATAGTCATATAATGTTTAAAATCACTGGAATAATAAGCAATAGACTCCTAGGGGACTAATGAGTAGTATTAAAAACCAAACCAACAAAATAAACAAAGCCCAGCAAAAACCTAAGGTTCTTCTGGGGAAAAAATAGTGCTAATATTTCTAAGAGTTGTCTCTATTCATTCTCTATCTGAACATGGCCAAGAATAATGATGGTTGGGACAGTCTGAACTATCCTAAGAAATTATTCCAAAATTATGGCAATACCAGGTAGGATTTACTCTGACATTTAATTTGTGTGCACATAATTCTGCATTCTGTAAATCAGAAAAATAAAAACTAGCATTAATATTGGACTTTAATGACAGTAACAGCAGTCTACAACACCTTCTGTGGGTTTATGGAAACTGCAAACTGCACCAAGGAATAAGCAGATTTTTTTTTTTTTTTTTACCTTTACTTCTTGTATTTTGATAACATAAAGAAAATTCCCAAGCTTGCTTCAGCTTCCTGTTGAGAATATGCTCACAGTGATGTCTAGGTCACTACACACAGATGCCTGGCAGTATATAATCAAAACCTGAGTTATAGGTCTTTAATGTCAGGCTCTTCTCTTTCACTTTTCTGGAGAAGGGAATTCTGGAACTGTATCGGTTTCTTCTCCTGGAAACTCACCGTATTTCAGAGTGCAGCTCCGTTCAGGGGAGGAGGAAGCGGGTGCAGGATGTGAGCAGTGATTACAGCACCCCACCCTGAGGACAGAGCTCTGGAAGGTCCAGGGCAGCCAAGAGCAGGGAGCAGGCTGGAGAACAGACTGTCCTGACGGGGCTGGGTGTGCACAGCACAGGCTGGCCCTGGAAGCATGTGAGGGTTTTTATGCAGCTCCTTTTCCTTTCCAGAAGAGTGGAAAGGGTTCAGACTCCGGGCATACTAGAGCTGCAGATTACCAAAGAGCTAGAAGATTTGGGAATTTTAAAATCCTAGCGATGCTGATCCCTTTTGGCTCTTGTTTTAAAGGCCAAACAAATGGAGCACCTGTTAGTGCTTGTGTTCTTTGCCAGAACAGTAGAGACAGCATCTGTGCCCATCCAGGGCTAAAAATCTCATGTCAGAGAATACAGCTCTTGAAGTGAGCAAAGCAGAATTCATGCATAATAGCAATTCATTTCTCCAAGATATAAAGAAAGGGGTCTTAGAGAAGGAATGGAGGTCTAAATATGCCATTAAAAGCAACAGACAACAACATTATTCAGCTCAGCTGAGCAGTTGAGAGAGCAGAGAAAGAAGTTATTTTGTAACTGTGTTAGATAAATGCAGGAGAGCTTAGGGTGAACTTCTATGAATAGCCTGGATAAACCAGTGTGCAGTTTGTTCTGCTTTATAAATGCATATATATGTACTATGGGAATACACTGGTGAGACTGAAATTGGAACACCTTGTCCAGTTCTGGGTTTCCTTGTTCAGTAGAGGCATGGACAGGTTCAGTAAAATACCTGGAAAGATGACTGAGGAGTGGAGCATCTGACATACTAGAAGAGGCTGAGAGCTGGAATTGGTTTACCTGGAGTAGAAAGGGCTCAGGAGGATCTTAGCAATGAGTCTACATCCCTAGTGGGAGACAGTAACCTATGGAGATAGGATCTTCACAGTGGTGACCGGTAACAGGACAAGAGGCAACTGCCACAAATTGAATTTTGGGAAATTCCATTTAAACAAAGGAAAGCAACAACTTTTTTTTCCTTTTAATGTAATGGATGTTGGACACTGAAACAATTGCCTAGAAAGGTTGTGGAATCACCATCCTTTGCAATATTCAAAACCTGATAGGATACAGTCCTGGGCAATCTGCTTTAGCAGATAGCCTTTAGGTGATCTCCAGAGGTCCCTGCAGACCTCAGCTGTTCTATTCTTCTTCTTCTGTTTGGGCAGAAGTTGAACTTACATAAATTCACACCATAAGTACATTTTTAAGAGAAGGCAATTAATTTTTAAATATTTGCCATGGATCTTGATAAATTGTACAGCTGCAAAGCTTTTACACTGAGAGTTAAATGTTTTCACAAAAAAGTGAATTTAATTCAAATATAGATAATTTTTAATGATATTTTTTAAAGCAAGTCAGAACCTTTCAAGAATCCTCAGCTGGGTAGGATAGGATAATGTCACCTTAACATTAAGAGTAAAATAACTTTTTAGAAAGAATTATATTACTGATAGTATTTGAAATTTAATTTTAAAATTCTATAAATAATTATATAAGCTGTCCTTGCAAGGGTGTCACTGAAAAACATGAATCTGGTTAATTAAACTTTAATCTGTACCTTAGCACATTTATATTTAGTGGAATCTTTCCTAGGTAATGGTCTTAAAGCTAAGCAGTAGAGAAGATTGTAAAACCTGCAGAAAATGCTGTGTCACGAGCTCCAAGAGTAAGACCATAATCTTTTTTAAAATTATCAAAGCAAAGAGATTTTACTAGGAATCTTTAACTTTCTGGGACACCTCCAGCAAATGCTTTGAAAGTCATCTTTGTCTGCAGATGTGTCTCCTAACCAAGAAGAGAATTTAGATTATAGTGGTTATTTTATTTAGAAACTCTTAAGCAATACTGGACATATATAATTGTTGAGTTGATCAATACATGAAGAAAGGTTGAGTTTTTATTTCTAATTGTTTTCTTCTAATGTACAACAGACAGTTATGAAAACACATGACTTCCAGGGTATTTCTGGTTCATTTCACTTGTTTGTTTGTTTCGTGAGGTTTTTGGTTTGTTTGTGTTCTTTTATTCTATGTTTTAACTGAGAACAAAGTTGTTGCTTTTCTAACCTTATCCCAGTGAAACTGTGTTCAAAGAGTTTTACAACTTCAGGGACTTAATTCTCTCTAGAAGATAATTAATGTGCTCCTCTATGGCAAAATTGGCAAAATCTCTACTTTTTCTCTTTTTTTTCCTAATTCAGCTGCATATCTGCCAGTTTTCCATGATCCAAAACCATAGAACTTGTTCTGGTCCACAGTTTCTTCTCATTTCTTCTTCTTCTCAAAGTTTCTGGTTAAAACAAGTACTGTTCTGATTCAAGAGGAATACATTAGCTCTGGAGTTTGAATGAAATTTTAGGTGACCATTTCCCCACTGATCATCAAATTTATCTAGTTCATATTGTTTTCTGCTTTAGTTTCTACAGCATCTCTCTTAAGGTGCATTTTCTGTCTTTGCCCCATGACTGTTTTTAGCAGTTCCTCTTGCTGCCTTCTGTCATTCTCCTGGAGAGTGTTAAGGACATTGGCCAGCTGGCAATCTGCCACCTCTGGGCTCTTATCATGTCATATTGCAGCATCTTTCTTGTATACAATGGGTAGTTCAGGTCCAGAGAAAGGTACAGAACTAAAAGAGATTGCGACAGAATCAAGACTAGTATTCAAATTCTGTACCAAGCATGAGGGGAGTAAAGCAGCCAAGTAACACCTTCTGTGATGTGACCATAGTGTGCATACTCAGGGAAACATTTGTCATCAAGCAGTAACCTCCACCATTTCACAGAGGGGAAAAAACTGGCAATCAAAGGATTATTTAGAGGCAAAGAGATTCTCAGAAAATTGCCTCTGTGTTTGTGTCTTCATCTTTGTCGATTACAAAGATGAGTGGGGTTAAGAATCCCTAATGTGGTTGAAATTAAATATTTTGCCTTTTGAAACTTGCTTTCAGAGGTGCTCATTGCTGCCTGCCTCTACCTGGATGTTTGTCTGTGTGTGTGTTGAGGATGATAAAAGAAAACACTAGCAACCTGGTAGGGGTATGGATCAGATGGAGTTTGGATTTTCATAAATACTGATTTCTTACCTTGCAATGTGGTGAGTTGCTGTCACCAAGGCATTGTCATTTGTCCCCCATTGTAAGTGGAAAAAGTGGTCTCCTAAATCTAAGAATGCAGCGCTGTCTTGCAGGAATCCCCTTGCTCACATACTGGTTAGCCTGTAGTTACGTGTGTAGAACTTTAGCCCCAGTGCTTTAAAATTCAAGTTACCCATATTTTTAACCTGTTGCTGTTTTGTTTTCAGGTTTGTCTAAGCATTAACTCCAAGCTGTCAGCTAGCCATCAAAACAAGTATTTTGACTGTGTTGTTTTTACCTGTATTTCTAATTCATGCATGGAGTAGTAATTTACTACTCCATAGCTCTGAGCTACCCTTGAATTAGTGGAGTCTGTATTGGCTTGTTACTATTGAAACCAATATAGTCTTGTTTTCCTGATCCCCTCACACATAAAAAAGATTGACATGGCAGAGTAATAGAAAGTGTATTGCATTAGGGTTTAGTATTAGAGATAAACAACACAAATGAAACTGAAAGCATATGGCATTCCTTGCCTTCTCTGCCAGCTGATGAGCAATACATTTTGTATTATGATCCACTTTGGAGGGTTTAAACCATTAAAACCTTGCTGCTTTGTTTTGTGTGCTTGAAAGATGCCAGTTAAACCAACTGGAGTAGCCTAATTTAGCTGATTGTGTGACTGATGTGTTGGAGCTCTGGTTCTAATTTTTCTAGGCTGGAAGTAAAAATTTGGACAAAGTGAATTGAATACAGTACATCATAACAAAACCTTAAAGATAGAAGTCTGAAGATGGAACTAAGACATTTTTTATGAAAAACCTGGAAAACAAATAGAGTAAAGCAACAGATAATTCTTATATTCCTTTAATACATTCAAGAATTCACAAACATTAGGATTTCCTCATGGCTGCCTAATGGACCTGTGTAGTGGTATATAATAGAATTTTTAATGAAAATTCAGTTAAACTGTTAACTTTAGGATGCATCAAACAAGATCTCTTCAGATAGCTCTACCCTGCAATCTAACAATGACTTACAGTCCATGCTAACATTGAGTGTAATGGTTTCCCCCAGTTGAAACAAAGGATTTGAAGTGCTGGCAGTGATTGCACGTGAATGGATGCACTTAGAGGCACAGAATCATTAAGGTTGGAAAAGACCTCTAAGATTTTCAAGTTCAACAGTTAACCCAGTATTTCTAAGCCTACCACTAAACCATGTCCCCAGGTGCCACAACTGTGCATCTTTTAAATCCCTCTGGGGATGCTGACTTCACCATTGCCCTGGGCAGCCTGTGCCAGTGCTTGACAATCCCTTCAGTGAAGAATTTTTTTCTAATACCCAATTTATTATCTTGGTATGATGTTGATATGATGACATCAATTGGAACAACAGCAGGAAAGAAAAGTCACCAAGATGTTCCTGTGAAAATTATTTTTATTTGTTTTTTTCATTTTTTAAAATGATTCCTATTTCACCACTATCTATATAGTCTGATCTGTTATTTTTGTGGCTACCGTCTTATCTGACATAGGGATGGTATGAAGATATTGACCTAGGGAGTGTGGTTTGAATGTTTTTTGAGAAAATATATACATTCACCATTGGCTTGTGTTACATTAGTTCAAAAGTTTAAAACATGATTGCCTAGAAACTTGTAAGCATTCAGGTATTGATTCTACTTTTTAATGAAGTATTTGTTAATTTCAGACTCTTAAAGGTCAAAGGAATGTTATCTCAAATCACACATTTCTTTTGATTAAATTTCTTGGAAATATTTGATCAATTTGTTGTGGAATAAAATCAACATTCTCTGGGGCATTATTTATCTATTTCGATTTATGTCTTTCCTATTTTGCATCAGACTATTTCTCCCAGAGACACAGATCTAGTTAGACAGGTCTGGCGTAGTGTGAGACAGTTTGTTCATGTTTTTTTGAAACTTGAAAGTGGAGGAAAGGCGAAACCTCTTTGCATATTTTCTTTTAACTTTTCTGTGATTAAATGTGTTATGTCAGTGAGTGATAGCCTGATTGAAGGCTCTTTGCTGTTGTGAAATTATTATAGTACTGTCTAGATGTAGGAGGGTGTCCTCAACAAAGCAGAATGATTCACAGGCAAAATTTTACCATAGCAGAGTCTGGAGAGGCTGAAGGAATGAAGAAGAATGCAGGAGGTTTGTGGAAGCCAGGATGGGCATGGCCCTTGGCCCTCTGGCTGAAAGAGCCTTTCTCTGAACCTGTTCCTCTCCCAAATGCCCCCACATCAGTCCAGCTAGTCTGATCTCATCAGTGTTCTGGTAGCTCTTTTGGGGTTTCTTCCTGCTAAGCTGCAGACAAAGATAATGCTCGTTTAAGCTGAGCAATATCCAGTCCCTCACAACGCAGGCTGACATGCACCCATACAAGTATGGGGACTTTACCTTACTGTGATCCTGAGACCTTCCTTGTCCTTCTGGACTGGACTGTGGTGACTTCACAAGAGCAGAGGTGGAGCTTCAGTTATGGTGTTCTTCTTTCTCAATCTAATTACATCAAATATTAAATATACTGATATTTCTTGTAATTCAACTATGCCAAAAGTTTTTTCATTATTTCTTATTTGTGTGCAGACATTTAAATAAGTAGATTATGTTTTTTTTGCTTCCTAATTCACTAGAGTAAGCTATGGAGAAAAATTGAGGGTTTAAGGTTTTTTTAGCAGATCTCTCTTGTGCTCATCCTTCTCCATTATCTTCTAAATAATTTAGTGAGTGGCAGCATATGGGTCATTCACATAAGTGTTGCTGCTTCTCAGAGGTTGCTAAGTGACAAGACTTGCAAATAGCCAATCTTGTGAGCATAGAAAACCTTCTTGAATTGGTTGAAAGTGTAACCTGTGGCATATTGTAGCTGAGCAAAAAAAACAGTTTCAAAGTAGAAAAACTGTTCCTCAATACAGATGTTTTGTCTCAGCATATTTCTGAATAAATCTTATGTTGAAATTGTGTATCAGAAGAAATTGGTACATTAATGTTCAAGTTTGCATGTCTATCTAAATTCAATCATTCAATCTCTTAATAAAACTCTGTTACTGATTTTTACATTCTAATTTGCCTCAAGGCTCTTCTACACAATTATGGCAAAGAAACAAAATATGAAATATGTTTATGAATGGAATTATTAAAAAAATAAGAACACAAAGCTGAGTTAAGTTTATCTTCTGCAGCTTTAAATTTGACAGAGAACTTCAAGTAGAAAGCCACATGACATTTAAACTGTTTAGACTGCTACACAGAAAGCACTAGAATGCAAAACTGCTCTAAAAGTTATAGATCGTAAAAGCTAATGTATATATGGCTTATGAGACTTCCAAGTGCAGAGTATATAGACACTCTTAAAAGTTAGATTTGAAAATTCTGACTGAAGGTCTTTGCCATTCATTCCAAACACACAGAAACTTGAAATAGATTTAGGTTTGGATTTGACTCTATTTGCTACTAAATTCTCTGAATGTTCAGTTAAGAACCACCCTAATATTTTGTTTATGTTGCTGCATAAATGAAAGTAGTTATCTAATGGAGACTTGCACAGAATCACAAGGCATTTTTTCCTGGAAAGAGATCTATGGCTATATGTGTGTATATATGAATATACACATAAAAATATTCAGAGCAGTACTTTGTGAAATAAGTATTGAATTGCTGAGTTATACCCTGCAATCAAATGCAATCCTCAGTCTCTTACTGATCATTTGCTAAGAGGTGCAGATGCAATTCTGCAGGAAGTTAATCCTGGAGAAAAAGAGAAAAGATGAGTTGCACCAATATGCTCAAACAGATTTTGAGCTCCCTGTGTTGTGAAACCATTTGTTGAACATGTGGCTAACCTAAGAATCTGGATTTTATATAAGAAAAAAGAGAGGTCCTCAGAATATTTAATTAGCCCAGTGATAAGAGTACTTGAATGGGACTGGTGAGAATTCTTTTTCCAACTGAAACTTCCAGTGAACACAAAAAATCAAATCTGTAATATAGAATCACTAAGAATTGAGTTTAGATTACTTCTTCAATATAACAGAGCACATCACAAGGCAGTGCACAGAACAATCCTGCAGAATTCCCAACCTGCTGATTCTAACCCTGGGTAGAGAGTGAAGTTCCAAGTCCCTGCTATGGATAGTCAGACATTTGTTCATGCTTGCATAAACCCTTTTGGACCTTGGCTTCCCTGAGCTTGATTTAAATTATTATACCTTAGTGTCAAAGTGTTCCTTCACCTACTTGTAAAATCCTAATTTTGGGGTGCTTAGGGATTCAGCTTAGAGTGAGGCTCTGAGCTTTAGAGTACACTATGCAAGCATGTGAAAGGGAGACTCAACTCTTTCATTGTACCAGAGAAGTGCAGCTGTAGTTGTGAAAGGCTGAGGTCCTCAAGAGAGGCTAATGAACAAAAGACTGACAAGTGCCTAGAGCTCATGGTGTTTTTGTGCTCTGACAGGTAGCTGGTACAAAAAGGCTTTAAACAGTGATGACATTCTGCTCCTAGAAAGTTCAGGTAGCTTCTAGGTTGTGTGGCTTAATGTGGAAAACTAAAGAGATGCTACTGATAATAAATTCCTCCCTCACAGGTATTTTTTCCCAGTTAGTAAAGTTGCTAGCCAATTATGAAGTGTATAACGAATATAAGAGAGCTGTTAGCTGACAGGAGAATATATAACATAGTGAAGAAAGAATCAGTGGGTGTGGGACACCACAGTGCTGTGCTACTTTTCTGGATCAGAAATGTGAGTGATTTGTTTAATTCAGATGGTTTTTAACCCTGTCACCAGTGGAGTGGAGCACCAGGTGTGTGTCAGTAATGGCTGGGGAAGGGGAGGATGCTGGGAAAAGAGAGCTGTGCCTTTAAATGAGGAGCAAGTCAATTTCTGAGCAATGTAGTCACACACAGAAAGTTTCATTGTCCTCTAGACTCTTGGGCAGGGAACTTGGACTGCAGTCTCTACTGTTGTCACCAAGAAACAGCAATAAAGAAATTGTATTATGCTGTAGGTGGTGGTGAAGTACTAATCTTAAATATTTAAACAAATTTTAATTTCTGAGAGGTTATCATGAATAAACATCACTACAGATTTTATTATGCTTCTGTCTAACATGGGTTTATATTCTATATTCTGCAATGATAAGAAAGATGAGAATTTCATGCAACAAGGCAATAGAGCAAAGTAATTTTTTTCCAGAAGTAACTAAATAGAAAAACCTTGTGGCAAAATAGTGAATATATTTCCTGTTGCAATGAGACACCTCATTATTTATTTGACCTTTCAAAAATCTAGTTATTTAAAATTGAACACAAACTTTAAGAGATACATTCATATATGAAAAATATAATGAGATCTATTAATAACTCTAAAACTCTGGTGAACATTTCAAGTATAGAACATACTTCTTGAACTCTGATGACCTTTAAAACTTGAAGAGACATCTTAAGAGAGCACACGAAAAATACTGCTGTGAAATGTTGGAAGGAGTGAAAGATGGAATGTGTTTAATGCACATGCACATTTTGAAAAAAAAAATGCATTGTCAATGGGTTTTTGAAGTTCCATGAGTGAAACCCTTAAGATTCCTCTCTGTTTTTAAGTTTAATGGATTACTCAGTAAATGGTTGAATCTCATCTGTTGCAGAACTTCTTTTGGGGCATAGGCATAGGATTTTCATTCCATGTCCTCATTGTGTTGCAAAGACATACTTTTAACTATAGCCTGCTTTTTGTATGAAAATAACAACAATTATGGCTCAGTACAACAAACAGAGGGTCTTTTGGGCTGGAACAGCTGCCCAGAGAGGTTGTGGTCTCTCCTTCCCCAGGGGCATTCCAAACCCACCTGGATGTGTTCCTGTGTCACCTGCCCCAGGTGACCCTGCCTTGGCAGGGAGCTGGACTGGGTGATCTCCAAAGGTCCCTTCCAACTCTGCTGTTCTGTGATTTGTTCATCACTTTCCACATCAGCTGGTGTAGCTAATTTACCATTTTTTCATCCGCCACAGAAGCCATGGTATAACTCATCCTGCTTCTGTGTCCTGTCTTCCAATAGTCTCTGTCCCTGTTCTTTGTACATTCAAAAGGAAATGTCATCATTATCCCTGTATTATTCTATCCCAGGTTCCTCTTACAGAGGATATAGACTTCTATGCTGTAGAGTTTCTCTATTGCTTTCATCAGGAAAAATACTGTAATCAGAGTCATATTAGTTCTTGTAATGTCTATTTTCCATCACTAAAATTTCAGTGAACAGTGATTATTACTATGTATTAACTTCCTCACAAGAAAGAATGACTTGATATTGGCTATATTGCATTGCTCACAAGGCATAATATTTAAGTCTGAATATTCACCAGAGTCCATTAACAGAAAAATTTGTTTTCACATTTTTAGTGAGCCTGCAAAGAGATACACTTATATAATGAGGATGCTGTTACAATTAATTATTTTGTAATTTTTAATGGTTAAAAGGGATGGGTTGTTTTTTTTTTTTTTTTTTATTTAGGTGTCTTGCTTTTGATGGTCTTGTTTCATTATCCACACCCAATTCTGTGCAAGATGGGTGGGCTAAAATCTGATCTGGGTTCTGGGATGTATTTAATGACAATTTCAGCTGAATCTGTTCCTCTGGCTGGCTAATCTGCAGGTCTCATGATTGTCAGTGATGGGAGGGAGAAGGAGCTGCAGTGCAGGTAGGCAGGAGGGAAAAACAGTTTCAACTCTTAGCAATCCAGTGGTGAACCAGCTCGGGAAGTTGACTGAGCACGAAACTCATAACTGAGAGAAGACAAGGAGTTGAGAGGACAGGAGGACTGAGAGAACCCAAAATTAAGATTGACTCACATCCTCATGGAACTACACCCTTTGTCTCACCCTGGGACTGGATTGCTTGAAAGATGAAAAAAGGGAAAGGGTTGTGTCAGCCTGATTTATTCTAAGTCCTTGAGTGCTTTCAGTCACATTTTTTAGCTCGGTAAGTTCTGTACAGGGCAGGTCTTAAGATTTTCAGAGGATGGGGTTGAAATACCTCCTTGACTTAAGCACAGGAGAACATGTTGTGTGGTGTGAACTTTCAGTCCTTTGGAGTGCAGAATGCGGTTTTCAGGAAGCCATGTTACAATGCAACTAAGCTGACAATAGAGAAAAATGATTTCCTGGAAGACTGTAGAACTAAAGGACTGTATTGCTTACAAGATGGAATTGTTTTACTGTGCTGAATTCTTCTAGAAACCATGTGTTCACTTTTGCATTGTAAGCAAAATCATACCTGAAACTTCCATCTCTCCAAACCCCTGAATCTGGGGTATCTTTCTCCCACACCTTTTTTACAGTCCTTTCTTAACTCAGGTTTCAGATATCCATAACCTGGTTACTGCTTCGGGGCTGAGTCTGCAGCAGCATTGAAGTGTAGTGTGGTTACTTAATGGAATGGTGTGTATGGGGAGGACATAAGAGGAAAACACAATTTTCTTCCAATCTGTGTGCACCCTGTAAGCAGTTTCAAAATGAATGATGAATGAAATGAGAATTCAAAGATAAATTATAATAATAATGTATTGTCAGGAAATGTTATAAAATGTTTTATACATAATGATTAGTTTTACCTTAATTACATCAAAATATAATTCATTCAAATTACTGTGTGTTTGAGTGGAAAATAATTGCATTTTAAATTTCATTGAAGAGACTTGGCAAACAAAATGGTAATTAAAAGCAGTTATCATATAAACAAAAAGTATCAAAGCCAATAGGCTATGGATTTTTTTATTCCTGGATTTGAAAGCAAGCTAGGCAAGGTAATGATTGAGATTTATCCTAGATTAGCTGAAGTTTGAATGAAAATTAAAAATGTATGTACCATAGCTTCAATATAAAACTCAGATAGAAATTACAATGTCGGTGTCAAGGTGAATTCCTCAAGATATGATACAGACCAAGCAGCTGTATTGTTTTGCTATCAGTTGAATAATTACTTTCCAAAAAATTAAATAATCATACTGTAGTGTTGCCTGTATAATGTCATCTTGTAGTCATGTAGTCATTGAATTTTTATTCTCACTTCCTCTCTTACCATTCCCTAACTTTTGAATTTTTTCAGTCTCTTTTCCCTGTATATATTTTTTATTTCCTTTAGAAGCAAAGCCATCATAACCAGTGCTGTTTTGTACATGCAGAAAGACATTAACGAGCAGTCTTCATGGAAGGTTCAATATTCCCATGTAATTCTCCACTCTTCTTTCCTTTCAAGCACGGAAGTCTTTTGCACATATAGTGAAGGTCAAAACCTGGGTTTATTTTTTGCAGTTTTCCATTTGTGCTTTAGAGTTGCCTGGTAGCTTTAAGCAAGATTAGGATATTGAGTTTTCTTTTCTACTTTTGTGTATATAATTATATATGCAATTTCTATCTTGGAACAGTCACTGTCTTGAAGAGTTCCTGATTTGTGGAAAAGACTGAAAAATGATTTCATTGTTCTTATCATGTTCTAAGTGGGAAACTGACACCAAAAATTCTTGTACAAGGTTGTACTGAGCCAGGAACAGAGCACCAGTTCTTTTGAATCTCATTCTAAAACAGCACATTCACAAGTAGCCTTTCTGACTTTTGAAACCAAAAATGTTTTTGGAGATACAGTTTCCAGAATTCAGTATTTTACTCTCATTTGAGGCACCCCCAATTAACCCTTCTCAGGCCATGGTATGCAGGCAAATGGCAGTCTCCTCAGGAAGATAAAAAATGATCATATTGAGGAAACTGAGCAAAGCTGGAGTGAACAGCTTGACCTGTCCTTTTCTCACTGGGTTCTCTTTTTGTCTCTTGCCTCCAGCAGAAGCACAGGGTGTATGTGTCACATCAGAGAGGGCTGAAGAATACACTGTTGAACATTCCAGTGTATAAGACAGTGGCAGGTTCAACTTTTCACTCTCTTATTGTTTTTACCACTTACAAACGCAAAAGCAAAGGGAGCACATATGATAAAACCAATACTTGTCCAGATTCCATTCTGAATAGGGCTTTTCTTCAGAATTATTGATATAAAAGTCTTTTACATCTCTGTTCTACTCTAAAGGTTGCTACTTTTTATTGCCTGCTGCATGATGACTGATTTTTTCATGAGCTGGATCCAATTTCTTTAGGATTGATATAAGCTTTTTGCCTTGAGAACAGGCAAAGATTTTATTCTTTTTGAGTCTGACTCTTATTGATTTGATGTCCCCTAGAAATCTCTTCAGAGGAATACACTCTCCTTACAGAGGTAGATTAACTGTTTGACCTTTAAGAACCACATGAAAATCAACTCTCTTTTAAATGTAAAAATGTCACCTGGTAATAAAAGGGTCTTCTTAATGTGTTTGGTAGAAAACTGAAGCTTTCCTTAGTATTTTTGCTAGAGCTTCACTCTATATTCTGCAGCTTGCCTTGTGGCAGATTGTTTCATTATACAGCAGTATCATTAATCTTTTTTATTATCACCTTAAAGATAAACAAACAATGATTTTGTTGTGTTTCACACAAGTAGTGCATTTTAATTTCGTAGGCTTGTATTATTGACTTAAAAAACCTGCAGTGTTTCAGCTTGAAATACTGACTTACAAGTATGAAAACTCTATTCAAATGTGAGGAGATGGCATCTGTTGTGAATATTAAACAAAGTGTGTGATTTTTATCTCTTCCACATGGAGCTTCGTATTAACTAGGAGAGCTGATATTAATTAATTTGGGAGGTAATGACTTGTCATTCATTTTGCTTTCATGAAAATAATTGTGCTGTTCTGTGGGTCATACTGGAAGCAGGTATTTTCAAGGATCTAAAGGTCACATGGTGGAGTCCATTTCAGTGATAATAATTGAAAATTCAGATGGTTTCATAATCTACCTCTCAATGTATTTCTTTATTTTGCCACTTCTCAAAATATTGTTTTTGTTTTTGTTTTTTTTTTTTATCTAACAGTGAAAGATAATAATGCTGCTGATTGTGATGAATTGTTTATTTATGGGGATTAGTTATAATTTTCTCAATTTTAGAGTGTGGCAACATGGAGAGGTGACATTTATTGGCATTTATTTCTACTAGATAATTGTACACTTCTAAATAGAATAAATGAGAACTCTTCTGGGAATGTCCTTATTAAAACCGTGGCTACTGGAATAAAGTTTTGTTTCACGGTTTGGCATTCAAAGCCAAGACATTGCAGTCCAGGGGAAAAAATACCATCAAGGGCAAAAGAAAAGCCAACAGACAATCTTATGTGCTACAGACAGAGATGTAATTGGTCCATCTTTAGGACTTTGGAAAGTGTAATAATGATGTAAATGACCAGAATTTGAGGATGAAGTCAGTTTAGAATGTTTTCAGGGGAAATCAAGATAGATTTTTTTGTTTTTCCTTGGCTCAGCTGTTCAGAGCTCTGTATTCCCACTGTTCCTGCTGGTGTACATTATATATGATAAACTGAAATATGCAAGTAAGAATGAGCAGTGATTTAAAACACACATGCACAAAGCACAGGCAACCAGAATTATTCAAGAAACAAATACAACAAAAAGTTTATAATGAGTGTGATTTAACTTGAAGATTGCAACTTTGTTTTGTTTCAGAGTATTGGCCTAGATTCATTAAGCACAAGTAGCATGTTGGTGGCATTTTTGCTACTGTAAACTATGATAACTTGAAGGCTCTTCATTTGGCACTTTTTTCATAGCAGACAGGGATTTTTCTTCTTATTACCTTAGAATGAAACATTTACAGAACAATATGTATGTGCAATGAATTAGTTTATTTTAAACTGCTTTTCTTGAAGATTCTTGCTATTTTTAGCCTGGTTCAATTATGATTACTAAAGAAAAGAGCTTCTGGAGACTACATTTCTGTAAGTGCTCAAGGCAAAAGCGTCATATTTTCTCGCTCTTCCTTGGAATTCATCCAAAGCCAATTCAGTTTAATCTGCCTGCTGCTGCTCTGGAAGTGACATCTGTTCAAATTTACACTCTTTATCATGGCTGACATGTTGTTTGTGTGTCTGTTTACCCCAAGCCTTGTTCCAACTGCCTCTTGCAGATAATTTGTGATTTTTTCCTTCAGTCTCTCGCAGGTTGCTAGGCATTGAATAGCTGCATTTGGAGCTTTGCTATTATTTTTTATTTCTTTCCCTCAGCTTTGCAATTATGTTTTGAAGAGCAAATGAGAAGTCTAGATGCAACATGTGTATCAACAAATACACTGAGAAAGGGTAGATGAGAAGTGAGTGGGTTGTGGGGGATGTGGCACACCAGCAATAACCTATCAGGTTGTCATATGTAACTCTAGTAAAGTATGGGCACTCATATCTATACATTCATTTTGTACAATAAATATTGCTTTATAATTTTAGCTATAAAAGTAGCCCTAGGACAAACAACTACATCCAGACCACATTTTTCTGACAGGCCAGTCATATTTATTTTATGAAGATAAAAATATTTGTGCTGTAAGAATTCAAAAATAGTGAATTGAGTCTTAAATGCTATGAGATAGCCTTTGAATCAGAACCGTTATTAAAATATATTCTGAATACTTGAATATCCATTGATCTTTTGGATAAATGCAGATTTCCATTTTCAAATTTTCCCCAAAATCTTGCAGTCATGAAATCACCATCAAATGTGATATTTTCAGTTGGCCACGCCAGGAGTGAGATCCACAATAAATGAGAATTGCAAGAGAGAGGTTAAGAGCTGTCATCTTTATGTATATGAGGAAAAAAAACTCTGTGGAGCAGCACAATTTCAAAAGATCATTAGTAGCTACCATAGATACTGAAGGGTAACCTTGAGACTATCTTAAATTTCGTTGTTTTAGAGCACTGCAATGGGAGTGAGCTACTGGAATGGGCTGAGGAGGGCACTGAGAATCGTTGCCTCCTGCCTCTGTAAGGTCACACACAATAATCATATGGATTATGGTATGTACTGAAAGAAGTGCTCAATTATACTAAAATAATTTACATTAAAATCTGGTGTAATTTTTAAATATCAGAGAAGGAAAGAGCTAATAAAGTAAAATCAGCACAATTTTAAAGTATTTGGAGCTGAAATATGAAACTAAAATATCTAGAAAAATGCAAATATATTAATTTACTGGTATTTGGTGCAATAGAAATAATCAAATACTGAAACAGTAAAGTCTCCATTTGGGTTATTTTTGATGATTCTTTTTTGTTTATTATTCTGCCCTTCCAGCACCCCAGGTAAGAGGATGAACCTGAGAAAGAGCCAGTGCCCAGACTGTGACTCCCGCAGTCACACAGGGCTGTGCATGGGCACCATGGCCCACCCAGACTGACTTGCTCTTTTTAGCATCCCTCTGTATTGGTCCTTCCCCTGCTCCTGTGACAGGAGCCTGCTGGCTGACTTGTGAGCAAATAGGAGCTGACACACCTCTGAGCCAAATATGCACAGCTGCATGATCCATCTGGAGACTGCGTCTGCTGCGTGGGATGACAAAAGACTAGTTGAGAGAGACAGTGAAAATACACTGCAAAAATAGCACTTGTGTTCTTGGCATCAGGTTCTCTCCCTTTCCAGGGCTGAGAGGAAGGTGTGTTCCCTTCACACCTTCAGACCAAAGTTTGTGGTATTGATCCAAGTAGTTGGGGAGATCTGTTGACTGGAAATTCAGACCAAAGTTTGTGGTATTGATCCAAGTAGTTGGGGAGATCTGTTGTTGCAGTTCTCTGCAAGAGCAGTCGCAGCAAAGTACTCAGTCTTCATGCTAGAGGGATTGTAAGCAGGCAAAATGGGTTTATTGATGGAGAATTCTTTACATAGCCTATATTTAAAGGTTTCCATCCAGAATAGCTCCTTCATGTCATCACAAGTAACATGCAACAAATCATCAGCTGGATGTCCAGTGGTATGAACTGTGGTTTTTTTAGTAAAGGTTTCCATCCAGAATAACTTCTTCATGTCATCACAAGTAACATGCAAAAAAATCATCAGCTGGATGTCCAGTGGTATGAACTGTGGTTTTTTTACTGTGCCTTAATTAGTGAAACATATTGAGATCTAATTTCTCTTCTAGTTCAAAAGCCCACTGTCTGAACAATTAATGGAGTTCTATTTTAATAGTTTATGAATTTAATCAGTTTCTCTCTGCATGGCAAGAGTTTGTACCATGTCTGCAAGTTAAATCCCTTGATTATTCTTCTTACTGGTTTTGTTATTGTTTCAGAAGTGGGGTTTAGCACAGGAAGACAGCATGGGTGAGTAAGTGCATTATAAGGCAGGAAAACAAAGTTGAATGCAAAACAGCTGTATATCTAATCACCTTGACTACTGTACTGATTTTTGCTCCTTCTTCTGCTACATGTTGTCCTTTGTATGACATAGAGACCATATTAGTCTTTATTATAGTCACTTGCCTTTCAAACTGACTCTCAGAGTAGGCTGAATATATGTATATGCATATGTGTGTGTGTGTGTGTCATTGGGATGGGTAGATTTTTATCCTATGTCAGCATATTTGTATTAGCACTTCTCACTTGCTAATTAAAAGGAAATTCTCCCTATCAGGTCATTCAGATAAGCAGCTTGTGGAATGCAGACCAGGAGCTGACTTCTATTTTGCTTTTGCAGTGCAGAAAAATAACTTCTCTTGATTGTTCCATGTTATATGAGAGAAAATTCTGGAACATGTTGCCATAACCACCGACATGGGGTCAAAATGAGCTTATAGGAAAATGATCCGTTTCCTAAGTGAAACTTTCCCCCCCTTTATTATCAATATAGGAGAACTGTTTCACTAAGTAATAATCTTCTCAGTCTGAAAAAAAAACCACCCACCAATTATATAGTAAATTTCCCACCAGTTGACATCTAAAATAAGTGTGTTTGAGATAGTCACTTGTTTCAAATTATTGCTTATGTTCTCTTGCTGTACAGAAGTATCTGAGGCACCACTGTTTTCACCTCTGTGGAAAAGGGTAATTAACTGAGCGTCTTACTTAGGGAGATGTGGCTTGATTATTCTGTCTTGCAATGTTTGATTTCCACAACATTAAAAGTGAGCTGTTAGCATAAAAGGCATGCAAATATCTCACATAAAATCAGCTGTGCTGCTTTCACCAGCTCTCCAGAAACGACAGGAGATTCCCCCAGCCCCAAGGCACCAGCTGCCATTGAGCCTTGCCAAGGCTCCTCTGAGCACTCGAGGGGGAATAGGCTCAGTAACCATTAATGGCAAAAGATGTGAGGAAAAACTATCAAACTACTTTTTAAGCCTGAAGAAGAACTCAGCGTGCCCCTTCTCTCTGGTGCAGCTGTTTGGTGGTGCAACTCAGTTTGTCCCAGAAGGTGGGGTTGGACTAAAGCTGCATTCAGCAGCACAAGGTCTGACTCTATGGTGCCAAGGGATGGAGCAGCCCTCTGGGTCTGGGCTTGGGCTGTTTCCTTGTGGAACTGCTCCAGCTGGTACCGGCTGGTATGCCCATTCATCTAGTGCAAGGAGCCTTTTCAAGTGATTTTTTTTTTCTGACCTGAAATAATTTCATTTATCTTTGGTGTTACTAATGGCTCAGTATTTCTTGTGAAGTTGTATGAGAGTGAACAAAATCAGCCTGTTGGCTAGGTACAAACTGATAGCTCAGAGTTTGGCTTTTATGGTTTCCTATTAGCAATTTCCTGGTCATGCAGAAGGATGAAGACATGCAGTGATGCTACTCCTGGTCTGTGGTGGCAGATGTCATTTGTCCCAAAATGTCTGGAAAGTAGTCTCTCTTCTCTTTGTGTGTGTGTTGATCTTCAAGGTCTTTTCCAACCCTCAAAATCAGTGCAAAAACTGTTTTATTTTTCTTTTTCCCCACAAATTACATTATCTATGGTGCAACAGTCTCTAGGATTACATATTGCAACCTCAAATTCCACCTACAAACAGAGACAGGCCATCTAGTACTTTAGTCATAGAGATCCAAACCTGATTCTTCCTGTTTTTTCCAAGACAACAAGAGTTAAACATGGAAGTATTGCCAGGATTCAATTTTAAGCATTGAAATCTATGAGAATGGAGATTGATTCAGTCTAAATTTTATTCATTGAAGGTATTTTGAAACCACCTTCCTCCCCTCACCCCAGAATTATGACTAAGTATACTGAAATTTAAAAATTGGTGCTCTCACTGTACTGAATAACCTTTCAGGGTTCTTTAAAAATTTTATTAATGAGACTAATTTAAGAGGATTTCCTTTATATTAGGGCATTCTAATAGAAGCTCAAAATATGAGGAATAGCAGTTGTAGTTTTTCTGGAAGAAACCTGACAGGACTTGTATTATGTCCCACTCTCTTATTTTAGTGTATTTTCAGTAGCTGCATGATGTAAACTAGTAGGGCACTATTAGCTTCTACTGTTTCTTTTTTTATGCTCTGTTTAGCTTTTCAAGATGAAAGGTGGTCTTTTTCATCTCTCTGTCATATCTTGCTAAGCAGAGGGGAAATTGGAGCAGACAGTTTTAATACCTTAACATACAGTAAGGAAGGCAGCAACAGGCAGAATATAAAAAAACTATCTAAAATTCAGCATATTAAGTGCCTTTAGCTTGAAAAGGACTGAGGTGTTATAACTTAATAATATCTTTTTGGAATCATATTTTGGACTAAAAATAAGGGAGGGAATGCAGCTCAGATTTGTGATAGAGTATATTGCTCTTTGGAGGATAGTCTGTTACTTATTCATTGCAGTGCAATGAGCATGGAAGTGAAAGTAGGTTCAAATTAGCATTTATGTATTATTTGGCATTTAGTTTATGATAGTCTAGGTCAATAATTAAAAGACATACTTTTTCCTGTTATTAAAACTTTTCCTATAACCTTCACTAAACCCCAAAAATTAATGCTTAAAAAAGAATAAAGTGATACTTGCCTCAATATATCTTAAATTTGTTTCAGGCAGTCACGTAGTAACTGCAAATATCAATTAGTAGCTGATCAATGAATTTTTTTAATAGTCTTTGTGTCAAAATGTTATGGGCAGCCCTTATGGCATCCAAGCTGGTTGCCTAAGCAAAGCAGTTATGGATTTGGGCAGCTCATGCAGGGGATCTACTCTTCCACTTCAGATTGCTTAGTCTGCATCGAGGCTGAATTATAGAGAGCTAGAAAAGGTACTAAGAGAAAAACAAAATTCTAAACCCTGTGGAGGAACTGAAAATGCTCAAAAGTACACATAAAATTTGTAAAATGTTTCAAGTACTTCAATTGCAATCCCAAACATTTTGACATAGAAAAAAATAAATATAATCTATCTTTTGTGATGGCTTGAGTATTACATCATTTCCAGTTAAAAATGTAATTAAGAAGGCTTTTGGAACAGTTTATAGATGAGTTTTTTCTTCAGATTGCATTTTCGAAAAAAACATTATTTCTGAATATATGTGAAATAATATTACTTTGCCTGGTTCTATCAAGTACATATATAATGAAAATAGGCAGGAATAGTAATTTAGAACATCATTCATTATAATTTCAGAAGTTACTGCAACACTATGTCATTAAATATGAGAATATAAATAAGCAAAGTGTTTGGTTTATATATGCAATTATTCTGAAAATTCAGCAACTAAAAGGAAAGTTGTCAGAGGGTGCAAACATCTTGCTATAGTAGGAGAATTGCTTCAATCCCATGGCAGCCAGACACCAGGAGGACCCAGACATTTATCAGCCCAGAGCTGTACTGGGCCTGGAGCTGAGCAGAGGCTGTGCCCCTGGTACCAGTGTTTGACCTGGGGTGTA
Source organism: Onychostruthus taczanowskii (assembly GCF_017590055.1). Lineage (NCBI taxonomy): Eukaryota > Metazoa > Chordata > Aves > Passeriformes > Passeridae > Onychostruthus > Onychostruthus taczanowskii. The sequence goes on from NW_024498462.1 coordinate 5,390,863, forward strand.
AAAAAGCCATTTCCTCTGTGAGGATATTATTAAAAGCTTTGGAACCATTTGAAAATAGACTTGTGTATCTTGATTCCCAGTTCTCTAGAGCTCAGACATCCCTCTTTCCTATTTACTTCCTCAACTACGGACTGAAAGTGACAAGTTAGTAAATATTAATAGACCTGGTTAATAACAGCACTATTTTATTTCAGATAAACTCATGCAAGTAACTACAAATAGAAACACTGAGTGTACACGTGGTGAGAGATTTTTCAGGCATCTGATGTTAGCCAACATTTTAAGAACGGACATTCAATTCCCATAGTTTTGAATACAAATACCTGCATAATTTTAGGCTGGATATTTTAAAAAATTTCCTCACTGAAAGGGTTGCGAGGTGTTGGGACAGCTGCCCAAGGAAATGGTGGCATCCCTGTCTTTGTGCTCAAATGAAGTGTAGAAGAGGCACTTGGGACAAGGTTAGTTGGTGAACATGGTAGTGCTGGGTAAACAGCTGGACTTGATCATCTTAGAGGGTTTTCCAACCTAAATGATTCTATGACTCAGAAATAGGGTATTGTACTCTTTCCACATCTGCCTCCTCTGCCCCTTGTTTTGCAAAACTCATATGATGAAGTACTTAAAGCATAAATTTCTGTTTTGTAGTTTCACTCTACTCAATCCACTCTTTGACTGTAAGGAAAGAATAAAGTTCCTTACCTGCTGTGGAGAGGATACCATGATGCTCTGTAAATCAAGAGGGCAATTTTATATGACAACATAAATCTTTACTATAGGTGTACACTCAGTTGGGTCACTAAGACTGAGTTCCCTTTAGACTTCATTCAAAAATAGGAAAAACATAAAAGAAAGATGTACTGGAATCCATACTGTGTTAGAACAGCTACAAAGATGCAAAGTGCCTGCAATTTAGAGTTCATTTATTATTGACTTTATTATGCATTTAATGATAGTAGCATTCAAAGGAAATGAGTTATCAAAGATATGATCTTCATATGCATGTAGAAGGAAATCAAGATGAGGAGCAAGAATATTGTTATGTAGAAAGGTTTGGAATGAACCAGGAAAAAGTGAAAAACATGCTGAAAAATAATTTTGCAACTATCACTGATATTAATAAATCCAAAGATCTTATTTCATTTGATATCAAACTGGATAACTGTTAAACTTGAAACATTTTAAGATAGAAACTTGTAAATAATGACAGAGGATGAATTAAAACTTTATGATTAAAAAGAACTCTAGCTCTTTTATTTAGGTTTAAAAGTTTGATAGCTTAGAAGGCTCTAGAGACACTCTATTTTAGGACTACATAAATTAATGAAGTTAAATTGAGATTATTTTCATTCTTGCCTGTTAGAAGTATTTAAACCTAACCTGACTTGAGCCATTTATAATAAATTCTCATGTTGTTTTCTTAGCTGTTGTGCAGTCTAGTGAAGGATACAGGTGTAGTTTTAGATATTATAAAAGTAGACTTGTCATTCACTTTAGGATTTCTGCCCAAGGCTGGAATTTAAATTTATGGAAATTATTGGGTATTTCCATCATCCTAAGCACAAGTTTATTAAGTGCTAGTGTATTACTAATTGTTAGTCAATTTCAATTTTGCTTGATAAATTTCATTTTTCCAGAGGTACTCACTTCTTATTCCCTTTCTTTTGCTTTGCAAATGTATTTTTAATTGGCAATCTTATGAACTGTGTTAAAATGTCTTTATAGTATAAGCAGTTAATATCTCATCATTTCCTCAATAAATCAATCAGTCAATCTATCCCATTTATTTCATACAACGTTGTCATTTGCTTTAGTTTAAACAACAGATTTCATTACGAGGAAGCCATTTGTTCATGTTCCCTACTGCTGAATAACAACAACAAACTCACTGAGCTGCGCAGTGCAGAGGAAGTAAGGGAGAATCTAAATATTTTAGAGGTCTGTAGTATCTCTGCAATAGACATTGATCATTAGTCACCATTTATTTCCTTTCATGACTGCTTAGCCCAGGACAGATCTTAAGGGTCTGAGTATAACTTAAAATATTATTATTTCCAGAGCTGTGACTGTCCCAGATTGCTGTGTCACAAAGTGGACTTGGCTGAGTCATGACTGTTGTGTTTCTGAGTCACATCTTTGGATGTTGTCATGTGAGAGTAACTGAGGGTGATTTTTAGGAATTGTGTTTCTAGGCACACAAACTGATTCTGTGATGTTTTGTGCACCTTCAGTTACCAGTAGAGCAGCAGGTCCAAACAGAGGAACATTTAGGCTGTGTTAATCTACCATTTTTAAAAGTATTAGTTTATTAGTTTTATATGACATTAAACCAAAAACCCCAGAAAAAAAAAAAAATCTTGAGGAAAAACACGAATAAGGGGAAATTCTGATAGGACCTGACCTTTCCGGTGGTGATTTTATGGTTTGCCTGTTGGTTGAGCCATTCTGTTCTCCCCTGAAGGCTGGTGCTCCCCAGGGTTTGGTTTGCCACTGGACCCACACAGGCTCTGGGTGTGGTGGTGTTGCCATCACCTGTCTCTCATCTTGACTTTGCAAATTCATTGTGTCTGACCTTAGCAGACACAAATGTACAGTATACATGTGAAACCAACTGAGTGCTAATCTGATTTTCCTTACTCTCTTTCAAGAAAAAGTTTCTATCCTGGTGTGGTTATTTGTTTCAGAGTGGACTCACTGATCCCCGTGGGACCCCTCCAACTCAGAATATTCTGTGATTCCGTGAGAACTGCAGCTCAGTTCATCACACTCAGTAGTGTCACAGTTACTGTCCCAGTAAGATTAATTTTTATTGTTTTCAAGAGTGTTCTCTAACCCTGTTGCAGATAAATGGAAAGTGATTTGATATCCAACTTAAAGTTAATGCTTTTACATAAACATTATACTTCCTTCCAATAAGTCTACCCTACCATTTTTACAAATGACAGCTAGATCATAAATGAAAGACTTTTTTTCAGTTCATCTGCTTTATGTCTGATTATTTCACACAGCAGCAAAGGAGGAAGAAACGTTTGGGAGAAAAAGAAAATTTGGCAGAATGTCCAAAGTGTGAATGTACTGTTTTAAGCTACTTTTAATTCTTTTTAACTGACTAGATGTAAATGTGAAAATCTCCCATTAAAGAAATGCGCAGTAGGTCGTTAGCAGAAAAAGCACACCAGAATACATATTCTCTTAGTCTTCCTTCTTAAATTCTTGTTTTTCTTTGTATTTTAGCCATGATGAGTACAGAAATGAGCAGCCCAATTAAAGCTGAAATTGTGTGAAGTTTTTAGAAACATCTTTTCTTACAGTCTCTAATGTTGTTAGAATTCTGTTAGCTAATTTAATAACAATTATCTTAGGTAAAGACTATCCTGGTATTATTTTTTAACAGGATCTCACCATGACTAATAGGTGTTAAAAATTGTCTCTAATACTTCCTAAAGGTTTAAGGGTTCCACTTTGACATAAGTGCTTAGAAATTTCAGGTAATTTTTCAATCTTGTGGCTTATGAAGAGAATGGGTCTAGTTTGAGCCGGTAAATGCAAAATAGCAGCTGCCTTCAATGGTGCAATTAAAATTTATTTTGAATCCTGATGACAGCATTCAATAAAAAAAAAAAAATTAACTTTTTTTTTTTTAATGTAATGACTAGAAATAATTGTAAAAGGGGCCTCAATCCTTGGAAAATTTCCAGTTTCCTATGAACAGTCTAAATCTATCACAAACTCTTCTAGCAAAAAAACTTGAAAATATCTTGTAAAACTTGTAACTTATACAGAGATTGATTACCTTTTAGCAAGGTAAACTTGGTAAAAGCGATGCTCCAGAAAGCATAGTGCAGAGGAGAGAACCAAGCTGGGAAGAAATCACATTATAATGCAACAAAATATGAAATGTAATTCAAATTTTTATGGGAACATTGAGTTTTTGAATATCTGATTTCTCAATTTTGTTGTTATGAAGAACTAGAGACACTTGTGCAAATCTTACATTTTAGACACATTTGTGGAGAATATTTATAATTTCTGCATTTCTTTCTAGAGGATAAAGTAATTACAGGTTGTTTCTGCCTAATGATGGAGGGTAAATGACATAAGTAATGAAATATTAGCCAAAGGGGACCAAACTTATTTCTTGCAGATCACCTCATTAGCTTGTTTCCAAAATATGCTCACCAGAGTGAAATTGGAGCATGTGACTGGCTGTAGTGACAAACATCTGTTGTCTTAGCTCCTAAAGGGCTTTGGGGAGTGGGTAGAGACAAACAGTTCTTATTTAATCAGGTTATATATAACCTGAGAGACTCTTTTTGTCATCTGTGGTCTTGTCACAATCTGCTGTTACTCCTTAAAAATTACTTATGTGGTTAAGTTTCTCTTTAAAGTTGCATGATCTTTTAGTAAAAGAATTATTTCCTTCTGCTTTGCAATAATTACAAGTGTGGTAGCTGCTGATGATCAAATAAACCAAATCAACCAGCCCAACCTGTCTGTTCTCCAGAAAAACACCCGAGGGACTGAGCAGTGCCATCTAAAAAACAAAGAAATATGGTAGCTCCAGAGGACTATGCAGATGGATAAAACTTATCTAAAGTTTTCAACCTGATCATAATTGATGATAATGAAAAGGAGGCAACAACACTGGATATCCTGTGTTTTCTGTGCGTGAGCAGAATCTGTGTTTCTCTCAGCTCTGAATATCTTTGTTTAGCTGCTAATATAAAGGCAACCCTGCCTTTAAAGTGGGTGAAAAACTCAAGATATTATCTGGAAAAGGTTTCTAGGACACTCTTAAGAGTTAGGCATGAGGTTATAAAAAAGTAGTTTTAGTTGACTTTGAGGGAAGTGGTGTATATTTAACTGAAAGAGCCAATTCAACACTGCTTGATTTGTCAGTGCTAGTAAAATGACTGTCCTTGTTTAGCTAATTAAGAAGCCACATCTTAGAGGATTTGAAGTTCAAACATTAAAAAGAATAAAATGTTTCTTAGTGGCTGCATGTTTCTAAAATTAGGAGCTCTGAATATTCCCCAAATCAGTGAGATGCTACTCTGAGTTAGGGCTGACTCAGCTTTTCAGTATCTCATAGCTAATTAACAGCTTTGCTTTGAACGCAGTCCTCTCCTTCATCCCCAGAACAGCATTTTCAGTGTTGTTTGCACATGCAATCAGATGGTTCCAACATGGCACTTTTGAAAGCAGGTGCTTACCCAGCTCTCTTGGTTTGAGCTGATACTGACTCAGATCCACTCTCAGCAGTGATCACTGTTCCTTTCCAACTGACCCTGCTGTCCCAAGAATGTGCTTGGCTGAAACTCTTCTTGCCACACTCTACCTCTTTTAGCTTGTTTTCTGAGATTGTGGGGTGTTTGGGTTTTGTTTTGGTTTGGTTTTCAGTTAGAAGGCCAAGGCAGTAAAACTTGAAGTAAGGCAGATGTTAAACTGAAGGAATGTTCTTGGAAAGGGAACGAACTAACTCATCAGCACAGAGGCAGCTCTCTGTTTCTCTCCTTGTGAATAATGCATTACTACATCAAGAAGGTTGCTCCTACTCAGCTCATACTGAGTGGCAATACTGTATTAGCTACAATTGCAGACATGTCCAATGAACACAGAAACGTAGGAGAAACATTTTTTCTTCTCTCCACGTACAGCCTATAGCCCTGGGGAGTATTTGATGCGATGCAGCACCACAGCTTGTGTTTGACTGGAGTGCAGGCTGTGCCTGAGAGCCAAATACACTGCATGCACTTCAGAGAGATATCTGGCAAAACAAGCCTTGCTATTACTGACTGAGGACTTGCACAAAAAAGAGGACTTGCACAGAAAAGTCTCTATTTTGAAGAAGAAACTGCAGTGTTAACAACTGCTATTAGCTACAGGTATTGCCATCATGGAAAGAGTCAATTAATTTAGCTGAGTTTAGTTTGGGATGTACTGGTGTAACTACCTATCATTGCAGTAGGCAGAGACTTTACCTGACACCTACAGATGACCTGGATCACTGGGCACACAGGAATCCTGTCATGTTTTAGTCCAAGCTGAGGGTTGTGCTGCAACTCCCAGGCATCCAGGTTTCTTTTTTCTCAGCACTGGCTGGGAGAGAAGAAGGATTTAGAAGGCAGTCTCAATATTTACTTCATATGGAATTAAATTGGTTCAGAAGCAGAGCCATGGGTGCTTGGAAGAGCTTCCAAGTTTCCCACTTAAGATCTAGTAAAAAAAAAAACACCCAAAACCAACAAGAACAAGACTTAAGGGGGCAATAGAGATAATGTGTTTCCAAAAGTAAGGTGATAGATTTGGAAAGACTTGTTTTGGGGGTCATATGTGATGTAGAACAATCTAAACTATATGTAATTATAATAGGATTGCCACCAAGAAAGCTACTCATGAAAATTAAGAAGATTAAAAAGACTCAATTTTCAGCTCATTAAAATTCAATTAGACCATTTGTCATCAGAAAAATTTCAGCTATAGATCCTTAAGAAGTTGAAGTTATCCTTGAAAGTTGGTGACATACAGCTACCATTCCTCATTAACTAGGTGATGCATTAATTAATCATGGCAAACCAACTGGATATTGCAACAGTTTCATACAGAACAAAAAAATCCAGTGTTAGTATCAGTAATATTTTGAGTACTGCCACTAAAGAAGAGTAGTATTTTGTTGTCAGGTAACAATTACCAGAGATTTCATTATTATCCTACTTTTACCAGATTTGCATCTGTGCAGAAACCGTGATTTAAGGGCCACTACATGTCTCAGATGCAGACATTATTGCACTTATAGAGAATTATCAAGTACCTTATGGTTGCATAAAATCTGATCATTATACTTAGAAATCTTTCTTTGTATACTACTGTTGCATTTTATCCACAGAGTTAAATATTACTGTATTTGTAGCTACAAGTACATTGTAAATTGAGAGATATTTGTAGACAACAATCATTTAGAGATTAATTGAGGAGTTCACACCTAGGAAACTTAGGTTGAAAAAAAAATGTTTCTATTGATTTGAGATCATACTTTTGGAAGCACATTTAAATAAACTGCCTTTAAGAAATCATGTGAGTTGCAGCTTGGTCTTTTCAGAATGGAAATGAAGTGTCACAATGACACCAGTTGACAAAAGGACACAAAATACAAGTAAAATAAATAAAAGTCCTTTAAAAAATTGGTAAGAGTACCAATGATATGGGGAGCATTACAAATAATAATAATAATATATATGTGTAATGGAAAGATATATCAAATGAGATTACGCTACTCTTAAGAGTCCTTCTCACCATTTTCCCTTGACTTAATAACCCAAACCTTGACAAGTCTTTGCTTTTCAATCAGGAACTGACAAAACCAGTGACAATTATCTCATGTGAATTCTTTATGAGGAGAAAACATTTGATGGCAACACTTCAGGGCTTGTCCAAGAGTGAGGAGCAGCACTCAGTTAACTCAGTCGGTGGCACCTGCTGGTATTAACAGAAATGGATTTTGACCATTAGAATAAAGATGTTAGATATTGATGGTAATACTTTTAGAGCAAGGTTACAGGGATTGAGAAAGACACAGCAAAAAGCTCACATTGCCAGAGGTGTGATCAATAACATTTTCGTTCTTAAAATTTACTTTACCCTGTGAAAAGTGGTCTCAGTACAGACTGATGCCTGAGATTGCACACAGCAAGTTTTTTGAGTAGACTTGAGTATTATAGGCCTTAAAGGATATTGTCTAAGCATGAAGTATAAATTAGCCTTTCTGTGACACAGATGAGAATTGTCTTTCTGGTCTATTTATGCGTGTCTGTGTGTCTTTGTAGTCTTCCCACCATTTCAGCTAAGGAATGACACATTTCAGAGGGAGTCACATTGATGTTCCAAGTCCTTCATGGACTCCATCCTGCTTTCTTCAGACCTGCTGTTATAGATTAAAAGGTGCTCAAGCACCATTGAGGAATGGTAGCTGAGCTTCTCTGCTTTCCAGTCTTTGGGAATCCTGCTTTTATTTTCTAGGACATAATTATTCATCAATGCATCAGTACAAAGACTCAAGGATTAATTTAGATGTATTCTCTGATGCTTAAAACAAAGTTGTGGGGCTTTTATTATTTCACTGTTTGGTCCCAGAGGAAATATGATTTAAATGTTTTGGGCTTAGTACAGTTACAATAATAATGTAGTCACTTTCTTAAAAAAAAATTATCCACATTCTAACAAGCTTTGGTTAAATCAATCTTCTTTGCTTTAGAAAAAGGTTTTTCTTCGCTAAATCACCGTCCCTGGAGGGATTTAAAGGACATTTAGATGTGGTGCTTAAGGACATGGTTTAGTGGTGGATCTGGCAGTACTATGCTAATGGCTGGACTTGATGATCTCAGAGATCTTTTCAAACAAATGATTCTATTCACATGGACCTGTCAATCAAATGCTGTTTTTTATACTACCTCCACATATCAGGTAGCTCTTAGGCAGATGTATAATGCAAAGGGTAAGCTAACCTTTTCAACTGAATAGAAACAAAAAAAATGGAAATTGCTATGTTTCAATAAATGACATACTATGTGGTCTTATCTTTTTTCTGATTCCTCCAAAACCATGCAAGGCTTCATGGTTGGTTTTCACACTCATAATTGTATAGATGCTAATGTCCTTCAAATATTTACTCACAGCCAAGTCCACCATTCATGTGTCAAACACTTTAGGGGGTTAGGAAGAGAGAAAGGGAGAACACACTCAAAACTGATAGAAAATGAATTGAAACGAGCAGCTTTTAGCGTGTTTATCCTGATACAGCAGGCACATTTCTAAAAGCATAATTGAGAGAGGAAAGGAATGAGACTGCTAGGGCTCTATTGATGGGTACTTCTTTGCCCACAGTTATCCTGTTCATCATAATCCCTCAAAGGAAACTTGCCCTTGTAACAAGTATGGGCTCATGTATTATTCTGTGTAATATAAAGGGGGTTCATCTATTCTCTACATTCGAACTCAGCATGGAGCCCCTCTGTTCTAAAGTGCCTGCCTTACTCTGAGCCTGTTTACGGTGCCTCTGACATTTTGAACTGCAGAATGTGATGAGCTGACAGTGCCTCTGATTATAAAATCAGCTCATCTGCTGATATTAGGGAAGAGCAAGACGATGCATGAAATAGGTTTTAAATAGCTCATGCCATGCTCAAAAATATGCACATTTCAACTACTTTAAGAAAGAGTATGTGGCTTTAGATTATTTTGTGTATTCATTTGGTTTGGAGACTGTGCTATATTACTTATTATATTACTATTTGTTCTTATAATGTACAGCAGGCACTGAAGCCAAGCCACTGCTTTAAAAGTTAATGCAATGCCACATTTTCAAAAGTTCACTGTCTGCAGTTATGACCAAGAGCTCAGCTTTATGTCTAAGTGCCTGAGTAGCAGCTTAACCACGAGCTGGCCCTGGAATAGCAGCAGTGCCTCCCATTACGATACCAGTTGCCAATTGTCAAGAGTTCAATACATACTGCCCAAAATATTTTGTAAATTTGGAGACTGTAGCCTAAGTAATCAATTAAATTGCCACTTGTATTCATTACAGACATTGTGAAGCAATGGTGTCCTTTTGCCAGCTTTGATACAGTAAATGTAGAATTAAATGTGAAATTCAAGGGAGGTGGTGTGTTTCAAAGGAAAGTAAGAAATAAAAATATTTTTGCAATACAACTTCCATTCATTTGTCATGTAGGCTTGATTTAGAAATCTTATTGTATATACAGTCTCTGTGTATTTATTTTTATAGTATTTCAGAGATGTTGAGAAGTATTTCACCTCACATCCAGAAAATGCCTGCAGTAAATGTTTAATATGCTAGCACATAATGTTACCTCAATAAAAATGTTCAAATGCCATTAAGAATCCATCTCAAATCCAGAGTAGAAGAAACTTTTGAGCTGGGTTGGCCAGTGTTAACTGTTTCAAGCCAATACTGTAAATGTAACTCATTAGAATTTATTGTTGTGTTGTGCCACCCTTCCCAAAGAAACCAGTCTAAGTAGAATGTGCTGGGTACTCCCTAGAGTGCAGCAAATGCATGCAGTTGTGATTGCTGAGATGCAGCTCTGGATGTCTAACAAACAGCAAATCTGTTGAATAGTGATTGAATTATTTAATATCTGAATTATTTAACATTTAAATCTGTCATATAGGCCTTGGCGTCACATTTTTATTATTGTGCCTTCATTTTCTCTGGTTGATAAACACAGTTCTTTTTCAATTCCTATCAGTTCAGATTTTTCTTGCTCCTTGTTTTAGCTAAGATTAGAAGCATCTAAATTGCTGGATCTAGGTGTTCTTTTTCTATTAGTTTTATTTTGTAATGCCTTTCTTTCTTCTTAAAGTAAAATGTGTAAGAATATATATGTATGTTTGTATATATTTCTGGACCATGCTGCTCCTTTGGTTTTCCAGACACCGTTTTTACCAAGTATTTTTTAGTAACAAATCTCATTGATAAAGGGATAAAATTTGCCTCTGGTCACCAGCAAACCTTGCTAAGAATGTAGGAAAGGATTTAGACAGTTCAGCTTTGGACAAGATGAAAGTAAACTGAACCCAGTTTTCTCTGGACAAAGAAATATCTTGATCAACAGAAGTACACTGTTCACATAAAAACAACCCAATTCTTTCTAAAACTTTTCTTATGAACAGGTCATGTCATGCATTGGTGGTGCTGGATATTTCTAGCTCATATGACAAAGCATAAATATTTCCACATTTCACCAGACTCTACCTAAAAATTTCTCACTCAGAAATGGCAAATTGATTTTTAGCTACGATTAGATAACATTTAGGCTTTCTCTAAAAATAATAAAAAAAACAAGTACTTTACCCCCTGTGATACTCACATCTTAAAAAAATCCTCTATCAGTTAAGACAATTTTTCATGCATCTTCACTTTCTGCCTCACCATTTTTGCCTGGAGACTTATAAACAAACATAACTGGCTAATTTCCTTATTCAGTGATGGCAGAGGTGCTGTGACCTGCTGTTTCCTTTTCCTTTCTGCTGTTCTGTGGTTGTATCCCCTTCAGCAGCAGGTAGCTCAGAGCAGTCCTAGGCTGTGCGCAGGTCTGCAGTGCTCAGTGACAGCACTAATCCCAGTGATCATTAATCCCAATGATCCCAAAGCCAGAGCAGGCAAAGGGGTGCTTTACAGGGAATGCAGGGGTGGCTGCTCTAACATCTGCCTGGCGCGGCTGCATCCCTGCTGCAGTGCTTAACTCTCTGTACAGCAGGGGGCAAAGTGACTCAAAAGAACAGGGAACTAATCGAAGATCTAAGTTCTGGCCTAAAAAAGTAAATTCCTTATAATGAGATATAAACCTTAATAAATAAAATGTCATGAACATAAAATCCTTGATTCAGTGTAAAACCTGAGCCTAACAGGCAGTCCTGAAAAGAAAAAAAATGGACTTATTTAGGTTTCTCTGTGACTACAGTGATAATACGATATGTTCCAAAGAATACATTGTGTAATTTGAATTTAAGATCAAAGCAAATGCAGACAACAGAACAGGCTATTTCACTGAAGGGGTGGCAGTGACCACTGAGTCCAAGTGCCTGACCAGGTCAGGGCTGACAGAAAGTTAAAGCATGGTCCAAATGCCTCTTCATGTCTGACAGGCTTGGGGCATCTTGAGGAATCCTGTTCCAGTGCTTGACCAGTCGCTTGGCAAAGAAATGTTTCCTGAGGTCCAGTCTAAGGAAAACATTCATTACAAAGATTTCAATACACCTTTTCCAATTTCAATTTAAATGCAAGTTCTGAACTTGTTTTGCAGCAAAAAGTATTAAAAAGGAAAGCTTTTATTTATTACCAGAGTGGAGCTAAACTTCTGAAGAACTTTTCCAAGTTCCTTCTCTTTTGCATATTGTAGGGAACGGTGCAGCAGAGTGTTCAACCTCTTGATTCACTCTGCTTTCATTTACAGCAAGTGTAGTAAACATAATTATCCCTGGCTTTTACTTAGCACCCCAAGGGCTCCTATGCCAAGTATTTGGGGCAGTGTTCCTCAGAATCCACATGCTAAGATAGAAGGTGCCATATACCAGGATCCAAACTGTCCAACTGCATTAATTGCTGTAGTAATAAATAAAACTCAAAGATTTAAGCATTCCAACAGGTAGAGGGCTGAGAGGCCCCAAGGAATTAATTAACTTCCATGGTTGGATCTATCTTTAAATCAAAATATCTGTGTTAGTATGTGGATTTGTTTGTTTGTTTTTCCCATTTCATCAATTTAGTTAATATTATTGTAATTTTTTTTCAATAAAAGAATTGATTTAGCTCTGTGCTGGTATACTTCCCCTTTCATTATGACCCTGGCCATGTTTGTGATTTGTAAAATCATACTCAAGTGAATCAGCATTTCAGATTAGCACTTTATTCACATAAACCTAAGTTTTCAAAAAGATTTTTAGGAAAAAAATTAGCAGAAGACATCATAGTGTTTTGATTAAAGTGAAGGTTCTTTGAGCTTTACAGTCACGGAATCTCACATATGGAAATTGCAGCTGGTCTTAATCTGCTTTCAGAAGACTGGTGCAAATATTAAAAAGTAATGAAGTAACAAGATTGTTTGTTAATGCCACATAAAAGTGCTAATTATGCTTCATTTCCTGCCTACAGCTAAACCCAAGAGACATTGCCTAAGAAATTGTTAAATAAGTCGCTTCACTTGAAATGGGAATAGAGCTGCGGTGCTTGATGGATTTGTGTTTAAGGAGTTGTGTGCCACACAGGGTCTTTCAAAGAGTGGCAAATGAAGGACAACTGCCAAGGAACTTGTTTAGTTTGCAGAAAGTTTATTATTATCCTAATTTTGATTCCAACTATCTCACTGAAGAGGAAAGGGCTTCATTCTTAATAGCCCTTTCACTGCAAATTCAGTATACAGTATTGTATGATACTGCAATTACATGTAAATTGTTTTATTAGGGCTTTAATATTTCAGGACCATAATGATTTTGTTTCCTCCAGAAAGTATACTTGAAATATACCCCTTTATATCACATTGGCTGTGAATATTTCTGAAATGTTTTACTTTGCATCTCTAACATCTGTTTCTACTGTGTTAGGGACAGGTGCAATGTGAAAGAGTCTGCAGAAATATCATCATGATAATTGAAGCCTTGGGGGGAAAATTATTTCACCTTTTGCTGTTTTTCTACTGTAAATCTACTCTTCCTTTATAGGATAAAATATGAAATTTAAAAATGCTATTGCACTTGATCCTTATTCTGAACATATATATATATTGAATGTATAGCAGTTGAGTTCATAGTTAAACTTTTCATCTGTAATAATTCAAAAACTAATGTTATCTTTTCTCAAAGATACAACATAAGCTGAATGTTATAATCTGCAGAGGTTTTCATATTCCACTTAAATGATGGTTGTGGTGAGGGGAAATCTGAATAACATTTGCAGCTGGGAATATCCCAATGGCTCTTCCATGTGATTTTGTTTTAATGTAACTTCTTGACTAAACATGGGAGAAAGAGCTCTACAATACTGAGGAGCAAAAGTAATAAAAAATACAACAGTATTCATAATTATGCTAGAGTCTGGACACATGTATTTCTGCTCTTGACTTTATAATTAAACAAGCTCCAGGAAAATTTCATACCTCACCCACATTTGTTTGAAGAGTGTTTGGAGAGTGGAAATATCCCTATGGAGCCTGGATATCCTAGAATGTGGAGGAAAGGTCCGTGTAACCTCCTGCAATTCAAACCTTATGGGTGGCAGGAAGGGTGCAGTATGTCTCACCAGATGTGGTGTTGCTACAGCTCATTGTTTTGAGCTTAAATAGTTCAGTGTGCTTAAGTTAGTTTGTCAGGTAGGATTGTTTGGATGGCTTGGCTCCTGCCTCCTTACTGAGCCATTCAGGAGTGATTGCAGGGTGGAAGTGCTTGGTGTGGGAAATGCTGCTCAGCCCTTGGCAGTGCCCACCGAGGGCTCTCCAAGGGGCACCAGCTGGGGAGGACAGTGCCAGGTGTGGAGGGGCAAACCAGAAAGGCTCCAGTGGCTTCGGATGAATGCCAAATTCTCCTGCAAAAAAAAAAAAAAAAAAAAAGCCAAATGCAGTGCGAGCATAGTGCAGGCAGCTCAGATGAAATAAAAGGCTTGTGCAGATAGGAAACTACTGAAATCTTCACAGTTCTCTGCATAAGAATAAGGTGTCTCATGCATTATGTGGAAATGTTGCTTCTAATTAACAAAAAGACTACATTTAGTACAGAAACTAACACACTGGGTCTTGTGCTGAGTGTAGAGGCAGCATTATACAGTCTATGCACTGGTCCAAGAAAAAGCAGGGAATTAAATTAGTACCTGAAAAACATTTTTATCCTGTGATTTGTGTAAATAGATCATCTTCTATTGTTGATCTTTAAAGAATTCCTTTTATTCAAATATATTTGGCTTTTAAAAATAATTTATGCCTAGATTTAGCCATGATACTGCACTAGTGACCTATTCCTAGTAGAAGTTTCTTTTTAAGGAATAATCAACACTCAGGCTGTGACATTATGCGTTGTCTTTAGCACATTTGTAATGGTATGAGTTCCTGATTAGCTATTGAGTGACTATAACGACCCAAAATATATGGCCATTTTTACATGGAGGAGGCAATAATGCCTACTATGGGAAGTGCAATAAAACACATTTATTGGCTGCTTGATGAAGACTGCATTGAATAAAAACATGTATACTCCTTCCTAGCTTCACCTCTGCAAATTGTTAACTACACAATTGCTGAGGATGTGAAAAAGGGAAACAATGAGCTCTCAGATAACCAAAAAGGAAAAAGTACATGATTCCAAAGTCATCAGTATCTGTTATGGCAAAGTGTTTGAAGTGAAAAGTAAAGCCTCCATGGGCCTATTGCTCTGACAAAGCTAACTTGTTAATGATAATGTCCCGTGTTTCTTCTAATTTATCTGTGGATACGCAGTAAAACCAGATTTTCATAGGAGCCAGGCAAAGAAATTCTGAGTTTACAGAATTTGTTTACTTCATTGGGTTACTTATAGCTTCCATTCAGAATGCTATATTGTGTTGAGAAATATGTCTGTTCTGGGAGATTTAGCATAACCAAATTTTTTATAAAATCCTTATTAGTTTAGGGAATTGTTGAGCTGTAGAATCTTGTATATGCATAACAGTGCATAATGTGTTTTATTTTAAGCTAAGCAAAGGCACATAAAGGATATGACTTTATTGCCATTTTATCATTTGTTTAACTTTTAACCAAATTTGAAATAATTTTGCTTTTAAATTGTGACCACGCAGTAGTGAAATGGAATGGTGATACAATGCATTTCTTACCTCTCCTCTATACTCTGATATTGTTTTCATTTGCTATTAGCATCATTACTTTTGATATAATAGGAATGCATTTATATTGTACTCAAGAGTCTAGTTGTATTGCACAGTAAACACTGCTTAAGAAATCATTTGAGAATACTTGCTGATCATGAAATAATTGTGTATAAGCTGCTTCAGCTTTCCTACTTGAAAACTTCTTTATTGTAAAATGAAATACAAGTTTGTTTTTCAATGTATTTTCCTTACAATGTCTTGCAAGCAGCACTTCTCTCTGGCACTTAAAATATCATTACTGCATGACAATGCAGTGGTTACAGTATTTCCTCAAACTGCACCTATAACCTGGATATAAATTGACAGACATGGTATGTGACAAATAGACTATATATTGAGCTCATTCACCTTTGGCTCTTTTTAAAAAGCAAAGGCTTTCAATCTCAAAAGGGGCTGTAAGTAGTTTATTTACACTACTTGTATTGCAGTGACAGCCTTCTCCAGAAGACCGAGAAATAATTTTTATACTAAACATAGTTTGGAAAGGATTGTAAACCCTGAAGAGATTTATAAATCTAGATTTTAACCTTTTCAGTATTCTGCTTTTTGGTTGGTTGCCTGAGCTACCTCTTCCCAGGTTACTGATGCTGTTAATAGGGCAGAATAGGAATGGCTAATGAATCAAACTGCAGGACACTGAAAAGGTCAGAGCAGTACACTTTACTATTATCTTCCACAGAATATATGAGGCATTAAAATTCTGATTCTGTGGTCTTGTGACAAAGAATATAATGAGAACCATAAATAATAAACAGCACAACATGAATCTCTTTTTGTGATAATGATTGTAACAAGCATAAGAGGGAGAAAATTCTCAACTCATTCTCACTGTATTAAGATGACATTTCCTTGGATGTATGTTCTAAATATCTGTAATTGTAAGAAAGAAGAAAGGGATTTTAAAGTATAATTGGATCCAGCAAGGATCTTAAATGCACTGTCTTCCATGGACACTCTCTTCTAAGAGGTAACATTTTTGCAAGAAAGGCAATTGTGCATAAATGTGGATACTTCCAATAACATGAATAAAAATGAGATTGCAAGAAGGTTTGTAGACCTGAAATAAAGCCATTGCCACCCCTTTGTAAAACCATCCACAGACCCAGATGCTATTGATACATTGTCTGTATTTGGTTTAGGTTTTGCAACTGCAGGCAGTACAGACATTATTTTTGATGTTCATAAGGATTCCCAGCTCCTTTGCTCTGAAAATGCAGGAAGAGTTTATCACACTGTGGCCAAGTCTCCTTACAAGGTGAACCTGATTTGCTAAATGTCTCTGTTTAAGGCACTGCTAGTTTTTGGAATAACTTCCCACTTCACAACCTACACAGTACAACAGGAAGTTTACCTGCCAATATCCAGATGCCCTTTCAAAATCTCTTTCTGCTGTTTGTTAAGATTGGTATAACTATGCAGGAATAGCTTATTAAAGAAAAAAAAATTATTCATCTTAAGGAATCCTGTGATTGAGTTACTGAAAACTGTAAGAAAATCAAGATAAATTGTCAAAGTTTCAGCTCGCCATCCTCTAATTGCTGATTTCTCTTAGACTGCTCCCAAGAAATTCTGCTTGTTTTCATCCAGGTGTTACCAAGACGACTTGAGATTAATATTTAGGTTTTACTGTTGATATAAAATGTTGAATTTTTAATATTTTAGTGAATTATATACATGAACCCAAAACATAATGATGTTAGATGAAAAAGAATTCCTTCAGGTGGATGTAAATCCAGGAGGCACTAGCAGAACTCCTTCACTAACTGCCAGTGAGATAGGAAATAACTTTCCACACTTAAATACTGTCTCAGTGGTAGAATCTTGGTAGGGCTACCACATTATATAAAATCAGAAGCTTTTCTTGTAAAATTCTGAGCAATCTACAGGTGGAGGATTGAGACCTGCAAATCAGCTTTATACCACCAGTATTTTCTTCACATCTCCAGAGATTTTAGGCATCTCCAAGAGTCTTACCTTTCTGTAATGGGATTATAGGCCATGTTTCTCACAGAATCCAATAAACACAGCTACACTAATCTAAATCTGTTCTCCCTACACCACTGGTGCTCTTGCAGATTGGTTTTGTAGATCAGATACCTCCTGTAGTTTCTATCTGGCATCAGAAAGGATTTCTGATGTCACTTGTTGTTTTCTTCTTGGAGCTTTGAAATAATTCTTAGTTATTTCAGGATTTTACTGCTCCTGTTACTGGCTCACTCATGTTAGATATTCTGATGTCATCTAAATCTGCCTGTTGTGAGAAGCCTGGTAGGAAGCTGGACCCAGTTCTCCATCCCAAGGCACCCTGAATCCAGCCACGTGGGGGGTGTGGGACATGGGTCACTTTGGTGAGATAAAATTTCTAAGCGCTCATGAAGGGGAATAAATGCACACAATTAGAAAATTAAATATTTGACTTTGAGAGTGTTGGATTGAGAACTTTCCTGAAAAGTATCTGAGTATTTGTTTATAATGATTATCCATGGCCTCTCAACTGAAATGAACTTCAAAGATGTTGCTGAGTTATTTTGAGGTTTGAGGTGAAATTCCAGCTGGAAACCTTACATGTGCATATTTACTCTAGCTTAGTAATAGTGAAGCAGTTAAAATTTCCAATATTGTCAAAATAATGCATTTTTCTTGCAAAGAGTGTAATAGAGAAAGGGCCAATTAAATTGTTCTGTATTATTTTGTATATTATGTAGGTCTCAAAATGCTTCTAAAAAACACAAACTCTAGCATAATTGTGCTTCCTGAAAGATTAAGTCTGAAAAATGAAAGGTCTGCTAACAGATGTGGCTCTGCTGTAAGTGTGCTGCTTTGAGACAGTGCACATACTTCAGTTTCTGAGTGTTGCTAGGGAACAGTGAGAATGGAAAGAGTGTGGTTCTGAGATTGGCGTTTTATAATTAGCAAATAATAAATGTTTTCAAAAAGTTAAACTGTCCATATTAGAATTGCTTTGGAATTGTGATTGGGTGGAAGTGGGCTGTCAGTCAGCAGATATCCTGTGTTCCCTTGAACCTCTCCTGTAATTAGGCCAAGAAGGTCAAAGAAGACAAAGACTGAACTCTGTTATACTGGGCTGACTGAGTCAAGGCTAAGAAGTTTCTAGTTAAATCAATAGCAACTACTTCAGCAGCCAAATAGCTCCAGGCATCCCTTTAAACTGATAATTATATTTGTTAGCTGCTTTCTTCTTGCTCTTACTCGGATCTGTCTGGCTTGTTTGGAACAGGAGGGAAGCTGCTGGTGAGAGATGGCATGAAAAGATTTAGGGAGAGCATTTTATACATAATGACCTGTCCTTGGTGAATCCATTGTGAAGGCAGAAGTAAAAGATCACATTGCTGCCACTTGGCAGAGGGAGAAACTTTAGAAAGGGAGAGATAAGGAAGTGATCTAGAGAAGAGCACCAAGGGACAGGATTGGAGTGATTTCCTGCCTCACTCCTAGGTGTGCTGGGGCCTGCAGTAAGAAGAATTTGATTTTCATCCTTTAAAGTATACAGGACTTCTTCTAGTACCTTAAATGAATACAGGTCATGTTCCAGAATATTGTATTTCCAGTCTGAATAGCATAAAATCCCTGGATAGGCTTTTAGTTCAAAAAAACACAAAGGGAGCTTTATTAAAGAAAATTAGTTAGAGAAGAAATGTTGTCTGAGGTTCAGATGTTCATTGTTCACTGCATTAAGTATAAAGTGGTCTTGCCAAGGCATATTTCAACTTCTAATGAGTTGTGACCATGTTTCTGGTGCTGAATACTCTCAAAACTCAGCAAATAAAGAGCATTTTCCTTTTTAAGTCTCAAGTCCTATGTAACTGGCTACTGTTGTTTTTCTGGTCAGGACACTTAAGAAAATAGTAAAGTATCTCATCCAGACATGGGAACTATTTCATTTCCTTCCATTTAGTGACTGCAATACACAGGAGCCTGAAAGCATCCGTGTCTTTCTTTTCTGTAACCCCTTTTTGTGACTGCCAATTGTAATCAGCTTTTCAACTTGCAAGAAGGTTTAGGTTAACAGAAAATAAGCAACTGAAAGTGTTCAGATGTTTAGTTAAATGAGGGAGGAACCAGGATGGCTGTTTCCTGTTCCTTTAGAGAATGCTTATGTGATCTACAAAGTGATTTTAATACATTAAAATATTTCAGTAATATTTTTTTTCTTACACAATCAAATAGCTTGCAAGATGAAATGTAATATACTGCCTGTAATTCAAGATGCAAGAAAATATGCTGAGGCCAAAAATGAAAATAATGATAGAAGTTCACCCAGAAGAAGCACTCCTGATTCTTGCTATCACCTGTGTTTAGTAAAAATGTCTTTTAATCATTACTGGAAAAAAACTATTTCCTCATTTGTGAAGGTCTAAGGACCTGTCTTGCTGCCTCTATATTTAGCTTGTCATTTGATCTAAAATTGTTTTATTTATTTAACTTTGGAAAAAATGCATTTATTTAATGTGCTTTTAGCTGCACAACAGAGAAATTTTTGCTCAGTTCTGAAGTGCCATTGTAGGTCCAATGTCAGTTGAAGGCTGCTGTTTTGCCTTGAAATTGTTTGCTATTATATGGAAATAGATTGTTGTTATTTTTGTACATTTTATTTATTTATGCAAAGAAACAAAGCATTCAGTACAAACCAGCATGTAAAATTTAAATTGCTCTAAAAGAGACACAGCAAAGGACAAGAAGCAGATTATAGATGATTTACTTGAGTGGTCTAAATTTTGAAATAGTGCTTGAAGATGGTAAATATGCACAGGCAAAGCCCAGCATTTACATCAGCATTTGGAAATTGATTAATTACATGCCTGACTGCCAACTGCAAAGCATGAGAACCTGCTTTTGCTGCAATGCTTCTTCCATGCGTAGCTGGAGCAGATCTGTTTGAAATAGAGAGACCACTGACTTCCTGTATTAGCAGCACTGTGCAAATTCATATTAATGAGTTAATAATATAGTGACAGATTTAATTGTTTTTCACCTTGCTACAGTCAGCTCCAGCCCATTTTCTAAGTGTTTTCTAATTTGCAGGGATAGAGATTCACCAGATCTTATTTAAAGAAATTAGTGCTCAGACTCTGACTTCAAGGCCTTTGAATAAGGACATTGTGTTCTTCTGAAGAAACAATAATTTCCCTGTACATTTCATAAATGCCTCTTCCCAGTCAGTGTTCTGCACTTTAGTACATTATTCATAATTAATAAATAAATTACAGTGTAATAGAAACATAAATATGAACTTGCTCTTAGTACTGAAACCAATTAAAGCATATAAATGAAATGTAAGATGGATTCCAATGGGCAGAAAACCATACCTTAATAATGGGATCAGCAAAGAGGTCTTCTTTCTGCACTCTTGAGATGGGATTGCTGTTCCACCAAAACTAGGAGCAAAATTGTCAGAGGAAGGCTTAAATATGACAGGCTTCATCCCTTGGAAACACTTCGAGGAAGAGAAAGCTCTGACATGCTTATTCAGAATCAGCCTGTTGTCCAGTGGAATAGATCTCAGAAAGGGTGAAAAAGCCAGAATGTTCCAGCTGAAGAGCTGATGAAGGTGAATTGTTTTTTTTATTTCACTCTTACATTTTTCCATTTCATTTTTATTTCTTTTCCAAGTGTTTGGGGTAAAGTTTACAATGTTAGACCACAGCAGTGAGAGCGCTAAATACAAACAAATCTAGAACTGGATATTTGGAAAGAACCTAATTTTTTTTACCTTCTGCTTCTACTCTGATTATCTAGCCAGGGTATGTATTAATTGGCATTTAAATCAGGTGGTTCTCACATCCTTGGTAACAATACATGAATGTTTACTATCCCCAGTTAAGGATTTTTTTCCCCTGCACAGTTAGTAAATGCTAAAAAGAATGGGCTGTCAAAAAGCTCTAGATGTTAATAAGTAGTGGAAGATTCAGCATGGCTCAAATTTCATTTTCCTGCTGCTGAAAGTGGATTGGTCATGATTCATGGCTGGACTCTCTGTGTAACACGTCACAAGTGCTCAGAAGTTGTGAAAGTGAATTGCTTTTGACCTTTCAGACACATTTTTCCTCTTCCTTTCTCTCTCCTGTCCAATGGTGCCATTTGCCTGTGGTGGAGGCACTGAGCTCAGAGATGCAGCTACCTCTGCTCTGCTGCAGAGAACAGATGGATTCAGCCACGCTGGGGGGGTCAGGGTGCCTGATGTGAGCTGGGAGGTAACACTCCCAGCACAGCAGCTGGGAGGTAACACTCCAGTCTGTGGCGTTTCCACCGTGCTGCATCAAGCCCTGTTCTACATCAGTCAAGCACTAAAGCTTTAATAGATTGGGGGATTTAAAAATGCCAAGGATTTCAGTGTGGACTAGACCTGAATCAGAGACTGTGGTTAAACCATCTCCCAGGGATGACATGGGTGTTTGGGAACAATTTAATCAAATGCCAAAAATCTCAGGTATATGATTTGTTTTTCTCTTTGCTCTATCACATCTGCATGTAAATCTAATGTGTACATGCCAAGAAATCAGCAAATCTTTCATAAATTTACTGAAGTGCTGCTCTTTTTTTCCTGTTCTTGTTTTTTTCTTCATGAAAAATCTATTAACCAATCTGTAGGAAACGCCAGGAGAAATTGTAAAGGATTCTAATTATGCAAATGTAAATTTCGTGAGGAAAGAATAAGAAAAGCTATATTAGGTAACTTGGATGAAACTGCTTTGAAATATTTATTTGTGCCATCAAATTAACTTCTGTCTTATATTTGGTATAAAGCTTACAACATTTAAACAAACAATAACTTTATTCGGCAAAAACTAATTATATTTGTTTAGCCTAGCTAAAATGCAGATATCTGTTTTGGTTAATCTACAGGAAAGTTTACAAGTGCCATTGTAATGTATTTATTATTAATTGTAATACAGAGCTTGTCTGGGCTGTGGTCTAGATTTTAACTTCTAAAGTCTTCTGAAGACAGGAAAAAAATATTCTGGAAAGCTTGCAGAAAATTTTTGGTACAAACTAATCTCTTTTGAGTATCAATCCATGAAGGATGTTCATAAATATTGTTCATATTTAATGCAATTTTGTAATGGAATCAAAACATGGCATGCCATCCTGAGAGCAATTGCCCATGTAACAGAGATGATGAAGTATTAAAAGTGTGATGCCAAAATAAGGACAAGTTATTATAGGAGGGGGTTCTAAAATTTTAATAAGTATTTCAGTGACACATAAATTCTATTAATATTTAGACTTTGCTAAAGTCAGGCTATGATTGCAGATCACACAGACAAGCTAGTGGTTGTGGCAGACCTGGCAGAAAAGTGCAGTTGCTAAAGGCTGAAGTCTTTGCTGGATTTCTGGCCTGGATTTGTTCTGTAACATCATTGAACACTTTCATTATTCTTCAGGTTTCTTTGACTTCTACCTTTCTGCTCCAAGTATGGGGGTTTTTTTAAGTGTTCCAAAGACATTGAGGCAGGGAAACTTGGGCAAAAACCATGGAACAGTTCAGACCAGGAAACAGGTTCTGTGACCGGTTTGAACAAGGATAATCTACACAGGATTTGGCTCCCTTGCTCAAAACTCTTATTGAAGGTTATCCCAAACTGCTTCTTGTTCTCACACATCCTGCCATAGCCCAGCCAGCCCAAGCTGCCTGTGCCATAGAATGCCACAAATCTGCCCTCGTGCTTTAGACACATATTTGGGACAATATCTCAGGGGCAGAGACCAAAATGAAAGACCAAATGGAGTAGGATCCTGTTTGGCCAGTCTTTCTGTTTGTGGCTACCTGGACCATGCACAGCATTGCTGCCAGGAGAGTTCCTTGAATAAGACAGGAGCAGTTTGCTGTCTATTTCCTACTTTTAATGTCTACCAGGAAAGCTGGGGGGTGGGGGTGTTATTGTGAAAAGATGTTTAAGAAGGTAGGTTGTCAAGCTGAAACTTTGCCACTGATCCAGCAGAAAAATCTGTTTGACTTGTAGGAATAATGGTGTAAACACACCTGCAGAAACAAGAGTGAAAAAGTTATTTGAATCCATATATAGTAAATGTAAATGCTGTGCAATGACCTTAATGTTTAATAAGATTTTATTTTTAATAAGATTTTAAATATATTTGCCTCAGTTCACTTTCCAGCTCATCTTTTTTACTGAGCACATTATTTGCAGTACTAAAGAATCAGATCCTCCAAAAAATGGGAATACCCTTCATTGTCAGTATTGTCTGATCATAATAATTCTTATAAGCCAGAGATGCCACACGTAATGGTTTGCCTTTGCAATAACGTGAGTTCAGCCTAATTTTGTGTTGATGAACCAGTTAAAGAACTGGTCTGAGAGAATTTTTTTGTTTGGGTGTGTATGTTGACCCCAGTCCAGCCACAGTGTGAGCCAAACTCACAGCCTCAGGGGTGCTCCTGTCCTTCCTCTGTGTGGCTGCATCAGGGTAGCAACAGCTGCACAATTGACCTCAGTTTGGTTGTGCTTCATGAAGCTGATTCCATCACTTTCTGCCTCTTGACAACTCCTGGTTCACTGTCCAAATATTTAGAAAGACAGAGAAAAAGAAAATATTCTATAAAAAAAAATCTTTAATAGCTGCAGTTTTAAGTACCTAGTGGAAAAAATCCCTGATAATAATTCTTTGAATCTCATCCCTAACAATCTTTTTCTTTGTATTACTATTGTATTGGGGAAACTGTGAACTGTATTTGCCATGTGTAACAATTAGTATGGGCCTACTAAAAATATTTTGAGTGAAGGTGAATTCTGAGATTGGAGGGGAAAAAAAAGAAAAAATGAGCTGTTAGATGCTGTTAGGATATAGGGCCTTCTGGAATCTTGCAGTGAAAGTTCAATAAAATTAAGATCAAGAAATAAATTTGAAAATAATCTTTCTACCTTCTGCACTTCTGCATCTGTGGGTGACAATAATAGCAGAAGCAAAGGCTGGTCTCTCTGCTGCACTACATACAGGGTAATAAATGCAAGAGATAAACTGTAGGAAATGAAACTTATGCAGGAGGACCTGATTTACTGAGAGGCTCACAAGAGACTAAATGTCCTAGCAGAATCCATGGTTTTCATGAGGCTTAAAATTTCCCAGGAATTAAGACGGTTTTTCTCTTAATTTTACTTTTTCAGGGAGACTTTTCTCAGTGCATGCACTGTTATTCAAACCAAACTGATTTGGCAAGCAGCTGCATGGTGCAGTGTGACTTGGCAGGAGAAACAGTCACAGCATCAGGTGTAGAGTCAGCTCCAGGGATCTGAAGAGAACCACCAGACAGGAAAGGATCTCTTAGCAGAGATTTTATTTTGCTCTGATTTACATTGGTCAAGGGTCCATTAACCTATTGCAGACAGACTACTTTGCTTTACTTGTATTTCTTATTACTCTCTTTGGCCAACAAGAATTTTTGCTGTCTCCCTAGCCTCATACATTTAGTAAACAACATCTAATATTAAATAATTTCAAAATGCAGGAAGGGTTTATCACACTTAATTAAATATCACACATAATTAAATTTCATGGAATGTATATGAAATGCCAATTTAAACTGTCCAGTATTGTTTAGAAAGAAGCCACATTTGATATCACTATGATATCACTACATGGATCTGATCTTTTCCCTTCGAAATAAATAATTATTTTGTATTTACTTTGATATCTGAGTTTAGAATTTGTCTTTTATGGCTGTTCTGTAAGTTAGAATCAAAAATTGAGGTCAAAAATATTTTTGGAAAGTAAAGAATATTAAAATAATATTTTAGTGTATTATGTGATATTTAAGGAGACTTCTGAAATTGTCTTGGGGTTGTTTATTTCATTTAAAAGTACATATTACCATCACAGGAGAAAATCAAGCAACATGGACTGAATAAAGGAAGAAGAGCTATATGACTTTCACAACCTAGTAATTTCTTTTCAAGCTATATTCATAGTATCATTTTGTCTGTAATTTTTTCTATGATAGATATGCTTTCAAAAAGAAATTATATTCTACTATCACCTTAGAATTACACCTTCCACCTATTTGTGATGACTGTCATTCCCATGCATGCAATTTCTGTACAAAAAAATAAAAAGCATTTCAGGTAGAAAAAGGGTGATTTTAGAGATTCCAGGGATACATGTTTTCATGGCTTGTTTCAATTTATTGGTGGTTTAAGACTTATGGTTTCAATTTTTTAGTGGTTTAAGACTTACACTTTCTTTTGAGAATTTCATACGCACCAAAATTGAGAGTCCAAGACTGATACCCAGACCAAAGCAAATTACCCAGACTTCTGACAACAGACATTTCCCAAACAGCTCATGTGATAAAAAGGGCCCAGGAGAAAGGCTGGCAGAGCTGACATCATATTTTCTGTGCTGTCTTACAGCAGCACATATGTGCAGGGGTGCTGGGGCAGGACACTGGTTTCAGACCGTGATGGGGCTCTGGTTCTGTCCTTTCACTCTGGACAGAGAAATTCATTGCACAGCTGCAGGAACTTCCTTGCTAGCAGGGTGAGTTTGGGATGTTGGCTGAGAGCTCCAAATGATTGCTTTTGTGAGAAGTGTGGAGTGATTGGAAACCCTAATGTGATATTTGCCTTCATTAATTAATGCTATCACTACAATGCTTTATGTCATGTATTGCAGAGCAGACTTTCCTCTGTGCTTTCTATAATTAAGATTCCGACAGTCTATAGAAACACGATATATTTCTTTAGAAATAAAAGCTAAGCCTGGCAAGCTCAATAACAGCAGAGTAGTTCTTTAATATTCCTTCTAAATTTGCTCAAAGTGTAGAGCAGGTCAAGAGCAAGTTCAATTTACAAATTATTCTACTGGATGAAATGGAAAGTTGCAAGCCAATGAAAATAAATTCAAGATAAAACATTTTTCTGACTTTAAATTAATGTGCAGTTCTGTGATAGAAAAAAGTTAAAATTCATAGAATTTTTTAGTACAGTAACTTGATCAGAACAGCATAGTTGAAGGTGGAAATGAGTATTTTCAGAAATGTTCAGACATTCTTTAATATGTAAAGTTAATGTTATCATTAGTGGCACATCTCAGCAAAAGCTCCATCTTTGCCCTCCTATAGATAAGGATTCCTCCAGGAGAGGAATATTGCTGCAGCCATTGTGCTTTCAGCTAAGGAGACATGGGCCCAATTTGCTGGAGTTTTATTGTAATAAAGCTTATAATTTACTGACAAAACTGGCTTGCTTTCAAAACAGTCTCTTATTGGCACAACGTCCTTTTTCCATCAGAAACTCTGATATGCAATTTAGGTGTTGATGGATACAGATGTGTACCTTTGTAGATGGGCAGAAAACCAAGAAAAAAGTGACAAAGCAACACAAAAGTTTGATAAATGTAGCACTAAGATGAAAGATGGGGCCTGCTTTGCTGTGCAAAGAAAACTCTGTTGCTCCTCACAGCTGAGTGATTAGTAAAATATGATTATTTTATTATGTTGATTATGTTCCTTGTAACATGCCATAGATATGAACTTCTTCAAGCTTTTTGCAAAATTTGTTGAATTCTCCCCATGCAAAGGCTTCTGAGTCTCTCAGGTGTTACAGTTTTGTCTTGTGATAGGGACTACTTGCTATTAGCTGAGCAAGGGCTGAATTTACATTAGTTAAAAGTTTATAGTGGTAACCAAAACTTTTGCTGAATCTTTGAAAGTAAATACAGGCCTGGGCCTAGAGATCTCTTTCTTCAGCATCATTTGTTTTGCTTTTTAGAACTTTCTTTCTCAAGATTACTTCCAAAATCTAACAAGTTGCTCTTCAAGCAACTTCAGACAAATCATTTAAATTACTGAATCCTACATGTGATTGGAACAAGTGCTGCACTTTGACATGTTGCTTTTCACTACCTTAATTCCGGTTTTATGTTGCTGAAACTCATGGTCAGAAATGCGAAGTTCCCCTGGGACTTTGGTGTTATGATTTAGGTATCATTTTTTTAATGTTAGTATTATAACATAAGATTGGAAAGCAAAATCTTACAATTGAAAGGATTAGTGCACTGTGATTTTTGTACTAGGAAAATGGTTCCAAATCCTTGTTATAATTATACATTAAATAACATACTAGGGTTTTCTTAATGCTTATCTTGTCCTATGAATGGAGAAGGTGAAAATAGGGCAAATACCTCAGTGTTACTCAGAATCTGTTGGTGAGGAGTGTGATCAAAACCTCTTTATGAAAGGAGAAGGGCTCTCTTACTCTCCTGGGGAAATTTTTTTCTTCTAAGCGTGTTATCTTTTGACCATCTCCAAATTTTCTACTTTCTTGCTTCTGATAACAGACTGTATCATCCAACATGTAATCTAAGCAATTTACTTTCCTGTGAAAATGCTGTCTCTATGATGCTGTTTTCTGCAGCTCAGTTTTTATTGTTACGTATTTTGGCAGTAATGGTAGGGCTCATTGTAAAGGAAAAAAAAAAGTAAATATTGGGATTTTGAATTTCCTTAGATTTAAGTAAACCTCAATTTATGCAGGTTTTTATATATTATAAGCAAAGTAAGTGGCAAATTTTAAACATTCTTCTTTTGTTGTATTAATTTATTTTGCCGGAGATTGCCTAAGGTGAAAGTCTGTTGACTAAGGCCTTCATGAGCATAATAAAGTAAGCATAGTTTTACAAAAGTCTGTTGACTAAGGCCTTCATGAGCATAATAAAGTAAGCATAGTTTTAAATATCTGATACAATTATACCAACTCCCCCTCCTTGCAGAATATTTCTCTGAACACACCCTGATCATGCATGAAAAGAACTTAATGTAAGAATATAATGAATCTTTTTACGTGTAATTACAAACTTTGCACCCTCTAGGACAAACACCTCCCAATTATCTCATTTTGTGCTTCATCCATTATGCAAGTCTGTCAAAAAGTACTGCCTTTTTCCAAGGCACTTGATTAACATTGACCAGTTTTTCTTCAGTTTCTGCTCAAATTAATGTAGTGATTTTAACACCACAATTATTTGTAGTGGGTTAAGTCTCTTGTTTAATTAAAATAAAATAAGGCTGTCCATAAAAAGTAACTTGTTTGCTCTTATTTGTCCAAGTAGAATTGATTCTGCAGTTTAATTTATGCAGGAATAATTTTATTCCCCTTCCCAACAAGGTAAAATTTTCATTTTTTTTGTTACTATATCTTATTCATTTTAAATGACAAAAGAGATGGTGATTTTGTTGAGCCAACTTGGCATGAGGAAGGGAATTTGCTGATGTGACATGGTGGTAAAATCTTGGAATTGTCCTAAATGTTTGTGCTACCAGCCTGCAGTGCTAATTATTTCTTTAATTACAATGTGTGTAATTATATTCCACATTTGTATACATACCCAAAAAGGATCAAATAATGAAAAAAAGCATTCTTTAATTAAAATTAAATTTCTTGCGTGATATCAAGAAATTATATTAGCATTTCTAGAGAGAGAGATTGTATTCAGCTGCCCAAAGCAGTGGTCAGAAGATCTGCATCTCAATTGATATCTTTTCAAATGTATGTTAAATATATACATAACAAGGTTTATAGATTAGTAGTCCATGGGGGCATTTAAAACACACTTGGTATGATTTTTCTGCAAGGAACCCAGCATTTTCATCAGTAATTTAAAAGTACAAATGCAGAGGAGCAAGGAAAGGTTTGCTATATGGATAAAAATAATTCTGAACAATTATTTTTTTTAGTTGACTGTATAACTAATTGATATGTTTTTAATTGTAGCACCATGGAGCTTTTACAGTACTGCTGTTTTCAAGCAAGGGAATCTCCAAGGCAAGACTTGGTATTTCTTTGTGTCAAGATGATATAACTTTGCCTCAGGCACAGCCACAGGCTGGAAACACTTTGAATGGATAAAAAAGGAGACAGATGGACATCTATAAGTTCATTACCATTACAAGTCTAAGCATGGCTCTTTATTAGAAACTGATGCAAAAAAATACATGAGAATACAATTGTGATAATGGATTTTAAATATAGGAGTGTGAAGTAAGGTATAATGAATTTTGAAGAGTTCCTCTCATTACAGAGTTATTATTTTTTTAAACTACACATTTTCAGAAATAACCCCAAAAGACCTTGGCGTTTTAATGAGAAAAGAAAAAAAGATATTTTTCTTAATTTCAAAATTGAGGCTGAATGTAATACACCCATTCCAACAGGTCTATTGTGTTAAGGCTTATATTCTTTTATGTTTTATGTTCTATTAATAAGTATTTTTCAATATTTAATGTGCAACAAGCATTAAATATTTCTGCTACACTGCTAAAAATTAAGTTAGGGATTCAGTAATCCAAGTTTCTTGGAGGTGAAACAACTGAAATAAAAAGGAACCTATCAGGAAAGAAACCCTGAAGATTTAAACAGTGAAGTTGCTTTTAGTTTGTAATTATTTGTATTATAATACCCAAGAATCCCATGGATGATTGGGGTTGTCTTATACAACCAGGCATTGTGGCTCAAAAAATTCCTCACCTTTTTCCCTGAACACTTGCCATGTGCATTCCACCTCTTTTATTCTTTTAATTTCTGCTGTTGCTTTTAAAGGTTTATTTTTAGCTTGGACCACTTCAGTAAAGTTAGGTGGCAGTGAGCCTGAGTTCAGAAGTGAGGATAAATGGCCAAAATGGAAAGGAGTGGGAGCTGACTTTATGTGATGAGGTAGCAGAGCTGGCTTAGCTACACCCAAAATGTGAGTAGGGAAAAGTGGTTTGAAAAGATCAAGTGATTATACCTGTCTCTGTTGTACTGAATCTTGCACTAGTGATGAATCTAGAAATAGAGTTGTTCATTCCCACATACAAGACTAGTGGAGACAGAGAACTAGAAAGGGTGGAGAGAACAGCCTTTGTGCTCCCCCAGCTTATGAATATTCTGATAAGCTATGAGGAATTTTTACTTGATTTTGTGGGGTGTGTCCTACATTATGTGAAAGCTACTCCATTATACTTGCTTCTGCTCCCAGTCCCGTGGCTGAGAGAACAGAAAAAGTGATTTGAGTGAGATCACATGGGGAACCACGAGTTTCTGGAGTGGCTGGTTGGAGAGAGGGACCACACACACCGCAGAGCTGCATGTGACAGCAGTGGGGTTTGTTCTTCAGAGCCTTCTTGTATAGGGAGTTCAGAACTCCCAGCTCTAAACAGCTCATTGGTCTGGCTTTAACACTGCCCAGCTCCTGGGCAAGTGAGATGCAGCTCAGATGGAATAGAACTGGGTGGAGTCCCTGTCTGTATTCAAATCCATCCTATTCTTGCTCAGCCAGGGACCTGTCTGTGGAAGCAAGCTGGGTTTCTTATTTATAACAGAATTAACTTCCAGCCAGCTTGTACTGCAACAAGCAAGTGGAAGAAAGAGGACACTGAGTTAATTAGAAGAGTGTTCAAACCCAAAAACTCCCAGAGGCCATGCACTATGAGCCTGCACTGGGAGGTGTGAGGGTGCTCATACTCTGCCAATGCTGTTTGTGCATCTGAATTCCAGCCTGGATGGTAACAATAATTGAGCAAGGCTTACAAGTAGCAGCACAGAAAAAATACAATTGTGGTTTCCAGAAACACAATTCTGAATACTCTTTTCAGAAAAAAAAAGAAGTGCCTATGCAGCTCATTGGAGTTTGATGTGTTCTTAGAGCCAACGCTCCTCATACCATTAGTTTTGATCATCTTTAATGATTCCCCACATAACTAAATTAAATGATTCTTGTAAGAGTTAGAGTGGTTTTCTCAGTGAAGGCAGCCTATCTATCAATGTATTATTGCTTAGATAACCTGTTCATCTTGTGAATCAACAGTTTTCAGAAATACCATCAGGGTATATTTTTCTTCAGAGACAGATTTACATTTATTTAGAACACAGAATCTCACTATTGTTCTCTCAGAATGATTCCAGCTTGCCTTAGTATATTCTTCTTAATACATACACTCATACTCTGGGTTTCCCAGATTTCTCAGGGACCCTGGAAACTCAAGTTGTGCACCAATAGTAAAATAATCTACGTGTATCCATGTACAGTTCATTTCTATCTACTTGCTGTTAACAATTTAGTATCTGTATAGTTAGTGCAATGTTGACTGTTGTTATCAAACTTGTTTACTTAAAATTGTTTGCTTCTCTCCAGGCTACAGAACTGTACAGCTGCACAGCTCCTCTCCTGCTCAAGACCCGCTGTGGCAGATGCAGCTGGTTGATTGACAAGTTATTGGAAGAGGAGCTAAAGAGAAGTCATGGGACTTCTCTTCAGGGAATGTGTGAGTTGCCAATGAAAGCAGACTGAGAAAAGGAAGAAATTAATCTGTATCTGTTTAGGTACTTGACAGTCATCCAGTATGGGCAGCTGACAACATTCCCGAAGACAGTGTCACCTTTGCTTAGGGAAGCACTTGAAGTTGGAGAAAAGCAGGGACTATTTGTTTTTGCTGCACAGTCCCTGTATCTCCACTCTGTTATGGCCAGTGGCAGGTTCATATAGTGCATTAATGGTTGATTTTGAAATGAGAGGAAAAAGAAATTCAAAGACAATTTTGAGATGTTGTCTAAAAGGAAAGTTTAATGTGCATGTGAATGGGGGACTCAAATGCTCAGTTTAAGTAACTGTTTCTGAAAGCATACGCTGTAATAACAGTCAGAGGAAGGGCAGAAACCCAATTGTGCTTCAAAATAACAGGAACCGATCTTTCCTCTAATGCTTATTGTCAGTTATCTACAATTTACACAAAAGTCAAATTGTCAGCATGATAAATGTGTTAGATTGATTCAAATAACGCTCAAAATTATTTTGTTAGTTTACTACAGACTTTTACATTAACTATGAGCTGGTGGCAAATTCACTCAAAACAATCACCTCTTTTGAGTGAGACTGTAACAAATTCTGACAGGTTTTTAAAATTTCCTTTGACGAAGTACTTTATTACAAATGTCTGATGAGTGAATCCAAGGAATATTCAGTGAGTTATTACTGACCACCTCCTCATACAAATGCTAGCTGATACATTAGTCAGGCTTTTCTGCAGTGTCATAAAGGTAACTTGTACTTTTAAGTTTCTGCCTGAGCTTCACATCTGCTCTATCATATTTAGGAATTCTGGCTGGACTTGGAAGATGGAAAAGGTGCTAGGCTGCATTCTGATTGCAGACTGCAAAGAAAAGAGGTGATGTTGCAAAGTGGTGTTCTTTAACTCAACAGCTTTGCAGGTGATATTGTTTTGGAGTAAATTTAAAGGATTATTGTAGGCACACAGTTTGTGGTGATGGGATGGGCTGGCCCAGCCTCATCCCCAGTGGGCACAGCTGTGAGCAGCACTGACAGCACTGAGCCATGGAGTGCCCAGGGGCACTGACCAACAACCAAAGGGAGCAGAGGGCACACAGGGGCAGTGCATCAACAGGAGGGGATAAAAGGCTGGGCTAAAGAACAAGAAGGGCAGATGTTTGCAGCCTTCTGAAATTGTGTGGTGATACTCTGTGTATTGTGGCCATCTCAACTGCAAACATGTGCTGTGGCAGATTATGAAGTTTGGTATCACTGGGGCTTTACAAGGGCTGCACACTAGAGGGAAGTAGCATCCAATACCGAACATATCACAACATTTTGGGGATATCTCTGGTAAGTGAACTTTGTGTTGTCATAGTTGCTTGAATTCAAAATGGAAGGAAAGTGTAAGTTCTGATGTCATAAGCTATTCTATGATTTCTTTAGATTTTAATCTGTATGTGATGAATTTTAAGTGAAATTATGAATAATTATTCACTTCTCTGAATGGTCAGAAGGTGTTTATGGAATGTTGGGAAACTTGAACAATTCTAGCAATGCTAGAAGGGGAAGAGAGCACGGTGGCTATATCAGCACTCATAAAATACTTCTCTTTCTCTTCTGTGGTTTTACATGTAAGTTTGGTAATTTGAAAGCCCAATTAAGTGGACACAGTGGAAAAAGGACTTTGTTTAAAAATTAGGTCCTCTAGGAATTGGGACCAAGGCATGTTTGTCTGGTGTCTTCAGGGCTCCCTTGTTTTAAATACTAAGATGAAAAACAGCAGGGCTGTGGTATCTCATTTGGCAAGAACAATTTCATCCACCCGAAGCAGCACCAACTTCTATTCTCAATTTTCATGTTCATTAGCTGATGTGTTACATCAAAAAACTGATCCAGCTTGTAAAGGAGTTTCCAGTTTTTTTCTGGAACAGTTCCCCTGTTTAGTCCTTTCTTGGTCCCACAGGAGAGTTGTGCCAGCAGAGAAAGAGAGGCAGCACCAGGGCAGGAATGAGCAGTGAAGGGTGCAGGTGCACTGAAAAAATTGAATCTGGATGGAGCCAGATCCCAGGACAGCAGAGGGAGAGGAGGCAGGAGTGGGTGGCTGGGAAGGGCAGGGAGAGCCTTGGGGACAGAGGATTTTGGCAGCAGAGAGCCCGGGACAGGGAATCAGGGGCTGCCTCTCTGAGGAGTTCACCAGTAAAGGAGAGAGAAATATAGCATGCAGAGGAGGCAGTAGATGGTAGAAAAAAATAAATAAGGTTAGAGAGCTGCCCTCATGATAAGAACAGTTAATCAGGAGGACATTTTCTGGTCTGAAAGCTTCATGTGATTTACCTGAGATAAAAGCCTTGAAGTATAGCAGCTGAGGAGGATATGCTTGGGGAATTCACAAAGAGGTTGGAGAAACTATTAGTTTGAACCGTGACAGGCCTTTTCATCATTTTCATTCCTGCCATAAGACACATTGAGGTAGTATATACACTTAGGAAACTAATTACTATAAGCCTAGCAGGCCAGACCTAGATTACTTACTGAAAACAAATCTTCTGAAGGATCAAAGTATTAAGAGATTTCAAAATGCCAGTGAATTATGATGCTTGTCAGTTTTCAATATCAAGTAATGATAAAACCAAGTGGCTGTAACAAATTATTTTGTGTCCAGTTGAATAGGTAATGATGACTATCCATCCCAAACATGCTGCTGTTTAAAGTTTAGTTGCTGCATTAATAAAGCTAAGCTGTATTGGCCAAGGTGCCAAGCTCAGTTTGGATTGTGTTGTGTGATAATTCACCTCTGTAGTCACCTTCATTTTCATGAAAGTGAAATTAATTGAAAATTATGAATTCAGTTTTCCCAACATAAATACCCTAGTTCAGCATGGATTTGGGGACCATTTCAAAAATATTGGTTTTCTTGGAGAGCTGTTTTTTCTCCTATGAAACCCTTTTGCAATGGCCAGGTGAGTGCTAAATCATGCTGTACCAGGAAAGCAAGAAGGTTTATTTAATTTGGGTAGGCAGATTTACAGTTCCTTAGAAGCAACAGGTTGTGCTTAGTTATTCCCTGAAAGTGCAGGAAGTTGTGCTGGTCTGTGTGCAAATGGAAAAGGTGGCACTACCTATTTTTGATAGGTTTGTGGCAGCTATGAAAGGGAAGATCATAATCTCACTGATCCCTTAACAGCATTATAGAAATCACTGTTAGACTGGTCATCTTTGAATCTGGCAAAGAAGATTGAGCGTGTTTGGGGGTGTTGGGATTGGTTTCTTCTTTTTCCTTACTCTGTTGCCTTTTGCTGAAATGGAAAGTCGTTAACACAAGAATATCCAGAATGTATATGGAGGTAATGATGATCACATTGTTGTTGTGTACATCTTGGCCACAGTCCCTTTGAGAAAGAGGTGTTCTCAAAGTCATTGAACAAGAAGGAGTTTGAAATTATGTGTTTCCAGTGAAAGCCTTTTCTCTTGGAAAGTAATTTCAGGCACCAAGCAGTGGGGTTATTAGACTTACTGTTTTTCTGCAGTCGCATTTTCCTCTGTATTATACTACAGTATTTAAAAAAAAAAAAGAAAAGAAAGTGGTCTTGCATCACAGCAAGTGAACTGTGGAAACATAAAAGATACAGGAAATATGTGTCTTCTTGTTTTTGAGATTGCTTAAGGGGAATGGGGATTTCTGTATTATTTTTGTAATGGATCAAAACAGCAACAGCAAACTCCCTTCAGTCTTATTGATTTAAATTTGTTAGCCAAGGGAAACAATCAGAATCAGAACATGTTCTTTTGTTTGCTTTAATGAGCAACTTTAAGCTCGCTTGATATACCTGATGTAGGTTTTGGCATATGTAATTTACAATTATAGTGCAACTCTTCGCAGTATGGCATCTTTCAATTTTCTAGTTTCAGACCTCTGTCTGTGCATGTTATATTATGTGCCTATTTGCAGAAGGATCAGAGTATATGTTAAGACAGTTTCTAGACAGCCCAGATAGACACTAGGATAAACATAGCTGTGCTGGCCTAAACAGATTTGCAAAACCATAAACAGTGAAGCCTCCCTGTTTTGCTTTCTGAGTCTGGCAGGTCCATGTGTGTGAGAAGTCAGACATTCTGGCTCCTCTCTGGAGTAATTTCTGATACAGAAAGTGTATGCTGGAGCAGTGACTGAACAATATGCTGTTTAAAAATGTATAAAATTATAATTTGTTTGAGAAAGCTAATCATGACACCAATTGTTGTACTAAATGTGGTCCATCTTACTCAGAATTTTAATTCTGATAGTACCTTATGGCAGACACTGGGGACCTGCAAAGTAGATACATGTAAAATAAAGTTTTCATACTACTTTTCTTCCTGAGGTCAGATTTTAAACTGCTTTACTTAGCTATCAACTTAGAAGATGAGATAGATGGAATTTTCTTTTCTTAGTGTTCTTTCCTATGATTGTAGTTCAGTATATCTTTCCTATACACACATAAATGTCCAATCCCAAATGTCATAGGATAGACTCCTATATGCACACCTGCAGTACCTGGTGGCAGAGAGTTTCAGTGTAATTGTCACAGTGAAGGCATTTATTCCGTGTTTTCAATTCCACCATCTTTCATTAGCTTTCCTTTTACTCTTGCTTTATGATGTGTGTGGAATGGTAATGTCAGATCTATCTTCCCTGTCATTTTAGTTTGGAATATGCCCTTTTTGTGTCCTTTGTTATTTGTCTCTTTTCCAAGACAAACTGTTTGAGTCTTGCACTCTCTCTCTGTGATAGTTTCTCTATGCTTGTATTGCTTTTATTGTCCTCCTTTAGTGCAGCCTGTAGCATTCCAGAGGAGGCTGAATTAGAATGGATTGCACATCATCTTCCCCTCATACCTAGCACATCTTAATGCGATATCAGTCTGAGCAGGGGCTCCCACTGAGCCTCCTGTGCTGCAGCAGCCACGTCCAAACCCAGCAGGAGTGCAAGTAGTTGAAATTATTTCCTTCCCCTTGTACTTCTACCTGTTGCCTATTCACCCAGTATGGCAAAATTCCCCCAGATTTCTTCACAGCTTTTTCAGAATTTAGTTTGTTGTCTGCCAATACTGCTGCACTGCCATTAATAAATATATTAACTTCAGATTGAATATGAAACCTTGGGGCATTTTACTGGTCAATGCATTACACCTGTCACAAATGATTAGCTTGTGAAACTGTGATGTTTTTGGATCGTTAATCCTTTTTAATGTTTACCTTGTTATTGTGTTTTATTGACAACAGGCAAATAACGTTTTTGGTGTTATGCACACATTTTGCTAAATACAGGAAGGAAACTTGGGAACAGAAACTATTTACTAATCCTTTTTGTTAAATCCCTTTTACTTGGAGCAATGTTGTTAGTTTCATCACAAAATAATAAATTGTATTTTGCGTGCTGAAGCCAGAGTGAAAATTTCGCTCAAAAATGGCAAACGTTCAAACTAAAATCATGTTTTATGACTGCATATTAACCTTGTTGCTCCCCTTTCCTTATAAAATACTGCTGATGCTATTAGATAACTCTAACTTCAGTGCAAGCTCTGAGCCTAGTTTTTTTTTGCTTTATTCTGTTTGGAAGGTTAAGCCCAAATATGAGCCCAGAGGACCCGGTTCATTTCTGCTGGAATCTAATGAGTTCTAAGTAGGTTATGGGTCTCTTAAATTAGCAAACATCTCCACAGCCTAACAATGCCACCTGTTCTTAAGATGAATTCTTCTGAATCCTGAATTCCCCTGAATCTAGCACCTATCCACACACCTCACTCCTGACAGATGGAAACTGAGGGCTGCAACTCTCTAAAAATGCACTGAGGCAAAGACACTCTGCATACAAATTGCCATAATGTCTTATGATCACTAGGAAGGATTTCTTACCCTTTAAAATTAAACTTCAACCTTCATTTGGCACACAGAATGACCGGTGAAGCCTCATGTAATAAAAAATTCCTGCATTTTTTTTGTGCAGAAAAGGACAATCCTCCTCCCTGATGGTATCCATGAACATCCCCTCCATGCACGCCCAAAATTCTCCTGTGGCCTTGTCTTACTCCAGAAAAACACTGTGCGTACCTTGGACTGTTGCTCACACACACAAGTGCTGTGTTCACTCAATATTTCCAGATGTAAATTCCCAACAGCTACATCTAGAAATGGAGTGGGGAGGCAAATGAAAGTACTGCATGTGAAGTGCTCATAGGGCATATGATAAAGTGCCATTTCAAGAAATGCTGCATGAGGGACCTTGTCTGTCTCTTGTAGTAAGGCAGGGAAAACAAGTAAACCTGTGCTCTTATTGAAATGCAGCAGACTGGTGTTCCTGGATTATCTTTTCTACAATCAAGAGAAGAGGTGACCTGACAGGATGAAGATGAAATGCATGTAATTCTCTTGGTGGAATTCACAGTCTCCTTAAAAAAGAAGGAACATGCTCAGCCCTGATCCCTGGCCCACGAAGTGAACCCGAAGAGTTCTCTGTCAGCCTCTTGCCTCGCTAACGAGGCTCCTCTCAGTGAGGCCTGGCGACACTGCAGGGCTGCATGGCCAGGCAGCATGGGGATGCCGTGCTGGGCTTGTCAGGATGGATGTGTCATGGCTAAGCCTTCTTGGCTCTTCTGCCCTTTTGTTTTGCACTGAAATGCAAAACACACGTGAATAGAGACTCTTGTTAGCAGTCTCCTTGTCACCTGCTGTGTCTTTTGCAAATCAAGTTTAAGCGGGAGGTGTTTTGTAACTGGTTATTTCACTTAACTGTTCCTTAATGGCTCTTTCAAGGATAGCAGTGGCTGAACTTGTGACATATCATAAGATTCCCATTTTTTTTCTCCTCTCAGAAAGGCTAGAGGAGCAATTACATGTCTGTATTTTTCTATGACTCAATTTAATATTGAGAACTGAACTTAAAAATGTGTGTAAGATGATTGGTATCCTTTAGCTATTGTCAGGTACCACTTTCCAAGCAGGTTGCATTAGGCTTCAATATTCATCCACCCTTCCTTATCAATAATTCAACTTCAAAATACTGGTTTCTAATGATACCTTTTTCATGTTTGTTTTCCATCTTTTGGGATAGGTAAAGTTGGTGCTGTGCATGAGGGAGGGTTTTACAGCTGGTACCCACTCATTACACATCCATTTTTAAGGCCAGTGAGTGTTCCACACCTGCTTAGGTTCTTTCTCATTAATAAGATAATGATGCATTCTGTTATGGCTCTCCCACCCCCCAACAAACACTGTTTTGAACTGGATCATCAACTGCAGTGAGCTCTATTCTAAATGAAAATTGCTTTCCAGGTGTTGAAATTCATTATCTCACTGCAGTGGAAACAAAGATAGAGGTAATTGGGTTATAAGTGTAATGTGGCACACCAATAAACTGTGGTGTAAGTAGACAATTCCATGACTGGGAGTCATAAGGATTTAAGTGTAACCAGTGCAGAACCAGGGCAAGAAATTAATAAACACAGGAGAAGTGAATGAATGGATGCTGAATGATGTCTCACCTAAGATAAAAGAAGACAACACAGATTTTAATGGAGCTAGAAGGTTGCTGCTTCTCCAGGATGTCTTATCTGAAATCTTTTGTGCCAAAAGATGGCGCATGGAGGACTTCTAGAACAGGGAAGGTTGTTCTGATCTTGCAGAACAAAACCAAGTCTAAGTGTTTCGTATCAACTATTTTATGTACTGAACAGCAAATGAACCTATCTTTATCACTGCTTCTCCCAATTGTGAAAATTGGATGATTAGGCTTTTGTAAAAGGACTTGACAATATGCAGATGAAAAATGCTGTGGAGGTTTTGGGATTTTTTAAAGGAAGATACAGCCATTTTTGAGTTCGTGGATGTCCAGATTTTATTTTCTTGTGTTTGGTCAACCACACCAGCAAGTGCATAAAATTGTGGTTTAAAAAAATTACTATGGGTTAAAAATGATGGGCATAAAATACTCCTAGTTCAGCTATCCCCAGCTTCTATCCAAATCTATGTGATTTCATAAAATCTTCACATGAAATAGGATTAGATTGAAATAATGAAATACTGGGTTGAAATAATGAAAATATTAAGAATTACCTACAGCCTGGGAGTGCTTATAAGCAGTAAGTAACATTAATGCCAATATCCCCTTAGGCAGGTGAAAATGGAATTGTAAGTGGTGTGATGAGAGTTCTGTATTGCTAATAAATTCATGCCAAGGTGTATTCCTGTTTCTGACTATGTGCTACAATTTATATGTATATTTATCAGTGGCTTCAAATACAATTCATCTTTCTCAAAAGCAAAGGAAAATTTTAACAAGAGTTTGTGAAAAGTGATCAGAGGAAGGGTGAATCTTGAAGAAAGCAGATAGGAACTTATCTCTTTAGTTGTATGCAGCAAGTGATTTTTTTTTTCCTTTGATAATGCAACATACCTGACATTCAGCCTGTGGTGCAGTGTGTGAGCTGCATGGATAGACTGTTGGGCAGTGTTGGATCTTGGATCAGATGGAATTGAACCCTACATCATTGCTGGGTGCTCTGCATTCATGTTTTAACAATACTGGAGTTATTGGGTTATTTTGCTGACAGAGATGCTATGAAGTGGTGCTTCAGCTCCTCCTCTCTCTTTTCTCCTTTTCTCTCACCCTGATTTTGAATCCCCTTGGTGAACTGAATCTGCAGAGAGGGGAGAAGTCAATCCAATGTGTCTGATGAGAGCAGACAGCTCCGCAGTGACACTGGGACATCTTTACATTCTGTAATGGTGAAGTGTCAGGATCTGGATCAGAAAAATCCTTTTTCTTGACTCACTCTGATGTTCCCTTTCAAAATATGACATGTGAAACTGCAGCTTCTATTTCTGAAAGTTCTCCAAGGCAGGAGGAAATATGTAGAAACAGAGGAGGATAGGTACCTGTGATTTTTGCTCTGCTGCACATTTAGGCCCACGCAGATGAGTTTACAGTGATATCTGTTCAACTCTATCCCTGGGCTGGTTTCAATGAGCACAGCTCTAGGGAATCAATAAAACAATCAGTCTTTTTATCAGCTGAGAATTTTTTTTCATGAGCTCAGGACTATAGAACAGCTGTGAATACATCTTGAATTGTATAGATATAGGAATTAGTTCAAATGTGTACCCTAAAAGTAGTCATCCTTATAGTTTCTAATATTACAAATAAATTTATTTATTTTATTTTTTAAGAAGTACTGATGCTTTCAGAGTCTGTCCAGGGCATACCATTTCAGTGTCTTTCATTAAGCTTCTTTTTTCATTTCACTTCTTTTAAGCATGGACAAAAATGCCAAAAAAAAAAAAAAAAAAACCAACCCATAAACTATAATGATTTTCCATCAGGATGAGCCAGGTGGGATTACAAGCAGAGCATCTGCAGTAAATGCATCACATCTTGTATACCAGGGAAAGCACTTTTTTTCTTTTCCACATTTTTCAAGGAAAAGTTGTATTTAAAATTCAGCAACAGCCTTTCCTAAAATCTGCACTAATAGAACTGTTCAGCTGTGTTTAACAGCTCAGCTGCACTTGTAAAACTTCAGCTCTGTCTAAGCAGGTGCTGTGGGAATCCCCAAACCTGGACACTGCAAAACAGAATGGATTTTACCTCACCCAACACTCACTACAGAGCAACACCCCAGGGAGGGGCACAGGGCTGAGCTGGGTTTAAATGTTGATTGTTGAGGAGGGGAAGGGGCTGTGCAGGATTTAAATGCTGATTCCTGAGGAGGGGAGTGGGCTCTGCTGGGTTTCAATGCTGATTCCTGAGCAGGGGCACAGGGGCTGAGCTGTGTCCAGGTGCTGATTCCTGAGGCGGGGAATGGGCTGTGCTGGATTTAAATGCTGATTCCTGAGGAGGGGAGTGGGCTCTGCTGGGTTTCAATGCTGATTCCTGAGCAGGGGCACAGGGGCTGAGCTGTGTCCAGGTGCTGATTCCTGAGGCGGGGAATGGGCTGTGCTGGATTTAAATGCTGATTCCTGAGGAGGGGAGTGGGCTCTGCTGGGTTTCAATGCTGATTCCTGAGCAGGGGCACAGGGGCTGAGCTGTGTCTAGATGCTGACTCTGGCTTGTGTTGGTGATTCATCTGAGAACAAGGGGCTTATTCTGCTTTGGGCTGTGCTGTTAAATTCTGGTCTTCCCTCACACTGAGAAACTGTAAGAGCAAAGCTCACCAAAGAGAATAGTTGACAGCTGCTATTTTAATGTCTTCACTATGACTTTTATCTACCACTGTGACATCCTCATCATGTATTCATTGTTTACAGACTTCTAAGTTTGTAGAAAAGTCTTTGTCATATGAGAGCTGATATTCAAGGGGTCTCTAGCCATCCCCAGGAGCCTGCTGGGAGCAGTGAGGATTCCACATCTTCTGCTTTCAATAGAGGGAAAATGCCTCATCCATACCAGTAGCAGTAAGCCATTGTTGCTGTGGCACAGCAGTTAGTGAGATAAGATAATTATGAAGCATTAACAGAATGCATACAAAATTAGTTGTAGCTCACAGAAGGAAAGAAAATTCAGCAAACTATTCAGAGTATTAATTTTCAGCTGATCCTGTCACAACTGTGGAGAGAGAGAAAATGCTAATGAAGTATGAATATGTCAAAGACATAAAAGAAGAAATGATCAGTTGAACACAGTAAATATCCAAATAACAAATATTCTATTCAAATATAACAGATCTGTAAAGCAGTTTTGTTTCTGGGTGCATACATGGACTTATGAATATCAATAGTAAGGTGAAGTCTCTAAGCAAATTCTTGTGCAGTTTCCCATTCCCTCAAAAACTTCAGAACTTACTGATTATAAAATTCAATTTTATTATGTAAATATAATGAAAAAATCAGTCCAGAAATCTTTCCATGAGATTGCACTGTATATATAGAGGATGCTTGCTCGTGGATGTAATACTTCCCACACATGGAAAGCCTCACAATGAATGGGCCTCAGAACTTGTGCTGAATTTTGGCCCATTAACACTAATCATTCCAGATGCATTGTAACACTAGGAGCTCCTGCTAAGCCAGGAATTTGTGTAAAACAGACACTATTCTGTCCAAGCAGAAACCTCTGCTACTTCAGGAGAGAAAAAAAAATATTTTTAGAATAAGAAATTCTTGGCTTTGTACTTTCAAAGACCGGATATCTTCATTTTCATTACAAAGATTAAAATTGTGTAATATTGGTGCTTTTTGAACACCCTTAACTACTTTCTTATTAATATATTTTATGTGAAGGTAAAACAAATACTCCATTGACTGGGAAACCTGTTTGCTCTTTCTTCTCCAATGCGAATCTGGTGCCACATGGGAGTTCTTCATTTCAATTAATTATCATACTTGAGAATATTTTGTTGCTCAGTACAATGTTGTTTGCTTCCTTGAGCAAGAAGAAATTGTCAGATGCTCAGGAACTCACAAATATTTAATTTAATTTTGGAATTTTTCACTAGGATAGAATTTTCTATAGCTGCACAAGGGGGCCATTACAGTTAATTAGATGGCAGCTACCTTATGCCTGTAACGTGGTCTTTGGATAGGGTAATGTTTATATAAACTTTATTTTGCATGATGCACTGACTTCCTACTCTGTGTAATGAACAGAGGAAACACTTTGAGACAGCTGAGATTTATGGCTTAACTTTGAAATTTCTTTTTTGTACAATTTCAGTTCTCTTTTAAGTAGCGCATTTTTGCATGCAGCACCTCAAGTAAGCCATTTGACAAACACGGTAAATATCTTTAAAGGGGTTAATCACATTTGAG
The DNA here is from genome assembly GCF_017590055.1 of Onychostruthus taczanowskii. Classification (NCBI taxonomy): domain Eukaryota; kingdom Metazoa; phylum Chordata; class Aves; order Passeriformes; family Passeridae; genus Onychostruthus; species Onychostruthus taczanowskii. Next base: position 5,434,349 of record NW_024498462.1, read on the forward strand.
AAATTGAGCTTGAATTATGTTGGCATGTAATATTGAATATGTAACAGAGGAGAGTAAAAATCCATATTGTACATGTAAATGAATAAAGCAAAGAAGGGAGAAGGACACTGAAAAACAATTTTGAAATATCCATTGATTTGTGATTTTGGTGATAACTAACAAACTATCTGAAACACTTCATAGAAAGACCAACAAAACTGGGCAGGAGTGATTTTTATTCTGCTTAGCATACATAGTCTAAGAATTGTTGCAAATCCTTTGGTAAATTCATCTTTTTATGTCTTGCCACTTGACAGTGTTCTCTAGTCTAGAATCCTCTTACTTCACCAGCTGGAATAAGAATATGGGAATAACTGTCAGATGATTGTATGTCCTGTGGAAAGGGAGAGAATGATACATGTGAAAATATTGCTTCATTGGGATGAACAAGAGAGAGAGAAGGTTTTAGATGGATGGGCTGGCACCTTGTGCCCTGCCCTAGCCAAGTGGGTGTGCTGCAGGGTGGTTGATATGCAGAGCACTTTAAGGAAGGCACTTTCTGCCCTGCATTTCAGAGCTGCTGCTCCCCAGCAGCCAGCACGTGTGACCCACACACACCTGGTGCAGGGTGCAGCCCCGAGCTACAGCAGAAAGCAATTCCCTTCTCTTTTCTGTGGGCTCTGAAGGCAGAATGCAACAAGCTCTTGAAGATGTGTCTAACACCGCAGTGCCTCGTGCCTCAGGGCAGAGAAACAGAAGAGCCCAGTGCTAGACTGTGTTTGAAAATCAAATTATTTATAAGGAAGATTGAGGACAATTTTCTCCAGGTTTTTTTAGCATAAATCATTCTGCTGAATTTAGCTTAGTGATGCTGGCACAATTTCTTTTTGTCTTTCAGCAGCTCTGTAGCCCTTTCTGAATTTTGTTCAGATGAACTATATTCAAGTATTGTTTTGAGAGAGATCATAATCTAGCAGAAGGGGAAATAAAGGCATCTGGCTAAACTCTTCTTCAACTAACCATGGCCAAGAAAGTCATTAAAGCAAATTAAAAACCAAACATGGTTTTCTCACTTCTTTACTAAATGCCACAGTTATTCATCTCTGAAAATGGACAAACACAATCTCAGTCAAGCTGTCATTATGAAGAGGAATGGAGAAGTTATAATTTGAATGCTAATCAAATTCTTATTTATCAGTCTCAGCTGTGCTGGTTTGATAGGCATGTGCCAACAAACTTGACAAACATTTTGTCTCCCAAAGAGCAAAGTCTATGTTTGCTTTCTTCTCTATAAGTGATTTTTAATACACACTATTAATGAAAGACAAAATACAATAAAATGAAAATATTGGTCTTGCTGAGGGCACATCCTCTGGGACAGTATTGACAGAATGGCTGTATTACATCTGAATGGAAAATATTTGATGGTAAAACTAGCTTGTGATGGAGAGGATTGCAGATTTTTGACATTTGCCTGAGGGATCTGATGACAGAAAAAGAATGATTGCAAGGATAACTAAGACAAAAGTTTAGTAAATTCCTTTAAGATGCATAAAAATGCTTTGAAATCAGAAAGTTTTACTGATTTATTTTCTGTAGTGATACTCCAAATACTATCTGAATATCTGAAACCACTGGACAGTTATATGATATTGTGTCTAGTACCCTCTCTTGAGATTCCCATACCTGTCTTGTTTTCCAGTGAAGCTCCTGTAAAACACTGTTTAGCTTTCACTGTGCTTTAATTCAGTCTGTTATTTTAAGGGAGATGGTTTTGACTTTCTTCACATTAAAGGTAGTTGTTATGCGTCATTTGGAAGTGCAACATGCCTTTCAACTGGTAAGCTTGTTGACAAAAAAAGTGAGAAATTCCAGGGGAAGAGACAGTGGTGAGGGCAGACCTGGAGCCGGTTTTAGCTCTGTGCTGGGTGGTGCTGCCTGTTTCCCTGTCCTGCTGCCCCAGCAAGAACAGGCTGCTTGAGTCTATACAGATAGAAGGCATCAAGGCTGGGTTAGCAGAGCAGAGCACACTGGCAGCTGATGTAATTTGGCAGCTGATGTGTGACACGAATCAGAACTGTTTCCCCATCTCTGCTGTTGCTGTGCTGCTGCCAGAGTGGGCTGCTCCACGTGCTGGCTCCAGCTTTCTTCTGCACACGCACAGTTACACGTGGTGCTCAGCAGTCCTGCACCTCAGGAACACCAAACTCGAGGGAACACCAATCATAATAAAACCAGCATCTCATGTTCATTGCTTTGTGTCCTCTGAAGGCAATCCTTGTTGCTGAGTGCAGAGCCCACGTGGGCACAGGCCAGCCAGAGCCATGGACAGCTGAAGCACCATTGCCTGCATATTTTAGGTGTTGGTATTTTGGCTCCACGAGGAGCTCTGTGTGAGCTAGAACAGACTAATAAGAGTAATACAGGTGGGCCAGGGAAGCAGTGGCTGCCCCACCCCTGGAAATGCTCAGGGCCCATTTGGATGGGGATTTGAGCCATGTGCTCTAGTGGAAGGTGTCTCTGCCCATGGCTGGGGGTTGAAATGAGATGATCTTCAATCACCCTCCCATCCATTCTCTGGTTCTGCTTTGGCAGTCCTGTGTCTCCTGTTAGGAGATAGTATTAGTCAATTTGTTTAAAGGCTTTACTGATGCTAGCATTCAATACTTCTAAAACCCCCCTCTGCTGTTAATATAATTGACTTATTTTTTTTAAATACTTACTTGCCTTTAGCAAATACATTAAACAACTTTTCTAATGACCATTTTGCTATCTCAGATCTTGCTGGGGATAGGCTGCCTTTTATCTTTGCCTTTCAAGAAATAACCTTAAAACTTCTCCAGATTGAAAGCATGGATTTAAAGTGATGAATTCAGGGCATGGCCTGTGTATAGGTGGCTTTAATAACCATAGAGCAATGCTTACTTTCCTGGGCAAGTCCCTTCAGGGAGTTTATGGGTCACCAATACTGGATATTTAGGAGAAAACAAAGCATTGATTTTGTGCCATAGTTGATGTTTGCCTTGCTTTTGGAGCTTTAGCCTAACCCAAGTACAATGAATGAAGGAATTTAATGCCTTTGGTTCTAGTAGGACTTAATGTTGGAGTTTACAAGTGGAGTTTCTTATGCAATATCCCCATTGACTTACACAGAGAAATCAGAATGATTTACAGTCACTGCTGGACTTTAGAATGATTCCCAGAAGTCTGAGCCCAGTAGTACTTCAATAAGCCACTGTAATAAGATATTTTATTGTTATGGCTTTGAATGTCCTGCAGTGTACGGTAATTCAGATATAAAATAATTAGAGGCAATTAAAGACCATTACAGTAAGGATTACTTTGTGCTAATGACAGACTGTTTGACTGGAGGAAAAATACTTCTAAAGTCATTCAGGGAACGTGATACCTACTGAAGGTGGGAAAAGGAGCATGTCTGAGATTTGAAGGGGAAGAAGCCTAAATAGATAAGGACTATTTCTTTCACATCTCATTTTCTTTAAGTATTCCCCCAAATTCCAATATATCTAATAATTAAACATTTTGTTCATTAAAGATATTCATTAAACTACAACAGTAATGTACAACTTCATGAAAGGGTACTTCTCAAAACATAAGAAGATACAATGTTTTGTGTTTAGCTGCTGATTTTTGGTAGAAGGGTTTTATTAAATGTATTAAAATCAATAATGCTGATTTTCCAAATCTGTCAGAAAAATGTTTTTAGTAAAATAGATATTTTATTTACTTTTAAATAAAATTCAGCAACGCACAAGAGTCTGTCAGGAGAGAAGGCATTCAGCTTAGACTACTTGAAAAATGCATATCACAGATATTCTAAGTCTTGAATACTTAGGATTACTATAGCCACTTGTAATTTACAGTATGTTTGAAAAAAATACATTATATTGGTGATGTGACATCTGCCCTTGTCTGGAAGAAACACACTAAAATTCTGAAATTCTAAAGTACCCTCTGAGCTGTACTATGATTTTCTCCAAAAGCAGAGCAGGGAAGACACAAGAGCTGGCTAAACAGAGAGGTTTGTTATAAATGTAATAAACTGTTATTTTAGTTTGTGCACAGCTGAATAAGGATTGCCTGCCAAGTTACACAAGTCCTACACGTCTAACAGTAGTAGAACATACCCGATAGAGTTACCTAACTGCTGCTTCTTCCCCAAGAGCCCTAAAAAACTACAGATTGTGCCCAATATTTGAAGGCTTCCTTCCAGTCCACTTCAAATTCTTATTGTACTCACTGCTGCTCACTGCACTGCTTGTAACTCATTCTTGCCTCTTTCTTGTTTGAAGAGAAGCTTGTATAAAAATAAAAAGCCATGAACAAAGGTAAAATGGGTAAAAATTTCTTTAGGTACAACTGTGCAGGTAAGATATTCCATGTCAGGCAGCTGTCCTTCTGAGATCCATGGCTCTGTCTGTCACAGCAGATTACTCTGCAAGAAGCCACTCATAATGTTCTCCAAATAAGTGATTTTCTCTTGTATAGGTAAACATGAAAATAAACGGTTTTACAAATATCCAGCAGGAGAGTTGTGCAAATGTTAGTGCATCCAACTGCTTTAATGCCTCACCATTGAAAAGAATTCAGTTTTACCAAGCTGAGTGCAAACAGCAAAGCCAGATCCTCACCTACAGTGATGCTGGAGGAAAATACAGCTTTTAACACACAAACATTAGAAACTAAGGAAAATATTTGTGAGTCCATGAAGAATGCAAATGTTAATGCAGTTTTTATGTGAAGCATAAAGATAGGCTTATAACTTAAATATTGTTCTTTATGTGAAAATAAGCAATTTTGTGTGTAATTTCTTTCTAGCTGTCTTAAAATTAGTGATTATTTCTCCTCTGAGAAGTTTTTAAATAAAAAATGATAAAATTTAATCCCTCAAAATGGGGAGTAATTGCAAATTTTAGCAATACTTGTGAAGAGAACCAAAGCACAGAATTCTCTCTGGGATCTTTTTACAATCTCAAAATTAAGAAATCAAATTTCCAATGCTGTCTGTTGTATGAATGCCTGACTCCTATGGAATAAAATCCTTACTGTATCCTTGTTTTCTAAGCTAAAAGACCTTAATTGAGAGTGGTAAATTTATAACCTTACAGAAACTAGAATTTAGAGTGTAGTGGTGTGAGTCATTCAGTGCAAGAAATGTTACTAAAGTTGTAAACATAAGTAAAAAAGTTGTGTGCATTAAAGACATAAAGCAATTGAGAATATTTCCTAGACTTCTTAGTGATGCTCCATTTATCTAGTTTTGTGCACTACTGCAGAAGGTATGCCTGCTGCAAAGTCCTGTACATCCTCATATCTATTCAGAATTTACCATGATCTCCTGGAAAGGAACAACAGAGTCACTATTTAAGGACCTAAGCATAATAAAACTTACACTAAGGTGAAAATAATCAGTTTTTTCTCGTTTTACAGATGAAAGGAAGTGAAGCATTATCTTATTGAGTTAAAAGGCAGCATATGTAAACCATTTGAATTGCCACTGTGTCAACCATAAAACCTGTGTCTTTAGATCATGATATCAGTACAGTGATTCTTCAGGCAATCACTGTTCTCAGAAAATCCTTCTTTTATTTTGTAAAGAGTCATGAGTCTGGAAGCTGATTTTTCTTTCCTCTTTAGCTGAAGAAATGGGAATTGGGAACAAATACTTCATTCACTGTTGTTCGAGGCAAGAGCATGAGTGCTTATCACTACAATCACAGCTAAGAGACTCAAAAAGATGAAGGAATCTCTTTAAATCTGGTAAACTTAATATCTTCAATTAGATTTTGACTTCTCTAACTTTGTTTATTTGCAAAAGAAATTCTGTTTTTCTTTACTCTTTATTAATTTCATAATGAAGAGGGAATCTTCTAAAATAGCAGGGTTTTTTAATTATTAATCTAACATCATTATGCTGTATTTGCTTAGTTAACTTTTTACCTATTTGTATTAGCATCCTTTCTATATTAGATTGCTTTACAGTGTTAAAAGCAAGGGAAAATAAGCTTTGAAAAACCTATTCTTAAATGGATAACTGCAGGGTCTCTAGTGAAACTCTCCAGGTCCTTCTGGCTTACACTTGATTTGCTTTAATAAGGGTTATGGGGAATGAAAAACTATTGAAACTGCATTTTAAAATGCCTGGCAACAGACAGGTAGAAAAGACTTAGAATTACTATTTTTCATTACTGAGGGCCCTCAGGACTGCACTGGAAAGAATCCTGTCTGCCCCAGATAAGAGTCTCCCAGCAGTTTAATGTGCCTATCAGTTGCGCTCAGCAGCCCGGAATCATCGCACTGCAGCTATTGAATAGTTCCAGACCATATGCTCAGAAGGATGGGAAATGTGGTATGTGTTGCACTTCCAAAGAATGATGATGAAGAGCATTAATATGCTGATGAAGAAGGAAAAGAAAAATAGAGTAAAATTTTGAACAGGCAAACACACCTGTGTTACTGAGCCCGACAGATATGCTGTGCTAACTCTTCTATTTCATGTGTAAGTTTGTGTTACCATTAGGCCTACATAAAACTAAAGTTCTTGGGATCTTTCTTTCTCTTCCTCTGCCAATATGTTCTCTCTTTTGATTTTTAGATAGAAAAGAGTTAAATCATCAGAATCCAAATATTCGTTGCATCTTTTGTTGACATTTTATCCAGCTGGCAGCCTGGAAATTATTTGTGTGCATTTGGGGTCTAGTTACTGTACAACAGCTGAGTGATGGACCAAGTATGGCTTCATTCATATTAAATAACACACTGGGAGCTTGAAGGAGGAGTGATAATGAGGGTTCTGAGAAAATAGGAGAGCAGTAAGAAAATGCATTTTCATACAGATTTTATCCTTTCTAAAGCAATCATAGTGGCATCACAGCATAACATACAGACAGTGGATGAGCAAATGAAAAACAGTTTGCAAGGAGCTGATCTTGTACCCAGCTTTTTCTGGGTGCCTCATCTGGTCTTTAATGCACAAAACTGTAAAGCAAGTTGGGATTTGATATAAGCAGATGAAATTCCAGCAACTTCTGTATTTACCATGGACAATCTTCACATCTTTCCAATTTTTTATAAATTCTCCTAACCTGAATACAGCAGGAGCAGAAATGCAATATGGGAAGAATTCCAGAGTAGTTGTTTAAAACAACAGGAAAAAAAAATCAAGTAATGGTTGCACAAATGAGATCTTTTAATCAATAAAAACAAACATGCCCTGTGAAGAAACAGGGAATTTCAAGTAACCCAAAAATTTTTTTTAGTTGAAGCTAGCCATACCAATGCTTTAAAGATATGCATGTATTTAATGATCTTCTCTGATATCATTACAGCAATAATTTTTCGTAACGTAGACGCAGATGCACTGAATTTGCCAGGCTTGTGAGGTATAATGTCTTGTACAGTGTGCTTTTCTAAAGAGCACTATAAGGTAGACGCAGATGCACTGAATTTGCATCTTGTGAGGATTGTGAGGTATAATGTCTTGTACAGTGTGCTTTTCTAAAGAGCACTGAAATCAAATTCACAGATTCAGACAGCTTTTAAGAACTGAGTTGTCTGCAGGCTGAATAGATGTCTTAGTTTGGGAGGATGCTCTCATTTTCCTTTGTCACTGTAACAAAAGTCACTGATTAACAATGCATTCAACTGTTATGAGATAAATTACAGGGTTTTTCACATTTCTTCTTTTTTTATGTCATCCTTTTGGCTTTCTGATTACTCATGAATTTTCCTTAGTACTTTCCTCTATTCCCAAATAAAAATTAAGGTTATATATTATGTTTCAGTCCATATGAGGTTAAGTTCCAGCCTAGTGGAACTAAATGAATATTGGTTCTGATTGTGTAGAGAAGAATACAGATAATAACTTTTAAATATAACCTCTTAACATGAGATTCTCTAAAAGTAGTGCCTCCCTCTGATTTACGATTATTAGGGTTTGGTTACGGTTTGTAAAGAAGATATCCAATTGCTGATTTGGAATCAATAGCTTGTACCAAAAGCCTGCAAAAGATTAAATGTAATGCATTTTCACTTCAGTTTTCTTCCTCTTCTGAACTGTCCTTGTACTGTTCAAGACAGTCAAGTGTGTCTGTTCTGTTCCTAAAAATTTACAATACTGTTGGTAGACCTTAGTTAACTTTAGTGATCTCTTGTATATGGTGGGCTTACCAGCACAAGTGTTCTGTACTGCACTGAGGATCATCCCAGAGGGATGAGGGAGCTGGCAGATGAGCTTGCAAAGCCATTCTCCATCATTTACCCGCAGTCCTGGCTCACTGGGGAGGTCCCAGAGGACTGGAAGCTGGCCAGTGTGATCCCATCCACAAGAAGGGCAGGAAGGAGGATCCAGGAAACTACAGGCCAGTCAGCCTGACCTCAGTTCCCAGAAAGATTATGGAATAGATCACCTTGAGTGCCACCACACAGCACCTACAGGATGGCCAGGGTATCAGACCCAGCCAGCAGGGGTCTAGGAGGGGCAGGTTGTGCTTGACCAACCTCATCTCATTTAATGACCAGACCACCTGCCTGGTGGATGCAGGAAAGGCTGTGGATTTGTGTACCTGGACTCCAGCAAGGCCTTTGACGCTGTCTCCCAGAGCACACTCCTGGAAAAGCTGCAGCCCAGGGCTGGGACAGGAGCACCCTTTGCTGGGTCTGGAACTGGCTGGATGGCTGGCCCAGAGAGTGGCAGTGAATGGTGGCCAGTCAGCAGTGGTGTCCCTCAGGGCTCTGTGCTGGGGCCAGCTCTGCTCAGTATCTTCATTGATGGTCTGCATGAGGGGATTGAGTCCACCATCAGTAAATTTGCAGAAGACACCAAGCTGGGAGCATGTGTCCATCTGCTGGAGGGGAGGAGGGCTCTGCAATGGGACCTGGACAGGCCGAACGGATGGGCCAAGTCCAACAACATCAAGTTAAACAAGTCCAAGTGCCAAGTCCTGCACTTTGGTCACAACAACTCCCTGCAGTGCTACAGGCTGGGGACAGAGTGGCTGGAGAGCAGCCAGGCAGAAAAGGACCTGGGGGTTCTGACTGACAGCTGAGTGAACATGAGCCAGCTGTGGGCCCAGGTGGCCAAAAAGGCCAATGTCCTGTATCAGGAACAGAGTGGCCAGCAGAACAAGGGAGGCCATTTCTCCCCTGTTCCTTGCACTGGTGAGGCCACACCTTGAGTGCTGTGTCCAGTTCTGGCCACCTCAGTTTAGGAAAGATCTTGAGATGCTTGAGCATCCAGAGGGAGCAACGAGGCTGGTGAGGGGCTGGAAACACAAACCCTGTGAGCAACGACTGAGGGAGCTGGGGGTGTTCAGCCTGGAAAAAAAAGGAGACTCGGAGGTGGCCTTATCACTCTCTACAGCTCCTTGAAGGGTGGCTGTAGTCAGGTGGGGTTGGTCTCTTTCTCCAGGCAGCAACTGACAGAAGGAGATGACACAGCCTTAAGCTACACCAAGGGAAGTTTAAGTTAGATGTTAGAAAGGAATTCTTCACTGAAAGAGTGACTAGGCACTGGAATTGGCTGCCCAGGGAGGTGGTGGAGTCACTGTCCCTGGATGTGTTTAAAAAAAGACTGGATGTAGCCCTCAGTGCCATGGTTTAGTTGATGAGGAGGTCATAGGTTGGACTAGATGATCTTAAAGGTCTTTTCCAAGCTAGTTCATTCTATGATTCTCTGATTCTGTGTGAGTACATTGTTGCCATCAATGTCACCGAGGAAATATTTGTTTTTCCCATTTCATGTTTTCTTCAGTTTATGAGAATATATTTTACATTTGTATGGGGGGAAGGTGCCAATAATTGTGAGTGACAGGTATGGAAATCAAACAATAGAGTATTCCACTTCAGACAGTTGAAAAATAAACATGAAAAAGTAGCTTTTGTATCTTTAACTTATTCAACAGTGTTTACTTTTCTACTCAGTTCCTTGCTTTCAGATTTTTTCAGGTTTCCAAACTGAAGTATAGTATAGTATAGCATTCTCTCTGCTATACTAGCAAATTTCCATTTCAAACCAGTGAACAAACCAACTTAATAATTTCTAAATGTTTATGTGTCTCCTGTAGGTCTATATGATGGAGTCGCCTGCCTTTTGTGACCCGTACTTTCCAAACTCTTTCTGTCTCATCAGGTTCCTCTCAGAGATGGGAAATATCTAGTTTGAACAAGTCAGATGTTTCACCACTCAGCATGTGTTTGCTTTTCATACCAGAGGTGGTACATATCACTGAAAGTGAAATTGCAGGGTGCAGTTCTCAGAATCTCTTCACCGTGATGGTGAACCCACTGTGTCATTTTGAGGTTGCAGTCTGCTGCTTGGTGCACAGAATCCCTTAGGGTTGGCTTTGACAGAGAAGTGTTCTTATGTCAAAAGGCCTGGACTTTAGTTTGTGTTTGACCATGGAACTTGTAGTAAATTTTCTTACATTTCTTGACACTTGTTCATTTTATTCAAAAAGTTCTTGCTTTTATCTGGAGCAAACACAAGTGTTATACTTGCTGTAGCTAGTTCTTTTGGACATAAGAGTGTGAAGCTGGCTAATAATAAATGAAAACTGTGCAAGTACCTTGTGTGCTGAAAGCTTTTTTCTGGAGAAATTATTAAATGCATTGAATTCCACATCTGATCAATATAAAAAGTATTCTGGCTGTTGCTGGTCCCAGCAAACATTTTCATCAGATTTGGCTTCAATCTGTAGTGAGACATGTTTACAGAACCAATTTCTAAATGCTTCTCTTATCAAAGGAAATTTTTATTATTTTTGATTAAAAATTACTATCTCCTGAACTGCATTATTTAAAATTGAAATAGAAAGCTATTTTCTTTCAGCTCCTTTGAAAACTCCCTAAGAACCTTTCCTTGAATAAAATATATTCTCTTTGATTCCAACAGGCCTGCTTTCCGCACTTAATGAAGCATCGTTGTAACACAACAGGTTTTAATTCTTTTTCCATTATCACCCTCACTCTAATTCTACCAGTGCTTCCTATGTGGCTGATTCCTTTGTTCAGAATGTACCTTTCTCTCAAACAAAGAAGCTGAGCCAGAATTTTTGAGTTTATGGCAGACTTGTTAAAAAGTCAGCTGCATTGCATAGCCCCAGGTAACAGCTACTGAGCAGGGACACAGGTATCAGACACTCACATGGCCACGTGTGTGGGATCCCTTAGCGGCTACATCCATGCCTTCCTGTTCAGCTGAGCCAGAGCTGTCTCTAAATTCTGGGGCCAAGAGTAGCAGAAGGACCTTCATCCCCTCTGAGTTACAGATTAGCTGTTTGTGTTCACCCTGTGCACAGCACAGCTGCAGGAATGACAGACATGGGGCTGCACATACAAGGCTGGGGAGCAGCAGTTCAAGGCACCTGCTCTGTTCCAATCAAAACTTCCAGATGTCAGTGCATGTTCTCTTTTGGTTCAAAATCAATCTGTTTGGATCTTAAAACTGCAGCATTCTGCCTCCCTTGCCCCTCAGAACCTATTTCATCTTGCTGCCTGTATCTCATTGCAGTAGTCCACCTCCTGGAGCACTTTCTCTCACTTTTGGCTTTACAGGGATTGTGGCCTGGCAAAAGACCAATCGTGCCTTTCTGCCAGTTCCTCCTTCAGCTTTATTTCATCAGAGTCAGAAGTAAGTGTGATTACAGTAAGTGCAGTTATTGATATATTTTCTTCATTTTGCGATTGGACTATCTAATTTGACAGCTTTTGAAGTGTGTTGCTAGCTCAGATGGGAAACATTTTGTAGAAGGGATGAGGTTTGTATTTGAAGGTGCCGCTGAAATAACAAATACATAAACAAAATTCAAACTGTTCTTATTTCAAGGTGGTTCATTGTTTAGCCAGAGAATGGAAAGACTGCAACTGTACATATTAGAGCTTTTTGTTTGTTTGGATGTTACTGTATGTCAGTCTAGGTTAGGGTTCCTTTGTGAGTGTGAAATGAGACACTAGAAGAATAGGTGGGCTATATTGTTTTGGTCTTTTTTCTTCATGAAAAGAGTAGCAAGTAGGGTCATTCCTCCATTTACTCAATTCTGATATTGTGTGACTTTTTACATTTTCTTGGGATTGAGGCCAACACTGTGACCAGAACATTATTTTTCAGTGATATGGGTTCCTCAATCGTTCTAATTTGGGAATGGGAACTATCAAAGCAGCAGTTTAGTCCCCTGCACTCAAAACGTACAGAATGACCCATCTGTCCACTGAGTTATGCAAAGGTGGCATTTTAGGACAGACACCTGTTTGCTTTTCAGTAATGTTCTCATTCTTTATTCTTTTGAATACAGAGTCATATCGATTTAGATAAATTTAAGAGGAAAACAAGGCTTCAGGAAAAGATCGCTGTGATAGGCATCAACAGAGTGCTAAATACATGGAAGATTTTTGCAAGATGCAGTGAAAAGCTGCCATGGTCTGTTGCCTACTCTTCCCCTCCACATTCCAGCTGCTTACACACTTGGTTCCTTCAGGAGATGAGCAGGATACTTTTGCTTAGTCTGAACTGCTCATTCACTTACATAATTTGATCAGTGCTGAATCAAACTGAGTGCATAAGTGCTGCATCCCATTGCCAGACTTTCATCCATTTTTTCACCTGCTTGACCAAATATGAGACAGGCAGGTGTTTGCAATGTCTGGCAAAGTGGGTAATGGAATGGGCCTCCTCAGACTTTGCCAAACAGCTGTGTGAAGTGTTCATGTTATTGTGTGGGACAGCTTGTGCATGGGGCAGAAGGGGGAGTGCAGGCATTATCAAAGACAAACTTGCTTTGGCATATTTGGTGTTTTTCAAAAACATTTTCCCCTCACAAACAGGAAGTAAATTGCATATGGATGAGGGGTTCTATTGCGCTGTTGATAGTTTATATTATGGTGTACACATTCTTTCTTCACTCTGCTCAACACACCACCTGATAGGAGTGTATTAAGCAAAGTGACTTTGTTTTGTCTTTGTTTCTCAGAGAGATGCAGTGACTATGATAGAGTTTATTTGTTTCTACATAACATTGTGTTTATATGTTTGATGTGAAAGTCAGTATGAATAGATGTGCTCTGCTCTTGGAACAAAAGGTAAAGAGATTGATCTCCCCAGGCTGAGATTGAGTTCCTCAGTTCCTGGAGCACCCTGAGAATACTTTGATGAGAGATGTTAACCCTAAAGAAGATCCTCTAGTTTAAGAGGAGCAAACTCACCACTAGGTTTCATTGTTATGGCCATCAAATGCCCTGAGTCCAAGATATCAGGCACTGATACTCGGGACTGTGTGGAACTTCAATGTTATACCAATGAAGATCTGTGAAAAGTGACTTGAGATGGAAAAGTGTTGTGTGTTTCTCTGCATTGGTGTTACTGAGGAAGGACAGTGAGACATTTTGAACAGCTGGAGTGTAAAAGCCATGGTAACAGAAGTTTTATTTTTGACCTGATCACCAATAGGCGAAATGAGGTTTTTCAATTAATCTTTAGTAATTTGGTCTATGCTTAATTTGGTGTCCCTCGTTTGCTGACATCAGAGAAGGAGCACTCTGTTCCATGTGCATTCACCACTGTGCCACCACCTGGGTAGGTAGACATGCACACCCTTAAGCAAAGATAATTTGGGGTGATAGTTTTGGTTGGTTGTATTTGGGTATTTTTGTTTGTTTTTATTTCTTTTAGTGAGGGTTTGGGGTTCCCCCCCCCCCCAACCATTGATTATGTGGATTTTTTTTTGAGTATTAATGATGAAAACAATTATGATTGCCTTGTTTAATAGAAGATGCCTATTGTATAGCAGCTTAGTCAGATTAATTCAGTCCAACCTTCAGCTGAAAGGACAAGCTTTAAAATAGCATACCTCAGGTTCTGCTGATTTTGTTTAAAAGGAGAAACAAATGAGTCTCAGTGATATTACTTTGCAATTCAAAAAATTTAAATAATATTATCTGCCTTGAAATTATTAGGTGTCCTGTTGTGCATTTACCCTGAAGTGTATTTGTAAACGTGCCTTATATAACTCGTGTAAATACTATATCATGATAAAATGTGGATTCAAAGATAAATGTGGTCTTAAATGTTCTTAGTTTTGGTCACCTTAGCCAGACAAAGACTGTCTTTGTGATAATACCACTCTTTTAATGAAGCTCAAGGCAGAGCTGCAGGTAGGAACAAAACATGTGTGAAATTATCAAACACATAGCTTACACTATAAAGCAGCATAAAACCCAAAAGGTATTTTTAAATCCTTTTGCTCAGGGATTTCTGAATGTAATTCCATATCTTCTCACTGAGATAAAAATATTCTCTGTGGATTACTCTAATTAAGCAATATTAGATACAGCTTAAATCTATTTTGAAAATATGTTTAATTTTAATAAATATCACCATTAAATTTCCAGATATGTTTTTGTGTCTAGAATCTAATAAATACAGCTGGCTCAGCTTGGTTGAGGGTTCAGCAGCCTGGTAATTTTCCATTCTGTGTCCTGGGGTTTTTTGTAGGTTCTGTTTGTTGAAATATTTAAGTAGCAGACTAGAGGAGATAAAGGCCAAATATTAAAAAGCTGTAGAGCATTGAGATAAAATTCACTAAAAATGGCCAAGATAGCATAATTTAGATGCCCCACTGCAGCAAGAAATATTATTTATTCCAGCATAACACTAACATTTTTGTTATGAACATTTATTCTTTCAATGGAAACGGCTCAGTATACAATATCATGGTTTTTTTAAGCTGCTTGAACATGGGCAGGCCATGCTTGCTGAACCAGGACCCCTGTGGCTGACTTCAGTGGCTGGAAGTGAATTGCTTCAGGCTGGGCACACGTGGGGCAGAGATGGTGGAGCTGAGCCACACCCCACCCTTGGAGTGCCTCAGGAATTCTGTTTCCTGGCGGCTCTGGGCTGGCCGTGGGGGCCCAGTGCCCATCTGGGCATGGAGAACCTCCAGCTTGCTCCTGCAGCTTCACCCAAGAAGGGTTTGGCTCTCCTGCCCTGGGGATAACAGCACTGGGAGTCCCAAACCTGCCTGAGCTCTTTGTTCCTACCCCAGCCAGAAGGCTTCTGTTCTGAAAAGAGTAAAATTGAAGCCATTTTGTCTTCTGTGACAGGCATTTCACGTGGACAGAGAAAACTGATTTTTGCAGGTTTTAGCCCCTGGAGAGGAAATGTTGCAATAATTAGTTTTCTGGTTTGTTTTATTGAATTTTTAATTGCATTTAAAATAGGAGCAAGATGTATTCTGGGGGCACTTTCCCATGACTGCTCTGCTTCTAAGGTTAAGAGTCATATTAGAGATGTAGGACAGTTAGAAGGGGAATGAACTTGAGAGACTGGATTTGAGTCTACGAGTGAGTGAATATGATGGAGGAAGAAAATTACTGTGTGCTCTTCTTGCCTGTAGTTAAAATGTTGATACTGAAGTACATCACATATATGTGTAGTTTTCTCCTCAATATTTTTTTAGGCATTATAATCTGAATGGTTCAGCATATTTAAGCTTTAAATTGATCTAGTTTAAATTTGGAAATTTAAGTTACAGCAAATCCTGGTGCCAAAACCTTACACTGACCTTCCCCTGAGTGGCACAGAACTTTTAGTGTGATTCCACTCTTAGAAATGTAGAAATAGTATAATTTGCTATAACATATTTCTATATGGAATAAAAAACTTTCACCTGCCATCTGGTGGAAAAAAAATGAAAAGCTACAATATGTGAACCTCCTAACTAACTACTACACCTGTTTTCTACTTGCTACTAGTATAGAAATATGCAGTGCTAGTTCTATATAAAGAAGATTTTACATTTGCATTCCTGACTTCTTTTATGAGTATGCTACAGGAATAAGAATTTTTTGGTCCTTTTTTTTTTCTTCCATATCAGTAGGGCAAAAGAGTAATTGGGTTCACCAGTTCTTCATATTTGCTTGAGTACAAACCATCTATCCTTCATGGTCAGAGCATGCTCGTGGGAAATAAAACAAGGCAGATGTGATAGGAAAACATAAAAATGTATTGATTAAACCCTCTGGGATGTTTGGTTCTACAGCAATATTCAATCACATGTCACCTGCAGTACACCAAATAAGTTTTAAAAGCTTTTAATATTCCATCTCACAAAATAAATCACAGAGGAAATCACTAGCTGCAGCAGTTCTCTCTTAATAAGGAATATTGCTATAATGAGCAGAATATTCTTTTATTAGAATTAAGGTTTCAAAAATAGGATAAGAAAAAGTTCTTAGCTTTGCTCTTAGGAGAAAAGTTTCACTTAAGGCTGGGAACTGCCAGTGTGTAGCTAGGTTTTAAGTGTGCATTTCAGTAAGAAACAAGTAGCTGCCAGCTTTTAATTGTGGTAGTCCCACAGCAGGCACAGCAGAGTTGTGTGCATTTGAGTTGGGTTCTGTTTGGCTACTTGTGCAAGTAAATGTTCCAGTTAAGGAAGCAATTCTGCTTTCCTGCTGGACAAGTGAAAACAAGCAGTAAAGCAGTGAGATTAACCTTCATGTTTTTACTAGGATCTGTAGCTCTGACAACTTTGAGAATAAAACTCCTTTTACTACAAACTGAGGAAATAGACTCTGACTATCTTAGAGACATAGATGTGAATCAGCACGAATTTTTTTCACCCATTCAGTAGGCCAGCCTCTTTATAGTCTAAAATAGCTACAGTGGCAGCATTTAATTATGGTTTTTCCATAATCAGGAATAAAAAACAATGTTGAATTTATGGTGTGTTAACTCCCCACATTAATTTGTTATGTGGAAAAATCTGAAGCTGATTAGTTATCACCTATGAAGACTTTTCTTTTGGGCACTAGGTTGTCCGCATGGGAGCTCAGCAGGAGCACCAAACTCATGCTAGATACACAATCTATCCAATAGTCTTCTGACGGAAAAAAGTCTCCCTATGAGCTTTTGGCCTTCAGAAGATATTTATACTGAGCTATTACATCTCCTCTGAGAGATGGAAATGTCCACAGTCTATATTGATCTGAATGCTTGTGTAAAGATTTTATTCTTTAAGGTTGTGGCGTAGTTCTAGGCAATATTAAAAAGTTTGGGAGTTTTACTTGCCCCTTAGGTTTTGTTCTAGCACACAGGGGATTCATTTTGGAGGATATAATAGGTCTTAACTTGTCAGCCTGCACTATTTATTAAACCATTAAACTGTTTTCAAGTTGTTTAATAAATAAATGATGACATTTTAAAATGTCAGCAGGAGTCCATGAAATCTTCCTGACTCAGAATTATGTAAGCTCCACACATGCTTGGTTCTCATTTGTCCAACACAGAAGTGAGGTGCCTGTGCACCTTTTGAAGATGCAGGTTAAAGATCCAGGATTTGCCCCAGTTACATTTTGTGTAGTTTGATTTTTCATGCACTGTATCTCATTATTTCAAATAATCTCACATCAGTCATAGCAAACACCATTAACAGGAAGAAAAAACAACAACAAAAAACCCCCCTAAACCAGCAAGGACCAGTGATAGGAAATGTAATACCAGGTTAATTCAGCAGATTTATAGAGGCAAATAAAGCCTGAGCTTGGAAAAGGGTTTGTCTTTGTATTGCTCCCAAAACAATGAAAACTTAATAGAAATGGAAGTTTGTAGAATCCATTGTACTCCCCCTTCAACCTGTTACAGTCTGCAACACTGATGTAGTAAATTACTAATCTAAATATTTGGTTTTTCCAAAGTTCACTGCCTTTTACCTGAAAGGGATTATCTATCTAATTTTATTTTGATTTGCTTTAGTCATGAGGATGACTTCAGGGTGCAAGTTATGTATACTGTATATCAGTTCCTCCCTTACAGTGAGCTTACATATTTAGGAAAGGTTTCACAGAGACTTGCTGCTGTTCAAAATGTTACCACTTCTGTTTTCTTCTCCAGGCCCATTAAATAGCCATTAATTTGTAACATTTTTTCACAGCTGATATCATGCAATGTATTTTTTCTCATTAAATATAGTATTTCAATGTTTCATTTTTATACTATAATGTGTTTTGCACTCAACTCTTTTGTTGTCTGTCTGAGCATGTGGGTCTTGTGCATTTAAATAATTAATTTTCTTTTTCAATATCTGGTGATGATATTCTTTGCAGCTGATATTTCCACATGAAAATTCAATTATTTTTGTAGCTCTGAAAGATGTGGGGTGCATAACAACTTTGATAATTAACCCAGTGTTTTGCAGTATATTGAAAGTGATGTTTAAGGATTACAATTCAATTGCTTTTTGTTGCAGTCTTTGTTTGCAATCTCACAGCTGACTGGCATTCTTTTTGTTTTGTTGGTTATTGTTTTGCTAGAGGCCCCTTAAATATAATGCCAGTTTTCCATAACTGAACAACAATGTTTTGGTGTAGTCCAAGTTTTGCTGAAATAATTAATGAATATGCAGGGTGTAAATGCTAAATAGCATAATTATAATATTAAATAAATATTTAGTAAAGGAAATGGCACAAAAAAAACCTAGGTTTGCCATACCTTCATGAAGTTACCTGCTTGATCTAGGAGCAAAGACGATTAAATATTGTGTTGGGGGATTTATTACCTACAACTATTTGATTTGTGAGGAAAGGGGGATATTAGAAGCAGCTACTGTTTCAAATAAGTATCAGGTACAAAAATATGTTTGAGAAGCTGTGGTTAAATGTAAAATATAAGAAAACTGACTAAAATCCAGTTAAGTAATGAGATTGACATTTCCTCGTGGCACACTGCATTCTACTACTGAAATCAGGGAAAATCCAGAGGTCTCCTCATTTAAATAAGGAGCAATATTTCCTTTGGATGTACAATAGGATCTTCATAAAACCATAGTCTGGTAATTCCTAAAATGTCTTATGATTTTACAGAAAATTGTGAATGCCCTTCAGTAGCTGCTGTACCTAATAATGGTTGTCAGACTGTTCCAAATGAGCGACACAAAACTGGTACCTTCTTAATTAAAAGGTGCTTTCCCTCCTATCCCTAATCCCAAAGATGCTCTATCCCAGCTCTTCTCAAACACCTAAGGAAGATCCTAGTCCAGAAGGAGCACAATTCCTTTTCTGTCGGTGGATGTCCTCTGCTCCCTGGACAGCACTGTCAGGAGCCAGGTGTGATTCTGCAGCCACTGATGATGGCTGTGAGGAAGAGCATGCAGAACATGCTTAAACATTGCTGTTTCTCCTGGACTTTGTAATGTGAACTAATTTTTGGAAGAAGCATTTGATGTTTGTCTTGGAAGTGAATGTCAAAGGAGGAGTGCAAACCTTCTCTGCAGCTCCTCGTAGATCAGGCTCTCATGCAGATGGGTTTGATTTCACCCATTCTTCAACATTCGGTTAAACTGCAGAGAGCTGCTGTAAAATGTGGATTTGATATTGTACTGATCTGTAATTCCTGTGTATTTATATTGGAATTTTTGCAAAGGAGAGCAAGAGAAGCTTAATAGTTCTGCTGAGTTGCCTGCAAAACACTGTTAATGCTTTAAAAAACGCTTTACTTTTAGATCTGTTCATAGCTTTCTACAGATATAGTTTCCATACGTGTTCCAAAGTGTGAACTTTCTAGGAGGGAAAGTCAACTTTTTACCTTAATAACCCCTGAATCTTTAGAAAACTTTTCTGGAGAAACATTTACAGTACTCTTCATTCACAGAAATTAATGATCTAGCACTCCAATTCTCAATGGTGCTCCTGGGCACAGGAAAGCATTTATGTATTTACTTTCACATTAATGTAGGATAACTCATTTTCAGCCTCACTGGGACAGTCGAAATTCTCCTTATTTCATTACCAAGTGACTGTTCTCAACATGTCAGGGAACATGTAACTAACAGTTATAGAGAACACATATATCACCTTCAGCGAGAGAATAGCAAAAGTAATTAAAAACTTGTTATAAAAAGCAAAAATTATGTCAGAAATAATATTTGTTTACATGCTCTAGATGTTGTTATTCTACTCTGTCTGGCAACTTGGCCTTATCTTATTTTTACTTCTGAAACACATAACCTTTTTTTTCCTAAAAAAATAAAACAAAACAAAAAAAAAAATTTTTTTTTTTTTTTTTTTTTTTTTTTTTTTTTTTTTTTTTTTTTTTTTTTCCTGGGGGAGTGGAGTGGTAAGGGTTATTAAGGAACCTATGTAGAAGCTAGAGAAGCAAATATTGCTATGGAGCAGCAGTTATAAAACAGTTCCAAATATAAAGAAATAAAAGATATTTTTTATTTGTATGAATAAGACACTGATCCACTACAGAAATTATAAATAGAATTAATATCTATGGGTTCAGAGAAAAAAAGAACAAAAACCAACACGAAACAGAAAATGGAAACCAGTACCTTAAAAAGTACTTTTATTCAATATTTTAAGGATTTATTAAATGCAAAAATGGCATCTGACACATCCAATAATGGCACGAGTTCTGATTAGTGATCACCTGAATGCTCCTATGTTTTTTGCTCTCAAATAGGTGAGCACTGCTGAAGAATTATTTTTTTCCTTTGTACTGAGGAAAATCGAACAAAAGACCAGAAGCTTTTGATTTTCCCACTGGAATCTTAGTTCAAGAAGATCAGTGTGGTTTACAAGGTACTAAACTTGTTTCAGCAGATATTTTTCCCCCATAACTGTTCAGGTAAATGTTACTGCCAGTTCGTGCTTAGGAACCTTGCACGAACAAGCCCCCCTGTATCCTTATGAGAGAGATCCACTTTATTTCTTTCATGCTGCAAGCTGTGAAGTTGGACACAGCTTAATTGTTTTGCTGAGGACAATAGAAAGCCAGGAGGAGCCAGGCTTGGAAATAGTTCAGGTGAACAGTTAAGACCAGTGATGAGCTTTTCAAGAACTGCTTGTGGCCAGGGTTTCACACCAGGACTGTGGGCTTGTACCTGCCTCCCTGAGTGGTGGACAAGGACACGAGTTCATTGCCTTGGCAGCTGGGATGTGGGAGAGAAATGCAATTTCATTGTTATTCCTACGGTGTCGTTAGAGGACCTTCCATTTGCCATTGTCGCATGAAGGCATTTCTCCACCTCTGAAATAAAATTTGCAAAGGACATTTGAAATGAGCCAGTTATATGAAATTTATTAGTGCAAGCCTAAACTGCCTTTCCCCAGTTTGTCATTTTCCTTCAACATAAACCTGTAGCCTATGCAGATTCCAACTTGCTTACAATTCAGGTAACTTCTACAATGGAAGAATAAGCCTCTTAACAAGATTGAATTTGCTATTGTGCAAGTTGTAAGCTGAACAAACAGAGATTGGGCAAATTTCTGCTCATTCATGTGCCTCTTTTAAAAAACAAATACCAGTTTAATATAAATGGAAATGAGAGCAATGTTAGTGTGGACATAAATCTTGATCTATTGTAACCTAATAATGAAAGCCACTCTTTCAGAGTCTAGATAAATGAAATAAAGTCATAGGGTGCTTTGGGTTTTTTTAATAAGAATAAGAAACATCACTTTTAACTTAGATTTGTCTCTTTTTATTTGCTCACTGTGATTTCAGACAAAGCCATTATTTATGGAAAACCAGTTTGTCTCAAAAGCAAAGCACGTCACCCTATCATACATTATGTGTAATTGTTTCTGGTAAAAGATAGAAATAATGTGGCCACATATTTGAAAAGAAAGTTTCCTGGCTGACTTCATAAACTTTAATATTTATATAACCTTTAAGCAGTCAAGAGACTATGCCTAATGACAGTCAACTAACAGCTTGACCTTTATTGAATGGAAGAATGGTAGCACACTTACAGGAGTTTCATTTCAACAGCAACCTAATGTTGAATTTCTTTGGGCTATTAATGTACAGTGAACACACTCAAATTCATCTGGAGCCTGGAAGTGTATTTTTTCCATTAAATAAGCCCGCACAACTCAAGAATAGAGGATTTAAAAAGCAGTTACCTTCAGATTCTGTAATTCTATTTTGATAATCTGGTCGCAAATTAAATGTGAAATATCTCAACTTCCTAAAAATCTTAGAAGGGGTATATGCAAATTGGCTATTAACATATCCAAAATCTTTATGTTAATCAGCAGTTCAGTAATTTGTATGTGTATGCAAAGCCTAAACACTGTGGTTTTTTTTTTCCTGCCCTTCATAGAGGAATTAATCATACTGTCACAGCAGTTTGAAATAATTATAAAAGTGAGTTTGAAAGATTAAGATTAAATACTTTCAAAATGCTTAACTGAGATGTTTTCCTCAAACATACAGTAGAAGGACAAATAATATTTGAATGTCACTGGGTCCTTTGTGATGATTTAGAACATAGCAAAGCAATTATTTCTGTAGAATGTTAGATTTAAATAGCTATTGCTAGTTCAGAACAGTAGTACATAGACAAACATTAAGATATCTTTCTTGATGAAAATGTCAAGAATGTGATTGCAAGGTGTAAGGAGACAGTTACAGGAATCATTTGCACAATTTGGGTTGGTGTTTGGTTATTTTGTAGTTATTTGGGTTGCTTTTTTGCACATAGTTTGAGAGTCTCTCAAGTTACAGAGAAAGAGAAAAGTCTCAAGTATGTGAGTAGTCTTTATTCAATATTCTTGGTCAAGATGACATAAAGAACACAAAAACCTTTCAAGAATTTTCACAAGCTTGAATGCAATGTCAAAGTAAATCAGTGAAAATGAAATATTGCAGGAGTGCTGATGCAGCTCTGCAGAACAGAAAACACAGCCTTGGTACACAGACACCTCGGGTGCTTCCAATGTTCCTGGACATGGTTACAGCACAGCAGCACAGAGCAGGCCAGACCCTTTGCAGAGAAAGCCAAAAAAATCTGAAACTCTCCACTTTGGAGGGAAGACAAGCTGAGAGAACTACAGAACAGAGGTTTACAAAACTGCAGAGGGGCTTGGTGAGCTGAATACAGAACATTTGTTGATTCCTGTAATAGTAGAACTCCAGGTAGTCCAGATGCCAGTAGGAGAACTGCATAAAGCAGGTGGGGAGACACAAGGTTTCTTCAGGGATAGGTAGGGTTAGTGATTCTGGTACCAGGAATTTGGTGTTCCTGGAGCCTGTGCAGGTGGACGGCATCAGCAAGTTCAAAAACCAAAGTCATTTTATGGAGTGCAATCCAGGGATTATTCCTGTTTGTCCTTTTCTGTTCCTTGTATCCAAGACAGACTCCTGGGCTAGGAAGACAAATGCTCTGACTCAGAGCAGTTTTTACTCTTGCATATTCCTTTAGTATGACAATGAAGATGAAGAAGAGGTTTCTTTCCATCTAGTAGAACTTAATTTAAAAGAATGCTCATAGTAAGTCTCCATTAAGTCACTGAAAAAAATACTTCAGTTGATTTATAAAAGAATCGTTAGAAAACTAATTTTTGAATGGATAGTATTTTCAGTCTTGAGGCTTGTAACTATTTTAAAGGAAACTGCTCTGTATTGAATTTAACTGACTGGAATCCCTTTATAATCCATCACACATTCTCTGGCTTTCATTTTGGGGAGTAAAATGTCATGGAGAGGCCAGAATTGCATAACCTTCTGAAATCGTGGATTTCCAAATATGAGAATAAGCCTCTTATGTAAGTAGGGACTCTTAGGAATGGAATATTGCCATCTATTTACTGCTATGACTTCTGCTGAGAAGCACACCCTCAGCCCCCAAGCAAGAGTATTCCTGGCTCTGCAGCTTGGGTGGGGTATTTTGGATAAGCCACCCGCCAGTCTCATTTGGAATTATATCTGCAGGTACCTCCAGCCTCTTGCTCTCACTGACAAAGTGGAGAAGCTAAACATCAGCAGAAGGTTATCTGCTGAAACAAGCTGAAAGTACAGTGTTTCAGCTTTTTTGTTTTTAATTCCAAATTCTGCTTTCCCAGGTTGCATTTGGCTTTTACATAAATCTTTACAGAGAGAGAGATCTTTACTTTGAGCAGCCTGTAGGAAATGTATCGCTGTGTGAGCTGAAATGAGCCAAACTTGGCTTCATAAAGATGCTCTGACACTTTAACATGAGGAACTTTAACAAAATCAATGCTTCAAATTATTGTTTTATTACTTCATATCATGCTACTGTGTTCCCATAGTTTAAAAGGTTTAATAAATCAGAAGGCCAGAACAAAAGAATTGCTTTTGCAATTGACCTTTCATTACTTTGGCTTGCACTTGTAGATCTCCAACAGATAACTAATGTGCACAGTTTAAATGTATATGATGCAGAAGTTCAGAATTAAAAATATTGTTAAAGCAGCTTACTATTTTTTCACACCTTCGTTTAACTTGGATATTTTTAATTTATAGGGTTTTCAATTCATGGCTGTATTGATACCTACAGTACTTTCAATTAACATTTGAAGACTCATCAATAACTGTAATTGTAGTCCACTACCAAAATCCCATGTTTTCCTGTAGGAAAATGCAGCTAGGTTTCCTTAAACTTTTTCCATTGCCTGGAGGATAGCTGGTCAGAAATTTCTGGTGCAGTCCTTCTCTGCCTGTGGGCCTGAACGTGTCTGCTGCCTGGCATGCTCTTCATTGCAGAGATGAGATCTGACTCCTGGAGTCAAGCACTTGGCTTTGTACTCCTCCTCAATATGCTTATTAAAATGAACCAGAGGTTAGTTCATTTTAAAGGCCTGAAGAAGAATTATTAAGGAGCTGATTAAGTCAATTATGCTGCTTAGGGAATCCTTTTTGCTGTGTTGTTGTTAGCCAGGAACCTTAATAGGACAATTAGGATTAATTAAAATCAGCCTGATTGATTAGGATATATAAACCTGCACGTGAGCTGTAGCTGTGTGGTTGTGTTTGTGCAGTCTGGGAAGGGGGGCAGTGAATGCTGAGTTTCGTGTTCCTGCAAATATTATCTGTATGCAGACAGGAGCAGGCTGATTTTGAGGGTGCAGTTGTTTTTGACAGGGATGATTCCACATCACAGAATTAAATTTTCTGCATCTCCCTATTGGGATTAACAGGACATGAGACTAAACAAAGAAACAGCAAATGGATTTTGCTGTATATGTGTTAAAGTGACAAGGGGGTGGGGAATCAATCCTTATTTGCCTGTAAGATTGTGTGGTTTAAACTCACCATGATCACTTGGGGCCAAGGAGCAATGATGGTTTAATGGCAAAGGAAGGTGGGGGAGAAGGGTACAAAACCAGGGTGTTTGTACAGTCC
This sequence comes from Onychostruthus taczanowskii, assembly GCF_017590055.1. Lineage (NCBI taxonomy): Eukaryota > Metazoa > Chordata > Aves > Passeriformes > Passeridae > Onychostruthus > Onychostruthus taczanowskii. The sequence goes on from NW_024498462.1 coordinate 5,459,487, forward strand.
CTTGGGAGAGCCTCTCTTCCCATGGATGTGAGCTCCCAATTTAGGTGGCTGAGTTGCCTTCAGAAATCAGTTTCTGCATGCAGCACGACCATCTGACTGTGCTTGTGTCTTCAGAATGTTGTTAAATGGATGATGTCCAAGAAAATTTGAACACTTCTGTAATGGCTGTTTTAAGCTGTGCCAATAGCACAGTTAATGGATTCAGCCATATGCTCACACAGCCCTGGGATCTTCACCTTTCTCAGTGTCATAGAGTTTGGATGCAGACACATGATGGGAAGGAATGCCGCGGGATGGTCACATGGCTTTTCATCTTCTGGGCAAGGTAGAAGGGTCTTAAGTCCCTTGCTCTTTCAATGACCAAGCAATGCTCTCCTCGTTTAAAGCTCTCACCTGCTTTTTGTACATTGATTGATTTTGATTACTTCTGGAAACTTTTTATAATGTGGTGTTTTTTCTCTTTGAAATAGATTTTTTCTAAAAGGAAACTGATCTCCTGTGAAAAAGGTTATCTGAGGAATGCACCTTAAAGCTTCCTTTGTTTTACTGAGCATAAGTAGCTCCACTATTTGTTCTGTGTCTTTATCCAAGATTTTTTCAGGCATTTCCTATGTAGGGAAACACACAAAGAGTCTTCACTAGACATCAGCAAGGCTTTAATCAGCAACAGCATTTTTTATTCTAAGCACTTGGATCCTAGATGAGTGTTATCAGTCAAAATTTCTTTCTTCAGGTGCTTCAAAAGAACTTCTTATTTATTAATGATCTAGAAAATTAACTAATCTTTCAAAACAATATTTATAAGCATCTCTTCATTTACTACACTCCTGAACTAGGTAAGTGTGCTATCTCAGGTCTTATTATTCCACGTACTGGTAAGATCCATTTCCAGGAATGCTTATTCCATCTTAAGGAATGTCTTCAAATATTATCTCAGATGTCAGTCCAAAGGAAAATCAGCTTTTCACATTACTCTTTGAAAATGTTAAGGTTCTTTATTTTTATCTCATGCTGTTAGCAAATACCAGAGGAATCCCTGTTTTCAATAAAATAGCATTTAGCAAAATTTGGTGTTTAACTAAATAGCATGTTATCCTGTGACATGCAGTCTGAAGTTATCTGTGCAATCCTGGGGTTTCTTAATCTGCAGAGTTTCTGCTCTTAAAGACAGTGATAGGTAAGGAGAAGGAGATAAGCAGGAGAGAATGGTGTCACTGAAAAAATCTCATACTCTTTTAATCCTGATAAAAATATTTATTTCAGGGGCTAATACCCAATAAGACTCAGTAAGTAAGAATAGTCTAGTTCCATAATATAAGAAGGAAAAAGTAATCAACCACAAGATTTTTTTTTTCCTGAATTAAATTGGAGTCAATCTTAGTAGAATCCTCACAACTTCAAGATATTAAGAAGGTACTGGATGCCATCTACTTCTATTCTGCTTGCTAAAATCTAATGCTATTCTGAGAAGTTCCTGTATATTGTCATGACATGCCTGAAAAGTCACAAATCCTTTTCAGGGATTGTAATTGTTGTCATCTCTGGCAGTAAGTAACCTTTATTAGATCTTTCTAAAATTTAATAAATCAAAACAGTGGGGGGAAAAAAAAAAGCATAAGAAACCATATGTATGTGGTATCCCACTCCCAGTTTTCATTACTGATGCAGAAAAAGATTATAGAAAGCTTTGGTTCTTATTTTGAAGGATTTTTTTAGAAGCTACCTGTCATTTTCAGGATTTTATTTACTCTTAAACATCCTCACCCAGTGTTTACAATAAATTGTATCTGCCCTTTAAAGCTAAAGTATTAATGAGTACAGATTTACATAATATAATACAAATCAATAACTTAAAATTCCCTGTTTTCACCAATAGGTGGTGGTGCTAGCTGGTTCTTTATTTGCTGCTTCTTCAAACTTAAGGGCAACTTACTGTAAAAACATCTGCATATTTCTGGCATAAAAGAACTAGACAGAGGTAATTTGAGAGGCTTGGAGTGCCACGGCTGCAGGAGGAAATGCAGACCCTGTGGAAGGATGAGCAGTGCTGTGGTGCTGGAGGAAGATGCAGAAAATGCTCTCCACACACACACACACACTCTCTCTCTCTCTCTCTCTCTCTCTCTCTCTCTCTCTCTCCAGAGTGCTTAGAAAACAAGCCCCTCTGGTTTTACTTGCTGTTGCAATGTCTTCCATTGCAGAAACAATCTTCTGAGAATGTTGCCATGTCACCTGGGCTCTCCCCTGGTTACCAGCTGCCAGTTTATGAGGTGGGAGTAGCAGGACTTGTGAGTGTACATAGTGAATGCTTGAATTCCAAGAACAAAACAGTGGTCTATGAATGGATAAAAGGCGGTGAAAGAGAGGGCTCTTTTTCCAGGCAGTGAACAAAAGTACTGAGAGAAAGGGAGGTCACATCTGAAGTTAAACCCAAGTGCATCACTCAAAGATTATGAGATTCACACACACAAAAAATGAACATTACAGTAGGTAAGTTACAATGCAAAAAACGTTGGAGTAAAAGCACACATGGCATGTTGAACAGGAAGAAATGAGTAAGAGAAACATTGTTCCTCCCTTGAATTCCCCCTTTGATGGGAACTTAGTAAATGGTTGCAGAAAAAGTGTTTATTTGGCCAGGATGTGCTCTGAAGTTGGTGATGTGACAAGCAGACAGTCTGATGGGTGCCACTTGGGCTTAGCTACAGGCCTTGTATTATAAATAAGCAGCTTCAGCAAGCCATGAGTTCCTCTAAAAGAACAATTAAAAGTTGACACACTTCAAATGAACTCAAGAACAAATTAAAACATGCCTGTAGCAAGGACCATGTTTTTAATTTTATATAACCTTCATTAGAGCCTATGATAATGTGACACAAGAATTCTTGATGCTAAATAAGGCATCAAGAGTATGAATGTGTTCATCATCTGATTGCTTTCTTTGTTGTGGGGTTCTTTTCCCCTCTTTTTTTTCCTTTTGTTGTCTTTTCGCTGTATCTCTGGCCTATTTGCTTCCCTGTTTTTTCTGAGGTCTGCTCTCACTGCATGGAATAAGATAACTCACGACTGGCAGCCAGCAGCTTGGAGTGAGAATTCTCATTTGTCACATTCTGTTGCCAGCTGCCAAGAGAGATATGCAAAACCTTGTTTCAGAAAGTTCCAGTATTGTCAGGTTCTCTTGGCTGCTAATGTCTTTCATTCTAGTATTTTGGAAGAGAAAAAAGCCTTAGGTAAAATATTGGAGCTTCTCTGGTTTTCCCTTGAAAAAGGAAGAAGGAAAAGAGGAAAAAAAAAAAAAAAAAGGAAGAGAGAAAAGATGGACATTTATTAAAGATGAAATTTAAAAAACACCTATTTTTTTTGTGTTTTACTGGAAGGTAACAAGTTTTCAGTACGCATATAAACTGTATAAATGCTGAAGTTCAAACATGCAATTCTCAATGTCAGAGTATCAGACAACTTGATCTCATTCCTGACTACTCTGAAGTGAGTTTATAGACCCACTTGCTGGATGTGTTCTAGCTTTTCATTCTATCACCTTATCTTCCTTAAGGGCTTCTCTTATACCTAAAACTCGACCCAAAGACTCACCAGTTTTAAACATTTTTTAGCCTTTCTATCCTTTCATACTGTGCCAGCCAGATTTTGATTTTGTCTGGTTCTGATGCTGTCTGGTTTTTTTTATGGCTTCAGCTTTCTCAAAGATTATTTCCTACCTTTAGCACCAACTGTTGCTCTTTTCTAAGTGTTTCTAGATGAGTGCTGTGTGCATTTGTACTGTCTGTCTGATATGATGTCCTTAAGTAACTGTGTCATGTCCTTAAGCGACCATGATGCCACCAGCAAGGGCAACTCCACTTAAACTTTTTTAGTGTAGGCATAGTCTATTTCATAATCCACTCAGAAGCATCCTAAGGTTTCACTGATTTTGGTTTGCCCTGGAGTGATTCCTGATATCACTCTTAATCAGAGCCACCTGCTGCTCAAAAGTAACCAATAAATTGAGCTGACAATAATGATAGTAGGGTATCAGCTGTTAAAGTTCTAATGATAACTAAAAATTGAGTTACTTTTGTCACTAAACTGAGCTTTGAAAAAGTTCTCAAAGAAAGATTTCCAGTAGCTGTTAGATCAGAATAATCTCTGGATGCAATCCCTGGCTAAACCCTCACCGGATGACTTTCTGACAGTCCCCTAATTTCACCCAAGTGTTGTTAACATAACAGCATTAAAATAATCTGTTGTGTTTCAGTGAAATATCCAGTATTTCAGTGATGTAATTCAAGATGGGGCATTATCTACAAACTCTTGAGAAAAAGCAGCAGTAAAGGAGAATTTGCAACACTGAAAGGTAGATGTGAGCATTAATGGTTGAGAAAATGGCAATCTAGGAGCTTGAAGTGTACAAATCCCAAAGTACAGGATCAGCTAAAGAGAAGTAAAATATGGGGTCCTGACAGCACTTCAGTGGCTTTAAGCATTGATAAGGACACATGCATGGAACCAGCTTAGATAATATGGTAGTTCTGTAAGGCAGCATAGAAAGCATAATATCTAACAGCCAAAGGAGCATTTTTCTGATGGGGAGTTAGGTAAAAGATAAACTTCACTTTACAAAGGTATCACTGTACAGCAAATGGGGAGAGCTAAACACCTCTGTGATTTTTTAACAGGGATAGGGATAAATATTTCTATATGTACGTGATTGACACATAGGGCTGTGGCATTAAGGGAGCCTCCCTCCCTTCTGAGTTGATAGAGGGTATACATACACACAGGGGAGCAGGACTGAACTGTGGATTTACACTTTAAGAAAAATAAAAGTGCCTTTGGAGAGTTAACTCTCCAAAGATTTTTATTAAAAGACTTCAGTGAAAGAAGATGCTTTTCCTTTTTATTTTTTTTTATTTTAAACACAACTTCTACTTTTTATTCACTCCCCTAACATACATTGTTTTTCTTTATCAGCTTGAAGTTTTCTGAACTTTAGATTATTAGCTTCAGGTCTTAGCTTTGAGCTAGATTCTGGCACTTGTGTTTTCCCTGGAATACAAAGTACCATCTCTGGCTTAGGAGGTTCCTGAGCTGCACTGGAGCCTGGGGAGCTGTACCTGAAAAGAGTAATTGTGGACTTGCACTTCTCCTAACTTCTTTCTCAGACACAAGTTTCTGGATGTTGTGGGATTTGGAGCTGCAGACTAAATGGACTTTGTTCTGTCTCAGCATGATCATCCATTTAACCATCTACTGATTTTCTCCCAAATATTTTCAACTGAAAAGAAAAGAGTAGCAGTATCTGGGCAGAGCAAAGCTAGAAAGGATCAGATCCACAATGTAATGCATACATGTTTCAAAAGTAGTTAAGAAATAGATGAAATTTTGCCATGAATTAGATTGGGTTATGCATTTAAGGCTGTGTAATATTTGCTGGAAATTATAGGGTGTTAAATTAAACATAACAATAAGAGTTGAATTGGTACCTGTTTCATAACTATGCTAATGTACTGTTCTCTGAGCTCAGCATGAAACTTCTGTGGACTTAAAATTCAAGAACGTTTTATTTCATTTGTGGTGGTGGAATTTTGATGGAATGCCAATAAATTTAATGTAAGCACTGCATTTTTCTAAAAACGCAAAAGACGGGTCTGCTTCTTTTATGAACTTATGTTGGCTTCGCTCCCAAGCTCAGCTATACTTCCCCATCCTAAATGAGGACATGCTTTTTAATATGAGAAAGCTCAAAAAGGTGACTGACTAGATGTGCAAGGGGGAGAGACTGTGAACATGAGAGCTTATCACAGGCGCATCACTGAAAGCCAGGGAAAAGCAGAAAGAAAAAATTTAGTTCCAAGAAAATTCTAGAGAGTCTTTTTCGTTGGTGCTCTGTAAAAGAGGGCTATGAATAAAAGAAAAACCCTCCCAGCTCTGTGTTAATCTTTTCTTGCACTCATGAAAGTGAGACAACACTGCAGTGTTGCTTATTTATAAATAATGTATAAAAAATGAGTGATACATTGCCTGGGTTTTTTTGTTTTTTTTTTTATTATTAACAAAATCTTTTCCTAATCCAGAACAAGGTGTTCTTGGAGCATAAATTTGTCTTTCAGATTGTATTTGGTTTTTTGTGGGAGTATTTTTGGAGTGTATTTGGTTGGGTGTTTTTGTTTGTTGTTGTTTTTGGTTTTGGTTTGTTTTTTCTTTTTTGTTTTGTGTTGAGTTTGGGGTTTTTTTGGTGGGGAGAGATGTGGGTTTTGTGCTATGGTTTGGGGATTTCAAAATGAATTTAATATTTAGGGAATTCTTTCCAGTAAGAAAGTAAGACTAAATGTACAATTATGAGAAAAATTCCTTAAATCTTCATCCTCACCTGGAAGGATGTAGCTTTTTTACCAAAAGATATATCAAGAATAAAAATCCACTTAACAGTTGCAGCATTTTCTGAGTGCTGACCTTCTTGTAGACACTTGTGCACCGTTCCTCTGCTTTCTGTAACATACCCCATTCCTAGGAGCCAGCAGAGATTTGCAGCTGAAAAACAGTGTGTGCTACAATGACCTGAAGCCAAAGTTGCTTTCTAATGCATAATTGCAGCAAATATTGTTTGGCCACTGTTCTTGGGACTTTTATTGTTTAGCAGTGCTTATTCAGCTTTGTATCTTAGATTAGTGATAATCACCTTAATTCATACCAGATCTGACTTTTCTTAATGGCAGAAAATATACATGTTGTAATTAGAACCAAAAGTCATGTGGGCTACTCATCCTTTATATTTAATGCCCTTTTCAGGTGTGTGTATTTAAGCAAGAGTAGTTCCAGCATAATGTTTTGAATGTTAGCAACTACTCAAATTCATATTTAATTGTTGCTTATTCCAAGATCTTGGTGCAATCAAGACTGCACTTTCAACAGGGAAGTATAATATATGAAAAAGAGTTCCTGTCCATATTTTCCTTTCTTCTAGGATGTGACTTCACACCCATATTATACATATTCTTCATATATTTATTGACTCTTATAAACATCTTCCTCTGATCGTGGAATATGTTTCATAGAAGATTAAAGATACTTGGACTAGCTGTTAAAAATAATGAGGGCAACCTTTAGTTGCTGATCTGAAGAGGAAGATCACATTTTGATACACTCATTTCTGGAGGTACATCTGAACTTACTGAAAACCACTTTTCAGTTAGAAAAGAACACTGTTGTTTTCTGTAATTTCTTGAAGGGGTCATCTATGTTATGGTTCTTAACATGGCCTTCCTTACATCCATTTCTTATTTTTAAGTTAATTTTTTCATGTCTCTACAATGGGTTCCTGTACCTGGCACACTTCTTTTGGGCAGTTATAACATTTTTCCCCAGATAGATTTTCTTTCATGTGCATCCCACTTCAAATTTTCTTCTGGTAGAGGCATCTGTCAGAGATCAAAGAGAGGATTAGTTCTCTGTGTTTCCACAGATAAGGATATTTCGTGGAGCAAAAGTATTTTATTTACTTACAGCTGAAAAGTAGCAAATTATAAACTTGTAATAGCTTTATTAAGATTCTGCCTTTGGCATGAATTATCAGATTCCCAGCTCATTACCAAATGAGCCAATGCAATGGACAAATAAACTTGGTATCCTAGAAGCTGAGTCCTCTTGTATTGTTCAGTGGGACTTCTTTTCTATTTCTATTAAAATATTTTCATGTCTAATTTTTATGGAATAATTCCAGAGGTGAAAACTAGGACCAAAGAAGTGGTCCTTGATTATTTGAAAGAGACTAAGATGAAAATATGGTGCTTTATGTTCACAGCCTTGTTGGAAGAAAACAGGTTTGAATGCTCCCTTCCTCAACCCCACTGCAAAAAAACAGTCAAAAGCCAACACAGTTATGGGAACAGGTCATAAGCCCTGATGTGACAATTTGTAAGAGAATTGCAATATTTTGCAAATTCATTGCACCTGTGAGTAGCAATGCCAGGAGCATTTTAAATCACTTCAAAGGTAAGTGATTGAAGGAAAATTAGGGGAAACTAAAGTGATACCTGATATAAAGTGATGTATTGTAAAAAATAAAAAAAAAATAAAAAAAAATGGATTCAAGAGCAATAGAATTTGGAATATAGCTGTGATTGCCAACACAGCCAGTCATTTCATTCTAGGACCCGGCTGTCCCTTTTACCTTAAAGCCTCATCTCTTGAATTATGTGAACATATCTATCTTTTTAGATGCTAAACCCAGCAAATAACACTGCTATGACAAGCTAATCATCCTGGTTATGATAAAAAAAATATTTGAAGCTGCAATATGTTTCAAAGTATTTCAAAAGAATTCTTGTTCTAAAGTCTTGACCTTTAAAATTCTTGGGTTTAGTAAGCTGGTCTTACTGCCTTCATTGTGACCTGACCTGGTAACTCAGCAATATTGGCAGATCAGAAGTCTAAAATACAGCATTATGCTCCTTCTGCTAGAATAAAAATAATTTTCTCTTTCCATCAGCAACAAAACAGGAAGAGAAACTATCTCTCTATATAGTACTCCAGCGTGGTTTGAGTGCCTGTTCCCTCTCTGTGTGTGATACAAACATGTAGCCACGTTTCAGCAGGAGTGTGAGAGCTGCACCACTCATCCTGCAGCTGGAGGCGCCTCATTTCTCACTGCAGCTTGCCCCTAAGGTTTGGGGAGGCAGGGAAAAAGGATATTGGTTTCTGGCTTGCAATTTAGTCAGTATTCAATGCAGTTTTAGTTTACTGACTGCTGGTGCCATATAACTCTTTCTGAGGTCTGCAGAGACAAAATGTGCAGCTATTTAAACGAAGCAATGGCACGAGGTTATATTGTGAACAATAAAGAACCAGAAGTGATCACTTCTTACAGGCTGTTCCATTCTCCCTTTGATGAACACTTCACTGTGATGTGGAATGTGCAGCTTTGAACAGTTGCTGAAATGTTTGTTTGGAAAGCCTCTTGATGTTTGTGGTGTTAATAGATTCTGCCCTCATGTTCGGTAACTCTGCATTTTAAAACTTGACCCTCCACAGGGCACAATTCACTCAGAAATTTTGTACTGGTAAATGTCAAAGTTCTGTACATTATTCACAGTTTGTGCATGGTTTCCTTATGGAAAATACCTGAGTTTGACTGTGCTGCTGAATGACTTTCAGGATAGAATGTCATTTTGTACATCTGGTGTTCTGTTTAATTGTCATCAGACTTTGGTTTTCAACAAGATAATTGGTGAGCTGTCTTTGGTGCTTTGAAAAATAAGTTGTCTTCAAATCTATTAATGTTGTTCAAATATGTACTTTTCTGAAAACGTGTCTTCTGTCATAAGGCTTCAGTGGTGCAGAGCAATTTAAGAGTTTATCAGGCTGTTATTGTCACAGATGAGAAAACAAAATGTTCCAGATAAAAGTCATATGAACGTGAATCTTGTCTTGATTGCTGTGGAAATTGAGAAGCCGATTTCATTTCTGTTCCGGAAATTAAACTAATAGATATAATAGATGGATAGGATGCTACTTTTTGACCTCTTTCCTGACTTGTCCCAGAAGAACAAATGCAAGGATTAGTTCTCAATATCTCCTTTACTTAAAGGTTTTCCTTTACATAGATTGTCCAGTTAAATGGGGAAATATTCAACAGGAGAGCAAAATGCAGCACTTCTTAAAAGGAAATGTAATATTATAATCACTCTAGAACCAAATTTTCATTGACAATGCAGACAATTAACAATGTGGGAAAGGTGTCACACTATGAGATGTCTGAGTGCTCTTTATGTTTCCTCAAAAGCAGAAAAAATACCAAGTCTTGATGGAACAGCTCTACAGATGCAGAGGATGCATCTTGTTCCTGTTCTCTGGTTGGCCTTGGGTTGCACCCAATTCATTAACTGCAGGGTTTTTTTCATCCTTTGCAATTCACTTGGGCAAGTACATAGAAAATATTGGTCTCTAAGTCTGGATGACCTCCTGATGTCTCTTGTATATACTGACCGTGTGAGGAGGTCAGTGTTACACCCATTATAACCTTTCAATTCAGCATAAGTGCATATTTCAGATGCCTTTATGTAAAATGCCAAACTCTGTATGGATTTTTGGTAGATACAATTGACCTGAATTTTTGTTTCTTAACTGTGTTCCACTTGGCCATGTGCTTCCTGTTAGCAGTTTGGATCTGACCTGGTGACCCAAGTCTGAGCCTGCAAGGTGGACTTTCCCTCCTCCCCACACAGAATAGAAAACTGTGTCATTTACTCCGGAGATTCCATTAAGCACTACCTTGTCAAATCTCTGCTCTTTGGGGGCAGAGTAGAGATGTAGCCTATTTTTCACTGATGGCTAATCTTAGGTCACCAGGTTGTATAGTTTGTGACCTGAGACTACTAAAAAGGTCACTGAGGATAAAAGGAAAAGACTGACTTCAAGAAAAGAGGTTTTTCACTTTGACAGTAGTAGATTGGCATGGTAAAACTAGAATCTTCTTTATGCTGAACTGAAGATACAGAGCATATATTTCTCCTTTTTAAGTTGCTGGATGAGTTGCACTTTTATGATAGATTTTTGTAAGCATAGTAGTGCTAATGAATCTAAAAAATTATGCTGCATTTGAATTCAGTGATGTGCTATGTAAGGACTTGCCTCCAGACCTGATCAGATAACATTCGTACTGAAAAGTAACTATTAGAATTTAATTTTTCAGCAACAAATAAATTTATCACAACCTAGAAAAATATTCATCTCTGGTAATGAAAGTGTTATTAAAATATATTGCTTTGATGCATTCTCTATCCTAATTTATAGTTTGAGACATTCCCCTATTTGTCGTGCTAAAACACTTTTGGCACCATTAGTTATTCTACATAAACCAATTCATTAAGTGAACATGTGTGTGGAGTGTACACTATGTGAGCTGTCCAAGCCTTAAAGAATAAATTACTTTAAAGATAAAAAAGCAATCACATCTGAAAAGAAAATTTCTATTGAAAACATGTTGCGTGCATTATTTGAGATTAGAAGTGTGCCTGTAGATTTTTTTTTCTCCTCTTGTGACCTAATTAGAATACAGCAGAACTGTAGAGATATTGCAATTTGTGAAAACAGACTTGTAATAAGATCTGTGTGTAGGAAACAAAGTGCATTTATTTCATTGCTTCTAAGAGATGCATAGAGGCACACACAAGCTACAGATTTTTTTTTTTTTTTCCCCATGGCAATACTGTGTTAAATTCTTTTTAAACAAAGGAACAAAGCCCTGTGGCTGTTGAAGACTGGCTTATTGGTGCAATAATACCCTGATATTATATGCATATTCTTAATTTTCTGGTAAAGTATATACTCACTGAAGAACAGATTGTAGTTCATGCTGTATTTTCATTTTTGAAATACATGCAGAGAAAATAATTTTCATACCTTTTTTATAATGAGGTTTCTGCAAATAATTAGGTTAATTTTTTCCTGACTGAATTTGTGCATATATTTTAATTGTGTTTGTCATAAGAGCGACTTTGGTAAGAAATAACCTGTTTATAAAAAACACCAACGTGACATAATTCTCATGTCAAGTCATGACATGACCTTGAAGGTCAGGATGTGTGCCCCCTGCATTGTCTCGTGGCAGGCTGTAGATGGAATGCTGTAATGGCCTTTCCTCCATTCAGCATCTCTGGGCATTTCCTTGGCTTTTCTTCCTTCTGCAAGTTCCCAGCTCTGCAGAGGTGCTGCTTTGGGCCCTCTCTCCCGGGCTGGGCTGTGCTGTGCTGCAGCCAGCAGTTCTGCCCCATTGCTGCCCAGAGTGCTGGGCTGGCTCCTCCTGTCACACGGTGACATCTTCTCTCCCTGCTCATGTTTGCTCTGGGGCAGAGTGGCAGCCAGGACAAAGGGGCAAAGTGAACTCCTTCTGCAGTGCAGCTGTTCCCTTAACAAAGGTGCAACACTTTCCCTTAACAAAAGGTGCATTACTTTGTTTATACCCTGTTGTGTTGTCTCTTCCCAGGACGAGGGAAGAGATTAATTTGACTCCATATGCTTAGAATGCTGATTTATTATATTACGATATTATATTAAAAGAAAATTGTATACTAAAACTATACTAAACTATAGAGAAAGGATACAGACAGAAGGCTAGAAAAGAATGAATAATAAAAACCTGTGACTGACCAGAGAGTCTGACACAGCTGGACTGGGATTGGTCATTAAGTAAAAACAATTCACATGCTGGGATAAACAATTCTCCAATCACATTCCAAAGCAGCAAAACAGGGAGAAGCTGAAGCTTCCCAGCTTCCCAGGAGAAAATCCTGGGCAAGGGAATTTTTCCAGAAAATATCATGGTGACAATACCCTGCAGTTTTATTTTCTCTATTTTCGGTGTCCCACCTAGTGAAAAATGTTTAATGCTCACTTTTGTGTGTGGATTTAGGGACTTAAATCTGGGTCTGAAAATTATTTGCCTAATGGTTGGACCTACTTTATAAATATGCCTCTTTATAAATATATCTCTTGGCTCAGCAAATTTGTTGACTGTTTTCCAGTATTTTAAGGTAGTACTGCAAAATACCTGAGGAAATAGATCATTACAAAATCTAATTCCTTGTACTCAGCACTGAATCAGGACTAAATTTATTTTACATGACAGAAGCAGAGTGAATATCGCAATGTCCTTGAAATCCAGCATGGTTTTAATTGGATTCTATCTTTTTCTAATGCTACTGTGGAACACAATTTAAATCTTTGGGATTAAATTTATATGACAGGCTGCCATTCTCACTAAAGTGGTGCATCATTTTAATTTATTTATTTTGCTTTTATGTTTCTTGACAAGTAATAAAGCATTAGGTCCTTAGTGGCGAAGGTCTTGCTGTTATTTTTTTTCTATAGTCCTTACATTTCAGAACCCTTTTGCTGACACATGGCAAAGTGCAACAACATTCATTAAAAAAAAAAAGGACTACTGTTCTTAAGCTCAGCAAGAATTCTAGTGAGATACAATTTAAGATAAGGAAAGCTTCATTTATGTAATAAAAAAATAACCCCTAGTAAATGAGGTTTGTAATGCATTATCTTCTTAGCCTTCCACTGGGCCCATAATTATGCAGAATATCTAATGTACTTTAATAATCAGATTTTAACTTGATAGTCCCTTCACTTTATATACAGACTAAAACACTACAGCCCAGTAGATTAGAAAATAAAGACACTGATTGCTTAACTGTAAGAAATACATGATGCTGTGAAGGTGAAGATAAAAGCATGATGTGCAAAATATGAAAATATATTAAAATGTTAGGAAACAGGTGTGAAGAGACTTTGAAAATAAGTTCACATCTTTCTTTATGGCATTATTGTGGTTCCTTGTCCCAATCACAGTCACTTCTTCTGCCAATGAGAAGGTAGATAAAAGTAAATCATTCCTAAGTTAATAAGCTTATTATTAAAAATTAAATAAAAAATTAAATATCGACACATTAGGAAAAATAGAATTGCTATAAATTAATTTTTAAATTCTCCTTATCTGGAGAGTATGAGATTTAAAAAATATTATGTTTCAGAATCTCCGTTCTAGGCAGCAAGCCTATTTTAATTTCCAGCGTATCAGACTCTTGTTTGCTAATACCAAATAAAGTGCAATATCTGTTATAATGGTTTAAATAAATTATACTGTTTTATCAGCTGGGATTGAACAAATGGCAAGGATGGGCTGATCAAGCACAGTTCTGTAGGTCTGTCTGCAGTTTCTGTTGGCAGCATCCCCATTTCTATGGCTTCATATGGCACAGAGAGCTTTGTGTGTTTTAACTTTGGGAAGAGTGAAGCAAGGGATTGGGCTTTGGAAATGGGTGCACAGATTATGAACAGACTGAAAAAGTCAAGAATCTAGTGAGAGTCATTCTTTTTCTCCCCAAAGCTCATCACAAGATTACTGACATAACCAAGCCATTGCTGACCATCACCTGCTTGGTATTTGAAGCACAGGGTTACAAGCACAGCACAAGCAGTGCTGTTCATCATTGCATAGGAAAGAATCTGGTGTATCCAGGAAAGGGCCCTTTTCTTCTTCATGGATGTGCTCTTTGGTTTAGATTTTCCTTATTTGTGACCAATTTCAAATCTTTGTTTATATGGCTGGCTGGGATCAGGCCTTACTGGTTTTAGGGTTTTTTTCCTCTCTGCAGTTACTACACAAGAAAGAAACTGAAATATTAATGCCAGAAACTCAGAACTTGGGGGAATTCTGTCACGTTCAAACCTCCAAGTGCCCCCAGGTGTTGTGTGTGTAACAGGTCTTTTTCTATCCTTCCACTTTGCTGGGTCTCTGCCCACTGGAGGAAACAGTGCTTTGCCTTGTTTCCTGTGTGTGGGCATCCCTGTCCTTTCATTGGTGTGGAGAGCAACAAGAGGCTGTTTGAATCCTCAAATCAGCACAGCCTCAGGACACAGAGGGCTTCCTGTGCCATAGGTCTTTGACCTGTGAAAATGATTTCTTTTCTACAAGGTGTTAGAAATTTTTGACAGGCCCCTTCATGTAGACCACTGATAATTAAAGCCTAAATGTTTTTTTTTTTTACTCTCTACAATCACATTTGATCTTGGCAATCCATGTTATTAAACTGTTCAGTAAAGTCCGTGCTGTGTCTTTAAATCTGATTAGGGATAAATTTTGAGACCACTAGTGAGCTAATTCAGACTTTAATTTTCTGTAGGCATAAAACTAGAGCCACCAATATTTCTCTTCAGAAAATTTTGCCCTTCAATAAAAGACTAGTTGTGAATTATTGTCTTCTCAAGGCCAAGTACATTTTTGGAAGGCATGTGCTGGGTTATATTTAGAAAAAAACATTTTTTTCCCCCCTGAATTGTGGAGGAAAATCATAAGGGGAAAGTTTAATAAACATATAGTAAATTTGGTGTGTGACTTCTTTGCTCACAGCTATTTTTATTATTGTCTAAGCTCTGAACCCTTTAAAAGAAGGCATGATAACATCTTACATGAGCAAGTAACTCGCTGCAATCTGGCAGTTCACTAGATCAAAACAGTTGATGTTTTCATCTCCACCTGTGCTGTGCTGTATTTGTTTCACCTGTTTTTACTCTGGTCCCTGATATGAATCATTCCCACTAGGTCTCTTTGAAGCTGTCCAAAAGAAAACTCATTGCTTTGGATCCTTATGTCTGGCTTAGGTGCTGGGACACATTTAAGGATCCTCACATGGCATTTCCAGTTTATTTTGCCAAAGTCAGAGTTTGCAGGGCAGCTCACTGTGCAAACTTAGCCAGTGTAGGCAAGTGGAGATGTGCAGCAGAACTGCTGTATGACTCCCAAACAAACTGGGCACCTTCTCCTTGAGTTGGCCTACACAGCTATTTGTGCTCCTTCTTCTACATGGCTGTGATGAAACACAGGCTTGCACAAGCTGCCCAAAACTTGTTGAGGGAACAAAGGTGATTCCAGGGTGCCTCTGTTGCTGCAGACCTACTTACTCTTTGTACCTGCCCACGTGAATTCACTCCTAGCAGAGCCTGTGGGAGTGTTTGGAAGGGATGAAGAAGGGAGTTCTACAAGTTAGGAAGATTATCTGTGCGGTCACATCACCAGAGTGTTATTAGGGAATTTTATACTGCTGGGGTCTGGGCTTCACCCCTATATCAAGGCCTGTAATGAGATGCCCAGAGGGCAGCTTGCTTACAGTCTTTAACAGTGATTGCACTGGAGACTTTAATTGAACCAGAATCAGAGGGTTTGTGGCCTTTCATTAGGTAAAGTAGTTAGCATTGAAGGTGAAGTTCTTACTTATAAGATTTCATTTCTGTAGAGGTTCTTCAGTCCAGGACAGATATACATAACGTGTCTGTCTGCTAGAAGGCAAAAGCTCCTTAAATGTTTAGGGAAAGAGAGATCTGCTTTGAACAAAAGGATAGGTCACAAAATTCCACCTACTTTATTCTTTGAAGTCTAGTCTCTTTCATCTCCTGATTATTCTATCTTATAGCTAGACTGTAATTAATTGAAACTTTTGTTGGACATCAGAAACTTTGGATTTATAGATGGTATTGACTGCAGTAGTGCAAGGCTCTCTGGGAACTCTGTTTTCATTTGTAATCTGAATTATAACTGAATACTGTAAGCATCCTATAATAAAATTCCTGTATTGTCTCCTACTTTTGTTGAACAGGCTAGTTCATGCTGAAACAATTATTTGGGGATGTTGTCTCAGGCTGCCTGAGGATGTGATCTGATCAGTAAGGCAGCTGTAGGGATTGATCCTTGTGAACAGTCCCTAAACCTGTGCTAATTTATTGCATTACTTGTCTTCCTCCCAACCACTTACAGCCTGATCAACTTGGTAAAGATCTTCAATATCTGACTAAGATGAATGTGCCAGTTCCTGTGGGCCCATTTTCAGAATCACTGTAGGCTGAATTCTGCAATTCATGCAGAACCATGTCATCACACATCTGTGGGGGTTAGGAGTAGTGGTTAGGGTTAGGGATGAGAGAGTCACAGACCTACAGCTCCAGGAGCAGGGGGGCTGGGGAAGGCAGGCCAAGGTGATCATGGCCAGGCCCCAGCACTGCTGCTCTTTCTGATCTGGACCAGCCCCCCTGGTGATGGTTTTAGGGTTAGGACAACGATTAATAGTAGTAGTTAGGTTATTTGTAGGGGTAGTGCTTAGTGAAGTTTGTAGTGGAAAATTTTGGGTAGTGGTTGTGGGTAGTTTTAAGGGTAGTGTTAGGGGTTAGTGTGGTGTTCAGGGCTAGGATTATGGTGGTGTTTAGGGGTAGTGCATATCCTATATATCTGACAAAGGTGAGAAGGTGAGTGCACTATTTTCTGTGGTCTCACTCTCCAAGTATCTAAACTGTGTGCTGGAGCGATATATGTTTAACCCTGTAATTCAAAGCGCATCTGAGACATTTCAAATTCAAAGTAATTTAGATGGAATAGGGAATTTTATTTTTTTTTTAAACATGGTTAATTTAGTTTTGGAGCATGTGAAAGAAGGGAAACCTGACATTAATCTTGAGTAGGTTGTATTGCTAGTAAAATATTTCTGTGATATAAACTGATTGTGTGTAGTGGAACTACAATCAATTTTTTTCTTCTTCTTCCATTCTTCAAGTACAAATTACTGAATAAATCCTTAAAAGATTAGACAAGTTACTGAATGTCTTTATTTGAGAGAAGTAGACCCAATTAAAATGAGACTGCTGGGCTCCTCCTTGTGCATAGCTGGAATAAGTGAATGTTTGAAGAATGGAAGATGTTGCCCCATCTTTCTTAGCAAAGTTATTTTAATTTCATTTGAGGAAGGCCAGAGGGATTGGTTGTACCCCAAACAGAAAATACTTGTCCAAATACTTCCTGAGATCAAGCGAGAGAAGTCAGAAGGGGAGACCAGTTCGGGAGCATAACTCTTTGTAAAGAGTAAGTTTTGCTCTGGAATTTGATGATGCTGTTGATGATTACTTTAGGATTGTTTTCCATTTTGTGCTTGGAAGATAATAGTTTTTTACAGCTCTGAAAAGAACCTCTGAGCTAAACTATCTAAGGCTCACTATGACAGACAGTAAGGTGCTGATTAATGTTTTAGGAGAGAACATCTCATTTCAGTGGCAAAGACGAGAGAAAATCTGCAATAAAGTGTAAGACTTGGAAACATTGCTAGTTAAAACTTAAAAATGCTCTTGGTAGATAAGATAGGTATGGCTGTACTACTTATTTTTAAATATTTTATTTATTTATTTTAAATTGGACTGGGTTCATCTAATCTTTAACTGAACATCGTCATTGTAAAACAGTCTAACCTAACTGTTAAAGCAGCATAATTTAGAATAGTATTGCAAGAGTAAATCTGAAAGAATGCTAAATGCTATTTATTATATAGTAGCCATTAGATCAGCACAACTGGCAACAAGTACACAGAAAGGAAAAGATCCATTTCTTTCTGAAACCTTCAGAAGAAGAAGAAGAACTCCTCCTTTGGGAGTACCAAAATTTGCAAAGATTTAAATTGAGTAGGGGGCTTTTTAACCCACAGTGACTATAACTCTAAGGAATTTCAACATTCTCCACTGTTATGCTTTCACAAAGAATGTTAAGCTGATGATTTTGTGAAGTAAAATATTATTTTCAGTCTTAAAATGACAGTAAAGAAGTGACTATTTGTAGAACACTGCAGCTGAAACAATTTTGAATTTCTCTAGTCCTGACTGTGTTGCCTTCTTGTTCATGGAAAGTAAGTAGCAGCAAACAGTTGCTGCATTAACAGGGTAGGAGAGGTAAACTACCCACTGTTGGTGTTTAAAGAATAACAGAAGCATGGAGATCTGCACATAATATTTTGGTTATGCTTAGGAAAGAACAATATTCAAGGTAGTGTAATCTTGTTGAAAGTAGAAGTGCATCAATTCACAAATTCCTAGGGATTCAAGCATGAATACTCTCTTCCTGTAATATCTTTAGTTAACTCTTGTCCAGGTCCTGTCACACCCTCATGTGAAAGAGTTGATTGAAGCTCTGACTGGTAAAGTTAGAAAGGCAGATGTACATGCTCACTTAGCATAAAGAGGCTCCTTCCCTCTATTTACACTGCCATTAGTACCTTAAAGTCAGTTTTGGTTGATGTAATTGAGAAAACATTTGGTTCTTGTTCAGGATAGCAGTGGAGTTAATGAGGTTTCATGGAGCTAAGAGTCCGAGTGTAAATGTCTGTGTATTTGAGCAATTTCTCCCTGAAGAAGCATCATTTCACTTTTTGCCCTGAAAAACAAAGAAGCTTGAAGAAACCATATGAGGTCTATTGGCTGTTTGAGATAATTATACAGAAGCCTAAGATTTATGCTGGTATTTTCTCAGGAAATCATGAAAACCTTATGTGTGTCTTGGCTTTGATAGAATTATTTAATATCAGAAACATATTACAGTACAGTAAATATTTTATACTTCACAGAGAAATAAATGTATTGTAACTTGCGACATACATACTAACTCTGCATGACCCCTTTGTCAGACTTCTACTAACATAAAAAATAAACTACTTAACAGATGCTCTATTGCTCATCTCGGGGGTTTATTGCTTCTACACATTTTTATGAAGACATTAATTTTCCAGAAGTATTCTTCCTGGAGTATTCTGAAGTATCTTCAGAAATCAGCAGTTATCTGTCTAACACACTGCACTTCCTGGAGGCCTGATCTATAGACTTATTTCACTTTCTTTTATTTGAGAAGTCTTTTTGATTGCCCAAACTATATGTATACTTCTGGGATTAGAGGAAAATTATTTGTATATAACTTAGACATGCATACTGGACTAATAATACCATTTATTTAGTTTGTATATTAGTGTTGCAAAGAGATTATAGAAGACTACACTTCTAAAATTATAGTGGGTTAGGCCAGTCCATTACTTAAAAAAAATGCTTTTTGCAATTCTAATTTTAAGGCATTGGCTTCTTTTCATTAATGGTTTGTAGGGATACTATTATTATTATTATATTACAGACATTGATTTTGGCATAATAAGAGGATATTTCATGATCCATATGTCAAAATGCTTTATACAAAAACACATTTATTAAACTGTAATTGGGGCTTAGTCTTTACTGGTAGGGACAGAGCTGAAAGTCAAACAGTAGCTCAGAAGGTTGTGTTCCACATGAATGTCTGAATAAGCAGAGCTTGAGTTTGTTCTAGCAGTGTGTGTGTGATCTTGAATGCCTTTGTAGCAGAAAACTCAAAGTCATGCTGTCAAGATGGTGAAATCCAAATTTTGTCTCATTCTTTCTCTACTAACATTTCTTGGAAATTTATCTGTTGTCAACTCAAATATACCCTGTTCTCCTTCTTCTTTCTTTAGCTATTATTTCTAATAAGAAAACAAAATGAAAGACTTTGGATAGAAGCACGAATGGCAAGTTTGTAATTGAGACTGGACTCCAAGAGCTCAGTAGTCAGTCAGGCCTTGGGGTTTTTTTCCTCCCTGTTTACTTATAATTTACTCTTTGCAGAAAAAAAAAAAAAAAAAAATTCTAAATCTATTATACCTTCAGTTGCATGATAGGTGAAGCTTGATATATTGACCAAATGAGCTAGTTTTCTGAATTAACTGTATTTTTAAGAGGAAGGGTTAGCTCTACTGCTGTGTCCTGAATGGGATAAAAACCCAGTAAATGTTAAAATAATAGTGGATTTTTCTCATTGAACTCCCTGGCTTTCTTCCAGTTGCCAATGATGCAGTAAATAGATCTTGTTGTGGCCTTTATCCTCTGTTTTGACCCTTGAACATCAGCCAGACCTGAGAATAGGTGGCTTATGTTCTCACAGTTTTAAACTGAAATCCATGGCCACACTAGAGTGGAAGCCAATACAATAACCCACTACCTGGATATCAAAAGTATTACTGAGTGGATTTTTGAGAATTTTATAGATGCAAAACCTAAGGTAGAATTTTTCTGACACCTTAACAAAAGTGTTGGAAAAACCTTTTGGTCAGAATCCTTTGGTGTTGCTTTTGTTACAGTTATATTTTTCACAAAAACTGTGCCACTAAAGGCTTATACAGTACAAAATTGTCCTGCAGTTGGGAGCATGTAGCTAATATGAAATGGAATAGCTAAAATTAGGATTCATCTGCTTCTGTAAAAGAATTGTCCCACTGATTTTAAAATGACTGTTGCTGCCTATGCATTTTATAATGTTTGGATGTTTGAGGTCTGTTACACAGTAAATATAAGAAAATTTCTGGTAGCTTGGGACTTGAAATAGATATTTTCAGGTGAAATTATGCATATGTTACTGCTGTGTTCAGTATTTATTTCCAGAGCCCACTACAGCAAAAGTGGCATTATATGGCTACAAGAGATAACAAGACAGAAAAGAATATGTTCCCAGTCCATCCTAGAGGATTGCTGTGGGAGTGGACAGGAGCCTTGTATCTATCCTGCTCCTGCAAGAGTCTCATGCTCTGCCAGGAGGGAGCGTGGCCAGGACAGCTGGCCTGAACTGAGCAGAGATTTCCACTCCACAGGCAGCCCTGCCCAGTTATAAACTGGGAAAATTGGCCAGAGGCCACTGATTGCTGCCCAGGGCTGGGCACCAGTCAGCAGGTGGTGAGGTATTGGGCTTCACATGTGTTTCTTGGGTTTTCTCTTTCCTCCATTAATTTTTATTGCAATGATTATTAGTAGCATTCTAATAATTGTTATTATTACATGTATTTTGTTTCAGTTATTAAGCTGTTCTTATCTCTACCCATAAGGTTTAGTGTTTGCTTTCTTTTCCTCCCTGACTTCCCTCTCAGTCACATGAGGAGCAGCTGCATGGTTCTGAGTTGCCAGCTGGGGTAAAACCCTGACAGATTTAGATTGGATTAGTTTGGTTTTATGCATTTTTTTTGTATTAGACATGAAAGATTATATTGTGATCTATTCTTAACTTGTAAATAATCTTATCTATGCCTAGAGCCATAAAAGGATCCTTTAAGTATCAGTGCTAAATAGCAATATGTACTGAATACAGGCAAAAAATCCTCCTTCCCACAGAACTATCACTGATTTCCTGGTAAAAGCATGATCATGTATATTAGTAACTTGCAGTGCAGGTAGGTGTCTGGCAGTGTTTGTCTGTGGGCATTCTCTGATTCTAGATGTATCTTTCAACACAGAAAAAAGCTAAAAGTTAAGTGTAAAAAGAGAACTTCTGACTAATTATATGGCATTCATACCAAAAGTATAATTCAAAATCAAAACAATTTCATTTTACCTATGAATCTATGCATTTGCAAAATAAATGCTTAAATAGAAATATTCTATTTTATTTTAAAAATTCCAAGAAATTCCTACCAGATTGAAAGTTGTTTCTCTAATTAACAAAAACACCATATAAAACTGTATTTCACTTCCATCAGATGTTCATATATTTGTTATGTGATATTTAGCTTTCATACTACCTGACCAAATGGATGTATTGAGTGCAATTCAGGTGCAACTAAAGCTTAAAAGCTCCTATACAAATGTTTCTTGTTTGGGGGTTTAATATTGTGTATTATGGTGACAGCCCTCCCAGTATGTCAGAGGGGATATGGAAACAGCTCCTGTTGCTCCAGTGTAGGGCCAAGGCATTCACCTGTGTCACAGAAGCTGGAAGTAAGAGGGCAAGAGTGTAGGAGTGGTTGTGAAAGAAAAGAGTCTCAGACAAAAGGTCCAGAAAAACCCCTCAGTGCTTAAACCCATGGGATTTTACACAGAAATTGCTTAGAAGCAGACCTGACTCTGAAATCATCTTCCATCTCAAAATCACTGTAAGGTTTGTGGGCCATTTTACTTTGTAGTTGGGTTTTTTTATTTCTTCATTGTAGAGAAGAATTTCATTGCAAGATAAACAATAAGTAAAAATTTCCATACATTTTACTTTCTGATCAGGAAGTATCTTCTTAATTAAGCACCTTTGCTACATTTTTAGCATCCATAAGTGGCCAGGTGTACTTTTAAAGCTTGTTTGACAGCATGCTGAGACACTGGAGGCTGGGTGGTGTTTGAGGTTCTAGCATACTCTGGCTTTTGGCAAGTCATGTTCAGTTATAACTGGGATGAGGGGCAGGGATAAGACATTCCAGCAGCAATGGAAATGTGACACTAAATCTCAGACCTTCTTCCCAGCACATCAATTCAGCAGCAAAATAGTGAGTTATTTCTTGGGGCAGCATTCCTGCACCTTTTCCATCTCATCAAGCCTGATTAACATTTCTGCAGCAGCCTCTTGCTCGACCCATGATCAACATTATCTCTTTGAAGGTTTGCATGCAACCAAATTGTGAATTGTTTCCAGAGATCTCTATTAGTTCTCTATTCTCTCAGAGAAGAAGGGTCTCTTTCTTCCCTTTTTCTTTCATGGCATTAATTTGGTGCCTAGGAAAAGGACAAGCTTTGATGCAGCCCTTTGTGGTGGTTCAAAATGCCTCCCCCTCTCCTGCTGTGAGATATTCTTTCTCTCCTGGCACTGCGATTCTGACAAACCCATACATAGAACATGAAAGCTTTGCTAAAACGCCGCCTCCTGCGCATCAGCAAAGAGTCTGTCAGGATCTGCTCTGTGGTAATAGCAGGGGGATTCTCAAAGGTGAAAAAGGCAATTTGAGGGTTGGAAAAATGAGGCCACTTGCTTAGATGCTTGGCTCAGTCTAACTTCAAGGACAGTTGGACGTATCAAGATTTGTCACCAGCTTCAAAAATCAAAGGTTGTGGAACTGGGCTGTGGCTGCAGAGTGGCTAGAAGATAAGCCTGTTGACTCTCATATTAAATATGAGGTTTTGTTTATAGAGATTTTTCGAAGTTTTTCAATTCTATAAATAACAGTTAATCTTCTCTCTGAAAAATAAAAGGAGCTAAAAATGAATCTGAAAGTTTTGTGCAAGATAAACTTAGGCCCAAGTGTGTCATATGTCATTCTCAGGTGCCAGGCAGCCTGTTCAGGCAGTGTGGGTTGGAGGGGTCCTGCTGTGGGTAGGAAGCTCAGAAAATCAATTTCCTTCCTTCCTTCCTTCCTTCCTTCCTTCCTTCCTTCCTTCTTCTTTTTTCTTTCTTTCATCTCTCTCTCTCTTCCTTTCTCTCTTTCCCTCTCTTCCTTTCTCTCTTTCCCTCTCTTTCTTTCTCTCTCTCCCTCTCTTTCCCTTTTTCTTCAATTAAGTGAACACTGCTACACAACCAGCTCTTGGTACTTTAGACATCTTCAAAAAGAGCTGACTTTTAAAGTAGGCCTTTACTACTTAAAGATTCAGTTTTCCTCTTTTTTTTTTTCTTTTTCTGAGGCAATATGCAGCTTATGTAGCTAGATTTATTACACCCACTCTGTCCACTGAATTTGCTGGCTTTCTTTACTATTTATAAGTAACAATCAATAAAATATTAATGAATTATATCCTTTGATTTACTTTACAGTGCATCTAGATAATATTATGAAATCATTCCACTACACTTTTTTCAGTTTGTCTCAGTGCTGTTTACCTCATTAGTACTCTAATTCATGCAGATGTGGTTAGTTGCCACTGAAAAACAACAATTCCTGAATCAGAAGCCCCATGTTACCTTTGATTCACTTCTCCTTGAACTACAGTAGTTGCTGTGGCTTGGGAAACAGGGGGTTTGAATCAGTCCTATAAATGGGAAGTTGGAAAAGGATCTTTATTTTATGCATAAAATAAGAAATGGTTTCCATCTGAAAATAATTATGAGGGTTTTTCTGCAGGACCCTATTAGATGCTACCCTGATGTGCTCTGTGCACAGCAGAGAAGCTGCAGAACATATTTCTCATAGTGTCAGAAAAATCTCTATTATATCTGTGTCACATCAGTGACAGAACATATCCAGTGGTTTGCTTTATAATTGGGCTGATGTAATTTACACTTCACACTTGTAGTCTGCTGGCAACATTGTCCAGTAATGTTTTTCTTTGACCCCTCCAGCACTACATTCTAAAACAAATTTCTCTAACAAAATTATGCTATAGGGGCACATAGATATTTCCCTTAATAGTACTGCATGATTCATGCATCATGTATTGCCAAGTCCTCTGCTGCAGTGTCCCAAAGGAAATGCTTTCATCTTCTAAATAAAACTATAAAAAATAATTTGCACAGTAGTCAGTCCCTGTGTCACTGGCATTTATCATTTTTGGTAATGCAGAACTGGAGGTATAGGCTGACAATTGCTAAATTAGGCTTTTTTTTTTCTCCCAGTATCTGATATTCTCTGATTTGTATTTTCCCTATGTAATGACTAGAGGTAGGTATAACTAGTGACCAGCTCACTTGGGGAAATTACTTAGGCATATATTCACATATTATTGTTTTCCTGATGACCCCTTGCAAATGTTTTTTGTCCATTACCAGTAGATCCCTGTAGTCATGTGGAGTTAGAGGTCTTGGCTGAGGCTGGGTAGAAGGAAAGCTAGTGGAAATTCAGTGCTCATATTTTTAGCTTATCTGTTTCTTATATATGTGCTTTGATTACTTTTTCCTATCCTAAACCATTAATTATATTAATGAAAGAAGAAATTACTGTCTTTCCTCGTATGATTATCTCTGTTAATAAAGATGTGGATGATCTCTGGCTGCAGTTGAGGCACACATTCCCTTCCCCCCAAATTTGACTCTGACTTTATTGTAAATTAAATACTACAGAAACAACCAGTAAGTGGAGGTTTTGCTGCAGAAAAAAATGGAAATGGGATTTGGCTCAATCCAATTTCTGTGCCTTTTTTCATAATGAATGAGCTCTGTAAACGAATGGATGAACAAACCAGTGTTCAATGCACTCCTTTATCTGGGGTGGGTGTAATTGGAAACAGGGTCCTTGGGAGACCTGTGCAACTTCTGTATATGATTCATAGTAAAAGAGATAAATGCATTAAATTTGTTGGGAAACTTTATTCATTTTTATTGAATTTTTACCTACTTGCACGAGTGATTGTATGCACACTATGCATAATGTGAAGAATAGTCTAGTGACTCCAATTAAATTATACCTCATATTTTATTTCCCCTTTGAAACTACCTTTTATGTGCAACATAATTCATTTTTGTTTGCATTCCTTCTTTAACTCCAGCTTTACCAGATTCAACTCTGTCAATGTAAAAATTAACATTAAAAATGTTAATTTCCTGGTCAGGTCAAATGCCTCTTTACCTGATCTTGCACCACTGACAGCTAGTCCTTATTGTGAAGGGTAAATGTATTTTTGGAGTTAGCAATGAGAAATTTAAAACATTTCTTTAGGATTTTCAAGTCACTTATTTTTTGTAATCTCTGCTGATAGAAATTGGTTTGCCTTTAACCTTTAGAGAATGGAGTTTTCTGCATGGAAAATTTGACATCTAGGTGTCCTCAGTCACTTGAATTTTTCTATAGCCCAGGATAAGTGTATGCCTTTGATTTCTTAAGAATGAATGGATATTGGGTTGGTCCTAATATGGCTGTCTGAAGAAATTTTTCCAGTAAAACAAATGTTCTGGTATGATATTTTAAAACACTCTTTATTGAACCTATGTATCAGGTACTGCATTACTAATCCATGTGGAAATAAGTATAACCATGATTGTGACATGCCTGGCTGGTGCAGATGGGCCAGTGAAGTAATCTGGTGACAATATCAGTATTCATTACAGGTCTAATAGCAAATGTAGTCCTGTGAAAGTCGATTTACCTATAAGCATATGTTCAAGTGATTTGTTGGATTGAACACTACTTGCAGAATATACTAGTTCTGAAAAATAGAACATGAAGGTTTGTTTATTTCAATAAAGGAAAAAAATACATTCATTTCAGCAGATATAACCTCTGTTGTCCATCCAGCTGATCTGCAAAAAAAAAAAAAAAAGTCATTTGCATGACTATTTTTCAAACTTTGTGTATTCTAAAAGCATGAAAGTTAACAACACTTTTTTTGCTCCCTGTTGTCTGAAAGGCAGAAACAGAGCTGCCAAATTTCCCACCACCAGGCAGGAAAAGAGGACAGTCTTGCCTCAGTTCAGGCAAGAGAAATGCAAAAGGAGAATCACTTAGATTGATCTAAGAGAAATAGTTTTGATAAAATGTTCTTTGCCTTGGCATTCACTTGCAATAGAAGTTTAACTTTAGTTAGGATTATGCCCTTATACTTTGATAAAGAGGCGGCAGCCTCCAAACTGGCACTATCTTACTGCATGTTCTCAGTACTAGAATGTCTTCAGAAAGCAGTGCTGATAATACAGGACACATTTCCTGCTTTGAGAATTCAGCTGGAGAGAGTTATATGCAATTTTTATTAATCAAAATAATAAAAAAAATTTTCTCAATGCTTTCTGTATAAAATATACTGGAGATCTTCAGGGTACCACATCCTAATTAAAGAATTCTCTTGCTCTCTTGTGAACTATTTTGATGCTTTTATTGCACAAAGTTTGTCTTCTATGAGAAATTTTGAAGAATGGGATGTCTCATAAATCCCTCCAGTGTCTTCTTCTAACTTCCTAACTCAGAGTTTTAAGAGTGGTGAATGGCCTCAGACACAACTTGGTATTAAATGCAATCTGTGAATGCTCAGTGTGATCAGGGATGACCTTGATTTATTAAAAGTAAAATGTTGAATAGTCTGCGATGCCAGATACACTCTTAAGTGTCATGTACTTTCTTCTGCTTGCAATCAATGATATTCTTATAGCTTTTCATTATCTTTGACTCTTGTGAAAGTATATTCAGAGGAATGCAACCTAATAGAGCCCCACCTTCCACTCAGACATGGTACTGGTCAGAAATGGAAGTGTTCCTGTGTATTGCTCACTCCCTTGACCTGCATTACCAGAGTGATGGTTGTAACATGAAAACTTTGCAAATTTGATTTCTTAGGCTGTTTTGCCCCTGCAGTGGGTTCCATTTTGTTTGGTCTTCATTTCAGCTATAGGAAGATAGATCTGTGGCTTTCTAGAGAAGTCAGTAATTTATTTAATCTGCAGGCACTGCTGCAAGGTCTGGCTGTTGATATTTCTGCAGCAGTCAGTCCTGCAGTGACTCCCAAAAGCTATGTAAAAAGGATGTATTAAAAGGAAAGAGTAGAGATCAGAGAAATGTACTCAGGTCCTGACTTCTGCTTGTGCCCATTATTTTTTTCTGAATTGTATTTATCCTGACAAGTTTTACCAATGTGTTTTTATCACAATGCTCCAGAACACTGCACTCAGCAGTTCAGCTTTTTCTCTCTCTTAATCACTTTCTTTCTTATCAGACAAACATCACTTGAGGAAAAAAAAAACAATGCTGGAATGCTGAAAATCTGGTTTGTTAGAGGATTAAAGAACAAATAAATGCACATATTGAGTATGAGAAAGGAAGAACAAAGCTAATTTTCTCAGTTATTAGTTCTCCTTGTTTTGTAAGGACACTTTTAGGGAAAGATGTTACTTGAAGACGCAGGAAGAAAGTGCAGAATTTTTATCAGTGCTGTTGCCTGTTTTAGGTGGCTTTCCATGGGATGCTACTGAAACTGGCTGATCCACAGGGACAGCTTTGTGAGGTGCGGGTTTGCCTTTGCCAAAAACCCTCATGCCAACCCCAGTCTCTCAAGACCAATGAGGATCTTTTCTATTTGAGACTTTTACTTCTGCCAGTATAAAATGGTGTATTTTCAAGAAATTTTGGGAAACTCTGAGTTTAACTGAGACTAGCTTTATCCAAACTGCCTCCCTATTCTGCTATCACTTAGAGAAGTTTTATTGTTTTACATTTGCTTCTAGTTTTCTACCAAATAACTATATGTGTTTATTAAAATATTTTAAGGTTAAATAAATGACTTATAATTGTCATTTTGTCTGTTCTGTCGTGTGTAACACAACCCTAGAATCTGCTGCAGTATCTATTGTATGAGGTATAATGTGGTTCTGGGTTGATTTAGAGCTTATATTTTTAGGAGAAATTGAATACTGATTAGGAGACTTCAAGTGATAGAGAATTCAACACACCTATAGGCAAATTGTTTTAAGATTTGATTATTCACATGATAAAATTATGTGGCTACTGGGAATCAAATGTTAGAAATCCAGCTGTGATTTAATAAAGCTATTCAGGAAAAAAAATCCTAAATTTATATGGAGAGAGAAGGAAGATTTCTGTGAGAAAAAGACATACCTTTTTGGGGGAATAATTTTTAAAAGTTGAAAGCAACCTGTGTTGAGAAATTATAAATGGGAAACAGTGGGTAAATGTAGGGAGGTAAAATCACTTTTCTCATTCTCTTCTAGTCTAAGCCTATGATGAAAGGCTAAAATGTAATTTCTTCGTGGTTCTGAATGCTGGGAAGACAGCATTTTCTCCTAGGATGAAATGCACACTTCCCAGTGCCACCACTGAAAGGGGCAGCCTCAGCATGCAGCAAGAAGCCACGTTTCCTGGGCAGAGAGGGAATGGAGATGCCATGGCATCCAAGGTTTATGTCCCCGATAGATTTGCTAGGCTGCACAGCTGAACTGAATCTAACCCTTGCTGAATTGCTCTCTGCTGTGCAGCCTGCATTCAGAAATGTATTTCACATGTTCCCAAGACTTCACTGTAGGAAAAAAAAAATCACCCTTATTGTGTATAAAAAGATTTGAACTACTCTCATTTTGGAGATTAATATAAGCCACTTTGATTTATCAGCAAAATGTGCTTCACATCAGGTGTTGAACCAACAGACAATCCATTGGGCAAGGGAGAAGAAAATGAATACCATTAGATCATTTTTGTCCTTTTTTACTGTCATTTTATCCATTTCCTACCATGTGAGTGTTGTTGTGACAATATTTGGTGCATTCAGTCATCCACTGGCTGTTGTGTATTTCATTTTTTCTGAAAACTGCTGCCGCTGGGAAAGAAAGCAAAGCAAAACAATTGCCACAGGTCAAACTGTGAGGAATCCAATTTTATCAAGAGAAGTCTGGAATTCACAAGCTCTAATCTGATGTTTTTAAGTCCCTAAGGTCAACAGTGAAACAATCCAATAAAGGGCGCTTAAAAATGTAGATCTTTATAGGATTTGTCTCACTGGCCAAACCTATTAAAAATCGAATGTGTTAATTGATTTGGTGAGTGGGTTTTTTTACAGTTTGAAGAGATTTGAATTTATCTGGACTAGTAAATAGCAATAGCAAAAACTGATATCAGCCAACATCAGGCTGTGTGGTAGTGTTGATTTAGTGGAGGGCAGGAAGGCTCTGAAGGGACCTGGCCAGGCTGGACCAGTGGCCTGGGGTGGATGAGGCTTGATAAGGGCGAGTGCTGGATCCTGTCCTTGGTCACAGCAGCCCCTGCAGTGCTCCAGGCTGGGCAGAGGGGCTGGAAAGGCCCTGGGGCTGCTGGTTGGCCGTGGCTCAACATGAGCCAGGTGTGCCCAGGTGGCCAAGGGGGACAGTGGCTCCCGGCCTGTTCCAGCCATGGTGTGGCAGCAGGACCAGGGCAGTGACCACCCCTGTGCTGGGCACTGCTGGGGCCACCCCTCAAATCTGTGTCAGACTCTGTGTCCTCATGTCAAGAAGGACATTGTGGGGCTGGAGAGTGTCCAGGGAAGGGAACAGAGCTGAGGAGGAGGAGCTGAGGCAGCTGGGGGTGTTTAGTCTTTAGAAAAGGAAGTTCAAGAAGGACTTCATCACTCTCTGCCTACAGCCCTGGAAACACCATATACACAAACAAGACGCTGGCTCTTTGTTATTGTAGCTTCCCAATTTCAAAGGGTAGAAGCTGCAAGTAGAGGAAGATAAATTAATTTTTTTCACAGAACACAACAATGCCTCAGCAGAGGTTGTAGACAGACAGGGGTCGGGCTCTTCTCCCAAACTCTTGCTCTCCATGAGCAATAAGAAAAGAGGAAATGACCTCAAGTTGTGCCAGAGGAGGTTTAGATTGGATATTAGGAAAAAATGTCTATATTCAAAAGTTTGTCACACTCTGTCACAGGCAGCCCAGGGCAGTGGCAGAATCACTGTCCCTGGAGGGAGTTAAAAGTTGTCCAGAAGGGTCATTTGGGGACATGGTTTAAGGATGAACTTGGTGGTGTTAGGTCAGTGCTGGCACTTGATCTTTCATGTCTTTTCCAACATAAATGATTCTATGACTCTAAATCTAAAAGAAAATAATGAAAATTTAATATTTCACTGGGGGGAGAAAGGAAGAAATGTCAGCATAATAATAAGCAATAACTTCAGAATATCAATTTAACCGTCATAAGGTTGACTTAGGGTTAGCCATGATTAATATATAGTATTTGCTAGTTTATCTTTTGTGTTATAATAAATTAGAAACATTCCTTCCACTGAGGCTGTAGATAATAAAACAGCACATTAACCACTCACAAAAAAACTTTGACATTAAATGCTTAAGATAGTTTTAATACAATGTCATACATTCATGAAAATGTCTAAGTTCTGACATATGTAGAAAACCTTTCCTAGAAAATACTTATTTATACCATCTTCATATTGATACTGTGTGATACATTCAACTTAAGTCCATATATTGTGGACTTGAGGTGCTACACTACATCAAAAATAACTTCAAGACTGACTATTTTAAGTCCATAAATTTATTCAAAATACTCCAACCATACTACCAAGGCAGATGCTCCTTGACATTTGTTCATGTGATATATCATTTATTGGTCTTTAACTAAATTATAATAAAAAATTTGGGGTTTAAAACAATAATTTTAATATATAGCAGAATGCAATTAATACTAAAAATAATACTTTTTTCTTCCATTGTAGTATCTCTCAAAAACATTTGTTTAAAGATGTTTATTTAACACTAATAATAATACAGAATGCCTGCAGAATTCTGAGAGTAGATAAAAATAATACTTGGGTCTTAAGTGAGCCAGCAGTTGAAAACTGATGCAGTGTCAGTTGATGAGCACGACTCTGCAAAGGCATATTTTAAATTAAACACCGGCTTAAAAGACTTGTCAAAAACTCCTGGTGCTTCCTGGGCTTAGTTTAGCTGGGAGGGAGAGCTGCACCAAACCAACCAACTCCTCTCTGTTGTTATGGTTGTCATTAATGTCTCTCCTGACCTTGGGAAGTTGGCCTTGGATGGGGCATGTGCACCAGCTCGTGGGTAGGAATCAGCTCCTGGACTGATGGTTGCTGCTGAACCAGAGCAATATTGGAGCGTATCTTA
Organism: Onychostruthus taczanowskii; assembly: GCF_017590055.1. NCBI lineage: Eukaryota > Metazoa > Chordata > Aves > Passeriformes > Passeridae > Onychostruthus > Onychostruthus taczanowskii. The sequence goes on from NW_024498462.1 coordinate 5,491,151, forward strand.
AATAGAGATGAAGTGGAAAGCAAATCTGGTTTTGAATCAAATAACTTTATTTAAAAAAAAAAAAAAAAAAAACAAAAAACCAAATTCTTATTTTTCTCCTAAACTAGGGCTTGTGAATCTGAAGGTGATAAAGAAATTTCATTCATGTCACATTCTCAGACGTCATTTTCTCCAATCCTTACAAAATTATAACATGACCCTAATACTTCTGGAAGGAATGCAGTGTAGAATGTTCGTCCCCTTTTGTTTTGAGCTGTTCATTGTAGGTTGAAAGTATTGAATGCCTCTGTACTAAAAGTAAAATACAGCCAGTATTCAAAAAGTACATACAGCACAATCGTATAGAGCAAGAAAATCTTGGCTTGTCTCAGACATAAATTATATTCTTCTCTCTGAAATATCAGCTCTACTGTTGCAAGTATGGATGTAAGAAATAATGTTGGGGCAGTGGCCAGTCTGGAACATAAATCAATATACTCTGCATTCATCAGATTTAAAAAAAGAGGAAAATGTTCACAGATATTTAGTGAATGAATGCAGAAAATTGTCAGTCTCTCTTTAGAAACTCAGTATGTTATCCAGCATATTGCTCTTCTTCCCTAAATAGTTGGGCATAGCATTACCTTTTCATGTTTATGTAGAGTATTGAAATGAGATGGAAATTTATAGGCTCACTCCCTAAGAATTATTTCCTAAGCATTAACCTGGTCAGAAATTACTAAAACCAACCAACAAAAACTTTTCTAACATTATTATTTGATACAATTGTTGCATAAAAGGTTATGCTCCATTAAAATAAATTACTTTCTCAGTCATCATAACTGCAGTGTGGTTCCCAAACTAATGAGGAATAAAGCAATTCCCTCTCTCTACCTGCAGCCCTGGAAACAGCATATGCACAAACAGGGCACTGGCTTTTTGTTATTGCAGCTTCCCAATTTCAAAGGGTAGAAGCTGCAAGCAGAGGAAGATAAACAAAATAAATTCATTTTTTTTCACAGAATGTAACAATGCCTGACTGCAAGTCAAGGGCTCCCCTATAAAATATTTCAGTCTAACTTTTTGAAATATTTCTGATATTTTAAACTGATTTAGGGTGCTCAAGGGGGTTTTGGTCCTTTTTTTTCTTTGGTTTGGTTCTTTTGTTTTGGTTTTTGTTTGTTTGTTTCTTTCCTGATTTGTTAATTTTGTTTCCCTGTATTCCTCAATTAGGTATTGCTAGGGCATGTGAATGCTTCACTCCTCCCAAACAGGGGCTTAAGGGGACCTGTGTGACTCCTTAATCCTAGTCATAGTCTGCGTCATTTCCTGCTTGAAAAGATAAAAATAGCTCAAGACTTTCTCTGCTGCCAACTTTCATTTTTATCTTCCTGTTATGTAGTCTGATCCACAGGTAAGGCAAGAGTAGATGCTTTCTCTGCCATAGTAATTTTAGGTTTTGAGAAGTAATGCTTATTTGTGGTTCAACTTCTAGTATTTTATCACAAAATGCTTTAAACCATAATGTGGTTCATGGCAGGAACGTGGAGAGCTCTGCCCTTTACATTCTCACATTTTAAGCTGTTCCTCGTGTCTTTGGCTTTCCAGACTTTATTTCAGTGAGATGTGAAAGACAACACCCCAGCATCAATACTGAAACTCTGTGCCTGGATGCTGGTATAATTGACTTAAAGTTGTTAACATTCACAGGATCATCAACGTGTACCTCAATTAATCAATTTTTTAGAAACACAGAATTGACAGTTTAATGAGAAAAGCTTTCCCAGGATCATAGTCCCCTCCTCCTCATTACGAGAGTCAGTCTTACATTAAAGAAATGGTAAATCCTATTTGATTTCCCTTTCATGAAAGACTGAGCTGTCCCAGGGGTAACCTTTCTTTTTGCTGGATGAGGAGGAGAAGTGCTAAAGTAATGAGATAATCAATAGGAGTTGTTTCTGTATTGTCCATCTCACACACAACTGGGGACTTTATGTGTTTCCTTTAGTTTTTGCTCCTTTGCTAGCCCAGCCCATTACTGACAAGCACAAGCAGTTATTCAAGGTCAGGCCATTCCTTGGTTTCAAACTTTTCTTTGGCTCTTCTCCCATTGTCATTTAAATTAGCCTGAGCTCATCAACACTTTAAAGCAGCTTTTAAAAAAATGCTACTGAGATTGTGGTTTAACGAACTGAGAAATGAATGTGTTGACCTTAACTTTTTAAAGGGGATCACAGGATGGTTTTGCTCATGGCTTCATTGGTCTCATTGTGGAATAACCCCTTCAAATAAATGTATTTTTCCACAGGTCCCCTACAAAGTTACAAGATATCTCTCAATTAGCTGCAGTATTCTTCTTTTAAAGCTCCAGCATCTTTTGGAGTAAGTTAGCTGACTGGCGTAATTTACTGGAGACTAAATCATGTCATTGAAGTTTTTAAGCTGTGCAAAAGTCAGTGTGTAAGAATCCCACAGATTTAAATCATTTCACTATTTGTATTTGAATATTATGTCAATCTGAGATTTTCACAATTGTCTCTCATTTCCTGAGAAGAACACATTATACAGTGAGCTTTCTGGTGTGTGGTGGGAAGGATCATGAGAGGAACAAAAAAAAAGGCAGAAAAAAGAACCAAACCTAAACATTCTTCACTTTTCTGAAAGAGAAACAGAAAACAACAAACTGCAACAAAACCTGGCATTCTTCTGTCTCAGCCCTGGGCTCAGCTGTAGGCACCCAGTCTTCTCTCGATGGGGTTGGCAGCTGCCCCCATCACAGGGTCACTGAAACACCTGCCCCGACTGCTGGCTCTGACCTTTTAATATGTGGACTTGTTACTTGTGTTCATTACCTGGGAGCCTTTTTACTTCATTCAGATTTACAGAATTTGGTGGGAAGGAATATTGTGGCACCAGAAGGGAGCATCTGGGGCAGTATCAACACTGTACAAGCTTTAACTGAAGAAAATGGTGGATTTTACATAAAGCACTATAGTTTCGCTACTCCATTATTTTCTTTTTTTTTTAACTTGAAATACATTTCTTGCTGGCCTACATGTGCTCTGTGCATGCAGGCTTACATGGTGACTTACCCAGACTGGGAGGAATTAAGCATGCTGTATTTTGTGTTTAGAAAAGTATGAAAATACATTATTTAATTCCACTCGTTCCAATTAAAGTACAGTAGGCTGTGTGAATTCTGGGATAATTGTTTGACTGTGGTATGAAAACTTTTCTTGTGCTTCTTTTCCCTATTCATGATACAATTTGCATAATAATTCTTTAAATTCTAGTCTCTGAATATTGTCTTATTAACATAATTACCTAATTTCTTGTTTTGTGAATTGCAATAGATAAGTAACAATAGTCTTAGCTTATTATCACACTTTCTGCTGTGCTTTGTGATCACAGTAAACAGATGAGAAATGAGATTTTTTTTTTTTTTAAAGGAGGGACTATTCAAATATCAGGATGATTATGTGACCCATTTATGCACATGGAAAACCCCCAGGAGATTTCAGCTACTGACTGCAGCATCCTTTTAGGCACCTGCCTGAAGTCTAACTCTTCATTAAGGCTTTCTCTTCATTGGGAACTTGTTTTACTGTATTTGAACACCACAAGGAGCATTAAATGCCATTTTTTCCTTTAATTTTAGAAAATTAATTCCAAATTATTAAAGGATTTTAGTCCCTGCAGAGATAAGTCCCAGACACCTATGCTAATTTGTGGGGAAAGTGTTTTTATAGAAAAAATAAAATGTATTTAATTGCTGTTAGAAGCTCATTTTCTGCAAATATTTAATGTGTAATTTATTTGTACTGGCATCAATGATCTCCCAGAATCCACTAAAACTCCTTTTGCATATAACATGTTTTGTGTATTTGTAGGATGCTCCTGCAAAGGGAACTCATCTTCAGGAAGATCTTTAGACCAAATTTTCTATTTTTAACATAATGTTTGCCATATAAACACTGATGCTGGAATATACAAAAATATTTAAATGGGGCACCAAGACAATTACAGTTTTCAATTATATCTGAATCTATTTGGTCTTAAAAAAACTTTATTTCAAAGTGCTTGAAGAGGTTTTTATATTTGAGCTGCTGTTATGCAAGTCTCTGCAAGGAGATCCTGAGGTGGTTTTGAGAGCTCTAAAACCTTGCTTTTACCCAGAAAGTATTAGCTCTAATTAGGCACATTCCCTGAAACTTAAGTATGGAATAAAAAGGGTATTTTTGAGAGTAAAAAGCCATATAATATATAGGCTATACTGCTCTTTTTCAGTCTAACCTATGAAGAAAATATGGTAATGCTTAAAATTCATTTAACACAACTCTAAAAACAGAGATTCTAAGATCCCTACTCATCAAATCTGCTTACAGGAATATTATCTGGGCTTCCATCTGCGTCCTGGATGTGGGTTTGGTTGGCAGCACAAAGGAATGCTGGTGGCTGAGCACAGCAAGTGCTGGGCTCCTGTCCCCATGAGTTTATAAATGTCCATTTATGTGACCACGGCATTTTTTATCTGGGTCAAGTATGTCCTATTTTTAACTAATTTATGTGTCTTATGCATGATTCTTTACATGTAAAAGAAGTTATTTTGAGGAAGGAAAGATTTTCAGCAGTTTTGTTAAACTGTGTTAAAAGAAATCATTATGTAGCAAAGCTCTACAAAGACCTTGTGAAATTTCCAGTGTCAGTTAAAAGTAAATAAGGAAGCAAAGGAGCCTGTGAGGCTCTTACTTGGCCAAGTTGTTTGCTTTGCAGCTGTTTGATATGTGCATAAAACAAGACAGAAAAATTCATTAATATTTTGCTTTTTCTGTCTGTACCAAATCAGAATCTTATCTGAGCTGGGAAAAGGCCTCTCAGCCTCCATCAGGTGTGGTGAACAAGGGAAAGCTAAAGAAGGAAAAATCATGCAATTAATAAAAGCTGCTGGGGGTTATTTTGTTTTGTTTTGAGGGGGAACATCTGTATATAATAATATAATAATAAAAGATGTAATATAATTATAGAACCTGGGATCTGAACACTCATGTTTTGAGATTGTTGCAAAACCCAAGGTAGTTGTTTAATTCAGTTGTTGGATCTGCTTGCCTTAGTCTTGGTATTTTCAACAATGGTAGAACTTCATCAGGGAGACACAAGTTCTTTCCACTGAATTTCTTGAGACAAATATTGGGATTTGGATTTTCTATCAAGAATTTTTGACCTAAATAGTAAATTATGTGCTTGGGGGGGATGCATGGTTATTGTGCCAATTTTCCTAAGACCAGAGATGTTTCAAGAACAATAAAGCATTTTCCTCACAGAGGAGTGGAAAGAGAGATTATTACTTAATCACTGTGTGCTGGCATGGAAGCTGTCCAAAATTATACTGGAAATTCTGGTTCTTTCCTCAGATTGCAGACTCCTGTGACATTGTTACAGCCCAAAGGATATCCATCCATCGTGTCCCTTTGAATTTTTAAAACAAAAACACAATTAATATTTTATTGCATTTTGAGTCCTGCTAAACATAAAATGATCCTCTTCCTTGTTGTTTTGTTTGCACTGAATGTTTTTAAAGTGGCATCAAGGCTTGGAAATAGGGCCCTTTCTTTTCTAACTTCTGTAGGAAGCCTTTAATGTAATGCTGTCCTTAAACACACTTTTTATTGTCTGGATCAGGGAAAATTTCCTCACAAAAGAAGCAAAACTTTTAAGATAAGCTGTTCATTTGAAATGTGTCTGACAGGAATAAACATGACATCTCTAGAGTGTTATCTCACTGAAATAAATATAAAAGACAGTGGCAGTAGTTTAATAAGTGGGTTGCCTCCATTTGTTAGGTCTTTGTAGTCAAGACTGCCTGTGCTCAGAAATGCTGTATTCCTAATTTGCACTGGAACTTCCCTTATTCACAGAGCTGAACAAAAGGAGTTGCAGAGTGGTGTTGTTGGATAAAATCTTTATGGGCACTTGTGTTTGAAACCTGCTTTGCTGTTGATAGTGTGGGAGGCAATTGCAAGAGCCAGACTTGGGGTAGTGTTTTCTTGAGGGAAAGAGCATAAATACAAAGTACTGTCTTACTTAATATAACTAGAAGTATCACACATTAAGTGATTTTGAGATGAAATTTCAGCGCATTCTCTGCCTGTGTTTGGCTTTTAATTCTAATTAAGCTCTTTTTGACAGGAAGAATCAAAGTTAGTACAGAAACCTGCCTTAAAAAGGGTAATACATGCAAGTGTCTCAAATTGTATTTTCAGATTGTGACCAGATTATTCATCTGTTCTGGACATACAGTACGTGAGAAATTGATTTTGAATTTCAGTGGTTAATGGGTAGAGGATACTGCCTGAATTGTATCATTTAAAACAAGGATGTGAAAGTTTCCTGGATCCTGGACTGATCCTCTGAGCAGAAGTGATTTTTTTTTAATTGAAAATTGATTTAACTTCCAAAGAGCTATACAAAATCAAAGCTTTGATTTGAGGACCAGAGGGACGAAAATCTGAGGCAAAGCTTAACTAACCCACATACTTTTTCTTCAAAGCACATAATCAAGCAAATCTTATTTACTTCAGCAATCTGGTACATGATTCTCTCCCTCTGAAAAAAACTCAAAGCTTTGTGTGGTATGTGGATGGTCTCCTGATACAAGAAGTCGTATTGAAGTCTTTATTCTCTTTCTTGCAGGAATAATCTAGTGATCTAGAATGTTTAATTAGGCATTTAATTATAAGCTATATAATTTCACAAACTTCCATATAAATTCAAAAATTTGACATCAACAGTATAAAATTCATCCAGTTCTTTGAGACCCAGCTAAATGCTTGTTAATGTTCCATAACTGTCTGGAATTTTAGTGAATTCCTTAAGGTTTGTTTGCACTTGTCATTTCTATAAATAGATGGTATCTACTGTGTAATTTTGGAGGCTATTATTTCATAAATTAAATAGAAAATGTAAAAAATTCCTTCATTATTTTTTTAGATGGTTGTTATATTGATTTGTCTTACAAACAAATGCTAATCAATTTAAAGGGTGAAGGGACAGTCTAAAACTCGTTTTAAGATCAATAGAAACTGCCTGTTTGTGGAAACAGCAACTTTTGTAATTTTTGCTGCAGCTCTAACTTAGAGCGGATTCCAGCTGCCTTTCAGAGAGACATTAACTTGTTTGGAGTAATGGAAATAAACACTCACAAAAGCAAACTGTTTCTCAGAGCAGATATATATACTAAGACCTTAACAGATTTTATGGTTATGGGGATGTTTTTCCAAAAAAAATTCATAATAAAAGTAAGGAGCCTTTAGGGGCCAGTGGAATTTTCTTAAACCAATTCTAACTGATAACAAAGCAGCATGGACAATATTCAGTTATCCTTCAGAAATATTGTAATAGAATTTTAAACACAGGAAAACAATAATAAAATGTACCAATATTTTATATGAACTTTAAAAAGTGTGAAATGGAGCTCCATAGTTCTTCTTCATTTATTATCTCTTCATAAAGTAATAATATTTCATTGCAGTTGTCCAGGTAAACTTGGCTTCAAATTCTAAAAACTTATTTGCATTTTTCACCATTCATTTTTAGTATGTTTTGTAAAGTTACTTTTCAGTCTTTCTCTTTTGTAAGGACATGTGGAGATAAAGGTGTGTCAGCACAAATATGTTTGTAGATAGGTGGATTTTTTGACTTCCATTTTGAGACACCTTTTTCTTCGGATTTTCTCAATCTCAGCTGTTAACATCTCTGTTTCAAGCAGCACTAAACAAATATATCTTTTGTTATATTAAATACTTTAAACTGGGGGTTGACCTAAATTCAAGCCAGATTTTTTAATATTCTTTGAAGTAGAGAAACCAAGTGTTGCTACTCTTTTAAAATATCTCTGAAAGAGTTTTTCAGTATGTTCGATTTTTTGTTTATTTTGGAAACAACATGAAACCAGTCTTGTTGTCTATGTTGAGATAATGAACCCTTTTGGTGTTTTGATTCTGCACTTGCAAGAAGCACAGAATAGATGGTAACAAGTAAATAAATACTCAATGTGTTGGTCTGTCAGGAGGGGTTCTCAGGAGTTTGAATACATTAGCTCAACAGTAGTGACTGCAGTAACATTAAATATTGTGAAATATTTATTTAAATTTCCCTGTGCTATTTAAATTGTAGTACATGCTCTCACTTTGTTCAGTAATATTAAATAAAGCCAAGTTTCTAATTACTGTCAAGTCTGGAGAAGGTGATGGAAAGGGGCAGTTGGGGCTCATGGAAAAAGCTCTTCTATGAAAGGTTGGTGTAAAGGTTGTAGTGAAGTAGTTTTGTGACTGAGGAAGCTGAAATGAAACCTCTGTGTCTCTTGGAGTTGGAGGGCAAAGGAAGCCTGCCTTTTTTGCTTTTAAACACTTTGGTTTGTTAACAAGTGGGAGTTTGGGGTTTTTTTGTGGCTGGAAATAGAGGAAGACAGAGAAAAGGCTAATTGTTTTATTTGTTATGAGCAGCTATTTAACATAGAGCAATGAAGGAAATGCACAAAAGCTAACTTATTAATTTTTGAATGACATGTATAAGTAGGTTTAGTGTTGATAAATAAGAGTTATGAAAGATGGTGGAGAGGGCTTTTTAATAAATCACCAGAGCAGTATGATGTAAGCATTTTAGATACAAAAAGTCATCTTAATTCACTGACAAACTGTGTCCTTCCTTGGATTAAAATAAATGTTTTAATATCAGAATACCTTTTCAGCATAACAGGAAGGTTAAACTGGGCAAGTCACATCAGCTCAGGCTTTGGCAACATCACCTCAATAAGGATTTTACATCATGAGGTTGAAGTCTCTTTTGGCAAGTTATTGGAAAAGGAATTAAATTTCAGTTTCAGTGCTACAGTAACAGGACTTGAGCTCATGTAATTTTTCTCCTTCAGTTTTGCTATGAAAGTGAATTCCGATTGATTTGTCTGTCTTATGAGAAACTGTGTGTAACAATAAATTCGTGCTGTCAGCTTTGGACTTACTTGAGGTGGACACATCAGAACTCACATGTCAAGCAGTGCCTGTGAACTAAACTGCTCTAAGGATGGAGATTTTATTTATTAAAAGTCATTATAACCTATAAATAATTGTTGAAAATGTTTACAGGTCATCTCTCATTCTCATACTAACATAGGGCATTTGGATACTCGGAAGTCAAATAGGAATTAAATATTTGTATACAGATATCTCATAAATGAGCTTCACAAAAAATCTAAATGGAGTGATAGCATCTGACATTTTACTGCAAGCATGGGTCCCAAGAATTTGTGTCATGGCAATATCTGTAGGTGCACAGTTTGTGGTGATTGGGATGGGGCTGGCCCAGCCTCGTCCCCAGTGGCACAGCTGTGAGCAGCACTGACAGCACTGAGCCATGGAGTGCCCAGGGGCACTGACCAGCCACCAAAGGGAGCAGAGGGCACACAGGGGCAGGGCATGAACATGAGGGGATAAAAGGTTGGGTTAAAGAACAAGAAGGGCAGATGTTTGCAGCCTTCTGCAGTGACGTGATTTTACTCTATTTGCAGATGCCTGAAGCCTTCTGAGGAGGTATGGTGATTCTCTGGGTGGGTTGAAGCTTTCTGGAATTGTGCGGCGATACTCTGTGTGTGATGGCTGTCTCAACTGCCACATATGCTGTGACAAATATCTACTTGAGTATGCTTTCATCTCCCAGTCCTTTCAAGCCTTGCAGCACAGAGCTTGGATATATTGGCACTTTACCTTCCAAAGTCCCTGTACTCCAGGAGCATTCCCAAATTAGGAAATCATTGTCTTTATAGCTTCTTTTAAAGGGAACTTGGTGCAATGCAGAAATGGCCTCATAAAAATTATATCTTGCCTTGACCTATTGGCCTAGGAATGCTTGCAGTATTTTAGCTGTGTGCCAAAGTTAGTGCCCCATTACGAAAGGGAGGTCGTGTTGCCACTGATGCTTTGCCACTGGGTCCTGAGGGACATGGTTGGAAGCCAGAACACACTGACCTGTTTGGTCATGGCTTGCTAGTAAGATGTGTGACTATGGAACTGATTTTTGGTACATAAACTTGGCTGGTTTTGCTGAGAGTGCAACTCTCTGTTTCTTCCCAGTTATTATCTCACGCCTGGGAGCAGCTGTACCACTACCAACTACAAGTGTAAGGTTTTCCCTCTGTATTTATTTATGGAGTGGGTAGTTGTTTTAATATCTTTGGCTTGTAATTATAACAGTGGGTTTTCTTTCTGCCATTTAAGCTTGGAGGTATTTATACATTGTGTTTACTTAGCAGCAGACACCAGGAAAATGTTCTTTGAAGATTTAGCCTTTTATGGAGCTTTGTACTTACTAGCAAAAAAATCTACCTATTCTGTGTCACGGAAAGAGATCCCCTGTTCAAACAGTCTCAGTTGCAAGCAGCAACGGAGACTGAAATTTTTTTCTACTACTCATCTACTATCTAGTTCTTGATTTTATTTGGCAAGTTTGTTTTACTTATTGTTCTCAAATGGCATATTTTGGTGACTGAAGCAAAGTGAACATTTGTTTAAGAGCCTGCATTCACATAATAATAATGTAGAAATAACTGCAGTAAAGAAAATCTTCATTTACTATGCTAATGGTGTAAGCAGAATTATGTAATGTTTTTGCAGGAGGCTGAAAGCATACTTTGCATCCCTGTGTAGCCAAAAAGCAATAATGTTGCCCACTCATACTAAAGGAAGTCCTGATTGCAGGAATTCTTGGCACTTGGCAGTACTGGGCTAGTGGACAGACTCCTCTTAGAGACCTTTTTCAACCTAAATGGTTCTGTACTTGTGCAATTCTGTGATTTGGTGTAGCTGGAATATATAACTCCAAAATTTTAGCTTGTGTGGAAAAAGAGTCTTAAGTGCTGGAAGACATTTCAACAAAGCAGAAAGTCAAACTGGTTGTGGTTTTGTTGGTTATTTTTCTTTTTCCATTCCAAGGTTAATTTCTGTCTTAGTACAGAGTTGATAGAAGTGTTTTCTTTTTAAGAAGTGTACGTACTTTCAGAAATTTCCTAAATATCTCCTGAAGGAAGTACTTTTCTAAAACCTTTTGAATGTTCAGTCTTGGCTTATTTCCAAGACTGCAACAAAGCAATTGCTTTTGTTTACACCCATTTCAGTTTAAGTATAAACAGAGAGCAAAATAAATGGTGGTATTGGGGGCTGTGCAAGAAACTGGAGTATAGATGGTGATGTAGTTCTTTGGACATCTTTATTCTGTGTTAGTGTAAATAATACAGATTTATGGTGATGATTTTAATAAGCAAAAGTTATTTTGTCTATCTGGTACCTGCTCTCACTTCATTTAATGATGTAACTAGGACTGAGAGCTAATACTCAAGGAGAACAATTTTTCCTGCAAAGCAGTAAGGTAGGGGTTGGGTTTTCCCTTTGCCAGAGAGATTTCTATACCTGCCAGGTCAGGGACCACATGTTTACTCTGAAGAGCCTCTGTTTTGCAAAAGTAATTTTCTGATAGATCTGTGAGAAGCATTCAGGAAACAGAGCAAACTGGGCTCCTTCAGCCTGCTGCAGATGCAGCCTAGGAAAAGATTTTACATCTCTGAGGCACCTAAAACTTGTACAGGACCATGAAAAGTAGGTCTGGGGAAGAGGAGCACCCAGTATGGTGTACCCAGAGGAGCTTCAGGAGGGGGACACCTGCCCCACACAGCAAACAGACTCGAGTTGTTGGGAGCAATCTCTTTCTTCCCACAAGTAATTTAAAACACAAATTCACTGAACTACAGCAATTGAAACAAATGCACTTATCAAAACTCTAATGAGATGAGAGACCTTTGACAGGAAGGTTTGGGTCTTTCCTTGCCTGTGCAGGGTTTTCCTGTGAAGAAGTGCTGAGTTTGGAGCTGTTCATGACAATGATGCTGGCATAAGCCATGGCCCATGGTGTGTCATGAGACTCAAACACCCAGAATCTCAAAGAATCTCTTTGCTGTGGATGTGTATACTGGCCTTCCTCAGCCTGAAGTTTGGTCATTCATAAAACAATTACCAAACAAATTTTAATTTAATCTTAAAAAATGCCTAATGGAAATTAAACTGTTTTAGTTATTTCTGCTGTGAGATCACAGCAGTTTTCACAGAGACATTAGAATTTTTTCCTACATTACTAAATCAAATTTGTTTTACTATTGTTTATTTCCCACTTTTTACCTTTTGATGTTCTAATGTTAAATTAATAGCTATTATCTTTCTGAAGATTTAATTTACACTAATTTAATTTACTTCAGTGCATCTTGGTAGATATTAATTGCAACATCAATTCTAGCACTCAATAGTTTCTGGAAAATAGACCAACAATTATTGCCATAATTTGTAACAATGTAGGAAGCATTTTTGTAATTGTTATATTGCTCTATTTGATGGCAGAATTCTACCTAGCATGCTCAGGACTTCAAATAGTGGTCATTATTCTAATGTGATTCTTCTTCCCATACTGTTGTTAACTATTAAGCATGGATGAATCATGTTTTCAGTTAATACAATATAGTAACTCTGCACTCTGTTTAAATTGAATTTGTGCTACAATTAAATTTTGACTTCAGTGATAAATATCTACATTTTCAGTAGGCATTTCTGGAAGAATTGAATAAAATTGCTTCTTTTTGTGTCAAAGAATCTCATTAAACTAAGCTGGGATTTTTGTTTATTTTACCCTTTATGTCCATTTTATTCAGTGGTTTAAGCAATCATCCTTGTAATTGAATTATGAACTTTATCCCATCTCCAAATGAAGTCTGTGTTGCTGGTAGCCACAGCAACCTAGGGGCCACTAGACATAATGTCTCACTTGAAATGGTTTGGATGTGGATTCCAATTCAGATAAGCAGCCAGTATTTCATATTTGGAGCTTATCTTGAATGCTCTGGGTCTGGAAAACTAAGCTGTTGTCAGAATTCTTTAAGGATTTCCTGAGCCTCTTAAAACTCATCTTCAGATAAAAAAAAAAAAAAAAAAGAAAGAAAAAAAAACCCAGAAAAATTAATGGAGTAAATGATTAAATATTTTTTATGTATCTTAGTGGGGATTAGTGACACAAAACAGCATAAATTAATTCTAAGTCATTCATTCATAAGCATTAAAATTCAGGTTGAGATGTTGTATTCTCAAAATTTTAGAAAATAATTTTCTTTGGGCAAAATATGGCGCTATTTTTTTCTTGCTGTTTAAACATTCTACTACACTGTAGAAAAAGATATTTTTTTTTCCTAATAATTGTGGGTTTGTATTTCGTAAGTGCATAAAAAGTGTAGCCTGGAGGAAAATATAATAAGCAGGTATATATTTTATTAATATAGGTAGATATGCAAATTAGGATCACAGTTAACTCTAGTTGTGTCAGACATAATTATAGCATGTCAAAACAGAATCATTTTCAGCCAGGTTGTAGAGACCTTAGAATGATTATTTTAAATGCATTTTTAGTGTTTTCTACCTTTCAGCTAATACCTGAGTAGCTGGCCATCTGACTCTGTTAAATTTATCTGTATTTGTGGGGGGTTGGGTGAATTGCAATATAACTCTGTTATTTGTTAGGGAGATGTGGCTAACAAGTGTTATGCATACAGATAATACATTAGGGAGTGCTAATCTCATGCAGCTGATTTGTATTTCTTCAGCTGAATGTATTTGCTCCAAGGAGGCCGGGATGGGATTACACACATTAGTTCATCTAGAAGTTCTACAGGTAAAGAATAACTTTCCTAAGGCAGTTTGCATTATAGAATGTTGGGTTAGTCTGTAAAGTGATTTCTTTAATATCCTGAAAATGTGCTGGTCAAATTTCTAGGACAGTTATTATAAGCTCTGTACATTTCCCTAGGGGACATTTTAAACATTTAACAAATCACCCTGAGAAGGTGCTGGCAAAGATAGACACAGTGCCATCTTTGTAGTGATTGCAGCAGCAAAAACTATATTTTCGTTTAAGAATTAGTGATAACTCAGATTCTATATATGTATGTATTACCAGTTGATTGTTTCAGAATTATTTTGCTTTCTGAATTCAGCTTTCTTTGCTGGTTTCTGAAAGGGCTGAGCTTCTCCCTAGCTTTTCTGCTCTGCAACATTAAAACACAGACTTCTGCTGTGATAATTTAATTTGTGTAAAATGCTGTACCGTGATAGCAACTAATTGTTCAGATTGACAAAGCAATGTATTGACAGTGCAGAGCAACATGGCTTTTACTGCTTGGAAAAAAAAAAAAATTAAGATGTACATCCACTCTGTGAGTCTGGCTGGGAAGAATTATGTGCTGTGAGATTCTGCCCCCTGAAATGGGAGTAAAGGTCTTCAGCTCTGTACTCACAAAGGCAAGCTGACTCTAAGCAGCCTTTTTTCAGTTCCAAGTGGTACAGTGTCACAAATTAATATAATTGGATCTCTAGCAGGAAGACTAATCTTATTCTTTTTTTAAGCATATGCTACCTTATAAGAGTGTAAGAATACAAACAGAATAAAGCCCATAGCAATACAATTTTTTGCTGTTTGATTTATGTCTACTTGAAAATATGTGTATTTTCAAAAAAAGCCCTTTTTCTATCCTGAAAAAATGAGATTCAACATCCCTCAGCAGCTAATTTCTAGCACTTAGAGGTTCCCTTGGGCTGCTGTCAGCTACAACTTATTGCATAGGTGCTTTCCACTAAACTCATTATAAAATGAGTAGCCCCAAGGAAAACAGTGTGATGTTACAGCCTGCACTTTTTATAGGCACTTTTGCTGCTGAATTGTACATTGTCAAAATTTATCAAAAGGTGAGCATAGAAAAATCATGGGATTAAACAGGCAAGTTGTTAATATGGATGCAGTCTAAGCCGTATGTGTAAGAAGGAGTATTTCTAAGGATTTTTTTTTTCACCAGATTTTCATTTGCTGGATAATATTGTGGTAAGAAAATGACTGTAACAAAACATAGACCAAGTTATTGATGTTATTTGTCTTTCATTACTTGTTAGACAGGGACCTTTTTAAATAAAATAGCATGTTTGTTTTGCAAGCAGTGTTTCCACATCATGAATTTGTGACAGGAAGGTGGGTTTTGGAGGGTCCCTTTGGACCAAGAATGTTGGTCATGTGAGATTGGGTCTAGCTCAATTTACCAATTACTTCCAAAGATACAGAAGTACAGCAACAGTCTCAGAATGGTTCAAACTCTTTTAACACAATAACTTAAAATGCCACAGATGTTTCTTAGTTAAGAAGCAAAAATACTTCTGAAAATGTCATCTTTGGAGAGTGAGTGTTCCCTTCAGACAGGCAGTGTTCTGTAGTGCAGATTTTGACATGGATTTTGCAAAGTTATCTGGATCCAAGAATTATATTATTATATTAAGAGAGCAAAATCATCAGTGCCTTATAATATCTGTTTGGGAAAGCTTTCTGAAAGAGCTGGAAGCCAGAGAGTCACTGGGGTAAAATTCCTGGGTGCAGAAGAGCCCTGCTGGCATTTAATGTGTATCCTACTAGACAGAGACTGGAAGAGACCTTTGTCCAGATCAAGTTCTTTATTTAAAAAGAGTCTTTGAGTTAAAAGCTTTTGACAAGAGGGCAAATGGAGTGGCTGAGGAGCAGGGCCATAGCAATGGTGGCAAAGGTGGTGTCCATCAGGATTTAAAGTGTGACTGAGGGGCTGCAGAGAGCATTTTGTGGTTGCATTTCCACTACCAGGGCAGTAACAACTGGGTAGATTTCACTTCTGTTTCTCATTTTAGTCTACAGAGGTTTTAAAACCACAGCCTATTAGCTCTAGTGCAATATACTTCATTTTCTTTGCTGTGTGTGAGGCAGGTTGAGGGCATAAGAACAGCATTTAAGGGTTTCCAGAGGACTTTTAGTCTTCTGGACTTTTGGTCTTCTGGAACAATCTTCTGCCTATTTCAGAAACTTAAAGATTAAATTTTTTTCTTTTTGCTCTGGAAAAAAAAATATTTTTCCCTCTGTATTTTCTCATGTGGTCAAAGATAATGCCTTCAGGACACTAAATCAATGAAGCCACTTATTTACCTGAAGAAAAAAGGTGCATAGCATAGGCTACCTCCACCTAGGGAGTTGATATTCTTTACTGTTGCACCATATTAATAAGCATTTCAAAAGCTGCTTTTCAAAGATTGTAGAAAATCCAACAAACATCCTTATTTGAATTATAACGTCAGTGTGCCCTAGCACTGTCAAGTGTTTTATCACAGAAAGGGCAGTAAAAATTTCCTCAGAGCCCTGGCACATGAACAGACCCTTAACAGACCCTAATGAGAAATCCACCTCGTGGACTAGAAGAGAAGCTGAAATGTCAGCTCTGGCAGCTGAAAGGGTGCAGTTAGCCCAGGATTTCCTCTAAGACAACTGAGAGGGCAGATGTTTCAATAAAAATGTTAAAAGTAAAGCATCCTGTCTGTGCCCCAAAGTCCCTAATTAATTAGTGGAGTTATTGGAGCTTGGTGGTACTTCTTAGTCCTACCACCTAAGCACCTTGGGGCAGCTGGAAACCCAGCACTGAACAAACGGCAGACGACTGTTCTGGAGTGATTCCAGGTAAAGAAAGCATTACCCAAAGAGCTCTCTGAGGAGGAAGAAATGTACAAATCAGAGAGACAGTAACTACAATTCTTGCTTTATTAAATAGAGCTGATATGGACCTGTCCTGATAACTAGGACTGCTATTTACCACTGCGTCATTTGTCATCAGAAGCAGAGCCAAGATTGTGAGTCATGGGGAGAAGAGGGAAACAAAAGGATCTTTTTTATTATTATTATTATTTCTTATTCATGGTTTCAGATAAATGGCCATTAATTGACTCGCTGCTGTGTTTTATTTATTTGTTTGTAAGTGAAGGAGTAAGAGGTTTGTTTGCAGGATTTTTTTTTCCCCTCCCCTGAACTCTCTGGGAATCCTTTTGATGTGAGATCAGCTTTCTTGTCTTGACAGCTAGCAATATATAAATGCATGCACGTACATAGCAAGGGTCATTTGCTGCTGCTCTGTACTTTACTTTTTCTCTAGGAAGCATCCATAAAATAGCTGAAATGCTGACGTTATTAATACAGGTTGCATCAAATGCCTAGTGAGTTATTTTCCGAATATATGAAAGGATGTATCCTAATATATATGTTCATACAGTGCAACCAGCATCAAAGCTTTTATTTTGCTGATTTGGACTGTAGTTATCTTGACAACAAAAGAAATAGTTTCTTATAGCTTTGTGATAAAGTTCTTTCAGAGCAGCAGAAAAAGACAGATACTAAAATATTAGAGAAGAAAAGAACCAGTTGTTCACTATATGTCACTAAAGCTTCTCCAGCCTGAGTGACTGTGAAGCCTTTCGTCTGTCCACGTGCCAAGAACCAGAGCTCGCAGCCCTGCATGATCCCAGAGTAATATTCCACTTAATGCAGCCCTTTGAATGAGAATTTGCTGTAAGATATTGTTTGGTTTTATCTTTGAAATTTAACAACTGTTTGCAGGATTTTCTCTTGCAAGCCTTTTGTCCTGTTCAAACAAGCCAGACTTCCAGGACAAAGGATTGGAAATCAAATGTCTCTTTCTTGGGCGCTGCTCCAATGGTTGCTGTACAGTGCTATTTGCAAATAAAAACCTAAAACTGAAAACAAGTGTGTCATCTCAATTACAGCTGTGGGTGAATTTTAGCTTTTAGAGGTGAAAATTGAACTTTAGTTCTGAATTTTTTGCAGCCAATAAAAAAATCATCTTTAGACAAGGTAGTGCTGTCCTCATCATTGTTTGCTTTAGCAAACCTTCCTGACTTTACGTTGTGGTTCAAGGTCTTGAAGAGCACAAAGAATAATGCTATTTGAACTATGAAGTAGAATTCCTTCCTTCTGTGTATAATTATCTTATTTTTTTTTTCTTTTAGCTATATGAAGGGGTTTTTCCCCAATGAAGGTCAAATGATCTTATTTTAATAGGCAATGCTTGCAGTGTGATCATATCTGAAGATGTCACTGCCTTTATAAAATTTAACTGGGTTGGCAGTTTTCATCTCTGAAGCTATGTGTCACATTGTGAATAAGTCTCTAATGTATCTACAAGAGCCTGCTTATTCAAGTAAATTTTAATTTACTGGTCTTTAAGATTGGACCAGGATCCTTGAACAGCATCTTAAGGAAGAATATTAATATACTGCTTTTAAGCTCCTCCCACTCTCTGTGATTCAAAGTCCAAACTTTTTTTTTCCCACCCCTTCAATGAAATCATTCACCAAGGAGGGCTGCTCAGACCAAACTTATTAGCCATATTTTGCTATTTTCCTCCTGGTGAGATTAGAGCCCATCAGTTCCAGTGTCTGTGACCTGTTCTTCACTGCAATATCAGTATCAACTGCTGCTGTCATGATGGGCTAAACGTTGGCAGCCTTTTAGACACTTCCACTTGGTTCTGATTCAAAGCCATTGGAAACTTCAAATTTTTGCATGGTTTGATGTGAAATCATAAATGTGCTGTGAAAACATAAATATGTCTAATCATGCACTTAAGGAAGCATTCTGAGGAAGACAATTTACTGTCAAATATAAGTCTCTAGTTTTCTTTTGCTGGATTGGGGTATTTTTTAAGAATAATTCACCTCAGTCCTATAAAATAATGTTAGTACCTTTCCATAACATTGAATTGAATAGGTGATTTGTTTACCATAAAATTGTATTTCATTCATAAATAATAATTTCTTATATTAAAGAAGATAATTATATGTAGCTAGTGAGAGAAGAGAAGCATTTGATTTAAAGTTCAAATGGAAGGCTGTAAGTTGGAAGTTTCATAATGTTCTGCTCTTCCCTTGGGATATATAAATATAATGTTTGTCTCAATGTTAGGACACAAAAATAAGATTGGGTGAATGAATTCTACAGGGTTCTTAAACATGCTTCATGTTTTATAAAAGGTGATGGTTTAAGAGTGAAGAATTGAAGCAAAAATGCATGGAGCTGCTACTGTTATGTGCTTTCATGTAGTTTCATTTGCTTTACATGTACTAGAGGAGAAGTGTGTCTCTGTGTGGGAGGAGGGCAGCAGGGACAGAGAGAAGCTCCAGCCCCTGCACTCGCCCCATCTCCTGCTTTGTGCACCCCAAGGCTGGAGCACACAGGGACAAGGCAGTCCCTCCCTGTGCTGGGGACAGGCTCATGTGGCACCAGCAGTGACTGCAGCACTCAGGGGGCTCTGTCCTCCCCTGGCTCTGCCTGATGTCAGTGCAGCTGTCCCCAGTCACTTGCCCCACACAGGGAGGTTGTGCAATTCAGATGCTATTTAGGCAACAAAAAATTTCTTGAGTCCTGACCTAGATAAATCAAATAATATCCTAATTGGTGATACGTAATTGGTGTTTGGAGGCATTTTTAGACAGTGTTTTCTATTTCCACTGGGAATATTTTCATTTTTCTGTTTATAATTTACACCACAAATTTGTTTATTAACAATTCTTGGCATTTCTTTCATCTTCTTATGAATTTCTGCTTGAGAGCAAGGAAAGTATATCTTTGTTCTCAGGAAAGAAAAGTTACTTTGAGTTTTACTTTGAAGCACCCAATGATATAACTGAAATGTCATGAATAATTTAAGCAAACATTGATGCAAATGTTACTAGAAATAATCAAGGAACTTTAGAGGTTGTAAATAAAACCAATTTAAAGATGAAAATTGATGCAACTTGCAATTCTAATTTTGCATACATGCAAAAGTAGGACAAAATAGTATCTTGGAACATATGGGAATGGAACAAACAGCACCGACACTACGTGGGTGATTCATTTGTGAGTAAAAGAACTTAAATATCTTACGCTGGCTTGCATATATACAGCAAGAACACTGAATTTAAAAGCCTTTTAGATTTCTTCGTGCTATTTTGAAAAGGATTTGTTATGGAATCACAAAATGGTTTGGGGTGGAAGAGCCTTGAACACTGCCAGGGATGGAGCATCCACAGCTTCTCTGGGCAATCTGTTCCAGTGCCCCACCACCCTCACAGGGAAGAATTCCTTCCTAATATCCGACTTAAACCTACTCTCTTCCACTTTGGATTTAGTAGCGC
The DNA here is from genome assembly GCF_017590055.1 of Onychostruthus taczanowskii. Classification (NCBI taxonomy): domain Eukaryota; kingdom Metazoa; phylum Chordata; class Aves; order Passeriformes; family Passeridae; genus Onychostruthus; species Onychostruthus taczanowskii. Next base: position 5,511,235 of record NW_024498462.1, read on the forward strand.
ATATCTTGCCAATAGCCTGAATGTAAATAGTTGTGCCATTTACATCTCTGTATGCTTCAACCTTCTAAACTGCTTGACCTAAATGACCTTGTGGTACTTGTTCTGTAATATTGTCTGGTTTGTGGTAATTTAATCAAGGGAGGTGCAGGGGAATTAGATTGGTGAGGGTGTCATTCACCAACTATGATATCAGGTTTTCTGGTATCTGCAAGTCTTGCTTTCTTGTTCTGGTGTTTTTTGGTTTGTTTGGTTTTTATTTCTCTTGGTATTCTGAATAGTACAGTCCATTTACTAAGCATGTTTTATGCTTTGAGACACAGCCTGTATGTAGGAGATAATCACAGAACTGATTTTTCACCTCAGGGTTTCCATGTGCTTCTTCCAGCCCCCAAAGGATGGGTTTGTGTAGGGAAAGCTGTGCCCTTCCCAGGGCTGTGCTGGGCAGCAAGGCACGAGCTCACAGGTCAGGGTGGGTCTCAGGAGTGTCACCGAGCTCACAGGTCAGGGTGGGGCTCAGGAGTGTCACCGAGCTCACAGGGTCAGGGTGGGTCTCAAGAGTATCACAGGCACAGCACAAGCTGGGAATTCCCCCCACACAGAACCATTCCTGGTTTGCCTAAAGAGTGACTGAGCTGTGGTGCTGGACTCCACAGGGTATCTATCTATCCACAGTCCTCTGGATCTTGCCGAGTTTTAAGTAGATACAAAGATCCTTCCTTCTTGAATAGAATTTTTCAGACTGGCTGAAAGGTAATTCTCTCAAATGTGGAGTATAAATAAGCTACAGTGAGGCTAAGGCAGCATTTCAATCAAATCATCTTGCTACCAGTCACTGTATCAGTACTGGTAAAGCAAATAGATGGAGAGAAAAAAAGTTTGTATGGATAGTCTTTTTAATAGTATAGAATAAGTTCATTAACTAACTCCTTTTGGATTATGGAGATGATAGTGCAAAGTTATCTGATTCAGATATGATTGTGCTCCAATAGTTTATTTCTCAAGGAGAAATCTCAGAGGAGACTATAAAAAAAATACTTGAAAGATTTAATTAAAATCTGTTCTCTCACATTTAATACTGCCTAATACTTTTAATTAATCTGAATATTCCTAATTGCTTCTGTAATTTTTGCCATGTGTAAATAGCTAATTAAAGTATTAAGCACCATCAAATGTAGTCTAAAATGAAATATATAAATGCTCTGTTGCTGATTAAGAGGATTACATGAAAAAATAGTCAACTTTCAGGTATGAATGCTTTCTAACTGCAAATAAAGGCAGATTAGTTGTAGTAAAAGGGGAAGTAAATAAAGGAAGTTCATGCAGTTTCTTACTGAGTTTATAGTTTCCTACTGAGCCAGCCAGTATAAGACTTGTGTAGTTCTAATGGTGTTTACAGAAGTTTGGAGGTTGTTTGAAACTTCACCAGTTAGTTACAGTCCTTGAGGGACTGTGTGTCAGTGGAGAGTGCTGGAATGCAATATATTCAGCCTCCTTTACTGGGTTTCAAGGACCAGATGGTAGGGGACATAGTTATGACCTACATCCTCTGAGAAAACTTCCTTTCTCATTTTCAGAGTCATGCCAAAGGTAGCGAGAGCTCTTCTTTCTCCTGGAGGTTGCACGACAGAACAACCTCATATTTGTTCGTGAGCCAAAAATGGATGGTGACAAACTCGGTGTAAAGGCTGAAGGAGAATAATTTGACCTTTTCCTCATGATCAGCTTGGGAACACCATCAACACAAATTCTCCACAAAGATATGCTCTGGCATGGCTGTCTGCTGTAATGAAATACAAGCCAATAACCTCCTAGCTTAGACCAGCCTGAACCAGTAAATTCCCCTGAGTGTCTCTGAGTGTGCTCCTCAGCCATTATGGCTCTGGAGTCTCCTCATGCTGAACTAATCCATCCCTGCACAGAGTTGCCATAATCAGGAATGTAAGGAAATCTCTCAGGTAATCAGGTATTGGGAGTTTTTAATGGGGCAAAAGTAAAAGCTGCTTTTAATATAGAGGCCAATAGAAACAGTTTGCTGAAGGAAGCCAAACCTATTTTTTTATTTCAGTTTCTACTGGAATTTGATTATTCTGGGAGTACAAACTTCTAGATTTTCAGAATTTTAGGTCATTGCTCCAGGTCTTTATGTTACTTATGGTAACATTCACCCCTCACAAACCTATGGACTAGAGGTAATCAAATGAGATATTTCAGTATGGAATGCTATTATTATTTTTTGGTCCCCTGAAAGGCCTCTTAGATAAATTAGACAAGTAAATCTTTTAGCAGTCATTACTCCCAGTGGCCTTTCTGGATTTTATTTCAAAAATGAGATGGTGTACTCGTGAATTGACAAAGCCTCAAACCAGTAATGAAAAGCTGAAAAGCTCTTCTATTTAAAATAATCTCCAAAACTGTCAAACATTTCCTACAAAATATAAAAAAATCTCATCAGGTTTTGTCTTTGTTATTTCAATAATGTCTCAGATATAGTACATTTTGCCTCTTCCATGTACGTTCCAAGGGCTTTTCTATGTGCTTTTTCCTGTTAAAGTGACAGAGGCTGGGTTTAGATGCCTTTTATGCTCTTTTTTATGGAAAACTAAGCCAAGAATAGAAGAATTTCACTTCTTGTTCTGGTAGTACTTTCATGTTATCTGAGTGCTCACATCTAGGAAACATTATTTCAGGTACAGTGCTGCTGGGCAATCTTCCCAATTATGAGTATTCTCCTTAGGGAGACCTGCCATTGTTAGTGAGGCATGAATTTTGGGATTCAGGTAGTTTATATTTCTGTCCTCTGGTTTAAAATTATTGACCTAAGCCTCACATCTCAGTTTTAGAAAGATGAGACCCAAAGGATAATATTCTAATATTTGTCCCAGCTGATTTTTACTGTAGCCTGTACTCACCACCTCCAGCTCCCCTCCAAAAAGTCAAGGCAGCAGTTGTCTCTATCCTAATCCTGAACAGCAGACTTCTTCCTAGTAGATTATATAATTCTACAGTTTCTTCTGGCATAGAAACAACAGTTCAAGTGAGAATGGTGTCCAGGTTGTGGTGGGCTGGTTTGGTTTGGTTTTCTCATATAATGCGAATCAGGAGTACTGGTATCAGTGTCATTTGGTTCATTAAGTGCTTTATTGTGGCTGAAATATGAAACATATTTTATGGCTTTGTAGTTTAATTGATGTAGGCATCAGTTACAAGCAGAAAGTTAATATTATGATAATACTTTTACATAAATCAGATATTTTAATAGAAAATTACCAGTCTAACTTGACTAAAAATTGTTCTGCTCTTAATCACACTGAATATACCATTGGATACTGCAATTGAGCTTTTGAAATCATCCCTTGAGATTCTGGAAAACTTGCATAAAAATGTTAAATTTCCTTTGTTTTCATTGACATTTTGACTTGATTAGCTGAAATTATAATATCTCCTTAAAGTATGGGTAATTGTATTCATGTCATTTTTGCTTCAAGTTGTGACATGTTGCAGATCATTTTTTTTTTATTCTGAAGCACGTTGGCATTTGTGGTGTGTCAGAATCACAGTATTTTGTTGATGTACATTTATGAACTTATTATTTCTGGCATCCTTTAGAGACCTGAACTAATTTCCATATCAAACAATTTCAATACTCTAGCATGAGATCTCTCCTCCTTTTCATTTTGGAGGTAGAGTGTGGGTACTCTGATGGGAGCCACAGACAGGGGTATCTCCTCTCTCTCACTCCCAAATTTTTGGTTACAGATTATGGCCAGTCTTAAGGGAATAATGCAGCTGATTGTTAGGAAAAGAAAACCTCATGAAAGGGAGATGAATGTTCTGCAGCCTCTGCCACAAAGCCCTCATGGCATACAAGGGAAAAACCAGTTTTCCAAATAATCACCATCTGTGTTTAATTTTTTTGATTTCTAACTTAGTAACCAAGACTTGGACAAATACTGAGGGCTGAGAGCCATGCTTTGAAAGCATAAAGTGCTGTAACAGAAAATAATATTATTGAAACAATGTGGTCCCATATTCTCAAATTCTGCATCTGAAATAAACAGGCATTTTGTTTGCTTGATGCTTAATGTGCCTCATCCATACAATGGGAATCATATTTACATGGAGCTGTTGTGGAAATTATCTCTTAATTAGAAGCCATGTATGACCCTGTAAAGAACATAGGTCTCTGGAAACAAATTTAATCTTTCTGTGATAACAATTGGAGCTGAGTTCTGCAGACTTTGTATCTTAAAGGTTGCTTTTTAAATTCATTGTTTTTTGACACTTCACCCTTCTGCCCTCAAAGGTCTAAAGTTTATTCTTGAAATCACTAAGCACACTTGATAAAAATTCTTTTTTTTTCTTTTTTGCACAGCACACAGTGTAGGAAATCAGCAGACAATACTGGTTGCTTTTCATTCTCCTCATAGACATGAACCTTAGAACTTGATTGTGTGTATGTAGATTTAATGAGCAATTACGTGCCTTCTAACTTTGGAAAATAAACTGTCTCCTCAATCAAGTGACAAACACATGCAAAATACACGGAAAGGAGAAAAACAGAAAAACTACTCTACCACTTAACTTCCCCACCTGTCTCATGCAGCCCAGGTTGGAGGTGCTCCTTTTCCTCTATACAGTAAGAATTTGCCAAAAAAAAAAAAAAAAATTTGGCAAATCATTCAGAAATGTTCTGCACATGTATCTCTGTAAGCAGATAATTATGCAGGCTGTTTGAAAATCACAGCAAGAATCAGCAGTAGGGCTTTTGTAATGATGTTACTGCACAAACTTGACCAAAAAAACCCAGTGATAAAACAGCAGAGAAATGTGTCAGAGGAATGATGAATTCCTAAAATTATAATGATGTCCAACTTGTCTCATCTTCTTGTCTCTTTTTTTTTTTTCTGTCTACAGAATGCAGTGAGAGTTTTACATAAATGCTTGCAAATAACGTGGGAAATTCAGGTCAAATAGGCGGATTAGTAATTTGTAAAACACAATGAGGGTTCGACAGTCATAGACATTCAGCTTATGTTGGTTGGTGTTGTCTTGAACATCTCCTTAAACTCTTAAAAATACTAACTTCAGATCTGGAGAATTGTTTTGGAGGTTTTCTGTTGGGGTGGTTTTGGTTTTGTGTTTGTTCGTGGGGGGTTTTTGTCGGTTGGTTGTTGTTTGAGCTTTTATTCTTCTATTTTTTTAAACATCTGAGGAATTCTACATGTCTGTAGATATATAAAATACTGTTGGATATGGGAGACATTTTGTCACTGCAGAAAGTAAACCTATAATATAAACTATTGTTGGATTTAAGAGATTTTCTGTCACCACAGATTCTAAGTCTATGCATTGTATCTTTTCTAGTTCTTTGCATAGGTTAGTTATATTTGTTGATGATTTTGTTAAAGGACAATTCATTGGAATTTAAATTTCACCTTTATTTGTTTGCCTGTTTATGCAGGAAAAATAGAAATCTAAATCTTGGTTGAAGATCCGAGAAATTGTCAATTTCATGTTAGTGGTCAAGGGTGTAGGGTAACTTGCATTTGTTCTTCATTAATGACACAATCACTGTGGGTATAAAAAAGTTCTTAGTGAGGCCAAAACAAAGCTGCTTCCAAAAAATGAGTATATGACTTATATAAATATATTTGTACTTAGATTCTTTGGGTGATACAATGCTGTTTCAGGAAGGAAGAGCTCATCTGGTTCTGAACGTGGGGTGGCATTGAGGGTATTTGGAACATGCTTCACTCGAGTGCCAGAAAATGGCCCTGGGACATGAGGAACATCTGTCTGTCCAGAAAATTTCTGACAGTATTTTGGAAGCAGATGACGTTGTGGAAGATGCTCAGCTTATTTTAATTACCAACCTCTAGAAATTAGGAAGTTATAAAGAGGAATGTGTGACATGAACAACAGGAGAAAATACAAGAAAGAAAAGTGTCAATTGCTATGCTTGCACCTGCAATGTCCTGGTGATTTCAGTACTAAGAAATGAGTGCAGACCTTCCTCTTCTGTATAATATCTGGGCTGATTTTGGAAATAACCTTTCTGGGTTTTTTCAATGCATCCTTTGAACTGGTGTCCTAGACTCTATATTTCACCATTTTCTTGTGTCATCTGGCATATAACCTAGCTGAGATGAGGGTGATGCATCATTTGCTGAGCTGAAATTAGAGAGTAAGTTAATTAGATGTGAGAAGTTTTGCCTTTTTGTAACAGAACAAAAAAAGCTGTAGAAGATTAAATTACAGTATCACTGGGGGGAAAAAGCCATGGTTTAAATCCAGTTGTGCTCTGTGATTAAGAAATATTATATTTAGAACTGCAGTGCTGTAAAAAGTTAACATTTTTGCATCATGTGCATATTAAGACTAGAACCATAGAATTTTTTTACCTTGGGAAAGATCTTTAAGATCAAGGCCAACTGTTAACCCTGCCAAAGCTGTGTCCCCAAGTGCCAAACCCACACATCTTTTAAATCCCTCCAGGGATGGTGACTCCACCACTGCCCTGGGCAGCCTGTTCCTGGGCTTGACAACCCCTTCAGCAGAGACGTATTTTTCTAATGTCCAATCTAAACCTTCTCTGACAAAGCTTGAGGCTGTTGGGAGAAGAGGCCAACCCCCATATGGCTACAATCAGCTGCATCTTAACTTCACTCACCCCAAGAGCTCTGTTTATTTATTTATTTATTTATTTAACTACAAAGCAATCAATTGGCATCTTGCCGTGAGATGTGTATGGAGGGATCTCTGAGCCCTTGTGGTCTGACCCGTTCTCTTTGTGGGTTCAGCAGTGTGCAGGAATTTTTCACATGGTTCTGTAATTGATAGCCCTGCAAATATAAACCTCACCTGTATTCACATTTCATTGTAGGATTCAGACACGTGTTTCTTCTTTAAAGGAATTTATAACAACAACTTATTTCAGGCTGCATTTTAGTCTTCTCACATCTACAACTTCTGCTCTGTAGGGCAGTTCCTGCCTAATGGAACAAGAGGATTGTGTGAAAATCAGATATATAAGATTTGGATTTGTACAGGCTACTATGAGAGAATAGAAAAATTCCAACTAAAGGAATGGCATAATTGAAAAAGTGGAGGGGTTTGTTTGTTTAAAAAGAAGAAAAAAAAAAAAAAGATAAAGGGCCTTTAATCCTGTACTTTGGTTCTGGAACATTTTGCTCCCCATTACCCTACTATTTTTAAAGTAATTGCCTTAATTAAGATGGAAAAGGCAACTTGCTTAGTCTTCTGACAGTTACAGGTGACCCAGGAAAATTGACCTTGTTTTCCTTCCAGGAAGGTTTAGCTATGGAGCTGCTGCTTGCTTGGCTTTGGCATCACGTATCCTGGCAGGCTGCAAGCTGCAGAGAATTCATACTGTCCTATATGGAATCCCCACCCTGGGTGATTTGGCATCATAAAATGAACCAGAGATACAGGACTCTCACAGAAACAGCCCTGATTTACCCAAATCCATGAAAAATGCTCCTTTTAGATACTCAGTTATGGTTTTGCCACATACATCACCTTTGTGCACTATTACTAAAAATCTAGATTGATATCCCCCTCCAAAAGGCTTTTTTAGCCTGGTGTGAATCTTAAAATGGAAAGTTTGGACTCTCTGTAATCATCCCATTTGAAGTTCCATATCTGAAAATCCAGCAAGTGAACCACGCTTTAAACACTGATACATTTTGAATTTTAATAGACTTTATTACAAGCCTTCAAATTAAAAGCTGTCAGGAGAGATAAAAGGTTGGGGATTTGGATTCAAAGGGACTTTGATTAGACATAAAGGTCAGCAATGGTGGCAAAAAGTCGATGCATCTAAATTAAGCATAAACCTCTGGAAGAGAATATGCTAATCCTTCATGTAAAGTACTTGTCAGGCTGATCTTGGCTCACATCCACAACAGTTAAACTATTTTGTGTGATGAAATTTTAACAAATGGTAATCCATGTGTAATTTGCCTGTCAAGTGTGTGCCATTTGTTTTTACAAATGTTAGATTTTAACTGCTAAGGAATCATATTATACTACATAATGTGCTCCTGATTAAAGGTTTTGTTTTAGAATCTTTAGCTCAGTTTTTGTCTGCAACATTTTTTCCTTGGGAATGTAAAACACAAATGGGAGTAAAAGAAAGAAAATCAAACCTCTAAATGTCATTGCTTTGTGTAAAACTAAGTGTAAAAGTATAAATCATGCTTTAATTGAGCAGCTACTTCAGTAGCTTAAAGTTATAGTAACTTAATATTTCTGAATGTGAAATTAAGAATCTGCACTGTTAGTGAGCAAACTCATTAAGGACATAAAAGGATGACGGGATGAAAAAGGATTTACATTTAGAGAATCTTCTGTAAAATTATAAGAAATGACAGGCTCCATTTTTTGATGCTGAAATCAAGGTTGCATGTCTAAACCACAGTGACACTGTGGCTGGATTTTGCATAGCTGAGAACTAATAGGAAATTAATAGAGTGTAATACAGGCCTGTTGGGTTCAGTCTAGCTTGGTAGCTTTGATGTGGAAGAACAGAAGGCATAATTTCAACCTTTGTTTAGTGTGCTGGACAGATAGCTTCACTAACATCTAACTATGGTTGGGATTAAAACTGTGATGGATGGCACCACAGCACATTCTTGACAGCTTTTCTGTTCAAATACAAATTTCTGTCACAGTCCCAGAATGTCTGAAGGAACATTCCGAGATGAAATATTGTAGCTGCAACAAGTCCAGTGTGAAGCTGGTATGCTTTGAAAGTAAAAATAATTACAAACTGTACATCTCCTAGGCACATATCTGTATTAATAATGAATAGCAGTAAATACACTGGAGTATACTAATGAAATGTTATTGAACACACAAGTTTTGGAAACTGTAAGGTTATCAATCTTTCAAGGAAATTGCCAGTGCATCTGTCTGGTTTTCGGGGTTTTCTACCTCTTTTAGGCGAACAAGTATTTTGAAAAGTTATTGTAGAACCTGATTTAGTCTACCTTTCATAACAACCCTTTAGAATATTTTCTTTAAGATTTTTTTAGATGTTCATCAATTTCTGTATGAAAAATATTTCCTTCTACTTAAGACAGTTACTATTGCCTCCAAAAAACTCTGGTTAAACCAAAGCTTTTATTGAAGCACTCATGGATGGTGCATTGCCCTTATTATAGCAGCAAAGTAGGTCAGAACCTCACTGTTTGACAGATGTGACATACAAATTCCCTACCTCCATATTAGTCATGAATAAAAGGAAAAAAAAAGCTGATTAATTCAGGAAAAAGTCTGCATTTAAAGAGCTAATACCTGTAGTGATTTTCTTCTTTGTGCTTAACTGTTAATTGAAGGAGAGACTTAAACTTTATCCCATTGCAACCAATTCCCAGACAAGCACGGGGAGTCCAGCTGGCACTGAAAATGGCATAAAGCTCTGTAATATGAGCCATTGATTTAGCACAATAAGAAAGAAAATTGGACTCCATGAAATGAGAATAAATTGTCTGACTGCTGAATCTTTGTCATGAAATCTGATCTCCTGCTCATGTGTTGTCCATGGGATGAGGTCATTTGTCAGCTTCCAAAGATCTCCCAGTGGTCCTCTGGTGCCATTGTACTCTGGGCTACCTCTGTTATCTCAGCAGAGGTAAACACAGGTGAGCTTGCTGTTCATGTTGAATAGTCCCTGGTCACACCTGTCAAATTCAAGTATCAAAGAACTCAAAAGTGGGGCAGAAATATCTTAAATGTCTTCAACTACACTACGTGTACTTGTTTGAGGTAACATCGATGAAAATATCGTTTTATTTTAATTAAAGTACTTTTGTACATTATTCTAAAAGTAAAAGCATAGACCCCCAAACACTGCGCTACTTGTACTTGTTTGAGGTAACGTCGATGAAAATATCATTCTATTTTAATTACTTTTGTACATTATTCTAAAAGTAAAAGCATAGACCCCCAAACACTTAATAAACAGGTAATTAACCTGTCTCCTCAGTGCAGTGTTGGTCTTCTTGGAATTTATTTATGCATTTCTAAATACTGTTGCTAAGTGGGCCTTGACTGTGCTGAGAGCGATGACTCTCAGTGTGCAGTGTCCTAAAGCAGTTCAGAACAGAGGGACCACCTCGTTTCACACAACACTGGCTGCATCCTTGCTGCAGTAATGTACAGGTTGTATTTATTCTTGGCTTAATCTGTCAGCCGTATAACATTTATACCAACACTTGGGATCCTCCCTACAAAAGTCATCAGATGAAGAAACTGCTCAAGAAGGCTGAAAAACTGAAGTACTTAGAATTTATTACAGTCAACAATACTAATAGTTGTATATAAAACAGGGCAGAGGAATGAAAGAGAGACGAATGGATACAAAAACCTTATTTTAATATTTATTTTTAATAAGATGGGGATAAAATGACTGGGATGTAGTAGGTCTGTGTCTGAGTAGGTCCTGAAAGCAGGAGAAGCATTTTAATAGTAACTCACATTAGGAACTGGTTAAGCTGTGAGATAAATGTGAGTTTTCTTTGCTTAGCTCTATCTCCTTTATTCTCCAGTTCTGTCAGTCTTGTGCAGACTGCTGTCTCTCCCATATTTTAATCAATACATTTCTTTGGATCTGTATTTTTAGAATAGAAATAATCCAACCACACCTTTCTAAAAAAATGAAAATCAAAAAAGAAATCTTGTTCAATGATTGAAAATATGAAATTCAATCTAAGCAACCAAAGCAACAGGATTTGCTGTCTAGAGTTTTTAAAATTCAAACTATTTTGGTTTGACTGTGTAGAGTTGCAGGAGAGCCTGGACACGTGGTTCCTTGGCCATGGAGCAATCTGCCTGGTGGGTCTTCCCCAGAGCCATCCCCATGTCACTGCCACAGAAAGTAGACAACCAAGTGTAAATTTTGGCTCTGTCAGAGTTTTCAGGACAACTTTCCCAGAGAAATTCCTGGAAGTCGCCTTAGCTGGGAAGCTTATTTAAGTTCAGTTTTGGACTAAAATATCAAGTAACAAAACTCCCTGCAGCTCAATTCTATTCTTTCAATTTACTCCTCTAACTCCTGCCCATACTTTTAACTGGATGTCATAATTCCCCAATTTCTGAGGAAATCAGCATTGTTGACCAGAATGACCAGAAACTTACATTTTTTTTCACCAAAGTAGAGAGAAGAAACACATTGTTACCTGGATTTGTATGATGGATAATATCTTGACATTAGTCTCTTAAATGGAAAGGACTTTCAGGCTTGAATACTTTTCTTAATACCATATTTTATGGAGAATGTGGTTCCTCAAATAGGCAGGAATCTGGACATTAAGATTGTATAAGTAAAATGAAAGGCATTAAGCTTCATTTAGCAGAGGAAGGGCTACAAGGGGGCTGTTACCTGGCTTGTGGTTGTGCACATATGTTGTCTTAGTTTGAGTTTCCATCATGGGCCAAGGTCAGCAGCTGCCTGGAGTAGGAAATATTTTTTAATTTAGACTTATTTAGAAAAAAATGCAAGTTTAGAATATAATTTTGGCTTACATTTTGAAGTATTCTGTATTTTGTCAGATCTTGAATGACTGACCTAGTGCATCTTTCTGCTGATGTTTAAGCAACAGCCTGAGCAATATTTCAGCAATATTTGAGTCAATATTTCTGTAAGACACTAAAGTTCAGGAATGAGTGCATTCCTTTGCTCCCCAAGGCGCCTGTACTAAGTAGGTGACCTTTAGGTTGAAGAGAAAGGATGGATGGACTCCCAGAGTATCTCACTGGAGTCAGGTTTAGTCTTCAGGACCACCAGCAGAATATCATGCTGGTCTGTCACAGCACCTTCACCCAAGGCATGCTGAGCAACATATTTGATCTCTGGCAGCAGTGAAGGCACACACCCATTTTAGCTGCTCTCTCCCTCTCCTATTGTTTTCCAAATAATCTGGAAGTAAATGAGTTGTGTTTGATACCAAAGCATTTTTCTACTCAGCTGGCACAAGTATGAGTTTCCTGATTTTACTTCTTTTCATCTCATCTTATCCTCTCTGAAGTTAGAAAGAAAATACTTGACAAAAAAATTACTAGGAGCTAATACCAAATGCATTACAGATATAATATTTATGAAAAAAATACTTATTTTGTAAAGCTTTTGCTTTGTGAACCTTGATGATATTAGAACACATAACCTTTGGTATTTTCTTTTCAACTATAGTAATTGGTAGGATTGTGTGTTTGGGCTTGCACTGTCTTCTCAGAATGCCTTTGTGACTAAAAGTAGTCTGTAAAATGAGAGTTCTGTAAGGAAAAAAAATGAAATAAACAAAATCAACTTCAAACTGTTAGAAGTTCTCTTCTCAGCATGGTAGATGAATGTGTGCACTGACCCATGCAGCTGGTGCTTGAGAATGTAACCTGCTGAGGTGAGAGTCTGTTCATGTTTTAAGGAAACACAATTTCTCATCATAGCTGTGTTGCTAAGGGATATCTCATGTTTCTCCTCTTTCTTATTCTCTGTCAGATTTCAAAGACCAAGAGGAAAAAGTGTTGCATTGTGTCTGGGTATTGCTTGTTCATGGTGGGGAGTTAGGAATTGATTGCACAAGCAAGAAAACCTTTAAATAGACTATGCAATATGTAGCTCAATTCTTCTCTTGAGATATCCCCTTCACTTATTTCTTAGTAGTCAGTGGTATTTTCCAGATTTCAGCCCTTCTCCTTAAACCAGACTTGGTGGTTTCATGTTAAAGGAAGGTGGCATATCACCATCTAAAGTAATGTTTTCTGCCTTGCACCTTGGTGCTCCTCATAGTTCTCTTTTTCCCATATTAGTAGCATGACTGATCCAATAGAAAAATAACCCTGAGAAAGATAATGCTTCATCTCAGAAGCCAACTAACTCATCTCTCCAGAAGAGATGGAGAATGCCAAATGATTCTTGCCATGGACTGGCAAGAAAGAGGAGAATTGTCTCTTCAGTTTCATCTCTGTGTTAAATTGGCTTAGAAGCAGCCTGGAACTGCATCTGCAGAAATACTAAGAGTCTCAAACAGCACAGTGGATGTAAATTTAAAAAAAAAATCTTATCTTTTATATACTTCATTAACTTTATCAATAATAACCTGAGAAAATAAAACAAAGTCGACTCCATTTGGATAAGAACATAAATAAAATGTATGAGCCCCAGAAGTAAAAGGAGAGCAGTGGAGCTTTCCCACACTGAGGAACTCAAACCAAGGTTGGAATGTGGGGGCCCTCTGGTCCTCCCCAAGATTATATAAACCAGGACTAACTGATGGACTAACATGGCAAAAAAATAGCATTAAAATCATATGCTGTGTAAAAGGAGTTTAGTTCTCCATCTCCATCTTATAATTTAAGATACAATATTAATAATTTAGCTGAGCTTTAGTAGCCTTTTCTGCTGTAGCCCACTAATGACAAGCTTGCTTTCTAATGTTTAACGCCTGCTGTGCAAGTGGTACTTTTAACAAAATACATTTGCTGCAGGCTCTTTGACATGGCTTCACACTGAGATAAACACAATTAGCATGAGCTATTTAAAATGCTTTTCTCTTCTGCTTGTTTATAATTGGTCTTTTAAAATCTATTTTTATTATTAATTTTAAGGAATGTGTAACAGATTTGATAGCACAGTGAGGCTGTGTTATTCAAATGTTTTACTCTTGAGATATTCCTGGGTCATCCTCTGTTTGTAATAGCATATTTGTATACAAAGACTCAAGAAGTGACCAGATTGGTCCTTCTTTTAACATGCTGTACCATGGGATGTATTGTAGCAGACCATGGAGGATAATCCAAAGGAGTGCAGGCAGGCTAGCTTACATCGCATAAAAATTTCATTAGAAAGTATTTCCAGTGAATCCTCTTTTGTATAAAAAGTCTTATTTTTTCTATATGTCATATCAAAATGTCTTTTAGTAAAAATAGTCTTGCAGAGAATATCTGCTGAGGCGGGCTGTGCTGAATATTCATAACATCTGAGCATGTGCTGAGACATTTTAGAATAAATATTTTTTTTTGTTAAACTAGTTCAGAATATTATTGTTAATCTTCTTTACATCCTTTCAGGCAGCCCGTGTAAGGAAATTTGTGAATTAAAATAGAAAAGAAATACTGTCCTCAGTGAGAGCCCACAGGCTCCAAGTCCCATTAAAATCAGTAGAAATCTTCTGGTGACCTTACCAAGAGTGGATCTACTCGGCATGGTTTTGGAGAGGTAAAGGAAGAAAAAGACATGCCTCAAAAAAAGACAGATGTCTGTTAGAGCCCTCAGGTGTAAGGCTGTTGTAAGGTACATTTTATGCTCTTCTTTCCAGGCTGCCACTTCTGCTGACTGATTGAAACATCTCTACCCACTTTCCTGGCCTTTTGTAGGGTTTAGTATGAAAGCACAGCCCTCGTGGCAGCATCAGAAGAGAGACTGTTCCTTGCATGTTCCTCAATCTGTACACCTGGGCAGGTGGCAACAATAATTGCTTTTAATGGTTGGATTTGCAAGAGGCAGTCAGCTAATTTGATAATAGACAGGTCTTCATCTTAATAAATGAGCATAAATTGAAGCTTTCTGGTTCAGCAATTGAAGTACAGTAAATATTTTAGATTAGTTTAGCACAGCCTTTCTGCCCAATGGATCCTGCAGCTGTTTGTGGGCAGTTCTGATAAAGATCTGTTCCTGGATACAAATAAAATGCTCAGTCTGACAAATCACACACGTGCTGGCTGACTGTAGGGGCTGAGCACTGCACTGGGGAGCATGTGTCTGAGTATCAGCCCTGATTCTGACACCGAGCCCCTCGAGACAGAGGGACTTGTTCCATTCTTGAGAACAAAACACTGTGGTCATTTGGCAGCTTGTGCAGCATGGCAGGAGGGCTGACAGGACCTGGGAGGCTCCAAGCTGGAAAGCTTTTAGAAAAAAGCCCTGCAAACTGTTGGGACTGCTGTGATAGTTAAAACTTAAGAGAGTTTACTGAGGGCACATCCACAGCCATCACAGCTTTCCGACTGCTTCAGGGCCAGTGGCAGCATCCCAAATTATGCTTCCCTAAGAGGCTTTTAGAACACTCTGGAATTCCCCATAAATCAGACCAGGCCATACTTGACACCCACAACGCATGACAAAGGATGGATGGATGGCTTAGCCTTGCTTTGAATGTTATCTCTTATGTCCTTTGCTGTAACTGAATTTGTGGGCATTAGTTTTGGACTATCCAAGTAGGATCTGTGGCTCAGGAATGGGGGTGAAAACCATGTATTCTGGGGGGTATGTGAATGGTAGAAGCCGCTGAGAATGGCTGGAGTGCAAAAAAGGTCCAAAGGAAAGGATAGCCCACCTTCCCTCAGTGCATGGACTGAAAAGAGGGAAATCAATTTGGTTTGAAACATTTTGTTTCATTTGTCACACAGCAGTTTTTCACCACCAGGACTCCATCCAGCATCTTACTGTGGGTCATGACTGCTGAGTCCTCAGTGCTGTGAAAACACCTGCATCTAAATCCCTTGCTTTGAGCCCTGAAATTATTTTGATGCATGCCTGCTTCTATCTCGGCTTTCATCTAGCTTTTTGAAAGTGACAAATACATGGCTGAAACATGGAAACATTCAACTACCGAATAATGTCGTTACTTGGTTGATTTTAGTGACTAGATTTTGGAGGATCTGTGATCAAATATAGCACCCAGGGATATTTTTCCTAGTAACTTTAAACATGTACTTGTTTTTGTTTGGTTTTTTTTTGCTGTCTGTAATATGTTGCTATGATGACATTAGTGGATATGTATCCTTTGTCCAGACACTGAGTCTTGTATGGAGAACATTGAGATTTTGGGGGGGGGGGAAAAAAAAAAAAAAAAAAAAAAAAAAAAAAGCTATGATGACATTAGTGGATATGTATCCTTTGTCCAGACACTGAGTCTTGTACGGAGAACATTGAGATTTTGGGGGAAAAAAAAAAAAAAAAAAGAACTTCTGGTATAACAAAACCAAGCATTTTAAAAAAATATAATTCATGTTTTGGAGTGTTATATAACAATCAGAACTGGTTTCTTTAAGAGATCCAGTTTTGCTCTAGTCAGGCTACTGAAATCCTACTTTCATTTGAACTCACATGTCTGGGATGTCTGTAACACTTAAATATTTATAGCTTTGAAGGTTCACCAGGTCTGTAACAAGCACAGGGGAAAATAAATACATTATGCAAAGGGTGATTAGTTTTATCACATAGTCTTCTATGGGGCAGCTGTTTATTTTCAGTGTTCATTTTCTTGGATCAGTCAGGTAGACAGCTGTTCTTTTAGGGCATTTTTGTTAATTTAAGTAACTTCTTTGAATTGCAAATCTACCACCAAATTCACTTCTAAAAATTCAGCCTCCAGCTCATAATTATATCATCAAAAAAAATCTTTAGATCACTAATTCAAAAATATCTACTTGTCAGAGAGATTTCAAACAAATGCAAAGCATATACACTCTAAATCATCTGATACATCAATGTCTATATGAAACCGAATATAAAATGTCCAGGTCTGCTAGATTTCTGAAAAAAAAATATAATGTACATCCTGTAGCTTCCCACAATTCTACGGCAAGCTTGAAATTCTGTTGTCTCATATATGTGACTTCATAAATGCTGGTTAATATCAATAGGCTGTGGCAATGATAGAAATATGATAAGTTGTCAGCCTGTAATTAATATTTTTATTTTTTTAATTGCCTTGGATTTTTGCCCTAGCTCAGAGGACTTGAGGAGAATTCTAGGACAGGGAAAGGAAAGGAAAGGAAAGGAAAGGAAATGAAAGGAAAGGAAAGGAAAGGAAAGGAAAGGAAAGGAAAGGAAAGGAAAGGAAAGGAGTACTGCAGAGTGGGCTGGCACTTAGCACACTGTTCAGGAACAGGGCTTTTTGTGCACTGGAGCTGTCAGGAACAACTGCAGTGGAGAAGAAGTTGCCAGTGTAGTCACCCATGGAACCCCTGGACTTACAATAAACTTGTTGGAGTCGGTGCATGACTATTCACATACTCATTTTGTATTCACACTCTCAGGCTTGCGCTATAAATATTTGTGTCCCATCAATTCATGTGAAAACATACCTCTCAGCTACCATGGTTTTATGAGGGCATTACTGGAATGTTGCATTAAAATTAATTCTTTGTATTGCAAAATGCTCAGCTACAGAAAATGTAATATTATTGCTCCAGTAGATCAATCACACTTGGTGGTGTAGGCACTTATGCTGAAATTGCCATCAGATATTTATTGACTGACATATTTTGACCATTCTGGACTAAACTGTAGTCTGCTTAAGCTGCAAGTGCAAAATAATTTTTATTTCACTGTGAACCAGAATTTGTTCCATTGTGAATTGATTACTGACCTAGTTTGTTCTGAAATAGCCTCACCTGGAGTGTCTGCTCCCAGCTCACCCTCTTCTGGAAGGCACAGTTTGGGGTGGGGATAAGATCAAGGGGTTTAGAAGGGCAGATTTCTTGGTGTAATTACCCCAGAGCTGATGGAACTTGAAGAACATGAGCAGGAGAGAAGCCAGAGATGGACAGGGATGGCAAATTTATATTCTGTGAGCTTCTGGTAATACCCAAAGTGCCACTCAGCAGGACTTTGAATCCAAGCAGGGAATAGGCTTTGTTCATTCATGTTACAGAATGTTTTTCTCATTCAGAGCTGTTATTGGTATATAAAGGAAGATTATCTCCACTGAAATTTTGGAAGTTCCCAAGAAGAGTAGTTAAGTTTAAATCAAACAAATAGAAGTTTTGATTGTAAGAATAGAGAGGGAACAAACTTTTAATACTCTTGGCAAATGTAATTTCACCTCTTATGTAATTAATAAGCTTTGTGTATTTATTTGTTAGGACTGGAAGCTTTTGACAAAGTATACAAACATTCACTTGAATACTTATCCTTAATATGTATCTACCAATACCTGTTGTTTTAATTTGAAATACTTACAAAGAATGTATCAGAGCAAGTGAAAATGTTATTATGATGTAAGTACAAATGGTGTTACACTAAATCAGTAGATTGCTGTACCCACAGTTAATTGTAAGATTGTGTCTACTATATCTAGGTAATTAATATGCTAATTAGCTAGTTTAAAGATAAAAGGGGTATTAAAAGAATGCAATGAAGAGCTTGTATTTTTCTCTTTTACTGTGCAAACACAGCTCCCTGCAATAACTTAATGAGGGAATTTCAAAGGAACAAAACTAACAACAAATGAATTAGAAGCTTAACTAAGTAATTACACGGTATTGCTGAGACCTTTTGGGTAGGGACTGGCATAAATATGAGTTCAGATTGTCAGAGCAGCAAACAGAGAGA
Organism: Onychostruthus taczanowskii; assembly: GCF_017590055.1. NCBI lineage: Eukaryota > Metazoa > Chordata > Aves > Passeriformes > Passeridae > Onychostruthus > Onychostruthus taczanowskii. The sequence continues at coordinate 5,529,593 of NW_024498462.1, forward strand.
GTGGGAATACTAAGAAAATCTGTTTATTTGTTGGAAATTTATTTTTCTGAAGCAGCCTAAGAAAAATTTGAATTAAATGGTTATTATTAAAGAAATTGAGTTTTGATATTAAGAAGATTGAAAATATATCTAAGGTAGAAGAATGTAAGCTCTTTGAGGGAAGAAAACACAAATAGAAAGTGCTACTCTTTTTTCTTTCAGCCAGCCCTTAATATATTGGTAGAAAAGGGATTGGTGTTCAAAAACCACAATCTATGTTTGATCAGCATCCTGAATTTTGAATCTGTTCCAAGGGCCAGGTTTTGGTCTGACCTGCAAGATTAATATAAAATCTTAGGTGTGGCACTGCAAGAGGAAAGATCCTTAAGCACAATGAAAATGTGCCTTAAACTGAGTCTGAGGATGCATTATGGGCTCAAATGTGGCACAGAAGATTTCAGAACAAGTTAAGGCAGATATTTCCAGAGAGAAGCCAGGAGAGAACTGTAAGAAATCAAGAATTTTTGGGTTGGAAAGATGCTATCAGAGCTTTAACTGCTTTATTAGTGTTAAATTTCTTGTCTCCAAACACTTCTTCTCAGCTGGAGAAAGCCTATGTTTGAAGCCTTCTCTTCTGTCAGGAAATCACACAAATTTAAACTTGTCAAAATCATGACACTCTCCACACTAGAAAATGCAACTTGAACTACTCTGTACAGCTTCATCTGACATCCATACTTGATAAAAACGAAACCACTATCTACTAATCAGTTTAGTTTGTTACTAATGGGCTTATTATTAATAAAAAAGTACTGTTAAAACTAGTTTCAAAAGACACAAACATACAAAAGGAAGCATGCAACAAATCTTCTGTTTTCTTTTCTGTGTTTATGAACAGTTCAACAGTAAAAAAAATCTATCATGTGCTAAATGAAAGCCAGAAGTTGCCTTAAAAACCCAGTAAATGTTACTCTAAGAATAAATAGTATCAATTTTAGAACTTGTTACATGAAGAGATTGCTTTTTAAATATTAGAGTAAAGCATCTTGGACTTTTGATTCAAATTTAAGCCCTATCACATAATTAATACTGGAGAGAAGCAAGGGTGATTTATTCATGTTATCTCAATATTGATAACTGAGCTGCATTTGCAAGAACAGTGAGCACTGAAATAATCTGAACATCACACCTCTCCTCCAAATGAAAGAGTGTCTCCTCCTGGCTCTCAGCAATTGAGAGCAGGGATGTGTCTCTAAAAGGTGGAATTTTTTCAAAAGTGTTGGAATGACTTAGAATCCCACTGGGACTCTGTGTCTAAAAGCTGTGCAATTTTATCTTCTGAATATTTAACTGTGCTGAAGCAAACATCTGAACTTAGTTAACTTCAAGTGGATTAGGACATCACACCACTAAACAGATTCTAACACACAGTTTAGATGCAGTTTTCTGATTTGATTGGTCTTTTAGTTTGTTAATTATAGTAAGAAAATGTGTAAGATGCAATGTATTTTTGGCCTTTTCTGCTAAGGAATGGAAGTTTATGCCTCACATCTTTCTGGTTTTTTCCCTGGTAACTTTGAACCTATTTTGAAACACATTTCATGAAGAGAGAGAGCTCAGAAAGGCAGTGAGTTCTCACAATGTGACAATCACTCCTCAAAGCAGTTTAGTTATCAGCCTTCAAGGGTTGGGTGGGGAGCCCCTGTGAGCAGCCCTGCGTCTGCCTCCAGTGAGGCTGCAGTGTGTGTGTGCTCTTTCCTGAACACCATCTATTGCACCATAGAGAAATGAGATCAGCATTCACTCTTGGAAAGTTTAGTTGTAAACCACTTGGGAATTAAAAATTAGGCCCTGAACCAGACTCCATCAGTTTTCTGTTCAAGATATTTCGTGTTTCAAATGCTGAGGTTTCGTGCTGGGTCAATCTCATTACTTTTTAAAAAGAAATTGTTGAAGATAACTTTGGGTGAGATGAGAGCTTATGTAAATTGTGTGTATATATATACAGACACACATATATGTACATATAATGTGAGCTGCAGCTGGCTTTATATCTCTGTAGACAGTTAACTATAGAAATGTCAAAATGAAATAAAGAGAATTCACAGAAGTGGAACAGACTCTGAAGCTTAGGAAAGAATATGGTTAATGAAATACATCCATTTAAAAGGCAGTGCTACGTAAAACGTAAAAGAGCCCAGGTTATGAACCTCAATAGCTTTGAATGAGCTCAAACCACTGCTACAGAGATGAGTTAGTATGGCCCAGATGTGGCACTGGATAAGAAACAGCCTGGGGGAGATTTCTTCTTTATTAAAGAATCATGTTCTATGTGGGGTTTTATATGGATATATATATATATATATGTATATATATATATATATATATATATATATTAGTTTTCTTTATCATTCAATGCTATCAATTTGAAATTGGTACATTTTAAACTTTGGCCTAATATTATTACAAAAAATGAAACTCTAGTTAAACTTTGTGGCGTTTTTATGTAACTCACAGGATCTTTCTTGTTTGGGGTTTTTATCAAAATCACTGGGTGTTAAAAGGCATCTTCTGTATTATTTCAGTTATACTTGTGAATGACTGGCATGTCTTAAGTGAAAGATCTCTTGTCCCCAGTGGTGGTTAAAGTCAGAGCTGTGGTCTTTGAATTATTTTATTTCATGAGCTTTTAATCATACCCCAAGGACATGTCAAGCTCTTGCATGCTCTTTCTTTCAAGTATTCTTTCACAAACACAGGCTGTGGAGGAGATGCTGTCATTTCTTCTCTTGTTCCACTCCAAGAACATACTCATCATGGTAGGGTAGACTTATAAGAAATCTAATATCATAGCAAATTGCAATTTGGTGAGGTGTTGCACAATTTCAAAGGTTCAAATTTTTTGTGGTTATAATAAAACAGCTAAAGCAGTACAGAATGTGTTTTCAGTAAATCAATCAGTGCAGTCACTGTCTAAATAAATTCTCAGTTTGTTAATTAGATGGAGTTAGTTGCCCTCAAAATTATCTCTGTGACATTTCTGTGAATGTAAATTAATTTGAAGACATTGTGAGATTTGTTCATCACGTTATTGAATTTTCTATGCCTGAAGCATCAATAAGTATATTTATAGTAAAGCTATTGAACATTTTGGTTGGGTTTTTTTTCCATTATTGTTCCCATGGATCCCAACTGGCATGTTGTTTTGTCTCATACACAGCACTGCATCTGAATGTCCTAAGGGTTCACATATTTTCAGAAGGGGCCTAACAGGAGATCTGTCCTGCTTTTACTGCTCAGGATAGGATATTGTCCTTTTTCTGGCAGGTTTTGCTCCAGAACTGTAATGATGTCTATTGTGATTGTTGTTATTTTTGTATTTGTTATTTTATAGCTTCATAGGTAAATAAATATTAGGTGGGGACTCAGTGTCTGAGCGGCATTTAGAACACCAGGCTCTAAAATTGCCTCCTGTGAAACTTCAGTAATATCTTTGAATGGCTATGTATTAAATGATTGACTCAAATGTTTCTTTGTGCTAAAGGGAGCAGTGCTGCTTAGAGAGCTTGCAGTTTGCAAGGCATTTTTGAAATGAACACCAGGAAGCAGAGTAGTTGTATTTAAAATTATTTATTGATGGAGAAGCAAGTGAAAGAGTGATATTTAGACCAAGAATTGTTTTCAGGTAGAGATAGCCTGTTTTCCCCTCAAGCTCATTTCTGAATTTCAGGAGAAAATACAGTCATAAACCTCTAAAAACAGCTGAGGCTGAATTACCAGTGCTGAGCATTGCTGCTTTCTCTCTGTGGTACATTAAAAAACCACAGGTACGCCCTTAGATGAATGTTAGGACTTCAGCTTTGTAGCTGACAGGGCAGCCTCCTTCTGCTTTGGGTTCCAGCTCTATGTAAGTTAAAATTCCCAGTACTCATGCCAGCCTTTCTTTAGGTGCCTTTGCACTTAATGAAGTGACACCAGCTGTCCCCTCTGCATTACCCTGCAGGCTGGGGCAAGGTGGGCACACCTGGGCAGTAGAAAAGTTCTTGCTGTCCCTGGAGCCACTGGAAACTGCGGGTGCAGGGTGCAGACACTGAGCTGGGTGCCTGAGCTCGGGTTTGCCTGGATGGGCTGGGTACCAGCCCTGCCTCATCGGCTGCTGTGCTCTGGCTCTGGCACAGCCTCTCTGCACGTCTGTGCTGCGATCCCCGGTTCTGGGAGAGCATAATGGGGCAGATGGGGACCATGCACAGAGATCTCATCTTGTCATTGCAGGTTTTGTTGACACAGACTCTATGCCATGCAAAGAATCTGCCTCTGCTTTCCCTCTGCAGCAGCTTTGCAAGCAGACTGTCACACACTCCTTGTTGTGCCTTTAGCTAATCAGTTCTGGAAAGGAAATGATGTACAAGATAATCTGAGCCTGGAACATTTATATTATCATCATCTTGACTCTAGATTACCTCTTCTTTCCAAAAAATGCTTCTTATGCGATGCTTGGAGAGACATTTCAGTAAATTTGTTCTCCAGAAAATTAACTTTAATGAAAAATATTGCTGTCATAGTCATAGACAACTTTAGTCTTTAAAACCCACATAGCATCTTGGAGTGCTCAATCAACAAACAATAAAAAATAAATTCAATATCCATACAAGCTATCATCATGCAAGGAGCTTTTGCATTATGGTCTTACAGCAGTTTGAAATGCCACTTTCTGTGCAGTCTTTAGATATATTTGCCACATTAAATAATAACTATGTATGTAATTGAACATACTTAATGATAACTCCTTGTCTACTACAGAATGTTTACCAAATTCTAGTGGCCTAGTGTGACTGAGGTCATGGTACATAAATCTGGTTGTAATCCCAAATTAAATTTATGTATACTTGTTGTGCAGTAACAGCAAAGCAGGAAAATGAAACAAGCCTCCTCCCCAATGTAGCTTTGAGAGCTTGGAAAATTATAGCTCTGTTGGCCAGATTGGTTAGATAGGTAGTTATTCCTGGTCCATTGAAATAATTGTATTAATGCCACGTACTGTGTAAGAGTCTGGTCTTGTGGTCTTTTGAAATATAGAGCATAATTCTCTGACAAAATATTAGAGGTGGTCTGTGATGGACCTGAGATTTTTGTGCTCTGTATGAACAAAAACTACTAATGCAGAAATATCATCTTTGCAGAAATAAGCAAGTTACTCATACTCTGCGTTGCTTTATTTTGTTGGTTATTTGGTTGTCGCTTGCCCAATACTACAATTTATAACCTCTGCTCTCTAAAAAATTGCTTTTATGGTTTAATTTTATGGAGGTTTTTATGTTTAGAGCCCTTTCCAATCTTGAAAGAAATTAAATTTCTTTCAGTATCTTTTGTCTTGAAGTGTGAATTGTTTAGCATTATGACTTGGCTGCATTTGAGTCATGTTGCTGTATAATGGTTGTACTCAGTCACGTGTTCATGGGGCAAAGAGCAGCATAAGGAAATGGCATTTTGAATGCTTTACCATGGGAAGATCCTTAGGTTTTTCAGAAAAAAGTGATGTTTGAACTTAGAGATTAAATCAAGTAAATTCTGACATTACCAATCATCAGTGGACTACTTCTCCAGATGAGAACTAACCCCATCAGCACTTCATAGCAGCTGTGCACACCCCCCTGGAATCCCCCGTTAATGACTATTTTTCCAACATGGTTGTAATAGCAGGTTGTATACCTATTGAAATTAAATACAAATTGTAGTGGAAGCTACCTAAAACAGGATACATGAACTCACTCTTTCTGCTAGTAAAATTAAATTATTAATGATTTCATTTCTTTTTGTTTTTTTCTTTCCACAGGATTTGAGGCTCCAATTAAATCTGTGTTTGGGCCATTGCTTTGCCTGCCAGTACTTAATCTTTTTCGAAGGCCTCATCACTTATCTAAAACAAAAGAACGAGGTAAGGAGAAAAAGTAATGAAATGCAGCATAGCACATCTGTCAAAGGAACGGAGAGTAGCTTTAAAAAAATCCAGGATCAATGACATTAAAAAATTATTTGTTAAGCACTAAATGTCTTCATGTTAGGCATGTTAATTGTAAAGAATCTGTAAGTACCAGTATGTCCTTGCATACTGAGGGTTTTGTTGTTTGTGTTTAAGAGATTTACTGTTGATGTGGCCAAAGGATACAAATGACTGATAGGAGTAGTTGCTAAATATACTTCTCTGTACTACTGAGTCCTCTGTAAGATTGTTTGACATCTTAATACTGAACTGTTGAATATAATTAACATTTCTGTAGTTATTTAAAATTCACTTTTGGGTCAGTCTTGATTTATGTTCTTCAAATGTTGCATAATGGCACAGTGGGTACTTATTAAAAGGCTTAAACTTTCAACACTTAGAGCTGTACTATCTTTTGTTGTTGATAATAGATCTGTCCAAAATACCTGGAATGGGCTTTTACTATGTCACTTAGGATTCCAATAACATACAGCAAGGCATGCATAACTAGAGGTGACAGAGAAGAGGAGTAAAGTGATTTAGCCTTGACAGGCTAAGGATGTAAGGCAGATATGGTTTGAAAAACATAGACCTTCTCTGAGTTGCTAAAGAATAGCCTGCAGTGGCCACCCCTGCAGCCACTGCTGACATGCACAAGAGGCAATATTGGGATCTCATTTCTTTTTTTCTTTTTTTTGCCCACTCATTTTTTCTGCATTCTCACATCCTTTCCCAGGGTCAAGTTCAAACTAATATTAGCTGGTGCAGAGCAGGCTCAGTGGCTCCTTAATATGCTTTCACCTCAGGGTCCTTATATGAAAACCAGCAGGTTAGAAAGTTTGTTGGCCTCTCACCTTTTCAACATAAAATATCATGTATTTTGTTGGGGAGTGTTAACCACATATCTCCTCTAGGGTCTCTCTCAAGGATGCTATTTATAGTTTTGCTTTTCAAGCTGTGTAAAGGGTGTTATTAAGTAGCTGGGGAAAAAAAAATGTTTAATCATCAGACCATGGAAAGCCATAGGCCAGGCAGAAAACTGCAAGTGGTATTTGTCAGCAATAAGTAAAACTGGGCTCAGTAGGTGTGTTTTTAAAGCACATTTGTTGCTGAGGGGAGTTGTCCCTCCACATCCAGAGCTGATGATGGAAATAGCTCACTGATGGAAGCATTCCTGAAGTATTTCCTAGAATTTCTATCAGAAATTACTTTTACATATGTAGATTTTTGGCTTTGCTAAGTAAATCCTTTAGGTTTGCCAAATAAATTCCAGGTTTCTGAATCCTGTCTTGCTGTGGCTGTATCTTGCAGCACAGTTGTCTTCTAGGCTGCCTATCTACTCCTCATGTCTGCTAAAATTTCTCATGGTATTGGTCTCTGAGACTTAAAAAGGTGATGAATCAACAAACATTTGTATAATTTAACAAAAATTATTCCCTACCATTGCTTATGGAAGCAAGATGGGATGCTTCATAGAATCAGTTACTGACAGGGTCCATCTTCAAAAAAATTAATTAAGCTTTAATTCAAGTACTCTTAATAGGAATTGAATATAAAGTACACTTGATTTGTCTGTTGCTCCTCAATTTTCTTTCAATTCCTTGTAATTGCATTTCAAAGCCCTTCTTTCACTAGATAAACATCTCAAATTTATTTTTAAAAATATTCTCTTATATTTTCTTTTCTAAGAAAAATTTACTTTTTTTACATTCAAACCTTTCTGCTTCTTCATGTGTTGGTGAGGTACATTAACAACTTAAAACAGATAATCATTGTAATTATTAGCTTCTTATAAACATAATTATCTTATGATTAGTGCAGATGACATTAAAAAAAATCTTACACTGAAATGGTGCCTAAAATGAATTATGTGCTAACTATGTATGCAGTTTAATTGGGACCCCTACTGATACTGAGCACAGTTGGTTTGTTGTGGTTTGAAACAAAATCAAGACTTAAATGATTACAATGTTATATCTGGGATGTCTGAGCATCTGTATCCCCCAGTAATTTTTAACTCGTTCACTGACATAAGGGAGTTTTTCGCCCAATGACTGATATTGACATGAAGGTGGAATTTTGGGACAAAATTATTCCTAACATTCTAGTGAAAATACAAGACTTTGCAGTCAACAAAAGGATATTGAAAATACCCTGACTAAGGTAAGGCTGCTTTTTGAGCTTCTCTGGAAGATTCTGCAACAGAAAGAGATCTAATTAATGTGCCAAGTTTGGGAGGGGCATTTCAGTCAGAATTTACACCTTTGCACCATGGGAGGGTCCACAGTGAAAATGTGTGAATGCGGGGAATTTCCAGGGCTCTGCTCAGGGAATCAGACTGGCTCCCTCCTTGTGAGCTCTGAATATCTCCCTCTTCCTCATGGCGTGTTTATCCTGTCTGCCTGGAAGATGCTGATATTTGATGTGAAAACCTGTCCTGCATCCAGAGGAACATTTACTTTCTGGTTATAATTTCTGTGTTTAAAACCAAACACCATTTTTCACGCTTGTGGTTGGCTGGGATCGTGTTTATGGTTTGTTATATTTGCAGTTTCAACTCTAAACACAGAAAAATATCTGTTTCACTTGTGGAGCAGCTTATTGTGCTTATTGAACAGTAACAAACCTTATGCTATGGATGAAAGAATCTGATTTATCTGTGTTCTTAAGTGTACTAGGTATGTGATGAGACATCACCCTCATAAACCATGTCTTATGCTGTGATTTCATAAATTCCTCTTAGATTGTACAATCGGGGAAATTCTCAAGCACATGAAATATCTGTCAACATGTGGCTTCTCACCACTGCAAAGTCTTGATAAGTTACAGGACTTCAAGATAAAATGTGGTTTCCTGGACAATTTGGGTAATGGATCTTTGGGGTATTCATACTTTCAAGACCTATGTGGATTTATATGCCATAAAAGATAAAGCATGCTTTGCAGTCTCTGTTCTAGATACAGCACCATTTGAAATGCTTGAGATTACATCCATACAGTGGATGGTTTGCTCTGAGGATCTTAAACATTCATTTCTCCTGGTTTTCATATCAGAGAATCTCTATTAATATTGCTATAGTGAAACAGGAGAATGACTGCTGGGAATCTCCAGGCAATCAATGAAAAATACTTGGCAACAACACTGTCCTTTTCACTGTTATTAAGGTTGTGAGAGCAATTTACAAACATTAATAACACATTACAGGAACCTCCTGAATCTCTGTGAGCATTCACTTCTAGAAAATTTAACCTAAGCTAAAAGTAGGTAACAGCTATGCTATGACAGTGGAAAAAAGCCATTCTTTTGCTGGCCTCTGTTTTCTGTGAACCCTCTTGGACATCCATGGAGTTTAGTTTCAAAAAATGCTCATGGGTGATAGTTTCCAATCTCTGGACTCTAATTTTTGAAGCTAATCTTTGATTATTCCATAAGAGCTTTGGTCTATCTTGAGATTTTTAATAGCTTGAGCTGAATTTTGAAAGAATCTGAAGAATGAGAAGGAAACAAAAACACTAACAACATTTACTAATAGCAGTATTCACCTTGTTGGAGCATAGAAACTCTTTTAGAATGAATGTGTTAGTGTTCAATCAGTTTTACACTGTTGAAAGTTTAGACCAAATTACAAATTAGCAATAAAGAGGAATAGTCAGCAATTCAAATGTCAAATAGCAAAGTCTTCTCTGACAGGCATTTTATTATTTTTTTTCTTTCTTCCTCCTTCCCCCATTTTTCCATAGAAATCTTATTTAAGTTTTGCAGTGTATTCTGTGTGATAACATAAACCTTTTGATTCTAATTTGCTACACCTAACTGTGATGGCTTGATGTAGGGCAGTAACTACTGAATTATCCAGTGTCAGAATGTGCTTGCCAAATTGTTATGCTCGTGTCTCATCAGCTTGTCTCACTGGGGTGGAACCTCAATCCAACTTTGCCTTTGCAATCCATTAGCAATTTACTTTGTAGTGATTCCAAGACACGACCCCAGAGTCAGTGTAACTTACAGAGATACCAAAGCAGACAGTATTGCACTTTATTCCTCAGTCTTTTGTGTAACAGAACCTCAATTTGTTATTAATGGAAATCTATGATGTAAAGGTGATTTTTTCACACTGTCCAGTACTATAAATCACATGTAAATGTACACTGCCATTTGAATTGTGGTCTCATGAACTCTCCTTATTTCTCCTTATGACATCAAAAAATAGTTTTTATAGATAGAATAAAAGCACTTCTTGGAGAAATCTTGAATTATCTAGCAGTGAAATTTCATTATTCCTTTAATTATGCACATAAAATTAAAAAATGGAGTTGCTATAGAATTCCAGCAATGCAATTTTTCAGTAATGCACCATGGAGACAGTTTCTTGCAATATTCCAGGATTCTGCTCTTTAAGATAAATGTATTTTTACGCAGTGCAAATTATTTTACAATCTTTAAAGTATTATTTTACAAATCCCTGATGTATAAAGTTGGCTTAATCATCTGTCTGCATTTAGGCTTCCAAAAGTACATGTGGTAGAGATGTTTTGCGGCTCTTCCAACATCTGTAAACCAGTGAATTGGTAACAGGAAAGATAAAATGAATAATTCAAAAGATAAATGCTGACCAAAGGCCAGAGATACTTCCAGTATTAATATATTTTTGGTTTCCTGCCTGTAGGCCACAATTTTATATATAAAACATTTTTGGAGTAAATAAAGTTGATCACTACATACTATAAATAATAGTAGTATGTGCTTTTGCTAGCGTTAGAGGGATTGCACCTTCTGTGATACATTTTGCTAGCATCAAAAAGACAGTAAGAGATTAAATATATATCTTCTGCCTGACAAATTTCACTTATACTTCCACAAATGTAATCACATCCTGTACTTTTCATCTTCTGGCTGGCAATGGTTTTCAGCAGAAGGGAGGCTTTCCTTTGTGACACCAAACAGCAGCTCCCAGGGCATGGGGATGCTGCTGGAGCTGAGCACTTTGGGGCCTGGCTTAGAAGATGATCAGCACTCAGTCCGCCTCCTTGGGCTGCCAGTGAACAGTGAGGCTACAGATATCAGGGCACTGGAGGAACTGAAATCAGGCAAGGCACAAGAGCTCACAAGTGGCTTTTATCCCAGTGCAATCCTGGCAGTAAGATGGTAGTTTCCAGATCTTTTTCTCAAACTTCCAAGAGTGTTTGTCCCATTTCTGAGCTCCCTGCGCTCTCGAGTTGGGGCTGTGAGACCAAGCACAGCATTCATGCTGCTCCTCAGTAGTACATGGCTTCTAAAATACTGCTGAACACGTTCCACTTCTCTTGAGACTACACATAATGGTGTAGCAATAATAGTAATAATTGTAATAATCATTTTTATAACAACAAATAATAATACCAGAAATAATATTATAAGCAGCAACCTCTTTGCTTGCAGCAACCTCTACTGAAACTCCTCTACAGAAAAATTATTTTGAGATTTTCTTGGGTTTTAAAGGTTGCATAGCTTTCAGGTAGCTTAGTATACTAAAGTTCTGTCTCTAGAGACTTAGATAAAACTCAGTGTAAGCCGACTGATCTCATCTAATCCCTGGTAGGCATTCTTCCAAATCTTAAAACTACAACTGTAGTCATGTCAAAGTAACTAATTTTTTTTGTTTAACCCAATTAGCTCAATACTTGGATTAAAAAAGAACAGGTGCAGCTGACCAGGACTTATGTAGGTGAGAAAGTCAGAACAGTAGTAACACTGTCTTGGTGGCACTATTCTTTGTTGTAGATGTAAATTCCAGCTGAAAAAAAAACCCCAAAATTATAAAAAGGTGTCAACTATGGGAAGAAACTGTACAAAACCAAACCAAGACAGCATGTGTAAGCTCTTAATTTAATTACTGCAGATTTATTTTGATTTCTATCTGAACCACAGCCAGCATGATTGTATTTGCTGGAAAAAATAGATAATTTCAATGCAATCAACTTGTCTCTGTATTTTCTGTTCCTTATTTAAGAAGATTTTACATGTAATTTTCATCATAAAAAACATAAGGAGATAGTAATACTGAATATATCCAAACTGTTTAGCAGCATGGCTTGTTCCTTATAGTGTCAAGAAGTTTAGGGACAGAAACTTGGTGAAATCTAGACTTTTAAGGGGCATTACTTGCCCTGACTCCTTCAGAAATCCCCTTGGAAAAAATTGTCCTCTCACATCCCCAGTACCAGGAAGACTCTTTCTTTCAGCTGGGTGGGTACAGACACACTACAGTCACCCAGATCTTGCCTTTCATCAGTGGGATGTGTAAAATTTTCAGTTTCAGCACAACTTGTCCAGTGGATTTCTGCCTATGGGCTGTATAAGTAGGAATGGAAATTTCAAACCTGTCTCAGTGCATCTCACCAGGGTTCAGGCAGCAGCACTCTGACATCAGCATGCTGGGCACTTAGCCATCCCTTTGCTCAGTGCTCTGCCACCCCCAAATTTGCCTTAGGCAGGGCATGTCTGCAGTCATTCCTTACTCAGAGCACTTGGAGATTCTCTTCCAGAAATCTGATGGCAGCACTGCTGGGAGCCATCAGCTGTGAGAGAGCAAAGCGAACTTCTAGAAGACAGGTGACTTGCCAGTAGAGGCTGTTTGAGCACTTGGCATACTCCTTCACTCTTGTTTTTTTTTTTCTCCCCAATCTCTTTAAAATACAATTACAGTTCACCATCCAGGAGCAAGGGACAGGAATTGCTCCAAGTGTTGGAAGGGGTGAGTATGTGCTCTTAGAGAGTGTGCTGCAAAGAACCTCTTCATGGCAAAGAGCAGATTCTGGATAAGCCACTGTCCTTTCATGGCTCCTGCAGGCTGTCAGATACAGAGCAGGCTTGGCTCTGCAGGCAACATTCAAGTTCATGTATGGACAGTCACACCAAATAGTATGGACATTTTCAAAGTCATTTGGAAACAGAAGTACAGACAGAGATCGGGGGAAAGATTGAATTATAATTCAGTGATCCCATATTTATAAATTATCTAGTATCTATAACACTTTAAAATAGAATTTATTTGCTTTAATAATTCATGGAAAGTTCATAGTAGGTAATTTATTAATAATACCATGTCATCAGTATGGATTATGCCCAATTCCTATGTCTATTCTATTGAACCTACTGATCTGTTTTATGGCAGCAGCAACAAGCTCAGTTTTAAACAGTGAAAGGAAGACTATTACCTTGTTTTCAAAATAAAATATGGAGATATCTATGGAATACAAAGCTTCTGTTTGAGGTCAGGAATAGCTACAAACACAGAAGGAAATGTTTCTGTTTAGATGATTGCTAAAGGTCACTATGCAGAAAAATACTGGAATATGTAGGCACTTAGATTTGAGTCACACAACTAAAATCAATGGAATGACTTTTATACTTATTGGCATAATTATTCTATTGGGACATTTACTTAAGTGTTCTGCTGATTCAGAGCCAGAGTATACAAGCATGTTGCAAAGGCAAAGTTTGTCACATTTGAAAAGTACAGTTTGCAGTTTCCCAAATTCTTCATTATTCCATTACTAATTTCAGCTGTTTCATGTACTCTTACTACATAAATTAGTACTGTCCCCACCAGAAGTGTGTAGATGCTGGTTTGAAAATGGGGGTTTTATAGCAGTGGCAATCAGTAGGAAGGGCCTATTGATTTTTATCTGTGTTCAGTTTTTTTTTCTTGTTTTCACCAAGCAGGTTTCTCAAGCTGCAATACTCTGACATTGTGTCTGAAACAATTTGCTACAGAGTAAAAAATCTCAATGTTTTCAGGAAAAAAGCCAATATCTAGTTAGTGGTATTGCTAAAGAGATAGGATTGCAGTTCTTAAGAAGGTAGATTTGTTTGCTTCACTAAGAAAATTATAAACAAATATACACCAAATATGTCGTTCCAGCTATGATGGTTTCATATATGAACTCTAATAAGTGAAAATTGCTACAAATTGGAAGCAATGGAATGGGTTGATTAAGTTCATATCCAGAACTGCACACTGTAACAGCACAGGTGATTTTCCATTGCACTCTGCTGCTGGTGAAGCCAGACCTCCTGGTGGCTATCAGAGTTTCTACTCTGTATGTGTGAACAGCCCATCTGCTTTGTAAGTTTTAGGAGAAAGGAGGGGGAAACTCCTGTTGTGATTATATTAAGTGAAGGACGCAGTGCATTGGTTGCACAAAAAGTGTTCAAGCACAAATTCCCGTATTGACCAAGAGCTAAATCTCAGCAGCATTTGCTTTGGTTTGTGCTGCTGCCATAGTGGGTAAGTGCAGAACTGGCACAAGCATGTGTATATGAGGCTTGTGTTTGGTGTTTAGCACTGTCAGATTGAATATGTTGGGAATGGTGGAACTGCTGTTGGTGGTGGCTGCAGTTCCTGGCTCTCTCTGAAGTTATGTGAGAGAGGAGGAGTATTTATGCCTTGCTTTCACAGAAAACTGGTGTCTTGTGTTTGTGTGCTGTCAGTCTCATGTGGGGAGTTGTTAAAGCTGGCTGGGAGTATCCATCAGTAATGACCAACAATTTTATGGTAAAACAGCAAAGTTATTTTGGAGTGAGATCTGGTGACTTCTAAAATGTTTTTTACAAAGCTGATCTATGTACTTCATCAAACACTATTTTTCCAAAATGATCACCTCTGATTCAGATATTGCCGCAAATATTAATATTTTTTTTTCTTATTTAGGAAGCAGAGGAAAAAATATTCAGGGTTTTCTTTTAAAATGGTTTCATTGTTTTGACTGAAAATCTTTCTCGAGTTCTCTTTGTCAGTATTTACTATAAATAAAAAGCAACTGATTTACAAGAATATGCCTAACAGTCTTCTATTGATGGCTGTATAGAATTTTACCAGTTGTATGGGATTTCCTTGTCTGGGTAGTTCTTAGGTTTTACCTGGTATCATGAGATAACCAGTACAGCTGAGGTATGACAGTGTCTTATGATTGTTCTTCAAATCAGTGCATTTTCACTTCTAGGAAAAAAAAAAAAAAACCACCTCAATAAATGTAGAAAAGGTTATAATTGAATAAGGAATAATTGATTCATTTAGACTCTGATTTGTTTGCTTTTGAGCATGGCTTGCATATAAATGTTGATCATTACTCTAAAACATGTGTTGGATCCCTTGGAGTTTCCCCTTATCTAATGATGAAAAGGTTTTCCTGCCTTGTGTGTTACTGAATTAACATTATTCAAATAGGGGTGTGTGCACATTTCAGGGTTTAAGAGTATGCAAAAGCACAGTATTCAATTTATATAAATAATATGCTGACTTTTAATACAAAAACAGTGCTTTGTAGTAGAACCACCTGCATCCTTTCACTTTAACACAAACTACAAACCATTAAAACAGCAGCATAGTTAACATGAAAGAGATTTCCAGAAACACATCATCATGAAATACCTACTCCCATACACCTGCCCATGGGGAGGAGGGAGAAATTAATTCTTAAATCCTTCTAGCAAAACTGTTGCTGATCTTCAGACATTTGTCTTTGCGCTCTTTCCCTTACCAATTCCCAGCCAATGGACAAGGACACAATGTATTACTACTTTCTGTGTGATTCATTCCTTAAAAAACAATCTGTTCTTTTAGTGGCACTTGTTATTAATCAAGATTTTTTCCTTTCATTAGAGTCGTTGTTGGCTCAATCACTTCAGTATATGCAATCACTAACTTTTTCCATTACACTGGTGAATAGGTGCTCTTATATGTCTGTCAGAGGGATGCTGGTACATTTAGTATGATGCTTTGCAATTTCAGTGAGAACATTAATGGTTGAAGTGTGATTGCTTTTTTTCCTTCCTTTGAGAGAAAAAAAGAAGTGTAACATGTTCTCCTTAGAGAGAAAAGAGAGAAGAATGATGGAAATTTCTAAACTCAATTTATTTTTGTATCATTAAAATGTTGAAAAGTACCAAGGAATACTCTTGCAGAATCAATCATTTCATAATGTATCTGCAGAGGCCCTGGACTTGCCTATCCTGAAGAGAATGCTGAAAAGACTAAAGTATCAATTTTGTACAATAGTCCATGTATTTTCAGAGTATAGCACAAAAATTCTCACTGTTGCAAATGAAATGGAGGAGGGAGGGTGTGTGTACATAAAACCTTTATTGACACGGTATTGTTTTCTGTGCAAAATGTTCTGTGTGGAACAAACAGAAAGGCAAAGAGATGTAATACATCACTGAGTAGGTATTTATATTTTAATGCAAAAAGGCAATCGCTTAGATAACGCAAAAAATTTTGGGACAAATATTTAAAAAATTAATCTGTTTTTTCATGCAAATGATGCTTGTTTTTCAGCAGTGGAAGATTGTTCTGACAGGCTTTAAAATCAAGGTACTTCAAAACCAAGTCTAAATAAATAAATAAATATTAAATATGCTACACAGCCCAGTTTTTAAAATTGGCCTTCTCATCATGTTTTCTCTCAATTTTTCAATTATCTTTTTCTTGATTTCCACTGATGACTGCACTTTTCCTTTCCAGGAACCTGGTGGGTTTATCTGTTTGTTTTAGTTCCTGTTCATTTTCTTACCTGAGCCTTACAGTTTTCATTCTATAATACAGCAAATATCTGTCTTTTCGCCTTCCTCGGTAATTGTTTTGTAGAGATCTGATGAGAAATCTTCCATTCCCACAACTCCAAACATTTAGCTTTTATTATTAGCTTTTTCTCTTGAAGTGATTCTGCTCCATCACTGGATTTTACTGCATCTCATTCCAGCAGCCAAATCATCTTGCCAAACTCCTGATAAACTTGGTCTTTTTCTCTTAGCTCATTTAATCTATCCTGTTTACCCTTTGCATATTTTGCCCAAATTAGGTTTTCACCTTTTAGCTTTGCCTCTTTTTTCATGCCACTCCGTACTTCTATATTGACTTTTTATCATTTTTTCCTCCTACTCTTTGGAACATTCCTGAGAGCCACCTCTAACCCTCCCTACACATTCATATGCTCCATGATTGAATCTCAATCCTAACCTGCTGGATAATAAGCTATTTCTGAAAGAGATCAACTGTACTATTTTCAGTCTCATATATGTTTTCTGTAGTACTTAAAAACATGTTTGAGCCTCCTTGGTCACTGAATTTTTTGTCTGATGCCTTAAAACTGGAACTTAGAAACAATTTAAAATTATTATTACAAGTCTAACAATAGTGATAAAAATAAAATGCTCAGTTTATTCAGGTGATTTTATTTATCCAAGAAATGCACATCTGTCTTTAAAATAGAAAATTTGTTCTAATATTTTATACTACATCTCCTAATTCAGAAATCTGGGGTCTCGTCCAGCTCTCAGTCCCATCCTAATTCAGAATGGGAATTTTTCCCCTTGCATTTAATTCACGTGTGTCAGCCATTCTGTCCCTCCTGGGGGGCCCCTGGCTACCTGTGGGGAATGTCACCTGTGGTTGGAGCTTGGAAAACAGGAGCGAAACCTGCCCCATCCACAAGAGATCCCAACTCCAGCCCGAGTAGGCGCCTTGGCAGTGGGTGACTGTGGATGAGCAGAGTGATGGCAGCCCCCTTTAAATTCTGAGGGAACCTGGGAACTAAGCTTTGCAGACAAGTTTCAAAGCTGGGCTATTACAAGGGCACAGTGTGGGACAGGATGATGCCACACTCTCTCCTGAATGGCTGAAAACTCTGCAGGAGTCCCTGACTCACTGTTTTTCAATGAAGACATTATTAAGAATAAATTTTTGTTTCTGTAGAGATTTGATGTCAGCAGATGTAGCCTCTGCTCTTGGCTGTCTTTGTTACCTATCCTGCATATTCAGCTGGGTGACGCACAAGGCCTAGGCACAAAATTGCTACTTATCCCAAGATAATTATATTTTTTAATTTTTTTAATATGTCTTAAAACTTTTATTAACATTCTGAGAAAAATAGAAGCTTGTTTGAGGTACATGATATTCTGCACTGTATAATTTATCTCTGTACTTTCCAAAGTTAATGAAGTTATTGAGTAATCACACCACGTCCCTCGCAGCTTTTTTGGTTTATTGCATATGTGAAATAGGCAGTGATTTATTAGAGGCTGTCTCCTATAGAAGAGGTGTGGATCATATTAACAGCCATTGTGCAGTTATATTTTTGAGTTATACAACTAATTGTATTTATTGGTTTTCTTGTGTTTTGTTTTGTTTTCATTTATGTCTACTTTGGCTTGTATATATCTGAACAATGTAGTGGTTTAATTGCCAATAGAATCCAGGCTGAAAGGCAGTTTTTAAGGAGTCCTGGTCTAATACCAAAGTAATGCAGTGTATGACTCTGGTGGGAGGACAAGAGGAAGCAGGAAGGAGCATATGGGATGTGGCTACAAATTACTGTGTTCTTTATCTGCCTGTTGGAACATGATGCTTTACCTGTGAAATCTGAGGAAAGCTGTCTTTTCTGGATCATTGCCTTCTCATTGTTACTTTTTTCCACTCACTTATTCTCACACTTTAAATAAAGGCTCTGTCAAGAACGTGTTTTACATAAAAGTAAGAATAGATTAATTGGATTGGATAAGATTTCTAAGAAAATAGCTGTAACCAACAGCTCTAGGTTTAAAATCAATTAAATTATTTAAGGTGCAGAACCTTTTAGGTTTTGCACTGCAGTGGTTGTTCATTGAAGCAAGTAGTTCTTTCCTGAGGAGTTTGTTTCTCCATCCATGATGAAACATTTCTGGAATTGCAGAGTAGAAGTTTTATTGTGTAGGACCCTGTTTTAGTAGTCAGCTGGAAAACTTTAACTACGGTATTATATCAGAAGGTCACTCATGTGCCATTTCAGCAATACTTGTCAAAGATGCTGCCCCCCAAAAGAACAAATTGTCTCAGTGAAGAGCTGTTGGGAAATTTAATCTGCAGGGGCAAGTCAAGCATATGAAAGAAAAGGACCAGCTCTGTTTAGAATGGCCCAGTCTTTCCCAAAAGAATGCATTGTTGCACTGTTAATACAAATATACCAGTCTCAATAAACTTTGTTTCATGTAGGGTGGTGAATTTTGCTTACTTCAGAAAATCAGCTGCATTCAGTATCAAAATCAATGATTTCTGATACTATGTGAAAACAATGTGATCACAGTTGGTGAAAAAAATCCCTGATTAAATAGCACTTACACATGATATCACTGTTAAGCTACTTACAATTATTATGTTAATGGACAGTAATGTTCTTGTGATGCAGTTGTTCTCAAGTATTACAAATAGTGCCCATTGCAAATACTGTGAATGTACTGTTGAAACTGGCCTGGCTGTACCTTAGTGTGCATGTGCAGACACTGCCTGGACTCACTTCTCTGTTGCTTTACAAATCCACGACAGTTGGTCATAATTGTTTTCAACCAGTTCCCAAGTATTGCTTTGTCCTTTTGTTGTATGCCATCTTCAAAGCAACCTTCAGTGCTGCTGGAGATTTATTCAGGCCCAGTTTTGATTCTTGGAATGCTGCCAAATTTGTGGTTTTCAGAAAAATGAGATGGTTTAATATTGTTATATACACAACACTTTAAACACACTCCTGTTACTTAAATGTGTTTTTCCTTTCTTGTGAAAGGTTTCCTTTTTTTTGTACGACTGGCACACCCTAGAATTGCAGCAGATTTAGCTGTGCTGAACCAAACTTCAATTTTGATGCTCTCCACAGGTCTAGATAAGACAGATATTGCAGAGGTGCATCCTTGCTGCATCCATGTGCAGGCAGCCACTTGGCTTTCACCTGGGGTTGTTGTAGGCTTCTAACAAGGAAGAAATATAAGCACACTGATGTGTGATTTGCACCCTTCCTAAATTCATTGCCTTTTGTAAAATACTTAGCTGAATTTAGTGCTCAGATTAAAAATGCTATTTCGGTAGTTGTTTAAAGGCCAACTGGTGAGGCACTAAACAAAAGCTATCATGTTTGTAGAGCAAAAAGCATTTTCTGTAACAGCTTCTTGCTATTTGTTGATGTGGTGGGGAGCGGGAAGGCTTTGAAACATACTCTATGAATCATTCCCAGCATTTCATGTTACTGAAACGTGAATATTACTTTTAAATGTGTAACTATGCTATTAGAGCCTTCTGTGATTTAGAGAGATCTTTCAGAATACTAAGAAGTCATTATTTACTTTCTTCCAGTCTATTAGTGCAGAACAACACTCGCACTGGCTCTGCGGTGGCAGGGTTGATTGGCTCTCAGTGGACTTGTCTTGTTAATAGGAGGAAAGAGGCTCTTGCTGGTATTTCTGCTCCTGCCTGAAGTATGACTTCTCTAGACAGCCAATTGTGCTGCATTTGGTCGGCCTCCCTGGTGTGACAAAGCAGGGATCCTCACGCCCTTACCTTCAGAAAGTGCCTGCTCTTCACGTGTGCCAGAGTTTACCAAACACTGAGACTGAGCAGCAGGTACTAGGAGGAGTCACCTCAGTGAAACATCAGCCTTATGAAGCTGGAGTAACTCCAGCCTCAGCAAGGTTTGGCAGCTGTGTTGGATCTCATAATTTTCCTCTTCTATGCTCCTTGCACGTGCTCGTGGAGCTCGGTGATATTTACATGATGGGGCTTGGATCTCTTTGTCTCCTACAAATGGAATGTCTAATGCACTCTTTGTCTCATCATTAATTAAACATTGCAAACGCTCTCGTGTAGGGTAATTGTGTTTCTACACAGCTGCAGTAAATGTGAACTCTTTGAAAGCTTTGCTGCTGTAGCTATAGTTCTGCAGCGAGGAGGGAAAGAAAAAGTGTTGCAGAGGTGGTGTTTACATAGAGCTCCTTGCAATACTACTGCCAGTGGCTATTTATTGAACTTTAAATACATGTGTAGTAACTGTCAGTAGCTGTATCTGAAATGGCAAGACAGAACAAGCCAAGACCTATACAAAAATATAGGCTTTCATTAAGTTTAAAACCACTTTTCTAAAATCAGTGAAACTGTATTTTCACCTGGTTTTATTAGACTGATGTCCATTAAAACCCACTACTGTTAATTTGACTGCACATTTGACATCGGCAACAACAAAAGTCCCATTCAATATATCTTTAAATTGCTTTAGTTATGTCACAGACACAGTTAATTTTCTCTTTAGTAGCTGATACAGTGCTGTGTTTTGGATTTAATATAGAAATAATGATGGTAATACACTGATGTTGTCATTGCTGCTAAGTAGTGCTTCCCTAAGTCAAGGACTTTTCAGTGTCTCATGCTCTGCCCTTGAACAGGTGCACAAAATGATGGGAGGGAGCATGGCCAGGACAGCTGACCCAAAGAGGTCAAATGCTCATGGTTTGAGTGAGTGTTATGAGTTAAAAATTATTCTAACAAACAATGTGAAATGGGTGGTGGCCATTTCTATTATGAATCACTAACGATTGAATGATATCTAGTTTATTTTCTCCAGGCTATAGTATCTATTTTATGAATGCACTTGTACTTCATAAATCACACTCAAGAGCAAAAGGGAGAAAAATGAAAAATCCATTTTCCTTCAACCCCTTGGGTCTTTATTTAATTTTTAATGAAATAGAGAGGATACTTCATCAATGGCGGCAATGGAGTAATGGCTTTAAACTGAAAGAGAGTAGGTTTAGGCTGGATTTTAGGAAGAAATTCTTCTCTATGAAGATGGTGAGGCACTGGCACAGGTTGCCCAGAGAAATTGTGGATGCCCCATCCCTGGAAGTGTCCAAGGCCAGGCTGGACAGGGCTCAGAGAAACCTGGTCTGGTGGAAGTGTCCCTCCCCATGGCAGTGTGTAAAAACAAGAGGATCTCAAAGGTCCCTTCCAACCAAACCAGTCTGTGAGAAAAGAAACGAGCTACAACTACAGAAAAATTCCAACCCACAGACCAAAACAAACAAAGCAAAAGAGCTGCCTTGAGACACAAACCAAACTTGAAATTAAATAGATTTTTGAAGCTTTTAAAGATCTGGCAGTTACTTAATTTAGCCATGAAATGTTCTTATATAACATACAGTAGAATACAAACAGTCAATATTGAGCACTTACATGATTTTCAGCTGGCACAATACTTATTTCAGGCACAAATGTATCAATCCTGTGTATTCACTTTCTGATGCTGGCTCAGTGAGAGATCTGGGATCAGAACAATTCTGCCTTTAATGTGGTTTTTGTCCTTTGTCCTTATGGTAAACATTGACTGTAAAGCTGTGTATGTGTCATAGGGAAAACACCATTCAGCTGAATTCTGTTAAGTGAAATAGTGCAACATGTTAGTATTGTGTGAGACCAGAAGAAGATTTTTCTTTTTATTCCTTTAAGAATTAGCTTTCACAGTTTGAGGCACAATAGCATAATGAAATAATCTGATTTAGCCTTCTGTGTATCACTGACCCCTCTATTTTACGCATGTACCAATGTATTTTATTTTGTTAATACTGATATTATGTACTTCGATCTCCATCTGATTCTGAAGATACCAAGAAGAAAAAAAAAATTAGGGGTTTTGGGAGGGTGGTGATGGTATCATTTGGTGTTTTATTTCAACCAAGACAAAAGGTTAATCAACCTTAAAATATGTGCTTTATTTCCAGGTCAAAAATTTCCATCCTGAGTTTCTTTCTAGATTATGTTTTGCTGCTAGGCTTACACTTGCCCTCTTCAATTGTATTGTTTTTTCATAGATGGAGACTTAAATGCCTCGGTGAGCTCTTAGTTCTTTCCTTCATAAATGTTCATGATTTGGTATTTTCCTAATGTGATAAAGTTATTCATTTATTTTCTAAAATGTGAATACCAGGAGCAGATGCAGTGATTTGGTGCCTATCTTGCCCTATTTTCTGCAGTAAAATGAGGAAATATGTTGTGGGTTTTCGGTAGAAAATAGGAAATGTTGTTCAGTCTTCAGCAGGAAAGATACCCATGTCATGGAGTCGGAGTGTTACTGTTTTACTTTCAGGGACCTTGGTCTATTGTCAAAAATACACAGTGCTGCTTATTTGCCTAGGAAATATCTCAGTCCACATAGTAGTTTTCTATACAGAAGAAGAAAAATCTCTCATTCTCACACTAACGGAATTTGTGTTAAGAAATATTTCTATTACAGCCATTATTAACCAGGTTTTCAGTGCATCATTCAGGTTGCAAACATTTAGTAGGTATCTCATAACTCTTTCAGAAAGCAGGTGAGGAATCTAGATCATCTCAGTTCATTACACTGAATCACCTTTATATATTATGGCACTTTAAAAGTCTATTTAAAGAATAAAAATGAGAGCTTGATTTACATGTAATTCAGTAAAGATTAATGCTTGTCTTTAGCCCTATGCTATCATTCTGAATTATTTCAGCATGTATTTGCATGCTACCTGCATTGTAAAATATAAAAATATTCGTTATGGAGCAAAAGTGAAAATGCAACTGTTTTGTTATCAGAGGCACAAATTTACTACTTGCTGCTACTTTACCATGGATGGCACTAGTACTACTGACTTGTTCTTTTCTGTTGTTATCAGTAGAACATGTTGCTGATCATTTATTTCCTTCTCCAAATGTGCTTTTCCCAACTTGTTGCAGTGTCTGTTATTATCATGCCACTCATGCCAACTATATGTGAAAGTTGCATATACAATTCTTGATACATTTATTACACACAGAACAGTCTGTGAAAAAAAAAAAAACAACTCTATTTCATCAACTCAAACAGCATATGAAAGCTTCATACAGTCTTGAGAGTTCCATCTTTGTTGTGCACTGCCAGCAAAATGACTCTCTCTGTAGCAAACCTAAACATTCTTCACACCCATTAGCAGCTGAAACTCTCCTAATAGACAGTGTTTTTCTCTTTAGGCCCTGTGATTAGTTGTTTTGCTGCCTTGGATGGCAGTTCTGCTAAATTTTTATTGCTTCTTGTGCTTATGGATCATTTATTGTTTTTCATCTGTTTGCTTACTGAATAGATTTATTACCTTTGCATAAAATAATTCTCTTGAGAGAACTGCTTATTTCCACAGAAGATTCTTGAAGTTTATATTATTCTGCAGTTTTTGGGTTGTATTACTCATATACAGAAGAATTTTGTTAGCAATCTGCATGGATCCTGATGAATTCTTTTAGAACAAAGTCAGTAAGGAAGAAAGGAACTTATAAAATAAGTTATCACATTTAGACCTTTGCCTTTAAAGGAAATTTCCCTAAATATCAATTTCCTTCCCAGACTAGAAATTCTAGTGTCGCTATGCATTTTCAAAGGAACTTTGAATGCTCAGTGTTTTGAGGAGATCAGATCACTTATCTTTCTCTAGATATGTGATCAGATTTAAAAAAATAATTAGGTACTGCACAACTGCAGCTTATTTGCAGTCTAGTAAGAAGTGAGCGGTTGTCAAGTCTCTCTGAAGCTGCTGAGACAGGTTTCTCAGCACAAAGCAAACAGCCATTTTGCAGAATGAAAAAAAAATTTAAAAACTCTCCAAATTTTGTCTTGCAGCCGTGGTTAAGCCATTCTTGAATGCTTTCACTGTGCAATCTGACCATTTCTTATGAGATGCTTACATTGGAATAACTAATAAGAAAGAGTAATTTCTACAGAGCACTCCAAAATTCAGAACAGGATTTTATAACTTAGCATAGTGGTAAGGGTAGATACTGCAGACTTCTGCATGATTTATCTAAAAAGACTTGAGCTGCAAATAAACCTGTTCTCATCTGAAATACAAGGTACCCTTAATATCAATATTAAGAATAGTTTCATATGTTGTAAAACAGATGAGAAGTGAATACATTCCTCAGCAATGATGCAGATGCTGAATTAAATTAACAATTGGATAGCAGTCTTGTCACCGATATTACATTTCTCTGTATCACTGAACATCAGGTAATTAAAAAATTCATTTAGCCAGAGGAATTATTTTTATGAATTCACAAATATGCTTTAAGCAAATACAAAGGAAAAGTAATAAAGCTTAATTTACTTATGAACACTCTACCCCATCTGCTGTCTACATATATTTCAGTGTTCAGATGATCCACCATCATTGTAGTATTCCTCTTTTCAAAATATATTCAGCTTATTAACAGATAACTAAATTCTCACCTTTTCTAGAACATGACTATGAGAAACATGTTCAAATGGTGATGAAATAATTAATTGTATTTAATATCCAAAGAGCAGTATGTAATGTGACAGCATTCACACATGCTTCTTTTATACAGGGATTTTGAATTAAAGAAGTTTCTCCTATTTGTATTGCTACATAAACTGCCATGTCCATTTCTGTGGACAAGTGATTTCCTTAGATAATGGATTTCCTATCTTTTCCAAATGAAAGAATAGGATCAGAGCTGAACAATGATTTTTCTCCTCTACATCTACCAAATTATTTACAATCCTGTGAAATTCTGCTTGAGAACAGTCTTGAAAGGTGCACACAGAGTGTCTGCTAACCACAGACCAAACAGGGATGTGTAAATCATTACATTTTATTTGATTCTTTTTCAGTTCTCAGTCTTCCAATTTTCAGAAAAGCAGGTAGATCAAACTAGTTAGAGTTGTTTTTTCCTCCTGTATGTCTGCTTAAAAACTTATTTTGAAGTAAAAAGGATGATGGTTGAATTGAAAAGAGGAAATAATGGTAAGCTTATATTCTGCTCTTTGTAAAGTAGTAATTCACTACTGAAATTAAGTGAGTGATATACTCTAGGGTTCCTTTGGGGATTTTTTTCTTCCACCCCCGGCCCCCAAACTGCAATAATCCATCTTTTAGGATGAATCCTTCAGTCCCACCAGGGCCTGAAACATGTTTAGAGTCTTTACCAGAAGTCAGGAAGTGGGGGTTTGAAACGCTCTCCCCAGGCACAATGCCTGCTGTCTATTGTCAGAAAATCACGTTATTCCTGCAGCGCCCTGGCAGGACAGAGTCCCAGCCTCGCTCCGTCTGATGGTTGCTGCTGCTGATAAACCATCCTCTCCTGAGCATGCCAAGCAAATGACACCATTCTTCTGCCCCCTTGGCCTTTCTGCTTATTTCTAAGCACTGAGGGTGCTCACTCCTCAGCTCTTCTTGGCTTCCTTAGCCTCCTGAAGTAACACATTTGATTCATGTTGTCATCCATGGCAACACACAATTCCAGCTTTCTGCTGAAGCTTAAGATGCTTTAAGTTAATTCAGTTAAAAAGTAAAAGCTTGTACTGTACTCATTTATGATCCTCCTGCTTAACTTTTGTCACTTGCCACAAATGGAAAAACCCTCACTGTGCAGTGCTGGCTCTGACCTGAGCCTGCCTCTTACAAAAATCACTGGCTCAACTAAATTTTATGATATGTATTCAGAGATGTGTGACTATGAAAGCAAAAGCAAATAATTCACTGTGAAGAATTCAGCTTTTTATTTAGTGGGAGGGGAGTGGATTTTTTTTTTTTTTTAATAATCTACTTGTTCTGGAGCACATTTGCTGTTCAGGACATGACATTTCTGGTGGGAGATAATTTGTGACACTGAAGACACTTGTACATTTTAGCTGAACAGATTATTATTGATTTGATGCATGGAACTAACTCAGTATATGGTCTTTGACTATATGTTTTAAATTCTGAATTTCCTTGGGAAAGCAGGACTCATTTTCTTAACATTCTTCAAATTCAGTCAGCACACGGTTGCAGATATTAATTTCAAAAATATATTCAAGCACCTTCTTTTGAATTGTCCATGTCCCATTTTTTGTACACTAAACATCACGAATAGTAGTAAACCTATAATCTTCTTGTCACATTTCAGTTGTAAAAATCATCCTTAAGTCTCTCCAAATGTAGAGTGCTTTTCTACTTTAATTTAAAACAAAACAAAAAAAAAAAAAAAAAAAAACAAAAAAAGAAAAAAATCCCACCACAAACAAAGAAGTCCAAAACCAAATCCTTGCTGTTTTCTGACCATTTCTTATCCCTTGAGCTGTCATCTCGCTGGTTTCACATTTTTCACATTGTTTTTTAAAGATGAAACATTTAAGAAACTACTTGGTCTGTGTAGAAATAGTTCTTATTTCAAATTTTCATCTAACAGAGTAAAAAATTGCGATACTTCACATAAAGAATCAAGACAGCCTCAAACTGTTTCCCTTCTACACGTGAGCTCTTTGAGAATTTTCTGTCTTTCCTTATTTCATAACCAGAGATGGTGAGGAGAGTGCAAAACACCAGGGAGTGGGAGTGCAGCTTTTGGCTGTCAGGAATGCTAGGTCAGCAGCAGGCAGAGTGCACTGGGAGAAGGAGGAAATTTGACAACTTCCCTAAGCAAGCTGCAGCTCAAAGGTACTGAAAGGCAAGGATTGCACCTTTGTCTTTCATATTCTCTTTGACGGTGCTGAACACTGCAGAACATTTGCTCAGTGGCAGGTGTAGCCAAAAGAGTTTGTTGATGCAAACCAAAGAGTTCGTTGGGAGAACAAGGGAAGAAAAGGGTGCTTTGAGGAATGCTTCTTCTATGCCCAGAGGCTCTGTATTTGAAGTAGCAGAACTACATGCAAAATCAAAATGACTACAAACCACACCAATGTAAACAATGCTTTCCTCACTGCTTCCTGGGATTATCCTGTCTTTTATGATGGCTTGACTTATTTTGGGGTTATGCATCAAGCTTGCATTTCAGATGTTAAGTTTTTTTTGTTCTCTCTCTTCATTTTTCTTTATTTAAATTTCTTTTTCTAATCTCCAGCAATGCTTAAATCTGTATCAAAGTCCAAAAACCAATAAATTAACACCAAAACCAGAACTGCAGGTAATGAAATGCGTTGGGAGGGTTTTCTGGTAGACATGGCATGGAAGGCTTTCCCAGGTTATGTCTTACCTGTGCACTGAGCCAGGATAGCTCTTTTTAAATGCTCTTCATAGCAGAGGAATAATAACTGAATTATTGAAAATAAATGAAGTGAGCATCTGCTCTAAGTTTTGGAGACTATTTTTACCAAATGTTGCTACATTTTAGGAGCCAAGTTTTGAAAACCATTGATGCATACTTGTTATCAGCTTAGTAGCACTCCTGGAATTTATCATGAGCAAAAATTTTATTAATGCAAGAATTGCATGCTAGTGAATTACCAGAAGAAAAGACTTTAAAAGACATATTTATGGTAGATTAATAAAATAGTGCAGAAGTTTGTATGAGTCCCCAGAAGACTCACAGACACTTATAATCACTTAGTGGTGAGAGCCCCCTTGTTATCTCTGGTTCTAACTGGTACACAGGGCAGGGTATAGTTGGCTCTGTTTTTGCTCTGAACCTTGTACAGGTGTTTTGGATTACTCCAAGGAAGGAGGTTCACCAAGTCTTTGGGAGCCTTGTTCATATCTGGCTACCCTCATTGTAAAAAGATTTATTCTTATATTTAGTTAAAATTCCCCACACCCCAGCACGTGTTTGTTGCCTGGTGTCCTGCCTGTGTCCTCCACAGGAAGCATCTGGCTCCATCTCCACATCCTCCCACTCCGTGCTTGCAGATGGCAGTGAGGTCTCCCCTGTGTCTCTTTTCTCCAGCCTGAACAAAGGCAGCTCTTATCCTGTCCTGCAGTTCCCTGTGCTCCATCCATCCTTTCCAGCCCTCTGCAGGATTTCACTCCAATGCACCTATGCCCAGCTTGTGCTCAGAGACACAAAATGAGACACAGCCCTTGGAGTGTGGCCTCACGAGTGCTGAGCAGAGGAGAAGGATCACTTCTCCCAGGCTTCTGGCTGCATTCCTGCTAATTCCTCCCAGGATGCAGATGGCCATTTTTTGTTTCAAGGGCACACTGCTGGCTCTGGTTCAAGCTGTCCACCAGCACCCTCGGGGTTTTTCTGCAGAGTCACTTTCTCTCTGCTGGCTCCCACTTCTCTACTCCTATGGGATTCTTCCACCCAAGACACAGGACTTCACATTTTATTTTTCTGAACTTTGTGTTCAACATCAGCAACTGAGAACCAGGATGCAATCAGTTAATTGACCTTGGCTTCATACATACTTTCATGTAGTACCAGAGGCATTTAAATGTGGAGGTAGTTGTCTCTGTCCTTCAAACACTGGCCTTTAGTTCTCTTCACTAATAGCTTTGGTCATTTAATAACGTATTTTACAGCAAGGTCAGATTAACAGGAGTTTTTATAGGTCAATATTTTACAGGGAATTGGTGAACCAAAAACTGTAATTATGCATGTGAAATAATCCCTTGAATAATTGGTGGTGATTAACTGGATGTTATCATTGAGACAGGTTATAAGGATTTGATATAAGCGGTAGAAACCAACTTGCTAAACTTATGGCAAGTAAATGTTATATATTTCATAAAGCCCACAATGTACGCTCTTGCGTCTTATATATAGGGCAAATACAGCCATAATTGGTTTTTTTTATCAATTGGTATTGTAATATAAAAATTTCATCTTTAAGTCTTGATGACAGTATACCAGAGAGCTTCAAAAATTTGGCGACCATTTTTCAGTGCACAGGATTAAATGATGGGTGTTAACAGTGCTTAAAAGCTTAACCTCAAGTATTAAGGTTAAGTATTTTATTTTAAAAATTTTAAAAATTGCACAGCTGCAATTTTTTTTCCAAATAATTTGATATTGTGCAACAGAATACAGCTGCATAAGGTTCCTAAGTATCACCTTTCAAGGTTCAGCAACATTGAGATTAGTGTATGAACATCAACTAAATTCTGTATTTTTGGAATTAATACCCCCTCCTAAAAAGTGCTATAACTACAAAAGGAACAGGACAAAGTGAGAGAGAACAGAAAATCTCTGTGAAAACAGCAGTCATATTGTGGGTGAAATTATGCATGTTTAATTTCTGATTAAGTCCAAGGTATATTGTTCTGAAACTACTTTCAGTTGAGTCTTCCCAAAGCCAGGAATAATGTGCTGGGGATATGGTAGAGGTTTGGAAGGAGGAGCTAAAAGACATAACTGCAATTGTAATGATATTTAAAAAATAAATAATTGGAAATAGTTTCAGTTGAAGTGGTGTGTTTAGGAAGTAAAATTTCATGTGTGCAACACAATATATGGACAAATGACAGGGAGAAAAAGATCAAAAGGAACCATGTTGATCTGTCAGAACAAAGGTTGAAAATAATTTATCCCAAGTATATTTCAAAAATATCAGTCTATAAAGTGTACTGAGGTCTCTCTTAGTTTTTGCTGTTGGATCTGTTTTATTTCCTACAGAATATTTAAATTTCCATTGGAAAAGGGACTAGATCCCAGATGTTGCATCTTTCAGGAGACTGATCAAATAGCTCTTGAATTCAACTATGCCTTTCCAAGAACCCTTTCTTCAACTTTCTTAAGCAGACTGACCTTCACAGGCAGATTTTTCTAGGTTTATTGGCTTCAGACTCCCCCAGCAGTTGGCTTCAGCTCATATCCAATGAACTCTCACAGGGCTATTTCCTAAGACACTACTGTAAGGTAGCTACTGACTATTTTGGTAAAATTGCTCTATAAAAGTGTCTGCTATCTCACTCTACTTATTTTTAAGCATGTTATGTACTTCTAGAATGATAAATACTAAAGAACTTAATTAGGTCTACTTATAATTGCTTATGCTGTTCCTTTAAGAATGCAAATTCACCTGGCACAAAATTAAAAAGAATAAATTTAATAAGTGCTACCCTTTTAATTTGAATACAAGTCAAAATAGTCTGTAACACTGTAACACTCATTCCAGACAACATATACTATTTTTATAGTGCAGAATAATTCCTGTTTTGTACAGCTGGTGCTAATTAAAATAAATTCACCTAATTCAATTTAATAAAACTAGCTAATTTAAGAAAAGTCAGTGCATTAAAATTTACTGTACATGACAACTTTTCTCATTTCAGAGTGCACCCTACCACCTCTGTTTGATTAGATTTCTTATTGTAAGTTCTGAAAAGGTTAATGAATACCTTAACAAAGCAGCTCAGGTTCTATAATTGGGTGTAATAAGCTGATGTGGTGATGGTCTTCTTTGTCAGTGTAATTCTAATGAGAGATCTTTGATGTGCTGTAAAAACAACATAGAAAGAAGTGTAAAGAAAAGTACAATCTTCTGAGTTCCTGGTTTACAGATATGCTATAGAAATTGTTTCATTTCCTAGCTGATGTAAACTGCTAACAAAGCTCTCCACAGTTATATACTCCATATCTGCAAGCATGTACCTCAAAGGCAATTACTTTTCACTCCCATAAACAGAGACAGAAAATTTCTGTTACAAGGACCAAACTGTAAAAAGGTATCTCCTGAACTCTTCTTATCTGAAACCCAGTTGAGCTTTGAGTTTCTAGCTGAGATATCAGATTGCCTTGAAAGGGAATCTGCCTTTCACACTTGACCTTGGTTTGGCTGGGGTAAAAATGAGAGGCTGGTCATCTTTGGAACTAGGCTCAGAGATGAGTTTTCTGAATGATCAAGAAAATAGATTCTTAGCAAAGATGACCAGTACTGTTCTTTGAATACATATGATGAATTACACAGAGGAGTACAGCTTGAGTAGCCCTAATACCTCTGTGTGCCCACAGTGCTTCTTTAAGTCACCTCAGTGACTGATGTGTCCCAGCATTACACTTGGTCATCTCACTCTGAATCCCACAGTGCCAAACATTTGATTCTTTCATATTTTCTATTTTGTGATCTTTCAGCTTGAGGAACATGGTTTTGCTAATAGTTTCCAATTTTCTAGCTTTGCCTTTCATGCATTACTGAACTTCATTCTGTTTGTGTTACATGAGTCCTCAAGGATATGCAGTTCTTTTGTATGGCATCCTGAGCTTTTCTGCATTCATCAATCAGCCTGAATTTCTTCCATCATCAAAGCGTGCAAGAACATTCTTTATTTTCATTTAAAATAATTCTCTTTAACACTGTGGATGTTTTACAAGACGGGTCCAAACTGAACCTTGAGGAATGAAATGTTTATAACCTTTTCTAGGCTCAGGATTGTACTTTTGTCATGTGTTTTTTCCATTCTTGTTGTAATAATTTCCTGACCTACCTTATAACATTTTTCTAATATTTTCCCTTGAGGCATAACATTAAATAATTTACTGAAATATAGATCAATACAGGTGCTGTGTTTCCTGTATCTCATGTGGAAATAGTGTGGATTAGTTATAGAAATGGCTGGTGTGCAATAAACAGTGAAGGTAATTACAGTGGGAGAGGAATGGGAGGCAAATGCAAAGTGAATGAACTGAACTAAATTATCACACTAAACAATGAAATTTAGATATGAACCAGATTTTTAACATATTATTTCCAGCTTAAGTTCCTAGTTTTCATACCTGCATACCTAAATGACTATATGCCATCATGTAATGACTGAAATAAACTTGGGGGGGAAAGAATATATTTCAGTGTTTGACAAATGGAACATGCAAATGGGCAATAAATTGCTGCGATGTAAGTGGGTAATGTAAGCAAGTTCTCCATCATCCTAACTGGGAGATCTTTCTTTAAGGAAACCCTTAACTCGTCCTTACCATAACCAGTCTCCAAATAGCATTCAATGTTTTCAATGTAATTCAGGGATTTGGTACATCTTCAGTTTTTATTAGAAGATCACCAAACAACTGGCTTTATAGTCAAGGCTCCACATTTCTCTAAATCATGTGGCTATGTAAGTAGATATCTTAATAATGGCTACAATTTTTGTAGGTGGAGCCATCTTTCCATATACCTAATCAGTGACTGGGTGAGATTGGTAGGGACCTCCAGAGGTCCAACCCCCTGCTCAGGCAACGCCACCAGGGCAGATTACCCAGGGCCATGTCCACGTGGATTTTGAAATTTCCCCAGGAAGACAGATTTTACAGCCTCCCTATAGGCAACTTGTAGATACAAATAAGTAATATTAGTATATAAAGTCGATGACAAACCACCTATGTTATTTGCATACAAATACATAAACTTGCATTCCTGAAGAATACAGTTGGACAAAATCTAAATTCAAAGTCTAACTCTACAAGTCTGCAGAAGTGTATCAAGCTAACTTTTTTACTTAAGATTTAGGGAATGGTTATTTAGCATAATACTTGTGTATATGTTATCAAAAGAACCTTCCAATTTAAATTTGTTGTTTATCTATACAGCAACAAAAAAGAAAAATAAACCTGAAATGTACATAGGATCTGTATTTGTTTTTCTCATACCTGTTTCCCCTGGCTAAGTCAGGCTTAGGGGAAGAATTTGATTGAAGTACCTTTGCATTTATGCATTTAGTATAACTTTTTTTTTTTATATATAGCATTTCTCAACTCATTCTACCTGAATTCTCTTCCAAGGAAAATGCATTATTCATTTTTACATATTTCTGGCAGTGGCTATGATAGTCTGTCTTGTTGTATAAAAAGCACATAGGTTTGATCCAAAGAACTCCTGTGTCATGAGAACAATGTTGTATCCACAATACCATGTCCATCATAAATCTGAGTGTTAAATGCACCACTTAAGAGAGATAACTCAGCCTTCCAACAGCGTGAGGTGGACTGAATAAATAATGTCTCTTCAGCAAGTGTACTTTTTCAACTTGTATTCTCCTTAATTGGAAGAAATTATTTGTATACAGTTTGGTTTTCTAGGAATATAGGCCCATTTCTATTGACTGCTTGTCACCTGGTGTAAATTGTGATTGTTCCCTAAGCCACTGAACCCATGAATGTTTGCATCAGGTTGGCATCTGCTTGAATAATGTGCAAGTAACTTGCAGTGACCATGGAGGGAAATTGTATAAAAATGAAGCTGAATGAGTCCCAGACAAATGTTTTTGAATGGACCTCTCAGGCTACACTATAAATTTGCATTCATAGTCTACTGTTTCTTAACATTACCTGCAAAAATGCAACCATTGCCTGTCAATAAGTTATATGAAAGGAATATCCAGTGTGAATAAAAGAAGAAGCTGTATCTATTACTTTCCAGTCCATCTGGATTTTAATGAAAACTGCTGGTTTATGATAATGAAAATACCTAAGAAGCTACATTCTTGAATTCCTATTCAGTATGCTTTTTTAAAAATTTAGTTTAAAACCAGCATAATCACACAGGCTGTTCAAAGTGCCTTACAGATGGTTAAAATAAGCATTTTTCTCAAAATTAGGTTTAGTCTTCATTTCTATTTTTCATTTTGTTGTTGCACAGAGAATATAAACATTATTTAGAAAACATACTCACCAATCAATCAGCACTTATTTAAACAAATATTTTGGGTTACAAGTGAATTTGAATATCAAAAATATATGCTGCACTTCTGAGCTTCCCTCATTAAATCTTCACCATATAAAAGGCCTTATTATGGCATAGCAGGTAGAGTGACACATGGAATGATGAACTATTTCACTCTACTGATGAGGCCATTCAGCTGAGTCAATATTAGAGATTATAGCCTGTCGTAGTTGAAAACACATAAAATTTACTTCATCAGTTACCAGGAGATGAACATAAAAAAGAATCTCAATCAGTGTCAGCATGTGAGGAAATATTTTAATTTCACCAGACACTTCATCACTGATAGAAATCCAGGGGTCAGTTGGATTCACTTTTACACAGGAGATTCCTCGGTTCATGTCTTGCCTGTTTTCTTGTTCATTAGTGCTTGATTTTGTCCCTTGCACACTCCCCTGTCTGTTTACAAGGATGTTCACTGTTGTTTAGCTGATACCTCACTGTAAAATAGGCTGTTTTTTGCAGAGAGATGTGTTGAGAGTAATAGCACAGCAATAGCAAAATGACACTAAACATAATGGAAAGTTAATGGGAGGCTACCCTGGCTACTGCTAGGCAAGCTTGTGTCAGAGGGATTACAATAACCAGTATTATTTCTATTATCCAAGGCCTGTTATGATCTTCTGAGTGCAACTGTGCTGTAAAAGTAGGGATGGCAAGTATTGAAAAATTACAGTAATAGAGGACTATAGAGCTCGGTGTAATTTTGAATGATTGCAGTACAGTTTCCACGCTACTTTTGAAAATCATGGTCCCACAAAGGGTTGTGGCATCCCAGCATTTAGAACAGGAGAAGAGTACACATCAATCTTCCTCTGAAATGCCATCAACAGAATATAGTTTGCTGTTATTTGCAGATTCCCAAAGAGTTTAAGGAAGATTGAAAGATGACAATAAAATGGTGACAATTCCGTTTAGGGCAGTGAAATAATTCCATTCATCCGATTTTTATGTATGCACTTTCTGTGGACAAAAAGTGAGCTTTTTATCTTCTAAATCTACTTGCCAGCTAGTTTTATTCACTGATTTCTCAATTTCTTTTGCTTGCATACCAGCACCTATCTGTTTAATAAATAAATAAGTGGAGTTTAAGTGCATTCTTTTTCAGGTACGGTAACTGACTGACTTCAAAGCTCTTCATGCTAGATTGGTTCTGCGTAAAAAAAGGGGATGGAGCAAATGCACATTACTTAGCTGACCAGGATAGTGAACCAGAAGCCTTGGCCTGGCAATTTATTTCATTTCAAACAAAACAATTTCAGCTGATTCACTAGTACTCCCATGATGCAAACTGTATCTTGAACTTGAGCAGATTTACACTTTGCTTTTAAAGGTGTACAGGGGGAAGAAACGAGTGGAGTACCTATACTAATTAGAAAAAAAAATTAATAACAAAAGTGCTTGTAGGGAAGCTAAAAATTTACTGGATACTTGAAAGTTTACAATGTCATCTTTCTCATCCCCCCCAATTAAAAAAAAATTAAAAGCCATTCTCAAAGAAATTTGCAAATTACTGTGATTCATGCTGTTTTCCTTGTTTGTTGGCCCACTCTTGGACACATTCCTGAAAACATAACTTCAGGTGCCCATGTGAACTACTTCCTCTGTGACTTAAATTCAGCTAATAAGGCATTAATAAGGTGTGATCTTAACCAATGTTCTTGAAATGATGGTGATGAATTTACAGCAAGTAGGAGAAAGACTATATTACATCCACTCACCCAGTTTAGTATTTTAGCCTTTGCAGTGATAGGGTCTCAGCAGGAGTTACTGTCACTGATAGAGGTTTTTATGGAAGGAAATACTGTAAATGGCTCACAAGTGATGGGTGTTGCTGACATTGGCTATAACCTATCTGTATATGGAATATGAGCTTTTTTTATTCCTTCATGTCTCTGAGTTTCTAATGATGGTGGGCTTTAAGAACAGGCTCCTGATTGTGCCACTAATAAGTTTTTATTCTTGGTTGAACTCCCTGTGTCAATAGTGATCCCCGTACTGTGTTCATTTCCAATGTCTGCAATTGAAGATGAATGTTAAAAAATATAGAGAAGCTCAGTGAGTTGAATGATGAATGAATGAATAAAAAAGATTTTAAAAAATGTAATTCATGGAAAAATATTCAAGAATATAAGTTTTGAAGTATTTGTCAAATGGAATATGATGATCAGATTTTTCTCTAGATGTCAGTGTAATAGAAAGTTACTAACAGATGAGCCTTCAGTCTACCAAAGAAAGGTTTCAATGTATATATTAAAAAGTGTCTTAGAAATGAAAGCTCAAGTTCAGCAAATTTAGGGCAGAAATAAAATAGCATTAAATACTGGTAGTAAGTTAGCTATCAGAAAAGTTTACAAATATATATTCTTTGCTTTTTAACCAGATTTATAATTTTTCCTACATGAAATGTCTTTTTTTAATGGAAAGTTATTATAATATCAAGAAATAAAAGTGGTAGCCGTTTAACTCAGTTTTTTCTTGTCAAGTGACAATTGCCTGTCTATGCACACCTTCAAAAATATTGGTTGATTATTTCATAAAGTGGTTGTGTAATTCTTGAGTCCTTATAGATTCCAAAGTTAGGAAGGCAGTCCATAAATTCTTTGGCTATTCCCTTTGTTTAAAAAGTGTCAGGTCTATAAGCCTCTGAGTATTTTGAAAGTAACGAGATATTAGAATGTTTTTTTTTGGTTGGTTGGTTGGTTTTTTAGCTAGATCATGATAGCACTGCAGATGAATATTTTTCATCCTTCTCTGCAAAGCATTATCATAGCTGTATAAGATCCAATCAATAGAAAAATCAGTCTTCTCATGTAATAGGTTTTAGGTAGGGAGGACAAAATTCTGAAGGTGCCACACAAGTTTAACGGCATTTTCCAAAGTTCAAGCACATTATTTTTACTGTAATACTAATCAGCATTGTTGAAATACCAGAAGACACTGACTCTCTAACAGCTGTTATAATGATCTACTGTGTCCTGTCCTCCCAAGTTCAAGGGTGCATTCTGGTGGTCATACTTCTTTTACAGGCTCGTGGCTCTGTCAGCGCTGTGAGGATCCAGTAAGGATTCAGCTCAGCATGAACTGAATATGATAAAAGTCTGTTAAACAGTGCTGTGCTTGGATCAGTGTGTCTGGTAGAAACTCTTCATGTAGAACATGAATATGGGAGTCCATATATACATTTTTAAAGCTTTTATTTCAACTGATAAACTAGTTGCATACAGAACCAACAGAAGGGTTCCAGGCACAATCTTTTGCACTCCCCATGAGCAAACAGATAGAGTTATAGGTAGTACAACTTGATTAACAACTATTTAAAAGCTTTAGTGAGACTATGGACTAAATATAGTGTTCAAAATAGAAAACAAATTATAGCCATGTGGAAATGTCATTTTTGTTTTATGGTAGAGTCTGGAGGAACTGGAAAAAATGCCTTAATAAAAAGCATGGTGTTAATGACTTGGTCAGAGGACAAAGTCTTCTAAGAGGCTGAATGAAAAACATAATATGTCCTAAAGAAAGTCTTAATTCCATAGAGAATTTAGATCATTTGGCAAGCTGGTCATATAGAACAGTCAGCTCTTTTCTTTATTAAAATGAAAAGTCATGCCTCAAGGAATAAAAGGCTCTGCCTTATTTAAATGAGGAGGGGAGAGGTGACAATGTACTCTTGAAAAATATAATTCTGAAAATAACTGGAGTGTCAACATAGTGAAGCAAAATGTAATTTATCCCTGTGTGAAAAGTTAACTATGAGAGAGAGTTCTAAAGCTTGCCTTTAAGTGGGAAGTGATTAGGTCAAAGAGATCCTTTATCACATGTGTATGATATTAAATATGTCATTGACAGAGACCATTAACAGACATCATATTTTCAAAATAAATTTGAAACTGCCAGGGAAATTGGAACTGGGTGAATTTTAAAGTCACTTCCAACCCAAACCATTCTGTTATTCTATGATCCTTAAGTGGCAGTATGATGGAGTTGCTGACTCTTGAAGTCATTAACTAGAAAACAGATTTTTCTGGGCTTTTTTTGGGTTTTTTAAGATAGGCTATGCTTGTAACACATTTTTTTAATCTGGCAGCCTACATTATGGGTTCGAGGATGAACTGGATGACCATAAAGGGGTCTCTCTCTACTAAGAAAACCATGCATGTATGGAATAAACGGTTAAATGTAGTGGTCTGCCTGAAACTGGGTAGAAAAATTATGTAAAACACATTAGACAATACTATTTTTTTTCAGTCATTTTAAGGCACCATGAAATGACCCACATGGATATAAAACAGTGGCAGGAGCTATGTGTCTCTTCTAGAAAATACAGAGGACTTAGACTAATATTAGACTCATGGGACATCTTGTGCAAAACTTGAGACTCTCAGATGTCTCTTCTAGAAAATACAGAGGACTAATATTAGACTCATGGGACATCTTGTGCAAAACTTGAGACTCTCAGTGACAGGACCACAGGGAAAACAAATAGTACTAAACACCTTTGTATGTCAAAATCAAAACAGAAACTATTTCTCCATATACATGACTGAAAAGACATTTGAAATATTTCCAAGAGTTCTAAATGTCACTAACTGCACTGTGTTGTCATTTTGACTGTATCATCATCTAAACAGTAACTAAGTGGTTTAATCACACTTATTTGGGCTACTCACCTTGAAGATATCTTTACTATACTGACAAATTACTTCATTTGGTCATAAGTACTTCAAATAATTACAACACTTGTCAGAAATCTCTAAATCAGATTACTTATACAAAATATATTATTTTTCTTTAAAATTCTATATCTGAATCGAGTTATATGTTGTCCTTGATATAGCATCAGATCACTTCTGATGACAGGTGATAGCATCACAGGTAAAGAAGCCTATTTTACCGAAGGATTATGCCTGACAGGGCCTGAGAGATTTTGTGTCATCCAGAAGCTGATTGCAACACTCTTTGTGCAAGTTTTGGGAGCTGGGGATAAGACTGGATGACAGGGCTATCACAATGAGTTTGCATCTTGTCCTAATTTAATAGGAATGGACACCCAGGTTTTTTCATTTTAAAATTTTGTATTTGAGATTATGAGTTACCACTTGAATCCTGAGCAGCATGTCTGTGATAGACACATTACATTTTGTCCCCTTCTGCTTTTTAAACAAGCTCATGGGATGAAGCAAACGTTTGTCACTTCTTGTCAGCTCTGTAATGGTAATGTGAAGCTTCTTCTCAAACTGCAGATAGAGCTGTTTTGTTGCTTTCCATCTGCATCAAGGTTATCCATAATGTAGAATCTTCCTGCTATTTTGATAGATGGGACAATTAAAACTTTTATTCCTCCCTCCTCCCATAAACCTCAAGAATGAAAGAAATGTCATTTCACTGTTTTTAAATTTCTGTGATCAGATTCATATAACTGAAGCCAAGTAGTTTTGGAAAATTGGGACTGTTCCAAGATAGCCTGCTTCATTTTGTAAGAGAAGACTCATCTCTTTTCAGCAGCATCTTTAGCCAAAACCCAAATGCAAAGGCTAAGAGAGACTGGGGCCTGGCTGACCAGCAGCTGTTCACCCACTCAGGAGACCTGGTTTGAAATCCCACTGAAAATTCTCTAGGATAGACATGTATCTTGGAGGAACAGATTTTTAAAGATTAAATTTAACCGAATCAACAAGTTTTAGCCCGCCCTGGGTTTACAGATGGGTCCATTGAGTACTTTGAGGAGCAGGCTGCCATGAAGCAAAGATTCATGAATGACATCTTGTAGAAACTTGGGTATTGTTTTTAACATACAAGTACCCACATAATTTACATTTTACAGTTTACCCCTGAGGGAAAATATGTAGTAATTACTCAGAAACAGCTATGTGATATGTTCAGAGTTAGCATTTTCAAGTCAATTTATGGCATTATTCAAATGGAGAGTAGAAATAATGCATGGACAAGTATTTCTCTGCTGTGCAGCATTTTAAGCATGGTATGCAGCATACTACCCTACTCAGCCTAAAAAAAAGGGTTGTCTTTTTCTTCTTCCAAAGTTTCTTAAAGAATCCATGATGTTCTATTTGGACTGGTTTTTATTTTCTGTAGCTGTTGAAGAGCACTGAAATGGTTTTAAAAAAAGGAACTTTGTTTCAGAAGAATACAATGCTTTCATATCATAAATAACTGCTAATGATTATTAAGGTTTCAGAGGGAAGTCAGTACCAAGGGCAGTTGCAATGTAAATATTCCAGGTAGGAACCAAAAAAAAAAAAAAAAAGAGAAGAAACAGGAAAGCAAATGTGCAGCACTGTGTTTTTGTCTTGCTAGTTACCAACTGTATTAGCTCAAAAACCCTGAAGTTAATTTTCAGCTTATGAATAAGTTTGTGTATATCTGTACAAGGTCTTCCACTGGTGCTTCTACTTGGCCCTGAAGGTTTGGTTTTAATTATAGGTTCTGAAACAACAAAATCCTCTCACCAAGCTTACAGGAAAGCTCAAGTTGTTTGAATGTTAAACAAAATATCTGTCATTATCAATATAATTAATTGGGCTCATTCTTCTGAAAATATTTTTTCTTTTCAAAACAATAAATTATACAGATGGCATAAAACGTATCAATAAGTTAAATAAACATTTTAGTGGAAAAATTACTTGGGAGACATCCAGTGAAAAATTGATAATTTTCAAGGAAAAATGCATTCAAAAGACCTATATGAAATAACTTCTTAATATCTGAGAACATGAGCATTGTGCAACATTTTACTTGGAACACTGGGCACTGCTTTTGAGAGCTTGTTGAGCAAACTGTGACGTGCAAGACACCTTCCATATATAATGAGCTGTTATAACGAGCTGTTATAGATATGTTTTGTTCCACGTTTGTTTTCTTGAGTACAACTATTGAATACATGATCACTGAATACAAAAAATAATAAGTGGTTGTCAGAATTTTGATAGAATACCTGTAGTTCTTTATGTGAGTGGCATATGGTGGTCAGTTGCTTGCTGTGTTATTAGATATTTTTGTTTTTCTCTTTTCTACCTGTTTTTACAGCATTTTTTCAAGATGTCTGCAACAACTTCAAATGCTGTATTTTAAAATTTCATGTATTATTCATGTATATCTGACAGATCTCAAGTAGCTGATGTTGAAAAAGAGGTGAAGTTCACTGAAAATAAATGTATTCTATTCAGAACGCAAAAACTTAAATTTTCAGTGCTCAAACTAATCTACAAATATTTTGGTGGTTAATTATGTTTAATTTAGATATTTTTCATGTGAAGGAGCAAGCTACCTAAAAGCATTTTTCATGTTTTTCATGTGAAGGAGCAAGATACCACACTCCTGTAGTAGTCAAAATTTGTAGAATAACAATATATGAAGACATCATTTTCAAATGATTCTTTTTAAAAATCTTATCTATTCAGAAGTATATTTGTACTTCATTATTTTAATGTTTCAAATGTTTGGGTTTGATTGCAGATGATTTTTCATGGCTTGGAGTATGGAAAGCTCATAAACTAGTATGATGCAATTGTACAAGTGGCTTGGATCAGGCTGCAACCTCAATTTCCTTCACAGTGATTCCCTGTCATTCTGTTTTGCCCCAATGCATTGCAGTTGAAAAGAATGTCAGCAAAAAAGAATGCATTTGGCTTGAGTGAGAGGATGATGAGAGAAGCCTGGAGGTTTGTACACGATGTCCACTCCCAAACCAGGTCACAGTTAGAATGGCTTTAGAGCTACCACAGTAGAGTCCCGAGGTCTCTTATCCCAGCCCTTCCTGTCTCTCTCTTTTGTGCACCTAGGGCTCCCACACCCCTTTGCTATCAACTCCTTCCCTCTCCAGGCACAAAACCCCCAATCTTCCATCCGTGTTCTGCCCATCCTTTTCCACCTGTCCTTTCCTCTTAATCTCCATTCCTCTTTGCAGCTCCCAATCTAATTCCCCAGTTCTTCTCATCAATGCAGTGATCTGTTCTTCATGTCCATGTCAGCCCTTCACACAACTTCTGTTCTGCCTCTACTCCAGCACAATGAGATGCT
The DNA here is from genome assembly GCF_017590055.1 of Onychostruthus taczanowskii. Classification (NCBI taxonomy): domain Eukaryota; kingdom Metazoa; phylum Chordata; class Aves; order Passeriformes; family Passeridae; genus Onychostruthus; species Onychostruthus taczanowskii. The sequence continues at coordinate 5,571,785 of NW_024498462.1, forward strand.
GCCACTTCCATCGTGTCTCACTCCTTCACCCCCATTTCACGCTGTCACCTCCTGTTACCATGTTACTAACGACTCTCGTGGCCAAAAGAGATGGCTCAACTGCAAATCATGTACTAAAATATGACCCAGTGATGCTCATTACCTTGGGAAAGCACTGAGCACTATTAAACTAGAAGCAGCTCTTCTTTTTGCAGTGATGATGCATGTGGACAGGTTGGAATTGTGTTTCTGTCTTTGAGCTCACTTACTAAAAATACAGCTCTGAATTGCCTCAAAGTAGATGGAAAGATGGTAATTTACCAGAAGTGCAACTAGTGGATTTATAGGGAATTGAAAACCTCAGAGCCAAAGCTAAATTTGTTCCTATAAATGTCTGATTCAAATATGTAGGTTATTCATGTTTCCATGAATCCTTATTTAATGCTTCTCTCGGAGGAGGAGGAAAGCACTGGATAGGGGGAAGGAAGAAAAGGGAAAAAAAATGTAGTGGAAAAGGGCACCTGCTTTTAGGTAAAATGAAAACCTCTAATACTTCAGCCCCTGCTTTCTTTGAATAAAACCTCCCAATGAGACACCAGCACTGCTGCAGTGTAATGTCATCTAATCCCAGACCCGAGCTGTCTTAAGCACATGAGACAAGGTGTTCATAGTTGAATATCTTCTCTAGTTCATTTAATTGACAAAATATTAGGGCAGTGATTTGGGTGCTGATAGTAATTAACTTTTTCTATGCTCTGAGATTTCCCATTATAATGCAATTTGTAATACAATTTTCTGGAAGATTCATTCAAATAAAATATAGTTAAGAGAAAATAAATACAAAAGGGGAAAAGAGTGCAGTGTAATTCACTTTTTAAATGGAATGAAATCTTCTGGGTTTGGGGGTTTTTTTTGGTCTTTGGGGGGTTTTTTTGTGATATTCACTGTGCTACCTTATTTTATTTATGCAATGATTTCGATTTCCCTGATATATGAGTGGCTTTGCACTGACATTCTCTCTGCTGTGCCATGGACAAAAGTGCTCAGTGATTCACCTGAGGATGCAGCAGCCAAGCAGGACTGCAGCACTGCCTGCACAGGCCAGCTCGCTCTTTCTTCTGAATCTTTAGTTATTACCGCATTTTACACAAATGGTTTCTAATGGAGTCTCTAAATGAGGAAATGAGTAATCAGCTGTGAAAGATGAATATCAACTATCTTTGCAAAGTGCCATATATAAAACAGGAAAGCCCCCAGGCATCAAGATATTACTTGTCTATTTTATGCTGGTTTTACATGCCTGTTTATTCTTCCAAGAAAAAAACCCAAACAACCCAACACTCGTTACCTTAGCAACGTGGTTATGTTATCTTCAGACATCCAAACCAAATTCTCAAGACACACAGACTGTTGGTCGGGTGAACCTCTATCACTGTAGGAACATGATATGGACAGTATATTTCATGGCAATTTTTAATCTACATTTTTAAGCTGCATCCATCTGAGTTAGCTTCTTCGTTGCCTTTTCAAGCTTTAATTCTTGAAAATTATGTTCATCGATTGAAGGATTTTAATAAATTATAGATGGCAAGCTTTTTATTTAAAAAATGTATTTTGCAAACATCTATATTTGATACAAAAAAGCCAGTATAATTATTTGTTTAAGAAAAAGATACCTATCCTCTCTTGTGTATCAAATAGTTACTGAGGACGCAATTTAAAGAAATCCCTTGCCAAAGCTAATAAATAGTTTTGGCTAAAAGATAAATTACTGTACTGAATTAGAAAATGGCTATATATATTCTTAGCCTGATAAAAATCTGTGTATCCTGTGTCAAGATGCACTTGTCAAAAATCATATTCACTGTCCATGATAACCATAACATTGAGTAAAGGATCCATAACCATAACATAATGGAGTAGAAGATCATCTGTGTGACAGAGGTGAAAATATATGCCTTACCTATATAGTAACCAGGCATTTTTTTCTGTTGCCTAAATCCAAATGCAATTTATATGCTATTTAAGTACAGTAAATATACAATTAACTAGGAAGTCTGCAGAATTCCAGGCAGTTACTAGCACAGATGATAACAATCCCCCCCTCCCACTGCAATAGACCAAAACTGTAAAGAACATATTGGTGTTACTTGTTGAAAGATTCACATAGAAATGTTTTTCTGCCTAAGAGAAGCCAGGCTTTTAACTGCAGTAGAATACAAACCAAAAAAATTTGCTTATAACCCTAATATATATTCATAAATATTTTCCACTCTGTGTTTTGCATTGGTTTGGGATATAGGCTGTGCTGGAAGAGGAGCAACATATTTTTTCTGGCTGTTCCAATATTTGCCTATTGTGCTTTAGACTTTCAGCAGCAAGAGTTAAACGTGCTGTGCTGCTGGAGCTCCTTTATAGCTCCTTTATCTATTCCACATAAATGTGGGATAAATGGGGTGAGTAAACAATCAAACATTGTTTTTCTTTTTGTTGGCCTTTCCTACAGCTCTGGAGTGTTATAGTGAACATATGCTTTTATGCAGGATAATGACGTAAAAGTTGTGTTTGATTGTCTATGCCCTTCACAAATCACAAAAACTGATTTCATAGCACTCCATGCAATCAAAAACCACAGCCATGCAGCACTGGAAATACAGAACTTCACTGTGAATTGGGCAGCATGTCTGAAATATTCACACTTAGAAAATTTATGACTGATACTTGGATCACCTGAACCTGTTGATTAGAAGGTAAATGTGAAGTGTAAGTAAACTTTGAAGGCCACAAAGATTTGTGAATATTGCTCGATAACAACAATGAACCTAAAACCCAAAATATGGTGCCATTTTCCATATTTTTTTACTATAATAGTACCAGGAAAGTTTTCTTGTTCTAGGAAAATCATCAGTGAGTGTAAACTAGAATGCTGTCATGGCAGAAGAATGCCACAGCTTTTATAGCTGTGTGTCTTTTAAGAGTCTGTTAAGTAGGTAGTAAATATGAGAAATTAATATAGTACTATAGTGCACCTTTTCCTCACAGGAGATTTCAGAATGCTTTACCCTCTATAAATATCCATCAGCTCTCAATTTGTCATTGGCTCTTTCCCATCATAAAAGACATCTCTTGCATAAGCTTTTGTACTCTGATTTTGAATGTGTAGGAAATAGACTGCTAAATTCAGAAAATGCAAATATTATTCCTCTGCCTTTATGTTTGCATGAAAAGAAAGCAGTATAGCTGTTGATGGTATGTAGCATCACACAACATGCATCTGACCTGACATGATTCAGGGATTACAAATTAGGAAATTATGGCTCATTCTGCTCAATATGTTACATTAATGCAATTTGCTAATTACTTATATAGGACAAAATTAGACAGCTTTTTGTATCCTGTATCTTATGTCACTTGAGGGGACATGCCTGAAGTTGTGGGTGGTCAGAGTCTAGTTCAACTCTGTTGTTTATAGATGGAACAACATTGACATCAAAACTCGAGAGCTTTCATGGTAGAATTTTAAATACCATCTTGTTTCTTGTTGACTTGAGAAATACTGTTATACATAATAACATTTAGCAAGAACTTTGAGGTCCCAGTAAGGTAAAGACACCTGTTGAGCTTTTCCTTCTGGTGTGGTCTGACAGTGGGCAGCTGTGGTTTGGATCTTTCCCAGAACCCAGTCACGCAGCAGCCAGCTGCTGCAGAAGTTGTGCACAGAAGTGCTGAGGTCTTGCTTCACACAGTTATGTCACAGCAAACTGGAAACAGCTTTCTTCCCAACTAAATTCAGAAAATGGCATTCTTGACCTCTGCTGAAATTTGAGGGTGCAAATGAAGAGATGCACAAGTATCCCTCTGCTCCTGCTGCCCAGTCGTGCTACATGGAATGCAGATATATTCTGTATGCCTTTATGTACCTCGTCATCATTTAGTTCCAGCCAGCAACTAAACACTGCTCAGCTGCTGGCTGACACAGCCCCCTGCTGTGGGGCAAGGAGGAGAATCAGAAAAAGGTAAAACCTACATTAAGATACAAAAAGTTTATAATTGAACAAAATGTAATTATAAAAATTATAGTAATAATTATTTTAAAGAGAAAGAGAGAGAAATAAGACCCAAGCAAGGAAACTGATGTCCAGTACAGTTGCTCATAACCCACTGACCAATGCCTGTCCCATCCCCAAGCAGGGATCAGCCCCTCCTGTCCAACTCCCCCAGTGCAGGAACTGGGCAGGCCTTCCGTGGTGTGGGATGTCCTTTGGGCAGTTTGGGCCAGCTGTCCTGGCCATGCTCTCTCCTATCTGCTGTGCATCTACTCCCTGAGAGCATGAGGCTGAAAAGTCCTTGACTGAGAGTGAGCACTACAGAGCTCAAGCATCAGTGTCATCAGCATTCTGCTGAATCTGAAACACTGCACTGTGCCAGCTGCCAGGAGGAAAATTAACTCTATCCTAGTCCAAACCAGGTCAGTGCTGCTTACACACAACTATGACGTGTGCAGGTATTTTTAACACCTCTTGAATACACAATTTTTAAAGTGGCCTTGAAGTTTGAAGAAGGTAAAAAAGAGAAAATCTTCTCCACACCTAAACCAACAGAAACTCCAGTTAAAATCTTCACTGCCTGAATTAAGTGTGCTGTGAGATCAAATACATTGTTTGTTGCTTGCAACACATTTTCCATTTAAGAGTATGGCAATGTGAAAAATGCATTTTGGGCAAAAGAAATAGCATATCTTGGCACTGTGGCTTAAGTAGATTTCCTCTTCATTGAATAGATAAATGAAGTTCACATAATGTGTTACTGAAAGTGTTGTTTCAACTGCTGCTCTATTTTACTGTGATACCCACAGGAAATAGTCCATCTCTGGTACTCAACATCAAATCCAGTTTCCAGCTGGGACGTTGTACCTGTTACATACATTTCAATGTAGCCCCGTTTTTTCAGCATATTTCTCTTTTATATGTAAAATATTGTTGGACTGCAACTCAGAAACAGTGGTTTATCTCATTGCTAGTGGTAGATAATGGTTCTGTGAAACAGCAGAGATTGCACTGACAAAATGGTATGAAAATATTTTCAAATGAGGAAGCAGAGGTGTGTTAAATATAAAGTTAAATTTCATTGTAAGTGAGAGTTGTATAGATGGGTATTTTTCTCTTGTCCAGTAGGTATTGCAGATACGGAGTTCATTGCAAGTTAGTTTCAATGGTTTTTAGTGTTTCTGGGAAACTTTTATTCAATTAAAATGGCACTTGAAAGGATTTTTTTTCCTTATTTTGGAATGTTGGTGAAGCTCATATTGTAAATTATAATACTGAACAATAAATAGTTCAAGAAAAGATTGCTTGATCTCTGGAGGAGCAGTAAGAGCGAGAGTGTGCCTATTTCACTTTAAACTTAGTAGATTGGCCAGTTTTAGCTACTTATTTTTCACAGAGCTTGACAGCTTTAATTTAATTTCCAAAATATTTTCACTGAAAGGGGTTGTGGTGCTGGAAACCAAAGCCTCTTTTTCTGCATTGGATCTTCCCGAGCTCCCCAGATTTGCAGAGATGATTTTAGGCTTTCTTCTGATGGACATGATGTACAGCTAGAGTTTTGCAGGGTCATCCAAGGTGATCTGAGGGTTGTGGAAATGTTCTTGTTGACTTAAACAAAGCTCAGACCAGACCTTCAGGAGGAATGCAGGGCAGTCCACATATATGTGGGAGAGAGGAAGGAGGGAGAAAAAAAAGCTGAAGGAACCACTCACTTCATTCCATAAAGAAGTAGGTGCTAAAGTGGTAGCTCCAGAGTGACTGTGGTTTTTTGACTTTAGTTATCACATAATTTCTGTGTGGGCTCATTCAGTTCTCTCTGGAGAGATATGGAACTTCCCATGACTTAACCAAAAGCACAATTCTTCCTTCCACTCCCAGGCTGTATAAGTTTTTCTGGTTTCTTTTTAAGAATAAAGAACTGTGAAATGAGAGGGATTGAACTTCCAGCTTCCAAAGAGGTGCTTTGTAACTCATTTGTTTCCTTAAAATCTGTATACTTTGCTAAAGCACAAAAGCTTTTAACTTAGCTCCTTGAAGACAGAGTATTTTATCAACTGCTGTGTCTTTTATACATTTTGAAATAAGTTAGCCTTGCCCGCAATACTAATGGGCATCTGTCTCATGAGGGACCTGCTTTACTTTGTAGATAGAGGTATTTACAATGAGCTGAAAGAGAAAAGTTCTTTTTCTCATCTGAAATAGAGGGTCTATTTTTCATTTTCAGCATTCAATTAGGGCACTAACAGCTTCTTGGAGAACACTATATCCAGCATAATGCATATTTTACTGTAAAATAATGCTTGTTTCTCTCTTATCACTCAGTATCTGTTGGTCGTCCACACATTTATGAGCCTTTTTTACACAGATCTTTCTTCTTTACTGAACAGGGACAGGAAGGGAGACAGACTTAACAATTGTCACATCACAACTTTGACAGTCATTAAATGTCATCATAACAAGACATAGCATTCATATTTCATGTCACAAGCTGTTGATAAGTGCTTTTGAATTTGTGGCTCCACTGTGCAATGTTTCATTAGAAACTGCCTGTGAGGCTTGGAGCTGCCATACCTGATGACAAGGCTCTGCTTGGCCCACACATGAGGTCCAGTCCAGATAAACACAGGCATCTGAAACTGGAAAAAAAGGGCAAGTTGCAGATCCTGCTTTCAATGGGGAGTAAATACCTGCCCAGGAGTATTCAGAAAAAAAACCTAAAAGTTTTGAAAATTGATTTTCAACTTTTGTCAGGGTAAGAATAGATAGGAAATAATCTTGCTTGATTTAACTTTTCTATCTTTCAGTCTCCCATCTTTCACTACCACTTGACACATAAAAGATGCAAACTATGCATGATTGGTAGAACTACACTAATTTCTTCAGTACCTGTGAGGTGAAGACAGCTGTGCTTGGAGCCCTTCAGTCCAAGCTGTGTGCTGGGCAGGGAGGTCTAGAGGAAGCTCCTGCACCTCAGCAGGGGAAAGACATGGTCATTAGTAACCTAATGGGATTCTGTCATCTCTTTTTAACTTGGCAAAGTTCTTGTTCTGGAGATGGCATTTACAGGCTGTCTGGAGACATTCTGTCTCTTTGCACTGGCTGGCTGACACTGCTGAAGCTGGGAAACCACAGAGGAACCAGGCAAATTCAGTATTTTCTCAGAAACTGTTTCACAGCAGTTAATTGTTAGGTACTCAAAAACCTGAGCACAGTGAAGATTTAGCCACCAATAGGAAATCTAATACCTTTCCTGTAAAAGAGATTACACATATGTGTGTATGTATATCCATACATCTGTGTGCATATGTATGTATAAATGCATATATACATAGATATATATACAACTATACATATATACATATGTATATAAATATTAGTATGAGTTAAGACGAGTCATGAAAGCTCAGCTCAGTGAAGCTGCTGAGGACAATGGCTGTTATTTGTTCAGCCTGAAAAGTAAAGCAATCTCCTTTACTGAGAGCCAGGAGAGCAGTGGGATATTTAGACTAAAGCCAAAGTTGAGAAAAATAGATCAGGAATTTTTGGCACCTGAATGCTAAAAGTCGTGTCAAGAAGCTTATACAAAAGACTTTAAGCTAAGGAAAAGCTAAATATAGAAATAAGTAGTAAGAAAGCTTGGCAGCAAAAGCAAGAGTTGGCAATATGACCTTGAAAACTACATGACAAGAGAGTTCCTTCGGCTGATGTGCCAGCTGGAATGAGGCAGGGAATTTGGATTAAAGTATGTTAACATTAGGGTTCTAATATACAGCTAATCATAACCTACAGATGCCCAAATCAGGACTCAAGTTCCTTGTCCAAACAGAAGCAATCTAAAAGATCCTGGAAGGACATTCAAAACTGTCCATACAGTGCCAGTAGAACACATTCATTTGAGTCCTTACAATAAATCAACCTTCAGTTTAGGTGCTGCAGCCCAAGTGGAAGTGGGGAGGGAAGGTGAAGGGAAGATCAGTGAGCAGAATTACAAGCAGCATGACACGTGGTGTCCATGGGTAGTGACACATGGAAATATTTAACAGCGTAAGCAGACCTTTAGTTAGACTCTTGAAACTGTTTCAGACAGTTGTTTCATGGACTATATCTGCTATGGGCAATGGGAATAAACTATGTGGTGTCTGCAAGCTTTTAGCTTAATTTATATATTAAAAGCTGAAAAATCTAAAAAAAAAGAAAAAAGTTTACAAGGATTTTGTTAATAATATTTCTGTACCAAGTGTGATAGGCTTAGACAACCAGAAGAATTTATCAAGCAATCACTTTCTAAATTGGATCAGAGCTTAAATTAAAACATGCATTTTCATTTTCATTGAGACTCGGCTACAGGAATTAAAAATACAATTTCTAGCTAGTAATGCATTTGTTTAAAAGTCCCTTGAATTTAATAATTAGATGCAGTAGAGATGCTTCTCTTACAAGCTGCCATGCAGCACTACTTTATTGATGGAATATGGTCAATTCCAGTAATGTCTGTGAGCACTGGTCTTTACTGGTCCACACAAGGCCTCATCTTTCACTCTTCCACAACTATAAATTCAATTTCTGCTAGAAGGAGTGTAATAATATGTTAGATATTTTCTAACTTGAGTTAACAAAGTTATTTTTGATTGAACTGACAGACTCTATGCCTGGAGGTTCTCAACTGGCCTCCAGTTTCATCTGCCATGTAAAATATTACTGGATACAAATGTCTGTTTATTTAATGAGATATAGGGCAGACCTTTTCTGTGCATGTACCTACCTAAAGGAATGACTGACATGAGTAGGAAAAATATGGATATTGAACAAATAAAACCATAGATATATTTTTCCTAATACATTTTGGTCTATATAGTTGAACTGCAAAATTTCAGAGCACACTCTAAATTTCCATTCCAACAAAAAATTTCATGTTCTGGGTGCTCTGGCTTTAAGAGCAGAGAGTTTAGCTGTAGTGACTCAGACCATGGATGTATCCTCTCTGTCACCTCCTGCTCAAGTTGTCACTGTGCTAATCAAGGTGAAAGAATAATCCTGCTGCAGGATCCCATCCTGGGCCAGGGGTGCTTCTTCTGGAGGTTTAAAGCCTGAGCTCTGTTATTTGACACTGCATAGCTAAAAGTGTTATCTGTCCATTTAGCCTTCTAAAAGCAACGCAGATCATGTCACACAGCAAACCTGAGTTAGTGTAATGTTACAAAAAAGTAATGTTTCCTTTTCTTCCCTTTCGGCTTATATTTCCATTTACTGCCTTTCTGCTTGGACTGTGCTGGAGATTTACAGGAAAGCTCTGGCCAGATATTCAGGGACTTTAATAATGTTCACTGCTGTGTGACCATTATTGATCTGCACCAAGCATAACAGTTGTATAAATACAGATAATTGAGAAAGCTTAATTTCATTAGTAAAAATTAATGGGCATACTCTGTACTGAAAAGATAATTTTGCATAAAAGTAATTAGGGCAATCAATTTGATTCTCCTCAGTCATGTGCAGTTTGCCACATTTCTTGAATCTTTCTCTTCTACTTCCGAGCTGCAGAATTCTAGTTTTTTATTTCTATACTTGTTTCTATTTCTCAGTTATAATCAGTGCTTTATTCTTCTCTTAATCTCCTTGGCATATGATAATTGCTCATTAAAATGTGCATCTCTAAGTTTGTAGATGATCCTGGGCATAACTAAAACAATACACTTTGTGGAAAAAAATTATTGTTTGATTCTGCAATTGTAGTTGCTATGTTGTCTTAATCTAAATAACTTTCTTTTGATGATCTATGAAAAAAAGCATTTATCTTTGTAGTAAGTGTATAGCAACAATGTAACAATAACAAATAAAGCTATTAAAATGCCAGTAAGTTTTGAATATACAACCAAAAGTATCTATAGACAGGTTTATTAAAAATTAAACCCTGCCTTTTAAGAAATTTTAGTCATGAAACTAGTTATTATTAAGATTTTGATTTAGATTATGATACATATTTCTTCAGAATTTAAATTATTTTACTTCAGTGCAACCATTTAGGAGAAATATACTTGAACTTTTAATCCTATAGCAGATAACACAGTATTTGTCTGATTATTATAAACTGGCTGTGTGACTTGAGCACCAGAAATAATATATTACAAATGTCAAATTGACATCCAGGTTCTGGAATCTTTGCATAGAGTACTATGACTAAATAATTGGCTATGGTTTCCAAATCTGGAATTAAAAAAAACCACAAAACAAACAAAAATATAAAAACAAAACCGGTATTTTTAAGCAGAGAAGAATGTCAGCTTTTGAGACACATCCTTTAATTAGAAATTGTACAGGAGTTTGCCAAGACACAACTGTAATATTTAGGAGGGAAAGGGTTTATTAAAATCATTTGCTTCCCATAAGGTGAAGATTTGGTGTTTACATGATCCCAGTATACAATCTGAAAATAATGGCACAAGTTTTTAGGAGAATATTGTTCCAAATCTCTTCAAACGATCTTTTCAAGCAGTTGTGACTGGTGGCTAGCAGGAGTGTCGCAGCACAGGCAGGGCTGGTGGAGGCTCAGGGCTCAGCTCTGGCCAGCCTTGGCCCAGCAGGGCAGGTGCCAGGAGGTAACACCTGCACACCTGCACTGAATATGCAGATTCCACCCATGCTTGTGTCTGTGTGTGCTGGGGACATTCAGCTGGCCACTGAAGCATGAAGGATTCTAAATACGTGTGCGTTTGTGTGTATTGTGTGTTTTGCTTTTCAGAGGTGAAGTTCTAGAAATGAGAAATGCAAAATTAGGCTCCATTAGCCCATTTTCTGGCCTCCAGGTCTATATTCTGTCAAGTCTTTGGTAACTGTTCTTAACAGCCATCCATTATCTTCCTGTTAAAATCTCTCTTGAGTTTTGGTATGGCTTATCTGCTGCACCAACTGTCTCTTCCATTTATTTTTTCCTCCTGAAAATGCTTCAAGTTACACCCACATGCCTGAGTAAATAAGTAGAAAGCTTGGTGGATTAGATCTTAAAACATTTTGGCTACCCAGAGTTCAGGCATGTGTTTCTATATCAGGCAATTTTTCCATTAGTTTTATGTGTGCTGAAATGGGGCTGTGACACAGCTGAATTTCAGAGCCAGCGTTTAAGAGGAGGTATGTACACATTTAATAAAATTGTCTCAAACACTTTCTATGGCTTTTGCAGTAATTGAATCAACCCAGAAAATCAACACTGGAATGTTGCCTTTCATCAACTGAAAGAGAAAAAAGGAAATTTTTTAGAAAGTCATAGTGGGGGAAAAAAACATATTTTGGAATAATTTGGGGGATACTGAGCCAGTGAAATTCTTTCAGCTACATTTTGGAGCTTTTTCTGAGGCATAACTTATGCTCAAGAAAAGTGAATAGTATTTGGTGATATACTGCTTAATGGCTAAGCCAGGATTCAAATACACCCAACCTTTTTTTCTTAACAGTTCAACCTGTCTGTACTTTTAATTAGTTTATGATGAAAAACAGAAACTAAAACTGTTGCTCCAGCAGAAAATCCACTTTTATGCTTGAATGGTCAGCTATAATGATCATGCAAACTAAAATTACGTACATTTCCTTTTTATTGCTCTAACTCCAGAGAACACACTACTTTGCTGCAACCTCAAGTTCATTCATTTTCTATTTATTTATTTAAAGAAAGCAAAGCATTTTTAATTCTAGAAATGAGGGGTTTTCCCCACTCATATTTTTGCAAATATTTCAACAGTCTCAGTGATTTCTTAGAAATTTTTAGATTTTTTTTTCTCAGCTTCACATATTTTGATAACATCTCTACTGCAGCTAGTGATTAGATAGGGAAAATTCAGTACCTGTTGTGGCCTTATGGTTAAGGCCCGGCGCCCTGGTTCAGAACACAGCACGGCAGCCCAAATCTCTGCCACAACCTGATCCTGAAAGTACTATGACTTTTCCATGTATTGTCTTTTTAAAAATCTTATCTTTGTCATGATCTTAGGGCTGAGGTGACACATGGCAGAACCTTCTTAACTGCATGAAAGATAACAATTCTTTAGGATCTTTAGAATTCTTTAGAATTAGGTCAGAAATATGCTACTGAAACAAAACAAAAACACAACAACAAAAACAAACAGTCCCCAGAACAGAAGAGCTCGAGCACGTCTGTGGGAGAGCTCTGGTTGGTACAGCTACATCCTGCAGTGACGCTCGGAAAAAACCTTGAGGTGAAATAGAAAATAAGACTCAGCCTGAGGGGGGAAAAAACACTAGGATGTGGCCAAATGTGTCAGGAAGATTAACAGCTTGGTTGAAAACTTGGATTGATCTTAGTTTCTGCCATACACATTCCCGAGTTAAAATCTGAATATTGTGAGTAAATTCTTTATCATTGTGGTTCTTACCCTTTTGAAGTTGACTGAGCACTTGCACCCTCTTGCAATAACCTGTACTGGATGCTAGATTTGGTGTTTTCCAAAGAAGTCTGAACCTTCTAAAGGATCATCACTTAATCTGTTTCATTTATTTTTTTTAAATGTTAGAAGATATGTTCACTCATTCCTCACAACACTGACCTATTCTCGGAGTCCCCTGTCCAACTTTGCCTAAAGTGTGATCTTTATCATGGGACACTTGGTCACATCTTAAAACAAAGATCTGAAATGGAATCTGAGACAAGCATCCCAGATTTAAAACATGTACTTTCTGCCTCTAAAAATGATGTAAAATTGTAATGGGAAAATAAAACCTTCTACTTTCAGAAGAACTCTAGGCATTGATCTAAGGAATTGATGATCCCAATTCAGGGAATGAGGACACAGATATTACCATGGTATGTCTGAAATGGTCTGTCACAAAGATAACACGGCAGCTACTTTTAGGACAAATGTTTTTTATTTCAAAAGTTACAGTTCTATTAAACTGATAAATAAAAGCACTTGGATTAGATTTTTCTGCCTCTCCTCCACCCAGAGAATTAAATCTTTACTTTTTAGCCAAAGTATGGGTAGTCTATTAATGTGCATCCATAATTAAGTAAATTTGGTACTGTGAGTACTTAATCCTTTGGGGCTTCTTCAGCTGCCAGCAGAGACCCATCAGTAAGGGCAGGGAGATTTCCTGACCCTCTGCATGGAGGTGCTGAGTCTGCTTTGTATTTTACTGTATTTTTTCAGTCACTACACAGTTCTCTGTCAGTAGTGAAAGTTCTTCAAACTATCTCAAGATTCTTAAATTGATTACTTGAGAAAAAGCTTCCACCAGAACTTGTACTCTTGATTTTTTAAACCGTGATATGTGTTTAAAGGTGCTTGAGAAGCTGTACTCAAAAACCCTTGCAAGCAGAGAAAAATCCTAAAACACTGGCTGTTTCATGATTTCTTGGTGTCCTTGTACTACAGAAAGGGCAGAAAGTCACAGGGAAAGTGCTCTGTTTAGGAACATCCTACCTGTCTCTATCTTGTTTCAAAACAAGAGGTGGTTTGTGATTTATATGTTATCTGGCATCCAAAATGTCTTATAATCCAAATATCATTAAATGCAAAAAGGCTCCTTGGCCATTCTCTAGACAACTCTATCTGCCTGTCTGTTTAGTTAGAATTTCCCATTCTAACACAATCCATCTGATAGCATTTATGGAAACAAAAATGGCAATACATGACACAGGTACTCATCTATTTATCCTTTGGCTGCTTTCACACCAACCACTTCAGGACAATTCCTGTCAAATTTCTTTATTCCCAAAATAAGAGATAAAAAACACAGCTATGTGCACTTTACAAATATATATATAAAGTCATTTTTCTTTTTACTGCATCTCATCAAAAGTTGATACAACACATTGGAGCTGTATTATCTATACAGCTTGTGATAACAAAGACCAAAATTGTTTAACTTCTTTATTTTGATGTATGTAGCATGAGTTTGGCAGTGTGAGTTGTTGTTCCCATCCAGTTTACCGTAGAAGGTTCTTGCTATTCCCCTCAATTAAACTCTTGAATGTTCGAACTATCCATAAATGTGTTCTCTTAATTATTTACTTTTTTTGCATGACTAGAAAATAGCAGTTTCATAAAATGAAAGCTCTGAATCTGTAGTCTGCAGACTAGCAGAAATTTAATAGATAAATGGAATTCAGGTTAAATGATATCACAGAGCAGAAACTACCTGGTTCAAACTGAAATTCCCTGTGATTGGTACAGACATTCCTGTTATATCTGATTGCCCAATAACAGAGTGCCTTTCACAAGGGTCACTTAAATCCTAGACTTTATAAAATTTGACATCTCTCTATTGATGTGTAGTAGGTTAACCAAAGGTCTGATCTGAAGTACTCTGAAGTAAATAGAAACCTTAGTGCTGATTCCAGTAAGCTATTTTCTAAACTTCAAAAAATTTCAGTCTTTGGTGAATTTATCTGGATAAACCTAGACCTGAGAGTTAAAAACAGGGAACAATGAAGTTCTTTGACATTGGATTGTCAATAGTGTGATAAGGTTTAACTTTCAGCAAAGAACTCTGCTGAGCTGGAGACTTAGAGTCATAGAATCACTTAGATTAAAAAAGCCTCAAAAATCATCAAGCCCAGCCATTTACCAGCACAACCAAGTCCACCACTAAACCATGCCCCTAGTGCTACATCCACATATCTTCTAACTCCCTCCAGGAATGGGGGCTCCACAACTGCCTGGGCAGACTGTGCCTGTGCTTCCAGTACATTGGCAATCCTTTCAGTAAAGGAATCTTTCCTGATATCCAATCTAAACCTTCCCTGGCACAACTTGAAGCCATTTCATCCTGTCGTTTGTCATCTCAGAGATGGGGCCAATGGCTCCAGCCTCCTTTGGGTGGTGTCAGCCACCCACCCAGCAGTGAAGAATATTCCTATCCAAGCCATTCTCCAAGAGAATGCTGCGGGGAAACAAGAAAATATCTTTATTATATTCCAGGTAGACAACATGAGCAGACTTCTCCTCATCTGCTAAGCAAATTAATTTCTTTTGTCACAGAAATGAATATAGCAACTCTGTGAAGTGAGGAGGCAGCAATGTGGTGATTTTGAGGTGTGGTGCATCATTGCAGTGCTGTATTAATTGTGAAGACATTTGAATACTTATTGGAGTTTCAAGTTTGTGCTGTCTCTTCTGAATGCTATCTCAAAGGTGTTCATCTTAGCAGCACTGGACAGATGACACAGTCTAAATTCCTTTTAGAAAGGGCTGTTACATTGCATAGTGATTTCTGGGCAGCCTGAACTGGTGCAACTCAGTCAGTCTTAAATATCTGCATGATTGCATTGAGCTAGGCATTAGGAAACTTAAATAGCTTTTTCAGCTTTGGAGTTTGTGTTAAATCTGCAGAGCCATCAGATGTTGGTATATTCCTGCTTGTACTGAGTGAAAGGCATATCTCCTTAGCCACCTTTTATCTCTCTACTTTTCTCTGCCCACCCACCTCTGCCTTGCTTTCTTCTGTTTTTCCTCTCTCTTCTTTTGTCCAACAGCTGGATTTATGCCATTCCTGAACCAAGCTAGGTTCCTAGTCTATGCCATTGTGAAGACATCAACTATTCATTCCTGATGAGCATAGGAAAAACAACAAATAAAAGATATTTGGCTGGACAGTAATATTCAGTTAGATTTGGTATAAATTTATATTGTTTTTGACTTATGCCAAGATAGCAAAGTTGATACTAAAAAAGGCCTAATCCCTATTGTTTGTCAAATTAATAAAAAAAATCTTTTTCACGTTAGATGTATGGTAACAAGGAAGTCATTTTATAATAGGAACTCAGCTTCATTAACGTTGGTAAATCTCTGACATATCAGAGCAAAAAATGCAAACCTTTATTAGGTTTTCATCTGCAAAAAATGCAAACCTAATAAAGAAAAAATTCTTCATTAGGAGTATTGTGGCACTTTTGTATTTCAAGATAATTTATGCTTGCTTAACATCCAAGTTGATCTCTACACCTCCCGATAAACAATTTTTTGAGATTTATTACTTCACATATATTCAGTAACCTAAGCAAATATGGATTGCAAAGAAATATGAGGGTACCAGAGTTCATCGCCTTTGCACATTTACAAGTCTCATTGTCTTTGATGAATTTATCAGAGTAGTCAGAATCAGACAAGGAAGTTTATTGGATAGGGTAGAGCTGAAAAGTCAGGAAACTTGCAAGTCTAGTGAAAATGATTTAAGAAAATCAGCCAGTTTCTAGTGCATTCTTTTTGAATTATATGTCTCCTATGGCACAGCGAAGTTTAAAATCCTTACCAAACCTCAGGATCATTCATGCTTTGACTGAAACTTGAACCTGGAGCACAGCAGTTGACAAGACTCAAGTGCAAAGAAGGATGAACTTGAGTGAAAGCAGAGGCATGAAAGCTGTAGCAAAACAAGAGTATGAACACTTGCTGGCAGGTAAGAAGTGCAGCTGTGAAGTTTTGAACAGCTTCAAGTGGTGTGGGAAATATAGCAGTAACAAGACTTTTCAAACATTGATCTGTCTGTCTGTGTCTTTCAAACATTTGTTTTTCAGTAGTAAGGGTTTCATTGCAAACAATGCATTTTCAATAATATCTCAATAGAAAAAAAGTTGTACTGTAGTACTACTAAATTGTTCTGTTTATTGGGGAAAATCTTATGCACTACAGCTTTTATTTTTTATTGAAAAATAAGTCTTAGATGCATCGAGTTTTCTATCCATCAGAAAGTTCTTTTTGAACCAAGTGACTTAGTGATCCCAGTTTTCCAGTAATGACTCTGATAGTCGCAGAAAGTTCTGAATTCTCACCTCATTTCAGGATCTCATATAAAAAAGGTCTTGTGGCTTACCTCAAAACTCTTTTAGGTTGCTTTGAGTGCCATGACTTATTTTTTCATGCTGTTTTGTGCTTTGTGGAAAAAAAATGTAATTATAGACAGACTTGTATCTGATAGAAACAAGGAGCCAAACTTCTGAATTAATTTAAGATGTTGATGACTGATGTTAATATATGGCATTTGAACATATTGATGTTCCTCCAGTGAAACTGCCTGGATAAAAATTAATTGTGTTGGTTGAAGAAGCCTTTCAGGCTTCTGGTCCAGAAGTATAATCTTACTTTTTTTAGGAAGAAGTGCACTTCCCAGTCTGGCAAAAACCTTACAGCAGTTCTCAGCCAGTTCCCCAGAGCTTTACCTGCCCTCCTGTGCAGCAGGAGTCTGGGAGCACAGGGGTGTGGACACCCAGCCTTCCTGGGCTGCACTAGATTTAGAGTGAAACTGGTAGTTAAATATGTGCCATATCATCAAGAAATACAATAAAAGAACGATTAACACTGGCACAGGTTGCCCAGAGAGGTGGTGGATGCCCCATCCCTGGAAATATTCAAGGGCAGTGTGCACAGAGCTCTGTAAATAATTTACATATTTTTATATTATAACATCCTCAACAAAGCTCCCATGCTTTCCATGTGTTGTTTTTGGTGTTTGGGGATTTTTGTGGGATACAGGGGTATTGCCAATCATCAAGAACTATCAGTATAAATATTTATTCTATTTAAAAGAGTTTCAGAGAAAGTGAAGGGATAATTGGGATGTTCTGCTAATGTTTGGTATTAGATTTGCAGTGAGATAAATTATATTTTATATATCTGCTTTCTTATTTTCTTCATTCTTATATGCTAATGATTATTGCTATGCAGTATTATTTTGACTTGGAACAGGGAATTTCTTAACAGATAAAGAATTGTTTCATTTAGGTTATCTGTAACAGAAATGTAAGCAGTGGGAATTTTTGTCTCTGATCTATGAGACTTTTGTTATGTCTAAGATGTTCATTGAAGGATTTGATATCTTATTCTGCAGCAAAATAGAACTTGTTAATACTACTGCTCTTAACTTTCTACAACTGTTTTCTATTCAGAAAAAATCAATCGTACATATACATATAAAACCATGGTTATATAGGTGGGTTAATCATAACTTTTCCATTTAGGAACTTATATCACTGAAGGTGCTTTCATAAATTTCTCGTACTGAGCCTATGCAATGATCTGGCCTGGGAGTATGTGTGGGCAGAAGATAAAATCTGAATCTGGTTTTTATCACCTCTTATTTAAAATGTTTCTCAGTTTGAAAGTTCTCTTAAACTGCATTGCAAAGTGAAAAAGGTGCTTGTTTATGTTGCTGAGGTAATTTCAGACTAAGAGTGAGTGATTACCAACATAACATTACTGATGTTGATTAGGCACTGTACTTTTATTTTTCTCAATTTTCAGGGAAACATTAGTTACATTTGCATCTCATTGCTAAATGAGATAGGAAAGAAGTTCTATGAATTTATTTTCGTAACATCATGGTAGAGTTAAGATTCTTTAAATAGCAATGCAACCTATTAAACATGAACGATTTTGAAAATAATTATATCCATTTTAATGAGGGGAAAATACTCTCATTGCACCACTCTTCTGCTACACAGTATGTTTATAATCAACGTTTTAATTTCTGCCTTCCACACCAAATAGTCTTGAGTGCTCACAGAGCACAAGCTGTGGGAGGAGCTCACACCTGAGTGGTACTGAGGGGAGGCCACACTGCCCTGCCCATATGGACTAACTGGAGCAGGGTTATTCAAGGGTTATTAATGTGAAATTTGAGTTTAAGTAGACTTAGAGCTCCATTTTAGCACATTTTTTGGTCAGAGTATGAGGTCTGGTAACACTCTACCTTGAAGAGACATACTAAATATGTTAGGAATAGTATTAAAGCTCTGATTTTAATAAGAGGGACTGTAATTCCATCATAAATGATGGAAGGTATGGTTGACACTATTTGCCTGGTGTTTGAGTAACGTAATGCATTGAGTGAATAAAATGAATTCATTATAAAGAAAATATTGCTCACACACTATAATTCAGACTGGAAAGCTCTATTTACTCAATTGGACAAGCTTTTCATAAAACAGATGCATAATTTATGTCACTTTTTCCTGCTAGCTGTTTATGTGCCTTCTGCTATCCCATAGTCCTTCTCAGATAACTATTTATAATTTTATACAGAAAGATATTAAATGCCTCATTGAAGGTCACACAGGAAGACAAACAAGACCAGGAATTAAACAGAGATCTGTAATAATTATCTAGTTTTATATTTACTTAATGTAATTTTCTAGCACTTCAATTATGGCTCTTTGGTTGGGCAATAGCCAAAGCCAAGCCACCTTTCCCAGCCTGACAAGAGACCTGTGTTTTACTGTTAATGTTTCCTCCATGATGACAAGCTGCAATCAGAACGAAAGATTGTCTTAAACCAGACTGTGTCATAAACTCGTGTGATTTTCACAATATCTAAGCTCTTTACAATATCTGATTGAATGTTATTTGATGTAGTTTCAAAATCAAAAGTTATATTTTGTCAGGCATTATTTTGCCAGTGAATTTTTCAACAGACTTTCACTTTAAATAACTAGATACTTCCCATTCTCTGGAGAAATATATTCTCTGAGGAGGTTTATTTACCTTTTTCCTTGCCAATTCAATGACAGAAATATGAACTGAGAACATAGAGGGATGAGAATAAGAAGTAAAATTCAAATGGCCATTGCTTTTTCTTGCACTGTAATTATTTTATGCTTGAGTAGATAAACAAATAAACACAGTTCTCTCTTTGGTTTTTGTAATTTCTGAGATTTAGCATTGGTAACACTGACACTCTGGATATTCTTTGTGTATTTGTGAAGACCTGAGCATGTATTTTAGGTTGTAGTATCCTATTGGAAAAGAATTTATCTCTGCTGAGTCCTTTTTAAAAGCAAACCCAAAACCTCGCAATATTTTTCTGAACTTTTCTGTTCATCTTAGGTACCTGAAGTTGTTCAAAAAGAATGGATGATATTTTTTTTTATATTTTCACATCTGGTCTCATTTCAAAGAAACAGCTAGTAAGTTCCAGGGCATGGATTATTCCCCTGGAAGTCAGCTGTGTTTCCAGCATACCCTTCACAGCTGTTTGACCTTGCTGCTTTCCTGCCCATAAAAGCCGTATTTGCTGTAGAACTGCTGCCTCTATGAGAAACAATCCATCAGTTTTACAGATGCTACAAACACTTCAGTTCTCCACAAAGTTAACAGTATCACAGGACCTCTCACATTACCAGTTCTATTTTCAAATAATTGACTTAGGAACAAGTATTATTTGGCCCAGCTTATGGCCCCGTCAGGCCACGTAAGTCATGGCACAGAGCGTGGGGCACCGGAGAGCTCCATGCATGTCACAGCAAGCTGGGACCTGGGCCCTCTCTCATTTCCCAGCTCAGAGCAAGGCAGGACTTTTAGGTCAGTCACAGAGGAAATAGATCAAGTTAGTGGTGAGGTTAAGCCTAGACTAGCCAATTTAAAAGTAGGGGATTAAATTATTGGAGCATGGATGCTACAGACTGGTTTCCATGTCTTGAGTACCCACCTAAAGGACAGAGTCTTTTTTGTTCTACATCAGGGAAGATGTGATGTTTTTGTTTGTTCCTTTGTTTTTGTGGGGGTTTTGTTTTGGCTTTGAGTTTTTGGTGGTTTTTTTTGTTGCTCTTTTTATTTTTTTTTAATTAGTGTTATTTTTTAGCACAGTAAAAAACGTCCCAGAGCTGCAGGTGAAATATCCACACCAAGAAGCCTTACATCTTTGAGTGTTCTCTCAGAAAGCCCCTGCAAGCTGAAAAATAATGTTAATTAAAAGGTGGTCATGTGCTCTAGACTGGCTTAATCTAATGAGGAACTGCTGTAAAATTTGATCTGCTGCCTGTGAGCTCCATTCTTCCTAAGCACAGATGATCTGAGCCCAGACTCAAGGGGTCAGCAACATGGGTGCAGGGTACCAGGGCCCACCAGCAGTTGAGTAAGGGAGATTTTTTTTAAGCAGCATTTGAGCTTAATGCTTGAGGCATTGCTCCATTGATGTTAGAATGCCTCTCTCTGCTAGGAAACCTTTGGTGAAGTTCATATATTAATTTCAGTGTCGTTTATATCTGAGTCCCTCAGTGGAAAGACATGAACAATTTTTGAATCTATTCTAAATTGAAGTATTTATGATGAAATATTGAGATTTTAATGATGTCACACTTCATAAATCTAGGGGATGCTGGTATTGTCAAACAAATACTAAAAAGGGAGAAAAATATCTCTCATCTTTGTCATCATCACCATCACTTACTCTGAGCACTTTGACATAAAAAGACAGATCATTTCCTGAGTGCTCATTTTATCAATTAAATAATGGCAGAAGTGTCATGTAGCTTATTATTCAGTACATATAGATACAGTCTTATTCAATGTTTTGCAGTTAAACAGTAAATAATTTACCAAGTGACTTGTTTGTGAGTGTTCTGTAATCAATTTAGAATTTTCTATAAGTGAGTTCCTAATCCCTTCTCTGAATTTCTTTGCCAATTACTCAAGCTATAACCTTTTTTGAGAACCGTCAACTAAGGTTAATAGTCTTAATGTCCATTGTGAGAAAGTGATCTTGCATATGTTAGTCTTATATTCTTATAAATTCATGACAAAGTCTTAGATTAGAATGTGAATTTTGTGTTTAAATTGAAGGGTTTCCTCCCAACAAATATTGTTTATTGATGTATTGAGAGCAATTCACACTGGCTGGATGATGGGTAGAAATTTAACAAGAAAGGTGTGGTGGCCACAGCAGGTGTTTAGCTGTGCAGAAATATTCTATCCAGGTCAGCAAATAATATGCTTGTCCTAATGCTGCCACTAATAGCGTGTAAGTCACATGTTTTAGTGGCAAGAGCTTTGCAATGTATTTTTAGACACAATATTTTCTTGAAGGGATTTTTGAATCTGCTGCTTAGAAGAGATAGCAATACTGGTTGGATTGTGTGTAAAAGCAGGGTACAATTCTTTTTCTATTCAGTTTTCACAAAATTAGTAGATAGGTTATCTTTCAATCTATTTATATGCTTCTCATGAGACTAAACCAAAGATTATTTATGCTGTGACATTTTAAAAGTATAGCAAAATATAGCAACAAGATTTTTTTTCTAATGCAGAATTTTAATCCAGTTTTGTGGTGAAAATTTTTACCTTTAGTCATTTTGCCATTCACTCATATATTTGGAAGTGAAAGTAGAAACACATGCTAGACTAGTTTGATCTGGTGTGCCATATCTTTCAGTACCATAAATTAAATCTAGATATCTCAGTTTAAAAAACTTTTTAGGCACTATTTTAGTCCAAATGGTTTTTTTTCTCTTTTGTCATATATTTGTCATTTCACTGGTTTAACTGTATTGAGCTTATTGGAGTAAAAATATATAGTGTTATACTTGTTGATCATTGCTAAACTTGCCTTAAAGGCAAGATCAAGGAACTCTATACTTTGCCCTGGTCTGGAAAATGAGCATAAAGATATGGGGCTTTTCTTTCTCACATCCATGTTATATATAGAGTAAGCATTTTGTAAATCACTTAGAAATGTTCCTGATTGATGTTAGTAGTAAATCATCATATAATCATTATGTTGTTTAAAGTTTAGGATAAATTTTAAGAATTCTATGCATATCAGTTTAATTACTTTTCAGAGATTAGAATACTGGATTTTAATTATGTCTTTCCCAAGACAGAAAAATAATAAAATATTTTCTCTGTCATCCATCAAGTTATTAAGGTGATAAGAAATGGGCTCTACATTTTAGTCTATTCAGGGATGTGGAGAGCGCAGGTAAATTGTAACATTTTGTGGACTTAGGGATTCTCAGTTTGTGTTTGCATGGGCTAGAAACCACTGGAGATACAGTTTAAATGACGTTTCAGAACAAAGCCAGCTTTGATCCCAGAACTGGAATTGTCAGTCTAGCAATAAAACCCCCCAGCTTTGCTGGTCTCAGAAACATCCTATGGAAAAACCAGGCTGCAAAACTTTCCAGGTTTCCAAAGAAAGGTGTAATATATGTTCCATTCCTTTGATCTAACGTTTGCTTCCAATTTTGTACATGCATTTAAAAAAAGTCACATATACCCCTTTTAAAAGCTCTCCCTGAAAGCGTGGCACACAGGATTACTCTGAGACACCCTTGGTTTTCCACTGTATTACCCTTTGTAGATTCTGAAAGGGACTAAAAGTACTTTAGGTTGCAAACATTTCTCCCATTACTGTAGCTGATGCATTAAAGGGAAACAGATTTTTCACATCCAGACTTAATGCAGTCTTTTCTTAAAGTGTCCCCCATATGACCCCACATAAGAGTTCTCTCCTTCCATCATGGGACCTAAAAGCAGTGCTGAGTCTTCTGATGGACATTCTCCATTTCAGCCATGGCTTCCATTTCTCTCAGGCTTTTGACCTGAGCTTTGCCTTTTAGCTTGCTCTGTGTTTGTCTTGAGCTTCATTCTCTCCTGCTCCTATCTTAAATATTTTTTTCTAACAAAGCAACAGTAAGAATATTTCTAGGATTTTTTTTTTTTTTTTTTTTTTTTTTTTTTTTTCCAAAAGTAACTTCCAGCTCTCAAATATTCTCAGGAAATATTTCCATCTTTCTTAAAGCTGAAGTTTCCAGATTCCTCAGAGCACAAATTGCAATCCTGAATGTCCACAAGGCACGTGAAACTTTAAAACCTTTGCAGAGCTGGAAGTGTTTGCATATCTCACTTCTTTTTTGCTCTGAATAAATGTGGTTTCTTTACAAGAGACCAGACAAGATGGATTTTGTTCATCTAATCTCCTTAAAGAACAAGAGGAAAGATCCAGATAATACCTCCTAATTGTACACGTTATAAGTGAGCAGCCACTGTGAAAATTGACTTTTAGCTGAATAAAAATCTGGCTTTCCTGTTTTTAACATGAATATGAGAGACAATCTCTACTGAGCTTTCCAGTACTCAGTATTATTATTTTAATTTCAAACCAAAATTACCTAAAATCTATAGACTATATAATAACCATGATTTTACATCACTGTGTTGCCACTTCCCAGCTGTTCTGTAAACTCCATGTTATATTTTTCGTGCAGGAATTGTATCTACTGCATGGTTTCAAAATTAACTCTTCTGTTACTGTACTATGGACAATGCAGCCTGAAAATGCTTCAATGCAGCTGGCATTGAGAATTGCTTCCCTTAGAGTAGCACTTTTTTGTGCCCACTCACTGCCTAATCACTGCGTCTCTCATTTAGCAGCAAAAATGGAGCAAAGCCTGAAATAGCAGGAAAACTCAGCCACTGTTCCTTTTTGTGCAATTCTTGCATTAAATACCAAAAACATTTCCCAGACAAATGTTAATCCTTGGGTAAATGTTGTAAGAAAGGAAGATTGGACAGGCTGAACCATGCAAGCACATAATGACCCACTCTTAGAGTGCTGTGCCACCACATCTAAAACATGGAAGTCTGTGAATGGCACAAGCTTTTCAGTGTCTTAGGGAAATCTCATGAGGATAGAAACTTGAAGCATATGTACAAGAGTAACTTGTGTAATGAATTTTTAGATTTTAGAGAGCAAGTCAGGCATGATTGTTTTAGTCCTGTGCAAAACTTTTGGATGAAAGAATCAGAAAATTTTAATAATAACCAATCTGTATTTCAGGCCTGGGCTCACCAAGATCTTATTTTAAAGTTTTAACCAGCCTATAATAAAAATATGATGATGGTGATGATGAAAACTGTGAAATAATGCTGTTCATTTTTTCTTTCCTTTGACCAAATTTTTTATGAATGCCAGCTTTTATCAGTACACTGCAGACAAATTAGTCCTGCAACAGGTATAAATGGATACCTGAAATGAGGAAGCCTTAAAAAACTGTGGTTTTTACCAATATTGCTCCTACTGATAGTTCTGATTCTTAAATTATTTCAACAGATAGGAAGGAGGCAGTTATTTGTGCACTGTAGAAAAGGGATTAGGAGAACTGTGGAGTTTACTTATTTATGGTCACTTCCACAGATTTTACAATTACTGAGCAATGCACTGAAAGCCTCTGTGCATAATTCAAAGGCTCACTGAATTTTCATCTTGAGTTTATTTTCTGTTTACCAGAAGCTGTGAATTTAAACTCCTTTTTTAATAATACCCTTTGCAAATTTAATAATAAATAATACAATAGTCTGCCAAAGCATATAGGACATCATATTGCCATGCTAAAGCAATTAGAACATGTATTAAAAAATCTGTATAATGAAATTTTTTGTCAAATAAAAGAATGCTTTCTTCTGCAACCATAATAAAGCCTTTTTATGTTGAGATGACTGTCAGAACAGCTTTATATTTTCTCAAAGTTACTATGTTTAATCTTTCTAGCTACTTCATAATAAGTAAGGGACTGTACTCAGAATGAATATATAATTCATTTTTCTGATCATTCTAATTATTTGGCAAGTTTGAAATCTCAACTTTCTTTTAGAGTTCCGTTTATTTCAGTTTTTGGTACCTTTGTTGGTGTAAGGAGAATCTCACTTAGCTGCAAATCATGTTGCAAATCAAATAATCCTTTAATTCTCAGTCTTAGAAATTTAGGTGTTATTTTGATGTCCTGGCCTTTAAGGTAATATTTATTTCAACAACTGAAATGAAAACTTTTGAAACCTAGAACCTGATGATGATAGGGATGCAAACTGTATTGCACACTACAGTAATTATTTTGTTCACAAAGAGCCCACGCCAAAAAGTAAAGGCTGTAAGTGCCTGTTTCAATCTGGTTGCATTTCTCTTAAACAATAGAAAATAATGTATTCTCTTGCAGTTTCCTGGGCCTGGTACATTGTGGCTGTGAATGAATGACCTATTCCTACTAGTTCCAATTCATTGTTTCTGAGCTTTGCCACTCATACTGTAAAATATCAATTCCTTTTACCTCTTATATCCTTAAGTGATTCTGTTGATTTAATTGGTGAAAGGGACTTATCAGTAGGGTCCTTGTCTTCATAAGAATAATCCTTTAAAAGCACTGTCTTTTGGTGAATTGGGAAACATCCAGAGGTTTCCTGCCTGGAGGCCAGGGCCTCAGTTTCTTGATACTTACACAGCTCAGCAGCTGGAATCCTTGCTGTGGTATTGCAAAAGAGTGAATAGAAATTTACTGTCTATCACTTGTTAATCCTCCATATCAAATGTGAAATAACAAAAATTCATTTTACATGTCAATTTTTTCACCTAAAACATGCTTAGAGTAGACCATTGCTTTGAAATGCATCCTATTTACAAAATTTAGCACACAGTAAACACCTACATAATAGATGTAGTTTGGGTCCAAACAGCATCAAACCTTTGTAGCATCCCAAGCAAGATCCTGCTCTGTATCACTTATTTTCATGCTTACCTCCAGATCTGCAGTTTGGGAAAAAAAAGTAGAGACACTTTCTGACAAACCTTTGGAGAAAGAAAAGTAAATAACAAAGTTAAAAACTCCTTCCCAAAAATACACTGCTTCAGGCAATCTCAGCTTAAAGCATAAGGTTTGATACGTGGAAGGAATTGTGTAAACACGAGGGAACGTGTGGTCACCAAGGTCCAAGGAGTGCAGATGTTTAACGCCATAGGGATTGAAATTCTCGGCTTAAATTGTATTTGGAAGCAATGTGGAAAGCACTGAAAAATCTCAGGTTGTATTTTCCACTGCTCTGCCTTTCTATAAGCTGCTGAAATGCAGTAAATACAGAAAAAACAAGGTAAATGTAGTGAATTGTATGAAGAAAACAATTTAGTATCTATGTTACCTCGTTCAGTACTGTCCATTGCAAAATATGAAATTAATTTATACCCATCAAAAGAATATCCCCATGTTGAAAGTCCTTTTACTGAAACATGTATAACCCTATTCTTTGAAAATTTGGACCTGATTTATTGTGTTTCTATTTACAGCACTTCCCATGATTTTGATCTCTTCTACCTTAAAAGTGTAATACCTGGTATAGGTTTCTCATTATTTAAACTACCTCAAAAAAGATTTTTAATGGAGCCTTTCTTTTATCCTACCACAGCTCCTGTGCCTATCTGTTCCTCTGTGACTCATCTGCCTGCTGTGTTTTCTACCGAAATCTCTTCCTTTAATTTCTGCATGGGAGATCATTCGGGGTTCCAGCATTTTGAGCAAGGATGAGCAGCAGTATTGCTGAGCTGGTGTGGCTTTGTGGCTGCCATCAAGCTGGTTTCTGACCTTTGAAACATTGGCTCCAGTAAGAGATTTGGGAGATCTACACGGTTCCCTTAAGAATCTGCTATTTTCGTAAAATTAATAAGGTTCTGTCCATTAATCATTATTTCAGGCTCATGTGGATATGTTGGTCAGGATTAGGCAGAAAGCAGCTATTCCCTTGAATGTTCAGGTTTTGAGTGCCTGGCTGCTAGCAGAATTTTTTCATGAGTTTTAAAATAAAACCGTCTTTGTTCAGCTTGGAATTTTGATGTTTTGCCATGGAAGACAGGAAATAGAGAGAAGGGAGCATTGTTATGTTGTGTAAGCTTCAAGAATTTTTTATTCTTCTCTAATCACTTGAGACATATTCTGCCCTCATATCATGTGGTCTGTTTTCCCTCAGACTGGACAGTTGTCTTAGTGGTTTGTGGATGGAGATAAAGGATGTGAAGTAGCTGCAAATCCCTTCAGGTCACGCTTGGATGACTTATACAATGTGTAAAGCAAGCTTAGGAGGTGTGCTGTGCTCTGCTGTGTGTAAAAACAATTTGGAAAGCAAAAAAGTCATCCCAATTTAGACACATTTCACTAAAAATCATGCAAATGAGCCTGTCAAAAAAAAAGAGTTTCCTACAGTAGAACTAAGACTATTCAATATGTAGGTTCCACGTGTTCAGGATGTCCCAGGCAAGATTGCCAGTTGTGTATCACACCATGACCTTCACCGCAGCCTGCCAAGGTCACTGGAGGCGCTGCAGGACATTGTGCTCCTGGTGGCAACTGAAGGATGGCTTACACAGTTTGTTTGCTCTTTCATTTCATGTAGTAGCCATGATTTTCTGAGCATTATGTAGCCATAAAGAAACTTCTATCAGCATCCTCTTTAAATTAATTTCCATGTTGTGATTTGTGTCAAAGCATAACGTCTTTTAATGGTTGACTTTTAGTGTGGTGACTATCACTGGAATAACTGGTTAGTGTTAATAATTACACTGTGTGGAATGAGGATTCTTCAGCTTTGTCTTCGGGATTGCACTTGCAAATCCTTCAATGGTGCCAGCTGTATGCTGCCAATGAGAAGTGTGGTATAAATCTCCATTTTTGGCTTCTAATGTGAATTTTTTTGAAGCATCTTCTCAGATGGGGTGATGAGGAGTTTGTTTCATAGTTTTAAAACACCGCTCAGACCAAAACAGTTTTCATGCAACAGTTATGCTCGGCTCTCTGAAATCCTCTTGAGAGTAAATGAGATGTAAGAAAAGAGCCAGCTCCTAGAGCATGACAACTACATTGTACTTCCACTACTCACCAAAGAAATGCTTTCAATAATTGTGAAACTTAGCATTTATGTTGAACCTGGAATGAAATACAGCAATGCTTCCACGTTCACAGAAAAAGAAATACCTTTCCATTCTGACCCTCTTAGAGACAACTTGTGGATAGTGTTAATTTAATATGTTGTGGTCTAGGTTTTTGTTATATAGCTTATAAGTAAAGGTTCTATTAAAAGAAAATGGCTATGAAAGAACATCAAAAGAGACCACTAATTTCTGCTACAAAGTGCTGTATTCTTAGTGATGACACTTAATTTCAAATATTTTGGTATACAAAGAAGTGCAAAATTATCACAGCAAGACTTGAGGCCATAAGTAGAAATTATATCCTTAACTGGAGTGAGAAAAACAGTATGAAGTGCTTTCTGTTTCTTACTGTCAATAACATAAGAGGTAAAAAAGAAAAAAATATAGCTATTTTCAGGATTGATAAATCCAGCTATTGGATAAACAAGTACCCTACCTTTTTCATTAGGTGTTTGGAAGTTTTAAATTAAAGAAATCTTAAAAGATACTGCTATTTCTACTTGAAGAAATGTGCTAAATGTACTAAAGCCCAAGACAAAGCATAGAAAACTGTTTTAGAGAGATGAACAACTTTACATATTATTTTTAAAGCTGATTACTTATCTTCCTTCTTGATTTAGACATAAGATAGGAATTTTTCAGTTATTTTGTTTCTTATCAGAAAAAACCACTCTCTCAAAGGTATGCTCTAATATTGACCAGCTCTTTATAAAAGATGTCTATACTCAGCCTTAGTGCTGCTTACTCTTACCATCTGAAATGCAGTAGGGAAAACATTATTTCAAGATCTATATTAATTTTTTGTTCCTGGAGATAGCATTAAAAAATCCACTGCCCCTAGAGGGAATTCAAACAATTTTGACCTATCATCAAAATAAGCATGTACATTTTCTGGATACAATAAAGAAAATCTCATATTCAATTGAATCAGCCCCTTGCATATTAGGTTAAAGTCCCATCTCTTCAATGCAGGAGATAACAATTATTTTTTTCTGTCTATCATGCAATACTGCTGTGTTTGGAATGCTGCGTGGTCTGCATTCTGTCCAGGGAAAAGGGAAATAAAGAACAGACCAAAGAGCTAGTTTGCTGCATATGCATGACAATGTGGAGAATTATGAGCAGTTTCTGGTTTTCTTTTATGTGCCCTCCTATCCCAAATGTATCAGAAAATGTGTTGTAACAGAATAAGCAGCATTGTTTTCTCTTGTTGCATGGAACCTTCAAACTGTAATAATATCTTCCTTGATCTTGAATGTGGAAGCCTTGAAACCATTTCTGTAGCATTTTGAAATGTAACTCTTAGATATATCTTTAGATTTTTGCAGTGATTTACAATCACCTTCATTGACGCAGAAGTATCACTGTAAAAGTGTTTGTACTTTACCTGTGATTAAGGACTTTAAAATCTGTCTGAATTTGTGTTTTATTCTCTCTTGGAAATTTTATATTTCTGTCTGCCATCATAATCTCCAAAAGACTGCTTCTCTTATCAGGGCTCATGCAACCCCTCCAGTTTATCTATAACTCTTGTTTAGAAGTTTGGCTTTGGAGCATCATTTCTCATAATGGAACCTTGTACAAATTTCTGTGCCCTATACTGGATGCAAACACCAGTGTCATCTTACCATAGTCATACAATGTAAGAAATATTTATTGGTCAGTCAAGTATTTCAAATTTATAGCTACTGTATTCCTACTTAATTTTGGCCACTTCTATAGTATTTTTTTTAAGTGGAGTTTCATTAATCTTTCAGAAACCCTGTCTGAAATACTTGGACATTTTCAATTTATTCTCTGGTTTCCTCTTTCTTTTCTTGACATTACTGAGGTGATGAATGCCAGCTCCACATCTTAGCAAAGTCCTAGCAGAAAATAAAACCATAAAATGGAAGCATTTCATTCTACTGGAAAACAACTCCAGTAAGATAAACAGGTGTGAGCACAAAGCACATTCACCTGCAGATGTGCACTTCAATGTGTTCCTGATTTAGGTAGCTGGGTTGCAGTCAAGAGCTCTTGCTCAGCTGTGTTTTTCCTTGTGTCCCTGTGTTCCTGATATTTTAAATCCATGTACTGAGATCACACTGGAGGTTATTCTTTTAAAGGGAGTAGCTATCTTAAACATGCTACATATAAGCACCTGTGATTTGTTGTACATTGGTTCTTCCCATGGTTCCCACAATCTGAAAAACATATTAGTTGCAATATAAGTCACAGTGAAATTCAGTATTTTCAGATCTCAATGTTGCTGAAGCAAATAAAGCAGAAGCAAAATAATGTTGCAGTACCTTTCAAACTTGTTATCCTGTAGTAAATGTGGGTTGTTTTCTAGCTGTATTTTAAGGAGCAGATGTTTATTTACATAATGATAAGATTTAGTTAGGGTTGGAGAAAGGAAAACGACACCTTGGTTTTACAATGTGATTAATATATATGTAAAGAATTAGATAAAATAAACCAAGCCAGCTTATGATTTATACCTTATTTGTAACAAATTCTTTGTACTTAAAGCAGAATAATGAACGTAAAACAGCATAGTTTATTTTCAGAGGAGTGCATAAAGGTGCACTTCATCTACAACAAAATATTTCCCTAATATCCTCAGGAACTAAGATCAACTAGTTCTAGATTTTATTCTCTCATTAGCCAAGTTGTACGCTGTTCTGCTCCCTTCCATATGTAAACTCAGAACTGCAGGTGACAATAATATCCAACATTGCCAGCACAGGGCTTCCATTTCAGCCTGAAACCAAACTTCAGTGACTTGCAGTTTCCAAAACCCACCCAAAGAACTGCTGTTATTTCCATGTATTCAAGACAAACTTGCCTTGGATGTCATGTCTTCTTCCTCTGTCACAGCACAATTCCAGCAGTTTTTCATTTGTAATTGTATTTTTTGTCTGTGCAGTGCACCTTTTCTCTGCAGCAGGGTTCAGTTGCAGGAGTCTGAAAAAGCTCAGGGGACACTGAGAGGCAAGGACAGCAAAAAGCATATGTACTGTTTTGGATAGAAAATCCTGATACTTCTCTCTGCTAAAATTGTGCCCTTTATAAAAACAAATTTGATGTGACAACACTGTGACATTTACCTAATCTGTCTAAAAATAATTGAAGTCTCCCAGTCCTGCTCTGATTTCTGCCCTTGCAGTTTAATCTGCCTCAGCATTTCACAGTCTTTTGCACCTGGTCAAGTTGTCACTATTATAGGTGTAATACTAATCTTCTTTCTATTTAAGATTGGAATTTGAATCCTGGTTGCAGGTAACTTATTTGTTAAGCCTTCTTTAACATAGGGTATTTCTCCAGCAGTGATTTATTGTCTTATTTTTATATAACGTTTGTTATACCAGGGTTTTCAGCTCATTATTTTCCTTATACTGAGTTTCTGACATGCCAATGCCCTAATCACACTCCTCTCTTCTTTTGATTTGCTGCATTTCTGTGAAACACACACAAATAACTTTAACTTCCTTTAGCCCTCCCTGTATAAAACAAAGAAGCACAATTTAGTGTGAGGGGGGTTGGAGTGTTTTTAGCATAGAGATTAAACACTTGTGACTTTAGAAGTGAACTGAAATCTTTGCAGCTGAAGTATTCTGTAGTGGTTTTGTTTGCTTTTTGTCTCATCACACTTAAGATTTCATGAAGGTAGGAGCACAGAGGGTTACATGTGACAGAAGACAATAAGTCCTCACCTGGAGAATGGCTGATTGCCATGTGACTGCTAGCATTAGGTATGAACCTCAGCACTGATACTCCTCTTCAACTCTGCTTTAACTGACTTTCCACAGCAGAATAGTGAAATCAAGGGAAAATTATATTGAATCATATCAGGAGAGCCAAGGAGAAAGAACACTTCCAGCTGTTTCACAACTGACCTGCTGTTCGAAACAGCTCCACTGCACGTGCACTTACAGCTCCCAATGGTCAGAAACTGCATGGTCACCCCATTTCTCTTTTGGTTCATCACAAATAAACAAAAGCCTGACAGAGTAATATTTGTTAAAGTGGAAATAGTAACACAAAGTCATATGGCCACAATCATACTCAGTATTTTAAACACACAAAAGAAAGAAGAAAATACATACCCTAACAGAATGCTTTATTTTGTTATGTTATTCTGATCCTACTCTCTGTTCCCATAACTACTGGAAAACATGTGTCCTCTGAAAGGCAGAGAAGATATTTTCCTAATTGATTACAATGGTTCTAAAGGAAAACTTTTATTATTATTATTATTTTGATGTAGCAACAAAATATAGAAACAATTCTAGGATCCAAATTAATACAAAGCTACCTTGAATATACAACCACTGTAATAACCAGAGGGCAATTAAACATGTACATGAACACACGCTACAATTTCAAAAGGTTTTATCCTAAGTGAAATTAGCTTATGTCTAACATTTAAATTATAGTCCAGATGCTTTTCATAGTTTGTTTACTGATTTTAAATGTCACAGAGTTTCAGCATTATGGTGAATTTTTGCAAAGTAAAGACTCAAATAAGCATTTTTTAAATACCAGTTTAAAAAAATGAGATTTTTTTTCCCCCCAAAACTGCATTACTGAACTTTTTTTTTTAATCTGTTGCTCATTGATTGTTTTTTAAAGTAATTTCTCATATAAGAAGAGCATAATAACATAGACAGATTTCACTTTTAAGGTAGTTGTAAATTTTAGGCACAGTTTCTGTGAATTAGACTTTTAAACATAAACAGGCCTTTGTTGATGTCACTAAGACTATGTGCAAATACAGAGCTGTCCCTAAATAAATTAAACTATGCATTTTTTTTCCTGCTCTACACTATTAGGCAGAAGTCAATTGCTATGCAGTTGAAAGAACTACAGATATTTCCATTTTGTCTGATAATTCTAGCTAATGCTAAAACCTGACTTAAATGATCAATATTGTATCTGAAAGTTGTGGAAAATTTTGAAGAATGACAGAAAAGTGATTCTGTGCTTGATAACACATGAGAAATTATAATCACTGTTTCCCCCAACAGTCCTCCTTTCTAATATACAGAACTTTAGAAGGATCTTAAGAATTTCTAACTGGATGTGAGTCTCCATTCAAATAATAAAGGAAATTGATGCAGTGCTCTCAAACATGTATTGCATGGGTTGATTACGTTGTCATCTGTGCTTCGTGGCTAAGAATGGTTTTTAAATCTGTTCCTTCTATTGACATTACCATATATTAAATTTCTCTCTTTGTCTCAGCTGGCATTAATGTAAAGTCATGCTTTGGTTGAAATTTTCTGTGATCTACTGCTGCTCACATATATTAGCACTGCAATAGTAATTTTCTAAATCTCTAGCTTTTGTCTTCCAAATCACATTTCTGAAGATCAGGCTGCTTCTGTCTGATTGTTTAAGCAGTTTACATTTCAGAGCTTGTTCTGCACAGTACCCACTTTGTATATAAAGATCCATGTTTGTATCCTACAAAACAAAAAACTAGAAGTTTACATAAGGTTATTATTTGAGCTCTTCTTCCCGACTTATTTGGTGTTTCATATCTTGAAGGACAAGCCTGTGATTAGCTGTGTACTTAGAGCAGGTAAGTGTACTTCTCTGTATGTGTAGTTACATGCAGAGACACACGAGCTTCATTTCAAGCTCCTCTCTAAAAATATTGAATTATTATTTTAACAGAACACTGCTTCAATTTTAATGAGGTCATCTGCAATATCATATTTCATTGCTGTATTCCTGTAACTGGAATAATCTTCACCATTTTTTATTCTTGCTTTTCTATCATTAGCATTCTTATCTCTTTGGGGACTGTGGTACATATTTAGTAAGAAAATAATGATGCTTTTGTGTCTGTGTTCTTTTCAAACACTTATCTTTGTCAAGTTGAAGGACCTTTGGTAGCACAATAATTACTGTTTCTGTCATGTTTACTCTATCGTCTTAACACCAGCAATGTAGGCACATGCAGTGGAAACATCTTTGGTCACTCATCCATAGGAATGTGGGACAAAGCTTCACTGAATTTTACCTTCCACTTGTAGTAGGTGCTGATGAGGCTTCACTGATGTGACCTCTGCTTGTCATGAGCATTTTTTGTTTAGGGTACCTTGGACAAAGCTCTGCCTAAAACACAATTGAGATGTATTTGTACTGTAGAAAGTCCTACTTTGCAAATAACACCCTAAAATAATTGCCAGAAGGATGAAGCTTCCAAGTTGTTTTTTTTAGTTCCTTTAATTTAAGATCTTGAGGGAAGAAGTAGATCCTAAAATCTTTAAAAATAAAAACAAATAAACAATTTCCCTCTCCAGACCCCCCTCTCCCAAAAAAAAAAAAAATAAACCCAAACTCCAAGGCAAACAAATAAACAAAACAAAACCAAACAAGCTAAAAAATAACCCTTCAGGTACAGTGAAACCATTTTGTGTATCCTATAGTCTGTCTTAAACAAGACTGTACTATTTGGGGATTCCCATAGCAAAAAACTCTTAACATTTATTTGCTATACTTGACATAAAAGAAAGTTTGTGTGACCCAAGGTCATGTCTTCATCCATCAAAACCAGAATCTCCTGGCCAAGGAGAGAGAGAGCAAACTTGCCACCCCTACTCACATGCAGTAGGAAAGGCTGGCAGTATTCTGAGATCAAGGCATCCAAATTAACAAAATAGTCTGCAACTAGGAGCCTCTTTCACCAGTACAAGTCATTAAATTCTTCCAGGATTGACTCACCCACTAACCCATTCCATTTAGGGGCTCGTATCCCTCCCAGTTCTGGATGCATAAAGTATCCTTAGTTGTCATAACTGTTAGCACCTTTAAATAGCGAATAGGTTGAGTAAATTTTGAGTTGTTCAGAATTTATAATCCAGCTGTGATGGCACAGGTCAAGACCTGAATATCCTGGCACATGTGTTCTGTATGTAGTGAAAGGTTGGCTATTTTGAGAAAAGAAAATGCTGCCTAAAAGAATACAGATTTGAGGAAAGGTTTTCACAAGCCTCAAATTGACTTAAGTGCTCAGGAATTGCTTTAAAGCATGATTTCCCAGTCTATGCACCTGAATGTGGGGTCCCTGGGCAACACTTTAAACGTAATTTTTGACCTCAGTGTATAATTTAAGGGCAATAGTAAATGTAGCCAAAATACTTAAAGGACACTTGCATTTTTGTAATGTGGTAAAGATTTTATTCTTCCAGCCACAAGGTTCTGTTTTGATTCTATCACATTTTTTTACGTTTTCTATAAAATTGCTCCAGATATGGTACTCACATTGTGATGTCTGCAAAATACTGACATTTGCCTAATCTAAACTGCTTCAGTTGCAGACTTATCTGGGGAAAAAAAAAAAAAGTTCAGTGTATGACAAGTGATCTATCCTAATAATTATCCCTTCAGTATGCCTTATGGTGAATAATCAACTTGTTCCAATTTACTCTGCGAAAAATATAAAACAGTTTTGTAGAGAACTTATCTCAGGAAATGACCCTTCAAGTGTAGTTGCCTTCCACTATGAAACTGCTCCTCAGAAAAAACCTGAAATAAGTTATAATTGTTCATTTCACGTGTTTAAACTTCTCTGCCCAGAGGAGACATTCAGCTGGGCTGAACATGTGAATGATTTAGGATTAGCAAGTTCATGTATAGTAGATTAATGGAGAAATGACTGGATGTTGTGTTTAAGACACAGGCAATTGAATGTGCAGCAGGTAAACCTAAAAGATCTGCAAAGGCAATCTTTTTTAATCCTTTTTTTTATGTTTTTATTCATTTCAGTAGCCAAAAATGTACTTAATCCTACCAATTCTTGTATAAAATAAATTCATTTCTATTTAGCTCTATTTTTTTTGTTATGTTTTCCTATTGAAATTCAGGTCTTTATACATTCTGACCTTTTCAAGAAAGCCTGCTTCATTGTGAATTGTGAGTGCATTAGGAAGGTAAACACATTCAGTACTTGTTATTCAATGAGTTTGGATTTAGAAAGTCATTGTCAATAGGTTAATCCTTTTGTACAGACAGTCTCTTTGGCTAAGAGGCATCTTAAACAAATAAAGGTTTTACCAAAATACTAATTTTTCAGTCTTCCTGTCAACTGTCAAAGAACAAACCTCAGTGGAGGTCTTAAAATTGGTTATTTCTAGTTTATATTCACTTCATGTCAGCACAGTTTGAAAAAGAACTTCTGTATACAGAAGCCTAGTCACAGGCTATTTGTTACTCTGCTCAAGAAATCATTAAAACCTAGGATTTTCTTGGAGTATTTTATGACGATGAGGGAAGGGATAAGTTTATCTGGGTTCAACAAATATTTATAAATACCATGAATAAAAAGGATACCAAATTCAGCAGCAGATTGGGTAGGCACTTAAAGAGAAAATAACATATCCCCGATCTGATTAAAAGTCAAGAGTCTCTTGAACTGCATATCACAATATTTGCCAAGTGGATATATTTTAGACTATTGGTTAAATGTGAAAGTAGAAATTAGGGATTCTGAGTGAGAATTGTAATAAAACAGCTCCTTGCAAGAATTATGTGGGCAGAAGTTCAGCAATAAATAAGGTGAGGCCGTATGTACAACTTTTTTTTCACTGGTTAGTTTAAGTCCTGTCATTGCTTAACAGGCTTCCTACAAACCCTATATTTCTGTTTATTTCTACATCAGAAATTACAGACAACAGGACTGCAAAGGAAAATGTCCATCCACACAAGCAAGCAGGAAGATAGTCAAGGCACAAGCCCTCTTGAAATACAAATGCCAGAAATTGTTTGAAGATTCCTGGATCAACAGTCCACTGAAACACAACCTGAGCTCATGAGTTAGAACCACAGGAGACCAAAATTACAGAAAAGGCACTCTTCACTCAGCCTCTTTGTGGATGTTCTTCACCACGAGCTGTATCTTGATGAAGCCCCCTAAATGGGAACATTTTCTCTTCACTTTCAGGGGGATGTCCTGAAACTTTCTACAACCCATAAGCATCTTTCCTCTTTTCCATTGAGGACATACATCTTGTCCAGAAAAAGAATGAGTCAGTAGGGACCTTCTATACTTACTTACATGAAAACAGAGGCTTTTCACATTGAGTTCTTATCTAATCTTTGGTTTTGCATTAAACATCCTATTTTACTCAGTGTACTTCAACAGCCAAACAGAACTTTCTCCTTAAAATCTGCAGTACTTATAAATTGTATCTAAATTTTTAATGTGTTCATCATAAAATATATATTTATTGTGAAGTTTATGACTAACAGTGCTTCATTAAGATACAGAAGGTACTAGAATCATACATATTATCTGATCAACAAAATAAAGAGCAGTTTCTCAGCTGCTTCAGTAAAATCCTATGGGTTGAATGCCAAATGGAAAAAAGTCAGGTGACATTTGCTGCAGGTGGGATCCCTTGCTTTGTCTTCTATCAGTCTTCATGATTTATGTTTTTCTGGAGCTGTTCTTGCCAGATTGACATTTACATATCATTTTTTAATATACTTCATATTCACATGCACATTTAATTTTTTATTAAATAGTCAGGACTTCATAGAGTGTAGCTGGCTGAATGCAAAATGATTGACTAATTTGAGGAATAATTATGTCGATTTAGCTGGAGCCAGCATGTACCTGCTCAGAAGTCAAAGTGCATGCCTGAAATTGTGTTGCAGAATTTGGGCCCAATTAATGAGAATGGTCAAGAAGGTGCTAATGCTTCCAGGAATAAAAATATGCTTCGTGCCTAAAAATACTTCCACATGCCTGTAGATAGAATTTAAAGATGGTATCTGAGCCTGTTTTCTGAAAGAACTTTATATAGATCTTTGGGATATAAAGCATAGATAAAATGCTAAATAGCATAGATTGTCAGCTGGTTGTTCCATTGTGTCAGGGAATACAGTTAAAAACAAACAAAAATTAAACAAACCCGAAACTTCTCAGAACTGGTCTCTAAGCAGTTCAAATTAAAGTGCAATGTTTCTCTTTTATAAAGGCTTCAAAAAGGCTGAGCTTCTATCAGAAGAGGATAAAGTAAATAATTTTATTAATTCCACAACCAGTGGCCTTCTGCTCCGCTATTTTGTTATGAATTTATTTGACCTTTTTTTTCTGGAGATTAATTACTGCAAATACATTTGTTGATTCTTTTAGAAAAGCTGAAGCATATACTGATTTTATTCCTTCTCCTCTGTCTGCCTCTGAAACGGTGTATTTGACAATTTTCATATTCTTTCACATTTCCAATCTGTGAAGGAAATAGCCACACAAGAAAATAGCAGGTCAGCTCCAGGGCTGACACACTGAGTGCTGGTGGAACTTTTAGCTTGTTTCCCCTGCCAGAGAAGATGAGGGAAGGATCAGCAGGAATTTGTCCCTGAAACTTCTGTCCTTGGGCAGGCATGTTTTTAACAGCCCATAGAGCATCAAGGTATGTTCAAAAAGTCCTTCTTCATCAATAGTGTTAGATCAGGAATAGATTAATAATACAGTCATAGGCACAGTGCCAGTCTGAGGTATTGGAGTACCCTCTGAATGAAGTAATATGGCCCCTCAAATTATTATATGCATTTAGAAAAAAAAACAACACACAAACCATAATATATGCCATTTTAAAATGTATTTATTTAATTACTTAAATCAGTGGGCTATTGTTTTGAATTTGTGGATTTCTGAGCATGATTAGATGGGCAGTAATCTGATATTTCTTTCTATATGAATTCTGTTTACTGACTGGAACCGTGCAAGGTCTTGTGCTTGCATATCATTTTTCAGATCAGGCACTGAACAGTTCCACAGATTTAATAGAGGCATAAATGCACCATGATAAGAAAAAAAAATATATTATGTAAATAACTGTTTAGAGTTCAAAAAGTACGTGTACAAAATATGAACAGGTTCAAAAATTGTGGGAAAAAATGACATGGCAATTAAACATTAATTCTGGTTTGAATGAGGGAAAGTCAACATTTAGCTGAAGACAAATGAACGTGGCTGACTGGCAGAATTTGAATAGCACTACAATAACATTCCAAGGGACATACCTTCACCTTATGGCATAACACTTTGCTCCATGCTTTTCTCAAATGCCAAATGTCATTGACTTCAGTGTGAACTCATCTGACTGTTTAGATGAGACAATAGCTGGTAATTGCATTAAGTTATTTTGATTTTTGAAACTATTCTATTTCCAAAGTTTTGTTCTAACTACTAATGTTGCTCTTTACTCTATACTGCAAAGTACAAAAAGGATTTGAAAGGAAATTACAATTTATATTAAGTTTGAAATAACTTGCAAAAATCACCAAAGCTGTGGAATAATACTTACTTCCAATCAGACCAAGTAATTTAGAATCATCCTAAAGATTAGAGAAATGTCTCCTTTGAGAAGACAAGTGAGATGTTTAAAATTTCCAGCTGAGGAGGAGAGCAGTGGAGTGGCTTTGGTGGGCACTGGCATCCAGCCAAAATCAACCCTCACCACTGGTATCATTTGAATATGCAGTTATAAATATCTAAGTGTTTTGTTCCAGACTTTGGGCTCTAAACAAATTTATTACTGTGCATACTAAAACTCAGCATTTCATCATAAATATCAGAATCTATACTGGTGAAATATGCTGAGTGGAGGGAATGGAAGCTGAGTTTACATCTGAGTACAATTCTGCATCTATATGAATCATTATTAATAACTAGTATTGTTTCCCCTTGCAATTACATCATGGGGCAGCAAAATCCAGGGATCCAGCAT
This sequence comes from Onychostruthus taczanowskii, assembly GCF_017590055.1. NCBI lineage: Eukaryota > Metazoa > Chordata > Aves > Passeriformes > Passeridae > Onychostruthus > Onychostruthus taczanowskii. Next base: position 5,612,001 of record NW_024498462.1, read on the forward strand.
GCTGGCATCCCCACACACAGTGCTGTTCTGTATCCAGCTGTTCAAAGCTGGGTTAGTGTGTACATGCCAGGCCACAGCTGCAACTGAAGAATTAAAAATGTATTTCTTGTGATGAATACTTTCCAATAAAGGCATCCATTGTGTACCTAGCAGGATAACAGTGCTTCACAGCCTTCCTGCCAAACACAGGCATTGGGTAGGCAAAATTCTTCTTCTGGAGTGGGTGAGAGTTCAGCTGTGTGCATCCCGTGCTGAGATGGGCAGATGTGCATCAGAGCAGTCACTGCCTCGTCATGGGGCAAACACAGCACCTTGTGCCACACAGGGCTGATGCTGGGGGTCCCCTGGCCACAGAATCCAGCTGTGAGCTGCACTCACCTCACCCCACTCAGCAACTGCTCCTGTGCCAGCAAAGGCTGGAATTCCACATTATCACATGGAATTCACTCCGTACATGAGTCAGATTTAGCCAACTGCAACACTTATAAATTGGTAATGGAATAAAAAATACACAGAATAGGAAAAAAATACTCTAAAAATTCTGAAGCACCCTGGTTAAGCTCCCACCCCTACTCTATGTTCTGCTTGCTGCATGACAGTTTACAGAACTAAGCTGTAATCTAATTTGTTTTGGTCACAATGAAAATGTGACAGTATGAATATCAGCCCCAGGCTGCACCACTTGAGGTTCCTGTGATGTTCAGGGCTGCTCTTGCTGCATCTTCATAGCTCCTGGTATCTAATGTAACTTGCATATATCTATCCATGCTGTTGACAAGTATCCCGAAAGTATTGGAGTCATACCAAGAACTTAAAATAATCTCAAGCTAGCAAATGAAAAATTATTCTTTAAATTTAAGCTTTCATGATTCATTTTCACTGTGTAGCTTTTGATCTTCCTCAGGTAGAGACCATATGTCACAGGCAGGATATATTTGAATCTGGAATATTTTTACAGGTATTTCTGTTGATCTGTGAAAGGATAGATTTAGAAATGCTTCAAAAATACAAGGAATCAAGCTGAGAAATAAATTTCTATCTTTCAAAATAATAAGGGGATACAAGATGGTCTTCTAACTTGAAATTTAAGGTAACTATGATACCAGGAAAATTTACAAGATTTAAACTTGGAGGCAGATTAATTTTTATTTTTAGTCAATTTTTAAGGACTTTGTCTGGCCAATTTTAGGACCTGTCAATTCTAGAAGGCACAGAAACTATTTCCCATGTGGGATTTGTCCTCTCTGCTCTTTGAGAAAAAGGAACCATTTTTGTCTGACAGTTGTATTAATAGATGCCAGTGTACATTATGCTAGTATTTACTGCAATATATTGTGTCTTTGAAGAACAGCATGGAAACAATATGTTCAGCAAAAGGCAGCTGAGCTAAAGAGAGGCCTCTGCAGAGAATTCCAGACTGGAAAAATCCTTTTTTTCTTATCCTGTGAGACTTGCATTCCTCTGTAAAATTGTTCAATAGTTTTTTTAATGCATTTTACCTTATTTTTTAAACGGTTTTAACTTAATAGATCTGCCATGAATCATGTGACAGAAGTACAACACTTTATATTTTTGCTAAGGTATAAACCTCTGCCCAATACATAATTATACCTTGTGTTTTTAAAATGTCAATTATATAAAAATAAAAATAAATACCTGGCAATTTTACAATTAGGTATTTCATTAAAGACACAGTATGACAACATAATCAGCTTTTCATTTAATGGTTTGAAAAGTCATCATAGTCTAATTAATATGCTACAGTAATAACCACGCTGCTTGCATTCTTTTTCTTTCCCTGTGCTTTCCAATCTTTTTTTCAGTTAGCGATCTCAAAATACTGCCATATGCAGATTCCTGTATTTTGCATACGCCATATCATGAATATACCATAAATCATATGCCAGCTTTGTAGAATTACTTAATTCTTACCAGCGAAGTTCTAAAGATAGTTTAGGAACATTTGGATTAAAGCCAAACAGCTACATTATTATGTCCAATGTTTTATCTTAGGATGTGCTGTGTTCAGCCTGTTCTGTCAATAAGAATACATTGGCTGGTCTTTACTCTCCAAGCCCTGAAAATGTAGAATAGACTGAAGTAGATGGGGCTTTTTCATGTGGTTAAAGTTCAGCTGGGAAAGAGTAATTAAAACAGTTGAAAAGTGTTTTAATGATGCTCTAAGTCCGAGGAAACTTGATATCCTTCCTTTTAGCAATGAATTCAAACATTTAATGATCCCTGCAGGGAGAAACACATTTGAAACAAAAAACTGACTCTCCTTAAATACCTTTGCAGACCCATGTGTGTTTCTTAGATGGACAGGACAGAAAAAGAGAAGGGCAGAGCCTGGCCCCACGGTTCACGGGGGCAGCTGTGGTGTGTAACAGCCACACTCACCATGGCGTGGAGCTGCTTCTCCTGCACAGGATGCCTTGTGAGAGGGGGCAAGGATTGCAGTCCTCAGCACCACACTGCTGAGTGCATGCTCAGGTGTTGGTGAAATTGATACTACATGACCCAAACGAGAAAAGTGACATTTAATTCACCTGCACCCGAGATAAAATATTTAACCCCTTAGATTGGTTGACAAAGATGCTTTTAACTTGCTAAGAAGTAATGAGATATTTGCAGTCTTTCTCCCATTGCCTTTGATTCTTTAGTGTAAGAGATTATTTAACTATAAATCAATAAATTGTGTTTTATGATACTCAATATTTTAGAAAGTCGAATGGTAAACAGCATCATCATAAAGAATTTTGTTTCTGATTTATGAGAGCAAGACAGTATTCAGTTGGCAAGAGGCTAATGCTGAAGAGATTAAATCAATCTTCATTATAGTTGCAAGGAAAAATGTTATAACAATAATAAATCTGAATGTCATTGAGAGATATTTACTATGTAAATTTTTGCTGAATCAAGATGCAAATAAACCCAAAAAGGTGGAGGATAGCTCCAGTGAAACCTGATGTTTTATACAAGTCATTACTGGCCATTACTGTGGCAATATTTTACAGTGTATTTCCTTGGCAAAAATGGGAAAGCAAAAGACTTTTCTGCAGAAGCCCTGTTGAATATTCTGACAAAGGATCTGTGAATATTTGGACAGTTGGGAGAGTTTCTGAATAGATATTTTGTGAGATTGAGTTCTCTGAGCTTTCTAGGAGCTAATCATTTTGAGAGGGCAAGACAGGGCATGGTGAAAGGACTAGATTGTCCATCAACATTTTCAAAAGTGCTAAGAGGCCTCTAGAGAGATGACATTTGGCTTCTTAAAATGCAGTTCATGTGTTATCACCAATCTGGTGACATACATGCCCCTAGAAAGATTAACAAGGTTTGCCAGATATGCTGCAAGGTAAAAATACACTGTCAGAACTTAACCAGGCTCGGAATGATGTCAAGAGCAGATACGCTCTTGAAGGAGCCTTCTTAAAATCAGTCACAGTTAATTTGACGTTCTTAACTTGTTTCTGATAATCTGTGCTGAGAGGCATGTCAGTATTCCACCCTGCAGCATTTTCAAGGTGATTTGAACTGTTAAAAAGATGAAGCATAAGAGAGGTGCTTAATTATAGGTAAGTGTCTGAACAAAGTGTGATATAAAGTAATCGAGTTAATAAAAGGATGGTGACTAACACAATAATAATAGCAATATGAGTTTGTGATCCATATCCAGTAGACTTCAGATATGGTTGATAAAGATACTAAATTAGTTTTCTAATTAATTGTTTGGAAACAAAATATTTTCATTTCACTTTCCCTACTACTTTTGCTTGATTGCCATACTTTCATTTCAATTCCATGTTTCCACTTTTCTGCTCTAATTCGTCTTTGCAATAATTGCTTCTGCTTCTTTTCATTTTGCTTCTCTTCTGTAATTCCACATTGCAGCTGGTCTTCAGCACCACACACAGTGTAGCCACTTACATAACAAATGCCACCAATCCCTAATGCTGTCAGTCATTAGGCAGTGTTTTTAACTGGATATCAGCTTCTCAAATTATTCTCACACCATCTGCTTGTTGAATATTTTTCATAGTTCATGTTTTTGGTTCTGTTCATTTATCCTTTAAACTGAGACATTCTGTAAAAGTGGCATTATTCTCTTGCTGTTATATTATGAGAGAGTTATTTTTTTCCCCTACCTGTTATTTTAGTTTCTTAAGTAGTCCACAGCACTGATGCTGTAATTGCTGGTCTAGCAAAGCAGGTTGTATCTGCTGTGTCAGTTCAGAAGGCAAAATTCATTTGTTTTGCATGGAAGGGCCAAACACTTTTGCAGGTACGATTTGCATCGTATCTATTCTCCAGATTTTAACAAAACTCACCCTACCTGTAAGTGATGTGGAGGTGTCACTAGGTTTCCTTAACTTGCACTGTTCTTTGTCTTGTTACTGGTAATTCTGAGATGCAAAAATGACCTCCTGGTTTCTCTATCCCTTTAAAACATTTCATCTCTGACACATCCCCCTACATTGTCCCTTCACCACGTTCTCTCAGTATCCACAGGAATTTTGAAGAGGAACCCTGGGGTGACTCACAACCCCTGTACTGATGGTATTTTTACCACAGAATGCATCCACACATGGTCAGAAATGAGCTGGAGGTGTCACACAGCCACTGCAACCCTCATGTGGTTTTCCTTTAATTACAGGGTCTCCAGTGGTATTGGGCTGGCGTTGGGAACTTTTCAATTGATTCTCCATAAATCAATAACCACAGAATCATTAAGGTTGGATCACTGAATTCAACCATTCATTTTGCCAAGTTGAAGAATAATAGCTTGTTACTTTGCATTATTTTCAGTTATTTTTATATTTGTAATTTATGATAGCTAATGTTTCAAAAAGGATAAATTCTTCCAGGTGCTGGAAAAACCTCAACTAATCTATCTTCTGTCAGCTATGAAATTGTGGCATAGTTAGATATAAGTGTACCTGACTACAAGCCTGACTGGGCTTCAGTGGTTTGGGGTTGTCTACATTTCTGTATAATGCTATATCAAAAGTAATTTTTCATTCTCACTTCAGCTTCTCTGTTCTCTCTTACACACACTCATCTCTTGGCTTGGATCATCAATGAAACTGGTTATCCTTGCTTGATGTGGAAATACTCAGTGCTCTGTAGATCGGGTGGAATAACCAGAAAGCAGAGTAGCTCTGCCTGGTCTTGGTTGAGTAGTTACTGTGTGATCTAATGTTTTCTCCCACCAGAGGGATAAAACTGCAAGTTTCCTATGCAAGTTTCTGCAGTCAGCATTCATTTTGCACAGATGCTTCCTTTTAATGGATCATAAACTTTTAAAATTTCTATGAATTCTCTTGTTAGTGAGCTTATTAACACAGAAAGCCTTACATGCCATACCAGAGGTATTTCACAAAGATGGTTTCCTATTCTGAATTATCATTGTTGTGGGCATCTTCATTTTCTCCATGTTATCCATAGAATGTAAATGTCTATAAATGTTTGCACCCTATACAAAGAAACAAACTGAAAGGACACAAACATTTTTAGGGATAATAACTTGGCTTTTTATAAATTTTCTGTGTGGCTGATAGTTCCCTATCTGATAGTGAAATTCAATCAATATTCCTTTATTTTAGGAAAATGATTTTGTTAAGGATTTACAAAACTGAAGCTTCACATTTTGGTTTATAAAAATATTTGGCCCCTTCCTGTCATGCAACATGAAGCCTTTCAGGAGCCCAGGGCCAGGAATTCATTCCCCAGTGCTCTTGGCTGTGCCTCTGCCACGGGAGAGACAGAGAGGGAGTAAGGGCCACAGCTCACCTCCTTCTGCTGTGGCTCAGACAAGCTACAGCCCTTCCACCATGGTTTAGAACAAAGCTGAGGACTCCAAAACAAATATACAAAACTTTTAGATGTAATCTCACTTTCCCAGAAAAGACTTAAATATCTTACAGTAACAAACATCGTTAATCTCCTGATTGCATAAACTTTGTCTGAACTGTGGGTCCAAGTTATTTAAAAAAAAGGTGATTCAGTGATATCGGGCCATGAGGAGGCTCCTTAGCTGGCTGTGCAGTCAGAAGTCATTGAACAGGTTAATTGCTTGTACTTATCTTTTAAAGCAAAGATATAATGTTGAGGAAAAACACTTTTATACCATTTAATTCTTGACAAAGGTGATAGAGCTTTTAGTTTTCAAATGAACTCGGGTCATGAAACTTTATGGCCTAACAAAATTAAAGTGTCACATTTAGTAATTGTCTTGTTTATTTTTATCTCTGAGAACTGTAAACATTTGAAATCTATGTAAATTATAAAATATTATAAAACCAAGAGTTTTAACTTCTTCTTAAATCTAGATATACTCCAAACTCTAAAAACTCTCATTTCAAAATAAAAATAGGCTTGGTGTTAATTGCCATTTCACTTGTTGTTCCTGATATGTTGCTAAATTTGATTAAAGGTTGAAGGTTAGTATTATTGCAGTGTTCTTTTCTTGAAAGGTATATTCCTGGCCTAAATTGAGTTTAGTTATGAAGTAATTCTTATGATAGGCATCCAATTTTACTCTTGAAAAGTGATTTGGAGGAAAGGTGATTAAGTGCTCCTCCCTGGCTGTTAACCCCAGCTGGCCACCCAGCCCTCACTTACTTCCCACTGGAGGGATGAGTGAGAGAATGGGAGGGTAAAACTGAGGAAACTCATTTGTTGAGATAAAGACAGTTTAACAAGTAAAGCAAAAGTCAAGCAAGCAAAACACACCAAGGAATTCATTCCTCCCTTCCCCAGGGCAAGCAGGTGCTCAGCATCCCCAGGACAGCAGGGCTCCATCCCACATGAGTGACTTGGGAAGACAAACACCATCACTCCAAGTGCCCCCCTTCCTCCTCCTCCTCTAGCTTTATTGCTGAGCATGAGGCCATATGGTCTGGGATATTCTCTGGGTCAGCTGGGATCAGCTGTCCTGGCGGTGCCCCCTCCCAGCTCCTCGTTCATCCCCAGCCTCCTCACTGGTGGGGTGGGTGAGGAGCAGAAAAGTCTGCTCAGCAATAACAGGGCACCTCTGAATTATCAACACAGTTTTTACGAAAAATCCAACCCACAGCCTCATACCAGCTGCTGTGAAGCCAAAACCAGCACTCTTGAAAAACAGTGGATGTAGTACTGGAGTTTTGAAAGACGTAAATGAGCTGAAATGTTGACCAGCCATTATTTTCTCAATGTAATTCTCTGTTGCTAATATGCTTAAGGAACTAAAATGTGGGATAATGTACTTTATTATGTTTTCTAACATCAATTACTTGCTAACTTGCACGGTCGTTTTCCCATAAGTCACTCAGTATTGCTATGCTAATTCATCTGCCAAGTCAAGGGTTAAATACCAGTGTACTTCAAATGAAATTAGATAAATTAATTTAGCAACTAAATGGCTGTATGCTGGAAAGAGCAAAGTGTGATATCCTTCCCTTTTCTTAGTCAATAACATTAGAAAATCGGGTGTTTTAAGAAAGCTGTTGGGTATAAAAGAATGAGCCTCAAACACTTGCAGCATACATTTTCTTCAAAGAGTAATTTGCATAGAGACAATGTAAATTCACAGTTTATCCTTCAGTTTTGATCTGGTGACAAGTACCAGAAACATCATGTCTACAGTAGCTCTGGTCTTTTAAATGCCAGTATTTGGCAATGCTGTTTATATCAGGAGCATATGCATTACAATATCCTGAAGGCTTTCAACTTATTTTAACTTTTTAATTCATTCAATTCAAAGCACTTTTCTATTTTTTTTTTAATAATTTTGGCACAACCAGTTTTCTTTGAAATATTATAGAACATTTAGTGGCAGGTAAATTATTCAGAAGAAATTAAGTAGTACCAGAGAATTCAAAAAGACCTTTTGGCTTTCTTTGTTGTAAATCTCCAAAAGTAATGCAACTGTAGGATTAGAACTGAAATTTGAATAGTAATACATTATTTACTCTTCTGCTGTCTGATGAGACTTTTTCTTTGTATCTCTACCTAAGATTTTCTCACAGCCAATAAGTTTATTTCAAAAAAGTAGAGATTTTGTAATTCCTAAAAAACAAAAAAGAGAGAAAAATGAGAGAAAATATTTAAAGCAAAAAGGTGTAAAGTCAAGGACTGATTTTGGTTTACAATTTTATTTTTCATTGAATACATTTTTCTTTCTTCCTATCAGTGGATTTTCGTGTAAATCATTCTCCACAATTCTCTGACTAGAAAGTTAATTAATAATTACTGTTTACTTAAGCAGACAGTTTGCCTTGTGCTGCACATCCACAGGATTCAGCTCCTAGCAATGCTGGCTTTTCTAAAAGAAAAAAGTGTCTGTGTGGGGGCATGGGCACACACATTAGGGAATGTACACTCATCCCCAAACATATTTTTGGCTTTTCCTTTTGAAGTGTAGCTAAAAAAGTAAAACCCAAGAGCCTGCCCAAGACCCTAAAAGAGACAGCCCCAGACCTCAGTATGTGCCCTGGGGCTTTGAGTCACCTCCTCACTGAGCCTCTTCTACTCCTGCTGAGGTGCCCACAGGTCTGTCACCACTTCCTTACCAGAACCCCCTAATTAACTGGGGTTGGGATATTTGGCTTGTCTGCTTTACAAATAAAAGCAGAGACAGAGATCATGTGTACTCTTGTTTATTATTATTGCTATGAAAGGGTAAGAACATAATTCAGAAAGTATCAGAATATTAAATGAAAAGCAGAAGATTATTTTCCAATTGTTCCTTGTCCCTCCCACCTTTCCATTTAAAATTAAAACAAGTCTTCCAGACATTCTAAATTATTTTATCAAATCCAGATTTCTCAGCAACACCAATTCCTTTGTTCTTCTCTCACCCCATGCTGGATACAGCATTAACCTTCCCACAGTTGATGATCAACTCTTGGCCCCTGTGATTCTCCCCACAGTCTTCCCTAGACTTGAAATGGGTCAAACAGGTCAGGCTTTGCCTCATTCTTGAAGAACACTTCAAGACACTCATTTTGGGCTGCAGAAGTCACCATGAAGGCCAGACTCTAACAGTGGGGCACAGCCTTGCTGTCTCTGCAGGTATCCCTGCCCACATGGGATTTTGAAGGCAGTGAGGTGTCCCCATCCAGGTGTCCAGTGTGTTGCAACCTGAGTGGTTTTTGTTGAGTTGATGCTGCTGTAAAACACCAAACACATCTTCTAAGCCAAAGCAGAGAATCAGCGTGTGCTGCGCTGTGTCCCAGAGCCCTCTCAGTGAGATCACACGGCCTCCTAGGAGCTCAGCAAGAAAGGAAACTGCTGTCAAAAGATTTTTGCTGCAGGTATGGCAAATGGAATTGAAGGTTATGAATGTGTAAGTGAAGAGTATATGGCTTTCATGAAATATAAAAGTGGTTTGAGTTGATAAGGTACTTTTTAATGGCTGGAGTGTTAACACTTTATTACAGTTAGATCTTAGGCCTGTGCTGATAAAGCAAGGGGAGTTGCCAATACCCTGTATGCAATTAGTCTACAATTGCCTTTGCAATGTGACCAGAGGATTTTTCACTACACAAGTCTAACTTCCCTGGTTAGCAAGTGGATCTCACAGCTTTTGAGATAAAATGCAAGAGCTCTAAGTAAGCTTAGAGCTTATTGCTATTGCTGCTTGCCCCATCATCAGTCCAGGAAGAACAGTAGCTCTCCTTGCAGCAGCAAGCAGTTGAAGAAAAAAATTCCTAACCCACAAAATGATACAGAATGTGTCGTTCTCCTGAATGCTCTTTCTCAGTGTGATCAAGAGGCTTTCGTTTAGTGAATACATTTGCTCACTCACTTTTGGAGAGTCGCCCTTCATTTATTCTTTCCCTTTGGAAGTACTTTTGAGTGCAAATTACTGCTATCAGAAGCCTTGAACTGAGAGGCTATTATTCTCCATGCTCAGATTAAATTAATTTTGAACAGTTTAATGCAGCATGTCCGAGCTGCAAGTCCAAGTGGTGTCAAATCTATTTCTCTGCTTTTTTAAGCTGCACCTTCAAGGGCAGTATGATTCATGGTAAATGTGTTCTTCTAATGTCTTTTGCTAGGCATTATTATTTTCTTTCATTTGCAAGTCATGAGGATAAAATGTTAACTATTTTCCTCCTAAAATTATATAAAGAATGCACAATTTGATACCAGCCTTTTTTTTCCCAAAATTATTATATTTGCTTCCTGTGCATGAAATAAAGGAAAAAATAGAAAAATAGTTACAATGAAATCAAGAAATTTTTTTTAAAGTGTCTAAAAAGAAGACACTATAGGATCCTGCAACATCATTGCATTAGCAAGGAATTATCTTTTTCAAGGTCTCTGTAATAAAATTAAGGCGTTTTTAAGGATTGGCTCCATAAGTCTATTTTTGTTTTTGCCAAGGTGCAAAAACAAAGCAGGACATAAATCTGCTTTACTTTTCAGGCTGAAGCATTCAGCTCTCTCTCCACTGCTTCCGATTGCTAAGGTGTCATTGAAAGGTGGTAATGAAGATTTCCCAGAGGTTTCTGAACTCTACGTAGCCAAAAGTGGCAATCAGGTTTGTCCTGTGTGGAACTGGGGAATTTGTGATGCTGAGAGATCCGTGTGCTTTCTGTGAAAGGGGGCCTGATGGCCAAATACATTTACAAACCCAGATTTTCCAACCACTCTCTAGCTCAGCAGTAGCCATTCCTGTTTCTCATTTTGCACTCTCGGATATTATTGTATTCTGATATTTAGGTAGTTTCAGTACTGCCTGATGTATTGAATATCACATTGACATATGGTGTCCTTATTTTAACATCATCTTGTATCTCAAGTAATTGTTGTTACTTTCATGATCATATGTATCTTTGAATTTGGTATAACTGCTAAAAAGTGTATTTGCATATTCATAAATAGCTATTTGGCAGTTGTGTATACTCTCTACAAAATGGGGTATATACACAGTTAAATTCTAAACATAAGGGCAGTGTATCCATCTGACAACTAAAGCCATCAGTATGAAAAAGAACAAGTCATAGTGATATCTCCTTTAGTAACTGAAAAATTGAATTTTTAATTCTGCCAAAAAAAAAAAAAAACCAAAAAAACCAAACCTTTTTGAAGAGTGCCAAGGATGGATGTTTTTCTGAAAAATCCTGTTGAATTTTTATGGGCTGGAAGGTAACAACTTCCATGTTGAGGAACTGAGGACTGAAATGTTATACAGTAAAAAATCTGTTCTGTAAATTATGCAACATAAATTGCCAAGATCTCATCCTACATTAAATGCTTAAAAAATAGTTATTTACCTGTTCTGTACAATTAAATATATTTATTTTCATGGATTACATCCCCAGTGATACAGCTCTCCTGGGATGCATATTATTCTCACAAGCTGGTGATCATATGGCTGTTATTTTTGAGATGTTTATTGAGTGTCTTCATCAGCCTATCAAAAACACCTATAAAGAGGTTTTTCTATTGTTTCCATAAAATTTAACTTCAGTAAGCTGACTTTTATCTATTAAATATTTGGATTACATAGTCCTCTGTATATTTTCCCATAGAGCTTGGATATTTGCAGAGCTGTAGAATACTTCAGGGGCAAAGATAAACCATGTAGCAGGTAAGCATGCCCATCAATCATCACCATCATCATCATCATCACTATTTAGTTATTTTAGCCACAACATATTTTGTGTATATATTAGCATGAATAGTATTTCCAAAATACTGCAATCATTCATGACATCAGAACATCTGTGACATCATTTCTTTGTTTTTCTTTCACCTCTATTGCTATGATGTTTCATTTGTCTTAGACTTTTTTTGAACCAAGAGCACTTCTTCTATTTCTGCTTCAGATGCAAAGTTGAGTTCCTGGATAATTTGGCAGTATCATGGGACATTAATTGCTCAGACAAGGGAAGCTCTAAGGGCACCTTTTGTGTTGCAAGTGCAGAGAAGAGTGATGTGCATCATACCAGAATCAGGGATTTGCTGGTTGTGATATAACATTGTCATGAGAGATGTGTTGCTGTCAGGAAGGTTAAGGCACAGCACATCAGAGACAGAATGCCAGGCTTGTGAGACAATGACTCAGAATAAGGCCAAAGCACCAATATCCTGGTAGGATCCCTAATATTCATAATTTTAAAGAACAACAAAGAAAAATAAAATGAGGCCACAACATGAAAAATTACACCAGTGCTTATCATACAGAGAGATGTCAGAGAAGCAGCAGAAACTGTGACATAGATGAAGCAAAATAAGATAATGGAAAATGAGCCTGGGATTCATCCTTATTGGAGTTACTGTGAGTGAAATGAAGTATGACAGAGGAGTTGTTGGCTCAGATGCTTCCAAAGTATTTTGAAGTACAGTTACAGTACACTCACAGTCTTCAGCCAACTGACTTTTCCAACACCTAAGAGTTAGCAAAAAGTGAAGACAAAATGAACAGATAAGTTTTAATAGGAACATTGACTCAGTAATTTTACTGAGATGGGAAATGGTTTCATCTATAAAATTACTTTAATCTTTGAAATACTTTTATGTGTTTTGTGGGAAATTTGCCTTGATTCATCTAGCATGCCAAGTGAGACATCTTTAAATGCATCTTGGTGATGTGCAATGCCAAAATCTTCAGTCTAGGGGACTTGGTATAGTAATTTTATTAAAGAGGCTGGGGACTGATTTGCAATTGAGTAATGCTGTCCCACTAATGCTGTCATTAATTCAAAGGGAGAAGACTACAGATCAGGTCTTGTGTATCAAAGCATATCTAATTAATGTTTTCTGTGCACTACTCTTCTTTACTATCAGATAGCCTTGATTTTCCCTTCCTGTGTTCAATGCTGTTGTTAATCCCTACCCTCCTGATGTAGATATTCCCTTTTAATAGCATCCAGAAACCCAGCATTTGTCAGAAAATCCCAGTGGAGTGGTACTTCTGATCTGTCCAGGATGAGAGGATTTTGTATTTTGGCTAACTCCTGTCTGCCACTTTTTTTGTAGATTGTCAAAACACAGGAGAAATTAAGCCAAGTGCCTATTTCTTTCTTTACTCCTCTTGTGCTCCAAAAGAATTTTCAGCATCTCAAAAAATAAATCCCTTTATTCTCCCTTTATGAAGATTAGATGCTGTTTGAATAGCTAATACAAAGTCCAGAATGGGATCTTCCTAAAATCTTGTAAGTTAGAAGTGATGAATGAGATTTCCTTTTCTCATTCTGAGTCCAGGATATTCTGGCATCTCTTCTCAAATTTTTGAGAAAATAGCATATCTTAATTATGTATATTATAAGCTCAGGTTTTCTTCCCTTTGAAAAATATGACTGGGCCAAACCACTGAAGTCTGAAAGATATCAACAGAGAGTTTCTGATTCAGTTCACAGAAGGTCTGATCTGATTTCTGTTTACAGTCCCTTAATGTTGACTGAAGTCCCTGGATTTTTGTCTTGAGACAAAATTTCCTTTAAATTTTCCTTTAAAAACCAAAGGAAAACACTCAGACTCACACTTGCCCTGAAGTCTTCTATGCTATGTGTATACTAAGTATACATCTTGTATACTTATGTTCTAAATCTTACTACTTTCTTTATTGTTTTGCCTTTCATGTAAAATTTAAGAGTCCTATGTATGAATGACACATGGAGTGATGTGAATACATTTATATCATCCAACTTTCATTTATCATAGTGCTACCCCAGATAGTGCATTACTCCGCAACAGATAGTGATAAAGATTTTTTTATTAATTATTATGCTGCTCTCAGTTCACAAGAGAAGTCCTTCTGGAAGAATTTAAGAATATAGTTTTCTAGATGTATAGTTACCTCTTAAAATACATGTAGGTTTACTAATGGTACAGTTTTCTGCAGTCATTTATGTTACATAGTTTGGATTTATGATTGCACAAGGCATTAGGTAAGTCACAATAGTTCTGATGTCAGATAATGTGAGAGAAATTCTTTTAATGAGAAGTGGTTTGGGAAGGCTCCAAAAAGTGACCTTTCTGTTATTTTTTAAAATATTATTATTTCTGTTGTGTTTGATAAAAAGGAGGTGAGATCATCTGGCACATGAATTTATGCAGAGAGATTATGTACAGGTAGAGAAGGACTTTTTATTATTTTAAAGAGGGGGGAAAGAGGAGAAATGAAATTAATCTGAATAAAGAAACTTATTATGGACACATGCCCAGAAAAAAAATAGCAAGACTTAGAACCATGTGCAGATTGTTGGTATCCTAACAATCCTCCTAACCTTGTTGCAGGTACCTTAACCTGGTGTGTTGGTTTTGCTCAGCCTGGTTTTTGGTAGCAGGGGGGCACAGAGGTGGCTCCTTGAGGAGCTGCTGGAAGTTTCCACCATGCCCAGCAGAGCCAATCTCTGATGGCTCTGGAGATGGACAGGCTGCTGGCCAAAACTGGGAAAATTAGAGAGGATGGGAATGCCTCTGGGATGACAGATTTGGGAAAATCAAAACAAAGTCACAGGTTTTGCTCCTAGTCAGAGAAGAGGAGGAGCAGTTTTTACCTTTAAGTTGAGCCTGTTTTGCCCTGGGAGAGTTTTCTCCCTATCCTTGTCTCAACTCATGAACCCTTCATTAATTCTTTTTCTCTCCTCTGCCCAGCTGGGGCAGGGGAGGGTGAGTGAGTGACTTTCTTGGTTGTCTTGGCCATGACACCTGGTGAGGATTGGTGGATTAGGAGTTATTTTTTGGGTCTAAAGAGTAAAATAACATGCAGATTTTCCTCTACCACCAGATGTTTTGAAATTTACTTTTTTTAATTATCCAGCTGGAAGCCTTTTGTGCATTTAAAAGAATTTGGGCTATTTCTGATCTTGACTGAGCTACACTTATTGCTCTGAAGTTCTTCCCTTCAGTAACTCCATCATCTTGTTTTTCAGGCCTTGCCTCAAAGTACAAAAGCGTGTGGTGAAATCTGGGTATGCCAGAAACCAGGCACTGGGATAAATTATGGGATGGAGACAGGTTCACCTGTGTGAATATCAGTGCAGAAGGGCGTTCAGACACCAACTGCAAGGAGTGTTTGTATTTCCATGACATTGTATAATTCCCGTGCTGTTAATATGGTGTGAGTCTGATTTATAGCTGCAATTTTCACAGGGCATTTTTGAGCTCTGTGCCATTTTTAAAGGTTTGGTCTCTAGGAACAGCATAATGAAATCACTAATATGATCAGAAAATCTCTAACAAGATAAACAGTATTCTCATTCTTCTTCCTGTCGCTAGCAGTGTTGGAAATGATCTCCTCCTCACCAGCCTGCTCCTGTCTCACAGGGGGTGTATTTGGCAGCTGCAGGAGCCATGTGCCAAGTCTGAGAATGCATTTTTCATGTGTTAGTAAGTAGGTCTGGTGCTGACTGTGTGAGAGCCGAGACACTCAGTTATGTAAATCCTATGTGATTTGTGAGCAATTTAGTCACTGTGGCACGCTCAAGACCACAGTTTTTCACAAATCCCTCATAAAATCAACTTACAAGGTCATGTGACAGCACTTAATCTTGGAGAGAGATTGTTTCTGTTGCTAACATTTGAGCAGAAACACGTAACTAACTCTTTATAGCCACCAGTGCCCCTTTTGCAGTTTACCAAAGTCTGAGGTTTTGTCCTAGCTTGAACTTTAAAACAAAAGTTATTTTGGTGCTCTGGCACAAAATACCAAGGCCAAAACCCAAGAAAGTATGAGAAATATGAACATTGTATGAGCCGAAAACTGTCATGCTGACTTAAAATGGCGTGGCAATGCATTAGGAACTTTAAATAATAGATCCCTTCATAGAGTGGTTGAGGGAGTCTATGAAAATGATGTTGATAAGCCGTGATGAAAGGAGTTTCAGAACATGCAGGAACCAGGATCTGATTATTTGGATTATGATTTTTTGAGAGAAACACTCCTGAGATCTTCACATCCTAAAGAGACAAACAAAAGAAAATGTTGACTGGGTTTACTAGGACAGCCCTCCTGTCCCTGTTACCCAGGGACCTGCTCACACCTGTGTGAGCTCTCATCCTGAGGGAAGAACAGATCTGGGGGTTGAATGAAGATACCACAAGGAGATTTTCATCTGGCTGAGATGATTTTCATCTGGGCAGTGGAGAGGGAAGGTGGCGACCTTGTTGGAGGAGAGCAGGGAGGAGGCAGGAATGCCTGGGGGATAATGCAGCAGGGGCAAGTGAAAGAAGAGGAGCTGAGAGAATCTGCTCAGCTGAGAGGTGTGTGCGAGGCAGAGAGATGGGAGGTTAGTTAGTACAACTGGTTGCAGAATTATTGACTGTTCAAGGTGTCTTTTTTGGAGCAAATCCCATCCTAGCTATCTTTTACCTCTTCCCTTGGATGTGGAAAAATAGAATAAAGTCATGCAAACTTAAAATCAGTAAAAGTCTTGGAATCACTTCCCTCCCTGCCCCTGCCCCCTGATGTGCTGCAATCCTGAGCTCTTGCTGCCCAAGTATTCATTTTACCAAGCAGAAATTATCTTGTTAAAGCCACTGTCAGTATTGACTAAAAAACCCAAACAGACCAAATAGATTTCAGTAATGAAACTATGTTAAATTTTTAAGTTCTAGCATCCCAAAAATTTGAAAAAATAATAATAATGCACCAAGTGATTTTTAAATACCAAGGCTGTATTACAATCTTAAATGTTGTGAGAATTACAATTACATGCATGTAAATTACATTTGGAATCACATAGTGCAGGTGGTTGGTTGGTTGGTTGGTTTTTACTGTTCTCTCTCTAGAAACAACTAAAACCTCAAATTTTATAATAGTTGTTGAATTTTTTTGGGGGGGGGGGGTGGAACAGTATTTTTAAATATATAAATAAAGGCAAAAAATCACGGCTTCTGAAAATATTAATTCCTTTCCCTTTCCCTGAAAGACATTCAAGTTTTTTCACTAAAATCTGTTTCACTTTAGTCTTGTTGAAAGTTCATGGCCTAGTCCATTCTCTTCTATTTCAACTGATGACCATATTTCAGCAGTGCAGCACCAACAGAATTGTTTCATATCAAAAATTCCTAAGGGGGAAAATTCAAAGCATGAATAAATAAAGAACAGGTTGTGACATACAATCTCTCTCCATTATCTTACCAGCCTTAACAGCTGCTTGCAAGTGCAATTTTAGCTTGGCTGAATGCTTTGCCCCCTTGCTGCTCTACAGGAGTTGTCCTGATGCAGACTTTGATGAGCCAAGCCCAGTTTTTTATGGACTGGAGCTTTCTGCTCCCAGTCTCTGAAAGGCTGTGTGGGAGCCCTGAAATAACCAATCCTTGTGGCATCTGCAGACCAGAAGTTGCCGATGGAATGAATCATGGTTTTACAATTTAAAGAAACAAACTTGAGCAGCTAGATCTAGTACCAGCAGAAAGTGATAGGAGAAGCTTGGCTGAAAGTTAAAAATCCTTCCAGCTGGAAAAAATAAGATACTGCTTTGTTAAAATTTTCTGTGAGAGAGTAAATCCTCGTGTCAATCTTTATTCTGGACTACCTGTATTTCTTAGAAAGTTTTGGCTGTTTTTTATATGATGTCAAGAGGAAGCAGAGGTAGTGGTGCTGGGAAATGGCAGGAGGCTTATTCCCAGTTTGTGATGTCCCTTCCTGTTTCACACAATTTTTTTTTCTACACTGAGAGAATGAATAGGAAATAGGAGACAAATTTGAAGGCAGGCCTGTCTGAACATGACATTCAGAAAAATGTACTTAGAATGAACCCAAATTGACTCTTGTCACTTTTTATCAGCTTTGAAAAGGAAAGTAAATGAGAAACTTACCTTGCTGACTATATTTTTTATATCTTCTTAAAAAAGGATCTGAGTCAACTTTGTCCCCCTTTCACAAACCTATTTTAGTTCCTAATTCTGTATTCAAAGATAAGAATAAAATATGTTGTTTAATAAGAAGAAAAAATATCTTCAAAGTACCAGTTATACAATAAAAGCAGAATCTTAAAGCCAAAAAAGCCCCCTGAGCACAGAGGTTTATTTTTAAAACATTATGAATTGTTGTCACTCATCAAGCAGCATTGAGAGTACATTGAACACCTACAAAAAGATCAAAGAACTTCAATATTCTGTCGATTCTGCATTTTTAGCTTAACTACTACATCAAATAAATTATTCTTTGGCATTTATTTGAATGTGAAGTACAGTAATCAGGGCTCTAAAGCTAATCTGATTAGGTGGTTTATTTCACAAAAGCTGTCCTATCTCTTTTTCGCTGAAGATTAGCCAAAACCTCAATGTTTCTTTTTCATAAATTTAAAATTCAAGAATATTATCAAATAATTTTATTACTGACAGACTGTACACTGCTCCTCTTTAGAAATACTCAGTACAGCAAAACCAATCAAATGGGTTTCTTTGAAAGAAGCAGGATGATGGGACTGTTAAATTGCTGTAGAATTAGTAAAAGCCTAATCTTTTTCATGAGGAAATGTTGTAAAAAGCTGCAGGTAGAGTAATTTCCTTCCATATTATTTTTGAGGCTTATGCTGTGAGTATAAACACTATGAAAATGCAAATGAATTGCTAGATTATTTAAAATAGGCATAACATCAGCTATTCTTTTAGAGGGAAATTTGCTTTCCTTTCTCATCACCCATCTGTTTTATTGTCTTGTACATATATTTGTTTAAGATTTATATAAAACACCCTTTAGATTTTGGACATCACATTCATAAAACAAAAGTGTCTGAAGTTCTACATCTTTTGAAGTTCCTCTTGGAAAATAGGAATTTGCCTTTGTTCTTCCAATATTCATACATAACAGCAGCATGGAAACACATTACAAAGAATACTTCATTCTTTTGGCTCCAAGTGGAGATACATTTACTTTTATATTCCGTCCTTCTTCCCGTCCATGAGAAGTAGAAGTCCAACCCACTTACTTTGTTAAAAAATACTAATACAGTGCAGTAATGCTACATTATATGTAATGAAATATGGTTTGATTTTCCTCAATATCATTTTCTACTTGCATTTGTCAACTCTGTGTAAATTAGGACTTTTGGTTATGTAATCAATCCTTTTTTAAGTCTATTAATTTGTTCTGAATGTATTTTTTTAGATTTTTTTTCAGTTACATAGCTAGAAAGATATTTTTAAATCAGTATTGTTTCTTTTATGTTTAGCTTTCATGTCCCAGGGGCTAATACGGAAAATACTCAACAAAATCCTATGGTGTGTTTTCTGCAAAACCAGCAGATGATCATAATGATCCCTTTGGCCAGAAAAAACTTTTGAATGCATTGCCTGGCCATCCTGAATGGGGAACTGTTCTTCTCTATCCAAATCTGAGCACATGTGCTCTCAGTGAAGTTGGTGTCCTATTTTGTAGCAGATAATTTGATTGCATTATAGAGATTAGCAGTATTTCCTGCTCTGAATCAGGTTCCAGCTTTTTGTCCAGATGCCGACAGAAATTATTTTTCCTTTTCTGGTCTATCAGTGCTTTGACAAGGGGGAAGGATTCTCTCTCCCCTCTGGGTTTGCTTATGTTGTGTCCTTAGGTGCTACTGAGGTGTCCAGCCCAAATAGCTCTGGAGTTGCTTCCATTTTTTTATTCCATGGTTCTGGAGGTTGTTCCACCTTGAAACAGCTCCTTGCAGTGTGGCTCTGACAAAGTGTTATAGACACCCCAGAGGTTCCCCACGTGTGACTTGTAATGGCCACTCATTCCCCTGCCTGCCCAGTGCTCTCTGGGAGCAGACTGGAAATGAGTGTTTAGTTTCACTCTCATGTGCATTTAGTTCATCCAGTGCTCACTGTCGGCATAACAGGGGTTAAAGTTTGGAGTAAGACTGCCAGAGACAGGACATATGAAAGACTGAAATATTGGCACCCCATCCAGAATCTGGAAAATTAGGGAAATTAAAATATGCCCAGTACAAATGGAAATAGCAAGAAAAATTGGTGTGCAAAACTCATTCTACCATCTGATGTTCACAGCCTGGAGCTCTGTCCCGTGGCACTCTGCTGAGGGCACAGGTTAGCGGCTGGCACAGGTTCCAAGCCCAGATCTGTCTGTCCTTGCAGGCAGCACCCAACATTCCTCTTGGCTCTGACACCTCCAAGTGACAGCACCCCCTTCATCTCCCACCCTGCTGACTGTGGAAGAAAATGCCTGAGCTGAAAGCAAGTGCTTTAATTACCTACTGGGAAATAATGAGGACAGCAAGAAAGGTTTGAAGATAAGAAAAAGAGCCATTTCTATCATCTTACTGAGTGTGGCTGTCCCAGGGAAGCACTGGTACAAGCCCTGGTGTCCCTGCTGTCAAGCTTGTCTGGACTCTTTTATCATCTGCAGACACTGCCCTCTGCCTTCCTCAGGGTCAATTGGATCAGTGCCTTTCACATTTTTTGGTCAAAGCTTCAGCATGGAATTTTATCATACTTCAGTAATGTCACAGTGTGGAAAATGTGCCTCAAAACTCTGTGTTCTCTCCTGTCCATGTGAGTCCCAGCAGGTACATCTGTCTGTCTGCCTGGGGAGGCTCATGCAATTTTTGGCTGATAAGCAGCATTTAGGCAGCAGAATTGTAGCCAGCCAGTGCACACAGGAATAGCCAGCTTCACAGTGCTCATGTATTTCGCAGCTGGAATTTCTTTTTCAGGCATTTTCTCAATACAACAGTTTGTATTCTTTTGTCCTTTTGTGTCTGTAATAATGAGTAATTTCTGCCATCTGTCCTTTAAGGATATTTACTTTTGTCCCTGACCATGGACACTTCTTGCAGGGTATGGAGGAATAACCTCCTAAATAATTCAGAATAGATACATTTGCAAGCAGAATGGTAGCTCAGCTACCTGGGTGCATTTTCTTTGGCAGTAGACTGACAGATGCTGCACCAGAAAATGATTTGTTACAAAACTCATCTGGAAACGAGTTTATATCCTGAAGTTCTTCATTTTTGCAACATGTGTCCTTTGTAATGTTGCATTTGCTTTTTCCACTTACAGTTTTAGAGTGCTGAATCTCTGTAAATCATCTTTGCACATTTGAGTTCCAGGGGTTTTTTAACAGCTCGTGTTTTTCATAGATTGCAGCCTTGATAAACTTGAATACTTTTTTAAGTTCTCAAAGTGGTTGGGGTTTTAGAAATTATTTCCTACAAGAGAGGGCAAGCTTTCATACTCAGTGTTTCTCTTTTGTGCCCATACCACTCAATATGAAGAACTTTTTCTTTATACTGACATGTTTCTGGTTGAGAAGAATGGGAGACCTAAGACATTTCTTAGGTAGAAAATCCTTTAGACATTTATGCTATTTATTTAGAAAACTACCCTTTTACTTTCAAAGAATTTGCACTTTTTTTCCCCCCCCAAAAAAATCCACATGGTCAAATGCAGTCTTAAAAGTCACATTTTCAGTGGGCGAATACATCACTTACTCTTCCTGTTTCATTGTAACTCCACATTTGCAAGAGGAATATTAGCAGGAGCAAACCAAGAAAGTTGATTCAACCCAGCTAAGTTTAATAGATGGTAAATCCTAAGGTGTACCTTAGGATTTACCATCTCTACATCTCTTGCTATTGCTGAGGAGGGGGTAGGAGAACCAAAGTTTTACATTGGGAGGGATAATGCTGTGCTCAACTGTCCAGAGCTTTGGTTGTCAAAATATTTCATAAATTATTTCTATTAAATAAACAGAATGTGTGAAAACAACAGGGATTCCCTACTGCTGGAGACCCAGCATGAGAGATTGCACCAAAGGAAAGTTTAGGGAGTTTACAAGGATTTGATAAGATAGTCATCAATTTGCATTGTAGCAAATTCTTACTCCTGCTATAAAATAAAAAAAGAGATATTTAAAAATAGGTGTGCTTAAAATGAATGTTTGACTGTGTAACAGAACTCAATTTGGTTCCAATTTGATGTGTTGCTATATTAGTATAGCAAGTTTTTCTGGACACCTACATTTTTTTAAAAACTGTTGAGAAGCTTCAATGTGAGTCCTAAGAGTCTCTTTTCTCTCTAGATTAAATATTGAGAAATAAAACAAAATATGTAAATATAGTATACCCAAAAGCAAAAAAGTAATTTCCAACACAGATGGGTTTCAGGAGGTCTGCTGCCAAAGATTTTTAAATTCTTGTGCCAGGGGGTAATTTGCTTGCAACAGAAGAAAGTGTATCCAATTACCCTTATGAATTTATGAGTTTTGCTCCCAAATCAGCCATTTAATGGGGCATTTGAAATGAAGGTGCAAGCACTGGCCATCTTCTTTCTCATACTCTTGAGATTATGATAGATTTACTTTGTCTTTTTTCTCTGTGTCTCCTAAATATGAGAGAAATAACTATTAAGAATCATAACTTGACCAATATTATGCTGCAGGTAAAATTAGTAAAAAAATAGGAATGGTTTCGGTTTTTTTCTATATATGCTCTTCAGTCATTAAATTTAACCTTTAGCATGCTATAAGGAGTGTTTCACTCCATCCCAGAATCTTCTGGGCTTGCTGAGGTCAGTGCCCAGTTAGCACCAGGCCTCCCTGCAGCCAGGGAGCAGTGGCAAAGCTGCAGAAGTGTTTCTGTGGGTCAGAAACACTGTGGGACTGGGACCTTTTGGAGGGTCACCCCGGATATCCTCTGGGTCTGCCCTTCCCTTGGGGAAGTGAGCCATGCTTGGCTTCTGCATTGCTCTTCTATATCAAATCCAGGGTATTTCCGTGGAAGATAAGTTTATTCCAAGAAACTGCCCTTCACACTTAACCCACACTTAACTCCCTCAACCCAGCATTCCTACTGTGATTTTTACTGCTTTGGGCTTGGCATTGAAAATCCATGTTAACAAGTACTGCACCTATCCTTCTATTGAAAAGTCATAAATATGGAATATGATCATGCAATATAAGGAAGAGTATAAGAATGTTTTCATATTGATTTTTTTTTTTTTTTTTTTGTAGAAATCGTAAATTGCTCAGGCTGCAGCTTTGTGGAGGCCTGAGAAAAGCACAGAGCTCTGGTAGCTTTGGAGGGGGTGTTTGTCACACTGCCACCAACACTGCCAGACCCAGAGCCACAGCTGGCACAGCCTTACCTGCCTGCTCCACTTTTGGAAAGAGGAACACTGTAAGGAATACTTATGCCCTAATAGCACCTCTGATTTTGAATCCTGCAGGGGCCCAATCAAACTAATTAGGCTTTCTCTCTTTAATTTTACCTGTCTATCAGGCATTGTCATTCAGCCTCATAGGAATTCTGTGCCTGTTAATTAGCAAAACCTTGTGGAAGCAGGGGAGACTCAGCAACAGTAAGGAGAAAAACACAGAAAAAAGGAACAGAACTGGGAGCAGGAAGAAAAAACACCAGCACAGGAGAAGAACAGAATTCAAGCACATGAGAGGTCCTAAAGTGGAAGGACAAGTGGAGGGCAGTGGTCAGTGTAATTCTGATAGAAGCTGAATGAGAGATTAGAAAGGATTTTTTTAAGTAATTTTTTTTTTCTTATTGGGCAAAAATTAGGGAAGAGATGGTGTTATACAGGTGGCCTGAATGAGCTCAAAAGGTTTCAAAAATATTAAAATGTGTGAATAAGTTTTTATTACTCTTTGTCAAACAGTTTTCAACAATAAGGTTACTTTGCCTAATTTTGCTGTGCGGATCCATAGCAGAAAAATGGAAGAGGAAGCAGACCTAAAAAATAATATAGGCTTAAAAGATTCCCATAATGTTTCATACAGGTAGACTCCATGCATCTCACATAAATGAGAAATTCTTTTTGTATTTGTTTAAACCAATAATTATATTTTCTGGAATTTTGTAGGCTCCTTCCTCTCTCATTCCTCTTGGTCTGATATAATTTCATTAAAAAAGAATCTTCTACCTACTTAATGGTGATTAGTTGGAAATAAAAATATGGTGGAGAGTTAAAATGGCTGGTGAGTGTCAGAGCTCTGGCAGTTGTCTCAGACAAGCATTAAAAAGTTGAGAAGGAAATTCTCTCTTTTGCTAAACTCCCATAGGTGATTCAGAGTTTGCATTGGAATCATTCAAGTCTACAAAAATACTGAAGAAACCAATGAAAAGTGGTTCTTCAATACTTAGCTTAAAGAATGATTGCTTGTGTGTTTCTTTATAGTTCAATTTGTCATTTCATTGAGTCTACTGGCACTATGATTTAGGAGTCTGACAGACACATTAACCTCTTAATAACAAGTTTCTCAAACTCCTTTTCCAAGCCTTTCTCTTTGACAGGACTAGAACACATAGTAAATCTTACTTTGTTTTGAGGTTTTTTGACTTACCCTCAAAACATGATTAATTTATTTCTGTCTGAACCTAATAGGGCAGATTCCATTGAAAGATGACTGGAGTGGTTATCTAAAAGACAGAAAAAAATTTAAAGTTCCACCTGCCTAGGCTCACTAGGCTTTTGTCCAGGTGATATAAACAAAATTTCCTTTCATGAACAGAAACAAAGTACTCTGAAGTAAATGTTAGATTGTTTCTAACATTTTTAAAAAAGCAAAAGTTTGAGGCCATAAAATAGATTTGACTTAAATATTGTAGGAGCTCAAAGAAAGACTAGTAATTTGAATTGAAAACTTTCTCCTATTCCATTAACCATCTCCCCACTCTTGATTTGGATTTTACCAATGTAAGCTTTAAAAAATTTATAAAATAGTTTGTAAACATATCTTCTCAAGAAAATTTGAATTGTGTGGAAAAAATTTCTGACTTCCTGGGGATAATCCTTTCTGTGAGCCCCTCACTTTCTCACACACAAGCAGAACTGCTGGAGCTGTGTTTCTGTTAGGATTCAGGGCAGCAGTGATTGTGAATCTGCCCTCATCAGAGCAAATCATTCTGCAGTCCTCCTTTCAGTATATGGTTGAGGAAGTTTTTTTTTTGCTCCAAGAGAAAGTGGGTAGTGTCACAGAGCTTCTTTTGCTAATAAAATTGTTATACCTTGTGAAAGAGTAAATATTTATCCTTCTCACTTGGTCTGCAAAACATTGTATATTCCTACAAGTAACGTGCAAGAAGGCTTGTCCTTCTTTAGATAGTGACAACTGTTTCACCTAAGTCCTTACATTTCTTTCTTTTTCTGGCCTCAACTTTGACCATAATTTGGCTCCTAGAGATAATATTCTGAAACATGCATTTGAAAGCAGGTATTTCGAATATGAGGTGCTAAAATGTAGAGTAAAGCAGATGGCATCCCATGATTTCCTAAGGTTTCATCTGCTGATTGGAAAAGCTCTTCATTCAGAGTTTGTCTGCATGCAGAAATCTGATTCCAGAACATGCAACAAATTTCCATGGATGCTGCTAGGAAGATGCCAACTACAACAACCCCAGCAGTCCCTTGCAGCACTGGCAGTCAGGCTGTGTCTGAAACTCCCCTCTCAAGCATCAAATGCTCAGCATTTCTGTAGAGGGAGAACATTCACTACCAAGCCTACAGACAGGAGTACTGCAACCCACTCACATGGGTAATGTGAGAAATAATTATTTAATGCTCATGAAGCAGACAGAAAATTAAAAGTGCTATAGAGTGGTTGCTATTAAAAATCTTTACAATATGACTTTGCAATTAGATTACGTTATCAGTGTATTCCCCTTTTGCTCAGTACAGCAACATTTAGGGAATACTTCAAATCCATGAAGGCAGCAATGGCATTAATTACTTGCAAATGTAATTAAGAAAAACAATACTGGTGATCTCTGATGATCATGAAGTATCTATTTACTAGAGCAAATACAGTTTAGGACTGAAAATGTTGCATTTTAGAATATGATTTTATATGTCAATTATAAATGATGTTACAAGTTCTTACTCTTCAGACATGCCTGATTGCCTTACTGTAGATGGGAATGATTGGATTATGAAATGTTGGCCTCATTTAAAGCAGCACTCAAATACCCTCTGACTTTCTTAGACAAAGTTTCATCCTTAGTCACTTGCCAAAAGCTGCAGAGGGAGTAGCTGTCACAGAAGAGAACTCATGAGTATTCTGGTTAGAGCTGTGCAGAATATATTTAGTGTAAATCAGATTTCTTTAAAATGTTCCAGTTATCAAGCAAAGACCTGAAAGTGGATGGATTTTGAAATCCATATTAATAAAAAAGTGTTTGAGATCTTAAAAAATATTCATATTTTGATAAAAAAACTTTTGATCTCACATTTTACTTTTTTTCTTCATTTTTTTATTTCTCTGCCAAACTTGGAAGTCAGGAGTGACGAAAAATCTTAGTGATTTTCATACGATTCAATCTCCAGTTCATCCATGCAATCCCTTGACCGTGACTGTTTCTTATTTTAAAAGCACTCAGAGCCCTGCATTTCAGTACACAGTTGTTCTAAGTGAATATTGACCTTCATCTTTACTTATTTTGGTCCACCACGACCCAGTACAAATCCAGCAAATCCAAGATAACTGTGTCATTTGTGCTTTGTGATATGGTTCAGGGATTGGACAGGGGAAGACAAATCTGTAGGATTCCTACTTATAGTGTGCTGTACAGTCCAAACAGGAGCTGCAAATTTTCATTCTTTTAAGTAATTGAGCTGTGCAATTGATGATGCCAAGACAGATAAGTACCCTGTGAACACAGAGTAGTTAACATCTCATTGCAAATGTTCAGCTGGTGCCCTAAATGGTAAAATGCAAACAGAGTGCAAATGCAACAGCCCAGAGTGGGTGTTGGGAGGGGGAATGAGGATGAATTACTGCAGTATTTTTAGATGGTAGTATTCATAGTTATTTTTGCAGTGCTAAGAGACTTTGAAACGTTTGGAGTAACTCTATTGACATTGCACTGGGATTGCCAAGGACCAGGCACAGCTGCTTGGATACTGTTAACACTCTAACAAAGCCATTTCTCTCTCAGCATCTTCCTGCTTTGCAAAATTTCTGTGCATATTTTGTTGGGGTGATGTTTCTTTGCATTGATCCAACTTCTAGCAGCTTCTAACAACTTATTTATCACAGGATGCAAGGCAGGATTAGGGCTTGTTGTTAAGATCCCAGCAGAGCCTTCAGAGCTTATTTGTGGCTGGTAACTGCCAGGATGTGTCTTTGAGAGCATCAGCTGGAGTGAAGGAGAGGGAAGGGAAAATGCTGTTGTGGTGTGTTGTTGGGAGCAGGTAAGATGTTTGCCTTTTAATAATCTTTTTTGATATTTGCAGCAGTGGTGTGGACAGGTGTGGGAGTCATTCATCCAAACACCATCCACGTGCATGTAATTACACTCACAGGAACTTGTACTGTTATATGAATTAATTTAAACACTGTAGTAACTACTCTCTAATAACATACAGGTTCCCAGGGTACTTAGAGTATTAAATTGCAGATGAGAATTCCTTGGAGAGACACAGGCTGCATATCCATTTGCTGCTCAGGAAGTGAAAAGCTCTGCTCAATGTATTGCATGGCTGCAGCTCGAGTTCTCAGTTCTTGCTCAAGAATTACTGTGCAATACTTTCCAGGACCAGCAGCACGTTCATTTAAGTCTGTCTCCATTTAAAACCTAGTCAGAGGGCTATGCAATTTAATGATACTTAACATAGATTGCTAGTGGCTGCTGCCAAAGGTGATTTTTTATTTTTTCACTAAATACTGCATGTAAAAAGCAGTAATGTTCAAGTGGCAGCAGCGTAAGCCTAACTTTAGGTTAAGTAAAAGCATGAACGTGGGAAAACAGCAATGTTTTTGCATTCTGGGCTGAAATAGTCTTTGCTGAACTTTGTTTAATTTGGCCCTTAAGGATATATTCAATATGAATAAATTAATAGGTATTCTTCAACAAATAGTTTATGATTTTGACCTCTGAATTTTGGCTCCTGTGCCATGTTTGCTTGGGAACCTTTCATCTACACATCTTCGAGACTATGTGTCAATTCTTGCCTGTGATGTTTTTAAAACAATTTAAGAATTAACAACAAGGACAGGCTCTATCAATAGCATAAAGGCAAGATTTCTACTGATCTCTGAAATTGGTTGGTGGTTGCCTTAGAGTACTGCAAGTATTATTTTTAATTTCTGTGAGGTGTAAACACAGGCTTCTGCAATACACTGCCAACAGACAGTCTAGCACATCTGGGACACTGAATTTTGCTGGTGCTTCTTGTCATGTTTTTTATTTAACAGGAAGGGATTGAACATATACCTATAATTAATGCATGAGAAGTCTGATATTAATAGATGAACTTTCTGTGCACCTTTTGTGTATTTACCCACATACTTTGGTAGTCAAAAAGAGACAAAAACTGGAGATAAAATGATTCTTAATATTGGACAGTTTTATTATCTTCACAGTTATCTTTCAGCATTTTAGCCAAATTCTAAATGGTTACATGAGGCATGTAAATTCCACCTGGTTTCTCTTTGCAGTTAACTCTCCATTTATTGCCCAAATGCAGCAGATGTATGGAGGCCCTGGGAACAGGGTACCACCAAGAGCTAATAGTGTATATAAAATAGAAGTTTACGCTTTCAAAGTTTTTCTCTCTTCACAAGTATTGACATCCACCTGATAAACCCCTCTTACTCTGCAGTTGAAAGAGTTTAAAATTCAACCCACCAAACAATTCATCACCTTCCAAGCAGCTCTAAGCAATTGCATTCACCTTTTAATAGGTGCTGCATGTTTAAAAATTGCTATGTACAACTAAGATATGTGTGCCACAAAATTTTCAAATCCTCTTAAAAAAGAAAAAGTGTGTGTACATCATGCTCCTGTCAGGCAATGGAATCGTGTGAGCTGAGAAAATCTGTGTTAGAAAAACCAGGGATAGAGATGAGCATTTCTTACACTTTGTAACTGGAATTTCTGACTGGATGTTTTTTTTTCCTTTTTTAATCGAAGCTCTTTAGACGTTCACATTTATCTCATGCTGTAGTCTGTCTTGCCACTGATAATTCCTGGTGTCTGGATGGTGGAAGGTGTCTCTGATACTGCTGTTCAGTTGAGAATAATGAATATATTTATCCTAGCAGTATAAGTCAGCATTGCAACAGTTTTTGGTGAAATATACATATTGATTTGGAAGAAAACATAATGTCAAAGAACAGAAATCCTCAATGAGATGGAAAAACTATTCAAGATGACACACAGATGCTTTTAATTTTAAATTGTGGGTTTTTTCTTCTGTGGAGGTGTGCATGCAGAAGCTCAGTACAATAAAGGAGATAAGAATTGTATTAATAATTTATAAACACATTATAAAACATTTTTAATACAATCTATCTGTACAGTATATGGCATGATATTTAGGAGGAGAATAGAGGAATCTGTGGGCCACAGAAAACACAATTGCAAAGCGCCGTCCCCCATTCAGTTGCACCGAGTATGGGGATGGGAAAGAGCCAAGCTGTTGTGTATTTTTTGTAGAAACACCTGAATTGCTGCAGGAATCACCCCTGGGGTTGTATACTCTGTAAGTAACACCAGCATTTGCACACCATAAATGCCTATGCTCCAAATACATTATGAATGATCAGTATTTCATTATCTGATTTTTATCACATACTAACACATGAAAAAGGGTGTTGTCACTTTCAAGTAATCACAGTATTTTAATGCTTCAAGTAATCACACTAGATAACATACCTACAGATATGAAGTATTTATCTGATAGTAAAAATATAGGAATTGGGGAATAACGCATAGTCATTATTGGAAAATATTGTACTCTAGAGCATTTTGGCTCAAGGATTATTTTGTTACTGAGTAAACCAATCTCTTTGTCTGCTAGTTCTGTGATTCTTAACTCTTAAATATTAGGCAGGACATTTCCAACAGGTAACAAAAAGAGGTAAAAAATTTAATTTAATTAGAAACCCCCCAAAATTTGGCTACATGCTGCTTACTTCTTTAGTAATCCCTTAATGGACAAAGAGAAATTGAGAATGAAACTTGCTTTGTCATCTGCTCAGTTTTCCAAAGCATTTGGATAAGGTTTAAAGTGTACTGTTTCACAACTGGCTTAAAGGAAAAGAAACAGTTTTCAGATATCATCAAAGAAAGATAGTAATCCAGAGAATACCTCTGGAGTATTCTGGAAATACAGAGAAACACTGAAATGAAGGGAAAAAAAAAAAAAAAAAAAAAAAAGGAAAAAAACCCAACAAAAATAGCAAAACCAACCACAAACAAACAAAAAACTCCCAGTATTTTCAGAAGGTTTTAGCTTGGATGTAAGACAATATTTGGAGAGACCTCAGCACAACACAGTAAGACCTGTAACAATATTAGGCTTTAAACTTCAGGTGTGTTCAGTTTTTTCCAGCTTTTGGTGGGGGGGTGCCATATAGATACTTTGATTCAAACAGAACCTTTCCTCCTAAATGGCCAACCTTTTTTTTTCCTGTTTCTGCTTCCATTGTGAGATGCCGGGCTGGGATGGGATGTTCCTGTCAGAAAGAAATATCTACAGACCTGAGAAAACCTTGCAGCCAATAGCTACTTTGCTCCTTTTAGTGTTATCTGCCCTGAAATATTTGATCAAGGATTTATGTGATCAAATTGGCATCCTCCACTCCTCTTTTGCAGACTGATTCTCTTCATTCGGTGTTTATCGCTCATAATTAGCTGTTCGTTTATGTTAATTAGACACACATTTTCTTGCTCTGTAATCTATGTGTGCATGCAAATTCATTTCAGTTTCGCAAAAGAGGAAATAGATGAGTAAGCATTTGCTGTCGTTGTGAATTTATAGGGTAAACCACAGCTATAAACTGAAATAAATTGAAACATATACTTGAATGTTTTCGGACTTCACACTTAACTTTTGTTAGTTCTGGATATATATGTACCTAAAAGATGGACTTCCCTTAATGAACTGGGTTATTGAAACAGAATAAGAAATAGATTACAGACAGAGACAATTCCAGAGAGTCAGTAAAGGAATGTGAGAGGGAAGAGCAGGTGAGGTCAGAGTGAGCTCAGTGGCCCTGAGTGGCAGCTGCAGAGCCTGCATCCCGCTGTGTGCTCAGACTGCAGGCTGGGATGCTCCCACTGCACAGCCCCAGCCTGCAGGGGGGTGAGGTGTGGATCAGTGGCACGGGGCAGACGAGAAATGGAGCGAGGCTCCCTGGCTCTGATGAGAGCATTAGGCTGGAGTGATAGATTGAGCTGATATTACTCAGGTAGGGAAGGCTTTATATCATAACAGAATGGGTAGACAAGGAGATAAAACAATACTGTGCTTTGTGTCAACAAGAAATGTGAAATTCGGGAGGAAACGCGTGGAATTATAAAAAGGAATGAATGAGTTTCCTCTCCAGCACAGAAGTCTTTGTATAAAATCCGTTGTTTACTGCTTGTTTCAAGACTTAGAATATATTTTCTTATGCTTTTCATCTACACTTTATTTGGGCATATGGAGACTGATTGAAATCTCAGTTCTTCAAACACTTAGTGCTTTGTATCATGATAATGATGCCTGCAGTGGGAATACCAGCAATATTATAAACAATAGGTTATGAGAAGTAAGAGATTCCCAGACTTCCCTGCACTTTCATTTGAAACGTTCATGTATCTTTAATAGTGAGGATCACATTGCAATTAAATGCCTTCCCAGTAGCAGAATGACTGTGCTGAGAAGCAGTGCTCGCTCTGCAGTCTGCACAGAATTTTATTTTATGATTGATAAGATGCATCAGGTTCCAGCTGTCCCTGGCTACTCATCTCAGGAGATTAGACCTGGCAGCAGTCTCAAGAAATCTGCCAGTTCATTCCTTTAGCCCGAGATCAATTAAACCAAAATTGTCCCTGAATAATATTTGCTCAAGTTTAAGCTCTGTTTAAAAGAAAAAAGAAAAAAAAACAAACAAAAAAACAAACCCACAAAATAATGAAAAATCACTTCTATTAACACAATTATATATATATGTAAATGTTTATTTAGGGGACATTTATTTAGGGGACATTTTATTTGGGAGAAGAGATAGGTTACATTGTTTTTTTAATAACAAACTAACCTGAAATTTATGCTTTCCTCTACCCTCTCTCTTATTTTACCAGCTGTTTTAGAAGTCAAGTTCACATGTTTTTGTATGTATGTCTATCCTCCTGTGGTGCTATGGTATCATCCACATCAATATTGTATGTAGGATATGAGAATAGTGAAATTTTCAGCACTTTGTTAAGTCAGATTTTGCCACTTTTTAGATTTTTTTTTTTTTTTTGATATTTCAGTGCTTTCCTTAAACTGAATTTTCAAATTGGACTTCCATATTATTTTTAGTTCAAGTGTCCATGAAGCCATTTAGGTATTGATAAATGAGAGTTTAAATATCCACTTTAGTGTATTTTTTGTAACATGATGAATGAAACAAGAAAATACATTGGTTTGCTCAACTAAAAGATGATCAGACACCTCATAACACAATCCACAGATATTCCTAGAAGCAGGTAAGGGGAAGAGTAGCTGTTACATCCAGAGTATTATTTTTGAATACTTAATATGAAACTCTGAAAATTAAGCCCACTTTTAAACTGTCTGCTAAGCTTGCTTTTCTCAGGTTTCATTTGAGCAGCAAACTTTGTAGAAGTTTTATTCACAGTGGGTATGATCCAGCCCTGGAGCTAAACAAGACTTCCTGCAACTGAAACTTTTGATTGTGTAGGTTTTGCCAGGAGAGGGTTAGAGCAGATGAGCAGGGAAACTCTCCCTCTTGTATCCTCCACAGCCCCCAAGCAGAGCAGAGGAAATAACTGAATTCTCCTTTCTTCAGTTCTCAGTAAATATCTGAAACCCATTGCAGAAGCTCTGGATCCTTTTTCACAACTGGTCCACGAGGAAGTTTACAGCCCTTGCACCCATGGAACACTTGTAAGGAAGTGTATGGCATTAAAGAAGATGGTAGGTAAAGAAGAATTTAGGAGGATTTTTTTTTTGGAGGAGAAAAAAAGAAAATACATTCTGGATGAAAGCAGGAAGGGCTGACCTGTCCCAGTACTCTGTGACACCTGTCTGCCTGCAGGGGATGCTTAGGGAAGAGCAGGGCAGGAGAATGTTGGGGTGGTCATTCAAAACTTGCCAGTGCTCCAGCAGTTGGTGGCCTTGAGACTTCTGTAGAGAGAAAAATGTTTCAATCCCACCTCATTTATTTCTGGATAGGATTGAGTGAATGAGGCAGGGTGTTGCAGGATGAAAAAAGATGTCCTTGTGCTTAGTGACCTGGAGAATTGGTTTTCTGCATGCTCCTGACACACAGTAATTCTATGCTGGTCACTAAACCCACACTTGATAAGGGTTTACCTGAGCTGTGAACACCTGGGCATGTGACTTGGGAATGCAATACACACCAATGCTGAGACTTCACAGCTGAAAATGGAGCAAATTCTTCTGCCTTGGAAATATAAAGTACCATATAGCACTAATTCAGATTTTGGATTTCTGCATTGCATCTTCTATCTCTGAAATAGGAATATCTATATGCACTTAGATAGTGGTTATGAATGTGTAGTGCAGGAACTAATGTCTGATGAGAGTCACAGAAAGGCTCTGAAGAAATTAATCATTTTGTCCAGTCAGGGTTTAAATAGTGTACAATAAACAGGGCATACTACCATACAGTAAACAGTGGGGGTAAAACTGATAATATTGAATAAGTGTCAGGAAGTGATTTATTTGCATTTCGTGCACTGATTAATGTTAGGATTTTTTCAAAAATAATGTGGGGTTTTGTCCACATTGAAAATGTGTGATTTTATCCACATTTATCCATATGAAGACAGTGATCTGAACTGTGTGTGTGAAAGTAGCCTATCTGAACAATGATGTTTCCTAATTTTGGGTGCCCATTTCTGACATTTTATTGATTTGTGCAGGTTGTTTCCCTGTGGGACTCATAATCATTTCATATGCTCTTAAATATCTCTGGTCCTTACTATTTCAGCTCTTTCTAACATCTTGTATAGCAGCAAATTTTTTGAGAGCAGTTTTACTGGATGATGGTGTGGACATGCAAGTCCTATAAGGCCTAACTAGGCCGTATAACATCTTCAATATCATCACTGGCATTAGATTTTCTTCTCATGTATGGAAAAAGAAAAAAACAGAAAGAAAAAATCCCAAACCAAAACCCTAAAATTAGAAACACATGAATTTGGAGCAGAAAGATAGAAGTTTTTTTCTGTTATGACTCTATTACAGTCATGCAGTAACAACAGAAGAGAATGTGATATTCAATCTGTACATAGAAAAGTGACTTTCTCTTGTGAGTCATGTCTGGAAAGAGAACTCAACAACTCACTGGCATTATCAGTAAAGCAGCATTTTATCAAATGAGTCTGTTGGCTTTTTCACACAAGAAGAAGTGTGAATTTCCCAAAGGTCTGGTGGTTTGGAAGGTGCTATTTAGATTTATTCCTATCATTATGTTAGACTTAGTCTGCATCATGCAGCCAGGCCCCAGGAAAATGGGAGCTCTCTGGGGGAAGGCAGGAGCCTGATGAGTTTCAAAGGCTTATTTGCCAAAATACTCTGGTGAATAGGAATCTAGAGCTGCAGTATTTATTTTTGTAAAGTCAAAAAAAAAAATAAACCTTCAGCTGAAGACCTAAGAAAACAAGAAAAGAAATAGCATTTATGTTAAAGTCCCTGAAGGAACGAGCCACTGGCTTTACCTTCATTGGCACTGCAGCACGGCACTCTATGGGGATTTGTGTGCATTTGTGCATTTCTACCTTTGAGGCCAAATTTAATGACAGGAGATGTGGTGGTTTTTCACAATAATAAGGATTTGTTCAGAAAACAGCATAGAAATTACATATTTACCAGCCAGAAGTTTCAACAGTTGTAAGCATTTTATTTTCGTCATGTCTGCAGCTAGCACATAAGTTTGTTTTCAAGTTGTGTTGGAAACATTTCTTATTAACACAATCACCAAGAAACCTGTAGTGAGTGTTCTAAAGCATATCCAGGTCCTTGGATTCATACTAATGTTAACAAACTCAAAGAGAATATTACCACCCTTTCCAACATGACCAGTACTGATTAGGAAAAAGGAAATAATTTCATCACTTTATTTGAGAGGCTGTATTTTAATAATGGATTTTTATTTATGGATTTATTTAGTGGGATATGATGTGACATTTTTTAAAAGAAAAGTTATCAAGGCCAGGTTGAAAACCTGATGAAGTGCACAACAGTTTCTATGTTGACTTCTTTAGGCTTTGGTCCTTGGGTACTCTTCAAAATTATATGAAACACAAAATAAAATCCATTATTTCCTCTTGAGTTCTTCTGACCCCTTCCAAGTGAAATGCATCATCTTCAAAGTTCCCTTTCCAGAGCTCAAAGTGTGAAAAGCTTCACACATCATGGCCTAAGAAAAGCCAATGCATATTTGTCTCCTTAACAAGTTAATGAGGATCCAGGTTTTTTTGCTTACTTTGAGAATCATATAATTGTCATACAAAACTCTGAATCAAAGCAGCTTGGAGGCAACACTCTCTGATGCTGACCATTGTGATCAGGGGTTGTCAGCAGCAGCAGCTCCTCTGCCAGGCAGCCAGAGTGGGGGATGCAAAGGGGGTGGTGTGACCATGCCTCATCCATCACCACCAGGCTGGGCAGCAATCTGCCTCTGCTTCAGTGCTGGGCACCATGACTTGTGTGAAAACACTATGGTCCTGTGTTCAAAGCTATGCCGTGAATATGTTAGACAACATGAAAAGAATTATAAATTTCAATGAGGTCTCAAACTTTTGTTATTTTTCTTGTCATCTGACTCATAGTTTAATCACTGTTGTCTGGTCTGAAATTTTTCTAGATAAAATGCTATTATGGGTATAGAGTGAAAAATGTTGTAAAAATTTAGAATCTCCATGAATTCATAATTTTGGACAAATTTTGAGCAGTAATACTGACAAGCACACACACACATGTAAATGCTTTGCAGTATGCATTAACCCAGCCTGATTATACCCCCTCCTTCCTTTATACACTGACACTGCTACCTAGTGAGTATATTCCACAGTTAAAATGAAATGGTTCAGATGTCTAATAGTAATTGTGAGTCATTCCTCCTCTCCATAATGTGGAGTACAGAGAATAAATATAGTTTTCAGGTTTGGTAGTAAACATATCATGAGGCTCTAGTTAGAAGATCATGCTCTGTGGTTTTATGGCCAATATAAACTCTCTCTATTGATTAAGCACAGTAATGTTGTTGGAGTACCTGGGAAGGCATTCAGTCAGTACCCACAGAAGTGTCTACATCTGGCATCACATTTGTCTCAAAAGAAATTCTGCAGCACTCCGCAATATGTGAAACCCTTGGAGTTATTTCAGAGCTGGGATAAGCCCTTTCTGCTGTCAAGGAACCTCTCTACAGCAATTTCAGTGATTGCTGCAGAGGAAGTTGGTGTGTGTTACTGACTGCTACAAGGCCAGTAAATATTTTAAGGTAATTAAACTATAAAGTGGTTTCTTTACAAAATATTAATGTAGAAAATGCCATTTTTTATAAGTAAAATTTCAGTAGAAAAATCTTACTCCAGCAATTAATATCTTTTTCATAAGAAAAAGGGAGAAGATGGAGTTATTAGTTTTTCATCAATTAGGAAGGTGTGTTTACTATTAAAAATTAAGATTTTCTGTCATCCATCTCCAGTTCTTCCCATAGAGAAATTATCTGCTAGAGATTAATAACTTAAGCATTTTAAAACAAAATTCCTACAGATAAAACCTTTTGGAACAAAGCAGTTATAGACAATAATATTAAACTATTGCAAATCTCACACATTGCACCACACATTGCAGGGCATTCACATCGCCCTGGGCAGGAAAGGCTTCCCTGGAGACAAAAATTTGCCC
Source organism: Onychostruthus taczanowskii (assembly GCF_017590055.1). Lineage (NCBI taxonomy): Eukaryota > Metazoa > Chordata > Aves > Passeriformes > Passeridae > Onychostruthus > Onychostruthus taczanowskii. Next base: position 5,648,769 of record NW_024498462.1, read on the forward strand.
TACTACCAAAAAGCAGGAAGTAGAGCTCTTGCCAGCTTTGAAAGAAAAATATTTTTAGAAATAGGTACAGAACTGCTGGAGCCTATGAGCAGAATACCTTCCTGTAATAAGCTTCTTGGACATAGTCAATAATTTTGTTGTTTCCTCTACTTTCTTGGGTTTATTTCCCCCTAGATACCACTTCACATTCCTATCAGGAAAAAAAAAAATAGAGTAATTGAGAAAAGATGATATTTTTCTTCTTTTCCTCTTTCTTCAGCTATCCAGTAGATTTTTCTTTCTGTCAAAGAGAACAATTCATGAGGATAGACAAAATTATCTTCAGTTTTTTGTTAGTGTCTGCATGAATCTCTGCAAGCTCCAAGGACGTCACTCATGCATCAGTGAAAAAAAAATGCATAATTAGGTTTTGGTGGGACCCATTAAACATCAAATTAGGATAACAAAGAAAGGAAAAGTAAATAGCACAGTATATGTGGCTGAAAGGGTTATTTAGGTGGGCTGTGTGGTGTGAACACAGGGAGCATTGGCAGAAGCAGCAGGTTTTGCAGCAGAACTCAGGACTTGCTTAGCCTGGAGGTGAAGGGCTGATTCCATTTCTTTTTTGCCAAAGAATATCCAAGTTCTCAGCAGCAACCTCATAGGACTGTCTGAATACAGACTATTCCTTGAGAATACACAGTGATACACATCAAGTTGCTTTCATTCTCCACTGTTTCCACTGTTCTATCTTGTACACAATATTTAAATATTTAATAAAACAGAGACTGGGACCACATCCAGTAGCTACTAAGTAAAATAAGCCCCAGGGTAACCATTTCTATTTTCCTATTGTAAATTGTGATTTACATTTATTTGAATTTTATTTTGTTTTTGTTAAGCAGACAGAAATATTTTGTTTAATCTGATTTTTTTTTTATTTTAGTGGTAGGAAAAATAATTTGATTCAGTTCAGAATTCCCCTATTTTTATAACAAAAGGATAACCCCTTCTTACCTGTGAGTTAGAGCCTATTTTTTCCACTATCCACTATCCAATCTGCCAGTTAAATCCTCATTTTTAAAATTGCTGATTTCAGGTTATTGTCATTAACAATTAGTAGTCCAGCTGGGAATAGGAAGACATATAATATATTACTTCTGAGCTTTGTCATCTGAGTCACCTTTCCTATGACAAAAAGCCAAGAGAATTGAAATTGTTCAGCCTGGAGAGGAGAAGGCTCCAGTGAGACCTTAGAGAACCTTCCAGTACCTAAAAGGGCTACAAGGGACTTCTTACAAAGGTATGATGTTGTAGTTTCTGTTGCATGCAGATTTCTTTATTTTTACATATTACTGCTTCAATTAAAAATGCTTAATGATTTCTCAGTTTGTTTAATCACCAGATCTAAGATGTCTGTGCTCTTCACAAATCTTTGAAGTCAGTATACATACACACATACACATTTGCAAAGGTTACCATAAGCGTTTCGAGTGCCACCTAAATATTCTTCAGTCATCCTTATTTATTTCATACCTTTAATGACTAGTTGCAAGTTTGCCTAATGTCCAAAATAGTAGAACATATATAGCAGGTCTTAGAAAAGCATTGGGAGGAATAGACACTCCTCACTAAATAAAACAATTTGCCAGTACCTGGAAATTGCTTGTGTTCAACGCTTTGCCTCATACTTTGATTTCATTTTCTCAAGATATACTGTGTCCTGAATGCATTTTGGGATTCTACATTGAAAAATAATCTAGTGCTCCTAAACAATATTTAAAATGACATTTTTATTATGTTGGCATGAAGCACGTTGCTGAATTGCTTTTAATATGATAATGTTTTGCAGTTTACTATGCCATAAGTGCAGTTTGGCAGTTGAGTTTACATGAATATTTCATCCAGAAAAGGCCATGAATTTGTAATTATAAATAGACCTGTTCAACAGAAAGAGATGGATGATTCTACAGCTACTAATTTTCCAAGGAAGTGATATGTAGTTGAAGACTGAAAGCAAAGACTTCCAGCTGCAGAGGGCCATCTGCAGATCACTTTAAGCAGTATTACAGAGGGCCAGCTACCTTTCCTAGTGGATTAGTTGGAGTTGTTTATGATGCTCAAGTTTTTGTGTCTTGGCTCCTTCAGCTCTGTATTTGCAAAAGTACTAGCTGATCAAGGAGGTAAAGCCAGGCTGTGTTTTCTCCTTCACCTTATTTTGTTCACCAGCTCATCCAGCAGCTCACTCTGGTTTAACTATTTAATGCCAATCTCCACACAGACATTACATCACCTATGACATGTTCAGTATAATGAAAAACTACTGTGGAAATTCTCTGAAATGCCAGTAGTGCACTAAGAAAGCAACACTAAAACATTCCATCTTACTTTTGTGCATTTTTGGATATTCTTAATATGACTTGATTGCATCCAATTTACTCAGTGGTCAGCATTGCTCACCTACAACTGAAAAATATATTCAAATTCTTGTCAGACCCTATTGTAATATCCTCTTTTGTTTTAATGTTTTTAGCTTCATTTTTACTGTGTTGGTGTGTTGAAAACATCTTCAGTGCCAGATATCCAAACAGGCACTGCAGTGACTTTACTGATGAGAATTCAGCCCACTATAGTCAGTGCTGCACATCAGCAAGATGAGCCCTGATGCCTTTGGCACATTCCAAAGGCTTTCCCTAAAGGACCTGGTAAAAGAAGTCTGTAAGATACAATGACAGAGAGAAGCAGCACAAACGGGCTGCTGTGATTATTGATTGGGGGAAATGATTTATCCAGGTCAATTCTATCTGACAGCTGTGATATTAATTGCTAGGGATACAGACAATGAGGAATAGGGAAGCTCTGCTGCAGTGTTGTATCTTAGTATGCTGTATTTACTGTAAACTACTCTACTGTGTTTTCCAGGTCTGTTAAAGCCTAAAATGTTGCCCTTGGTTGTACCTGTGCAATTCCCTAGAAGTAAATAGAGCTGTCTTGCAGAGAAGTTTCTCTGTGTCTGTATATGCCCACAGAGAAATGAACAGCTGTGGTATGAACATGTTTAGATGTTTTTGATACACCTTTGGAAATATTAAAAAAAATAAATTAGAAAAAATGTATAGTATGGAGAAAGAAACCAGGAAAGCATTTGGAAAGAAAATGGGGAGAATACACCATATGTATGTAATAGCTATATAAATAAGAAATAGAGAGTTAAGAATTGAAATCCTTCTTGAAGGAACTAAACAGAGTAGAGGTTAGAGGCTAATTTTCTCTCCATCAAAGTTAATGGCAAGGCGTCCATTAACTGTAATAGGACCTAGATTAGCCTCAAAAGTACTTAACAGGAAAAAAGAATGCAGTGATGATGATGATGATGATGATGATGATGATGGAAGAAAATGGAGTGCAGATGGGTATAAACAGGTTGGTATGGAAAGAATGGGGAAAAGAATACACAGTATTTTCAATTATCAGTCCTGGACTTTAAATGGAAGAGAGGAGAAGGGAAGAAAAGACAGGAGAAGAATGAGGAGGCTGAGGTTTTATGCTGAAGGGGATGATACATGAGATTTATGTTAAAGGTTGATACAGGGTAGGGGAAGTGAGATTCAACAGTCTCAGACTGATGTCTAGTAGAAAATGTCTTTGCAAATATCTCTATGGTACATTTGCATTAAAGGCCAAGAGGAGATTTGGGGACTCACCCCAAAAATGAAAATATTAAATTAATTAAAAATGTACAAATAATAATTTTAAAAGTATGAAACAAAACACACACAAAAAATCCCCCACCAAACCAAAGGCTCAAAAAAAAAAATTTTTAGCTTGGGCGTACTTTCAAAATACTGTGGGGTCTTTAGCAAACAAAATAACCTCTCTTTATTTTCGATCCCTAACATTTACCTGTTTTATACATAAAGTATTAATGTTGTCCAATGGTTTGAAAAGCTTCTAGTAAAGTTTGAAAGCTTCTAGAGTGCTCGAAGAATACTTGTTTATTGTTTGATCATATTCCCAAACCTTGAAGAAAGTTGGACCCTTCAATATTTTCCCTACAGACAAAGAAAGCATGCTGTAATACAAAGTGGAAACAAACAGCATTGTTCTCTTCAAATGACTGCTCCCTTTTAGCTGTATTTTTAAATTGCATGAGTTAATACTGATACAAAACAAAACCACTGCGAATTATTTTACTACTTTCTATCCCAAATAAAGAAAATTGTGTCTTTTTGGGTTACATTTTTTTCCCATCCCAGGAGACGTTCCAGTATCTATATCTATTCTGTTACCTAGTATCTATTTATATACTTGTTAATTTTTCTTAAATACTTTTTCCCTATATCTCTTTTCCATTTCAATCACACTAATGGCAAATATTTGATTTCAAAGGCAAGCAGACGTTGCATCCTGCCCCTTTGTCTTGCCTTCTTAATTGATTTCTCAATGTATTTATAGCATATTTTATTTATCCTTAATGGCTGTACACGTGATATAATCTTCTTAGAGTGTCTGTGCTTTCATAAATATGCCTTTTCATAAATGAAAGATTTTTTCTTAAAGGTTTTGGTCTAAATTTTCTCAAAAATGTGTTGTGAAAGCAGCCTGTCACAAATGCTGTGGAAAGGTTTCTTGTTTGCTGTGTCTGCATTTTCTCCAAGAAATATTTCCATTTATAAAACTGGCAAAATGATGTCTTAATTTTGACAGACTGGCTGCATGAAAAGAACAAAAACCAGTTATCTTAAAAAGAGCAAGAACCAAAACAAACTTGCCGTGCAGGTCAGGAGTTCTCAAATGACTCATTTTTATTCCATTAAAGAGTAGAAAACTGTCAAGCCAAATTCAAATAGATTTTGAAATGGAAAGGCTGGCTCCACTTTGATTTGCATTTTACAAAGCAGAGTCTTCAAATTAGGTAAGAGGAAGGAATTCTTTGTGTCAGAAATACATGTTTTGGCGTTTCTGTGAAAATCCATCCATACTTGGTGAAATAAGTCTGTGAAAAGCTTCTTCATGTGCTTTGAAGAGATTTGCTAAATGTGAAAAGGAAACATGAGGCTCTGAAGCTTTTCCTTGTGTTGTCACAGTCAGCTCCTGTGCCCTTGGCTGCTCCTTGTCTCTGAGCTGCTGCTCCAAGTGCAACATGATGCTGACCTGGTCATGTCTCCTGACAGCTGCTCAGAAAGTCAGAGAAAGGCAGCTCCTGCGTGTGTTGGGTGATGTTGGTTTGGTGATTCCCACCTCAGAGCCAGCAGTCTGTGGTGCCAGGAGAGCCGTGCACCAAGGGAACACGCTGCAGGGAGGGGAGATGGTTCTCCAGCTCCTTCATAGGTTCACTCAGCGGGCTGTGGACCAGAGGTGCTAAAGTCCTTTTAGCCAGGAAAATTAAATAATGTAATCTTGAAGCTTTCTTAGCACTTTCTAGTGATTTTTTTCCTGTGGCAAAGTCAGAGTGAGCAAAAGTGACACCTTCTTTAAATTATAATAGTGCCCATAACTGAAGAAAATGTCAAAGTTTATAAGAAAAGTAGTGAACCACCTTCTCCCTCAAAACACAATGTGCTTTTCCTGGAAGAACTTTGCAAAACATTTTATGTCATTTTTTTTCTAATGCCTTTTCATTATTCTGCTGTCTAGAAGGTGAAACTGTGGTCAGCACATTAGGCTGCAACTTGGCAGGACTGAGTTCAGGTCACTACCTGATGCTTTTCTGTGGAAGCCTGGACCCTAATTAGCGTTAATTTGGCTTGCTGTCCATGCAATAGTGTTAATTCCTTGTTACGTGGTGGACTAATATGAGATTAAATACCTTAGATGTATTTATATTCTCACAAAAAAGGTGACAAGTCTTGGGATAAAAACCAGATTGAAAGAACGCTTTCATAATCATGTGAAAGACAGTCTGCAATAAAACTGACATAATTTTTACAATCAATTTAAGTACAAATTCTAGTCCTACTATGAAAAGAACACAGAATGTATTATGGCAAGGAGCAATACAGTGATTATACCACTGAGCTGACATTGTTACTCTGACTTTTCCAGAAGTGTTTGCCGACATGGAAGGAAATAAAGTTGCTGGTGAATTATCACTGATGTTGGTAGGAACATTCTGTGCTTTAGTGGAGTAGATAACACTGCCCCAACTGCAACAGCATAGGAAAGGTTTCCACAGTATGGGTTTATGGTTTGCTCAGCTCTGCTATTACACCTGTCAAGCCAAGACAGCACCATTGTCAAGCCTCATTTCACATTGTGAAATGTCAGAGCCCGGGGCCAGGGAGGCATAACTCAGTGGAAGGACCTCACATGTAAGTTCACAGGCCTAATTATGAGATCTTATAAAAATATACCATGTACTTTGAGTTAGTGGGAGTTTGTAGTTCACATTCCAGAATCTGATCTTAAGCCTCTAACTTGCCATCCTCTCATGTCATTTTTAAAGTGATCCAAAAGTTCATAGAAACAAACCTTTTTTTTTTTTTTTTTTTTTTTTTCCTTAAACCCATAACCTATTGTGAGCTTCTCTCACCTTGTATGAAAGAGCAGGGCAATATGTTATTTCTGTTTCCCATAGAAAACAAACCTTCCTGTTATCTGTCCTCATCACAGTGCTGCTCGAGAGGCTGAGCAGTGCACGTGTCACTGACTTCTCCTGAACTGCAATGGGCCCAAACACGTGTAACAGATTCCCTCAGCTACTTGGCTTTCACTCAAATCTAGTAGTTATACCTGAAATATTTTTCAGAGTGCTGTTTGCCCTCATGTGTACAAAGAACTGACTGCCAGCATCTGAAATACTGCATTTATTCTGCTGCCAATCTAAATTCATGCTGGCAACAGCTGATGGAAATTTCCTTATGTGTAGAGTTTAATTGAATAAACTTTGGTTTTGACTTTTAGAATGCTTATGAAGTTTAATGCTTATGAACTGTTAAAATCAGAGAAAGACTTTCCAAAGACTGTTAATGTTGCTACTAAAAATAAGCTTAACACTAATTTCTTTACAGGTTCCTGCTCTCTCTAAACTAGTCTTTCTCCTGATGTTTAAAGCAGGATAGAGCACACTCTTTAGTATTTTTAATGCTATTATAATTATGTATCCTGAGAAAACAGGCATCTTTGCAGGCAGCATCAAAGCCTAGAAATCAGTGTTAATAACACACCAAACCCCAACTCCTGCCAAAGTCCAATAATAAATCTAAGGGACCGGTCCTCTCTGTTATCTGATACATTACTTTTCATTACATGTGTTTTCTTGCCTTTCCCTGCTGTTGGACACTTGTGATTTAGCTGAATGGGGTGCTGGGCCACCTTGCCTAGGCCATGTTTTTGCCAAGAAAGGATGGAACAGATGCTCCTTGAGGTCCCTTCCAACCTGTGATCCTGATACTGTTATGCTGAGAGATTTCTACTTAGGTCCTGTGCATTGGGTCTGGCTGAGGCAGAGCTCAGAGCCCTCACAGTGCTGTGCTTTGCAGTGGCAGCTGGATGGGTGTTGGTGACACACCTCACGTTCTCCAGAAGCAGGAGAGTGTTTTGGCTGCTGCTGAGCAGCACTGCCCTGTGACATTCCTTCCCCCACCAAAGGGGATGGCAGTGGGCAAGGTCCCGGGAGGGGACACAGCCAGGCCAGCTGACCCAAATCAGCCAAAGGGCCATTCCTTACCATGTGACATCAGCTCAGATATCCAAGCTAAGGGAGAGAAGAGGAAGGGGGGTGTCAATGATTTTAATTTCAGTGAGTTTTCAGTGTTGGCCTTGCAGAGGAACCGTTACGCGTGCTGATTCCTGCTTCCCGGGAAGCATCTGGACATCGCTGCTGATGGGAAGTACAGACTGAGCTTCTTCCTCTTCAGCTCTTCTGCACAGATCTCTGCTTGTTCCTTTCTTTTTGCTGTCATAAAACTGCATTATCTCACCCTCTGGTCATTCTCTAACTTAGTCTCTCCCCTGTCCCAGTGGAAAGGGAGTGATAGAGCGACTGCGTGGGCACTTGGCCAATCTGGGGCCAGATTAGGTGGGGTGTACATTTTACCTTCTAGCCAAAACACTCCTCATGGAGCTGTTGGCTGACAGTGGGCATAGTCTGGGTCAGAGGCACTTCAGTTCTGCCTTCTCATATTCTACTCATGAGCCAAGAATCAGTCTGAGACTTTTTAACCCCCACAGGCAGTTTATATCCATGGCAGATATGTTACAATAGGGAGGGGGTGTTGCGTGCAGAGTTCTGTGCTCATAGTTCACGCATGTACAGCTAGATCTAAAACTGTAAGCTGGCACTCAACCACACTGATGTTCAACTCAAAAAATGTGTTTAGAAGTCTGTAATGTGTCACACATTACATCACTTGATAGTGATTTTTATACAGGATGATGTGTGTATGCTAATTCTATCGATGTGTGATGGATTTACTAAACTAAAATGGTTCCGTTCACTAGGATTTTTTTCAGTGAAATTATTTTGCTGTCTTGTCAAATAGAGGAAATTTTTGTTTGAAATGAGAGATCCTGCCTCTTAGTATTCCATATCTACCCAAACAATCTAAGTCCATTATAGCTTATGCATCCAACAAACTCATAGGAAAAAAAAATATTACAGCATGATAGAAGTCAATCCCAGACTCACCAATATTATTTTGTGTTTGGGGAAGTGTTCTGTGGCAGAGCTTCAAGACTTCCTGCAGAGATGAGCTGTGCTGAATTACTGCACATCATCATTAAGTGAGGAGAAGTGCCTGAGCAAAGTCAGCTGAGGTTCCTTTACATTTTTCTGTATTCGCTGTAGAGAAGCAGCTCCGTGTTCTGCATACAGGAACTCTGCTGCTGGCTCCATGTAGCAGAGGAGAATCTGGTCCTGATTCCCTGTGACCAAAATGAATTTTAGTCTGAGAAGCCTCACAAAGTTGTGGTTTCTACATTCAGAAATAGATACTTTTAGTGTGTTCTGCAGGTGGTTTTCTTTACTAATAGCTGGACTTCCACTTTATACTAGGAAATTCTAAGTTGAATTATCCACATTATTCTTAAAGAGCTGTATTATGAAAGTTGGACCAGGGAAGAGGTAGGAAAGGCAATAACATCTTTAAGAGGTTACAGTAAGGTGTAAGATTAGTTTTTATAGCATTCTTTAGCTGAATTTTAATATCTTATGGGGACCCTAGAGATTCTGAGCTACTTGTTTACCTGTGTGGATATGGAAAACTGTCAAAATTAGCAAATGTGAAAATCAGGAGATGGGAGCAATGTCATATATTCAAATTCAAGGACTACATTTGTTAATGAAATGCTGGAGAAAAAAGTTTAATTTGAGTTCTTTTCTTGTCAGGTTTCACCTTTTGATAGTGTAAAGTCACTTTTTATTTTTCTGATCTCTGTTGTAGAACAGTAAGTGTGAAAATTATGGACAAATGAATGAGACATCTCTTCCTGATTGAATGCATCACTGGCTTTTACTTTAGCTCTTTCTACTGTTGTGACTACTGATGTCCATTGCTCAAGCATTTTTCTTGGAAGAGCAGTTGAAGGGTTTTATTTATTTTGTGTTTATCCAAATTACAGAAGAACCAGGAGATCCTGCAGCCCCAAAGCTGGAGCCAGGTTTTGCTGAGCAGATGCCATGAGTGTTTTCTGAGGGATATTTTGTGATTAGACACTCTTTATTATTTTGTAATAAATTTTCCTTATAACATGAAACAATATCACAGGTTTAGTAATCTGTGATCAGTATGTTCTTTATTGCAGTTAAAATAGGGTGAAAAAATAATATTAATTGCTTTATATTATTCCATTCCAGAAATGGGCAACTTGAGTACCTTGGTGGTATGATAGACCAGTGTACTTGTGGTTTTTAACAACCTACCATTTTCATTTTTTCTTGCTCTATCTTAAGCTAAATAGGAAATTCTTCAGAGGGAGAAGAACATAATGAGCTACAATTCCACACCATAGGGCCTGATATCAGTTTGTAATCTTGCAATATTTTCTTACTGTAAATGTAAATGGCAAATAATTAAAAGTGCTGAGATTTTAAGACATGGGTGTAATACCCCATAGAGAATTTAATTCTTTTTTGTGATGTGGATTCACTTCTGAAGATTCCTTAAAAAGCATAATGTATTTAGTGGTACTTAGAACAGATCTTTTACCCCCTCTCTAAAATAGTGTTGGCTCTCATAATTATGATTTTCTTTTATAATTTCACTCTTTTAAGGCCTTACATCTGAACTTGGCTTTTCAATAACTTTTACCTGAAAATTTGTAAAAATTAAGTTGCTCATTTAACAGTAGAAATAAAGATTTTAACATGTATTTTTCTCTCTCTTATGTAATGTTTTAAATATCAACAATTTTCTAATGAGAGCTCCTCACTACCACATTGATGGTATGAGTAGTGTTACTAATTACTTTGAAAAAATTCATAATAAGGGAGGGAAAAAAGCATATTTAACTACCTTTGACTTGGTGTCTGTCTTGATGAAATCTGAGTGCAGGAGCAGTAATAGAGACTTATTGCTTTGATTTTAGTTTTCTGAGAGTACTGCTTAAGGATATCAGGGAGAAAGTGGGGAAAATTAATGAGAATGGAGGGGACAGAGAGAGAGTGATCCCAAATTCAGCTATGAAGGCCAGTTTTTCCTTGTCTTTCATGGTAGATTTCCAGCTCCATGGTTTTAAAAGGAGATTCAATGAGGCTTGTGGGTCCCTTCCAGCTGAGGATATTTGATGGGGACGATGAAACGATCTGAAATGAGAAGTTTTGCTGAACATTGTAAAATGTGTAGCACATAAGATTTGAAATTCAGGTGTTACCTAATGCCAAATATAACAGTGATATGTGATTATATCAAAGACATCTTGTATTAAATTCAAAATCCAAGTAAAAAAGTTTAGGAGTGGGACTTGGTATTAAATATTGGGAGACCTTCAGTTATTTATGGTGAATTACTCAGGTTATTCTGTAATCTATGCAACACACTTTAAAAAAAGTAATATGCATTAAGATCTTCTGAAGAAATAATGAAGAATGAGAATCACTGAAGACATTAATCTTATTTTGAGAGGTAGGTACAATCTGGTCATCCTTGTTCAAGAAAAATGAACTTAAATGGGAACAGATGGAAAGAGGTGCAATTATGATGATTAAGCGAACAGTGAATCTATCATATGAGAAGAAATTAAAGTGTTTTATATAATAGGACCTACTTATTTAGCCTGGTAAAATGAAGACAGAAGCACATGATTCATCTTTGTAAATAAAACCAAGGGTTAAACACAGGGAAGGGAGAGGAGGTTAGAGCCAGGGTTTGATAAAGTGCTTAAAACCTGGCATGAATGAATGCAAACTGATGTGTCAGAGTCCTTCAGCAGCATTTTTAGATGCTGGAAGAGTACTCTGACACTGAAAAACACCTGCTACAGATGTTCTCAGTTCTCCCCCTTATTTTCAGCAGGAGGCACAGCCAGGGTCCCTCTAGCCTGGTGCAGCCAGTGCAAGGAACATGTGGTGTTACAGAGACTGACCCAAATTTTAATAATGATACTTGTCTTAGTAATTGTTGTCTTTACCCTGCTTTCTTATTTAATGGGGAAAGTTGCAGGGAGGGCTTTGAGTGGATTTTAATATTTTTTAAAACCTTGCAAATATAGAAAATATTACATCAAATATTTGAAGAAGTGCTTGTAAGCAAGTGTTAGGACAAGAGAAAATTACTTGAAGTACAAGAAGGTACTATGCATATCTTAATATGCGACAGTGAAAATAAATTGTTGATGCCATTATTATTTTAATGCATATTTAATACAAAAGTCTTGAGGAGACTGAAAGCTGTGAATTTAGTCACTGTTTTTAAAATGAGAGAATACATTGAAAATTAGACTCCTGTTAAGCAAAATATTTTCAGTCTGTTGGTAGAGAATTCTAATTCATGGTTGCCAAAAGCACATAGAAAATTATAACTTAAAGGACATGAGTAAGCAAGGATTTCTGAAAGGTGAGTCATGTTAAAAAAACAAGATTACCATCTTATAAGTGACTGGCAGAAGAGAAAATGCCAGATTTAGTGTTTCTCTATGTCAAAAAAAGGCTCTTTCTTTTTACCAAAATTTTAAGCAACAGATCCTTGTGTAGGCTATCTGAATAGGGAATGGATTCTCAAGATTTTTAATAGTGATAAGTAACTAGAGTAGCAGGGAATGGGAAGTGCATATTGGTGGATTGTTGAAGATTAGAATTCTTTTGCTTTCTTTGTTGCAATAATTTCTCTTCAATAATTTAATTATTGATTTAGTTTAAAACATGTAAGGTAATAAATATTTCAGGTGGTACTAAAGTAAAAGGATAGTTTAAATGGCAGATGCTTGCAATTACTTTACAGGATAATTTCTGATAAATTAAACGGACAGACCAGGGGGTGAAAAATTAAATGCAATAGATTTAAGTGTTAAGTGATGCTCCTGAGTCGGTGTATTACACAAGCTAAGTGTAGCTGAACTTGATATTAAATTAGGTAATAGTCAGGAAAAAATGTTCAATGCACACTATTGACAGATGCAGTGTTAGCTGTTTACTTCATTGTGTAGCAGCAATATAGGCTAATGCATCCAAATGGACTTCTAATAGAAAATTGATCTTGTTTTATAAACCAGTTCATAAAGAATAATAACCATTAGGCTGAATTTCCCTATTTTGGTCATGAACTTGTAAACATAGAATTATCATGGAATAAAAGGAGCACATTCCGTGAAGTTGATAAATCTGGAAATATATGGTCTAGAGAGGTGGAAATAAAGTGGTATGCAGAGAGGGTGAGAGCCCCTGTTAATAGCATTGAACTTGGAGGAGAAACTGTAAATCCTGCTTTGACGATAGAGAGTCTTCAGGGCAGGACTGGAGGGTTTTTTCATACTTACTCTTCAATCATATTATGTTATTTGACATTTCAAAACTTGACACTGAGTCTTTGGCACTTTCCAGAAGTCCTCAGCAGTGAATCCCAAGGAAAAGACATTGCTGCTGTTTCTAATCCCCATAAAATAGATGTGGTTAATTTAACGCATGAGTTGCCTCACTAAGATTGCTGCAACACCCCATATATCTGAAGCTAATAGCGTGCATATGTGTTTGCAGGATCAGGCTTCACTGATCAGCTTTATATTGAGATGTAGCTAATAACCCCTTCTGCGAGTTGGGTGGAATTTTCCCTGTCTCCTGTGAAATTTGATGTGCATTAGGAAGTGAGGAGTGTGACTACCATTTCTTGTGCTGATAAAATGTAGGCTCATTAAAAGTGGGCATCTTTCTCATCAATCTACTCCATTTGCCAGCCTTTGTATCCCATGAGATGGATGGCTTTGACAGATTTTGACACTTGAAAAACAGCATGGCTTTGCCAAGATGCTGGTCCAGCCTCCCATGCAGGTGGGGAGGTGGCCAATGGCCACCACAGTGGGAGGTGTGGGAATCGAACCTGGCCAAAGCTGTCCTGTGATTTATTGCTGGGAATGGCAAAGAACTTTTGAAGTCAAAAGAGGTTGTTTTGTCTTTATATCTATCCAAAATCCTGGGAGCGACCCTTTGAAAAAGTTTGTAAACCCAATGTGCAAAGCACCCCAGTCAAACTGTGCAGAAAATTACTAAGAAACTACAAATACAAATTACATTTGCTGCAGCTGCAGGCACCATTATGCCAATTAATGTATGTATTTTCTTTCAAATGTTGTTTGTATACCTGTATGCCTTGTATGTTATGCATTATTTCAGTTCTATTCAGCAGGAATGTATGATGAGATAAGATCTTGAGGGTAGGATTGTCATAATAATGAGTGTTTGCATATGTAGCTGAAGATAAAAGAGGATGTGGCTGCACTCTATCTGAAAACCAGATCCCTAAGAATTTCTTTATCCACACGAGATACAAAGGTGCTTTCAGCTGAGCTGTTGGCACTAACAATGGGAATTATTTGTAGGTCTTTTCTGTCTTATTTAAGCTTTATTTAAGGCTGTCCAAAATCAAGCAATTCTTGTGTCTTACTATTGTGTCTGTAATCTGTTCTTCACTGTTTTCTCAGGGATTACTGATCACTGCAGAGTATCAGCAAAACAATGTTGAGAACAAAAACTGCTGCCATATCTCAATGTGTAACTTAAACACACTGTTATTTTTTAAATTTTTTGCAGGTGGTGCTGTGCTCATTATTGAATGTATTTCTCCTATTTAGATTAGGTAACTTCTATAGCACTTTAAGAATGAATTATTAGATTTTTTTTTAAGACAGCTATTATATTCAGTGGCAAGGGTAAATATTGTCAGCATGTAAACTTGCCATTTAGCCTTGATTTTTCAACATATTTTACTGTCCACTGGCAGAAAAACAAGAAAAATGTATCATGGCATGGCTTTATTGTACCACTGCTCAGCAATTTTTGCATATTGTTTCCTTTTATAATTTGAGACGTGATAATGATTTTTGCAATAAATTTTTTCATAAGTATCTTTACTGATGGATGATGCATTTATTTAAGCACCAGTGGACAAATAAAGTTATCCACGGATGACTAACAACCTTGAATAAATACTATTTCACTCAGCAGCTATCCATAGTACCTCAGCAATGCAATTACATGCCAGGACCTATTATCCCAATTAATGGACTGTTTTATATTCACTGTGCATTATACTTGAAACTCTTCAGAGGCCTGGCCTTCACTAAGCCAGAGGCAAAAAAAGAAATGTATAACAACTCACCAGGAAAAGGCTTTCGTTTACTTTCCAATATATATAGCGTGTAATTATACTTAAAGCATAACAAGGATGGTCTCAGAAATGCCCTTTGATTTAAGTTGCAGTAAAACTATATATTAAACACACAATTATTAAATGCAGCTCTCTTGTTTTCCAAGATTGCTATTAACAGCAGAAGTAGGTATTTTGCTATCCTCTTCCTGCATTGCCTTTTTCACAATTATTTTGCCAAAGGCTAAGTTTGAGGGTTATTTACGAGATTCATGTTTCTTCTCTCTTTCTAAGCATGTGAAATAAGAGCATCAGTTCCTGGGGATGCTGCATTTGCTGGATGGGTGAGCAAATAAAATAGTCTACTGAAAAGTACGCAGGGCACTGTTGTGTTGCTGCTTTGTAAAATGCCAGCCTTGGGCTGTCTTTCACCGGGCTGGATTTTGACCACTGGAGTTTCCCTCTACTCCCTCTGGTGGTTTCCAAAGCTGCATTTCTAAAGCTATAAAATAAAACACTGTTGTATTTCTTCCCCTCATTGTAAGGAGCATTGATTGCTCCTCATTGTATATTATAGCAAAGGGGCAGTCTATTACATAAATTTATTGCATTTTCTTCATGATAATTACTGGAAGTTATTGAACAAGGCAGGGAGTTATCACCAGTAAGTTCCTGCTGTAGCTGAGGAAGCAAATCCACAAATATTTAGTGGATCTAAAGCTGTAAACAACACATCCTGTTTACAGTGTAGTAGGAATTTACAACTTATTGTGCATCTGAGGATTTTGTAGGAATCATGCTCCAACTACTACAAATTCAGGCTTGAAATATGAACTGCAGTAAAAAATTGTCTTACATTGTATCGTGCAGATACCTTTTGTTGAGGCATTAGACAGTTAAAACAACCACTAGATTCACCATTTCCCTTGCTCAAGAATGACATTACTATTTCATGAGCAGTTGGTTAGGGAGTCTCATGAAATCTGCATTCATACATTAATGCAGGATTGCTCTTTTACATTTGTTAGAGGAATCTATCAATGGGAAAAATCAATAAGTGTAAATGTCCCAGTAGGTCTGCGGATTCCCGTAAAACACAGCCATTGACTCATCTTTCTGTAATTCCTTTTCACAAATAATTTTTCCAGTCCCAGGTCAGTAGTTGCCAGAGGAGCACTAGGAAAGAGGATAGCTGTCACAACCAGAATGATCAGAGAGTGTTCTTCCCAAATTTCCTGGGTGGGTCCCATTGCCTCTATCCCTTGCCCCCGACAGAGCTGGATGTGTCCTTGTCACACCACATAATGTCAGCCACAGGGAACGCAGAGAGATGGCCCAGGGCTGCTGCAGCTGCCCTTGGATGCCTGGCTCCTGGGAGCCTCAAGGAAAAGAGGATGAGCAGGTGTCTGCTGCCCACTGGATGCAGCTGAACCTACAGTGGCAGCTCAGCATGGTGTTAAAAGATAAATGCCAACAATGGCAAGGGTGTGCGTTCCTGTTTTTCTAACAGCTCCTTCTTTGCCTGAAAGAAAAGGGGGCCTTGTGTGTGAGATGGTTTCAGGTGCTGCTGCTCTCCTCTCCTTTCCATCACAGGTCCTGAGACACCAGTGAGTGCAGTGCTTGGGATAGCCAAGATGTTTAGTTTTATTTCCAAGCTCAAACAGCCTCCAGATTCATGGCTGGATCCATTCTGTTCCAATCAGGAATCACCTCTCAAGCCATTGCTCTAATATGGTTATCAGACTATTCTTTCATAAATATATGGTTTATAAACATATGCAGAAAAAGTGTCATGACTGACTTCAAGTGCCAGAATTCCTAGATTTTTACTAATGCTTCTGAGACATCAGAGGGGGTTTCTTAGCATGCACATTCACTGTGGGAAGTACTAATGCCTTTAAAGAGCCGCCCAGCTGTCCCACCAAAGGAATGCTACAGGAGTAATCCAAATGCACATTTAGTTAAAGATGGAAGATAAAAGCCAAAAATAGTAAATATAAAATAAAAAAAAAAGTTAAAAGCCAGTAAGTTTAGCACTTTATCCTATGAACAAACTAGTAGAGAAGAAATAAAAAGCTAGCACGTACATTAACTCCAATTAAATGTTGATGACTTTGATAAATGCTGCAGTCTCAATAAATATAAGTGATCTTCACATTACTCTTCATTTATTGACACCCTCGTACTATTTTGAAGAAGATTCATCTTCCACCAAAGACTTTTATTGCTGTAATATTTCATAACTGACTAGCCAATTTCTTCCATTATCTTAATACTCACAGTTAAAATAAAGAACTAACATTATCCCTGATGACTATCTATGTCATATAAAATGACAGTGAGGAGACAAAACAACTTCAGAAAGAAAATTCCTGGCCATTATTCACTATTTCTTACTTCAGTTTCAAATATTACACTGAAATAGTCTCAGAAATATTTTTTTTTCTTCTGACCTAGTTTTCTGGTTTTCTTATCAGTCTTCCTGCTTTTTGAAGGATGAAGCTGTAGATGTCCTTTTTAGAGTGTTTAAAGTAGTTTAAAAAATTTTACTGTCTAGGTAGAACAATTTAATCACTTTCATTTCTGCCATTTCATTGAGAGAAGGACATTTTAAAGAACTAAAAAAAAAAAAAATGTTTTTCCTTGTTCATTGTGGAGCTGAAAAAAAGACTTAGGAAGTAATCTGTGGCAACAGTGACACAACTGGACTGGAGAGTTGGTCTCTATTTTAGCCACCAGTTAGAGAAGACTGGAAAAGGAGAATTATATAGGTCTTTTGACTCTGCCTCACTGTTTAAATTGTGCCCTTCTGCTGGCAGAAATGGGAGGAGTCAGTCCCTCAAGGACAGGCTCCAGCCTTGCTGTGAGGACAAGTGCCCTTGATATGTGCTCTGATTGTGGCTGAAAATCTGCAGGATCATAAATGTCATCCCTTCTTCCTGTCTTGCAGCAATTCATTGCTTTCCAAGTGTCTTAGTTACGACTGTCCAGGAAGCAAATATATTTTGGTTGTCTGTAAGTATTAATTACAGAGCACTACCCATGATAAGAATATTTAGTGTCTCTAATGTTGGTAATTTTCCAGTAGAAAAAATTCAGTGATAATGGCAGAAATATAAAATCTGGGGGAAGGAATGGACCTTTAAATAAATTCTGATTTACTTTCTCCCTTCCACAGTATTAACAGTATCATTGACACAGAAGGAATGGCAGTCTCCTGTCCCGAATTTACTGGAGACTTACAGAGCAATGAACCTCCTTCTACAATCTTGTGATATAGACAAAGAATGATAACTATGATAACATCTGATAACTATCACATATTATTACATTACAGAATTAATATATTAAATAATTCAATGTGTATTTCTCTGCTATACCTCAGAATAACAGGAAGGTTGAGTGGTTGGGTTTGCTTGAAATTGCATAAAAATATTCATAGTATGTGGATGAACACAGCCTTTCTGTAACCAAATGAACTTTGGTGCCATTTCATTATCACAATAAGACATTTACAACAGTGTGGTATTGTAAGATAGTTCTTTTATGGATCATTTTAAGGCCAGTGGGGTATGTCTTATCTCACTTTAACACACACCTTGTGGGGTGTTGGTTTTTATTTAAGTAAATTATGTTTACAGTCCAACAGCTTTTTTATGTACAGAACAAACTAAAAAAGGTGAATAATGTGACCATGGATATCTTTTAATTTAAAAAGAAATGTTTCTTAATTAGAGACAATGGTAGAAGCTTGGAAGGAATGCTCACCTTATGAGCAAATCTCAGCAGCTCTGCTGTGCTTGTATAGAGAAAGGGCTGTAAGTAACACCCAGCTCTTACCTAGCTCATTGACTTTTCCTAGTGATTTCTTCTAACTGCCTTTTCCAAACCTTCTAATTTTTTTCAAATATCTTTATTCATTAAGGTTTGCATGTCTGATTTAGGGATTCTTAAGTACATTAAATGGAAGAAGCTGTCCCCTCATGAGGGGACTGAAACTGTACAGCATGCCTGTATGTATTAAAGCAAAGAAAAAAAGGCAGCAAGAGCTGTGCAGCTCGGAAATTAGCCTTGCCCCAGGGCTCCCACAAAGACAGGGGCAGCATGAGGAAGAGCTAAATTTTAGTCCTGGGTTGCTCTGAGAGCTGGGGTACAGCTTTTTCTGCACTTGCTCAGATGTGATTCTGCTCTAGAACTACCCAGAGAACTTTGTGTTTTTCCATTCACCTTCTACTTAACAGTAGAACAACTGCTGTTGCAAATACCATGTTCAGGAATGGCATCTGATTTTCCCCCTTTCAGCTGCACCATTCTTGTTTAACCGTGATGGAATTGCAGCTTATCCACGACTCTCTTGCAGAGCTCATTCATCATCCCAAACCCTGGTTCTGACTCTATCACTCCTCAGCATCCTGTATCCTTTTTTTTTTTTTGGATCTTCCTCATCAGATTTAAAACTTTATCTTCCTTTCTATCTCCTCTGTTAATCAGCCACAAGGATGTCAACTTTTGCCTGCCCAGCCCCTTGCTTGTCTTTGTGCTGGCTTTGTCTGCAAACCTCTGCCCAGCCACGTTGTTATTCTGCCTCAGCCCCACACTGTCTCTTCTGTGCTGTTCAAAAAAAACTTGTCACTGCTTTGCTCCTGCTATTCTAAACCCATCCTTTGATTTTTTGGTCTCATTTTTCCTATGACTGTTTGGTATATTTTGTCTCATATTTAGAGCAGAGATTCTTCCCCCAAGTGGAAATAAAAAATATCATAGTTTTGGTGTGTTTTCTGTTGGGAATTACTAACTTCTTGTGAGGTTTGTGAAGCTTAATCACTATCAGTAGAATTTGTAAATCATGTTAAGAAAAAGGTATGTACAACAGGATATAACATACACTTGTGACTACCATTATAAATTACTTCTTTCTTTGCAACACTCAAAGTATCATTTCTCTATTTCAGTCTTTCTTTATTATATTCTGTCAGAGGTTCAAAGCAGAAAAATGTGAACTATTGTAAAAGGAAATTCAGGCTGTGAGTGGAGTCCTCCCTTGTTAGTGCTTCTTTTAACTACTCTGATTTGTCCTAAGTATAAATGACTTTGAAAATACTCCTTCCACTTGGCCATTCCATAGTAGTGAATTGCACATAAGCCTTCAAATTATAAGGAAAATAATGAAAAGGAAGATACAATGATCACAGAAGCAACAAAAGATACCAATGCTTTATAAATATATATTATTTTAGATACAGCTACAATCCTAGTTAAAATCTCTTACTATGAAGCTTTTCACTTCAGATAGAAAAATTAACAAAAATAGAAGTGACTGCACATAAAAAAATGTATAGCGTAAGATATATTCATCACTGGATAAAGCAGCTGAACCCAGTATTAATAAAGATTGCTATTCATTTTTGAATTTGTATGATTGACCACTTAAAGAAATTACTAGTGCTATAGAAAGTCTTGTGACTAAAAGGGAAAAGTCATTTAGTTCAGGGAGGTCTTGTCGGCCTCATAAAATAACTGTTGATTATAATTATACAGTAATCTCTGAAATATTCTCTTGGGAAGTAGAGAGAAAATGAACAGGGGAAAAAATTACCTCCAACTGATACACATTACTGATATCAAGAATACACTTTTGCAGCCTATTGCATGCTGTAAGAAGCTTTCCAAAGCTTGTTTCTTTTGCTAACCCCTCATTTAATCTGTCTAGTTACTTATACTATGTAAGGCAGAAAATTTGCATTTTCAAAGACACTTATATAAACTAGTCAAACTATTCTGGTTTCCTCAATTGTCATGCTTTAAAAAAGAATTCCAGTTTTATGTGACTGTTTAGCCCTAAGATAAGGAACATAAGAACAGATCTGAACTTTTCCAGCATCAGACAGTAATTGTTTCTGTGACTTACAGTGTCAATTTTCCACTCTCACTATTACTATCATGAGGGAAATACTGCTGGTATAACAATTGCTCTCAATTTTTAGCATGTTACAAATCTGCTGCTTTGCCCTGCTGCTTAACAGAGCAATAACCAGGAGGGCAAACTCATTTTTGTTCTGGTTTAACAGAGAAGCAATTTTTCCAGTTTTGATCTGGAAAATTTGCAGTCATGTTGAAAATCCTACTAGGAAATGGTCACCTCCCCCTGGTCTGTGTTAGCTGTGTTGGCATGTGGAAAGCACATGCCTCGTGACACTAGAAAGTGTCTTAAAATGAATTAAAGTAGTGAACACTGGTAGATACCACTCTGGTGAGTTGTTGGAATTTCAAGGTAATATAAGATATGTCTGGAACAGTACAAAATCTTGTGTGTTTCTTGCAGAACTAAATCCATAATGGAGAACCATGGACACATTTAAGATATTTCACATTGTTTGAGGTGTTCTTATCCTACTAGACTGTGGAAATTCCCAAACTTATAGACACATAACCCATTTAAAGCAATGAAACTTCACATTCATTCTTTAGCCTGGAGGATTGTGTAAGCACAGCAAAAGGCATATCCATGTTGATATTTAAATTATTTTTAGTATCTGCTTTAAGAGTTATTGAAATGAATGGCATTCCAGTAGGGCATCACTCAGAGCAGAAGTCAGGTGTGTCAGGTCTCTGGCAACTAGAAACTTTTCTTTTTTTACAGAAATTGAAATGATCTGGAGAACTGTTGCCCAGTCCTTTTAAGCTTAATGCTCTGTGTGGGGGATCCCACAAATCTCTTAAAGGCAATAATAAGAAGTTGGAACCTTGATCAAAGTCTGTTATTTCTCTAATGTGAATCCCAATGGAGTTAGCCTGAAGCAACTTCATACTTCAATGCAAACTTCAGTCTGACACCACTGACCTCAGGACAGCCATTGTGAGGAAGAATCTGGCCGCTTTGTCAGAGCCATTGTGACTTCCAAAGGGAACAAAGAACTCCAGAAAATTAAGCCTTCTATTAAAAAGATTTCTAAAATTAAATATCTCTACTGATTTACAAACATCTTGCAGATGTTTATATTGTGAACCATGAATATGTCTGTCTATAGAAGATCTACATGAAACTACTGGAACTATCTATGCATTTTATCTATAGTGAAAGTCTGCATCAAATCTGATATTGCAGAGTAAACAGGAAGTGTATGTCTAAAAAATTTCAAGTCTAGAAAGGTTTTAGTCCTTTTTAGAGGTCAAGAGTGATTGGACACAAATCAAAAAATAGTTAGAAACAAAGTAAGATTCACCAGCACCAGACTGATTTGCTAGAGGTGAATTTGCATGTGTTACATGTGTCCAGATGTTCTTTTCAGCTCATTACTGGCAAACAGCCCAATTTGTCTAAATCACATTTAATATACAACAGTTTGTGGCAGGTGTAAAGAAAATATATATATATATATCTTGCAAGTCTTCCATGCTATTCTCTATATAATTAAAATTTGTTTTGTAAATTACCTTAATAGTATTTAAAAAAGGTAGGAGAAGAAAGCAGAACTTGATAGTGTGCAATTAGTTACAAATTAAAAAGCTATTGCATGTAAGCTTCCGCTTTTCAACTCTAAAAGGTACTGGTCACACAGATTAAAGGAGGGGTTTCTGAGGAGATTCTGAAGCCACTTTTTGACATGCCCTTCATGGTTTGCACAAATTTAACTTCTTGACCTTAGTAATCATTGCCAACAGTTTAAATGAAGTTTGTAGGATGGGCGAGTTTGGGCAAAATCTGAGTATTTTGGATCTTTTCCTGGCATAACAATGCTGTGACAGTATCAGCAGAAGGGATGCACAGGGAGAGCACTGACGGCGTGGGAGGACGGGAATGCTCATTGCCTTTGCGGGCACTGCTCAGCCTCAGCAGCTCGAACAAGCTCTGCAGGGGAACTCCATGTGCACCAAGGATCTCTGGCTTTATCAAAGCTTGGTTTCCAGTGCATAATCCACACTATCTGTCTCCTTGGAAGGAGAGTTCTCTTCTTTTCTGGTTATTCTTCAGTGGTATCCGTGGAAGGTAATGGACAAAATATTGCACCAGGTCTCAAGGGACTTCTTTGTGCCTTGGCTGGGAATACTGGTATTTATCTCCTGCAAAGTCCTTTGAAATTTGGAAACGTAAACCTTCAAATATTAGCTTGTTGTTACCATTATTCAGTGAGGGGATGAAGTTCCTGATACTGAAATCACAAATATTTAGCAAATTCCAGGGCAATTTAAGAAAATTATTTTCTATTTACTTTAGAAATTCTCTACAGTGTCTCCTGCAGTATAAGAATACCACAGTACATTAAAGGTGTGGAGGTAGCTCTTGTTAACATCTCAATGAATGTATGAGATAATTTTTAATCAATTTAACATTTTTTGATCATTCTGTGAACTCACCTTATGCTATAAAGGGAGATGGATTATATGTGAGGTTTGTGAGAGGTAAGAGATTGACACAGTGGCTCAGGCTGTTGGTTTAAACAAATCTTTAGTCAGCACTATGTTATTCCTTGCAACTGACATCCTCTTGATGGCTTTGAGACAGATGTCCAGCACTGAACTAGACAGAAGTGCAATTAATATTGAACAAATATAGGGGTTGCACTTTGTCTGCATGTTGATTCAACCTGTTTCTCTAGAACAAATTATTTGAATTTCTACTGCATTAGCAACAGCAGACTGTTTGGAAAGAGATTTTGAAGTCAGACCATTTGCCACCTGGCAAATGGTAGAGAAATTTGTCGGGAAAAAACATCAAAATTGCAGAGAATTCTTTTAATGAGGTCAGGAATGTCACACAGAATCACAGAATATAAAAGCCCCCTTGTTTTGTTTATTTAGTATTATAGTGGTGTTTATTTGCTATAATGTTTAAATACAAATAGTTAACATTCATTTCAAAAGGAAAAAAAAAAGATCTTTTTCCTGTAATTTGCAGCGCAATAAGCTTAATGTTAGAGCCTGAGTGCAGTTGTACTGAAATCTGTAAAGAGCTCCTAGGTGAAAGAACTTTTCTCTAATGGCCAGTGAGCCATCCTATCCTCTTTTTGAGTACAAGATATGAAGATATTGTCTCTAGGGCTGTACAGAAAATGAAACCTTTGGCAGGGAAGCAGATATTCTGCTCTGAGTTTATTGCTCTGGAGCTCTGAACTTCCCAGCCCTGCAGTGCTACTGCAGAGGACCCAGGAAGTTACCCTGTAAGTAGAGGCTGCATGTATCATTCACTGTCTGCACTTCCATAGGAATATGGAATACACTTTTTCTGTGAGAATGTCTGGATATGTGTTGATTTATGCCCTTTTTCACCTACTGCCTGGTTTCTCTGAATTCTGACTTTGGAATTTTTTTTGTATCTGCACAGACTGAAATACATAAATATATTTTTTGTTATGCAGTTTTAATGACATTTTTCTACAGAAAATAAGAATATATGCTGTTTATGAGCATCTGTTACTTCTGGAATCAGCTTGGTAAAGGACATTTTGTGTTTAGTAATCCAGAAATTCCTGTAGTTAAACTTTCAGAAAAACAGTTATTTTTTCCGTGCAAATAAAGCAGTGAAGGGTTTTTTTGTCAAAACATAGTTGTTTGTTATTCCTTTTACAAGATATATAGTCTTGTTTTGGTCATGATTGCTCATGCAACCATATGGGAGTTTGTTCATATTCTAGTTGAGCTAAAATCTGTTGCCATGTGTTTGCCTACTCATAGTAATTTTTAAAGGCTTGTCTATTTTTCACAGCTAAATTTAAGCTGAATTTGTTTATTTTCTTATTATAAAAGATAAATTATCAAGTCAGATGTTGACTGTTTAGGAGAGTAAACATCAGAGAAGTTAGTTACTTTGTGGTTTTGCTTCTCTCTAACAAAGTTCTTAAATAACAAGTTCCTAGAACTATTTATTAAGCCAGACTGATTAGTAGTAGTAGCTGTAGTTAGTACTGAAAGGTAATGCAGTTAGTACTGCACTGGTAATGCAGTTAGTACTGCACTGGTAATGCAGGCAGCTAATGATAAAACTGGAAGGGCCAGAGATATCCAGCCTTAAATATCACACAGTCATTGAATTTCCCAATCTTGAAATAAACAGATAAATAAGCTGATTTCTCACGTTCCCTTCAGCCTGCCTGAGCTTTATGGACAGGCATGCAGGGCCCACAGAGAAATGTGGAGGTTTTAAGGGACAGAGAATCCACAGCAGTGCAAGTCAGACTGGCTGAGGGTTCCCTGCTGGGGAAGAGGAGGTATATACTGGGATCATGGTGAAACTCAGCTCTTTTTTTGTCTTTTTTTCTTTCTCTCCTTTGTGTGTGTGTATGTGTGTGAATGTCCTTTAATATTCCTCCACTGGATAAATAAGTCAATTCAGCAGTGGGGAAAAACTGCTCAATTCTTGGTTTATTTTGTTTGCTTCTTAGGAGCTACCTAACAACACCCTGTAGCAGACACACAGACACACCAATTTTAGATGTACATTGACTTCATTTGCCAAACATTCTCTAAGAATAGATCTCAACTTTTACAATTTAATTTTGTTTACTTGTATTCTTACTTACACGTTTATGAAAGAAGAGCTTTTTTTTAAGCAATGTATTGTTCTGATACATCACTGCTGCTCAAGGAATCTGATGGAGTTGTGTGAGAGCTTTGTGTGGCACCAGGCACCCAGCTGGAAGAGCCTGTCTGTGTGGGAGTGTTGTGGTGCTCCTACTCATTAGTTTCCTTTGCAATTCAATGACCTCAGTCAGACTGAAAATAAGGCTGTCAAACAAAACACGAAACCGGTGACTGACTGAGAAACAGTCTGGAGGAAGGAAGGAAGGCAGAATAAATGATGTAAATTCCCAAGAAGCTACCAAGCTGACTATATCACACCTGATCTGCCACATGACAATGTAGTATCACTGTTCCCTGTTCTTTCACATGCCTAGGATGAGACAAAATTATTCCCAGCAAATCAAAATTGTAGGTAGTGAACACAACTTTGAAAATTATATGAATGGAACAGAAGGATTAAAATAAACATTAAAACAAATAAAAACTAAGGACCAGATCTTTAGCTGTCAGGAGTCTTGGGATTTAGTGAGTGCTGCTTCTGAGAACAGAGGGTGCTTTGAAGTTTAAATTTATTCAGGTCTTACAGAAATGTGTGTCAAAAGATTATACAGATATTCCTGTATTAAGCAGCACTGCTGTAGCTGCTGGTTCTTCCACACCCTGATGGACCCCAAACCAGTTGGAGAGCAGCACCTCTAAGTGCCATACTTCATAACAAAATCCACTTATTCCAACCAATCCTGTTTGGGACTTTTTGAGGAGTCAGTTTTTCAAGGTAGGAGAAAATAATTTTGAAGAATTATTTCATGAAGAGACATGAGGGGGATTTATTTCTAAGGTTGTTTATATTCAGCTATTGGAGAAATTTAGCCCAAAATTACATATCAGGAAGTCAGGTCTGTACATACAAAAGGTGTTATTGTTGCAATGTTTCAGTTGAATTTTCTGTCTTTTTTTTTTTCCAATTAATCTTTCTTTTCTCAACACCTTTGGAAGCACAGGGAGCTCCAAGCATTGGTAACAATAAGAAATCACAAATTAATGACTAAACTATCCCTTCTAGTCATAGCAGCTCCACTACACAATCTCTTGACTTTTCTGCCACAGACTTGTCATGAAAAGCACTGGAGGGCAATTGACCATTGTGATTTTTATAGCATGTCACAACTGCAGAAACATCTGCACACAGAGAACATATTAAAACTTTGCTGACAAGACCATAAATCACTGAAGTGCTAAACCCTGAAATATCAGTTTTGCAGTCAGTCATTAGACAAAACTCATAATCTATGAAATTATACATTCCAGTCTAAAATGCAATATTTCAACTCACATATATAAAGCTAGATACTCACCATTCCTTCTCTTTTGCAAAACACAAGGCTCATCAACAAAAATATTTCTGTCAGTGTGAATAAAGGGGCTCTATCCATCATTCTCTTGTCAGAAACAGATACGTTCCTAGTTAAATCTTATTTTTCTTATAGAGATTGTCAAATCTATGGGACGCAGTCTTTGGAGTCCCAAGAACATCAGTAATAAGTCTGTACATGCATGGTGTGCAAAATATTTTCACAGGAACATGTTCACAAGGTACATTTTTCTTGGTGGTGGAGTTTGAGCCTGTGCTCAAGGCCATGTTCATTCCACTGCTCACATCCTTTACCTATCACCAACATCCTCCAGTCTACAGAAGAACTCTCCTAGTACACTCCTGGAGAAAACTTGGGCACAGCCTCTGGTTTAGAAAATTTTGAGTCCATATTTCCAGGCAGATCATCTTGTACCTGGCTTTGCTGTCCTCTGGTATCTTTTCTGCTCTTGAGTCAATGTCATATGAGTGCTCAGAAGGAAAGGTCTGGAGGAACTAATTTCAATAAATGTATTTTGATGTGACCTGCCACAGGAACAGGTCACATCAGTACCCCAGTTTCAATTGGCTCATTCTCTATACAAGGGCAGCATGATTTAAAGGAGCTAAGTCTCTCCAGCTCCTGTGAGATGGAAGTAAAACATGTCATCCATATGTTATATACAATACAATGAATGTACATTTCTTGTACACAAGACAATCTGTGCCTATTAATGTATATATGTATTTTCATGAGGGTCAAAATTATCAAACTAATATTCTTGCTAAAGTTTTTATTTTTTTCAAATGCCTTGTCTAGTTCAAGCCTAGTTAGCTCCCCAGAGGTAATAAGTCATATTCTGACTGTACCACACAACCTGAAAAATTGTTAACTAATTTAATTAGTAAAAAGCTGTAACTGCTTCTTGCATCACAACTGACATGTCACAGCTGAGGCTATTTTAAACAGAAATTTCCTATTTACTTACTTTAACTGGAAAACAGGTTTCTGTTTTGGATTGGGTGTGGGAGAGTCTCGCTCAGAAACAAGAAATGTAGAGACCATATCTGAGTAACTCTGCAGACTTTCCATCCTGGCCTGAACATCTCACGGGATTTCAGAGTGTAACTGTGGCTCAGTTTGGTGTTTGGTTGAAGCTGTGTATGAGATTTGGGGCTGTGGCATCAGGAGATGAGCTTACAGGGGAGCTGGCTCAGCCTCCACCTGTGCTTCTCAAGCACTGCTGTGAGGCCAGGGATAAACTGTTATTTGGAGGAGTTCCTGCATTTCATGAAACTAAGCAATTATTTCTGTTACTGCAAGGATATTGAGAGAAAATAATTAGTTTACATGAAGGCAACCTTCTCCTTCCCCTCCCTCTGTTACTGTTCCCCTTTCCCCACTTCAGATAGACAGGCTGCAAAGTGTAATTTTACATGAATAGACTAAAAAGGAGAGAAAGCCTCTGTAAGACGTTTGTCCTGCCTCCAGGGCAGAGGATTTGGGCAGTGTTAGAGCTGGGATTCTCAACAGATGCAGTCAGCAAGTTTCAGAACACCTGAAACTTTTCACTACTAAAGCTATATTAAGCTAAATACATTCTTCAAATTCCAACATGCACTCCACAGTTTTTGTTGTTATTTCTATTAAATGAAGTCCTGTGCTATTATGGGCTTTCATCATGTATATATTAGTACTGAAGCAAGTGGAGGGAAAACCAATTCACTGCCTTTATAAATTTAGCCTTTTTGATGGGATATCCTAGTTTGCATACAGTTTGTCAATGGGAATGAGGCATATTTTCAGAAGGGAATTTTTGCACTCTTTAAACAGTAATCTCATTGTTGCATTCATTATGTAATGCCTCAGATTGCTCCCTAAGTTAGGGATGCTGATAAATCTAATAAACTAACTGATGCTGATAAATCAAATAAACACTGGTAGAGAAGAAAATTAATATTCTCAAGTGCTTTCTTCTTCATAAACTAAAAGGAAGATGATAGCATAAACTTAAAATAAATGAGATTGCATTAGTACTTGTGTAAGATTCATTGGAGGAAATTTCATATCCCTATATTTCTTTTAAAAATCTTTATTATCTCTGGTCATAATCCTGATTACAAACCTGATTATTTCTGCATACCAATTCTGCATCACAGAGTCTTTGGGCTCTGGTTGTTTGGTTTACCCTCAAACTGTGGATTTACACATAAAATAAGTAGTGGAGTATTTCTGAATCCCTTGCATACTGGCATAGATTTTGATGCCCTGAATTAATAGGAGAGAGGTGTCTGACATGATAAAACAAGAAAAGAAATCACTGCAGTGCATTCAGATTCAGTGCATGTTTCCATGAGGCAGAACAAAATTAGCAGGTATCTCTCATGAAAGTAAACTGTGTCTTTGTTGATCCATCAACTGGGTTAAAACACAGGAAAAATGAATATACATGGCGTTCGTGGAGTGCGTTTCATCTTGACGGACTTTATAATCAGAAAGTGAAGAGACTCCTAGAAATAGGAGGGTGATCAAAGCTGTTCAAGAGGGTATTCAGGCAACATCTGAGTTGTATTAAACCTTGATAACTGAGTCTACTTATCACTCATCTTAATTATTCTTTGTTGTATGGGTAGTTCCTGTTTTAAAACCAGTTTGAACCTGGAGACAGAAAGTGAAGGGATGGTAGGCAGGATCACGTTCAAGGAGCTCAGAATCTCACACACTGTCCACCTTCCTGCTGAGAAAGGTCAAGGTTCAGCCAGGCAGCTCAGGGATTTTTATTGAGGGGTCTTGAAAACCTCCAAGGACAGAAATTGCACAAGTTCTTCAGGCCCCTAGTCCCCTCCTCGACTGTCAGTCCCATGCCCTGAATCTGTCAACTGATCTTACCTTTCCTGCTTTCCAGTGATGGAAAATTCAGACTGAGAGTGATGTGATGAACCTTGTTCTGCTTTGTTTTGTGAGTAGGTTTATATACTATGCAGAATAAATGCATGAGCTTTCATTAATTAGAGTACTCCACAGAGAACTGGGGAGTTGTTTGTTTCCAAAAAGATAGATAAAAGCTGAAAATCTGTAGCTAGAGCCTTTGACAGCTGGCTAGAGCCTAGAGACAGCTGGCTCTGGCAAGGGGATTTTGGATGTTGGAAAAGGTGCCCCTTCCTTTAATTTCTTTAAGGTAGACATTTTAGTGGTTGAGTTGTCTGAATTTTAAACAGATGTTCAACAAAGCTTATATTGTCCCAGCAGGTTTTTCTAGATAGCATTTTCTGTTCCTCCTCACTCTAGAATTTGTCACTCTTTCAGACTGCAGAAAACCTCAGTAGTCAGAGGTCTCTGTGAAAACGCTCTGAAGTACAATTATTGACAATATTGATGTTTTAATTGTTCTCATTAAGTTCTTAAGACTTTGCTGCATTAAGAAAGTGTGCAAAGCTCCAAGGCATTTTTTCAGACTTAAAAAAACCAGTCTATTAACATTTGGTTCCAAACGGGATGTTTCCTTCATAATAAGAAAAGTTATTTAAATATAAATGTATTTTCATGTGCATATATATATAGACACAGAATAATACTTAAAATTAAATGGATAAAAAATATTTAGGGTTTCCTCAATTCCTTGAAGAAGGCTGTGCTAAGTTAAGAGTTGTTTGAAAGCTGTTTTGATTTCTTGCAAGTCATAGCTACTTGTTCTGGTTCACTTCTGTCTAAGGGGCAGCTCCCACCATATCCAAGGCTGTTGTCTTCTTCACCTGTATCACAAATGTTGATTTTTTTTGTGGTTCAGCAGCAGATTTGGGTATTCCTTCATTTAAAGAGAGAAGTTCCTATATATATTTTATATATTCCTATATTCACTTTAAGTGATTTGAATACATGACAGACAGGTAGCACACTGGGTTGGAGAAACTCCCACTATTCTTAATAAGTACCCTCACAAATAGCCCTCCTGTGTGTGCTTGTGGACATATCTCCTGTATTGTGTTTCTACAGCAAATTACCTGTGTTGGGAAGCTCTGGATTATAACTTTAAACCAGTTTCCTGACAGCATGATTCTGCTCTCAGCGCCACCATCATGAATTAGTTTTCCTAGGCAAAATTCAAATACTGAACACCATTCTATGCAGGGTATTGTAGTCAAAATATATAAACCCCATGAGTGGAGGTGTACTTGTGTGGTACTTGACTTCACACCAAGAGCTATTGCCATTTTGTGATGGACAAAACAAATCAATAAATTTAGTGTGTACTGCAGTGTTGCCCTTCCTTGGCTTGTGATTATCATCGGCAAATAACATTTCTGCTAAGCACTCAGTTTATCACCCCTACATGACTTACAGATTATCAAGGTTTCATGAGAAAACAGACAACACAGACATGAAAATTATGCTGTGCTCGCAAAGATGGACGAGGTGATCTAAAAAGGTCTTTTAGATTTCTAACTACACTGATCTTATTAATTATATATGTAAATCTAAGCAAACATATGAAAGCAGTAACTGAAGAACTTAATGTAACATTCTTGTTCAGTTAAAAACTCTCTTTTTGTTAATCTTTTCCTTGGAGATGAATATAGAAAAGCATATTTTGAAGTCTAAACTTTGAAAATCCTTTCATCAGAGGACAGTAGCTAGGCTACCCTCCTGGAGAAGTCAGAGCATTTGTTTGTCCTACCATGATTAGACATTAGTGCTGAAGCCTTGGTTACCATCTAGCCCCAACACATGAGATGTAAGTGCAGAATACATGCAGAATACATGGCAGTCCATGCAGAAAGCTCCGGTCTCCTTTCTTCAGGACAGTGCAGGCTGCTCAGCTGGAAGGGTGGTGTTTGAGCAGCTGTGTCTCCCTGGCTTTGCCCTGGCTCAGCCCTCTGCCCCACCCTGCCTCCCTTTACTGCTTTAACTGCTTTACTCTGCAGTTCTTGATCCAGGAGTAAAGCCCAAAAGCTTCTGCTCTTCAGCATGGATTCCATAAGCTCTCCAGTCTGGGCTTGGCTTTGGTTTTCCTATGGACTTGGTGATCTTAGGGGTCTTTTCCAACCTAAATGATTCTAAGATTCTGTGTCTCAAGTGGTGACAAGAAAAAATGATTAATTTCCCATCAATCTGAAACCACATTAGATTTTGCTTCATGTCATGCTGGAATTAATGACTCTTGCTGAATTGCTTTACAGGCACAGGGCTATTCCCCACCCAAGCATGCACAAAAAAGTCCTGTTTCTGAGAGCTGAGCAATTAACTCCTGTCTACAGCTTACCTAGAGATGAAGGAGTGATTACTCATATATCTCCTGAAATATTCCCCATGCATTTATGTCTTAAAGAAGGGACTTTTTTCACTGACTTCCATTTTGCAAGCTTAATGGAATGGAGTTGAAACTTTAAAATTAAAAACAAATGTCCTGGTTTTGAACAATAGTAATGGAATAGCCCCTTGGGGTGACTTTGCCCCAGAGGGTCTATGTTCAAAGAAAAGTGACAGCAGCAAGCTCAGGCAGCAGAATAATCCTATCAGCAGAACATTCAAATTATTTTATAATGAAATAAAATTTGCAACTTATATAGAAGCAGCAGATGGTTTAAGACCTCCAAATTCACTGCCCCTGAATATATGCAGAATTACAATGACAAAAGGTGGCAAATGTTGAAATTTTAATGACACCTACTGCACTTGTAATCATGTAAATTCCATTACTACTGAAAAAAAGTTCACATGACTCTGTTCCAAGTAGTAATGATTTGTTGTACCATACTTTTATGCTATTTTTCTATTTTTATTCTATTCTATTTCAGGTTAATTAAATCTTGATGTTATTAAGGTATTCTAGTAAAATCAAGAACTGAGGAATGGTATTAATTTATTCTCAGAGTATTTCAGCTGAGGCAAGTGGAGGAGCATACTGAATAGTTTTGTTTGGATTTTGCCATGCAAATAAATACATATTAGAGCATTTTAATTGATTGACCAAATGATATGACTTTATAATATTTTAAACTTTACATTTGTGATCACATAAAAAGACCTGGAAGGTTTCAGATAGGTTTGTCAATATCCACTTGACTTTAGCCCTTCATTTTAGGGTGAAAGCAAACAATAGGTTTTCACCTTTTTTCATCAAATTTCTGTTCATATGAAAATAAGAATTAACATCTACTGTTGCTGCAGTACAGAATAAGAGCCTTTTGTAAGCTGTATCTGAAGAATTCTGTAACTAAGAAATGTTTGAGGAAACTGAGTGATAACCTTATGTTTTGTAAAGGTACAGAGGTTGTCTCAGAAAAGTGAGAAGTCTATACCTTAGAGTTTACAGTTTGCTTATTTAATTAAAAATATGAACATGGAATTGTTCCCTCACTTTATTGCTCTGCTTTGTGCATGTGTGTGTGCAAGAAATCCAGCATTTCTAGGCTTGCTCAATTTTTGCTGCTGCAATTAGGGCCGAGCACAAGAATGCCAAATATGGAGGTTATCCTCTGTTATTTTCTGTCTATTAATTAGCAACAAGATAAATGTGCTATTTCTAAGCTTACTTACCAAGAGAACAATTGAAACATACTAGTTGCACTAAATGTGTAGATTTAAAAGCAAAGTGCTCTTGGCTATAATAATATTACTTTTATTAGTGTTGAAATATGTTTGCAATAATATTTTTTTTGTTTTTAATGTTACTTTGAACATCAGGAACGCCACATTGAATGACACAGGCAACGAAAAGGATTTTAGTAAAAAAATACTAATAACTCCTTTTCTACCTTAATTATTTTTCCTTTTTGGAAAAGAAAAAGTCCCACCCCTCCCTTATCCTCCTTGAGTGCCCTTTAAAGCAGGACACCGTTGACACTTTGTTTCCAATTAACAGTAAAAACCTTCTTTGATCCTTTGACTTTTTTATGAGATGAATTTATATTTTCTAGACTAACATGCATGACAACATAATTCTCCACACTCATTAATATTCAACTTCTTTGCTTTAATGAGGGAAACCAAGAGGAATGGAATGTCATCTGCTTATCTAAAGCAACAAGGGCTTTGCTAATATTCACACATGAAACACCCCCCATTTAAATAACATTGAAGTTGTGACACATTTGGCCAAAACCAGGTCATTCAAAGTTAAGCCTGACACACTCAGAGCTGAGTTAGATCTCTATGCATGATCTTCCAACATTAAAAGTTGGTAAATCTGTGTTTATATTCGATTTTTTCATTTTTTTGAGATATGATCTGTGGAAAGATTATTAGGTTTACTCCTATGAAATAATGAACCTCTGGTATCTGCTGATTCTAATGTGATTCACTGTTGTGTTTCCCATAAACCTTAGAGCTAAGAATAGTCACAACTCCTTTTTCCAGCTGTGGTTTTGACCCTAAATATCTCTATGGCAGAGCACCAAGAAGAAATCCACATTTTGGTTCTGAATTCATTGAAACTTTGAAACATTGAAACTTTGAAATCCATTGAATTTTGCATCTAGTTTAAATGCCAGACAACCCTTACCAAATTCAATGTTAAATTCTCTTTTGGAATACTTGAATTAAATTGAAAGTGTGTACTCTCCTTCCCCATTTCCTGTTTCTAACTATTATTAAGAGACTTTATAGTACAAGAATATTAACTTTATGTGATATGAGTACTTAAAGCTCCAGCTTAGAAGGCTGGGTATCTAAAAATATCCCCTAGTTACTTCTTAAAATAGATGCTCATAGTCTATTTAAAATTGTGCACTAATACTTCAGTAATATTTTAATAAGATTTCTAATAACCTATGTTACTTTTGCACTTCTAGAAGGACTTTCTGCTTTGGTATAGGAACATGATGGTGTAATTTTTTCATGACTTTGAGAATTTTTTGGCACAGAGTATTATGGATCTTTACAAAGAAATAGAGATCTATACCTGCAATACTTTTTATTGCATGATGGAAACTCTTAGGTCAATAGCATTACCACTAAAATGGAAAATGCTGTACAGAATGTCCAGGAAAAGTCTCCATTAGCAGCAAGCTTCAAAACCTGAAAACAGACGTGACACTACTAGTATACAGATGGAGTTTAGAGAAATACACAAAGATTTCAGTCAGCTAAGTATAAAATAAAATGGTGTTGAGGTATAGCTGAATAAAAAAGAAATAAATAAGAGTGAAGTCTTGATATCCTATCTGAGATTTTTTAGTGAGCTAGACTTGAAATAATTTTCTTTTAAAAAGTATTCTGTATTTGAACAATGTATTAAAAAAAAGAAACGTTTGTTTCTTTGTGATGTATCCTTTAGATCAGTTCCTTTTGCAGCAATTTTCCTGGTACTGGATGCACTTCACCTTATGATCCTGATATCAGCTTCTAATATAAGCAAAATCTGAATGCTTCTGGAAAAAAAAATATCTACAGATTAAGTGTTTGTGGAATCATAGTTTTTCAAATACTTTGAAAACTTGTCAAGTCACTCATTTTCTCTGTATAGGCTTTTCTGTACAGCTGACATTTTTAGTATTGTAATGTTGGAATCTTACAAACAGCTGTGACCAAATCCTGCACTTTCCACAACGGTTGAAGTGAATGCAAGCATATTAGCCATTGAATGGAACACTGAAATACAGTCCCTGAAATGTCATCTGATGGAGGGAAGGACAGGCTGAGAGCAGCTGGGGAGAGGCTGCAGCACGGGCTGAGGGCATGACCTGCTCTGTGCTGCAGGAGGGCTTCTCTGGGTGTGAGATCTTCATCCTGCTTCCACAGCAGTGACTGGTAAAAGGTTTTGTGCTGCACCTGGCGTGCTGGGATAGGGGAGAGGTGAGAAAGCACACGAGAGAGGAGGTGCAGTGATAGGAGTGGAGGGGGAGGAGATTGCAGGAGATTCCACTATACATGTCCTGATCATGTCACTCATAGGATTTTCACCTCTATCCACGGGGATCCATTTCTCTCAAACAGTAAAATAAAGCAAGGCATCAAATGGCAAGTTAGTTGCACATCTCATACCTGTAGAGTTTGCTTGAGATTGTCTTGAGTTCCAAGATACTCTTCTACTGTGCTCATTACACAGCAAAAATGGAGCCTTAATTTGGGGTCACTCAGAGGCCAGCCACAGATAATGCTGTGCAAATATATTGCTGCAAAACAACCATTCAATATGTTCATCTTTTAACTCAGGGTTGCAGTGTTATATTTTCCATGAGGATGACAAATTTGGGGGCGGGGGAGAGAGAAATAGATGTAACAAATAGATTTTAAAATTAGACTTATCAATATGCTGCGAATACTGGAATACATCCACTCAGTAAGAGTGAAGGCATACAGATCAGAATTCTTAGATAACAAAAAAGGAATAAACTGAGTATAGTAATGGAAAGATATTCACTTCTCAATATTCATTGCTGCTATATCAAGCTAAAGGACTTATTTATATTTATAGATTGAAGCATATCTCAGATGATATAGTAATCTAAAATTTTAGTGCCATGAGAGAAGGCTATATTCACAGCACCAAAAGATCTGCTTGCTTGGGGAGCAGACATGGCACTGGAGATTTCTCAGTGCTACCATGCCATGACCTTCAAGTGTCATTATTTTAAAAACTGGATAAAGTTTCTTGCTGTCCCCTTTCATATCCTTGCCTCCTTCTCAGAGGTGCTAATGAAGCCTTCTCTTAATAGTAGTTACAATAGTATTAATGACGTATGTTACTATAGTATTAATGATGTTCATCACCACGCATTGCTGTGATACAATTGATTGTGGCCAGATGGGGCACTTGCAGTGAAAATTATATTTATTTGACTATAGCTGAAGACCAGCACCAATACTGACTCATTTTCTTTACATGGTACAATCTAAACTATTTTATTTAATAGTTTTATTAATATTTAATAGTCCTATTTAATATTTAATAATCAGTTATTTGTCTACCACACAGTAGAAAGGAGTGTAAAGGCAGTCCATTTCACCCCTGAGAAGCAGCTTTTATGGACAGGATTGTTGTTACTGGAGCTGGTGGTGGAGGTAGTGGGGAGGCACATTGTTTCTGCCAGCTGCATGGCTTCAGCTGCACTTATGTCTGATGTCAGCATGGGGCTGCTGTTCTGTATTTGAAATGTCCTCTGGATAAAAATTTCCATCACAGCTGCCTTAACCAATTGACAGAACATTCTGTCTGAAGGTGCAGCTGTGTGGCTCCCAGAGCAGAGATGGATAGCTTCTATCAGTGCTAGAAGAAAATGAGCCTGTCTCCCAACCATAAACTGAAACATGTTCTCACGATCAAAGATGAGAAACAACATTCACCCTTAGGAAGGAGGAGACTCCTTTTTTTTCATACTGATTTCCTATTCTGATAGTCTAAATACCTAAACACACACTATTGAGATTCTCATGGAAATGGATTTCAATGACTTGTATTGTAAAGACATCTTCTTTCGATGGCTCTCAGAGAATAGTGGGAAATCCTGTAATAAGCAGATTAACGTGTGTAGAACATTAAAAAATAAAACAGCCTGTACTTTCCAACAGACAGCTGCCAGTATAAACGTTTCCTTGCTTATTGCACTTTTTCTTTTGTCCACCATATAAGAGAAACCCTTTGAAAATATGGAGTAAATATGACTCAGACTAGCAGAGAACTTGACAGAGCTACTGAAGCTCTTTGGTGGCAGCAGAACTACTCACAGCACAAGTAAGACACAGGTTAAACATATCTGCTCTGAGGATACTGCAGATCAGCATTATTTTTCAAGAGGACTTCAGACTGCAAGGCAAACCTTTGTTCAGAAGCTAAAGGGAAACTGTGATACATGCAAGAATTTCACTTAAAAAGCTACCACTGTTTTGGTGAGCTGTACAATTTATTATGCACCGTTTATCAACCGAGGAGCGTATTCAGGTCATTACAAATTTGATGTTTGCTTACTCAGTGATACTGCTTCCTGTACATATTTCAGTGACAAAAATAATTTTCCTGCTGTGTTTCTCCCAGTCAGACCAACAAAAACTGAAGAAACTGAACTGAATTTTATTTTAGAGATTGGATCAGAAATGCAATTGCAATTTTTGATGAGTTCTTTTAAATTACAATTAATTCATAGCTGAATAGCAAGACAAAGGCCAGATTTCTAGGCAAAATACAGAAACTCAGAAGATGAAACTCCAAGATTTAAAGATGTTTGTATAATCTCTTCTCGAAACTTAGGCCTTCATTTGCAGTTCTGCAATCTCCTGCCAAAGTAAAAGCCTTAGTAACAGTCACATCCAGATGCTATCTTAACATTTTTAATTACAAAGTATTTCCTTCTATATAGTGTTCCTTAAGGGAAGATAAAACTGGTGATATAATTTCAAAATATTGGTATTATAAAAACCAATAAGTTATGTCATTTTCTTACTTGACAATCTTTGACTAGATTATGAGCTTTTATGTTGATCTTAATTTTGAACCTGATAAACAGGCAACATTTGAAAAAAAAATTTACAGTAAAGTAGGGTAATCTGGAATCACAGTGGTAAGATAAAAAATGCCCCAGTGTTACTTAAGGAACAATTTTTCAGTGTCTTTCTCAGATACACAAATTGAAGGAACTCCCCTAAAGCATCAACCAGCCCAAGCAAACAATATAAGATGAGGTTTTCTGAGATTTACCTGCTCTCTACTGGCCTTTATCTACTCACCTGCAAACAAGGCTCATCAGTGCTTGTGGATGTGTTGCTATCAAATTTGTAGGGTCTAGATTACTGAAATGAGAGTATATTGTTTACTGTCATTCAATCAAGTTACTCCATTGACTTAACAGAATTTGTATGATTACAATTCCTCTAGTGTTTCATGAAAGCAGAATAACTTAACACTGTAGTAATATATTCAGCCATGGTTGACAACAGCATTAAATAAAGTACTGCATCCTTTAACTGAGGTATCAAAAATAACCAGAAAGAAAGGGCAAAAGAAATGGGAAAAGTAATAAAATTATACCTCGTGGAAAGAGAAAGCTCTTGATGAAAAGAAAATAAAATTTCAAATTGTGACAGCTATCTGAATAGGAAACCACACTAGAATCAGATGAATCAGAACACCCTGGGCACAACATCCACAGTGTGTACTCTTTAAAGAAGAAAACTCTACTGAAATAAAGGAGCAGATAAGGAGCTGTAAGAATCAAAGCACATATTAAGTATATTGAAATCAATTTACAGAACAGAAATCCTAATTCAAAACAAGCGCATTTGCTACTTATCAATAATGCTCCAAGATTATACATATACAGCAGAAAGACAAATATGTGCCCATTCCTCATGAGAATTTCATTTGACTTCTAAGAAAGAAACTTGACTGGAAAACTAACGGGATCCAGAGCTAAACTTTTGTTTTCTTTCCCCTAGAATTAGCACAGTAAAATACAGACAAACTGCACAGGCAACTAGAGTTGTGATCATATGTCTAATGTCCTTTGTCTTCTACTTCCATAGCAGTTGTGTGAAAATATAAAGGTAACATAGAAGCTCCTCAGAACCTTACCATATGTCCATTAAGTTATTAATAAAGTACAAAAAAATCTGGTTTTGCCTACCATCCCATCTATAATATAATTGCTTCCTAACTCAGCCTCTGTTACTAATTCTAAATGAATGTTGTCAAATTGCAAAGTGCATATTGTTGTCAGTATAACCTGTTATTACTCGCTAATGCTGTGTGTTAATGAAGTGTTAAATATCCAGAGCTGCCAACACCTTGATCCAAGGGAATATGAACACTATGAAATAGATGTGATACATGGCTAAAATGATAAAAATTATTGATCATTGCTTGAATGAATTTTTAATATAAATGAAGTATTTCTAAATTATTATATCTAAATATATAAAGGGCCAGATCCTGGCTTCCATCTCTCTACATTAATTTCTTGTAGACTGTTAATTCTCTTTCTTTAGGGTTCAATCCTCCAAAGTGCTGCAGCTACATTGAAAAGGTTGCACACTCTTGCTTTGTACTTGATAATAATAATGTTCAACACTTTGTAAGCTCATGTCTTGAATAATCAAACTTATTGATATCAGTAGCCTTATTCAATATTTAAAATTGCAGTTTAGAAATGTACTCATTTTTCATGTGAAGAAAGGAATATGATGAAAGTCTACAGGGCAGTGATGTGCCTCAGAAATCATTCTACTGAAATGAATTACTTTTTTGACTGAGTAACTTCAGAAGGCATTCACATCAATATGGTTTATAACACGTGGAAAGGAAAATTGACAAGAATTCTTTGGAAAATAGAAGCAGTACTTTCTCACCACTTCATAAACACTGAAATACACATTCTTTTATGTAAAGATGAGTGAAGGGGTTGAGATGTTCCTTGCCATCCAGCCTTTTTAAAGGAATCAATCTTACTGAAAACCACAAAGATGCAAAGGTATCAAATGCAAAAGGAAATGACATTGTTGAGTGTGGACTGTACTGTCACAGAAAGAGGAGCACATTAGGACAAGCAATACTACTTTTATTAGTAGCTGTCCTTTCTAGGAGATTGCTTAACTCAGCCCATTTAACAACCTGTTCCTTGCCTTTACTTTTCAAAATGCATTGACATTTGCCCTTCTTATTTCTGGACGCAGCCAAACAAATCCAATAGACTGGGTCCAAGTATGGAAAACAGCGGTGTCATAAAGCTTAATTTCAATAACAAGCTTCAGCAGCTCAGAAAATGCATACTCTTCATTCCTCTTACAATGGAAAGAAGTATCATTTAGCCTCTAACAAGGAAAGAGGTAATGAGATAAAGATTTAATGCTTGTGTTTATAGGAGGCCTGTGTGATTATCAACTGGAGCAAAGTTTGGTTTTGTTTGATGGGCTTTTGAAGGGGTTTTTTGGGTCATATTTGAAAGTAAAAATTTAAATTTCTTGAAAATAGATTACTAACAATTTATTTTAAAAAGAATAGTATATTGGTTCAAAAGAATCTGTGAAGTAAACATTCTGCACATATCTTCATGCAGCTAAATATCAAAACTTATTTTCTACACTTGTAAAATTATTACATTTTTCTCTTCTGTTCTTCCACACAATAACAATAGGGATTTCTCACATTCCCATGACATATTTTCCATTAATAGAGACTAATGTTCTTTGTGTCAGTGCTGTTCTAACAGAACAAAAAATAAGGTCTGGAATATAATTCAGTTGCGAAACTGGGAACAGGACCTAATTTGCATAGATCTTAGTGCTGGATTCGTAAGACAGTGATTCTGAAACAGTGACATAAGAGTCTTTACTTATTTTTTGCATTACTCCTACATCACCAGTCAGTGAGGGAGCAGGAGCTGCAAGGTAGGTCAGACTTTTTCTATTTCCCCTCAGCCAAGACTGATTCCAGCACCACTAGCTGCAGTAACTCCTTTGACCCTTGCAGTTTGCATTCCATCAGTTCTGGTCCTCCTGCTTTTTATCTCCAGCAAGGACGAGAGAATAGGATTCAGGAAGAATGTCAGCAGTGAATCCAAAAGGCTGGAAACCATCACATTTAGTTGCAGTTACTGAGAGGCTTGGCTAGTTGTCACTTTTATTAGTCTTGAGAAAAAATAAATGTCTGTAATTCTTTGCTCTCCATGACTACTGAGAGTTTTATGGAACAGAAGCTCTTTCTGCATTTGATAGGTTATCCAGTCAAAGGATAATTACCTCTGATGAGCTCTCTGAAAAAAAAAAAAGTTAGCTTTTTGTGACTATGTAAAATTATCAAACAACTGAGAATTGTGGTGTTTATAGTAATGTGAGATCTTTGAGACACAGAAAAAAATAATGCATTTAAATCTGCTAAATATTATCTTCAGCTGTAAAAATTTGGTGAGATAGATACTATTTAGCTATGTTGCATGGCAAAACACAGTTTTAAGAAGTATTACTGCGCTTTTCCATTTATCTTTCAACTCTGCCTATATTTCATTATTATTTCTACTCATGACTCATAGTATTTCTACATTTTTCTACTAAGACTGACATATCTCGTTTATTTTCACACCAGAAACCTTTCCTATGCATTTCCACAGCCAGATATTAGTTTATTTTAAATAGTATATAGGCTTAAGGCCGCATTTTTCCAAATTCTAAAATTCAATGCTCTGGGAGCTGCTATACTACATGTACATCCCATCAGTAGACCACAGGATATGTAATAACATTTCCATACCAAGTTAAGGCTCCCTATTATGTATGTGTGTATATATATTTAAATCTAAACACATATGTGGGCTGATCAGTTTGCAAACAACTGAACTACACATAATGCACTCATTTATAAACACTTTTCATCCAGTCATTAGTTTTTATACCAAACATTATGTTAGATTGTTTGAAACAGATTCTCCTCTTCCCATCCAATACACAAACAACATAAAGAAGCCTTAGATGAAAGAAGCATGAGGGAACTCTCTGGTGCTTTTTTTTTTTTTGTTCTCATTCTCATGAGAATGATTGTTTTTCTGACCTATTGCTGCACAGTGAAAGTTCAAATTAAAGATTTTGCACTTAGGATGAATAACAGAAACATTAAAATTTACTTCAAGTATAGCAAAACTGTAAGTTTAACTAACTGTCCTATATCCCCATGTGTTATTTAGTCAGGTTTACATACTCAATACATTTTCCCAAAGGCTAGTGCAGATTTACAA
This sequence comes from Onychostruthus taczanowskii, assembly GCF_017590055.1. Taxonomy (NCBI): domain Eukaryota; kingdom Metazoa; phylum Chordata; class Aves; order Passeriformes; family Passeridae; genus Onychostruthus; species Onychostruthus taczanowskii. The sequence continues at coordinate 5,691,009 of NW_024498462.1, forward strand.
TGCATTCTGCTTTCCTGAAGTACTTGCTTGTCTACAAAGTACTACTGATAAAAATTAGATATCAAACAAATGAGATGGGTGTCAGAAACTTATAAATAATGAATTGAATGCTAGTTTACTAATAAATATTACAGAAAAGACCAATAGGTTCCAAAAGAGTATTTCCCTTATAGCTTCTTATTTAAAGTGCAAGGGTGTGATGCTGTTTAGGAGGTTGAATTATATATATCTGGATTTATAATTAGTCCAGCTATTAACCTTTTCTCCAGTTTCTCTCTTTGGTGATATACTGTACTATAAATTCCATAAGAGATTACCTTGCAGAAAATATGGTTTTTCATAAATGCCCCATGCATATTTCATAATCACTTTTTATTTATTTATTCTCCATCTGATTCTCTACTCTCTTGTACTGGTGCAGTTTTACCTGTGCAAGATGGATACAAACAGAATTTTGTGATCACTTAAAGAAAATATGCCGTGTTTTGTTGTTGTTGTTGTTGTTGTTGTTGGGGGGGGGGGGGGTTTGGGTTTTTTTGTTTGCTTTTGGGGTTTTTCTTGGTTTTTGTTGTTGTTTTTTTTTAATGGATATGAATTGCAGAGCTTCCAAAGGGTTGAGGCAGCTCAGAACTTCATGTGTGGAGTAATGTACCTGGCAGAAATTGCAGGCAGACCTAAGCCACTAAATCACTGTGTAACTAAATTATCAAGTCTTATTCCTCCTGAGCCCATAATTGCCCATGCAGAAGTGTTTGTACATATATATCTATATATTTGTGTACACACACATATATACACAAATATATATATCTATGCAAAGATTTCTGCAGGTGACCAAGATTTCTGCGCCCAGATCTCTAAATAGGTTATTTTTAAAGAAGTTGCATCAGGACCTTCTGCTCAGAGCTAATGAAAGTCAGTAAATGAGTGCCCATTAATGCTGCATTAGGATTGTAAAACTGCTGCACTTCACAAAAGCCTGCCAGAACAGGACCCAGTCTGGACTCTTAAAATGGCTGCACATGTATTTGTAATTTGCCATCCATTCAGAAGCTGAAAAAAGGAGAGATCAAATTATCTAACTCTTCACAGGAACTTCTGAAAAACCAAACACAATGTTGTTGTGCTGTAACAACAGTTCCAAACATATTTGGAGAAACTGTGTAAACTCAAAATGCTTGTTTTAAAGATGTTTTAATTAATTGTTCTGTTACATCATATTTTTTAGAACAGTAGGTTGATGTCTATAGGGATTTCAAAAGTCAAAACTGACAGTACATATTTAACTATCATAACCACCCAGCAATTACATTTAGCTTCTGCATTCTCATCTAACTAGCCCTGCAATCTAGGAACTTCTGTGCATATTGGGATTTCTGTAAAAGTTAGCATTAATGAAATAGAGTTTTAAATTTCCCTAGGCTCAATCTAGACATTAAGAATATAAATGTAAATTAGCAGAGAAGAGCAAGCAGCCTTGAATACTAACATTTTCATCCCATAACTTTTAGTTAAAAATGTGCTACAGAATGTGGGATCCAGCCTTCTGCAACTGGCACCCTCAAACTCCGTTAATAATTATCAGAATATTTCTGTAATTGTCTGTGTGCTTGCCATAGCACTGTAAGACTCAGACACCCTCCAGTTACAGATTATTACTGTCTGTCTGATAAATAATTCCTGTCCAATTCCATTTTTACTTGAAGACTGCTTCTAAAAAGATTCTTTTCTGCTTAAAAAAAATCCAGTTATAGAACAAATGTGGCCACAGTATTCTACTTATTTCACTTTTTACTGGCAAGACAAATCTTGCAAATTCATTGCCTTTTCCTGACATTTTTATAGCCATCTGCAGTGCTTATTTTCATTGCAGTGTATTTTGTATGATCATGGGTGTCCACACTCTGCTTTTGTTGACTCTCTATCCCCATCACCACTGACAGTATGTTCTGATGGTAAGAAAGTGAAAAAAGATAAATAGTAAGAATATTTAGCTTGTACATGTGCCTTTACTTCAAACTATTGACATGGTTAATAGTGAAGCACCAATTCTAGTTATAAAACATCACATTTTTATACTTGAAGAACAGCTCCTTTTAAAAATTTTCACAATGATTAAACACTCACTACTTTTTATGACCAGCTGCATAATCTAACTCTTTACCCACTCAGAATCAATAATCTCTTTCAATATATGCTGATAGCAATGACCATAACTAGCAGATAGTAAGGGCTGGAAGGAAAATGATGACATAAACCTCACTTTTCTAAGTTCAAGGGAAGTACTGAAAAGTTATTTTGTTTTCTGTGGCTATTCATGACTAGTATTTCGTTAGAACAATGGGTTGAATAAATTAAAAGGAATAGTTTGTTATAGAGTGATTGTGTACATGAAAGAATTTTTATCCTGTTTTCTTTTGGTGTAATGAAAAAAGTGATTGGTCATAGAACTAAAATATAAGCTGGAAGGGATCTCAAGAAATTTTTGATCTTACTCCCACTTGGAGCCTGGACCTTTCAAGTTTGAATATTCCCAAAGATGAGACCCATCCAGGCAACATATTCTAGTATTTCCATGGTGAAAACATTTCTCATAATAGCTAGCTGTAATTTCTCATGTGTGTCTGTTGCCTTCATTCCTGTCCCATCCTGCTGAACTCACTCCAGAAAGTCGCTGTCTGTCGTGTACTAGGGGAGCTCCAAACCTCCTGCCAGGTGTGGACTCAGACATCCTGCAGAGAGGCACAGCACGGCTTCCCCCACCTGCTGGACGCAGCCCGGCCTGCTGTTTTTCAGGGATATTTTGCTAATTCTTGTTCAGTTTGTTCCTCAGGATCCCCAGGTGCTCCTGCTGTCCTGCCTTGCCTCTGCATTGCACAGGCACATGACTCTGCAGTCACACGCAGGACTTTGTGCTACCCCTGACTGAACTCCTGAGGGTCCTGTGAGCCCCGGGCTGTGCAGGGACCACCCCCCTCCACTTGCTGTTATTCACAAACTCACCAAGTGCACACTCTTGCCACTGTTCAGGCTGTTAATTGTTATATGTTATATGTTCTTCTAACATCAAGAGAAGATAAAGAATCTGACAGGTATCCATGTGGATGGATGTATGGTTGATTGCTGCATGTTCTTGGTTTTCCAAAAGGGACCATATGAATGGACAATATTTTAAAAGATTCTCAATGAATCTTGAATAAAGAATTATATATAGATTTTCCTGAACACCTGCATGATAATGATGCAAGCCTTAGAAATATTTGTGTGAAATAGGTCTTAATTTACTAGCTCAAAAAAAACCCCCACATCCATCAGTTTCAACCTGCAGTTTTTGTGGGAGTCATTTGAGAGATTTTGCTAACAAGTACAGAGCTGAAAAAAATGGAATTCCCTTGTAAAAATTTGAAATTCTCTATTTGCTCCAGTGTGAGTGATGCTAAGGGATGAAGATATCTGACAATCTTCTACACCAACTTTTGTAATTTTCAATAACTATTCCAGAAATTTGCTAATGGATTGTATCCTAAGCTTTGCATCATTTAGTTTGTTTAATTTGGGTTGAATTTGTTCTGATTTTGTTTGGTTTTATCTCATAGATAACATATTTTTAGCACAGCATCCTTTTTTATGTTACTTATCAATTTCCTGACCATTTCAGCCTCAGTTCTGAAGACAGTTCAGTGTACCCCTATCAAGTGAATTTTGGGTACAATATTTGAAGTTTCTAGAGAACAGTAGCAAATTAGTCCAGCATGACTCTCAATGACCTTTGATAAAGGAGAATTACGATACTAGCCTAGGCCATAAATTTTATTGAAATTTCTTATGAAAGTGAAGGTGAACAAGAAAATTTAAGGCATCACAATTTTCAGTGAGATGCCTCTTAAAAACCATTTGGTTTAAAAGCATTTGACTTAATTTAAAAGACATTTTTTGCAAGCTTGCCTCCTAGGAAGCACTTGGGAGTCTAAGTAAAATTTGAATGTTTATGTTTTAAAGCACTTTTAATGCAAGAAATCTGTGTATAATTATCTCTAATTAGTCATCTCTTCCACTGAGACTTATACTAAGCATTTAGTTTTTCTCTACAGTAGCTATTTCCCAGGCTTCTTTAATAAGTAGGACTGTCTGACAAGCTGATCTCAGGATCACATTTCAAACTCATCTCATTCCATTCTACCTGTTGCTTCAGGACATTTCTTAATGAGGCCAGAGTTACTTTCATGTCTAATTAAGCTGAAGAGATTAAGATATTTGGGTCTTGTTTTTTGTATACTCTCCTAAGGGAAAAGTAAATACATAAGCAACAGAGATCAGCAGAAATACAAGAAAGAAGAAAAACAGCAGGAACACAGGGGATTATTATGTAATATAGGGGAACAGGAAAAGGCTGGATAGATTATCCTTCCTGAAGTATGTTCACTTGCCTCAAAAAATATTGCACTGAACTGTGAATTCTCCCTAACATGATAATATGTCTTTATCAGATGAACCTAAAAGAGAAATATGGAAGAAGGGACTTTATGTCTTTATAAAATATATTTGAAAACAGATCCTGATTAGGATTTCCTATTTATACAATAAACTGGAAGGTAACCATGAGACTGATGGAACAATGTATCTAAAATACTCTATTAAACATGCCTTTGTTTTTTATGTTCCTTATCTTCTACAGTGTCAGCTTTCAATGCAATATGAAGTTTATTATTTCATTTGGGAAAGAAACGATCCCTGTTTTATGGAAGTTTAATCTCTCTTCAGAAGTGCTTTACCTTCGTTCCACCCTAGTGGGCAAGTGCATAGACTCAAACCTCTTTTAGCATGTATTCATATTTCAGAATAAACATTTCAATTGGATATTTTTCAACGTTTTTTAATAGTCATCTTTCTTAGTAAAAGGTTTCTCAAATCTTCTCGTTTAGGTACAGCTTTCTGCAGTACCAAAGAAGTTGCCTCTAAAGGCAGCAAAGCATTTAAACTAATCTTTTCATACCTCCAGTTCCTTTCAATTACCTGGCAGTATACTTATTTATACATTTTTGCATGTTTCTTTCATGTGAATTTAGGGGTTTTCTCCATTTTTTTCTTAAGATCTGAAAATATATGGATGCTCTTACATCTTTTTTGCCTTTTCATTCATGACCTAGAATTCATTTTTATTTGGGTCTTGAAGGGAAGCTGGAAAATACAACTGGTCTGTTTGGAGGGTTCTGGAGTTCAAACCAAAATAATGAAGAAAAAATTTCTCTATGTCAGTTGGAAATTGATTTTTTTCCCCCCCAGTTTATAAAAAAAAAAAAAACAACAACAACAAAAAAAAAAAAAAAAAAAAAAAAACACAAAAAAAAAAAAAAAAAAAAAAAAACACAAAAAAAAAAAAAAAAAAAAAAAAACCCAAAAAAAAAACCACATGAGTTTATTTTTAAACAATTTTTTTTTATCTGAATAGATAGTATTTCTTATAATTAACTTAAGGCAAATGAAATAGCTGGTACTGCAGCTACACATCGGCGACCACCACCCAAGCCAGGCTTCCTGGGAAGTGGCGAATGAGCCCCGGTGCCAGGAGCATCAGCACCACCTTGTGTTCATGGCATAGGAAAATCGGCCAGGAACGCCTCCCCTGCCATGGAAACTGCAGCGCTCCCCTCTTCTCCCCACAGCTCGCTAACGAAGGAGCCATACTTGTGGAAAAGATGCATAATTTTTGCTACTGTAAGTTTAGAATAATCGATATATCCAAGTACATGAGAATTCGTCAGGAAGCTTGCTGGCATTTTTGGTCAATGTGCCAGCAGCCGCAGCACACGAACAGCCCAACTATTGCCAGATTTTTTCAGTAGGCATCTTGGAACAAGATAGCTTAGAGGTGAATTTTGTGAGAAGGTTTGCAGTTATTTACAGGAGTTCTTTCTGAATGTGAGACATGACACTGTAAAACCTATCCTTTTCTTTGAAAATTTAAAAAGGGAACAAAGGAAACCGGGTCATGTAGTGATGGAGAGCTTGAGAGAGGGTCAGTATCATGTTTGGATTCCTTTTTCCTAGCCTGTAAACATCCCACAAGGCACTGCTGCTTCCTTCACTCTTTTGCACAGTAGAAACCGTTCTGTAAACAAATCTATTTCTGGTACATTTTTCCACCAACTTGACTACGAAAATGCATCAGTTTTCATTTCATTTTCAAAAAAATCCACTTCTCTCTATCCATTTGGTTCTGGGAGTACAGTTTCTAGAAAGAAATATCCTATCAGAAATTGCACTTACTTCTCTTTTAGCTCTACTATATGAAGTACAGTTTCTAGCAGAAATTCTGAGGCAAAACCTGTTCAAGATCTGGTAATAATATGGGAGAGCAATTTCATAGACAGTTTTTTACATCTCAGTGTATTTAGCCTAACTTCACAAAAGTCAGGTCTTCCATCTGAGAATGAAACAGAATAGCAACTTTCCCTACTTTCTGGCCCCTTCTTTTGGTCCAGAAATTTAAAACTTCTGATTGGTGTTTCACAGCTCACTTTCACCTTTCTCATCTTTTAAAAAATTTGAGTGTTCCCAGACTAATTGCAAGACTGTGTGCCTGTATGTCACTTGGGTGCAATGTATCAATTTTCAGTACACACATAACTAGAAAAACATACAATGACATGGCATGCTCATAAGTGTTAAAAAACTGATCCTGATTCTCTTTTACCCTTCAATTTGTGCATCATTACAGAGAATTTGCATCAGGGACAGTTAGACTTCTGTTTTGATCATGTTTTACATCTACATCTCATGCACTTCTATCAGACTGATGTAAGGTATCATTTTGAAAAATGGAAATTTTCCAAACCCACTGTGCAAACTCTGCATGATGGATCAGTCTCATTAGTTTTATCAAGAATAAACCTGGGTTTAAAAAAAAAATGCAACCTTGTGTGGTATGGTTGGGATCCCATGTTGATCTTCCTCAACAGTGTCTTTTTAGAGGTTGACAATGTCTCTAATGTCCTTTTAATTTTTCTCCCTGTTCCAAAAGGGGCAGAGCACTGTTATTAGTGCCACTCAGTCCCTTCTGTCACTTTCTGTCAGACAGCTGTGATCTCAATGCCCTTTATATTTGGGTAGTTTACTAGCAGTATTAAGGGACTCACTGTAAATACTCCATCACCTTTCTGAAATAGTTCTCTCTTTTCCTGTTGAAAAGACAGAAAGAAACTAAGTCTTTCCAGTACCTGACAGAGCAATAAGAGGAAGTTTTTACAAGGACATGGAGTGACAGGACAAGGGAGAATGGTTTCAAGCTGCCCAAGGGTGGGTTTAAATGAGGTATTAGGAAGACTTTCCTTGCTGTGAGGGTGGTGAGGCACGGGCACAGCTTGCCCGGGGGGCTGCGAATGCCCCATCCCTGGCGTGCTCAAGGTCAGACTGCATGGAGCTCTGAACAACCTGGTCTAGTGAAAGGTGACCCTGCATGTGGCAGGGGGTGGAATGAAACGGTTTTTAAAGGTCCCTTCCAACAAAAACTATTCTGTGATTCTATGAAGTTGAACCTTGTATTTTGTGTATTTAGCATTGGGATCTGGCTGACCTCTTGCCTCCATGTTTTGAAGCCTGTTAACTGTATGAAGGAGTAATTTCCACAAATGGCAATCAAACAACCACTACAACTATTTAGGGAAGTGTCTTATGTCTCACAGTTGTCAGGAAAACAGTCTAGTATAAACTAGGAAAATTCCCCAGATTTTCAGAGAAGTTTTTGAGGACTTCATCTGATTGAAACAATAGAGGCACAAAGAAGAACTTTCAGCATCATTCTCAGAAGCACAGCTGACAGAATTTTGGTGAATGGTGATATCCTACCCCAGGTGGGTTGAAAAGTTCCTCTTCAGCTGTGAGACCAGCAGCTGTGTCTCAGGTCTGAACCCAGATTGTTGCAATGCAGTCAATGATCTTTATTCCCACAGGAGGCAGGAAAATAATTTAAAAAGAGTGCTTCAGCATAACTCACCAGGTAAAGACAATGACTCATGCAGGAGGTTCATCTGAACTTGAGTGAGCCAAAAGGTGTCAAGCCAGTCCTTAGCATCAGTGCTGCAATGATGAGTGCTGCACCTGTGCACTCGAGACACCATCCCCTGCTACTTACAGAGAAAATCTCCACTGCAGAGAGCTGTAATGCTATATAAACCTACCTGTGTATGAAAACTCCATTTGGCAACAGCATTTCTAGCAATATTTTACTTGTTGGTTTCTTTTAAACTAGTTTAGCAGGCTTGGCTGTGAAATCTGAGGATCAGAATTCTTTTTTCTAAATGCATTTAGGTTTGATGTGCTTAAGGACTCTTGTTGGCAGGTATTAAAATATTCATCCTGTTCCTTGGAAAGCTCTCTATCTCTGTCTGTTCCTTCTACTGGAGCATTTCCCCTTAACTCTTATTGTCCCACTGTTATTATCCCACGGGATCTGCTCCTATTTCTATTGGAGCTTGCATGTAACACACCCAAAATTCCACACTTTCCTCTCCATCTTTCTCATGGAATAATACATAGTATCTGCGTGGTTCTCCAAGCAGACTTTTTGAGTTTCTCTAACTCGCTAGGAACATCCATGGGTATCTGAAATTATCACCCACATATATATATATATCTACACATATACATCAGACACTCCACTTGATACCTGGCAACAATTTCCACTGCTGAGTTGATCCACTTTTTTTTCATTTACCTCAGCAGGTAAATGGCTGAAGAGACAGAGGTAGAATTGAGCATCCACCTCCAATGGTTATCTTTTTATGTCTTCCCTTGATGAGGCTACCATCTTTTTATGACTACTACATCTTAATGACTACAACAGGCAATTCCACAGGATTCCAAGAAGAATTATTATTGTGTTCCTTGTTTGCCCACAGCAGACCAGTATTTACTTGACTTTGGTACTATCTTAAAACCTGGAATCCAGATGGGTCAGTTATGTTTCTGTGACTAACAAGGTGACGTCATTCAAGACCTTTTTCTTTCTTTGATTTTGAGTTATTTCCATGCTCAACCCATGGTATCTAATTTTTGTGTTAAGCAATAACAAATGTTAAAGTCTGTCCAGAGAGAGAAGAAACCAAAACAACCATTCTACTGGGAAGGAAATTTATGTTTTACTTTAGGCTCAGAAGAACTCAGACTAATATATACTGCTGAAGAATTACTCCACCTACCAGGACTAAATCACAGAAATTTGAGAGGACTGTTTTGGCTTAAAATAATTAACTTTTAGAAATAGATAATGACGAAGGTTGTTGAATAGCTTCAAGATTAATGAGAAATAGATTTGGTTACTTCTGGCTTTTCTGGGCTTCCTATGAAAGTAATGGATAGAATAACAGATGATTTTACCTAATTTATTATTTTTTTATTTATGCATTCCAAGATATTATATAAGTACCTTGAAGATGTCATTTTTCCCAAATACTTATGTAAACACCATAAACTAACTGTGTGAATGAAGTACGTTATGGTGCACAGTACAGAGTAAACAAAAGGACTCCACTTTGGGTGGTCTGTGCAGAAACTTACAAAAGACTTACAAAACTTACAAAGAAGTAATAGCAATCGTGAATTGCATGCTTTTTCCCAATGTTTTCCTGGGACTGAATGCGAAAGGTACATGACGTAAATAACCTCAGTGATTTTTAGGAACTGATAGATATTTGTATGCAGTATCCATGTGAACATAGACCAGGATGGAGACAGGCAGATGAGCCAGGTCCAGCCTCAGAAGCACACCTTTTCCAGCTCCTTGCATTTCTTCAGCACAATACATTTTTTGCGAATAAGTGCAGCTGCAGAATTAGCTGTTATGAAAAGAGCAGGTAGTAATAACCTTTACGACTTGTATGCCTTCTTGAGTATAAACCATGTAGAAATGATGAAATTACAGAGATCATCCAGCTGAAGCTCCCCTCCACTAAGACCCGGGACTGTTAATTGAGGTGGCCACGGGAGATCCCCACTTTAATAAACTCAGATCGCGAAAGGAAAGCTGCCGAAGCACCTCGTATAAATCAGCGTCCCTCTCCCAAGCCTTGATTCCACTATCGGTCGGATTTCCCGAGCAAAGTAAATTATTTAGAAGGTGTTCTGCGCTACCTCCCAAGGCAGAGGCCCGCCGGTGGGGCGTTCTTTCCCGGGACAAGCGGCGGATCCCCGCGGAACCAAGGCAGCATCCCTCCCTCAGGCGAGCGCAGCCGCCTCACCTGCCCGCAGACTCGCCGAACTCTGCCCAAATCCTGCACGGCCGCGGGCGGGGCCGGCTCAGCCGCCGCTGCCCGGTCCCTGCCCCGCCCCGCGCCCCCTCCTTCCCTCACGCCCGCCGCGGGGCAGCCCCGGCGCGGCTCGCGCCCCCTCAGCCCTCGCCCGCCGAGGTCGGTGCGAGGCGGCTCGAGGCGCGGCGGTGGGCAGGGCGCCTGCGCAGCTCTCCCGGGCATGCTCATTAACAGCGGAGGAGCCGAAAAGGGGAAAAAAAAAGAGGAAAAAAAAAAAAAAAAAAAAAGAAAAATCCCACCCTGAGAGCGAGCGGCGCCGCTGACACTACACCCGCCGGAGAGCAGTGGCGGCGGCGGCGGCAGCAGCAGCAGCGGCGGCGGGGCTGCGCCGCGCCGGCCCCGCGTCCCTTCACGCCTCGGCTCGCAGAGCCCGGCGCGGGCAGCTGCGGGGCGAGCCGCGGCAGCAGCAGCCGGCGCGTCCCCCCGGCGGGGCGGAGGGGCCAGGGCGGGCTGCGGGGGAGCCGCCGGCAGCGGCGATGTGGATTTATATTGGCCCGCGCCGCAGCCGCCGGGGAGCGGGGTGCGGGCACCGCACCTAGAGGCGATGGGCGAAGCCGTCGGCGGGGCTGAGCCGGGGCGCTGCTGAAAGTTCAGCCGGTGGCCGCGCTCGGTAAGTTTGCCGGGGAGGCGGGAGCGGCGCCGCGGGCGCCCGAACTTCGCGTTTCGCGGGGGGCAGCGGCGTCCGAGCCGGGGCGGCGAGGGGAGCGCCGGGGGTGCCTTGCCCCGCCTGAGCGGGAGCGGCCGGGCGCTGCCGGAGGGGTTTTTTGGATGGCACTGGGTGTGTACGTGCGGCTCCGTGTGCGCCGCGCGGGCGGCGGGTGCCGGCGGGCGGCTGCCGGGCTCCGGGGCGGTGCGTGCGGGCACCGCGCGGCTGCGGGAGTGGGCGCCCAGCAGCGATGCCGAGCTCGGGGCTGAGCCCCGGCGCCCCGCACGCCTACAGGGGGTCTCCTTCGCCCGCGGCTGCCGGGCGCGGTGTGTCGGCGCGGAGCGGCGCTCTGACCGCCCGGCCGCGGAGCCATCGCCCCGGGCGGCAGCGGCTCCCCGTGCCCGAGCGGGGCGGGTGCGCGGCTCTCCGCGGGGTGCGGCGGCGGCGAAAGGCGGGGCGCTGCCGGGGGCCGGGCTCCGGCTCCGCGCTGGCGTTGCGGGAGCGCTCGGGCCGCTCGCGTGAAAAGCCGCATCTCCGGTGCGCGCAGGGTGAGGAGGCTCCGCCGGGGCAGCGGGACCGCGCTCGCTCCCAGCTGGAGGATGGAGCAGCCTGGTGTCTCACCGCTCCTCAGGCGTAATCTGCTAAACGTGGGCTTGGTGTATTCTCCAGCCACCGGTTGTGGGATCTGGTAATCTCTTTTAGTCAAGGCGTGTGTCGTTAGACTGCTCTGCTGCTTCCAGCTGTTTTTTCTCTAAAATACCTTACGGCTGTAGCTCGTGACTGACGGTTTAAGCTTAGACCAGCTGTGGATATGATTGTGGTACATAGTGAGGAACCTGCCTCTGTAGTATTAACTGTATGCTCTTACCGTGCTGAATGGCAACACGTTTACCTTAGCAGATCTGGGCTTTACGTGTCTAATACTGAAATCAATGCCAAGAGCTCCCCGCCTTCCCCTTTATTTGGCTTAAATATATGCTACCTCTTTAGGCTGTATAGTAACTAACTATCTTAGTGATAGTCTTTTATTGATTGTTTTCCCAATATCCAAAGGTTGTAGATACCCATCTTGATTGTGCTGATGCTTCCCTGATAATTAACGAGTCAGATACACTGTGCCATGGAAATAAATACCAACTGTCCGTGTGGTGGGGCAAGCATCTCAGACATCTTCTGTGTCTCCAGATGGTTTTGCAGTAACAAACCCCCGCCACTCCTAGTGCCTGGATGTTACCTGTTAATTGTGAAGCTTAACGTAAAGCAATTTGATATTTGAAGTGTGCAGTTGCTCGTGTTGTAGTGAGCACTTTGTGAATCACAGATAGCAAGATAAACTGTAGTAGAGGAAGAGCTATACATCAGAAGGTGAGACACAGCCCAATAGCTTTCCTTCTTTCTTGTCCATAGTTTCTTTGCAAAGCTTATTTTATATGTGACCCTTAATGCTGTGGATTGATCTCAAAACACTTTTTCACACACGAAATGCAGTCTTCTCAATAGCCTGCTATCCCTATAGTTGTCATATTGATAACATAAATTCATCAGAAGTTGATACTGTAGTTTTAATATAATTGTGTGTCTTGGGGATTTTGGCTTGCTGGTTTGTTTTAAGAACTCAAATCTCTAAACTGCTGGGGATTTTAGGAACCTCTCTCAGTCTTGTGTGTTTTTTATTGTTGTTTTTGGTGTGCTTTTTTTGTTTGGTTGGTTTTTTTTAATCACATTTTAGTTTCAAAGAATGGTTAGAAGTTTTCTGAATAACACATATCCAACAGAATTTTTCTCTGAATATCTGATCTTTAAAAAGAGTATCTGAATATCTGATTTTTAAAAATCAAAACCAAATAAGACCCCAAGAAAATTATATTTCAAATACTGAAATAAAAATCCTTTATTTTAAAGAGAACAGTTTCTTTCAGTTGCCAAATTTTAAGTATTTAAATGGTGTGTATAAATAGCAAATGAGAAAATTCTTATTAAAAGAAGCTTTTAAGAATGTGGGAATGCAAATTACTGCTCTCAACACTTCAAGTAGTCAGATGTGGAAGTAAATGAACATATTGTATTGATGGCTTATGTGTAAAAAAGGCATTGAAGTGCATTCAGAGTTCTATAAAAGCAGTGTCATCTGAAGAAAACTGTGGCAAAGGAAATCTATTACTCATTTGATGTGGCATCATAGTTAAAATGGTAGTTTTGAAAACTGAAGAAATTACCTGGTTGCTCACACTTGTGCCTGTAGTCACATATGGAGGTGTGCAACGTTATGCTCTGCAGTAATGGTTAGGAATAGGTAGATGTATACTTCCTGCTTTCCATTGAGATAGGAAAGTTGGAGGATTGGTGTTGATGTTAATTGGAGCAGACAGGACATTATTTCAGTGTGATTCATGAGGTCTAAACGGTATGCATTTAATTTTTAAATGATCTTAATCTGAAAAATGTAAGAAGAATAATGCTGCTTAATTTATCACAATCTCAGGGCTTTGAATATGGGAGAATAGTCCTCTCCAATTGGTCAGGAATATTTTTTGTTGCCATTTTACAGACTGAGAGAACGATGTGTCCTGTCTTTCTTCTGTCACAATGACTGCCAGTATCTCACAATGACTGTATGGGACTAGATTTTGAAATGTCCAGATATAAATTGGTGATGGAACTATGTCTGAAATTCATGAGTTTCTGTTTTCTTGTCTGCTACTTCTTCATTTAGATGTGCCCGTTGATTATATTTGACAGTTCAGCACAACTGAGTTAATGATAACTTCTGTGAGACCAGACAGACTTAATACAGTTTTGCTCTTTCTCTAAAGGCCCAGTCCTGAGTCCACTGATTCAAGGTCCAAAATTTTCTGCCTTCAGAGCTGTGAAAATAGGATCAAGTCAGACTGTAGTTTGGTAATTGTTGGTGGAAGCAATTTTGCATATTGTAGTCCCTATTCTGCTTGGCTTCTTTAGTGTTCTAAAGTGGCAGTTGCATGAGGTACTGTAAAACTTCTGCAGCCTTTATATGAGTTAAGAAAAGGAAATAGAGTGTTTGCTTTGTCACCTTTCTTTTGCTCGCCTTGAAAGTTTGGTTATAATCCCAGTGTACAAACTTTAGATTTCCCAGTATTTTTGTGCATTACATATACAAGTTGATGACAACTTACGTTTCTAAAACCTATGCAGAAGTTACCAATAAATATCACAGTATTAAAACAGTAAGGAGAATTTCCTAGAGTCATAGAATAGTTTGGGTTGGAAGGGACCTTTAAAGGTCATCCAGTCCAACTCCCCTGCAATCAGCAGGAATATCTTCAAGTAGATCAGATTGCTCAGAGCCCTTTCCAACCTGACCGTCAATGCTTCCAAGGATGGGGCATCTACCACCTCTCTGGGCAACTTGTGCCAGTGTCTCATCACCTGTACTATAAAAACGTCTTCCTTAATCTAAATTGACTCACCTTCATCTGGAAACCATTACCTCTTATCCTTTTTAAGCCATTGTTGTTGATACCAGCATTTGACTACAGTCCTTTTCAGTGAATAAATAAAAATCATTCTTGTCTCTCAAATTAAAATGCTTGCTGTGCTTGGGGAAACCACATTGAAGCTAAGACTTGTGAAGGTTTTGGTTTAGAAAAAAACACCATGTTTAGAAAAAGTTTCTGATTTTTATGATGTAGGGTTGTGTGGAATCCCAGGTGGAGACATGTTAAAGTGATTCTGTTGCTGTCCTGTAGGGGTTGATTTAGTCTTACACTCTGTTGATACAGAAAAGTTACAGCTGGTTACCCAACCTTCTGTTCATCACCAGTTCTGTGTTTCTGTATGATGCTGGTGTGTAACTGGTATGACAAAATCAAAATCCCACTAGAGAACAAAAAGCTCTGTATCTACTTTAGTCTAGGTAGCATGCAAATCTGTCATCTGTGGTGGGAGATCAATCAGCTACCAGCTTATCAACCTTTCCATAGTTCTGCCAGACCAGCACTGCATCATTGAGGGCTTTTGCATCTTCCCAGCTTCTCAGTGAAGCTCACCAAGAGCATCATCATTATTTTACCAGGTCGATACTTCTCTTAAAAGATTGAGCATTTTGCTGAAGTACTGATAAGTGGCTTATTCAAAGTTTATTGAAATCAGTTAGAGGTAGACTTGTCCCTCCCTCAGCTTTCTATTTTACTAACTTACTTTTTATGGTTTCTTGACCAAGCACACAGTACAGTAATATTTGGCTGAGCTATTACATATGCACAGAATTATTCTGTAGTACAGCTGTAGCTGTAGGTTTTAGACTATGATAGAACCATCAGTGGTAGCTGCCTCCTCCAGAATGACTATCCAACATGTATCTTGCTATTGTTCTGCTTTCTGTGAATCAAGCAATTGACTAAGAAAGAGACAGAAATGTGCTACGTGTCAGTTGATCTCTATGAGTAAAATAAGAAGGAAATTATGTTAAATGGTACTTCTGTTGGATGGAAAGTAAGATTTTGATGCTGCTTAAGTAAAAAGGAGGTATTAATTATATTGTTATCTTGGCACTTTGATAAGCCTGTTCTTGAGCCTCTTCTGTTGCATTTCGTGATGAGGAGACTATGCTTAAATGAGCAGATTTCAGTCCTCATCCATCTTTCCCTATGGCTGAAACCACATAAATATTAATTCCTTAAAAAAAAGGCTTTACTGGCAGGCTTAAAAATTGGTTCACATGGATGAAGCTGAAGTCTGCCACTACCATCTAACTTCAGAAAAACTCTTTTTTTATTTGTTGATGTTTAAGTGTTTTCTGTTTATTTGCTTGAAAGCCTTCCTACATCTTGAAATTTGATACACTATAACATGGAAATCTTTGTGTATAAATTATAGCTGTAGTTAGCATTATGCAACACGGTAGTGTCACTAGTATTTATACTTGACAGGAGAAGTAATTTAGATGGTTTTCTCCTTTTTTAATAGCTTGTAGGTGTTACCTGTTCATTTAATTCACTATATTACATGCCATTGATTTTACCTTAATGTACCTTTAATAAATTTAAAAACCTGTTTGAGCAACAAAAAAGCACCAGATACAACTTTAGTGGAAATTGAAATATTAATATCAATGATACAGGGTTAATTGAATGTCAGGAAAAAAATACCATCCAGAGGATGAAAACTCCTTTACTTGTAACTTCTACATTGAGAGTAATTTCAAGGTGTTTTAAAAGTTGAAATGAGTCCTAAAATGGTGGGGGAAATGCATCCTAAAACTGCAGTTTCTAACTTAACTGTTGCTGTCATATTTGAGCACAAAATCTAAAGCAGTTTCCTGAATAATAATGAAACGAGGCATAAAAATTAATCTCCATAGAAAGTCCCTGAGGGGAAAAAAAGACAGATGACTTTGTGAAGAGCATTCTGGTGTGCAAGGAGATGAGGCATTTCTCATATTCATGTTGCTGAGTAATCTTTATTTACTTATATGGAGTAAGTTTTGGTTCTTCTTTCCCTTTTTTTCTTGAGCCAAGGATGTTTGACTCTACCTGCCCTTTCCACCGATCGGGCGTGTGAGTTGAGTGCTCTTGTTGCCAGTCTAGCTGGATTCTGATTATCTGTCAGTAAGTAACTGGTATTTTCAGAGCTTTTTTGTTAAAGTTCCAGTTAGTCTGAAAGAAAAGGAAGCTCTTTTCTTTTCAAGCTTTCAGAAGCAGTTCCCTTCCTGCCAGCACTAAAGCTTTGTCTCTTCTGTGGCTTGATGTTGAAGCTTCTGTATTGAACTCAGCATGTTTCCCTTTTCTCTTGAACTGATGAAGAGGCAAAATTTAATGTAACAGATTCATCAGCTGGGAGTGAGGATGGGAATTATTTTGGAGAACTGAGATGTTGAAGACTTGTGTATTCTCCTCTGCTGAATATGGAACCTACACGTTGGATATCTTGAGTTTGTGTGATTGGGTATTGAATGGAGCAGCTTCACAGTTCTGTTAGGTATTTGCCTTTTGTGATTTCTGACATGCAACTGTATCTAGAAATGGCAGATGTATGGAAATTGGGGGATGCTGGAAATCATCTTGTATGTGTATGTATATATATATATATACACATGCTATCAGTATGAATGTAGACCATATGGTCAAATTAATAAAAATAATCAAAAAACAAATTAAAAGTTATTTTCTCAGAATATGACTGCTGTGTTACTCGTGATTTAAAAACCTGTCTTAGGTTTTCTATGTTCAGAACTTTTTATAGACATATAATTATATTGTATTTTATCATTGCTTACTGTTGCTGTGCCATAAATCATCAAGCCAGCACAAATGGGGTCCTTGAAGTGTTAGTCATTCCTGTCCTATGCTTAATGAGTAACCTTTGACATTTCAGTAAACATCAGCATGCTGGGTGCTAAGTGTACTGTCTACGTTGTTATCAGATGGAGACAAGTTCTTATTTTTAAAAGAAATTACTCAAAGTCAAACGCAGGAATGACACAAGAGAAAAGTGTATTGCCTGCTCCTTCTCCACACGTGCTTTTGTTTGTAGATAAGTAAAGGGCATGAAATCTTTCTAGTGTTCTCAAGTGTTTGCAAGCTCTTATTTCATCATAGCAGCTGTGGTCAGCATGCATGGTGTTCACAGGGTGAGCCAGGCTCTGAGGACCAAGAGCTCAGCTATGTCAGTCAGCCAGAGAAGTCCAGCACCTTCATTAGAGCTTGAAAATCTGGAACCATTTTTGCATAACTAATGTATATTTATATAAAGACAGTGATAGTGAGTGAAGTCTAAAGAGTTCCAGCGTGTGATGGTGGATTTCACACCAGAACATGAGAAGCAGCAGTAAATCAAATCATGACTCTTCATATTTTAGTAATCTTTTACCTTATTGATTGAACATGGAGAGTAAATAAGAGTCACACATTTTAGGTTAGCAGATCTTTTTCTTTGCTCATCATCTTGCTGATCAATGGTCTGATCTAAAAATAATAAAATATGTCTCTGACATCTGTTTGAAATAGATTGCTTAAATAGTGTGTTCAGCTTTTTTTGTTTTGCTCTGCCTTTTTAACAGTGGGGATTGCCACACCTAAGGAATAAGTGTAGGGCTGCAGTAGGCTACATAAGTACCATATCCATTAAAATATTTAATTGGAAGAATATTAAAGATGTACTCCTAAATAAAATAAAGCTATTGAGAGCCCAATATTTTGTATGAAAAGGGCATGGCTATAGTACCAGGATACCCTTAGTAGTTGTTTCTATTTCCAGATAAAACAGAATGTTTTCTAGATTTTGGGGTTTTTTAAAAAATTTATTCTATGTCAGCACTTTTCTATGTATGAAAATAGTTATACTTGTCTGGAGGAGATCTGCCTCTGTCTATAAAGTAACCCAAACTGCCTACATCCTTAAAAGGGAAAACCTCAATCAAGAATCACTCTTCTATTGCATGTTACAATACAGTATGAAAAATCTACTGTCACCCTGTTCCCTCAGAATTTACAAGCTAATTTTAAAGTGTCAAGGGAAGTAAGAGATAGGAGTAAAAACCATGGAATGAAATCAAAGGGAAAAGGCTCTTAGTAGAGTGCTGCTGTTCAGTGTCTCTCCACAGAGAGAGCTCTACCTGCTTCTTTCAGTGTCATGATAGTGTGACAGAGAAACGTTGGGCATTCATGAGTTTAAGTTGGGCATCCTTTAGGAAAGATTTGGGCAGAAAGAAGAGGTGAGAAATAAATGGGAAGGGAAAGAAACCAGCTCCTCTTCTAGGCCAAAGCAAAAGTGAATATGCTTAAGGTGATTTGAAACTGGTGCAGAGCAAGGATGAGAGATGAGGTGAGGTGGAGCAGGAGAACAAAGCTGTGTGACTGGGGCAGTAAAAAAGGCAGTAATAATGGTGTTCCCCATTTGGTATCATGTTCCAGGTAGGCTGCCACAGGAAGACTCATGCCACTGATCCCAATTGTTAGCAAAATGCTTTTGGCAGATCTAAACTATACTAAATTTGCTTTGACCGGTGTCAAACACTGAACTTGTATAAATATTTGTAGTGACGTGTACATGTGCTTCCCCTACATCTGAGCTTGTGTTAGACTACAATAGGGTCCTGTATAATTAACTTCTGGTATATTTTCTGTTTATATCAAATGTCATGGGAAGATTTGTGACAACAGGGTCAGCAAAAACCTGAACTTCACAGCTTTTCTAGAAGTAGTCACAGCTTTTCTAGAAGTAGCATTGCAGTGAGAAGTTGGGATGGTGTTCTCAGACCCAGGGTATGCTCACTGGGGTGTCCTGTACAGGGCCAGGAGTTGAACTTAGTTATCCCTGTAGGTCTCTTCCAGCTGGGATATTCTACAATTCTATGACCCCTCCTCACACTGACCACTGAGACTGCTGTGATTTGTAAGGGGAGATGTAATGTTTTGGTGTGTGCACGAGTTTTGCTTATTTTCAACGAACTGTGACCCCTTCCACAGATTTATTGTGAAGGAGCATGGGAGAAGTGAAGGAGGACGACAAATCTGGAACCAACTTTCTGCATTATTGTTTGGATTATGTATTAATGGGAACCTTACAAATGACAAAGTTTGAAATAAATTAGAAGTAGAAATGAAGCATTTTTCAAAAATCCCTTCAGTAAATGTTTATTTACTATTAACTGATATGCAGAAACAACTTCAGTATTAATTTCCTACACTGAGGATGAGTGAGATCAGTTCAATTTGCAGACAGCTCATTGTAATTAAGAAATAAACCTCATAGTTGTTGTTTTGATTTTCCCCTGATGCTTTGCCTGTGGGTCAGAAATTCGTTCTTGATGCCTGTTGTCTATAGGCACTAGAAGGTTTAAATAGCATTGTGCCTATTAACAGAAGTTGTTTGCATTGGTGCAAAAATTTCCCTCCAAAGCTGATTTAGTGTTCCAGCATAAAAGGGCTGTGGAATTACAAGGCTGTTAATAGATGAGAAAACAACTATATGTACCATGAAGGTGATTATGACCACAGGAAGCTTGTATCAAAATTGCTTTAGGTCATAATGTTATATTATGGAAACTTTTAAAAGGTTATTTCCTTAAACTGTTAACAAAACTGGTCTTCTGTTATGGTTTCAGCTCCTAGGGACAAAACCTTAAGTATGATATCTACTTTGTCTGCAGAATAAAACGAGCACTTCTCCTGATAGTTATCCTGGGAGCTGAGCATCTTGTTCCATTTGAGTACAAAGGCATAGTTCATTACTAATGGGAAAACAAACTTTCTCTACCATAGCAATTCAAATTGAGCTCTCTGCTAAGTAGTGCTCATTAAAAAAAATCTATCATTTGCAGGAATTACTATTTTAGCCCTTTTAAATGTTTCAATGCTTTTTCTTACGTGGGATGAGATTCACATATTTTAAAAAAGAAGGGCAGGAAAGGACACTTTCAGAAAGATTATCTTTCTGGGGAAGCACACAGCTAAAATTGGACAGTAGATGAGCTGTATAGGCCTAAGGGGCAATGATAACAGAATTAGTAGAAATAAAGATTTGTTGTTTCCTGCTTGCTGAAGTAACTCATCTGTTTTGGGAAATATGTAGATGACACTCCCTGCAGTGTAATTTGTTATGTACAGTTTCTGAGGATTCCCAGATTATATCCAAATTCACTTTTCCCCTTCTGGTATGCAGTTAATGGGGGAATAAAGCAGCTCTGTTTTATCTGCTTCTGCTGCTTGGTCTTAGAAGTCAGAGAGCTGTTCACTCATCTCTGAAAGTGCATTGCTCTCTACAGTGCAGGAATGTTCTTCCCTCTTGGGTGCCTTTTTATCCTCTCCAGTTCTTCCCTCCTTCCACACAACCATCAATGGTGTTTGGGAAGATCCCTTAGGACCTCTAAGGTGGATAGCCAGCAGTGGCAGAGTAAGATAGCTCTAAATAGTCAGGTGTCAGATTTTTTAGCAGAATGGTTTCTGAAGCAGGACTGCAAAGTACCGAGTGCCTGTGGCACATTCATATGTAGGCAGCTGTGTCCTGCTTGGGCTCTCACCCTTCTAGGTTTTCAAAGCAGCAAAGTGACCTAAATCTGTACTCTCTCCATGGTTTTTCTATTACATGGAGGCTTTCTTTATAAAGAGAATTTTAAAAAATCCATAAATGCTCTGTTGCAATTTTAAACTCTTGGGTCAACTTGTAAACTTCTTCAAGAAGATTGTGGGTGGGTGGGGAATTATTTTTAGAATCAGAGATCTGCAATGCCAAGTATGCATCCACTTCTGTGTTTTCTTAGTTATGACTAAAAGACTAAAGATACCTCTTCTAAATCTCTTGACATTCCCTGAGCAGCTTAGATGAAGTTCTTTGCTATGGACAAGCAGTTTAAAAATTGTACGTGAGTAAGGGGATAATATGGGGATCAGACATAGGCTTTTGTGTACCATATTAAAAAAATTGATGTTCTAGTTCAGTGTCATGCTTCTGGACTGCAGTTATCTAATAAACCCATAAACAAGGATTGATTTTTTGACCTGGATACTCTTCATTGATGGTAGAGATGGTGGCCAGACACAGGAAGGTTCAGTTTAGTGTACAGGTCCTGCTGTTAGTGTACCTCTGATCTGAACAAAGGCGTAGTTGTAGAGTACAAATACCTATATTTGGAGAATGTGCCTCTAAATAAATGAGCATTCATTCAAATTATGAATCTAAGGATGGATAGCATTAGCTAAAGAATATAATTCTCCTAGAAATTAGTGTTTTGTAATGATGGCATTCAAGATGACAATTGTTCATTTGAATTCTCAGTACTGTGGACTTGCTGGAATTTTATTTCACTGAAAAAAGAAATTAATTAAAATCAGTTAATTCCTCCTTTGCAGTGATATCTACGAAGCAGTTTCAAAGGCTATCAGATAAAAATGGTATCCACAGTAAAAGTTGTTTGTAGAATGATGAAAGGAACTTAGCAACAAGTTGTTCTGAATATTTAAAACAATCCAGACTTTGAGTTTAGTTTTTGCACAACAATTTCACCTTTCCTTCAACTTGCCTAATGGAACTGAAGCCGTAATTTGCAATGGTAAGGTGAATGACTGGAGTTTTAAGGGCTTTTTCTGAATGAAATTTAAATGTAAGTCTTATCTGTGCAGTTCTTGAGGCAATGGACTTTTGAGCTATTATTCCTACATTTAAAAATGTTGATAAATTTTTCAGGTTTGGATAAGAGGGAAAAGTATTTGTAGCCTTCAGCCATGGAGTGCTAGCTTTCCTGGGAGATGAACTGAAAACAGCAGGTCTTAGTATCACATTTGTTTATTATGCATTGTGGATCATATTGCTGCGCACACTTCTCACATCTGTTTATTTTTTTTAAAGCATTGAATTTTAAAGGCATTTAATTAATCTTTAGAAATTTTCAGGAGAATAACTGGTTTGTGTTTTGAGGGTCACTGACACAACTCCCCTAATTTTTCTTCAGCACCTAATACTTTGCAGGCTATGAAGTAAATAGTTTCTGTGCCCAAACCTCAGCTTATGTTACTGCACTTCTTCAGCAGAGGAAGTATCCAATAGAAAATGCTGGTTGCATATGTGTGCCATCCTCAACGGAATCTGCTGTTGTTTTCCAACATATTTTTACTGTTCATGAAATCATTCATGTACTTAACTTTGAAAGGGTTCTTGTTTATTTCAAAGAAATCCAGGAAAGTCATCTGTTAATAGAAAGGTTTCACAGAGGAGGACCAATGAAGTCTGCAAAACTTCTTTCTTGTTCTTTCTCATATGTAAAGAGGTATCTATATCAGTATTCAAATAGCATGTCCAGAGACACTGAACATGCCACTATTAAATAGTGAAAATTAGTGATCATAAAGTGAAACTGTGTGTACTTTGATGTACTTAACGTGAGTCATATAGCTGGCATTGGTACTGAATCAAGTGCAGTATTACTGTGAAATGATTGATATGTTGCTTTTATAACAGCATAACAGCTGAAGTGATTTTTCAGCATCATTTGGAAATGGATAGAGACTTTATTTTTGGTTGTCATAATATTCCACTTTAAAATAAATGTACCACCCAACAATGATGAATTTGTACTCTCTTTTTGAATCAGTCTGATATTTTTGCATTGCTTGTGCTCTATTCTCCATGGTAAAACTGAAGTTTTGCCTTGTGCTTGGCTTTTTAATTTGGGCAGTCTTTTGCATTGTGCAGTACAGTTTGGTGGTCACTAGGAATAGTGTGTAAGAGTAGCTAATGCATCATTTTACTGTGTGCCTAACTTCTAATAGTATATTTTGGGTTTTATTGAGTTATAGTATGGCTAAGAACCACTAGCTGTAAATCAGTAAACAATTAAATCTGGAGACTTCAGTTTTGAATTCTCTCTCAAATGTTAGCCAAGGTATATGCCTGGTGTCCTTCTAAAATGGGTGTAGACAAACTAGCACAAAAGATGGTTAAGACCAACACATCAACAATTTCTTCATTCAATCTACACTGGCAGTTTTTTTAATTACACCTTTGTTAGATCTTCCTACAAACTCCAGGGAAACCAATATAATTGTTGTTTTGGAAATCAGCTCTTCAACTTGAGCTTGTGAGCAGAGGGCAACTTCATATTTAGGAGGAAAAGCCAAGGTTGTCAAGTCTGGGATGCAGAGAACAGCCCTGTAGCTCTGGGTAGCCTGGCAGGATGGAAGGCAGCTGCCATGGACAGTGTATCTTTGGTGAGTGTGCATAGACTTCTCCACACAAATAATCAAGAATTTAGGAATTGTCATTCTCCCCCAGGCTGTATCTGTTTCCTGTGACTTTCTTTTCCCCAACTGTACTTGTTGTTTGAGTTACAGCAATTCAGTAGTAGATATTTGGATGATGTGGAAGTAAAGAGTTTTTAGTTTTCCTCCTCTCAGATCTCCTATTTTAATTTTTTAAGTGGAGATCATAGTCCATTTTGAGTCTCTCTTTACGACTCTAAAGGCTGAAGTTTTTGCAAAAGAGTCTTCTTCATATGAGCTTTCATTCCTATTTCCTGATGCCAGTGGGGAAAAAATGTAACATAACAGACTCCTTTTAGGCTGAGAAAAAAAATTATGTGCATCTTAAACATTTGTTTCTATTTGCATGTTAGAATTGAAATGTATGAACACAAATACAGCACGTTTGTCGTCTTTTAAATTTGTTAAAATGTCAGTAAAGTAGTAAATATTTGATTCTGTTTTCTGGCAGACTGGGGGCAGACAGTAGCTGCCTTCCAATTAGTAAAAGCCCTCCTACAGAACTGTAAAAGGTATTCTCAGTCTTCATCAGCTTTTAATTTTACATTATGGAAGTGACAATGGCCCACGTCCTCATTAGCCTTCTGCTTGTTTGCTTATAAGCATCTCTCAGCTCATATTCTTTTCAGTTTTGTTTGAGCAATAATGCTTTTTTTTCTACAAAAACACTGTACTTTTTTCACAATTGGTGTTCATTTCAATTTTTGTTTCATAAATTCTCGTAACTTTGTAATAAGCCTCACTTTCCCTCCCAAGATTTGGTTTTGTTGGTTTTTTTTTGTTTTTTTTTTGCCTATGCTGCAAAGGTTGAGGAGTTTTATGTGGTGTGTTGTGGATGCAAGTGTTAGAATTCATACAGCTATTCCTGTTTTCTTTGTGCACATGTTAGATGTCAAGGTTTTGGCTTACTGCTTAGTCTGATACTATGTTCCAGTAGTAGAGCACAATGACAATTATAGTTTACATTCTAGTCTTAGAGTCAGGAAAAATATTTGGGTACTTTGGTCTGGGGAAAAACAGATTACCCCAAAAGCATTTTCCTAAGATACTGACTTGCTAAGTCTGCTGGTTAAGTGAAACATCCTAATACGGAAATTTAGTCTTGAATGGTGGAGCTAAGTTACACTGTATCAACTTTATCTTTAAAAACAGAACTGACTGAGAAGTTGTAAATATGGTGCTGCATAAGACCCTAATACTCTGGCGGTTTTAGAGAGAGATTTAGAACCGTTTGCTTTCTGAGAGGAAAATATTGTGACAGCTGTGCTTAAACATGTTTTATGTGTTTAAAAATTCTTAAGGCAGAGTTAAAGGGGGAAAAAATCAAGAGATGCCCAAAACTGGCAGTTGGACATTAGTTCAGAGGAAGCTGAGACAGCTCTTTGAAGCTACATAGATGTAAGTCAAATACTGCCATAGATCAAAAAACTTTCAGTTTTCCTGTAATTATTTGCAAATTCTAAATTTAATAAGTTTATTTTTCTAAGAGTAGACAGACTTTGTGCATGCAGACTTGTATACATGTGGTGCTTTGAAGCCTTTCAAGTGTTTGTGAATCCTTGTACTCAAAGGTCACTTTCCACCCCTCATCCCCCAGCTCCCTCCTGACAAAACAGGTGCCACGCAAATACCTTGTCCTTTGTCAATATTTGCAGCTGCCCTTACAGTGACAACTTACGAGTAATTGATGAGCATTTGTCTCCGTGAATTCCTCTTTTTCTCTTGGAGTGGGAATATCTCATTAACAGAAACAACAAAAAAATGGTATTACTTGCCATAAAATGTTCAGTATTTAAGGACTGTATACTAAAAACTCTGTGTCTGCTTCCTCTGCAGTAAGTTTCAGCTTTTGTTTTAGTTTCTAACTCAGTCTTGAAAAGCAGTATCGCAGCCAATATTTGTGCAGAAAAGAGACTCATGAACCCTGTATCACCCCTCAATAATTGGTGTGAAGACCTGGTAATTGCTTTATTTTGTAGATAACTTCCCAAACAGGGAGTCTAAATCCTGTCTTCCATTCAGCCTGAGAAGCTGCTTTGTCCATTAGGGCTTTTCATTTAAGTTTGTGATGCCACTTTGTATTCAAAGACCAGTGGTAAGTCTTGAGCACTATCCAGAGAGTGGAAATGAAAGGAAAATGAGCTACAGAAGTTGCAAACCTTGAAGCAATAATTTTCTCCACCCTGTCATTGAAAAACATAATCACCCAGTGTTCATGTTTTCATGAAAAATCCTAATTTCTAGCCCTCCTTTTTTGTAATTCAATCATATATTGCCCAACCAATTCACAAGTGTTCTGGTTTGAGTGTAATACCCAGGGATCAGGAGTGAAGGAAGTGCCTTTTCTTCAGTACTGATTATCAGACACACAGAATGGACAATAGAGACCATGTTTGAAACCCACGTGCCTTCAGATGGCAAAATAATTAATCCTGTTCTGACTCTTGTGGAAGTCTTGGGCTGTTTTCCTTGTTTGCCTGGTTCATCTGTAGGACCACTATTGCATTTGACTCATAAATGGGGATATTGGCAGGTCAGTCTGTTGCTCAGTTGATAAATGCTTTCTTTGGCAGCTTCTTGCCTGCAGCCATGTGGGAAGGTAGGAGTGCTCATGGTGTCTGTGGGAAAGAGACACTGGAGTGAAAATGCAGTTTCCTTCTCCATCCTTCAGTGTGGTGGATCAGAGTGTGGCTTGAGGTGAGCCTTGGTTTCTGGCCTGAAGCTGTGATACCTCTTAGATCTGCAGGTGTCCAAAGTCCTGTGAAGAAGCAACAGTTGCTTTTGATGCAAACCCCTAATTTCTGTGAAGTCTTGCCTAGTTTTAGTATGAAATACCTGAAATGCATCTGTAAGAACCATTCTTACATTTAAGACAATCCTGTTTTATTAGACAATGTAGAAATTTTTCTTCTACCTGTCACCTATATCTGGACTGTGCAAACTAGACAAACTTTTCAGAATATTTGAAATATTTGAAATATTTGAAAATGTAAGTCAGCAAACCTGGAAGAACAGATTTAGCAAGACCACCACAGAAAATCTAAAATACAAGTAAATATGGACCAGATGATTGTGAGGAATCTAAATAGAACTATTAATCAGGTAAACTAATTTGTTACTGCATAATTATCATATCTGCTGGAGTAAAGGATTTATTATAAATTCAGCAAAAAAAAAATTTCACAATAAAATTTCAGTTATTTCTCTTGGACATTCTTCTGGAAAAGCTTGAACAGTGCCATTTTTTGGGTTTTTTTTCTTTATTGTGATACATGAATATGATGTTATGAACATAGAATATTATTTTTAGTGTTCAAATCAGGAAAAATCAATGCCATGTAGGTAACGATAGCAATTGACTGAGGCACAAAAATACATTTTATTGCTTTTATTAACAGCTGTGAATTTTTTCCTTTCCTTTAGACTCACCTACCTTGACGTGGTTGTAAAAGTAAGAAACAAGGGCATGTGGCCTAGAGAAATTAAGAGTCAGGGTAGCATCCTTCCTGGATGGCCTTAAAGACACAGTAAACATAATGGGTAATTCAGTGGCAATTGTGTGGTAGTTTGTCAGATTTTATTTAACAACCATCTGTTTCCTTCGTGTTGAAGGGAATCATGCAAAATAAGTTTAAGCCATTAGTATTTTACATTTAGTTGATTATAAGCTGTTTATTGCATATAGACATATATATATATATGTATATAAGCATATGTATGTGTGTATATATGTGTTTGTTCAAAGGCATATTGTGCATGGAAACTTTGCTATGTATTTTTTTTTCCAGCATCCTTTCGAAATAGGTTGGCACTTTCTTCTTCTTCTGAGGGTAAATGCTGTGTACTGTGCTAAGAGTAACACTTGCTTAGCTTTTTGTAGGATCAGGTCTAGACACAGAAGGGCTAAATACAGGTTAACAGTTTTTATTTTTTGTTCTCTAAAGACAAAAGAAATAAAGGTGATTTCCTGCAGATTGTGTCTTATCCACTGTTACATCTGAGATGCCAGATCTTCTCTCTATGATCTTTTATTCATCATGAAAATACCCTGGAGCAGTCCGAGTTTCTTCCTGCAGTCTCCAGGGTATCCTTGCTCTTTTGTTCTTTATCTGTCTTGGCCCTGACTTGCCAGATGTGACAGCAGTTTTTGTGGCTGGTCGGAATGCGTGTGCCCCACAGGCTGGCCAGAGAGAAGGGGTAGGTGTGAAACACTGTTTCCTCAGAACCCTGGCTAGCTTTATCTTGTATCTGCTTCTGGACAGCTGATAGAATAATTTCAGCTTGAAACCTTTGAATAATTTTAAGCAAATTTCACTCTGTAACCATTATAATTATGGGACAGAGATAAGGGAGGACTGGGAGTGATGGAGTAAGGAGCTCATGCTGGTTTCCAATTGTTTGCATAAATTATACCCTGATTTAATATCCGATAAGCACAGGAGAAGTATCTGGTGGCCAATATGAATAATAAACCTCTGAATGCAAAATTTGAATGCTCATGAGAAAAGACTGACTAAAATTTTTACGGGGATGAGATGATGTGTTCATTTTCTGTCTATTGTGCAGGCTTAGCTCTGCAGAGGTTGTGTCATCATAAAAATAATATTTGCAGTTAATTCTTCTAAGTACTAATAGCAATTTGTATAATTTCCATTGGTGAAAGTGTAAAATCTTCTTAATCAAGAAATGTTAAGGAGATGAAATTTTCTTTTTAAGGAGCTTTCATAAGTGATTAACATAGTTTTACTGAGTGTCTTTAATTTTTAGTGGTTTTGGTTTTCAAGTTCTTTGTACGTGTTTAATCTTCAAAAGACAATGACGTGACACCACTGACACTCTGGTGTGTGCTTTTTTCTCTAACTAGTGCTATTCTTCAGGCAGTGTAAAGCTTTTTCCTTTGTCTGCTTATGCTGTTTTGTCTTAAATTAATTTCTGGAGTTTTATCTCTGAGAGTCTCTATATAATTATCAGTTAATATATGTAACTGATTATTTGGCGTATCTATAGCAGATGAGTATAATTCATACTAGTTCCAGGTAAATTGACAGTTTTTATCTGTATTGTGGACATTGTGGATCTTTATCTTGAGTTTGTTCCTTCCACTTGTTCTCCCTTTCTCTTCCTTGTTGTTCTTTCCCCACCTGTATACAAGAATCAGGATTTGCCAAGTCTCTGTGTATGTTTGAATGTAGCATAGACATGCACATCCTTGTACTGCCTCAGAATTGCACTGCATTTCCATGTTAAGGAAGGAGTTGAAGAAGCTACAGGTCTTCAGCACTCTACTCTAGGAAGAATTGGTGCTTACCTGTGCCTGTAATAATCTTGCATAGTCCCAGTCAGCTTCTTTTATTGTCTTTGACATGAACTGTCAAGCACTAAAAGAATAAGTACTAAAAGAATACCCCCTGTTTTTTCTCAAATTGTTACTTACCCCTAGATTATAATGAAAATGTTGGTATTAAAGAGGAGAATATTACACTCCTGCTTGGCTGAGCCATGGTGGTGTTGGGGAGGGAAGTCCCCCCCCAACTGAAAGTTCTCATCCAGTGTCACTAAGTGGATGGTTCCCTTTGGAGCCTGGAGGCACCTGGGACCCTGTTCTTGACTTCCCTGAGCTGAGGAGGGAGGCTCAGCCTGCAGAGATGCTTCCTGAAGTCCGGAGCTTGTTTCTCAGGGCTGAGCTGCACAGGATCCGTCAGCAGGATGAGATTCACAGACTGATGTGACCAGAGAGCTGCAGTGATGAGGAGTAACCAGCAGCTAACTGGTAAAGGTTCATTTTTATTGGAAAAGTGTATGAAATTGGACATTTTGTCATGTTAAGCATTACTTCCTAACAAGACATAGCATAGTTTCATTCTTCAAAAAATGGCATTAATCTAGGAAGAAGATGATAAAAAAATTCATAGAAGGGGAGAAGCTCTGCAGCTATACAGAAGCTCTGCAGCTATACAGAAGCTCAATCCCCTTTTCTGTTTACTCAGTACTACCAAAGTACTACTTTAGCTCCCTAAATAAAATTAAGCAGGTTGAAGAGCTTCAGAGAAACTACCAAATGCTTTTGGAATGCATGAGCTCCGGGCTGCAGAGCCAGAACACACAGCTGCCAAGCAGATGATGTGCCAGGTCTGTGATGCTGTCCTTTGCTCTTGCTGCACTGTGGGGCAGGGCAGGATGCCCTTCTGCGGTGGCATTTCTTACATTTGCTTAGAAAATACCAGTCTGGACATCTGCAATGTCAGGCTTCAGCTGCTTTGCTTTTTTCTGATTTTTCTGGGAAGTCCTGACATGATTTGTGTAGCCAGTTACATTTTATAAATTGTACAAGCACTATTTTTCAAATGGAGCCTTTATTAAATATATTTAAAACAAAACCCAGGAAATGTGTTTTAAAGAAACACCTCTCCATCAGAGATGGTTACTCATTTGCATATACATTGATACCTTATCTTAGGATATTCTAGATTTTGCAGGAATTTCAGTGTTGTTTAATTGCCACATCAGTGTACACACATATATGTTGGTCTATTTGTCTTTCTGCTGAGAACTGATGAGAGAGAGATGGTGTCAGACACTGATTCATGGTTGTGTTGAATAGGCTTTCAATTCATGTATTTTGTAACCACCTTCTCTCAGAGCTTGTAAGATAAAAGTGACAGAAACTTAGCCTTGCCCCATGATTTTAGGTAGCCCTTTCTACATTTTTTATATGGACTGCTTTTTCCCTGGGGTATTTGAGAGACATAAGCTAAACATGCCATTCTTTATGGGCACTGCTGAAACAGCTAGGTGGCAATGTTCTTCTTGTTTCTTATCCTGGTGCTAGTCCATGATTAAGATGTTTATTAATAAAGAGTAGTACCTTGTAGATTTCATCAGAGAATGAAGTTAATTAAAGTAGTTTTTCAGAAATAGTGATCACATAGAGGTTTGAGAAGGAATATGTCTATAAAACTATTTGTACTTGTTACACTTTTGCTAGCAAAGATAAAGCCAGGACTAAGAGGATAATAATTTCCCATTCTTTTAAGTAGGTGTGTTGTGTCTGGAAGAATAAAATATTTATGTATTTTAATGTTTTGGTTAATATAATAAAAATATGGATTTTTTTTCTACTAAAAATGTGTTTATTTCCTCCAGGTTAGTATTCTGATTGACTCATAGTTGTGAATTGAAAAATGTTGCAGTCATCTTATAGCTAATGCTTTATTGTCTTGATGTAGCTTCACCATATAGCCACGCAGATCCCTGGTGGTCTGGAATGCAGAAGAGCAAGTCATTATTGCTTATTACCTGTTGTATTTGTTCATCTTAAGTTCCCACAGGAGCCTCACTGGTTTTGTTCATGATGGAAGAAATGGCTGCAAATGAAGATGGGAGTTGAGTTTGACTCCTTCACATGTTCTGGCTGGGCTTTGGTGTAAATTTTTGTCTCCAGATATCATCAGTTCAGGTAAAACTGAATGTTTGACCTGAACTGTTATCAGTTCAGGTAAAACATCAGTTTTGGTAAAACTGGCTGCTGCTGAAGGCATTGTACAGCAGTAGTTCTTTTGCATTCTTTTAGATGTCATATTTTACCACGTCTACTCTGCAGTGTGAGGATATGATCCAAATCTTGTGTTGGGTTTGAAGGAACATGGTGTGTAAAGCTTTCATGTGTACTTACTGCAGCATAGGTTTGTCATAGACAGGTAGAAGAATTATAAAAGAAAGACTTCATAAAATCAGGCCAGCTCTGTTAAACTAATAACTAGCCTGTCATTTCTTCTAAGTGCAGCTAAGTAATTTGCAAGTTCCCATGTGAAAATAATCTTAGGTATGAAAGGTTTGTTAACACAACATCCTGTTCTTGGGTGAAAAACAACTAGTGCCTGCATAAACAATAAGATCTGTCTCATGAGAATCAGCAGAAAAAAAAATGTAAAGTAACTAGAAATTTAAAGTTTGATAGATATACAAAATACTATGTACCCACCAATGAACTTTTGATTTCCACTTTCTAAACTTCCCATGCTTCCTGAGTTACTGCTTCTAGTTACAAAAAGAGATGTTAAACCAGAACTTTAAATATTGCTTGAAACATAGGGAGAAATCTTTTTGCAGAGACAGGACATGAAACAGTCCTAACTCTTGCAAGAGGAACTAACATGCAGGATGCTGGAACTCTGCAGGCAGTGCTGCTGCTGCCTGCCTCCAAGTACCCACTCCCTGCTGGGAGAAGAGTAGGTATTGCAGTGGCTCCAGTGCTTCTAGGTGTTTCCTTTCGTTTGACCTACACCATTTTGTTTGCTGGAAATTTTGAGATGCAAAACCAGGTTTTTTGACTATTTCCATTAAGTCAAAAGTTTCCAAACTATCAGTTAAAAAGGAATTCTTTCTGAATTCTTGATATGCAATTGACTTTATCTGCGATCCTTCCTATTAAAAATGTGAATTATTTTACTGGTTTTTGGGTACTTCTATTGAGAGTAGCTGTTTTGGGGCTCTGTTTTGTGATGCAAACAGTGTTGATGATATGCAGATGCTTTTGCTGAGTGATGCTTGCAGGATGCTAAACCCCTTTCCTTCTCCTCACCCCACTCGAGCCCTGCTGTCCTGAGGATGCTGAACACCTGCCCACCCTTGGGACATGGGGAATGAATTCCTTGGTTTGCCTTGCTTATGCACACAGCATTTGTTTTGCATATTAAACTGTCTTCGTCTCAACCCACACATTTTCACACCTTTACTCTTCCAATTCTCTTCCTCATCCCACAGGAAGAGACTGTGGGATCAGCTGTGCAGGGGCTGAACTGCCTGTGGGAGTTAACCCACAGCATTTGTTTTGTCTTGGACTAATACAATCTCTTTCTCTTTATTTGTATCTATAGATTAAATTAAGTCATCAACCAGCAAATTCAAGACTTCTATTTTGAGACCAGATGATTAAAAGATGTGCAAGTTTAATATTTTGCATTTCCATAGAAGTGGTGTTTCTGATTGCAAGGCAGTGCCTTGGCTCCCACATGAAGTTTTAAATATTCCACTTTTATGCAAGGAACAGTCTTTTTTTTTTTCATAGAGACAGGCACTGCAACTTCCTTTCCATCACCCATCCCTTCCCTTTAAGACAGAAAATTTACGTGGCCGGGATTTAGATCTTTCTTCAGTTACAGAATTCATGTGTAATTTAAATTGAGCCTGCATTGTCTGGCTTGTGAAAGCATGCATACTTAGTATGGCTTCTGCATTATTTTTCTATCTTGCAATAAAATGGATGGAAAATTCTAATTTCTTTCTGCTTTCAGACATAAAAAGATACGAGTCATTGTTTCAGTTTATCAGTATTGTTAGTAAAGACAAAGAGGATGGGGTGTATTAATATTGTATATAATTAAAAAGTATTGGGTGAGTATGAGCTTGTGTAATGAATTATAACCTAATATTATGAAGTGCTTAGGGGAGTCAAAACATGAATATGCATTAGGAAGTTGCATATTGTGAAAATGTATCAGTTTTCTTTTAAACAAATCTTAAATACTGCAAAGAGGAAACAATCAGTTGAGTGTCTCCTTACCTGCAGTGAACAGTTGTCAGTAAGTAGCTGCTTTGGGAGGAGTTAAGGCTGTGATGTGCTAGACTGGAGCATTTAGTCTTGGAGTGTGAACAATGGTCATAACTGTGCACGATGTTGAGGGTGGTTTTGAAAATTGTTAGACTTGTCCAAAAAAGTTTCTTAAACACATTCACTTACTATCATTTTGGGATTCCTGTGTATGAAAGGAATGGGATTCCTCTACACAATACCATGCCTGTGCTGAGACTTGCAATATTTAACTCCAATGAGAAATAGTTAACAGAAAAGCACTTTGTGAAGATTTAATTAGTCTATTCAAATATCACTGCTAAACTTATTCATTTGTGATTAGAATTATTTTCTGGGCTGGAAAAAGCAATTACTGGAAAACATGAGTTTGACTATTTGTGGTTTTTTTTTCGTTTGGGAATGTCTCTATGCGTTTCTCCACAATCATCCCCAATGATTTTTCCATTTTTTGCTTTTTTACATGGCCATATTGATTAGTTTCAAGTATTTTTTTATTGTTGTTTTGTATAGTTCCAGCAGTTGAAACAGGTTTCAGTGACCGTGTATTGATTAATTCAGTCATCTATTTGGGCTTTATGGGATAGAAAAATGAGTGTAACACATGTTCTACCTAGTATACTTCTATTTCAGACAGCCTTACAAATATACCATTTTGAAAAACAGTGGGAGAGTTGTAGTTATGAATACTGGAATCTTTAAATGTGCTTTACATGTTTTACAGGGGGACTTTTCCAGGATACCACTCAGTGAATACATGTGAGCTGTCTCCTGATGCAGTAGATCATGACTGTGATAGTTTGGGTCTCTGCAACAGCAGCAGTTCTTTAAATATTGTGTGCTTCTTTCTTATGTCATATTAAGTTACTCGAATCCTTATGAATGTCATTTATCAGAATTTTGCACATGTTAAATTTTGGAAGCAGTTGTGTCATGAAGGTGTCTTGCAGAATAATAGGCCTGATGGGGGGAGTGTGTGTTTTGTTTTGGGATTTTTGTGGGTTTTGTCATTGGTTTGAGCTTTGTTTTGCTTTTAATCAGTGCCTGCTTAGAAGTTAGAAAGTTCTTAGCATTTTATGTAGATTAAAATTCCAAGTTGGATGGCCATGGCTGTTGCTTTATTGTTCCTTCAAAATAAAGGTACATCACAGTACTACTCTAAGTACACATTAATGCTGTTACATTCAACACATCAGTAAAGAATACCCTTTGAAAATCACTGTATTAGGCAGCTGAATATTTAGGCTTTACTTTGATATTCTTGAAACTCTTTGGTAAGTGTGTTCTCTCCCAGATGAGGAATCCAAGGGAGGAAAATAAGCTCCTCTTTTTCTTTCTTCTTCCACATATTTGATTAGAGCAGTCAGTCCTATTAAGAAAGAAGAGAGATCTGGTTAGCTTATTCTGCTTTTCAGTCTGACAGTCAAAAGCTGTCATGGGCTTTTAAATTACCCAGAAACAAGCCTTAGTGCAAAGCTCTTTTTCTTTTTCCCACAATATAATTTGTTATCCCAATAGACAAAGACAAGTCTGTATTAAAGCACAACTAATGAGCCTTTTAACAAAAAGCATAATTTATAATAAAGGTAAATTTTTTTGTGTGACTTCTATGTGAATGCATTAATAGTAAATATGAAGGTGCACTGAAGTCCACCCTGTTTTTACTTATTCTTAGTAAGAAGAAGAGGAAGGCAGTGAGAATATTTGCATTTTTATGTCATAACACTCCTGAAACAAGAAAGGGTTTTTATGAAGAGCAACAAGGCAAGGTTTTTGACAGAAGTCCTACTAAAACAAACCTAAAAACGAAGCACAAGTGAATAATTACTCCTGGGACCACAGGGAGAGAATTTGTGTGCTGTTATGCCAGCATCATTTCTAGAAATACAGGTGTGGTGTTTGAAAAGTAATTTCTGAGTCACTTTGTGTAAAAGTAGGGAGAGCTGTGAGCAAATGAGCTGCAGCTACGTCATGGCAGAGTCACAGCACTTCTGAAGGTGTTCGGTGGACTCATCACATCATCCAATTGATAAGCAGTGGATGGAAAAAAAAATACGTGTGTGGTGGGAGGAGGCATGGGTGTACTCTCTTTGTTGGCTTGGTGTTGGGGATTTATAGCAAGATTATAAAATATTAAGCACATAAAATGGGAGCGTGCAAGGAGGTGAGATGAAATCAGTTTCTTGCTTTCTTTTGAGCAGTTTGCACTAAATCCAGTCTCAAAGTCAATTCACTTTAAGCCAGTGAATTTTCAGTCTTCCAAGATAACTTCAGTTAAATTACAGGAAGTGAAATGTAAAGTTTCTCACAATTTATTTTTTTTTATTGTCCATTTTACTGTGGAAAAACACAATATATTTTGTTATTTTTATATTTTTCTCTGCAATTCTGTGGGGGGAAGAAAAAAGATGCCTGGACAAATGTGCTAGATGTCCTTTTATGAGTTTGCTACATTTGGTACCATTTGAGGTTTCAGTAATAGGTTTCAGAGTAACTTTGAAAACTTCTATATTAAACAGCTAATTATGTTTAAAATGTTGGATGCAGTACCTTCTATATGTCAATACAAAATGATGGATTATCATTCTGTGCAGTAATTTCTGTGCTTATATAGAAATTCTAGAGGGATAAATGTGACCATGACAGGTGTACTTTTTCAGTTTGGATTTATTTCTGGGTTTGTTTGTTTGTTTTTTAATTTCTAGGACAGAGATTGGAAAGTGCTAGGACTTGCTTTAAAATCTCTTCTCCAAAATACTTGTTACATTGCAACATTCTGTGAACCTTATAGTCCAATAACTGTGTAAGCTTTAAACTCAGCAATGTATTTGATTGCATAAATCACAAATTGGAGAATTACGTCTTTCTTCATTAAATTTATATTTTGTCTAATTGATTTTAATAATAGTTAGGAGTAAATAACCTCAGGGTGTGTCTTAGTTTTAGAGGTCTGTTCTTTCTGGAAAGCTTGCAAGACAGGTCTCTGGGTATTTTAAGGAGGTACAGTTTGATTTATTTATATATAACTGATACAGTGTTTCTTGTTGACTGTATGTTTTTAATATATCTGAGTGCTTATGAAAATGAAGAGCTAATAGCATTAACAAGAGACTGGCATAGCGTATGCAGGCCATCTTTACAAGCTTCTGGATTCTCTTCTGCCTGTGGTCTTCTGCCCAAGCCAACTTTCCCTGTGCCAATTGTAAGCTTCTCTTCGAGCACATATTGCTAATCGTCCTGAGCTGAGCCAAATTAAATGGTGTATTTTTAATGAGAAAAAGAGTTTGGATTCCTATCCATATGCTTCAACTGATGTCAAATCCTACTTCAAACAGATGCTGACCTCTATATTACAAAGGCATAAGAGCTAATTATTCTTGAACAAATTTCCAATTTTGGCCACCTACAAGGAACCTTTTACATTTCCAAGGGTATAGATCAGTATAACGTACCTGTTAAATTTGTCTTAGGATGCCTCAGGCTTAAAATTCCAATACTTGGAACACATGCTGTTGAAAGTAATATAAAATGAAAAGTTCTTAGAATATTTTCACTTCATTCATCTTTACCATCTTGTATTTCTAATGGAGATTGATCACCAGGAAGATAATTGTGCTTTCTGTTTAAAAAAAAAAAAAAAAGTATATAGTCTTTTTTTTCTAGAAGCTTATCTTCCAGCTCTTAGGCAGCCATTGCCTATCCACCAGTCACAAATGGTTCCATCTGGCATTAGGAACTGGGAGAGCTGGTAGCAATAGCTGTTATCCACAGAAGGCTTTCTGTGCAGATGGCCATATCCTCTCTTCTCCACTCCTTTGAGTTAAAATATGTAAATGTAAATCATGCATGGTTAGGATTATTCTTTAGAATGCCTGTAAGTAGCTCTTATATATAAATCAGTTAAGAGTTTGAGACATTTATGTGGAAAGGATATATGGAAAAAAAATTCCTGTATTCTCTGTCATTTTTTTCCTTTAAGTTAAAAATACTCTGTAAAACCATGTGTACCTGTACAAAGTATGTCATAAAACAAGTGCAAAAGGCTCAGTAGGTGATTGTGAATTATTCAGGGCGACAGAACATCTGTCCTGTAACAAATAGTGTTTTAGTTCATATAAATTTCTGGTGTAAGCTTTTTTTTAAAGACCAAGTCTGCTTTTCTGAAAGTGTACATATGGCTAAGTCAGAGTTCACAGATAAAGATAGTACAACATTAGGGCTTTAGCTGGCTATGTTAATAGTAACAGTAATATGGGTAAAGCCTGTCATACAGATCCTGTAACACTCCATAATCTGAGAAAATGTAGAAATCAAACTTGTAGAACTGAATTAGAGATGTATGGGTATTAAAATCCTCTATTCCCTCCCATTTAAACACAGACCATCTGTTGTTTCCAGATGTACTGCTTCCTGCAGCAGTATACTGGGAATGCTGTTACAGCATCAACAAATCTTTCCTATTATTTTTTTCCTCCCTGGTTCCATAGTGTCATTCCCAAAAGCTCCAAACCAGCAAGCATTGGTGTTTCTTCCTGAAGTGACAGTGCACTGTGGCGAGGGATGTTACATTACTCAATGGGTAATTTGTAGTGTGGGTGGCAAAAATACCTTAAGTGTGGATAATAATATTTTGAATGCTCTAGTGATACATTTCAAACAATGTACAGTACAACACGTTAATCTGCTGCTGTCTGTAAAGCAGTGGGCTGTCACCTCCCTCAAGACCAATGCTTGCCTCATTAATATCACTGGAACAAATTATCACTTCACAGCCCAGAAATCTTCTGTAGCAGTTGTGGTGATTGATGTAACAAGGCTAAAAAATAATGATGAAATGCATGTTCCAGAAGACAGACTCAAATGGCAGGATCTTCATAGGCAATTAAATTCAACAAAGTAGGAGTCTTCCTGTAATAATGTGCTTCTAAATAAATGGCAAGATAACTATGATATTCTGTTGTTATTTCACATAAACTAGTTTTGTATGCAGTAATTATCTGGGAAAACTAACCATACATGCATAAAACCAAAAACTAAGTTTTAGTGTGTTTTAAATATATGAGCAAAAGAATGTGAAGTGAGAAATAATGCCACTGAATATATCTAGTTTTCCTCTGAATTCATGGAATCACAAAGTGGTCTGGGTTGGAAGGGACCTTAAAGATCAGCTAGTTTCAACCCACCCCTGCCATGGACAGGGACATCTTTCACCAGACCAGGTTGCTCAAGGCTCCACCCAGCCTAGCCTTGAACGCTTCCAGGAGCATCCACCACTTCTTCTTCACCCTGTTTCAGTGCCTCACCACCCTCTCAGTAAAGAACTTCTTCCTAAAATCTAATCTAAACTGCTGTCAGTTTGAAGTGATTCCCTCTTGTCTTGTCCAAAGCCCCTTTTCACCTTTCTTTTAGGCTTCCTTCAAGTACTGGAAGGCCAGTTAGGTCACCCTAAAGCCTCTTTTCCAGGCTGAACCATCCCAATTACAAACTTTATTATATGTAGGTACTTAATGATTTACTTAAGTAAATCCTGTTGGTGCTTTTGAGCATCTATTTTGTAACAATCTGTAGGTGCACAGTTTGTGGTGATGGGATGGGCTGGCCCAGCCTCATCCCCAGTGGCACAGCTGTGAGCAGCACTGACAGCACTGAGCCATGGAGTGCCCAGGGGCACTGACCAGCCACCAAAGGGAGCAGAGGGCACACAGGGGCAGGGCATCAACAGGAGGGGTGTAAAAGGTTGGGCTAAAGAACAAGAAGGGCAGATGTTTGCAGCCTTCTGAAGTGATCTGGTGTACGGGCAGGTGCCTGAAGCCTTCTGATGTGGTAAGGTGTTACTGTGTATGGGTGAATGCTTAAAGCCTTCTGAAACTGTGTGGTGACACTCTGTGTGTTGTGGTTGTCTCGGCTGTGACATGTACGGTGGCAACAACCTTTGTAGAGCTAATAATTCAGATGTCTCATATACAGATAAGTTGTTATCTAGTAATTAGTTGCTTTCATTGGCTTAAACTACTTTACTGGCTTCTGAATTGAAATACAGTTCTAAGTAGTAAACCTTGTAGAATAAAGGGTTCTGATATTCCTCTAAGTGAGTTCAAAACCTAAATGCACCTATTGTAAGTAACTTTACATACATAGTGTGAATAATACAGAGAATTAGTCTTTGATATACAGAGTTTGTTTGACAGCTGTGAGATGGAGCCTGTAGTTTTGCCTCCTGTGATTTCACAGATTTCAGGGTGCTCATGTAAATAACTGCAGGACTGGACTCTTTGCCTTCCTGCTACTGCCATGGTTTTTTTCTTACAGGAAATACAATGTCTCAACTCTTCTTCAGTGTGCTAGGGTACCTTTAATATTAGGCTTACTTTCAGCTCGGTTTGAAGCAGGTAGGAGTATGTTATTCAGCTGGGATTGCTTCTTGCAGTACTTGGGCTTGTCTTGGAAATCAAGTGTCTCATTGCTGTCCCACTTGTAGCAATGAAGTGAAATCGGGTGCCTGTGAGACTACTGTGTGTGTGTCTGATGGGGGAGCCTTTCTATCTAGGACATCTCCACACTTCTGCCTTCTAAGAGCTCCTGGGAAGCAAATAACGACATATGGAGAGTCAGGTAGTATTCTGTGCAAATTATTATTTTATTTAATAGTCAAGCAGATAACTCTGAATTACTGCTTTAATCAAGGTTTCTCAAATTTTATTCTTTTTATGTGTGTATTTTGCAAAACTGACAGAAAACTATCACTCTTCTTGATAGCAGTGCCAAAAGTATATGAATAGTTTTATTTTTAGATTTGCTTTACACCATGCTTTTCAGAATAATGAGATTTGTGCTAGGAAAGTTGGGGGGCATGGTGGGGTAAGAGGAAGAGCATTTGCTTGACCTATTTTTAATTAAAATTCAGATTAGAAGTTTTGTGTTCTTATATTGACCATTTCAGCAGACGAAAGCTGTTTTTCTTACGTAAACCAATGGAGAATTCGGTGTTGTGGTTTCACATGTAGATCAGCTTCTCCCCCAGCACCAGTGGACACATACATATTAATTGAATTCCATTTCCCTGAGGTTTGACATTCTTTCTTTTAAATTCAAAATAGAACAGGCTCTTATGAATGGATTAAAATTTTTAAGTTAAAGAAACCCCACCAAATGTTAATGTATTAGAAATGTTGATGAATTCTATTCTCTTTGACTTGATTTTGTAGAAAGCAGAATGCAGTGACAAGCAATGGTGTACTGAAAAATGAAATAATGTCAAAGTTTCCAACCTCAATATTTCAGTGTGTGAGGTATTAAACATGAGATACAATGAATTCCAGAGGAGGAAAATGAACATAATTAGGATGAAATTTAAAATAGTTATTTTAATAATGTGTATTGGAAATGTTACTGTAAAAGGACTGGACAGGACCTATTCAGAATGTTCATTTTTTGACAGCAGACCCATTTGTTTTGCTCCAAGATTCCAATATATGCATTGACACGCTATCAGAAGTTTCAGTTTATCCTTTTATGGGTGTTAGTGCAGTGTGATAAAGAAACTCCACAGCATTTTCCATAACTGGAATGGTGTAAAATCCAAAACTGCTACAAAGAACCAGCCACTGTATTTTAGTAGTCCTGATTCTACAAAGAGTTGTGGAATCACTGAAGCAAGGATCTGTCTGTGCAGATCTTTGCAACACCAGGGTCAGAGGACATATTTTCAAAATCAATTAAAAGGTTTCTGCTGACTTTGGTGGGCCTTAGGTCATGAAGCCATAGAAATAGGAGGAAATAAGTGGTGTTTGTGTTTGAAGTCTTCGTGTGTATGGTCACTGAAAGAGAATGGTTACTGTGGGCTTTATTTAAACAATACAGTAATTGCAGGTCAGCTGGAAAGGCTGTCCCCTGCTCTGGGGGGGAGCTTAAAAGTGGAAGGAACTATTGGAGAGACAGAAGAGAAATCTTGAGTGTGTGTACTGTGTTTTGATTTCCTGTGACACAGAATGTTTAACTGACAATCTTGACAGAAGGGTGTGATTCATCATTCTTCTCATAGTGGTTTCAGATTTGCTGTCAAGGATTTGGTGCTTTGTTTGTTTGGGTTTTTTTTTTAACATTCCTAGTGCTGATTCACTAAACAACAGGAATATAGAAATAATTTTCTGAACTTGTAACTGTCCAGAAAATTTGAAGAGTGAATTTTTCATCTATCCGTGAAACTCAATTTTAATTACTCAATTAAAAATAATACTAATATTTAAGCATCTAACTAAATTTAGATTGTTGTAGTATGGAGAGTTATGGACTTTTTTGTTTGGGGGGAATTGAAGCCATCTGTTGCCATGAAGCAGAGCGATTTAGTAATCAAGTACAACAGTAAAAAAGAATTTATCTAGGGAGGCTATTAATTAACAAACTTGGATCAGGTTCAGCATCTTCTTACCCTTAAAAGTCAAGTCACTTCTGACATACTGGATGGACAACTAGATCTTTAAGTGAATATTGCATTAGGCATTCTGTACTTTGCATTCCTATTCCAGAAGAGAGTATTTAGATGAAAAATAATCCTATTTCAGAAAATAATAATTATGCTTTTTTATTATCTGAAAAAGTGAAAAGAAACTTAACTTTATCTGCTTGCATGTAGTTATCTGAGAAAATTCTGCTCAAGCAGTGAAGTTATGTTTATTACTTGATTTCCACAGCCT
The DNA here is from genome assembly GCF_017590055.1 of Onychostruthus taczanowskii. Lineage (NCBI taxonomy): Eukaryota > Metazoa > Chordata > Aves > Passeriformes > Passeridae > Onychostruthus > Onychostruthus taczanowskii. The sequence goes on from NW_024498462.1 coordinate 5,732,972, forward strand.
TAAAGAGAACTCTTAAAACAGACATACCACTCCTCAGATTTTAAGTAGTAGTGTTGTTCTTCATTTCATTTCTCCTTGTGTAAAAATAACCTATAAAAGTTAAAATATGTAACTATCATTGCTGTGTGAAATTTCTGCTGAATTCCTTCTTTTGTAGAGGGCCAGTGGAGCCACATTCTGTTGTGTTTGGGAGCCTCTATATCCTGTCAGTTGCTGATTCTTCATGTTGGTGCTCAGATGAGAAGGATGTTTGTTCTTTAGCATAAATACTAATTAAAAATATTCTTGAGCTTCTTTTTCTGAAGTCTAATAACAGTTTCTTAGAAGTAGGGAATTAATGGTGGAAATTTTGCTGTGAAGACCTCAGTGACTTTTTGTGACGTATGGGGTTGCTAAGGGTTGCCAAGCGTTCTTGTAGCTTGTTAGGGTCCAACGACAGTAGCTGGGGTGGGTTGCTGAATGACTTCTGTTTTGCTTACGAAATAATACCAAAGAAAAGGTCAGAACAAAATCCATTTATCCTCTGAAAGCCCTTGCATGCTTTTAATCTTTCATACCATGTTCTGTTCCTAAAATCCTTTCCTCCTTGGACTTTCCTGAATCAAACGTCTCCTGGATCATTTGCTCGTCTCTAATTCTTTCTTGCTTATCTTTCCTGCTCTTACTTTAAAGATGGATTTTGACTATTGCCCCTGTATTTCTAGCACTGTTGTCTTGCCCACTTCTCTTTGCACAGTCTAGACAGTAAGAGCTTAGTCGTTGTTTCTTTGGTTTGATTTGTTTCTCTCTGCAGTTGCTTTCTGCCTGCAGGACTCTGGCAGGGTTTGATAGCTCAGGCTCACCACTGCAGCAGGCCATTTCTATGACTTTTCATTGACCCAAACTGGCAAAGTGAGTGGGCTTTTGGTAATTGCATTTTCAGATAAAATCACTCCTCTGACAGAAGAGTTAAATCTCTTAATCTTGTTCTGTCCTTCTTGACTATGGTGTCCATTTGCCTCTAGTCTTCCCTAAACACGTTCCTTACATAACCACTGAAAATTCTTCTGTAAAAACTAGATTTCTGGCTTGTCACTTCAACATCTCTCCCAACTCACTTTCTCTGCCTTATCAAATATAAACTGGTTAGCTTTCCTCTTCTAGAATTTCTGTGGCCTACTTCCTTGTTTGTAGCCTAGAAGAGGACAAAATTCATGCACAGATCAGTCGGTGCCAAGCTTTATCTTTGTCTGGTGAAGTGTTTGGATCACCTTTGTCCTATTTACTCAACAAAAAGGTAATCCTATTAATATCTGCCAAGTTCGTTATCCTCAGGTGCTTGTGTAGAACTCTGCATTTGTAGTATATCTGGAATGTTTAACACCAGTCACTCAAGACTGCTCTGATACTGCCTTTAACCCAGGATTGTATTGTTAGTTTTTCTCTTTTTCTTTTCCTATCTATTTGCTGTATTCATCTGTTCTCTCCTTCCTCATTCTTGATTTGTAAATTGTTCCACTCAAATGACTTCTATTTTGCATGTGGGCAGTGTCTGCTAGGCTAGGAATCTTTTGAAATAAGTGATGGATCTAAGGAAAAGTTAATGCTGTTTGAAGCACTTTAAGCTTAAAGTGTTTCAAGTGAACACATGACAAAGCTGTTCCCTATACTCCTTTACCTTCTCCTTTTTGCCCCTTCACTCAGAATTTGTTGGATAACGTTGTTTGCTGCTTAGGGATGAGTCAGAGCCTAAAACTCTTGTGACTGGCACAGGAGCCTCTGAAGTTATTTCTAATTTTACATGACAGCACTATGTATTAATAGTTTTAAACTAAGCTCTAATTGTTCTGATACTACATACAAATTTACTCTAATTGAAAACATGGATAATTTAGATAGCATTTATAAAAATTGGCATGCAACTTCAGAGTGTCGGTACACAATCTGCTGTCCACGACTGTGTTCCTGACACTATCACTCTTATTGGCCTGCAGTGGGTATCTGAGCAAATGTGCCTTTTACTTTGAGTTATCTTTTTTAGTAAATCTTTTCAATCAATGTCTCTTACTACATTAAATGAAAATAGAAGTTTGCCATGTTTCTATTTCAATTAAGAACTTATAGAAGAGTAGTAATTTTGTAGAGTAAGCCATGTAGGAAACTTTTTGGTACTTGACAGACTAAAATTGAAGTGGTCTGCGTACCAAAGAGCTTAGATCTGTAACGTCCTCTGCATTTGTGAACTCGTTGTTGGCTGCTTTCTTTGCTGCTTTTTCTTTTGATACAAATCAAAATAGATCTGCACATTTGCAGTATAACTGCAATAATTTAAGGAGGGATAAGTCACACTGTAGAGTCTTCCTGAAATTCAAGAGGTGCAACCAGATATTGGAAAGGAAACAGATAAGAATTCTTAGTATTCACTTTGCATATTTAATAGTGAAACACTACTATAAGGCTAACAATGCAGTAACAGGTAACATATATGCCAAGAGGACAAAAATGTGGAGCAGCTGGATTTGATGAACATGAACTTTATGATTTTGTTCTAAAAAGAAACAGTGCCAGATTAAAAGTATTATTAGTTGTGAAAACTTGTATAAAACACGTCTGTCGTTCAGGGAGAAAAGCCAGAGACCTTTTGTTTTAGCTTTCTGTAAAAGTAGTCTGTTTGGGGCAGTGTAGGGCCTGTTAGCAGGGCAGAGGGCAGCAGGAGGCAATCGTAGATAGAGTCATTAAGGTTTGAAAAGATACTTCAAGATGATGAAGTGTACTTGTTTTTCAAACACTTCCAGGGAAGGTGACTCAGTCACCTCGCTGGGGAGCCTGCTCTAGTGCCTTACCACACTTTCAGTGAAGAAATTTTTCTTCTACCCAACCTGAAACTCCCTTGGCGTGGCTTGGGACCATTTCCCTCATTGCATGGCTAGTTGCTTGTGAGAAGAGGCCAATCCCCAGCTGGCTACAATATCCTTTTAGGGAGTTGTAGAGAGCAATAAAGTCGCTCCTGAGCCTTTTTTTTTTCTCCAGGCTAAACACTCTCAGCTGCTTCTCATCAGAATTGTGCTCCAGACCCTTCCCCAGCTCTGCTGCCTTTCTCTACACCTGCTCCAGCATCTCAGTGTCTTTCTTATTTTGTGAGTTGAACGCAGGCTTTGGGGGGCAAGAACATGGATTTAAGAAGTTCTCATCATTGTTGCCAACTGAATGCAGATGCACATAGAAGCCAGGATTGAGTTCTTTGGGGAATGCAAGTAATGCACCCCACAAGCTTGGGGACTGTTCAGGAGGCTTGGTTTCCTCAGTACTTGTTTCTGTATGTATACCTGTCTTGTATATTGCAGGAGAAATTATTTTCTGTAGAATATTCTGTACTTTTTTTCCTGTCCAATAATGTATCACGCTTTTATAACTCTAGGCCTATACAGATGAGTTTCAATAACAGCCACTCTTGGTGGAGACTTAATTTTCTGCAGTTTTAAGTTGTATTCTAAAAGAAGGAGGAGGCTAGGAAAAAATAAATTAAAAATCAGAACTTTGAAGTCTCTTATCATATTAGTGGGAAAGACTGAACTATAGGAATATTTTTTTAAAGGGGTGGAAGGAGTAGGAGGGAGAACAGATTTGCTTCCAGTATGTCTAGAACTGAAACTGTGTCTGGGATTGTCAGTAGTGTATTTGATGTTGAAGAAAAATACAGCTAAAATGCTTGAGACCTCTTAAAATCTGCATTTCCTCAAATGCTAAGTGTTTCCTGCTATCTGCTTTTTCAAGCTGCATTTTTACATATGCAATAAGCTGTACTGAATTAGTGTGAAAATAGGTTCTACTTCTCTCTTCCATTCATCTCTGTACTCAAATGGAGGAAGATAAAAGCATGTGTTTCTTTCTCTTCCAGCAGCATTGAGCTATTAGGCGTAGCTCATGGCATTGCTGAGCTCTTCATTGAGAATTTGGAAGAATGCATATTTTTTAGTCAAGCTGCTGTGAGGAACAAAATTGGTGCTGCACATCTGGAATGTGTACAGTATTCAATACAATATTACAGTTTGGAAGTATTTGGCACTGGCTGTACAATAGGCTTTTATCCTTAACTGTGAGTTTTTGCTGCTTAAGCCAGATATTTAGCTCTTTGAGTTTTATTTCTATCACTCATTAGGATTGACATTACACAACACGTTTATCTCTCAGCTGTCTTCTACCATATGGTACTGTGGGGTTTACTATTCAACTTGCCAAATTGATGGTGAGAAATGGAGCAAAGAAGTTCTTTGAATATATTTCAGTTAGAAATGGTATAAGATGTGAATGGGAACTCCTCCTCTGCTGAAATTCAAAGAAACATCAGCTTGAACACATCATCTTGTTCTGACTGCTTCATCAGCCAGTGTGATTTCCCAGGGAAGCATTTTGTCACGTGTCTAAATCCCAGCAGGGACATTTAGAGCTTCTAATCAATGTCAGTTATTAAGCATATTGCCTTTAAGGACTGCTGCATTTGTAGCTGTGGATTGGCATTTTTGGACCAATTTTGTTGAAATCTGCTGAACACCCCTCTGCCTCCCCAAAAACATTAATGGAAATGCAAAATGAAGACAGTATTTTCCACAACATCTTCAGCTCCTATATGAATTTGGGCTTGGAAGAGAGAATGGTATTTGGATTGTACTACTGGGTATATATTTATCTTACTGCAGCAAAAGAAGCAAAAATTATTTTCTTTGTTGTAGAGTGCATGTACAGGAGCTTTTGGGATGCAGCATTCACTTGTACTATACACAGTTTATTTGACATGCTAAATTAAGTTCTTTAGTACTTTCTACTGGTTTTCCCATGCCATTTTGCTATTTTTAAATATTAACTATTTTCTTAACCTTAAAATTAGTAATCAATAGTTTCATTAAAAATAATTAAACTTTAATCACTAGATTTTTTTTAAAGTATGCGTTGAAGTGCAGCTAAAATGTAATAACTAAATGTTTTAGCAGTAACTAAAGAAAAAGTTCTTTAAGTGTAAGCTCTAAGCTTCACTGGCAAAGTCAGAAGATAATTCAGACTGGATAGGTCTGTAGGATTCACTTTGGGTCCACCAGGACCCTTCCTAGTGATGGTCACAGCCAGTTTGGGAAAGAAGCGTCTAATACCAGGGCAGTGCTTCTGGTTACTGAAAATAATCATCATTATATGTGGTTTCTTCTGCTTCTGGAGGAGACATGGTGAGGTATTAGGATTTGACTACAAGATCAGTCAGTCCTTTTAAAGAATAAGTTTGATTTAAAGCATTAGTTTGATTTACGCTGTTAATTTCTTTTGTGTTTTTCTACAAAAGATTAATAGTTTGATGGTATCATCTGGCAGGAGAAAGCAGGTATCTCATCCATGAAATGCATGTGGAATTACTTGTAGTTATATATAAACCTACAAATATATGCCTTGTCTGTTACTTCTATTAGGCAGAAATGTGTTTGGTGCAAGAATGCTGTGATATGCTCATGATTTTGACCCTTTTTCTCAGAAAAGGGGTAATGTCTCAGTACATACCAAACATAGTGCATTAAGGACAAATAAAAAGACAGTAAAAATACTTTACTTCTTTCACTCCCAGTAAAAACTGAAAGAAAATCATTCAGATGGGCTATAAATACTCAGCCTGCCAGGAATCACAGAACAGTAAAAACTTCATCATTTTTGCTTACAAACTAAGGGTTAATAGACAACAGATGGTACCTCCATTACGGGAAATAGGGGAAAAAAAGTATTTTTGGTCAGTTTAATTATTAAAAGTGTTTTCAGCTAGCAGGGTGATAGGCTGAAATTTGCATAAGCATTTGATGTTAGCATAGTAGTGGGAGCAGTGTGAAGTCAATACCAAATGGCTTTGAAACTCTCCCACACAAGGTCTTCCTCACTCTCAAGTGCTTCAGTGAGTTGAATGGGGGCTGGGGAAGAGTGACCTTGTAGGGAAGGACAGATGGAAGGGCTGAGTTCGTCCTTCACCTGCTCTTGGGCCTCCTGCACATCCATGGATGTGGAGCTGCAGGAGCCCGGCTGCTCTCGGGGGTGCACAGGGACAAGAGGCAACAGGCAGGGGGGAATACAGGGAGATGCTGGTTAGGAAAACAGGATAGTGTATTCATAGTGATGAAGGTTGGTGTGGACCTGGGAATGCATTGCCAGGGAAGTTGTTGGATCCTAGGAATGTCAAAATGTGACTGAGTAGGGCTGTGGGGATCCTTGCCTACTGTTAAAGTTATGCTAGCTTTGTGTGTAGTGTTGGACCCCCACAAGGCCCCTTAAGAGCAGCACTGTTTTAGTTTTGTATTGTTTCTTTGAGTTCTAACGATTTCCCTTAGTTTTTTCAAGTATTGCTTGATTTGTATGCTAAACATTTTTCTGGGAATTGTTCTGTAAGTTTTTGACAACTTTTCTGTAGGATGTTGTATTTTTTATTATTGACAAGATGGCTTAATGTCTGAGGTAGGTGTTTCCATTAGTTTATAAGTCAACATCCTGTGGCTACATGATTATTTAGCTGTAGGATTCTTTCTTATTCCATGAAATTTAAGTGCAGTTAATTTCAGTTAAATGCAGTGATTTTCTTTAAAAATAATAAATACTAAATATATCACCACTAGTCATTTGTGTTGGAGTATTTCTTGCAAATATCAAAATCCATAAACATTTAAAATATCTAAATCCAAATATCTAAATCCTCTGTCCTAATCACAGTGCAGATGTAAGGAGGCTGGCAGCTGCTGCTCTGTAGCAGTGCTTGAATTCCTGTGGCTTTGGCCGCTCTGTCCCAGGCTGGCCTGTGGCTGCAGATGTGCTCACAGAGGAGCTGGGTCCTGTTTGCTCCATTCACCTGTCACTTAGTGCTGTGTACAGACCTCTGCCCAGGGAGTTAACCTTAGAGATTTGCTTCATTACAATCAGATTAAAACCCTTATATGTTCCATTGATGCCTGTGCTTCAAATTAGAGTCTGTTTGTTCACTGAAAGTTAAGAATTTGGATAAAACAATTCAGTCAGTGTCTTGCCTTTGCTGTATACTGATTAAACACAAGTGCTGTGAATGAAAGAAAGATCATCTAGACCCCATTCTCATTGCTTTTTTATCCTTTAGCTCATACCAGACACTTGAGTTAAATTTGAGCTGCTGGGCTAGGGCTGAAAGGCCTTGTTGTCTTTTTCCATGTGGCCTTAGCAGTCAAAAAATGTTACACGTACCGAGTGCACTGAATTTGTTGTGCTTTTGTAACTGTGTGTACTTTAATCAAAACAATGCATTGAAAAATGTAACATAGCTGTTATTTGGGGAGAAGGATCGTAAGTATTCTCCTTGTCTTTGGAATGTATGTGTATTAAGATAGGTGTGAAAATGATGGTGGGAAGCAGCATTTGTTGATTAGGATATATCTCAGCCTGGCGCCCTTCTCCTTACTGAGGCAGTTGCCTAAGAAAACAAGATTAGGAATTAATCATCTTCTGACTGCTGTGCAGTCTGAGAATGTCAACATTTGTTCAAAAACTTAAAAGGGGAAGTGAATGCAGACCAAGGATAAAAATGGGCTCAAAGACAGCCTTGTTGGTGAAGGCTATGGTTTTAACTTCAAGGAATCCTGTGATGGGGGCCTGCATCTCAGTGGGATGTGTCTGAAGAGTCAAAAAAGGTTGAAGGAAAGTTTACAAGGCCAACGGTATTTATATGTTAATAAGTGAAATAAATTAATGAAAAGTCAATCCCCCAGCGAGGCTTCAGCCAGCCTGTTGTTGCAATTAAGGGGTAATACATATTAGTTTGCTTATTAAACAACAGAGCATTTCCAAAGTAATTGAAAAGCCAAGATTGTGTTTGCAACCAAAATTCTACCCAGTTCTTCCCTCTACACCTTTACATTTAAGCTGGATTTCTGCTTTTCTGTAAATGCAGCTTTGTACTGGACTTTCACCAATACTTGATTGAATGGTAAAAGCAGTGTCTTCACAGCTTTATCTACATCCTTGTCTGATTAAAGTCCACATTTTCATTGTACATTTTGCCTCTGGATTCTAACCTGGACAGTTTTGTGTTTATTTGCTCTAACTGTTGTGTGAAAAGAAGTCACGATTTCCTCAAATATCTCCACTAGCTTCACTTAACTATCACACGTTGACCTGATCAAACCCTGGGGTTATGGAAGAGAGTTCAGGAGGTTTGTCAGGTGTAGAAAGCTTTCCTTTTATTAGAGTGGAGTGTGCCCGCATTGCCACAGACCAGACACAGCAGGACTTGCCACAACTTTCAACCAGATGAGGGCTACTGGGGGGGACAACAGGGATGTTTACTGAACTTTGAGGGTTTTAGTCTTTTATGTACTCCTTAAAAGATCTGGAAAATTCTTTTATCATCAGCTAATTGTCTAAAACAAATGAATCTTTGAAAGAATACTGGTATGTGTTTAATGAAAGCAATTGATCTACTGTTTTCAGGCATGCTTCCTTGTTGTTTGTTTTATTTGAAGATTACTTTGTAGTCTTGTTCAAAGACCACCTACTTATCAAAAGGTAAATTGCAATTTTTTTCTCATTTTTATACTGGCACCATAATAAAAATCTATGTAGCTGTGGCAAACCATACACAATACTACTGAGATTTCTAGTTACCTTTGAGTAAAACTCAATTCAGATATTGTGACTGGGTAATTTTTATTTGCTAAGTGGTTTTGATTCAGTTTATTAATAGCCTATGCCACATCTTTCAGCCTAATCAAGGTAAGCTAATAATTAATTTTATGGGACAATATTCTATATCTATTTGCAGATATTACACACTTAAAATGAGCTATTTTGTTCTTTTGAGTCACTGGAAAGCTGAAGGTTTGTGAACAGGACTTGGCACAACAGCCAGTAATGACCTTGCCATTCAGAATTCTGTGTTAACGTGCCAGCTATAGATAAAAAGTCATAACTTTTCCTTAAGTTTTGACTCCACCTGAAGCTGTAGGAAAACTTAATAAGAGGAATTTTAGAAGAAATACCATATACTGCTTATATTTTTTTTGTCCTGCTGCAAAGATGCCAAATAATGATATTCATGCAAGATTTTTAACATGTAAGAGATTTTCCCTTGAAAAAGATTTGAACTTGTATAAAAACAAAGCTATCATTTTAATCTTTTGAAGACATGTTATGCATAGTAAGGAGAGGATTCCTGTTCTCTTTAGCTTACCCCTAGATATAAATTGTCACAACAGTAATCTAAGCATGTTTATGCTTTTTTGTTGATTATTCATCAACTATCAGGACACTTTCTGATAAAACAATAAAAATGTGGTAGGGTAAATGTATTTCATTTCCCTTTTATTTTTACAGTTACGAGGAATTCAGAGACTCTAAAATCTTGATAATTTTTTGTTTCTTTACTTAACATTTTAATAAGGCCTTTGCTGTGTGTTAAAATTCAACACTGTATTAAAATGTATTATTCCACTGTGTGTTCCAAGGATCAGTGTCAAGAAGATGTAGTAGTTTTCCTCTTCAGGGCTTCCTGGCAGAATCTCACTTTGTTATTAGAAACAAATCTAATGTGGTATTTTCTTTCCAGCAATCTTTTTGTCTTTAAAGGCCTGCAGTGTTATTATTTATCCCTTTTTTTTTTTTTTTCTCATTGTACTAATCTCTTCCCTCCATCCACTTGGTTCCCTGTCTTAGCATGTTGTTCTTTCTGGCAGTGGCAAGAGGTTGAGTCCTTACACTTAACAGTGAAGTTCAGGCAGCTTGCCAACAATATCCACGCTAACCTTTCTCCATGTCATGGGGGCCAGTAGCAAATCTGAGTCATGATTTTGACATCTTCTACATCATTCTCAAATACATTTTTATCTTTAAGGAAGAATTCTGTCATGAAACTCACTGCATTTATATTCAGAGAGATGAGTGTGGTGGCTCTCTAAGGTGCTGAGTAAGTGGTCACCCACTAGAATTCCCAATTAGCTGCACTGAGGCACAGAGCAGGAGGACTGAAATGCAGGGAAAAAGCCCAGCACTCCCCTGACCCTGCCATGTAGGTGAAAGGAAATTAAATGCTAAGTTCAGCTGTACGTGTCAAGTGCTCTCCAGCACCACAGCTGGAGGCAGATTAATGACAGAATCCTCTGGTGCCTGTTGTCATCACAAACTGAAAACAAACCCCATCTCCCTGAATGCAGAGATACTTCCCTTTCCCAGACAAATCTAGGGTACTACTTCTTACCTTCTGTTATTGGGTGGTAGACCAGGAGCTCTGGTTTCTTTGGTTTGGGGTTTTTTGTTTGTTTGGCTGGGATTTTTTTGAATTGTCCTATATCACATGGGACTTATTCAGTAAGCCTGACATGTTTGCTGGCTGCCAAGCTCTGAGCAGTTGCAAAATTAAATCATTGTTCCTGTGTTAGTGCTACTGCCTCTTGATTCCGGGCAAAATCTCGGGGTTGTTTTGTGTTGGTTTTTCTGGAGGCAGTTCCAGTTATGTGTACAGGGATGTTGAATCTGAAGTAAACAAATGAGTCCCAGAAACAGTGAGACCAATAAAGGCACTTGCTAAGGTTGATAAATTGAGAGAGGGGGAAGCCAAGACCCTGCTGGAATAGTCTGCCTCCCTTTTTACTGCTTGGTTTTGTCAGGCTTCAAGGCACCAACAGTGTGATTTCTACAAAGGAATCAGTACAATATCTTAATGAAATTAAACTAGTTACTATGGCTATAACGCACCTGAATATCCAAGAAAAATTAGTAATTTTCCCCAATCTTCTGCCTGCTTCTGCCACACCTGAATTTGACAATGGATTGTGGAATAAATGGATACTAATCTTTCTCTCTCTGCAAAGTTACAATTGTGCCTTCCCTGCAATTTGCACTCCTTAACATCCTTATCCACCAAATACTCTTATGATGTAGAAAAGTGCTATTATCTCAGCCTTACACATTGAGGAGTGGTTTGTGCAAGGTCATATGTGCAGTTAATGGCTGAGCAGAGCTGAACAAGCTGTTCAAGCCCCAAGCTAGAGGGGTGGGTATTGCACAGCTTTTACTAAATGAAAGAAGTCAAATGAAATTGTATGTCCAGTCAAACTGAGTAGGACAACCTTCATTACAGAAGTAAACATTATTTCTATGTAGCTGAAACTACAGCTCAGATTACTGTATGATGGACCATTTAATATTGTTTTAAAATTGGCAGAAAGTTATACCAAAACTGCACATCACCAAAATTTTCTTGTGAACAGCAGCTATCCTTTTTAAGTAGAATATAAAATATTGCCAACAGTCTTCGTCTGTAGGTATATACATAGAATATTAAGTATAATATTGACTTTTTCCTCACCAAAAGCCTCTTGATCCCTCTTTGACAATCATTAGTGCATCAGTAGCTGGGCATTGCAGACAGCCTCTGCGATGGTTTACACTAGTTTTACTTATGTGATGCTCATGAGGTATCTCTTGGTCCATTTAAACAAGAATTTGCAGATATTTGTTTTCTTGTTTGGCATAGGTTTCAGTCATCTTTGTTAGAATCATGGATTTCATGTGCATTTCTGTTGGAATTAGTTTGATTTAGGTCACCAGTTTTTAGTTACCTTGGATGCTGTAATTGTTGAATTTACACAAATAACTTCTTTTTTAAAATATGCTTCGTGTTTACATTGTTCTGTAGCAACAATCAGATTGTGTGGTAAAAATTACGGTGCTTCAGTCTGCTTTGCAAAATGAAGGTAATTAAATTCAGCTCTATTTTTCAGTGTCAATTTAGTGTTACTGCAGTGTCATTTGTATCACCATTTTAGAACTGCTTGTTCCAGAAAACCTCTGCATGTAAAAATAATTGTGAAATAACTCAGGATATCTGCTTAATTTCACAAGGAATCTGAATGAGTTTTAAAGTTTTTGTCAACTGTGAGCATTATCTGAAAAAACAAAATTCTTGAAGTGCCATTGAGATTCTCTTTTTAGAAACCCTTCTTGGGTTTAGCTGACAAATTATGATAGATGAAATGTGATATGTCAACCGGCAGCTTTCTTCCCTTCCCTAGGTAGCTTGTGGTTATCCTTACAAAAATCAGCACTGGGCACTGGCTGCCATCCAGTCATGCTTGAAAACCTAGGAAATAGAAAATAACTGCCATGGTGCAGTTGAATTATTCCGATGGCTTGTTTTGATTTTGCTGAAGAAAGAGATGAGTCAGAGATAGCTTTGAGGCTGCAAATTTCAAAAACACTATAATAAATTCAAGTAAAGTTGAAAACATACAGGGTCTGTTTTCCTTACATAGTACAGCTGGAGTTGTGTGTGCTCCAGGGATGCTTTCAGAATTCATTTCAGGTGACACATGAAAAATCACAAGTGATGACTTAAATACACAAAGGGATTTTTTGTTATGTATAAACAAAATAGTATGTATTAACAGTGAAAATTCTTGCTTTCCAGCATCATTGTTACAATAACCTCAGACTCCTAGACCAGAAAATACTTGACCAAGATTGTTAGGAAGATTCAGTGTTATTTCCCTGGGTTTGGAATTCGGCACTAGGTTCATTGTTGCCTTCCACAAGTTAGCTAAAACGAGCATTGTTGTTTCCACATCTGTGGTTTCTTAGTCATGAGTAAATGCCCCAAGATAGTAAAGTTCCTGATGAACAAAGCTTGTTTCTCTTTGAGCTCAGGCATTCGGAAAAGCTGTTGCTGGTAGCCTTGTAAAAACAATTCCGATCCCTAGCACGAGCAGTCTGACACTGGAAAGCAATACTTACTGTTGTGATACGGCACAAAATGATGACACAGACACTGCTGCTCTCGAGGGGAACAAAAAGGAAGAAGAAGAAGAACTTTATTTTCTGACTCCAACATTTATAGTTTTCTAAAGGTGACAGTGGATTGGAGGGTGACAGTGCCACCTCTCCAATGCCACTGGACGGACTAAGGGTCCATTAATTCTCTTCACTTCCACGAAAGAATGCAAAACATAGGTTATTTACAGAACTGTGTGTGAGAAAGTTTGTTGAAAGAATGCAAACATCAGAAGACTTAACAAAGTCTTATAAAATCAGGGCGACAACTTACACCAGGGTAAGCAAGCTCCTCTGTCTCTGGTCAGGGGATTAAACTCACTGGTGTCAAAGCATTTCAGAACTGTGAGCAGATTTCTTACTATTTTTTCTTCCTCTCACAATTGTCTCCATTTATGAGATACTTGGATTATTTTTCTTTACCATTTACTCAGTGTTTCTGTTTCATGTGATTATATTTAAGCAAGCTGAAAATCAAATTTAAAAGTTTGTTTTACTATTATAATATTTTGTTCCATGCAAGATAATAGGAAATAGATGTTTTATAATAAATATTGATTTTTAGAAAAAAATAGTACTAGATTAAAATTTTTAAACAGTAAAATAAACTGTATTTAAATGAATTAATTTTTTTAAATCCCTATAGTGGATTTATAACAGAAGCTGCAAGAAACTGAATTTCATCTGAGTGATAGAATTAACTGAGTATAAATAATGGAAATTAACTTTGTTCAAGAGTGCAAATCTAAACCCATTTTCCATCTACATCTTCAGTTGAGTTGTGCAGGAATCATAGAGCTGCTATTTGCAAAGTTACGGCTGTTCTGTTAGAACACAAATTCTAACAGGCCATCTGTAGCTTGTTTGAGGTAGTTACTTGTACTAGTTAAGCTTTCTTTTACTGTGAAGAGTGTGAGAAATTGAACTGAGAGGGAATTATCCATTCAGTATTTCCTCAGTTTTTCACTCTAATCAGCATGATACCACTCCTTCAGGAAAAGAAACATGAAAGGCTTTCTGATTGTTACAAACCAATATTTCTGGTTTGTACAAACCAGATTTTTTACAAACCTATATCTAGTTTGTTACAAATCAGTATTTCTGGTGCCTGGAAAGACCTGTATGATGGGGAGGCATTTTTGATACTATACTCCTGTTTATTAATTAGCTCAGACATTTGAGTTTTGCATTCTAATTAGCGTATGACATCCAGTACAGCAGCTAAGAACGTGGTGTTACAGTTGAACTGCGCTGAATGTTTGTGTCTGTTTATGTCCAATTTAGCTGCATAGAAACCGAGGTGCGGACATGCATCATCTATGTGTACACACAGAACCCATCACACCCTCCCTCTGTGGTGTTTTGTGTGCAGCAGGTCCTTAGCCCATATTGCACTTGAGTTTAAATGGGAGCTCGGGGGTTGTGCCAGCCTGACAACTGTCAAATGGCACTCTTGAAAACTATTGGGTTAAGATTGTTTCAGACCTTTTTAAATTTAATACCAGACTTTAGACAAATGCTTTCATAACAGAGAAGAAAGGGATACATGATGGCCTAAATCTTTCTATAAAATTATATGTTTCTCAGAGGATAGCTGTAATTGAATTATAGAATGCCTTGAGAGTATCCTTGTCGGTGGTTAGAGAGATATGAAGGGAAGCGGAGAGACTCTTTCACAAACTAAATGTGGAAGAGACACCCTATAATTCAGCTGTATAAAACCCCCAGCAATCATATAATTATACTATAAATGTGGTTTGGGAGAAATGAAAAGCAGCATTTATTTAAAACATTAAGAAAAATTACTTCATTGTATGAGACATGTATTTTCTTTTTGTGTTTCTCTTTCTCTCTGTGTTTTATTCAATTAAGTCTTTCTTGTCTGCCCAGCTAACACCCTTCCCTCCATTGTCACAATGCACTTGAGTGTGGGTATCAGCCTTCTAAAGTGCAGGGAGAGCTCCCATTTTGGGATCTCTAGTAGAAGTCAAACTCCAAAAGGAGGATGATGCTAACAGAACTGCCTCCATTTCTGCCAGAGACAACAGAGTTGGAGTTTTCCGTTTATACGATTTGTGCAGCCAGCTAAAGAGAAAACTGCGAAGTTGATCCAAACTCTTCACTTCTGTAATATTAGTGAATTACCAGAAAGGCAAGGGGAATTATTTGTGGATATTTTGTGTTAAAAGTCACTTGAAGAATTGTTCTCTATTGTAGAATTTTAGCCAAAATTATTTTCTGAAAAGGAAGTAAGAGAAATACTAATTGTATAATTATTACCTTTGTAATTGGTGACAGGGGGTCAAGGTGATTTGTTATATTAAACTCAAGGTGTCAGTAAATAAATAAATTGACAGTATTTACAATTTATATGGAGACAATATTTACTCTTAAGATTTGGAGGTAGCTCAGCATATTTACAGATTTCTTAGTGCAGTTTAAATGTCCCCAAAATATCTTTTGTGAACTGTTACAAGAGCAAGTGGCTGGCTGAGCTTTTTGTTGGATTGTACCTGCCCTTTCCAAACCCCACTTTCTGGGCTTCTTTAATGGGCACCTCTATGCATCTTACAATTCCAGCATCCAGAAACTGTAAATGGTGGATAAAGTGATGCAGCCTGACTGCAGAAATATGAAAAATCTTTTGTTTAGTTGATGGAAATATGGAAGAGCTTTTCCAAGCCCACAGAGAAGGATTGTCCTGGTGCTGAGAACAGATGACCTGATTCCCTTTCTTTTGTTTGATCATGTAAAACTTCCTTCTGTAGCCTTGTACAGACCAGAATTCTGATATTATTTTTGGAAGAGATCAAGCTGTGGATTTTGAGTGGAAGGGTTTTTGTTTGGTTTTCAGTTTAGCACAGCATTAGGAGGGTTGTTAGTCTGTAATACATACAGTATTATGGCCTTACTGAAAGGAGATTGGAAATTAGATCCGTATTTTTATCTTTGCAATCTCATTGGCATGCAAACAGTACTAAAGCTGTAAGAAAGCAGCTGAGCTAGTGATCTCATTTAGCAGCACAGACAGCTAACCTGGGCAGAAGGGAAATTGTCAGTAGAAACAGACTGGAGGCTGGTGTGTTCCAGGGGATGTGATTCCCCAGCTCCAGGGGCCGGAACACCTCTGGGGCTCTTCTAATGGAAAAGTCTCAAGATTTCTACAACAGATATGCATGTGTCAGCCTGAATGTCTTACTGGGTTTGGCATAGAGAGGCATCAAATTACCTGTTATGTGTGACAAAAGGTGTGCTTCATTTTAAGAACACATCTTTAGAGAAAGGAGGAGAGGAAGATTTGTGAGAGAACCAAATACCATGTGACTTTTCAGCAACTGACTTCCACAGTCTTTTTCTATTTTCTCTCTGAAAAACTATGGTTAAAGGCTACTTAATAGCTCAATACTACATTGACTTTTAAATCAGTTTTCTAATTAGGCTTAGCTTTTGGGGAGGACTGGTGACATTTTAGGGAGAAGTCTAAAGTGCATACTAGCTTTGTACAGTCATAGAAATTTCAGATTGCTTGTACAAACCAAGAGAACACGGCAGCTAAAGAAACGTGGAAATTCACATGAAGGTGGAGCAGATCAAAACTCTTTTCAGGATATGCATGTCTGAGTGAGCTTGAGAAAACAGCACCCTCAGTGTGGAGACACTCAATGGAAACACCCTGAAGGGTGACGGGGCCTCGGTGTTGTGTGTATGGACTGCTGCAGCAGCTCACATTGTGATATTATTTTATATCCAAGTGTGAGTGGCTTATGCCACACCAGGAGAATTAAGGAAGGGAGTGAATGAAGGGCTAGAGCACACTCAGTCATGGTGGCTAATTAGTACTTTGTGGCTAATTTGTGCTCTCTGCTGGGTGTGAGTTGATGCTCTTAAGTGAGCAGTACTGAGTGGCCCGGGGTGAGACTGGCCCTGCTTCTGAAAGAGATCAAAGTAGCTGAAATGGAAGAATCCCACACTAACCAGGATTTGCATCCTGGGAATGAAGAGGTGGAGGAAAAACCTGAAAATGCCATATGCATTTCTAGATGAAGCTATGTGAAATACATGGCGCTTTAAAGAGGATTTTGTTTTCAGTGAATAAAGGATTGTTAGAGTGTTGGTTTTGGTTTTGTTGGGTTTTTTTACAGTAACATCCCTGATGTTTTCTTTTGTTGATATATAGTGTTACTTCCAGAGTCTTTCAGATCCCCCAAAAAATTTTTTTTATTTGTTTGTTTTTTGTTTTCTTTGCTTTTTGCCACCTGAATTCTCTGTAGGACACAGATGACATATGACTGAAGAGTTTTAGAGAGTTCCTTGACTTTATTTTAAAATAATGATAAATGGGTTCAGACTGATTTTTTTTTTTCATTGTAAACTTGACAATGACTACAGAATAACAGTAAAATTGCTTAGGTTTTCTTCTTTAGGAATACCAGGTGTCGATAAAATGTTGAAATGAAGATATAGATGCCACATACCAAGGTACCTTCTCAGAATCTTTGTACCACAAACAACCTAGAATTATTTTATTTTTTTTTATTTTACCATGAGCCCTCAACACCAAGATATCACATTTATATGCTTTATGTGAGACCCCTCTGTAACTCAAAGATGAGCATGGCTGTTGCAATCTGCTCTCAGAATTGCATCTAAGCCATTGATTTCTCTATGGCCTGTGTCTTAAATACATTATTGATGTGCACCATCGTCTTCAAATCGCTGCAGATGCCTGCACTCTGCACCTGTAGCTGGCATATGTCTTTATTTACTGGTGTAGTAAGAAGGGGAAGATTTTAGGATTTTGTTTCTCTTTGGAAAATCTGGACTTGAGAGGCTAAGCAAGGTTTGATGTTCATCTAAGAACAGCTTCTAAACCTTGCCATTGACCTTATTTTTGAACTTTTCATAGCTGTGTATCCTAATTTTTCATCTTCCTTTTTAACCTGAACAGAAAATTCTTTTGAATTATTGGTTAAACTTTGTAATTATGCAGCTTTAGGGGCGAATATTTTTTTTAAACCACATCTTACTGTGGATTCTACTCTCTACAATGTATCTCATGGCTTAAAAACTAGTAAGTAAATGTAAAAAAAAAATCAAAAAACTAGTAGTAAATGTAAAACAATGTAATCGAGCATTTCCTGCTTTGGACTCATATTTGATAAGCTTCTTTGGCAATCCAGTTTCTATTAAAATCTGCAACATGCACTTAAGTGTATTCCCATTTGAACCCTGAAAGCTAGCTTTTTGTGCTTGCCTGAATGTTATATGTTAAATGTATAAGAGATTTTGGAGATTATTTTCTTTCTGTCATTCTCGTGTTTGTTCTTCTTTTGTTTAATCCCAGTGAGCTCAGTACTTGAGCATGCCTGTTGTGTATCTGTTTATGAATGTGCAGGTTTGGGGAAATTTCGATGATCTTTACTGAAAAGGCTGTTTCAGAGAAGAGGAAATTGTAAGCCTAATGACTTAACAATGCAAAGAAAAGTTTTTATGTTCTAGATTGACAGTGTGGTGGATTCAGATATGCTTAGAAGAAACTGAAAAGAGTGAAGTGCTTATTGAAATTACTGTCTTAAGGAAAGAGCCCTAAATTGTTTTGTAACTGTAATTCACCAGAAATAATTTTGTACTCTGAACTCACAGAAGGCTCCAGCTTCACCGTGCTCAGGGTTTCTATGGTAAAATGTTACTGCAGTTGACATAATGATGAAGAGAGCTATTCTGGCCTGTTTTGAAGATGCAGATTTTGAATTCTCAGTAGCAATTAATACAGATCAGCAGTGGCCACAGGCTCTTAAAGGATCAGTGAGAGAGAAATGACTTAGAGTTTCCCTTGTGGTAATATACACAGAAAGAAAAAAAAAACCTATATATATATATATGAATCTTAATGAGGGTTTGCATTTGTATTAGATCAGAGAAGCTTTATGAAAAGGATTAATACCAAAGGAGGTAATATTAGTCATTGTTGCAGAAATTTTACTATCAGGCGTTTTGCTCACTGAAAACAAAAACCAACCCGTGGAGGTGCTCGTGTGCAGTGATGTGACAAATTCAGCTGCGAGTGTGACTTAAACCCAGGGATGAGCTCAGTGACTGATCAGTCTGAGAGCGCCGTGTTGGCTGCCCTTAGCAAGGGGGGAGAGGGGGTTAAAGCAGTTCATACATAATTCATTGCAGGAAAATGAATTTGCCAAAGCATTCAGTGTTTATATATAACACAGCACATGCGATAACAGACTTCTAAGCTGAAGCTGAGCCTTTCAACATTTTTACTGAAGATCCCAAGAGATATTTCATTTACTTTGTTCTTTATAGATGTTCTAAATGAGAGTAAGTATGGGAATTCACATTCTGTATCTTGGTTTGCAGAAGAGACAGGTATGAGCTCTGAAATTCAGATCTGGATGGAAATTTGCCATCATCTGTTAGATGTATAGTCCAAACTTCCGTTTAACTTCTTATTTGCTTTTTGGGAGTCTTGTGTCAAGTTTATGGCTCAGTGGAGAAGTGAATCAGCTTGTAATGATTAATAGTCCAGTAGATCAATAAATAAGAATCTCCCCACTTGACTGTACCAGATAAGACATCCACATGGCATTCAAAACCTAAAGGGTATTTATTTTAATAATAATTTTAATTGCCCATTTCTGAGACACTATTACTTCCACTATAAACAGCTTAACTTTAGTATTACAGGAGAAGGCTTAGCTTTGGTTGCATGCCACATCACTCAGCATATTTAATGATTCCCTTTGTATTTCAATTTTTTAATGCAGCTTAATATTTTTGTTTTGTGTTTTTTTTTCCAGTGTAGGGATAGGAGAGCAGTGACATATTCATTAAATTGTCCAGGGTACTAGTGAGGTTTTCCTGTTGAGTTAATGAATTTATTTTAGATCCCAGTTGTGTGTATGATGCAATGAATGAATTGCTTGGCATTTGCCTACAGTGGTATTAATCTGAATATACTGACAGCTTCCCTCTCCTCCAAATGTAATGTGTACCATGTTCCATAAAAGTATTTCTGTTGCCAAAAACATCTGCCCTTGTAAGCGTAAACCAGCAAATACATTCATACATTGCTTTTATCTTAATAAGGAAGTTTTGACTTGTGGATTGTTTACATGGAGGTAACAAGTACTTTGAGAAATACCTAAGCAGAAAATGCAAGATGAAGATGTATTTTAATGCCAGCAAGAAAGATGTAGGTCTAAAGTTGAGTGTGTGTCCACTAAAAATGGAGTCAATATCTGGGTTTATGTTTAGCATCCCCAGTAACTCAATTGAAACAGATTTTATAATCATAGAAAATGAAGGTGAGAGCAATATCATGTCTGCAGGAAGTTTTTATCTGTGTGGAAGCTAATTCTGTGAATGAAATGGGTCTGGTTTGGATGATGTTTTAGCTTTTAAAAAAAGATAACTTTAGTTTCTGTGGTAGCCTTTACATTAAGGAACTGAAAGAGCTTATAGTAAGACCAACAAATTTGGCATTTTTTCCTTCATCTGAAATACACAATTTGATATTTTAACTGTAGGTGAAAGATTACTTTTTCCTTTTTTGTGTCCTTTGGTAAAATAGGCTGACTTGGCAGCTAGCGATGTGGGGTGAAATCTGTCAATCTTAATGAACATTTTTTAAAATATATAAGAATATTCTTATGTATTTTGTTACACTATTCTCCAAATGTGGGGAAAAAAGGCATGTATGCCCCTTGCCCTCTATTCTTAATGACAAAGGCCAAGATCATGAGCTTAGAAAAGTAACTGCTTCTTCAAATCAGGAAACTGAGAGTTAAAATTAAATTGTTTGATGCCTAATTTAATAGGTGCTGGCTTTTCTGGTTCTCTTCCTGGAAGGTTTCCTACCCTGTCTGAAATTAGACTGGCTTTAGTGATCTATAGAAAATACACTATGTTGCTAAGTGATGAGACTAAGAGAACTAGAAACATCCCTTTAAACCAGTCCCCACTGGTAATAAGGAATCATGAGCAGTGCAGAAACTGTGAATGGTTGTGGCCAAGCATCAGTGCCTGTGGCTGAAATTTGCCCTCAGTTGTAGGGCTGACGTCTGCATTTTCTTCAGTGTTTCATCTTTGCCCAAGCCTGGGTTTGGATTCAGTCTCTAGTTTTGATTTCAGCTAAATATTACAAAATTGGGGGTTGGGATGTCTTTATGCTTACATGAGATAAGCACCACTTTGGCTTCAATGCCATTTGTGTGTTGTTGCTTGAGTCTATATTGTTGTGAATACAAATGGAGAGGCTGTGTCTTTGTCGGTCCTCTGAGGAGAGGTTTGCACTGCTGAGATTGCCTTTTGCATCCTTACTTTGTGTGTGCCTTCAAAAAGGACTTAAATTACTTCAGTACAGTTCTTTGGATCCTTGCCATCTCTCTGATCCACAATGCTAAATGCTGTAGGGAAGTCTAGGAGGATGGGCACAGATGTCTGCTTACTATTCATCACTGGAGAGAGTTGTGCATCACTGTTGTTGAAGCTATTTCTTTCTTCATGCCTTGAGCAGAATCTTGACCTTACTAGGGTCTAGGAGAGTAGCTGGTCATCAGGCTGTGCCTACACTTTGACTTTCTGAATAGCAGCCTGCTGTCAGGCACTAGTTAGAAACATTCAGAATACCTTGATACTGTCTCCATTTTCGGTTCGTCCTGAAAAACAAGGGAGGGAAGGTTTGCCCCTGCTCCTGTCTGTTTGAGGCAGTGATCATTTCAGTCATGAGAGATGAGGCAGCCATTACTCTTCTATCAGCCTGAAGATGCATTGATCGTGTTCAGATGATTTTGCACTTTTTTTTTTTTTTTTTTGGTATGTGGAGAGGTTCTGTGCTTTTGAGATGCTTTTTCAAATTTTTTTTTGTAATCACTGGAGTTCAGCTGCAGCTCTCCACTGCACAAGGACAGGTTGAGTTGGGAGGGAATTGAGGTGCTGTGGCTCTGCCATCCTTTCCAGACACCACAATGGTGAGATTTTGGGGGCAGCCTTTAATTCTCCCAGGTCCTGTGAAACCCAGGCCAGGCTGTCACTCGAGTGAAAATTTCTTCATCTCAGCATGTGTGCTTCAGAGCACCTGGCTGATCAAATTACAGTGAGGCAGAGCTGGAGCATCTTTCAAACCTGGATCCTCTTCCAGTCATCAATGAGAATGAATGGAGATTAAAAAGGGGTCAATGTTAAATCTTACTTTTGCTTGTCTAAATCAAGCTGGTTGTTAACTAGGAACAAGGCTGTCTGGGTGGGGAGAGTGAATAGAGGAGAATTCTGAACTTATGGGTGATGATTTCATTTTGTGTGCTCTGTTGTAGCTCTTTTGCTCTATGGTAGCAAACAGCATTCGCATTTCCAGTCCAGTGGTACCTGGAAGTCAACTGTGCCTCTGGGATCCTTCTGTGTGAAAGGGGCCATATAAATGTAAGGCAATGATATTATCTTTATTGTCAATTAAACTTTTAGTGCCTTTGACAATCTGGCATGCAAGGTGCATCAAATGAACTCTAGCTGTGATTATTTTGAAACACCATGTAAAAGCAGACCTTGCTATCCCAATCAAATTGAAAA
Source organism: Onychostruthus taczanowskii (assembly GCF_017590055.1). Classification (NCBI taxonomy): domain Eukaryota; kingdom Metazoa; phylum Chordata; class Aves; order Passeriformes; family Passeridae; genus Onychostruthus; species Onychostruthus taczanowskii. The sequence goes on from NW_024498462.1 coordinate 5,755,334, forward strand.
GGACTAAGAGGGCAAGCCCGTTATGTCAGCATAGAATCACTTCAGCATATTAGAAGCTGCACAGAAATACTGCTTCTTGCTTTTTTTTTCAACACCCCCTGTTCCCCATTCCCCTCAAGAGATTTGTCTCTGCAAAATCTGAGCTGCCACATCCTTTAACTCCAGAGAGTTACTATAGCAGGATTGTTGATGGCATTTTTGTAAGGAATTCATACTGGAGTTAACACTGGAAATACTGTGTGCTGTTGCAAGATATACTCATTTTTATAGAGCAATGCTGTCCCTCCCCCCACCCCCCAGGATATGTTATTTTAGGATGATTATACTTCACACTGCTATTTCTGTTCAAGGTATGATAATTAATGTTCTATTTCCAGACCTGTTCTCTAAGCCTGCCCTTGCACATACACATGTGAGTATTATATGCCTATTTTTATGACTTCTGTGTATTTTACATGATCATTGTCTATGTCACACTCTTTGTTAGAAGCGTTTAGGAAACACACTTTGTGGTTTCTGCAACATTAATATATTTAGTATAAACTAACTTGGTGTATTGTCCTTCGTCTTTACTTTTAAAAGGAGGGCGGTGTTTTTACCCATTGTTAAGTAAACTGCCTTTCTAGTCAGAGATGGCTGTGCATCAGTGAAGGATGAAGCATTTCTGAGGTGGCATGGCGAGGCTTTTGGAGGAAAACAGATTTTACATTTTTCAGTGGAGCCAAGATGTATTTACTAAAATTGTTTTGCCCGGGCTTCCCGTTGGGGAATGTTCCTTCTATACTTCATAATATGATATTTTTGAAGAAATTTTTCAATTTTTCTCTTCATTAAGTCAGCCTAAAAATGGCAATGCAAATCAGGATTTTTCCCCTCCGAAGATATTTGGTATGCCAAATTCTGTTAGGGATTTCTATATCTCTGAACTACCTAACAACTTTTATGCCTATAAAATCAACAGCAGACTTGCAGAGTTGTTTTGCCCATCTTCTCCCCCCTAAAATGTGTGGGCAACGTGCAGAAATGGAGAAATGGAGACACAGCAGATCTGCTCCAATCCTGGAACACTCTGGAAAAAAAAAAAGAAAGCTGAATCTACTGAGCCTTGCTGCTTTTTTTTTTTTTTTTTTTTAAGTGTAAATTACTGCCATTTTTGTTTCTAGAAGAACTCTCACGAGCATTTTCAGGTAGATTGCCTATAAAGAGCTGTCTAATGATACAATATTGTGTACATTTTCAGATAACTGAAAGCTAGAAAGCAACAGCTAGCATTTGAGACATTGTGTAGGTTTCTAGCACACTTCAGATTCTTCTGTAAATTAATGAGCAGATTACAGTCAGCACATGTATGTGGTTCTTTGTGAAGATTTTGTCTATAGGAGTATGTTTTTTTGATCTATGATGCTGATGAATTGCAATGCTGATGAACAGCATTTCTGCATAGATACTGGCAATCTTTTTTCTACTTTTTCACTGGGTTATGATAATTATTACTCTGCAGGGAAGAAGTTAAACAGAGAGGATGGGGTAAATAGTTCCAAACATATGGTGAATTTAGTAGGCTTTTATGAGTGATAAACCTGTTAGGGTTACCTTAATAAGTAGTTCCTGCATGTTTTTCATAAATCACCACTAACAGCTCTCTGGGAAGGTGTAAATAGATATGTTGATCTGCCTATACTGTGAGGGTGAGATAGATGAGTAGAACACAAATATGTCTATGTGAGGAAAATGTACATGAGTCTCATTCTGCATACTGATTCTTGGCACAGTGTTTTGCCCAGGAGGCAGTAAATAAACAAATGGCCAGCCTAAAACTGTATAAATCTGAATTGATTCCACAAGGAATAGGAGGAATTTTGCAGCCTTTCTGACTGCAAGAAATCCCATGGTTTCCCTGTGACAAATGTATTTTCCTAAATCTTACTGCAGTACCAAGGCTGTGTGTTTGCCTTCACAAAGTAGTGTGGATTGCAGTCCTAGAGACATAATTTTTCATCATCTGCAAACATGAAAATAACTTCAGTAAGCACAGCAGCCTGATTTACTGTTATTGAAATGCTGCCATCTCAGGATGTGCATCATGTATAGCCATGTTTAAAATACAAGTGAATAAGGAGAAAGTAGAGAGAGAGGGAGGAAAAAATTTAAATGTAAAAGTGCTTGATTCTTTTTTTTTCAATAAACCAAATATTTCCCACCAGCTGGAAATATAACTGACAAGATAAGTAATGATGGCTGTTTTAAATCTAACTATTGCTGCCACATGTACATATGCATATTTTGAGTTCAGTTTGTTTAACCTGGAGATGGTTACATTGTGCTATCAATAAAAGCAGGCAGTTTGTTTATTCATATCTCTTAGAATAACACTGCTATTCCCATGGAAGTTTGGTGCCACTGCAAAGATGGTGCTTCCCATAAGAATAACTGTGCTGTGTCTACGTGTGTGTACTGAGACACAACAGTATTCATGTACATGGATATATAAAAGAGTTTCTGCAGTTTTTAAATATTAGTCCTGACTGACTTTAACTCTCCTCAAAACACTTGGAATAGTTTAAATTATGATATCACATTGAATGTTATCCAAGTAATCTGTAAATTGCTTTTGTGATATCTGAACCCTACCCAGCATGTGACATTGCTGTTAAACTGAAAATTCATGGAAGATCCAAAGAGCAGTAACACAGGAAGCCTTCTCTGGGCAGCTGTAACCATGGTACCTGAAATATTGTCCAACATAACCTTTTTGATGCCTTTTTTTTTCCCCACCAGAAAGAGCTTTTATCAAAATTCCTACAGCTTTCCTGTTGCATTGACACCAAAATTCATTTCTTATCAGTTGGGAATACACAGTTGGATTTTTCTTTAGTTAAAAAAAAAAAGCTCCTGCTGAAAATGGAGATGAATGTACTTTAGAAAATAACAAAAGTCTGTCTGTGTGTTTTGTGCTGCAATCTCATTGTATAATCCTGCCTCTTTGAAGGTTTAGCTTTTCTCTGTAGACTAACAGTGTATATAGAAATGTAGGTTTAGTAGCACTAGGCCTTCCAGAGCTATTCTTGTTCAGTGTGATAGAAGCTTACAAAAACATATTTGGAAAGTGATTTAATTATTCCATTGTGCTTTGAGCTGGTGTGAAGATACCTCAGCTTTAACAGAGCTCTGGCTTCACTGACTGGTGAGCACAATGTGATCTGCCAGGGGACACTGCTCATGGCTCCAGCTCAGGATGGGGCAGGAGGGGCAGATGCTTTCTCATCACCTGTGGCAGCTCCTCTGACCTCGAGTGAATCTCATGCCCTGACCGTAGCCCAGGAGCTTCTGTGAAGCAGCAATTTTAAATCACCAACCAGAATCCTTTTTCCTCCTGCACACGTCCAACATGTTTGGGATGTGCGACTCAACATAAGAGACACTAAACAGATGACCATGTGTAAAGTTTCATGTTCAAAAAATTGGAATTTTTCTGCTGCACATTGCGATATAAAATTAGTTTGTGATGACAAAAAAGCAAAATTCCCCAAGTGCCCTGGGAGCCATGTGGACATCACAAGGAGCAAGAACAATTCCTCAGTCTTCCTGAAAAATCTGTTGGTCCGCAAGGAGCAACCATGGTATCATATTGATCATCCACCAAATGTACACTCAGCCTCCTAATCCGACTAGCACCGTTTGCAGTCTGTCAGGGAGAATTACTAAAATAATTTTAAATATCCTGTTAATCCACACATATGTCCTATAAAAAGCACACAAAGTAAATTGGTTTTGCATTGTTGGAAAATGGTGTCAGGTGACATTTAAAACAAAATGAAGCAACATGGGCAAAATGTGCTAGAGGGATACAGAAATTGTCTGAGCACATGCACGTACATAAACATGTGCTTCATATGTTGCACATAACAGTGTTGCCACCTATTGATAGAAATTTAAACTTCATGTAGATGTTTATAATATATTTTCCCAAACACAATGAGGGTCTCTTCTGATGAGGCTGGCATGAACAGTGTGTATTATTTGTGGTAGAATAGGTCTTAGAGGCTTTGATAATACCATAGTGTTATAAGGTAATGGGTGCTGTTCAGAAACCAACAAAGGAAAAAAGTTATCAAAGGAATCTAAAGCTGCTGATGCTTTTCTATGACTTAGATGTATCATCCAATTGTCAGTGGCAGTTTTTTGATGAACGAAGGAGTGAGTGTGTCTGGTCTGCACGTTTCAACTTTATCTCTAATTTTCATGGGGATAGAACGAACAGTGGAAAATTAAGGCAATATTTATGTATTTACAACTGCACAAACTGTTTTTCAAAAATATGCTCAAAATCAAGGAGTTCCGTGTTGATTGTACTGGAAAGGTGATGCACTTTTATTTAGAAATTAAACATATGGTCATTAGCATTAAATTTGTTACTTGTGGTGAAATAAGAGTATTGTTGGAGAATAAAAAGCTGTCTAGTTTACAGTTTTTTGTTTAGACAGCTGTTTTGTTCTAAAGAAAAATGGGTTTGTTCTTGTCTTAGAAGACAAATGAAAATGAATTAGAAGTTGTCCAGTATCTGTTCAGAGTATTTCCATGAAAAACTAATGGATAAATGTGAGTGCTGCTTTATAGTTGGGGAAAAACATTACCTAATGAAATATTGTTTGCATAGCCATAAAGTCCCATATACATGTGTTCAGTTGTGTGTCATTCTTTCAAGCAATCAACATTTGTTCTAAATTAGGGTTCTTTTCGGTATTTATCAGTATTAGCTCTTGGATAAACTCTCATATTATGGAGGTGTGCAGTAAAATGGATGAGCATGTTTTATCTTCCATGACAAACACAGTTTAATTTCCTGCATATTGCTGTGCTGCCAATTAATCCAGCCTGGCATGTCTTGGCTGAGAGTGCTGTTCTGCAGAGGGCTGAGGGAAGTCTTGGGGCTCGTGCAGAAGAGTTCCTGTCTCTCTTTTTTCCTTCAGTGTCCAGATGGGGACACTGGAACTGGGGCAGGGTCTGGAGCACAAGTCTGATGAGGAGCAGCTGAGGGAACTGCAGGGACTAAGCCTGGAGAAAAGCAGGCTCAGAGAGAACTTTATTGCTCTCTACAGCTGCCTGACAGGAGCATGGAGCCCAGTGGAGTTTGGTTTCCTCACCCAAAAATAAGTAATGGGCCAAGAGTCCTGAAGTGGCACCAGTGAAGGTCTAAATTGGATATTAGCAAAAATTCTTAACTGAAATGGTGGCCAGTCATTGAAATAGGCTGTCCAGGGAAATTATGGAATCACAATCCTTAGAAGCGTGCAAAAAATGTGTAGATGTGGCATTTGGGGACACACTTTAGTGGTGAACATGTCAGTGTTGGGTTAATGGATGGACTGGATGATCTGAGAGCTTTATCCAACCTTAATAATGCTATGATTCAAATGAAGCAGGAATAGAAATTACCCTCTGTTGCAGACTGTGAGGGCTGAAATTTGGAGCATTATTACATGTTCCAAATGTTCATTTTGGCTGGAGGTAAACAAGAAGACACTGCATGTTAAGCTGCACATGGAGTAAAGCAGCAGGAAAATGAGAGAAGATTATTCAGAGGTGTAGAAAGCCAAACAGGGATCATGATCTTAGAAAAGATTCATACGTAAAAATTCAGGGATCTGTAGTTTTATATATTTATTATAAAATAAATAGAAACATAAGTTTGCATTATTTAGGTGGCTCTGAAACTTTAAGGCAAATGCTATGTATTAATGGCTTATTATTTGTGAAAGTGCACTTTCTTAGCTGCAAACTAAGTTGAATTCCATGTCAGACTGTTAATTTCTCCTTGTAGTTGTGAAGAATATGTCCTTACCTATCTCTCATTTGTCAGGAGTTGATAGGAAACATCTGCACAACTTGTTCAATCTGTTAACAGTATGTGTTCATCCAAGCTTAACTGACAAGTAAAATGTACCAAATAATATTGGACTATGAGGATGACCTTTGCTAATAAGGCAGTAACTTCATACTTGATATGAACCAAGCCACTTCTAATGAAATGGTGGTTTGAAATAGCTCTGTGGTATTGCTCCCATTACACTAAGGATAGATAAAGGAGAAGGCATATTTTCTTGAAATATATTGAATATTTTCTTGAAAATGTTTCATAAAAAGTAATTCAAAGAATAGGTAATATGGGAAGAATTTTTTGATGGGCACTAATGTTACTTTCAAATGCAGCCTTGATTACTTGCTTAAATATCTTGGTTAAATATCATATTAGCTGTTGCAGATATGTTTATTTCCTTTGCCAAAATGATAGGTTTAGTGTCTTGCAAGGAAATATTTAATAGAAATGCTTTGTATTGAGTTATCCGTTTGTGGATTAAGCATACCAGGCTGCTGGAAAACATTGTGGTAGACCAGAGTTCACAACCTTAATCTGATTAGGCTTTTCTGATTATTAACTTGTGGTCCTTCATTTATTTATTTTAAATCCAGGAGACCTTAACTTCTCAGGAATCTGTGCATCTCTGCTGAGATCAACCTAATCCTGCTAAAAGAACTCTGAATTACAAAATCTAAACCAACTGTGGGGTTCACTGCTTAATGTGGCTTAATCAGAAATATCTTTAATGGGTTGGGAATATAAATATCTGGATACTGAACTGAAAAACCTGACAGTGAGGAGTACTGCTCTTTATTTCTTCGGTTTGTTTTTAGAAAAAAATATGGACCTGAGAAGAAGGACTACGTGATGCAGGCTGTGCAGTACCAATATCCCCACATTGCTGACCCTGTCAGTGGAAATTGGCAGTGAAATTTCTTCATATTTTGCTATCATTACTCAGGCTTTTTCTGAATCAATCCATATTTTCTGAGCAGGATACTTCTCTTGGGCAGAATGCTTCACTTTTTACATGAATGTTTCAGATAACTTTTCAGAAATATATTTATTATTGCATTTTGACTGTTTTTTTAATTTGACTTTTAGTGTCCGTTAGCTAAAATCCAAATGCATATTTTTCAATTCAGCCACACAGATCACTAAATGTGTTACTTTCTTATCCTGTCATTGCAGGAAATGCACACATTTATCCTAATGGGTTACTTTTTATTATGAATACCAGTATCTCTGGCAGATCTGTTTCCTATTTTCATGTGCTGCTGCAAATGTATTCTGTGTTAAGTTTGGATTGTTTGTTTTGCTGTAAAAAGTCATTGATCATTATTAAACATTCATTGAGCATTTCTCATAACCATTTGACTTGGAAAATGATGATCAGACTAGATTAGCAAGTTGAAATTTGGTAGATAAACACATGGTACTCATTAAGTCTTTAACTTTCAGTAAATATGATAATGTTGATTACATTCCAAATTCAGCCAAGATATTTATGATTTAAGAATTCAATTTATCATGCTTTCTTTTATGTTTAAACTCATCAGGGAGATAAATTTACCTGGTGTTTTGGTCAACTGATTAATCTGTGTGCGCCAATATTTGAATGTTATTGAGAAAAAGTAATGAATACTTAAATCACTGTTTAACACTTTGTGTACCATGCACTTTCTCTAAAGTATTCACTTGTCTCTTACTTTCATTCTACTGAATGGATAAAGGAGGATTTTTATTTCCAAACTCACCTAATAGTTTGTTATCTGAATGACTTCTGAACTGTAATACGGCTTAAGTTGACTTAAAGCCAAGTTGTTGAAGTAGTTTAGCCTCAAAACATCTGTGGTTGTAAAATGGACCTTCTCAAGCTGCTAAGAAGACTTTTTTTCAGTGTTTCTCCCAGTGTAATGGTTCTCTTATTTGAACTGCAGATCAGAAATCACCAGATTACATTGCTAAATCCATGAAGTTTGTGTTTAAACCCATTTATGGTACTGTGTGTTGGTGCCGCTCCCACTGAGTTTTAGAGGAATTCATGTAAGTTTTTTTGTAAGTAATTCAGATTTAGAAGTATGTGTGTTTCCACCCCAGAAAATTAAAAAAATCAGAAAAGTATTTCTAATTTTAAAAGTCAATGAAGTGGTGAGGATTGCAGCTCCAGCAGTTTCACTCTATTTGCTCAGAATTCACATTAAAATGTTTAATAGGATAATATTGAGGATGACCTTAATTCTGTAACTTTTCAGTTTTTCAATCTTAATGAGCTAATTTTTCCCAAGTAAATTAGACAACTACGACAGCATTCACGTTCCTACAGTGTGGTGTCTGGTTAGTGCAGCCACAATTTGTGTTTTCTCCGTAATGTATAAAAATTTCTCTTGTTCCCCACTGAAGTAGAAACTAGTTTGTGTTCATTTCTTGGTTTTGCTGAGGTACTAATGTTGCAATGTTGTGAACGCCTACCAACTTCCTCGACTCTGTATTTAAGCAGGAGACTTAGAATTTTCATTTTAAAGAACAAAAGACCTTGGTAATTTACAAAATTTTATAAGACTCCTGGTACTTCACTTGACAAAAACAGTTTCACAAGGGCTAAAGAGAAACCGTGCTTCGATCTCTGCAGTTTCAGGTGTTAAACGAGAAGATTTCACAGCAAGTCACGCACATGGATGTGTTGTTGAGAGCTGGCTTTTCAAATGTAGGGTTTGAGTAAGAAAAAAATGCCTGGGCTGTGGAACTGACCTTGGAGATCAATTGAAATAAAGGTGTTGAAGAATAATAAATGTGTTAGGAGTTAAAGGCAAAGCAACTTTTTGAAAAAATCTTAATTAAACTGGGGGAAATCAAAATATAAATATTTGTGTTCTTCTGTCAGAGATAACCCACTGGCCATCATGGTATTGAATGTAGCAAATGGTTCTGGTGAGCCTTGGAATTCTTGGTCCAGTTCTGTGTGTGCTCATCCTTAAATTCATTTAAAGGAATTGAGTGGTGTAATTGAATTACTAGGCAACAAGATCAGTTACATAGAACTTGGTATGCAGATAGCATTTTTTTTTTTTTGGTTTTAGCTTTTTTTTTTTTTTAATATTCTATTAGCTGCAGAAATAAAATTGAGACTAATTCTCTTTTCTCTTAGTCTACTTTTTTCCTTCCTCCAGCTATTCAGCAATTTCCAGTAACAAGTTCACTGTTTTCTTTCAATGACCCATTCCCTAAAATGGGAATGGATCAGCTAATATAGATCAGCTGAAGCCACTGATGATTGTTTCCCCTATGAAGTGCTCCAGCTGGGATGTCACCTTGTGACCGGATTCTGCTGTTCTCAGAAAAGCCCCCATAGAGCAGTGCACGAACCAGAGTTGCTGCATTTCTATCCTTGGTTGTCTGGCAGCAGCATCACCACGTGTAATTCAAGGTTGACTGCTGTAAGAATTATGTGTAGGAGTAGGAACAGGAGTTAGATTTTTATTTAACTGTCATTAGGTCTTCAATCGTGATGAAAACAGCTGAAAGTCTCTTAATAATGTTTGGGAATTATTGGAGCTGAAATGAGGAATAGACCTTTTGTTGATGATTTTATATCAAATTTTCCTGCTAATGTTTATTGTTTAGACTACAGATTTGAGTTCCTTGTAACTTTATAAGGATATGATATAAAAGTGAATCGATTCTATGTGTGTAAGGAATTTCTGATTTTTTTAGGAAGTAAAAAATTTGCTTAGTTTAAAAATCTTCTAGTTGCAGTATTTTTGAAGACAGAAGTTTTACATGTGTTTGTAAAAACCACAGACAAATACCACCACTCAAGAGCTGAGTGCTTAATAAGTGATTGTGTCAGAACTTATGCTCTGGGAGTATCTGCAGACTTGTCCTTGTATGAAGAGGATCCCACTGTGCAGCTGCAGTAATTTGGGTGGGGGTTGTTATTCATTTGGTTTGGTTGTGGTTTTTTTATGTGGTTAGTTGGTTGGTTAGCTGGGTTCTTTATTTTTTTCATCTTGAACAGTGCACTTCCATTCCTTAATTTCACAGGCTGCTGTAGGTACATGTGAAGCTGTATTTTATTTGGTCTGCTTCAGAGGAATTAATGCAGACATTTCTCATGTCTTTTTTTTTATGGAGATCCTATCCTTACTTCACAGTGAATTTCAGAAAGGTCTTAAACTGGTCTTTTGCTGTATACAGAGATTTCTTTAACTACAGAACAAGAAATGATTGTTTCATTTTGTTTTGAACGTGGGGTACTTCCCATTTTCAGTGTAATGTAATAGCAGAAAATCAGACATAAGCTTTTAAGAGAATGATGATCTTCACAAGGTTAATGTATGTTTCCAGCCTGTCTCTCGTGCACATCTCCATTTACAACAGAGTGCTGGTAAAATGGTAGCATTTAGGAAGGTATCCTTAGGCTACACAACTTTTCCTCTTATATAAGAATAAGAGCACTTATATTAATATGAGTCATCTTTAACAGTTGACATAAACCTTGTCATATAACAAATTGCTGAACCTTGGAGCTCCTCTACACCTAAAAGCGCTGAAATGTATATTTAAAATTGCCTCCAGATCAGCAGTGATGCCAAATGTTTTCTAGGGGAGCTTATTTAGGTGGTTACTTGCATTATGAGTTATGTGTGTAAGTAATGATTTTCATGGTCTTCTTTTGTCTCTGAACTTTCTTAATTCTAAAATTATTCTAAATACTCTGTGAAGCTCTATGGCACAATTTTCTTGAGAATATTTATCATTCAGCATCATGTTCACAAATCCTCCCCTGCTGTCTTGCTCTCTTGTGCAGATCAGCACTGGCTTACTTTATTAATGTCACAGCTGCATTTTTCTGTTCCCCCCCCTCCAGCATTTTGTGCGTATATCTCAGCACAGCTGAGATACCTGTTCTGGGAATGTCTCTCCTTTCATTACCAACCTGCTCATAAATGAAGGCAGACCAGAAATGCAGGTTGCTTCACAGAATGGGGAAGAAAGATGGGGACTGTTTCAGGGCATTGTCATTCTGCACAGGGTCACAGACTGGCACACAGTCAGTGTGGGTGGCAGATTTCTTCCTGACCTTTTACATGATCGTGTCATTGGGCAAAATGCAGCAGCCAATAACCAGATTCTGCTGGCAGAGTGTCCTTGCAGCTTTGAGTGTTTTCGGGTATTTACAAATGTTGCAAACTAGGATAGGAAATGGGAGATGAGAGTTAACACCCCCCCCTCAACTGAAAGCAAATTTTTGGAAAAAATGAAATCACTGGCAGATGTGAAAGGCAGGTGCCCATTTTGTAACCTCAGTGTGTGGATGTATTTGATGTGGGAGAATATAAAAAAGAATATCCACTGAACCAAGCATAATGTGATTCATCCATAGGTTAAAGAAAGGTCATTTTCTTGCCTTGTTGGCTGGAAAGAGACAGCAGAGCTCTAACATATAATTGTGTTCTGTGACAGTAAAAGGAGTCTTTTGGTGCTGTGGGAAAGGAAAGTGACATTTTCCTTGCTCATGAGAGAAACACAGTTTCACGTTAAATGTACACTACTGTGCTCCCAATGTAAATAGAATTAGCAGGGGCAAAATTGTTATCCACAAGGATAATGATTCTATTTTTTTAAACGCAGCTAGTATGGAAATATGTGTGCCTGTGTGTGTACACATATATAAAAACAACAGACAAGAGTCGCATTTTATCTCAACCTTCTGTCTCTCCTTGCTGTGACTTCCCAGATGCAGAAAGGAGGCTGAGCTAAAAGGAGTCATTGTACAGGTGCTAAGGAGACTGTGTTCTTGCCATGTAGGGTGGTCATAGTGCTAGTAACATATTTGATGTTGAAGAGCTTAAGTAGCTGAGAATTTCGAGCACTTCATTGAAACACAGAAGTGTGGCATGGTTTATTTTTTCCAATTTTTTGTACCCATAGTGTGGTTGCAGTCACACTGTTCTCCCTTGGCAGTCCCTGGGGTTCATAGGCTATTGATATTTTCTGAAGGTTCATCTTCTTGCCAGCACTCAGACAGAAGCATGCTTGATTTTTACATACCTCTGTTCTTGCTTAGTGGGAAGAAGTTGCAGCAAAGTCCCATTTACTTTTGAACTGGAATTGCAGAATAGGAAAATTAGCCATTTTTCCAAAAGGAAAATGGCTGCTTCAGTCCCTCTTGAAAAGGATTTTGGGGATAGCATAGCCTAAAGTAGGAGAAAGGACAGTATCTGTACCAGAAGGACTTAACACTGAAAGAAGGCATGGGTAAAAAGCTCTACCAGCAGTAAAAAATAATAAAAATTCGTTTCTCAGAGACTGATGGTAGGAGCAGGAAGATTTTTTCAACTGCAGTTTACCATGTTAGAATTGAATGTAAGATCAGTGCTTCCCTGTTTTTGTATTTCTACAGAAGACACTATTTCCCTCTGGTTTTTTTTAAATAGCTTACAAAGATGTAATCAAGAGGCTACTTGTGATGAGAGTGCAAAAACTGTGATGCAGAATATGTGAGGCAGAATATGTAAAAATGTGAACAATGCTTAAACAATAATTATCTTTGCTGTTCTAGAGTCTAAATGAAAGAAGTCCTGGCTACAAAAGGCAGTAGTCTTCCTCAAACACACTAGAGGCATGTTTGTATTTGTAGTCTCTTACATTCCCAGATGTAGCTGAGCCTTTAGGAGTACAGCTGGGAAACAGCCCCATTCTTCAGTGCCAGCCCTACTTGCATTTTCTTTATAGAGTACTAAAGAAAATGGTATAGTTAGTTTGCAAAAACTGTGAAGTTTTGGATGGACAGCTTAAAATAATCACTGCCAAGAAGGCTTCACAGACTGGTGAAAATGGATGGATGCATAATATACTTCCAGTTTGCAGAAGACTCTTGGTACCTGCAGGAGAAATTTCTAGCAAACATTCATTACAAAGGATTCTCTATTGAAATGAGAACAAAGGTTCCGCTAAAAAGATCTCAAAGGATTCCAATGTACCTTTTCATAGGTGACATGCTGATACAAGCCAGTTCTCAAGGGGTTGCATCAAGGCATAAATCAGCAGTAATTTCAACTCTGCAAGATCATAGCACTATCATGAACAGAAAGAAAATCAATCTGACACCAGCTCAAATAATAGCAGTTCTGGGAGTCACAGGATATAGTACAAGTCTACTGGGAGGGTCTGCTTGTCAGAACAATGGCACTCGAAGACACTGAATACTTTGACAGACATCAAAGCAAGAAGAAAAGGAACAGAAGGATCACTTCGCAAGCATGATGGTGTCACTCACACAAATAGCAACCCGAGCGATGCTTCAGATGAAGGTGAAGCAGATGTTGGTCCTGTGGTCAGGCAGTAGTCAGGTCTTCCTGCAAAAAGTACTTGAAATGCTTTTCAAGTTTTAACTTAGTGGGTGATGTCAGAACTGCATAATACTTGATGGTGTTTTTTCCCAGAGTTAGAAGAACAGAAGTTAAGAAAACTATTTTGGAAAAGACTGAAAAGATCACTTTCTGTGTGCAGTAAATAACGGTGGTTTCATAAAAGTTCATCATGCTGCTGTGATAACTTAATTGAGAATCTTGCAAGACATTGAGCTATAGATCATATGCCTTCTGTAAGTGCACCAACGTTGTGAGCCTCTGCTGGAAATAAAACAAGTTGCTGAATCAGAGCTGCTTCTAGAAATCCTAGAATGTACCAAAAAGTAAATTGCCCCAGAAAGGTCATGAATCTAAATATGAATAAGCCATATCAAATCTGAGAGATGGACAATGCTAAAGAGATACTGATAATATTTAAGATAATGTGTTCTGTTAGGAAACTTTACCTGGAGGGGGGGAGCTGGGGTCAGCATTTTGTGTCAGAGATTTTTAGTAGGTGATTTTCTTTTTTTTATTTTGCAAAGGGAAGTGAAAACTGCTAAGGCCCCATGAGATCTACCACAACAACTCCTAATGCCCGGGGCCAAAAAAATCTACCAGGAAAATTTGTTTATTGTGATGTCAACTGGTGAAATCTTTTCTCTCATCAAACGTCATGATAATGAGACTTGTTCATATGCTTTGGTAGTCCATATATACTCTGGTGAATGTCTAGTTTGCTTAAAGAAGACTTCCATTATTCTAATTAAAAACAGGGGAAGTGAACATGAAGAAAAAAATTGTCAGCTGAATGTTTTTAAACACCATTGCCAGGGCATCCTGGTATCAGTGAAAATCTAATATTTGAATTACGGTTTAGATGTTCCATGGTATCCATGTGTTGTAAATTATTCTCATGTGCTAAGCTTATTGTGATATAAAATTTAAATTGGTATCTCAAAAAATTAATAGTATCTATACAGAACATGTAATTTTCAATTTTTGTAATCTCTGAGCAGCTAAACCTGATTTTAACAATTGCTTTTTTGCTAATTAAGCCTTACTGGGCCTTCTTAATTAGGCACACAGTTGGAAAAGAGACAATAATTATCTCAATTTGATGGCTATGCCAATTTGCATTATCAAAAAATAACCAAAGCACATTCAATTTTCTTGTCACATACAAATGCTACTTGCCAAGCGCCAGTGCACACAGTTTAAAACAGTGTACCTTCCAAAGTTATTCCTAGATGAAACAAACATTCCATTTTTCCTACCTGCATATACACAAGTGCATTAAACCTCACTATTTTATTATTGTTAGATAAGTTAGAGCAGTGTAGGTACGTATATATTCACACATACAGGTATGGATATAATTATGTTGATAGTATTTGCCTCTTTAGTTCAGAAGACACCAACATTGAACTGTATTTTCATAGAACTCAGCTACTAAGTGCAGTATTCTAATTTTAGGTCCTTACAGTGCAAAAATATGCTCTTGTCAACAGAGCAGTAATTACAACAGTGGAGAACAAGCTGAGCTTCCACTGGCAAGCATTTCAACACTTCATGTGGATGTGTTTAGTATAAGGAAGTGCCTGGGATGTACTGGAAATTACCTGTACAGCCCAAGGGAGCTTAGTTGTCCCAGGCATTCTTGAATGTGAGGGGGAACATTCCTTTTCTTCAGTCCTGTTATCTTCTTAAAATGTCTTTTACTCCAAAATTTTCAGCTTTGACCACATTTCCTCCTTGGAGGAAAAAAGCAGTTCTGAGAGATCTGTGTTGAAATAGTCCTGTAATCTCAAACCACACTCTCATATAGACCAGATTTCCTTCCTCTCTTTCCCTGTATTTTCACTACCATATAGTTAGGAATTAAGTTGAAAAGGCAGTAAAGGACTTGACCATGTGTTAGGGACTAAATCTGTAGATATTAAGCACTTGGCTAGTTTACTTAAGCCCAGACTTTTTCATGTTCTTTAGCATTCTTAGTTGAAGTGTTGAGAGGGTAGGAGACTGTTCACGGTGTTTCCATTTTTTTAAATGAAAAAAATGTTCACACTATGAGTTATTCTGCGATATAATTAGCAATAGTATTTCCTAAAGTACAGCTCTTCAGAAAGTCTTTGTGCTCCGGAGATACTTTGAACCTGTCCAGGATGTATCACCCTGAATGCTGAAGGTAGTTTGTACCACAGAAGTAGAACTTGAGCTTTTGTCCTTGAATCTCAATAACATCAGATGATGAGTTTCCAGAAGAAAACATTAGGGACTTGTGTGATTCTTACACGCAGTGGCAGTTCTCCAAGTAAAGTGAAGGGCACGTGTTGGACAAGAATTCTGTAGCACAGTTGAGTAGCTGACATAACGTATGTTTTTAAGATCACTTTCAGTCTTGCCATATGCCACAAAATACTGCAACAACCTGACTTTTTTCACAATTTTATTCTGCAATGTTTGCTCTCTGAAACTTGAGATGCAACGGACAACACTAAATTACTAGAATTAAATTAGACTTTGACTAATTCTAAATGAAGATGATTAAATGTGAAAAGGAACCTTATTGTGCTTGCGTCTATCACAATGACATGTAAATGTATGAGCCAGTGTAATCCATCCAAAAGTTAAAAGAGCACATTTTTAGGGAGTGTGTTAAACCCATAGCATGGCCCTGAAAACTCTAGTTTGTATCTACATAGCTGAATTAGAATGATATGTTAAAAAACATATTCTAAGATTGTCATCTTTTATCTGTTTAAATCTGCTCTTCTTAAGAGGTGCTATGTAGTCCACCTGCAGGAATAACACAATGTCTCAACATTTTGCAGTCTCACTCATTCCCTGATAAACACTGGACATGTTCTACCTACTGATCCATATCCTTATGTCATTTTCAAACATCTTTTGATGTGTTAATACTTCATGAACCACAGAAAATGTTCACATCAATTTTGGTAGGATTTGGTTTGGGGTTTTTTTTCCAATTCTGTTTCTTCAGTCGATCTTCTAGGGATTGCATTATTTCTTGATTTTAGTATGAGGTTTTTCCTTCCATCCTCCAGACTTAGGCAGATTTTCTATATTTCTTCATAATATATAATTTGGTGTATCACATAGAAACATAATTTCTTCCTCCTCTAATGCTGCTTAGCTCCTTTAGCTGGTATCTTCCTTGCTGTGTTCTGTAAGACTGAATTTAAAGGGACTTTGTTTATAATCTCTAGACAAATATTTGAGGGGTAAATTTTTTGAAGGTATGTACAAGGTCAGAATGTTTTTACTTTTCTTCTTGGTATTGCATTTCTCAAAGGTTTAAATCAAGAGTGTTTGCTCTGTTTTGCCTTTCATATTTTACAGTTTTGTATTTCAGAAAGACCTGCAGAATAAAGGTGCAGTTCTTTTTGCCTTCAGCAGTCCAGAGCTGATATTGCTGCTTAGCAGTTCATTTTCAGAAACTACTGGGCTGAAAAGGCAATAAGCAAACGGTAGCTTTCAGATAAGGGTAGTGTTGAAAGGAAAGAAATATAGGAGAGAAAGAGCACAGTTCCCTGGTTATATTTTAGCATTATAATTGCAATTACATTTTAATTCTAAATAGTCTGGAATATCTGAGTATTAAGCATAATGATTAGCTGAGGCCAACAAAGGTTACACTTTTTCATGTTTTTGATCTTGTGTGCTTCTGGAGGACCCTGTTCAGCTATATGATACTCATTAGCAGCCATAACCTGACCTCTCTAAATAATTCTGGACTTACTGGAAACCACCTGGGTGTGCCACTGGTGATTTGATGGGGCTGATGGTGGGTAATCACTACAGAAATTTGTTCATTAAATGGGCACCCTATCAGAGCAGCCTATTAAGAATTTATAAAAAGCACTATTACAGGAACGTGGTCTCTGGGGCTGTACTGGAGCGCAGAGCCTCTGTGCAGTGGAAAGGCACACACTGAGTTTTGTTCTCAAATACCCATTGATGGGCTCTGCAAACAGCCTCAGCCCAGCCTTCCTCATAACCAGTTACCTCAACCTTGCTGAGCTCTGGAGCAGGAAGGCTGATCTGAGCAGAACAGGGAGGTAGGGGCGTGAAGGGAGAGGATCTTGATGTAAGTGGAAGGTGAAAATAGTTTCTGGTAACATGTACAACGTGCACTTAGAAGGTTGCACAAATCATACATAAAAATCCTACATATGCCTGTGTTAGTTCCATTACTTCAAGAGTGGTATTTTCCTATCCAATAGAACTTGCAAAGGTATTTCATTGTGAATTTAAGCTATTAGTTGTTCATTCTTCTTCAAAATTGACTGTAAGATGCATATTATATCTATTTTAAAATATGATTCAGAATTGCCAGTGCCTAAATATTTTTTTTATATTTATATGTCTGTGTATATAATAAACATGTAATATTTTTCTGTTGTATTTTTATTACATATTTTGTGAAACCTTTCAATAACAGAACAATGATGGAAAGGGCAAAAAAGTGCTACTTGTGAGGAGAAGAGCATTAGACACTCATAGAAAGGTCACTTACAGGAACTGTAAGCTTTTATGAGACTTTATCATTTTGCTGACAAGGTCAACTTGATATTGATTGGCTGGGTGTTCTGTTTAGTTACTCGAGGGCCAGTTATTTGAAGAAGCCTGTGTTAGCATCCAGGCAGTATTTTTCATACTCCTGCCCTATTTCAGCATTTTGAGTTGCTTACTGTATTGTATTTTTCCAAACAAAATATGAAATGAAGTTGAAGTATTTGATTGCCAGTGTTTAAATTCAGGTTAATGTACCATACCATCATTTGTTAAATTTAACTGAATTTCTTACTGTAGAAAAGCTTGATCATTTGATCTGTTGTTTCTGATGCATAAAAACATTTATTGATGAAAAATTTTATGAAGTATTTTTCCAGTTCTTGAAAATTATTTATCACCTGCTCTCATGGCAGGCCCAGGTGGATGTGGGTTTATGAAGATACTAATGCCCTAAGCAAAAATAAAGGAAAGCACAAGCTAGTCCCTGTGTGAAAGGAAGCCAAAGTTTCCTGTGACATTCCATGCTCTGGTGCTGGATCTTTAGTCCTTGTGTGAGCCTTTAGTGCTGCTGAGTTTTCAGTTTTGGTGTGGGGAGGGAAGACTTGGGCAGGTGAGCTGAAAGTTTTCTTCCTCAGGTGGTGAATGAGTAGGTGAGTTGGGATGTGCCTGCATTACATCTGTGTCCATACCCTTCCACCACCGAGGGTATAAACTTCATGCTGGGTCTTTCTGGTCTGTGCAGAGCTCACTGAAGACGATGGGGATTCCAGCCTGGTGCTGATGTGCTTGGTGGCCAGAGCTACAGTGGGAAAAGCTGAGCTGTGGCCAAAGCATGTGCCAGGGCCTTGCCCCCTGCTGCTGCAAGTGTGGGCACATGCAGCAATGGCAGCAGTAGCATCCCTGAGCAGGGGCACTGGAGTGTTGGGGTATTCAGAAGTTGGTCATATTTTGTAGTCATCTTTGTCTTTATATAATAAGGCATATGAAAATTATAGCTTTTAAGGGTGTGTTTCATTCGTTTACAATTGAAAAAATGCACATCCTTTACATAAGAAGGCACAGTGAAAGAGAATACATGGAATATGTAATTAGTATTGATTGCTTACATTAAATCATTTCATCTGTCTGCTGCCTTGGTTAAGATCATTAAATATATTCCTGCTACAAACAGTCCTCACAAACTAAAGACTTTGGTTATTAAACCTTGTTTTAAAAGAATACAAATAGATCTTCCTTAAGTAGTTGTTTACTGCAACTTAAGTTTTATGGGTATCTGTGTATCCTAATAATTTTTTTATTACTTGTTTTAAAAAAAAAAAAATCACTTGAAATCTCCCACAAAATAGATGCACAGCATCTTTTAGGGGGAGCTTCGGTGTTTTGGTTTTGTGGGGGTTTTTTGTTTGTTTGAGTAATGAGCCAAATTTGTCAGATTGATGGTTTTGCACTTTGGAAAGCAGGATGCGGTGCCTGTGTCCGAGGCTGCTTGCACTTGTTGCCTTCCTGGCAAAATTTATTTCTTCTCTACTGCATCTTCTTAATAGAGGCCCTTAATTTCTCCTTGTTTTCCTCTGGCTTCTGTAGCTTTGTCTCCATTTATTCTGTCAGACAGGATATATTGGAAGGCTTTTTCCTGTCAGTAACCATTTCTACAGAGTCGTCAGTTCATCTTTTAAGCCAACTCCGTGCTTGCAAGTCACGGCCCCTTTGCGTTCTTCTGTCGCTATTAGAGCGACTCGCAGAACAAGCACTGAACTTGGGCAATAACAGGCAATCTTGGGAAATAACAGTAAATTATTTAAGCAAATAGCTTTGGGGAAGCAAGTATTGCTTAGTAGGAACTTGTACAGAAGCATCTTGTCACCAGCTGGGTACAGTGCAGTCAACCCACTGCGCGAGTGGCTGCAGCCCCATGACGTGCTGTCAGCTGGCCTTGCTGTCTGGCAGCTCCTTGGTTCAGAGTTTTGATTCTGCCTCTCTCTTGAGAGTTTTTTATTGAGTTAGGTGCTTTCAAGCCCACTTTGAGTAGTAGATATGACTTGTTTTTTGTTTGGGTTTTTTTTTTTTGATACTAGAACTCTTGATCCAGGTGCCATTAGTTTCCGAAGGGCTATTCCATGTCGGGTTAAAGGTCTGGATATAACTCCCTGAGATTTACTCTTTCAAGCAAAGACATGCCTTCAACCTCCTTCTCCACATAACCTCCTGAAACGTGGAAAAAGCAAAGAAAGCAAGGCATGCACTCCACTGAGTTACTTCTGCTGTAATGGTCTGTCTCACTTCCCTCCAAGGGTTCTGCGGATCTGGGTTTTGTTTTTCTGTTACAATGTTAGAAGCCTTATTCCCTCTTCACATCATGTGCAGTGTTTTCCACTCCTGCTCAGGAAAATGATCCTTTCAAAAGTATTGGAAGGACGCAGAAGCAGGAGATGGAGTTCTGGAGCACCGTGCAGTACCACCAGCTGTGTCTCAAACATTCAGACACTTTCAGAAGTTGGCCATCTCTTTAGCTCTCTTGGAAGTGCTTTCTGTGGGGTTTTTATGTTTATCTTTTGTGTGTTTTCACTGCTTCTGGCAGCTGGCAGTATGTGGGGTTAAAGTCCTTGTGGCAGATGGGAAATGGGCCAGTATCAAACTGAGTATTAAACTTATTTCCATCTATTGCTGACCTTAAAATCATGAAGAAGCTGTGAGAGATTGCTTTCTAATTAAGCAAAATCTCTCTGAATTTCCATGTGGGTCTTTTTTGTCCTCTAGAAATAATGCTTACAGGCACCTTTTTTTGGTTACATTTATTTTTTCTAGGTTATTAATATCTGCTAATCTAAAAAGAAAACAACAAAAACAACCAAACTGAACAGTTTCAATTTGTGAGCCATGCTGCTGTAAAAGCTGTGCTATAATCCCTGTTATTTCATCCCAGACTTTGTCTCAAATTTAGTGATGGAAACAGCTTACTGAAGGCAAGGATACAGGACAAGTGCCTCAGTAGCACTCGCAGCTGCAGTACATGTGATTTTAAGGAGATTGGATTTGAACATCATTGTACAAATACACAAAACTCAGGATGCAGTTTGGAAGCTTCCATTGAGGATTTGTGTGAGCCCCTGTGTGGGCAGAAATTCAGATGGGAGATGGAGGGGAAGGAAAGGGGTTGTACTGCAAGGTAAAAACTTCTTCCTGTTGAAATGTCCTCAAAATCTAAAAGAAAATGGTGTTTTCTGAAGCATTGCATGCTCTTCTGGAGTAACAATGGGGTATGCTTTTATTTTTTTAAAAAATGGTGGCTTACTAATGTCTGAAGTCTCTTCTTGTTTACATGTAATGTAAGTCACAGGAGTATATTTCAAAAGAGTGACCTTTCTGCTTTCTAGATTTAATATTTTAAAAGACCTAAAATGTGATTTTAAGATGAATACACATCCCTTTAGAGAAATAGTAACTGTTCCATCTTTGGTATCAAATATAAGTTGTTGTGATATATTTTATATATAAGATAGAGTTATTGCTTGGTCTTGTAGGACAATGTTTAATATTTGGTTTTGATTTCTTCCTTCAAAAAGCTGTTATTTTAATTCTATTTTAAAAAGCCCAAACAGTAAAATATTACATATTCAGTTTCTTTCCTGGATTATAGTGATATTAATGAAACTTAATTGGTCTGTATAAATAAAAAATGAACCTTTTTGACCTAAAAGTATATAGTATGTCTGAAATGAATTATTGTTGTTGTTTTTTTTCTAGGACTGTTTCCTTAAGGCATTCCAGTTGCTTGTTTTCATGACTTTGAGCCTATTTAATCAGAGATGGAGCAGATGGACTGCAAACCCTACCAGCCACTGTCAAAAGTTAAACATGAGGTGGATCTAACCTACACAAGTTCTTCAGATGAAAGTGAAGATGGTGGAAAGCAAAGGCAATCTTATGACTCAAGAGAAACTTTGAATGAATATAGCCAAGAGCTAAGACTTAACTATAACAGTCATAGCAGAAAAAGAAAAGCCATTGACCAGTCCACACAAGGTAAATAATTTATTTTATCTACTAATTATGATTATTACTTCCTGATTATGCATTATGAAACAATATCAGTAGTGGAGCAATCATTTTTTTCTCAAAGTCTCATAGTATCAACACACTTTTCACCTACTTTTAATCATCCTGTAATATCAGAAATTTAGAATTTTTTTTATTGAAGATAAAGTGCTTTTTCAGCAGGATGGACTGACTGCTATTTTAGAAATCATCACATGCTAGCTACAGACAAATATTTTCTTTAGTAGGAGCTACTCTTCTTAGTAATGTTGAGTGATTAATTATTTACTGCCTTTGCATATGTTGGGTGCGTTTTGCTATAAAATCAACATTGAGGCTGCAGGCTATCTCTGCATGTGCTTGCAAAGCCTGTGAATTAATTCAGATACAACAATTCTCTTAACATTTCTAATCATATAAATAGTCCAGTAATTTAAAAACTGAAGTTAATTAGAGTATTGCAAGAAAAAAAAACCAAACAAGAGTTAAGTTTCTGTATTAGCCTTTTGCATGATTAGGACAAATATTTGAACAATGATGATAGTTGAACTAAAGTTAGGAAAAGCTTTGACTGGAGACAGAAGCTAAAGACCAAGACTAAAGAAATGGAAGGAATGAGTAGAATTTACTGCAGCATTTCCTGACAGACTCTGTAAACCCATGTGCTGCTTTTTTTTGTAGACAATGCATGGAAGAGGCTTATCTGCTGCTTTCAGCTCTGTCCCCAGTCCAGGCAGGGTGGTGGGACAGGGAGAATATTTGTAGGAATCAGTGTGTCAGAAGCAATGAGAGTCCTGTCCCCTCAAAGGTAACAACAGCAGGGTGCCAGAACCAGTCACTCCCTGCTCTTCAAGGAAGTGATTAAATTACATTAAAGAGTGGCCAGTACTTCGCAGCTAAAACTTGAGGTGTTTATTTAAAAACACACAAACAAACCCAAAATCCTCAAACAAGCCACATCACACACACACCCTGCCCCCAGACCCCCACTGCTTACTCAGAAAAGCCTTCTTCAATCTTCTGAAGATAAAAGTAATTATATTTTTCTACAAGGAAATGAAAAATAAGGTTTTTGAAGATGGAAAATTTGTCTTCTCTGTGATGTGCAAATTAATGTGAAATTTGGAGCAGCTGTGCTACATAGCTATTGCAGCATTTTTGGTTTTTACTGCAGATATTCTGCTTCAAGTTACACCCATCATACTGGTGTTGTCTGAATGTACCTGTAATTCATGGGAGTAATAATACTTGGCTGCCTCTATCTGTGTGCATATATTCCCTCCAAAGAGTTACAAAACTGCTATTTTTGGGAAGAAAAAGTCATAAACATAGATTTCAACTGAGGATAGTTTAGAAAACAGATTTGTTTGTTGTTAGTGACCTTATTTTGAACATGCTATGAGAGTTTAATTAACTGAGATATGGCTGTATTGTTGTACCTCTGGATGGTGTAAACGTTCCTGCTCTCCTTAGAGCAGCTCCCTTGTTCTTGTACCTGTGGCTGTGGGAGCAAAACCTCAGCATGGACTTGGCCTTGAGGGGCACTGCTGGCTCTGCAGTGCTGGCCAGTGTGAATATTGATATTCCTGTCAGCTGCAGCATCACTGCCTTGGGCACGTCTAAAGGCTGGCAGTCTCTACTGTAGGCATCAGAAACCAGCCTCTGTGTCATGCTGAATTTATTCTTCCAGAACATTGCCTCTGAAAGCAATCACATTAATAATATTGGAGAAATAGCCAAATTAGTGTGCATTTCTGTAAGAAGTTGTCAGGCATGAACTTAGCTCAGTTATTCAGGACTGACCTGTAAGGAATGAGTTATGTGCGTGTGCAGACCAGGGGAAGTATTTTGCAATCATGTTGTATGATTATTTTATTGAAGTTATATGCCCCAAGTTTTTTCCATTCAAATTAATTTTTATGAGCTACTGTGTGAATTTTCAGACCTTCTATTTTTCAAACATTGGTATATTTCTTTTTGGACTAAAGACAGTCTTTTACTGCTTCAAACTGCAGGATGAGGCTTGATGTCCACGTTTCTAGAAAAATTACTTAACCTTCTAAGAGTACTTTGCCAATATACAGGGCAGCTCTTAAATGTTTCCTTACCCTGAATTGTGTAGGTCAGTATATCATTATTTAATATTGTGTTATTAACCTCAAAACTTTTTTAAAATCCTATTCATGTGCACTGATTTGTAAAGATGGAGTTGAACCTGTACTAGAAATCACAGTTTTCTCTTGTCTTAAGTAATTAATTCAGTTTGGAATAACTGATATTGTAATTGCACTGCCAAGTTTATCCATTTGGCTTCTCAGGAATTCATCCTGACATCTTTCTAGTCATTTAAATCATGCTTTTTCTCTGCCACAAATTGAACCTGAATATTTGGCCTGGCAAGCAGCACGGATTTGAAACATAAAACTGGTGGTGCTCAAAATTCAAAGAGCAAAAGAGTTTGTAAAGCTGAGTGTAAAATTTCAGACTTCAGGCAGGTATGATTGCAGTTCTAGTGCAAAGTATTTCCAAAAGGATCCCAGGTTTCGTAGTGTGGGACCTGGAAGCTCCTGGTGGTTCTTGGTCATTACTTAGTCAACACCAGGAAGAAGGTTCAGGTTTTAACTATGAATCTGGAATAATCCATAAATCTGTAAATGGATTTTTTTTAATCCATTCTTTTCTAAAATGCCTCATCAGAATCTTTAACAAGGTTTTTCTAGATGTTTGGCACATCTTTAGAATCTAGAAAAGAGAGATTAAAAAAGCAAAACCACAGCAGCCCCTTTTCAGAGGGGACTGTTCTGCAAGGAGTGCTGTACCATGCCAGTGCTGGAGACCTGCATAAAATGATTCTACCTATAAAGGCTGCTGGGGCATCAAAGGTTGTGTCCCCAGTTAGTGCTGTAATGCTCTTCTTTAATGGCATAACATTCTTCTCTAGCTGCAGCTGAAATAGTGCCCTGAGTGTGGTGAATTAACAGAGTGCACAGTGAGGGTAATACCCATGAACTTCATCCTGGAAAGGTGTGAGAATAGGTGAGAAACAGACACTCAGTAACAGTCCTGCATGGTGATAATGATGACTGTGAGATGGCATTCCAAGGAGCTCTAATGATGGAGTGTCAGAAAGAACTATGTCAGAAGAAAATAATTAGTACAGAGAAACTTTTAACAGGAACGAGTGTAGGGGTGTGAGTACTGATCAAGTTCGTTTTGTGAGAAGAATCAGCGCTTCAGATGTTTATGAAAATTCAAAGAATTGGCTACTTAAAGCAAGTTAGGTTGTAAAGTAGACTGGACAGTCACCTGAATTTAGTAAATAGCTTTCGAGTAAAATGTGATTTGTTGCACAAAATATTGCTGTATCTCAGCCATTTCCATCAAGATTTTTGTTATAAACCGTTTGTCTATTTCATTATTAATGTCAATACTGAGGAATTATTTCTATGAAAACTTCCAATAGAAATCTAAGATTATTTAAAATCATAGGTATTATATGTTTGCATATATGGACAATCTGTATTAAACCAGAACTTTACCTGACATGAACTTAAAGGAAGCATCTCAAGAGTTCATGCTACAGAATTAAAAAAGCACTGTTAGTGTTCTGCAAAACTTTTTTTGTGTCAGTTTGAAACACTGTGTGATCATATAAATAGCAAACAATGAAAACAGTATCCAAATATAGAATACTTAACTGTCTCAGTATTTTTTACTCCTTGCAATTCCTGAAATTGTATCTCAAATATTACACTTCAGAGATATTAATTGGGTGGTTTTGCAGGTCCTGTAGGAAAAACATGAAAGAAAAAAATCCCCAAATAAGTGCAGAATTGATCTATCGATCAAGCAGTTTTTTTACATGCTGTTCTTCAGGTTTAGTACTGGTGCCCTTTATACAGAGTCCAGTGCCAGCTGAATTCTGTGTCTGGTGTTACTTGCATCAGAAACTTGCAGTTATCTGACAATTTGAGATTTACCAAATAACACAAACTGTTTAAAGCCCAACTAAATTTTACTGGCCTAACAACTCAATGTGAGCAGATAGAAAAGCCTCATCTGGCAAAGCATTGCTGACTCCTGAAGAGTCAGTGCTAAACACATAATGTGTATATCTAAAAATGCATTTTCTTTGTAACTGGAAGTTCAGAATCCTGCTTGTCTGAAGATATGTAAACCTGCAAGATCATCTTACGAAGTAAATTCCTGGCAGACCCAGTATCATATAGTTTGGAGATATTGGCAAACAGAGTAAATTAATTCTTGGAAGAGTTGGTAAGCATACTGTTTTGTCCTTGAAGGAGATGGAGTAGGACTGGCAGAAGTTGTCAGAAATGTTGCTCTTCTAGGAAAATCATTGATGGACCTGGCTGTGAGGAAAGTTCTTATAGATGCACCATACATAGATTGCATCTCAAGCTTATTTGTGACATGTTTACATAATTAGAACTGTTTTCTCCCACAGCTTCCTCTGTTTCCACCAAAGCAAATATGAAAGGAGCTGTTCTCTCCAAATACTGGCAGTACAGAAAAGCTTTCTGGCTTTTAGGTTAATTATAGATTTGTAAGAAAACACTAGTTTAGAGGAATGAATTCCTGATAGGATAATCATCTGGGATCGAGTCATTGGCATGATAAACTTTATTGATTGTTAACAATATGAGCATATGGCAGTAAATTTCTGGTTAGACAAATGTTCATTTCCTGGCAGGATAAGTATATTGAACTGCATTATGGGCAAGGCAAAATGGAGTTATTCCTCACAGGAGAATCCAACAGCAAATAATTTCTGGTAAATCTGTGTGAGAAAATCAGCATTGCTAGTATTGTAGGAGATGACAGAGTGCCTCACAAAGAATTGGCCTATTCTGCTTTTAGCCCATTAAAAAGTAAGGAAACGATTTTTGTGGACAAAAGCACTAGATTGGTGATATGATTAATGTTTTCTGAAAAGCGCATATAAAATTATCTTCAGGAGCAATAGGTAAACAGATGCAGCTAAATGTTCAAAGTCTTCATCAAATGAACTCCATTGACTTCACGTAGAGTCCTGGGTCGCAGTGTGAGAAAGCTCTGCAGCCTAAGGCCACTTCTATCTCATCCTCTCTTTTTTAGCTTTCTGTTGTTGCCATCCATTTCCCCTTTCTGCCCTTTGGTACATCCCAGCAACTGTGAGGATACAGAGGCGACAGAAATGTTTCAGTGCTGAAAAGCACTTTTGTTCCCTAGAAGGGAAAACTTCTTCTGAGGGGCAGCAATAGGAGGTCTGTTTTGCTATGCATTAAAGTTCAGCAATTTTCAGCTTACTAGGAAGGAAGATTTAAACATGTGTAACTCTTAATATCATATGACCAGTCAAAACCAGTTTTACTGGTTGTCCTAGACATAAATAAAAAGCATGCTGACAAGCACTGCTAGGAAATTGTCCTGTCAGGAAAATGTCATGGTGGTGTTTTGTCAACTGTGAAGCAGCAAAAGCTTTTTATGTAATAACCATATTCTACTCTGATCCCAGAATTATGTAAATCCACTCAGGACAGCAGATCTGCTTTGTGTCTGTACCAGGGCCGTGGAGAGTTGAATCTGAGCTGTATGTAGTATGTGCTTTTAGTTACAATTACCTTGTTTTTAAATGGTGTGTAAAGGTGAAAAAAGCCTGTGTTAGATTCTCCCCTTAATCTGTTATGTATAACACTAGAATAAAAAAACTAACAAACCACAAGTCTTGGGACTCTGCTGGCATTGGCTTTCCCAGAGGAAACCAATGCCAGCAGAGTGATTTTTCATTGTTTTGGTAGAGATTTGGAGCACTTATCTGGGTGAATTTAGGAGTCTATGCTCATGAACTTGCACAAAGAGCAGTAAGTGAAGGGAAGAATTTTATTGGGGGGCACCCCAAGTCTCTTGCCATTAAGAAGGTCCAGTGGTAACCTGGTGGCATATATAACCAGTGGTATTAAGAGTTCCTGTGGTAACCTGGTGGCCAGTGGAACTGGGTGTTACAGTTCACTATCACTCCACCTGCCAGTTAGATGTTTGGCAGCCATTTAGTACTCATGTGATAAAGACTCAAAAGAAAATATATTACATTGGCTGTTTATTGACATGTAAACAGCACACAGTGAAATGCATATTTTTATGATTGTAGCTGAAAGGGAGATCATTTGTTTGAGGATAGGAAAAGGAATGTCAAAAGGAAAAAAAATGCTCTGAAGAGAACTACTGCTATGCAGCCTTTTAGAAATATGGTGGTTTGGAACTCTTCAGCTAGGTGTAGTTACTTCTCTTGTTCCCTGTGTTTTCTTTATGATGAGCTTCATTGGTTAATGAAGGAAGGAATTTTTTTAACCTTTAAGCTGCATCAGTTCAGAGCTGTGCCTTGAGCTGCTGTGGAAGGTGTTTGTAGGACAATGGAATGAAGCATTCCAGGGTACTATAAGAGGAAGTTATGAGCAGGCTGGTTACAAATGAAACCAATTATTTTTGCAAGCACTTTCCTTTAAATTCTGATTTAGTGAAGAAAATTTTTTAAAAAATAGAAGACTTCTGGTAAAATGCTGTTACTAGACAGGGTTAGTGTAAAAACAGTTAATTTTTTATTTTTTTTTTACAAATGCCAGATGCTTAGACTTTTAATGTTGGAGTATTTTTTGCTAATTTTAGAAAATCTTCTGAGAACTGAAGCATGTTATGTACCTGTGTGCTTTAGAGCAGCCTTGAAGCATAATGAAGTGATGTCTGTGTAAGGGCACACAGTTTATCCCTTGTGCTGTTTCCTGAGAGGGACTCAGCTCAGTAGAGGGTGATTTAAAGGTCCTTCAGATTTCTGGGCTGTGGACTAGCGGAAGGAAGCGACAGCTAATAAGCTCCATCTCCTGTTGCTGTATGTTACACCATCTGCTCTGAGTGTTTATGAGCTTCATGTTGTCCAAAAAAAAAATTACATATGAGGCAAAGTAAAAGGCTCCACACTCCTAAAGCTTTAGTGCATTGTCTCCTCCAGTATTCCCTTGCACAAATAGGGATTCCTGGTGTGCTGTGCTTTGTTTGGCTGGCTGTGTTCTAATCACGGTGGTGTTATTGTCTCCCAGAGAAAAACAGTGCCATGAGCAGTTCCCTGTGGCTTCCTGGACTGCAGCCTTCTGCTCTGTGGGGAGTACCTGCAAACTCTAAGGAAAGGAAAAGCAGCACTTAGGTTTAGACCCCCTCCAGATATACTTTCTTGATTTGCCAAGTAATTGGAAATTTCTCTCCCTGGAATAAGTGGGGTGAGAAAACTCTATGTTTGTACCTTCATTTGAAATCTCACTGGGGGAATACTTTTCCTTCCCTTCATCAAATCAAAATACATGAGTGAACAGAATGTGCAGACGCTTCTTTCCCCACGAAGCTGAAGTGGGTGCTCCCTTCCTAGATCACAAAGATGTTACAAAAGCTTGTAACCTGCTGTCACCATTCCTGTAACGCTGCTTCCAATCCTGTCTCACCTGCCATCATCTCAGTGAAAAGAAAATGCCTCATATGATCAAAAATACTTTCATTCTCTTAAGTAATTCTTCTGATTTAAAAATCAGAAGAGAGGGGGGAAGAGTGAGGGAAAAAACCTACAGAGAGGGGAAATAAACTAGTGAAGGATCACAGTGCATTTCCAATCCCCTGCTAACAAATCTCATCTGAAGAATAAAAAAAAGCATTCTCCAAATGTTACACAAGTTTAACAATCCATTTGTCAGTGTATAGATACAAACTATCTGAATTTCCATTCTCTTCTCTGAATCACCGGTTTTCCATGGTGTCAAATGCCAGAAATCATAAAAGTAAAAATCAGAAGGGCAGAGTAATGCAGCCAGTGTAACAGGAACAAAGGTATTTGTGGAGGACTCATGCACGGAAGTGTTGAAGGGCAGGATGGCTGAGCCAGGGGCCCTGAGCCACCTGACGTGGTGAGTGCCATCCCAGCCCGTGGCAGGGGGCTTGGAGCTGTATGATCTTCAAGGTGCCTTCCAGCCCAAACCATTCCATGATTCTATGAGATTT
Organism: Onychostruthus taczanowskii; assembly: GCF_017590055.1. Taxonomy (NCBI): domain Eukaryota; kingdom Metazoa; phylum Chordata; class Aves; order Passeriformes; family Passeridae; genus Onychostruthus; species Onychostruthus taczanowskii. Next base: position 5,785,160 of record NW_024498462.1, read on the forward strand.
GGCAGCCTTTACAGTAACCTGTGCCAAATACTGGTGGAACATCTACAGGAGATGCTTAAACTTTTAAGTTAATGTTTTGGAATTCTGTTTGTCAAAACCTGGAATTGTATCTGTTAAGTGTTCTTGTTATGTTAATAGAGCCTCTTCCTGTAACATTTTAGAGTGTCCAAGCAGATGTCAAGAGTTAAACCAAGACAGGAGTAAGCATCGAGGCAGAGTGAGGAAGTGGGTGTCAGAGCAGGGAAACCAGCACACAGCTCTGTCCTTGTCCCACAGTCTGGTTTAATGTTCATTCTTGCTGTGTCTTTCATGTCACTCTCTCTGAAACAAAGAAGAGTTGTCATTTTCTGGAACTGGAAATCTGCTTTGCTTATCTTCATTTGTAGAGCAGATGCTGAAACAAAATAACATTTCTTCCCAGGGTTTCTCATTTATGTATCTGTCAGAAGGTTTTGTATGTCTCAAAATAAAGAACTGTCAAGAAGTAGCTCAGTGAGTCGACGACATTGCTGCATATCTAGGTAAACAGTGGAGTGGGTGTACCCTAACCAATATAGAGCTTGAATTTGTTTTTCTTTTGAGAAAGAGGCTCAGATTCTTCTGAACTTAGGTCTTGATGTGAAATAAACTGTGAATGTGATTTAAAATATAAGGCTCCCTTTTCAAAGGTTCCGTTTTATTGGATACTGTTTGAAATCAGTTTCCTGCTGACCATCACTCTGTAGGAAGGCTTTGCAAGTGGATGAAGTATCTTCAGCTCAGAGGGCTGAAACAACAGGAAGGAATAATGTAATGTTTAACACCAACAGAACAATTCTTTCACTGCAGCCTATCCCCCAAGCACCAGTTACATAACAAAACATGTGAATACTGAATAACATTGATATAGTCAGTTCCAGTTGTAACCCCAGGAAAAACAGTCCAAGGACCTAGAAGAGTCACATACCAAAATACAAAACACTTGCTGTGAAAGTCAACAAGAGATTATTAGGAAGCCAGCAAATTCAAATTATAATATTAGCACTGTGACTAATCAGATGTAAATGGTAAATTTTGTAAAAAAACCTATGATTTATTCAATATTAATGTCCTGGAATTGATGACCTTTACAGAAGTTTCATGTGTGAGAAAGAACATTAGCAACTGGACTGTCAAAATGTTGTACTCAGAAATTGGCTGTTATAGAAATCCTTACCTCTCTCTCTCAAAACTGAAGACAGGAGTATCTGACAAGCTGGATTCTGTGTTGCCACTGACTTTATCAATGTGAGGTGCTTTGCTCCACACTTGGATTTTGAAGTGCCAAAGAAAGCCCAATCCTGTGAGCCAGGAGTGTTCCCTTTGCTTTACAGACAAGGGAGGGCTGAAGAGGAATCTGTTATTAGCTCAAGATCAGCATCAGGTTGTGCTGCCCATGGCCTGTGGAAGTGAGACAAGTCTGTCTTTGAGACTGAAGTGCCAAAAACACCCTGCTTACCTGGGAGGGGAGAGGCATCTGGACCTCCTGCTGCTGGCACTTTTTGAACACTGAAGTGCAGCATGAACTGTGTTGATCTTTCCTTGCAAAGGATCTAAATAACAAAATTAATTATTATGTTCAGGTAGGGACAGGAATTATTTTTATAATTTCTTCCCAGTGTCTTCCTTCCACTATTTCTGTTGGAGTTTTCGTATTTGTTGCTATTAGTATTTGTTAGTACTACTGTTATTACTAGGCTTTTTTGTAGTATTGACAACAGTGTTGACAAGTTCTACCTGCATTATTTTAAGGAGCAATCTTGTACCTTACACTTTTCAGTCCAAAAAATAACCAGAAAATGTCTTGGGAGATTTTTTTTTTTTTTTTTTTTTTTGTATACATGGAGATGCAGAACATTAAAAGAAAGGCAGAAATCAGAAGTGTGTGTGCACATGCTTGTGAACTTTGAACAAATTTGGGGTTGTTCATTGTAATTGGAGTCAATTACTAATAGTTTAAGTAGACAAGTATTAGAAATGTTGACTAGTGGTTGCCCCCAGAGGTATTCACCTTTGTTGCGTGCAAAATGTATTAGTAATTTCCTCTTGCTGATGTTCCTTTTCTCATTTTGTACTTGGGAAAAGGTTATAAAATTCATTTGTCTTTTACACTCTCTGAAAGGAAATACGGAATTCATGAAGACAAGGGCATGGTGTGACAAAATCCTCGCATTTCAATTGAGAAAGGAAAAAAGGAAATATCTGCCATTCTTACTGGATATATCTTCATTTATGTGAGCATATCTTGGATGGTCATCGTGTCTGTTACTTAGTGTAAGAGTAGTGATGAAAACATTTCCACCTGCATAAACAGCATTCCTCCTCCCACTGTGCCTGCAACCACATAAAGAATATCTTGGTTCCTTTAAATATATTTCATTTCTTCTCCTGTGTATCCAAATGTTCTGAGCCGTTTCTGTATTCAGTAATACTTAGTGATTTCTAGTGAAAAAAGTAAAATAAGCAAAGTAATAAATTGACTGGAGTAGCTGTTTGCATGATGTCATTGAGCACAGCATAGTTTAATGTCAGAGCACTCTGTACCTCTGTCTGTGATGAAGGACACAGTGTGCCCTCCACCTGCCCAGTTAGCACAGGCAGAACTTTCAGCTTGGTGCTGTTTCTGCAGGTAAAGCTAAAGCTGAACACAGTAACTTAAACATCCTCATTCACAAATGACTTATGCCAAGGTGGTGTTCCAATATGCTGCTGATGGTTTGCATTGCTTTCCCAACATTTAAATTTGGCTTGAGGAATTTTCACAGATAGTTTGGGGGTTTTATTGATTTTAAAAATTAATTTCCTAATTATTTAATTCCTTAATAAATGAATCCATTAATTTTTATGGGTTTGTGGGTGTAGTCCTAGGAAAAACTATCTGACACAAAATTTTGTATTTTGCTGTGGTTTTTGGATTAAGTCTTTCTTTTCTGTAGAATTTTGCTGTGAAGATACAGGAGAAAATTAATTTTTGTATGTCTGTTTATGGATAAAAGTATGAAAAACCGCCTGCCTGTTTTTAATACTAGTTTTATATGAAAATAGTCCTTTACCTTTACTAGTCATGTTACTGTAAATCATAAAATAATATTTCTTCTTTAACAACAAAGGAGTACATTACAAATTATGTATTGTGTACATGTCAATACATAACCTTGAGTAGTGTTTTGTCAGAAGCGTGTCATTAGTGGCTTTGGAAAGGAAATATTTGTAGTATTTGATTGGTTTGGTTTGCGTATAAGATTCTCAAGGGAGTAATTGAGCTGTTGATTCTGAGTATATGATTCTTCTTAGTGAGAATTATGCCTATAGGTGTGAGTTTAAGCTGGTACCGTAGCAGCAATTACTTAAAAGTTTGCAGTTAATTGTTGAATTGTTGGCTATTGATCTGAGTGTTGGTGTTCAGGGATGGAGGCTAATAGTTTACTTTTATTGTACGCTTAGGAAACTAATCTGCTTTCAGACAATTAAATGGAAAAGCCTTACTTACAGAATCATTTGTGCATCTTTATGCCCTAGCTGCTGGATCAGACTATTGAAGATTTCATTGTTTTTAAAGCATCTCTTGGATCCTCCCCACACTTTTCCTTCTTCATTGGTAGCATTTGAGGACTTTTGGCACACATTTTCATTGGGGTTTTTTGGACATTTGGGTTGGCTGGTTGGTTTGTTTTCCCCCAGTCTGATAACATCAAATAAATAAAGAAGGAAAACATTAAAAATTAAAAGTGTTCTACTTCAGTCCCTCTGTAGTGGCTGTTGTGCTCTTGGGGCAGTTGCCAGGTGTTCAGCTGGCTGCAGGCTTGTGCTGCTCGCAAAGAAGTTGGCAGAGACTGACTGTACCTTTAGAAATGGTTGCCTCTGAAAAATTTTATTAATCTAAAAAAGGAAGGTGTTCTCTGACAGAGATTTTGGAGTTATGGAGTAAAAGGAAGGGCTGGCGTTGGGTAGCTCAATGCCATTTACTGCTTGCAGAAATAATAGCAGTAATGTATTTCTTGGCATAGAGGTGGGCATACATTCAGGAATAAAGAAGCTATTTAGCTAATTTTCAGCTTGTATTTGCAAACTATAACAGGGGGTAGCTCTGCCTGCTGCAGGCTGTGTCTCCAGTTCATGAATTCCTGGCACCCATCCGTGTGTCATACAGCTGCACTAGACCTCGGTACAAAGTGAGCTGTGTCAGCTTTGGCCAACTCTGCCTAACATTATCCCAACTCTCCAGTGAAATATTATTCAGCCTTGAATTCACCCATGTGGTGAATATTCATTTCACAGGTAATTATTGTCATCCCCAAACAGCTCCACTCACACAGACCAAACTTCTCACGCAACCCATCATCGCTGTCACTGTTTTGGCAGCACAGAGCTTATGATTCCTCATGCTTTAATAATGCTCCATCATCTGTGCTATCAGATTTGGGTCAAATGACCATCATAAGGGTTAGAAAACTCTTCCTTTATGTAATGCTCTAAGAAAATAAAGAGGGCACCTACAACTTCCCTTTGCATGTGCTCCCCTAAGTCCCTCACCTGAGCTAACAGCACAATGGCCACAAACAAGGTGCTGCTTTGCTGTACCTTGGTGCTCCAGTTTAGATACCCAGTGTGATCAATTGAGTGTTCAGACATTATATTTCAGGATTTTTAAGTTTTTCTCCAAGATTGTTGTTACTAAAAGAAATCTCAGTCCTTAAATTGTATGTAGTAATGGCTTTATCTCAACTGTCAATTGAGTGGAATAACGTTGCTAACAAGTACTGGTATTTCAGTTTAATTTTATGATCTTTTTTGGAGGACTTATATGCGTAGAATATATTTTAATGGCTGATAAGTCCTACAAAAGGATAAAAATACACAAAAATACTGTTTTCTTTCTATGCTCTAAGGATTATTGCTATCATTATTAAAATGAATAAAAGTGCTAAATAGCTACAATTTTAGTGGTAAGAGATCAGTAAGTGTCTGAACTGGTTAGAGTTCAGCAACAGATTGTTTGCAAATGAGGCGTTTACAAACTTGATATCTTTGACAGCATGCAGCACAATTTTAAAATGTTTGCATCATTATTCTTTAAAATTAGCCTCAAAACATGTTCAACAAATTTGTCCGTTATAATTTCAGTAAGCTAGTCGAAGCAAGAAGACAACTGGATTAAACAGGAAAATAATGACTTGTAAGATTTTCTGGCCAGTATCTCTTCAGTTAGTCCATAGGAGAGCATCTGACAGGCTGCTTCTCACTCAGTGTTTGGGTGTCTGTCCCAGCACCTGTCTGCTGATTCCTCATTTTGAATTGAAGAAAAGCAGGGAGATGTGGGAAGGGGACAGCTGAGGGGTGTAAATACTCTTCTGAATGTGTATGTTGTTGACAAGCTAGTTCAAATAAATACTTTTTATTAGCTTGGCAAAAATAGTTCTTTGTCCTGTATTCACTTTCTCTTTAGCTACATGGCAGGTCACTGCTCATCCTGCTTAGGTTTGAATTGCCCTTGTGTTCAGACCCCCTGAGTTCAAGCCCATGCTTCCCTCCTTCTCCCTCCGCTGGGAGTGCCAGCACTGAAAAATATCTGCTCCTAATTCAGTGCCCACTTCTTGTGCTCTTTGGAATAGGACTCACGATGGTTTCTCAGAGCTCTCTCTATCTGATCAGAGTCAAGTCAGCGAGGATCTTGCTGTGTTTTTAAAGATCAGTAGTTTAAGCTCCTGCAGCCTAATGTTTTGGGACTTTTTCACTTATAACCACTTCTGGATGTGCTGCTTGCATCCTTTGCCAGTTGTCCTGATCAGCTGTGCTGTTTATTTCCCATTTGCTCTGTCACTGCTGTGTCTAATATTGGACACAGCACGAGATGGTGCAGCTCAGGAAATGGTGAAGCAGCTGGTAGGGAAATGAGACAATATTAAATGGAGAAAATGTGAAAAAAGGCAAAATCCCCATGTGACTTGTCCATTCTATGGGGATCTGGTTTTTGTGAAGACTCTGGACTCAGCATATTTGCATGAAACGAATTTAATAGGAAAAAACAATGGAAAAGGGTTTTCAGGTGTGGTTAACCACGTAGAGCTGTAGAGCTGTCTGTTAGAAGAGCCCTTTTTACAAAGGTTCCTTTTTTCTTGATCTGAAAAAAATCCTTGCACAACTGGATATTTGCCTGGGATTTTTTGATATGTTTTTTCCCTGTAAAATGGTTAAACTGAACAAAAAATAGACAATTCTGCAGACTGTCGCTAAGTATCTCTAAAATACAGTGTTCATTACCAAGAGAATATGCTATATGTGTTAGAATTGTGACGTTTATAGTTTATAGTTGCATGTTTTAAGTCTTTTAGTTTTGGGGGTTTTTCCCCCTCCTTAATATAGTGAGTGCATGTGTGAGCTAGGTTTTTCAGTAGAGGAAACAGTTGCTGCTGCAGTCCTTCCAGAACTGCCAGCAGTAGAGTTACTGTGTTTTTACAGAATAAAAACAAAATAATTGAGACACTGAATGCTCCTATAGAATTCCTTTTCTTAGATCTCCAGCATGATTGAGAATTGCTCAGGTGAGGGTGGGGCCATCTTCCTCTCAAAACACCTGTATCCTTAGCATGTATTAAAGTACGTGAAGGTTCTCTAAACCAAATTTATATATGGTGGTTTTTCCTGATTATCTGTGGCCTTAGTGTTTGAATTCTGCAGATTCTTTTAGCAGTACATATAAATGTCGTTGAACATGGTTTAATACACAATTGCTCTCATTTTTGTTTGAATCTGGTGTTTTCTCTGGAGTCTGTGTTTTCAGTGCTTTCTCCCTTATGTGTCCCTTTTCTGATCATGGCTTAATTACATTTTAAGTGCCTTCTGTGTTACTGTCTCCACTGCTCAATTAGTTCACCTCCAACTGTGTGAATATTTTAATAACAAGGCACAAAGTATTTCTGGCAATACAGAGTGTGAGCTCTGCATATCAGCCTATGGCAAGCTTCCCTTCAGGGCATGGCAGAGTTTACAGAGGCACTGTAGGTTAAATGTGTTAGTGCCATTTGGGTTTGATTTATTTTCTTTGGGTTAGTCTCAGCTGCAGTCAGGCTCTTTACTTTGACTCTTCCTGAGCATTGTTGATTGAGCACCTTTGCAGAGCCAAGAATTATGGAGAGCTCATTGGCTCACAGCTGTGGAACCCAAGGTATGTTACTATGAAGAGAGTCACCAGTGTGCAGCTTCTGTTCCACAAATAAAATGTCTGAAAGGCAGATGCTGGAAAATTTTAGAAGCAATTTTTTATGGGCAGTGCAATACTGTAGGTAATTTTTCCTGTGGCTTTCAATCTGTTCAGATACAAATGATTTAATTTTCTGATTTTCTTTTTCAGGATTTATCTATCAAAGTTGGTAACAACTTTGAGCTCTCTTATGTTAGGTAGTCAGCCTCCCAACCATCTTTCTATGCATTATCAGTGTATATGTATCCATTTATTTGATGACGGAAGGGATTTAGTTTTAGTTGTGGATAGTCAGCACTACCTGTGATTCACATAAGAAAGAGCAGGTGCCTGCCCACTAATTGTCAACAGCAGAAATCACATTTCAGTATCAGTCAGTGCCTTGTCATTCCTCAGGTGTCCCTTGTATGGCTGTGTCTTTGTGAAACATTAAAACACGATGTGGTTAAATCTCAGGCTGGAGGTTTCAAAGTCAGGGACTAGAATATCTGCTAAAATGCGTGCCATTTACGAGTGATTTTGTATTTTCAACAGTTACAGCTCTCATTAATAAAGGGCAGGGAAACTGAAGAGGTCTAAAGCTGTAAAAGTTGGAGCCAACTGCTCCTAATGCTACTGGAGTTATTTCACATGTCGTGACTGTGTTCCCAAAGTTTGGTAAATTTTGATGCCAGATCATGGGATCTCACACTTGTTCAAAATTCATGACAATATACAGAGGTCTTTTGATTTGGTCATCTTTGGAATTTCCTCATACTTAATTCCCTATGGTGCAGCACTGGAATGATGGTGGCACTTCCCTCTTTGGGAGCTCTGTATCAAATGTCAAGATGGAAAATCTTGTAGATACCACATTGTATGCTTGGGAACTATCATGCTGACAAAAGGTCTCAGATTTTCATCTTTCCTTGGTAATCATGATGTGCATTTTTGCATAGTACGTGTTTTAAGAAGTATTTATTTAACTTAATTAATGTTGTGTGATAGTGATGCAGGATTACCCCAAAATTATTTTCTGGGGATACACAGCTGGAATGGTGCCACCATCTTCAGCTGAGTTTCTTCAATGCATTTTGGTGATATAAACCCCAATATTTTTATATTTTGCTGTTGCAGATACAGAATGTAGTAGTCTTTATAACTTCTATAATTGCCTTTAGAAATACAGTGTAGAAGAATGAATGTCTGGAAATATCAGAAAATCTAATAAAGATCTTGTAAGAAAATTAGTTAAACAGTTGAAAAAAATTGTTGGAATTGTATGTGTAAAAATACAACATGCAAACCCAATGATTTTCCTTCAATTGTTCTAATATTAAACTGTAGCAGAGCTGACCTTTAAGTCTGAACTGCTGCTATTGAAATTTTTTTGGTAAACCGAACACTTGAGGAAAGGAGGGAGCAAAAGTGGTCAGAATTATGTGAAGGCAGTTAAATCTCCCATCTCTTGATCAGATGGAACACTTGATGACAAACCCCTCAAGAGATTTGGGGGGAAGAGGGGCTGTTTGACTGGCAGGCCGTGTCCCCAGTCGGCTGATCAAATGGAACGGACGTGCCGAGCTGTCTTCCGTGTGTTCTCGCTGATGTCAGATTGACAGCAGGATGTAATTGGATGTGAATGGAAGTGCTGAGGAGCTTGTGCACATGCTTGTGCTTTCTCTTTCTTCTTCCAACATTAATCTGAAGGGTGAATTTCTTTGTCTGAATGTTACTTAGCAGTTCAATTTAAATTTAAAAATACATGGCTTTCATGTTATATGTTAATTTATTAAGTTCATGCCCTTCATATGTAAATTTTTGCATAATGTGGAAAAAAAAGAAGAAAAAGAAGTTCACATACCTGCACCCTTAATTGAACATAAGTCAGAATCAAACTCTTTAATTTCCCCAGGTTTTATTAGGGGCCATCTTGCAGTCTGACTTGAGTTTTTTTCCAGTGGAAAAAGTGATTACATACTAAAAAGCTGTTAGTAAAATTGTGGGGCAAATGAAATATTTTAACAGTGAAAAATAGATTCATATATTGTATTTTCAAAATCTCAGAACAAAGCTAGATTTCCAGTTTTATTTTTGAGGCATAACCCAGTGTCTCTTGAAAGCCTCACCTAAGAGATAGTTTTAAAACGCTTCATAGTCTGGTAGTCTGGCCAGCAGTCATTACTCTGTAGGATTCTGATTCTCTTCATAAAGAGCCCTGGGCACACTGATCTAATTTGGCCCTTCTTTAAGCTGGGGGTGTGCTGTTGACTGCCAAAACTGGTTCCAATTCCAGTTATTTAAAGAGAAAAATATGATAAAAGTAGTTGTAGTGTTCTGCGGGTGTTAGACATCCCACCAAGAATTCAATGGATGTAAATTCCACACTGGGGCTTCATTAGACAGTCTTTTTATCTGGATGCGTGGGAGGTTATCAAAGGTACCTTCAGGATGGGCAGCATTCGTGGGGTTGATCCCCAAGACCTGAAGTGGTTGGCTGGCAGAATGTGTGTGTCTGCTTGCTGTGCCAGCACACCAGGCAGCTCTGGGAACCTGCAGACTGGGATTTGTCAAGGTTGAACTGGACATTGAGGGCAAGAGCCTCCTGCTGGGCACATCTCCTTGTGCCCAGGGCAGGGTGTTGCTCCTGTTTTCCTTGTTTCTGGAATGGCAGCACAGTGACAGCAGTTACTGCTTCTTGTGCACAAATGCTGTTCTCTGGTTCCCGTTCTCGCTACACACGGTGCTGCTGGGGGCTGGCACCCCTTCCTTTAAGGGATTTTGCCTCTACGTGCTTAGACCACTCAGTGATACCTTCTCCCTTGCAAATACTTCTTCCTAATTTTCAGCATTTTTAACAGTTAGAAAGTGAAGAAATGGGACTTGGTCAGTGCAGTGTTGCTGAAGCCTTTCGCTCACTTGTGCTGAAATGACTCATTGACTGATCACTCACTGAAACTGGCTCAGGGCATCAAAACCACCTTCCTCTGCTCCAGCCTGGCCCCCTTTGCTGCCTGCCTTCCATTCATGTCACTTCAAAGGAAGATGGCTAGTAGTACCCTTGATACTCTCTTAAGCTACTTTAAAATGATATTAAAGCTTTGTAGTTTCTGGTGAAAGTTAAGGTGAGGAGCTGAGTTGCTCTGGTGATTCTTTTTGAGCATTGTCTGTGATCTGAGTGCCTCGGGTCTGCTGAATGTCCCAGCAGTAAAGAAGATTTCTGGTAAATGGGTGTTGACAGCAGCTCTCTAAAAGTCTTTCCACCATCACAAAGTTATGCACTTGCCAGATGCTTATTCTGAGACAGTCACAATGACCTAAAGCCTAAGTGCTACCCTAGCCCACTGAATGCATAGAATTAACTTCTGGATTTACAGCCCTGAAAATTAAATCCGAGTTTAGACTTCTGGATTTTTGCATGTGTAACCTTCTAAAACTAAGTCAGTGAAATTTATAAAGATATCTGCTTTGCACATCTTTTGTCTTCAAAAGATTTTGGTGCTCGTTATCTAAAGGTACTGACTCGACTGCAATTTTAGAAACAAATATTTTTGTTTTAAAAACAAATATTTATTTCAATATTTTGAGAAATAAAACTCTATTTTAAATGTACTTTAGAAATCAGAATCAAAACTGTTGATAGAAATTATTTTCATATATTTGTCTTTTTTTTTTTTTTTAGGAAGTGAATAGCTGTGTCATGCTTACATGTCACGGACATCTAAGACTGAGGTTTGAATGAAAGGGGTTTTGGTTTAAATTTAACTGCTTTCAGAAATTAAAGCTAGAAAAGCATGGCAGAGTTGAATTCAAGTTTGTAAGGCTAGAGCCACAGTCTGAGGGTTATTTCACTTTGAAGAATGTTGGTACTCTGTTTGCACTCTAATAATTTTGACAGCTTTTCTTCTCTGAAGTGCCATACAGAGTTGAAAACAAGACAGAAACACAAGATCAGCTTTGCCTGTTGGGAGCTGTGAATGCACTGGACTAGAGGTAGCAGTTCCGTACCCCACTGCTTCACACCCCCTGGTTAATCTGGAGCAAAACTGTTCATGTGAAACTCTTTCAAGCGGAAAGTTAGCCAATCTGCTTGAGATAGTTTCATTCGTGGTTCTAGTGCCCTTTATGAAAGTTTTAGTTTTGGCTAGGTTTAATTTTGAAAATTTAATCACAAGAAGAAAGGATTCATTATCTATTGCTTCCCTCAAACACAAATGTAAATGCCAAAACTTGTAATAGAAAAATTATTATAGAGCCAAGGAACCTTTAAAATACTTGAAAGAAAATTGGAATGCTTTTCTCTTATGACAGAGTTTTTGGAAACAGAAAATATTTCTTTCTTGAAAATTCTTAACTTCTTAATAGATTATTGCATATGGAGAATGAAATTATATGTGAATCTATTGCAAGACAAGCTTTTCCAAATTCTATTTCAGCTGTAATACTAGAAGAATTCAATTTATCTGCACAAATGATATTGAGGTTCTTTCTCATCTGTGATAACTATATTTTTTTATCCTCTTGTCTTTAGTAGGGTAGAGTTAGTGTGATCATTATTTGAGAATAAGTTGGTATCTGAAATTTAGGTTAAGTGCTAGTTCCTGGCATTCACTATGGTTTTGTAACTCTAAAATTCATTAAAGGAGAGATATTTATGAGTACCTGCAGTAGAATTTTCTCTTTAACAGAATCCTGTGAATGGAAGTATTTTACCTCATAAAGCCACAGTTTGGAGTATGAAAGGCTGTAGCCAGCAATAATTCAGATGTATTTGAACTTCAAGGATTAAATTTCTAACCAATATTGTGCTGAGAGTGTTTCTTCCTAAATCAAAATGAGACCTGCTGCATCCACACTGTAGCACCAAAGATGTCTCCTCTGGCATCTTGTTAGTTGAGAAACTCTTGAAAAACCAAATCTCTAACATTAAGAATTTCAAGCAATCTCCAAAAGAATATTCTGCTTCTGGGGACAGAGAAAGTTCATTTGTGTCCCCATAGGATCAGGATGATTTCTCTGCAAAAATTCCTTATTTATGTTGATTTCAGTAGTAGTAAAAATAAAAATTAATATCTGAGGACTCCATGAGATAAAATACTCCATGAGAATATTTTAAGAGGCTCAGTCTATTTCTGTGCTCTTTATTTAAGCTTGAAGAATTAGTCTGAAGAAGAGACTAGAAAGATATTTGCCATGAGGCAGGGGTTGGAACCTCATCCTCTGGTACCTCTAGGGAAGGACCTGAAGAATAAAGACTTTTTCTTCCTTATAAATTTCACAAGTCAAAGAGCTTCCTGAAAGTGCAGCCTCCTTTCCTAATCCCTTAGCTGCCTAACCTGCAAATTTCTCTCCTTAGTGTTGTAACAGACTCTGATTCCTCTTTTATTCCTCATTTAGTTGTTATAGCTGATATTTTTGAACTTTCTATCATTTCTGCTGCTAACTTGAGGTTGATGTAAGAAAGTAAGCTACATGAATAAGGGAATGCAAGGAAAAGTTGAAATACAGCAAAATAAAATGTACAATACAATGCATTTGCTATCAAAGTAAAAAAATGCAAATGGTATATTTTATCTGGTTTTTATTTATGTGTAATATGTATATCAATTTTTATTTATTGAAATATATGCAGCTGAGGAACAGTTCCAGGCTATGGCAATAATGCAATTGCTGATAAACATGACGTTTCTAAAACAAATTAATAGTCACTGTAATGCATTTTTGAAAATTAATTTATTTTTGGCTTCTTCCTCCATGATTTTTGTACAGATGGTTATTGGAGCTTAATTTCATTGAATTATATTGTCCTGGGAAAGATGTGGTATGCTTGCAACTTGGAAAGAAGTAAGATCTTGACTAAATGAGGAGCATATATGCAAAAGCATTCAAAAATATGTGTAGCAGGATGTGTTTCATGAATGCCTTTATGAAGCAGCTTAAAATCTCTGCACATTTAATTCTCAAGTCCAGCAAGCAGCCAGTAAACCACAGTCTTCAGGTGAAAAATGAGAAATTTTAAGGGCCGTTGAACACATGAAATTTAGCAGGGTGCTCAATAGCCCTCAAAATTTCTCATTTAGGAGAATGCATATGTATTGCTTCCAAAAATGAAGGCACTTTCCCATTTGATTTACATTTTTTCCTCACTCCTTCCCTCCCTCTCTCCAGTGTCTCTGAGTCTCTTACACCATGAGTAGCTGGTCTGCCCTTCTGCTTATTTTGCAACACACATAATACACCTGCAGATTAAAGCACTGGACTAAGTTCACTGTGAAAAAATATACACCAGGTTGAGGTGTAACATTAAAATCCCAACCCATAAACAGAAGTGAATGTTTGGGATATTTTTTCCCTTACATTCCCAATGTACTCCCTCAGACACAAGCATAAACATGACACTTTTCAGGTTAATGTGTATTATTTGACTTTCTGGAGTTTCTTTCTTGTTCTCCCCCAGACTGATATTTCCAGTGTTTTCAAAAACCCAGTCTGAAAGAGGACATTAGGCCAAAATAAGTATAATGAATTTAAAATTTCAAGACTGATATTTTCTCCTTGCCTTTGATCTACTTAGTCTCTTTTATAATTCTATATTTCAGAAAGAGTAATTTGTATTTTTTTCATCCAGAGAATTGATTCTGTGTGTGTTTGAACAGGGAGCATTCTCAGAGTTAGAACCACCTCATACCAAGAATCAAGAATAAAACTAATTTGCGAATCTGTAATGTTTAAAGACTTTTGCAATCAATAAATTGCAATTGCTTAATTATATGATGGGGCTCATAAAAGGCACCTAATTGCAAGATGTAAAACTATTCCAGTTTATAAATAAATTACATTTTTCTGTAAGCTCTTTCTCTAGTTGAACACATAGGTCAATTAAGTAATTTAAATTAATATTTATCATTCTGTTATTAATGCAAAATAATAGTTTTCTGTCAGCAAATAGGAGGACTGGAAAGTTCTTCATGTCCATCACTATTTATATTTTAGTTTTATGTTTCTTCTATCTTCTTTGTTTGGATCATTTTTTATGCATTTTAAATATTTATTTATTTAAATATTTATTTATACTCATAGTTAGTTGGTGGAAATCAGCAGAATTCTTGGCAAATGGCAACAGTGAGGAGATTCCACAAGTCCTGCAAGTCCAAGTATGCAGAATTACTAGGTTGGAGGGAAGGGACTCTGTGGTCTTTCACTAAGGTGATTTTATTATTTTTTTTAACCTGTGCCAGAAAAACTAAAAGAGTTGCAGAAAGAGTAGCTGGCACATACTCATGACCACGCAGTGGAACATGGGATAAGTGTTTTGTATCTGCATGAAAATCCTAACTTGAATTTTGAATTGTACTGGTGGCTAAATTGATGCCGCAGTAAATAAACCCTTCATGAGTTGCCTGGCATTTTCAGTAACTTTGCTTGTGAGCAGAGCTGGAGCTGTGTTAGAACTGCCTGGTCAGCTGCCCAGTTCTCATATCAGCCTTAAATAGCAGAGGCACCACTGTCCAACTTCTCTTTAACTGCTTATCTCTGAAGATTTTTTTTTAATAGAAAATTGTATTTAGAAGTAGAAAGAAAGTGGTCTGTTAATTGAAATGCTGATTTTTTTTTTAACAAGCCTTCTTTCCTTTTATTGCTCATTAGCTATTTTATATTTTGTCATGCATTACTTTTTGAAAAAAAACCAAATTAGTATCAATGTGAGATAAAGTACTTTTTTAATGGTTGTGTTACAACAGGCTCCATGAGGGTCCAGAGTTGAAAATCCTTTCATCATCTTGATAAATGCCACTTTTTTTTCCTCTGTTCATGCAAAACCCTGAATTTTCTATTAATGTTCTCTCATTTCTCTTGTGACTAGGTCTTTGTGGTAATACTGAATCTATCATAAATCTACTTGAACTTTATCTCCTTGTGGAAATATGTAGTATTTTAGGTAAAAAGGTTAGATATGCAGACTAAAAGCAACCACTTCTGCCATTGTAAAAGCTTTTCAGAAAATGCATCCCGTGGGAGTTAAAATGCTGCAAAGGCTTGTATACTTAAGAAATAGACTATTAAGGCAATAGATTGTGTTAAACTTGAGTTGAACATGAGTTACAGTATAAAAAGTCTCTTTCGTGAAAAAAAAAAAAAGGAATTAACATATAGACTGAAGGGTAAATTCTGTCCTTAAAAATATGTAATCTAATTAGCATTTTGTGGGATTTACTGGGATGAGTTTTCCCCGTGGCATATGCAAATGCAAACAGGGAGAAGATGGGCCCCGGGCTGCTAATGGCAGACATCTGCCTGGAGGGACAGCCATGTAAAAAATTCCTGCATCCTTGTCCCCTGAGGACTTGGCGTCAGCTGAGGTGATTCTTGAAGTTATAGGAAGATTTTTAATTATGGGGAAGTTCCTCAGATGGTGAAAATAAGCAAAGATTTCTTTTAAAGGGGAAGAAAGATCAGATGATGTTTCCTTAAATCATACCTGTTGTAGGGTAGACAAAGTTCAAATGCCAGATATTCCCTACGCACCTGCTTCCAAGTATTTTGGCTTTTTTCTCTTAGCTGTCTCCATCAAACTTTGGAGTCAGCCTCAGTGCATTTGAGAGACTTGGAGGACAGGGCTCAAGAAGGCACATCTCAGCTTCTCGAGGATGGGGCTGGGACCACATCCTCCTCCTATGAGCAAGAGGAAAAGACCAGAGAGGTGATGGAGCACTTGGGATCATCCCCTCATCTCTCTCGCTGCTCCAAAGGGAGCAGGAGCAGTGGTGGCTGGTGCTGCTGGGATGCAGCAACACCAGGCAGGGCAGGGTGACCTTCCATGACTCCTGTAGGAAGGTGAGGCCGTGGCCATGCTTTTCTGTTTGCTGTCTGCCTTCTTCCCTTGCTCTCCACAAATGAGGTTGCCATTCCCCCAGCTCAAAGCCAAGACTACAGCCAAGACCTTCAGGAATTTTTGGATGGCAAAAGAAACATATATAGAGACAAATGAATTACAATTTCCTCAGGTGGTTCAATTTGTATCTTAGCATTTGGTTTGTAGGTTTTGGTTGATACCTTCAAGAAAATACCCGGGTTTTTTGTTGTTTCAGAGAGAGTGATTAAAATCAGAACCATTCCTCTTGCTAGCTGGTAAGTGGATTAGTTTGGCAAATTAAAGCTTTGGTTAGGATGACAGTAGAAAAGAGTATTTGTCCTTAGTCTTAAACAATGACTCTTGTCTCTAATGTTTCTTTTCTAGAAACTGAAATACTGTATGCATATTTGACATTGTATTTAGTCTCTCAAGATGGCATCCCAGGTCTGATGTTCAATTAGGAAGTACAGTTCTGTAATCCTTATTTAATTAGAACTCCCTGTCTTAGTCCCTGTGAGTTGCATTTGTAATTGGATTCTCACAAGTGAGAATATGCAGAGGCTACCTCAAAGGGGAGTTGCAATTTGCTGATGTGTGTTACTTACCTGTAGTTCTTCGAGAATGTTTCCTCTGCATATTCACATTATGGGTCCTGTCCACCTTCTGTTTGTCCTTGGATTTCTGCTGCCCAGCAGCTGCGGTGTTCAGTAAGAATAACCTGTAGCACTGTACAACTCTCAAATCTCAGATGGCTTGGTGTCATGAGATGGCCCTTGTACAGTCCTAGTAGTCACTGCTCTTCTAGGAAGTTCCTGTAGGCCACCAGCACTGGAGAACCCAAACCCACTGGTGTGAATATGCAAGGACAGCACTCTCAAAGAGCAAGCCAGTGGTAAGTACCATTTCTTTGTCTTCTGTGGTAAACCAAATATTTTAAATGTTATTTTTTTAACTTCTCTATTGGGAAATTTGCTACACTTTCCCTAGGATGAAAACATGCTGAGATTAATTTAGACCTATTGCCTTCCTGGCAAAACGTGAGAAAATATCTGTGTTTGCAGATGCTCACTTCAGTTGTAAATTGATGTGCAGCTATCAGTGTGTGGGTGTGCACATGTTTGAGCTATAATGCATATTTCTGTCAGACAAAAAGGCACAATTACAGTGCAGCACTATGTATTTTACTATATATTCTTCTAGTTGTATTACCTTTAGAGTAGATTAGATAGCAGAGTGAGTCACTGACCAAAAAAAGTCTTCTAATAGTGTGAACAATGTTAATTCTCAAAACAGATTGTCCAAAAGAAAAACTAAGTTATATTGCTTTTCACTGCTACATTTTTTTCTGAACTTCTGTTTTTTCCAGACATGGAATTCTGTGAGACTCCCCATATCCTGTGCTCTGGCTATCAAGCTGACCTCCATGGTGTAGCTGAGCACAGTTACCCGCTGGAGGTGGGCTCGGACGTGGACACTGAGACAGAAGGAGGAGCATCCCCGGACCACGCCCTGAGGATGTGGATGAGGGGCATCAAATCGGAACACAGCTCCTGCTTGTCCAGCCGGGCAAACTCAGCACTGTCCCTCACTGACACTGACCATGAAAGGAAGTCTGATGGGGAGAATGGTAATAAAGAAATGCTTCTCATGTACTCAATAGTAGTAGTAATTTATTCAAAAGTTTCTTTGTCTACTTCTCTTATTTTCCTGTTTTCTTTTTTTTTTTTAATCTTTTGTTTTCTTTCTCTTTCCCCCTTTCCTTCCTAGATCCCTGTACTGTATGTAAGAGGGAGGGATGGTTTGCTGTGTGTATTGTATTTATAGTTTAGACGGAAAATAAGACAAAAAGATGAACCAGTGATTTTGTTAAAACATAATTTCTCTAATGACGAATAACTTTCCCACATTCTTAATTTTTATGTCATAAGACATTTATCATTTGAATCTTCTGGCCTATGAATTAGGTTCTAAAATCTGTATATGTACATTTATATCACATTTTGCATACAGTTGCTCCTGTGGCTTCTGGCCGTAGCTGTAAGGCTCTTCAGCCAGGTGACTTGAGAAAGACAACCTACAGCCCTAAATTCTCTATTTACGTCTGTTCTCTATTTGCCTAAGATGTTATGCTACACCTGAAGATGTCTTTATCAGTAGGACAGACTGAACAGGTCTTTGTCATGTCTCAGTTCTGTATTTCTCTCCAGATAGAGTGGCTTGCGGGTCACTTGGGCTTGGTTTTTGTATATCTGTGTTTTCTAAATATTCATTCTCATTCAGGATTTTTTTACTCACTTGCTTTTCTTAACGATTTTGTGTGTCACAGAAGGGAAAAATGTGTATTTAATTAACATGAGGAATTAGTATTTTTTTACTCTGCATTAAAATTGATTAAAAGCTACTCTGTTTCCTTACAAAGTATAGTAAGTAAACAAATTTATCATGCTTAAGATCAACAAGCTTAGCTGATATTTTAATTTCTGTGTTTAATAGCTGCATGTTATGGCAGGTCTAGATGTCATTAAATATTGACACTGCGGTGTTGACAACGACATATTTTAGTGCCTCTGTAGTCATAAGGTTAATGCAACTGAAAAAAGTTTCATTCAGTATAAATGGCATTTCTGTACTTACATGTTTGAATTTATCAAACATGAAGTTCATAATTGTATCATTTCACCTGGATGTCTGCCAGTACCAACAATAATGTCCAATATAGGCTCAAAAACATTACATTATCTGGTTGAGGTTAAAAAAGAGATTTTAGTGCACAGCTTGTTTCTAATTAATTCCTTTGAGGATTAAGCATTCTGAGCTACCACATTTTATTGTGTTGGTGGAATAAGTTAATTTTTAGATGCCACCCCATTTCCAGCATGCAGTGGCTGCCTCTCTTCCAGCTTCCTGCTTCTGTGGGATCCATCCTCTGTAAAATGTTTGTTGCATAGAGAGGTTTTGTTTGGGCTTGAGGGGAGAGTGTGTTTGTGTTTTCCTAGAGACACTGGGTTTTAGGTGGTGGCTGAAGGAATTGAATCTGGTTTGCCTGGCATTGGTCGACCCTTAACTATGAAAGTGGTTGAAAGGGAATGCTTCATGGAAGGAATGTGCCTACTTGTGCCATTTAGACTAAAAAATGCACATTGGTCTTGTAAGGTGCTGGGAAGCAGAAGTGTTGAAAGCAAATTAAGCATGTAACCGGGTTCTGTATTTCAGTCTGGAGTGCAACTGGGTATTGATGGTATTTTGCTTAGTAGTACATGTACCACTAAATAAGTTATCTTCTGTAGATGAAAATTACTGTAGGTAGTGCACCTTCATCATCTTGCACTGATGCAGCAGCCATGGGTTAAGTGTTGTTAAGACAGGGACACATAACATTGTGCTTCCCCACCAAAGAATGCCTTCTTCTAAAGATTTGTCTTTGAGAATGGTTTAATCAGATTAAACTGGTGTAGATAGTCTTTTTGCATGTGGCTTTAATATTTCATTTCTTGTAAGCCTTATAACAAGTTATAAATCAGGGATTCATGTTTGAGGTGCTTGAGTACCAGTTTTAACTAAATAGTTGGGAGAGGAAAGCAAGGGCAAGAGCAAGTTGGAAGAGAGAATCTGAGAGCACAGGTTCACTTGAACTCTTTAGATGTCTCCAGGCAGGGTCAACTAAACAGGTATCAGTGCTTCCTGTGGTCTTGAGTCATTATAAAAATTACAGTCTTGAAAGTTATGGTCTGAATAAATTTGAATACCACAGTTCAAGCTATATTTTTTTATATTATCTATTATTTCATAGGTAAGTTCATAGCCAAGAGTCCTGATCCAGAGAGCAGTGTGTTTTTCATCTGGGTTGGCACTCAGCAACAAAGCACTCTTTGAATACAGAAGTTCATAAATCTCTACTTAAATTATGTCATAGACGGCACATCTTCCTGTTTCTATGCAGCCCTGTGTGCCAGGGGCTTTATCAGTGAGCCACGAGTGCTGCATTTATCCTTGTCAATTTCTGCCATGGAAATGTATTTTTTTTGTGCCTGCCAGTGACTACTCTGGTGTGAAAATGGGAGAGTGCATCAGATCTGTTGCTGGAAGTACATGAAATATTAGTTTCCATTATCCTAGTTTCTTTAAAAGTATTTAGGAATTCTGGATTTCGAGGGGTTGACCGAATGGTATGTGAATGCAGCTGTTTGGAACTGGAGTAAAATTAATGAGAAAGGTATAGTTGCTGCATGATTTGAGAAAACATTGTTATTGTTGTCCATATTTTGAAAGGATCTATAGGGTTTCGGGTTTGGGTTTGTTTTTTTTCTTTGTCTATGAACACAGTTTTTGCTACAAATGAAGAACAGGTCTTCTTGTGGTAATACTGGGACAATTAATTGTATGGACTCCAGAAGATGTGCTTTCAAGGCAGTTTTTTGCTTTACATTGACCTGGAGCTAATATACTTTGTAAAATTTTCTTCTTTTTAGTTATTTCTTGACATTCTCCTATTCATTCTAAGCTCTAGCTTGAAGTTTCTTGGCACAGGATATATACTTCTCTGTTCATTGTGGGTAGCCCAATTTGAGAATTTATTTGAGGATTGTTTTCCTTTGTAGACATACCAACTCTGTCGTAATCACTGTTAAAGCACACTCTGGTTGTTTTGGCAGCATTAAACAGATTGTATGAAACACCAACATTCCCATTTATTGTTGTCAAGTTAATGGCAACTAATAATAGCCTATTAGTGCACAGACTGCCTTCAGCTTTGCCTGAGGCTAAGCAAAATATATATTGACTGCACAAAATGAATGACCAATTTCTTGGGGATCATTGCTTATCTCTGGTATAGTATAAAACAGTTCCATTTAAACACAGTGTTACTCTACACTGTATGTGAATGTAAATTTCAGATAGCAACACCACAGAATAACTATATCAAAAATAGTTCCTTTTTTCTATTGAAGACTGCACTTGCCCTCAGTTCACTGCTACAATGGTATCTGTCACTGCAGTGTGTCAGAACATCAAATTCAGGTCTTTTGTCTGCCAGATTACTGAGCTGGCAAATTTATTTGTTTATTTAATTGTTTGTTTATTTTTCTGGAGTATGTGGTCAAGAAGAGGATACAAACCTGATTTACAGAAAGCATGATCTCCAGATAAATCCCTAAAATTACATGGCTTGACATAGATCTGCCTCCCACACTAGGTAGTGTATTAAAAAGCAGCCCACAGTCCATTTTGTGTCCATATAACCTTCCTCATTGTTGCTCATTCAGTTCTTATGTTTCCCTTTACAGGATGTCTGTGCAGCTGTGACACGATGAATTTGACCTCAAGTGCATTTATGCCATGCCATAATCCATTCTGAGCCACATTTAGCACATCTGCACAACCATCAACTCTTTTACTTTTAGCTGCTCCATCTCAGCTCAGAGCTGGTGTGGAACTTCAGCCATTCCTACAATAACACAATTTTTAACCTCTTTTATTTTGTCAGTTTGCTTTGATGTACTTTTAAGTTTGACTTGTTTCTCATTCCTGACATCTACTTAGATGTTTTTATGTAATTAGTTACTCTTTCTTTACACCACAGTGACAACCAGTAGGAGTGTACAGGATTCCCAGTGCTGGAGGAATGTACTGTGAAATGCAGACTCATCTTGGATCCAGATTTCTGCTCAATTTCTTTGGCTGAATTATTTTATGACAACTGGGTATTAGCTGTAGTTCGCAATGACTTCTTTGAGATTTGTAGGCAAGAAATTAGGGTTTTAGTACAGGCTGAAATACCACAGTTCATGCAATGTAGCATTAGAGTGCTTGTAAGATCTGGTATGAGGACTTTTTTAATAACATACTTGCCTTGTTACAAGCAAAGCAAGATGGGGCAAAAAACAGCTGTGGAAAAATGTAACATTTTTTTCCTTTTTGCCCACCATAAAGTGTTGGGAAAATTCTTTCTTAGCATGAGTGTATGGTATCAGATTCTATTTGAAACAATACTTCTAACAATAACAAACATTTTAAACAGCAGGCTGCAAAGATGGGGTAATAGTATTAGCCATATATTAATAAGTAGATGTAGTAGAGAATTTAGTAGGTTACAGATCAAAGCTGAGTTTAATGAGCTAGAAACATGTAAGATTATTCTTGTGTAATTCATCTAAGTATTTGTTTTATAGCCTGGGAGCAGTGATCCATTTAACAGAGCTTTTGACTGTCCCTAAATCTCTGGGGATTTTTCATTTTCATTGCTGGGCAGATGGGTGAGTTTTGGACAAGTCACCTTAGCTCTTTGCTCTTCATAATCAGTATCTTAACAGTATCTGTAAAAGGGATAAAGATACTTAATTAGTAAAGGAAATGCTACAATGCCTCATGCTGTATGGGAAGCACAGCTTTGTGAATGCTGTAGTTATGCAGACATGGGGAGGATTCAGCTAAGGACAAGGCTCTGATTTAATTTATGGTGTGTGACAATAGACCTACTGTGAATTCACACCTGTTTAAATTAGGCTTGGATCTGGCTCTTCATGAAAGTCTTGTGTTTAATGTAAGAAAGTGACAGCATTGTGATTAATGTTGCTGTTATTTACTGTTATTTTGTAAACAACTCAGGCATTAAGCTGATCTCTGGCTTTCTCATTTCTCCAGGAAATTATTACCAACAGCTACATTACAATAGCAATGCATGCTCTGAGAAGTGGGCATGTGGCTGCCTCTCTATGCAGAATTGTGTTTCTAATAATGATGGCTGAAGTATATCCATTAGCTCCTGTCCTGTCACTTTCTATTTACAGTGGTGCAATTAGGAAATTCAATTACTAATTTCCAAGTAGACCCATTAGGTTAAATATGTGTAAGTAGCCTTGAAAATATAAAGGTAAATATTGGTCTTAATCCCATTCCCTCTGTGTCATTTAGTATTTTTCTCTTTTTTCTTGTGTTTTTTATTTTGCCTTTTTGTTGTGGTATGGATTTCATTCTGTTTATACATTCCTGCCTATCAGATCATTTAAGGCACCTAATAGATTAAGACAACCTCATCAATAAAATGCAAAAGCCCTCATGGTGAAATTCCTTCAACTTCTGCAGTTTGCTATAGCTTGTCAGATATTTGATTTATGATACTTACAGATATTTGACAGAAAAGGGCCACTTACCTTCCCTTAATAAAAGACCTCTGTTGCTTTTGTTGTAGAGTTTTTTTGATCCTTTAGTGTTTACATGGTGTTTATGTTGGTTGCTTCTGCTGTTGTTTCAAAGGCAGCTCCTCGGTGTGGAAGGAGGGATGGGAGCCCCTGCAGTAACACAGCAATGCCTTTTGGGGAGCGTTGGCATACTCACTGACATGGGAGCTGCTCTGCTGCAGTTGTTCAGAGTGTAAGATGCTTTTGTTGACCTTAGAGTGGTTCCTCTGGAAATGTTACTGTCTCAAAGGCAGCATGTAAGTTATCCAAATTGCTTTGGATAAGTGTGAGATGCTTCTGAAAGCACTGCAGCATCACCTCAGCTGCAATATCATGCAAGCCTCGAGCTCGTGCCCCCAGTGTTTAAGCCGTTTCTGAAATTGTTTATGTATGGAAATTCAGCTAATGACTTTTTTGTCAGTATTGTGGGGGAAATTCTGCCTTTTAAAATTACCATCTTTATTACTTTTTCTGACTAACAAGGGCATTGCATCTGCATGTCTGCTATTTTAATCTTTACAATTTTCATGTGGTCTATTAAAATCATTACACGGTATTAAAACATTCCCTTATTTGTGGTTCTCTTTTAAGCACAATGAACACTAATTTAAAGACAAATATCAATATTTAGTATCTTACATTAAAGATAATGAAACAGTGTTTAGAATGTAGCAGAAATACTTTCTGTATTCCAGAATCTAAACGACCTTTTCCTACAGCATAGTAAAAATTATCAGTCCGTTTGCACAAGATTGTATAATATTTTTTTCCCTGAATGTTTTTTTTTCTTTCATGGTGGAGGAGGAGGGGAGGGAGGAAAGCTTGAGGAGAAGAGTCAAGTCTGACTTTTATTCCAGAAATCAGTAAATTGGCATTAGAGCTCAGGAAAAAATCTCTTGGCTTTCCTCCCCTGTGTGATACAGCAAGTGTAGTGGATGTGCCTTGAGGAGCCAGCAGCCATATAAATTATCACTCCTTTCATTTAAATCCTTTTTATTTTCTCAGTATTCTGGGTATGAATGCAAAGGAAAATTATCTCCAGAAATACTTCACGGGGCAAAAATACTTCGCAGTGATTCTGCAGTTCTTGGGACCTCAGTTTATTTAGGCTGCCACAGCTGGGAAAACTGAGATGGGGTAGACAGATAAGTGTCTGATTTCTGTCAGGGTCCTGCAGTGCAGAAGGGTGAGGGTTGTCTGACTTCTCATTTCACAATCTTTATGAGACCAGGCAAACACTGAACAAAATACTTTTTCTCTTGTTGAGCATTTACTGTGAATTCTACAGGAGGACATCTCTGGACAAGTGTGTTGCTGGGAACAGTTCCATTCTAAACAGTCAGCATGTCTATCCTGATGTTTTATTTATGTAGTTTTATTAATTTTACAGTGTTTTTTATTTCTCATCTCTTTTGGTTAAATTTTTAAATGTTTTAGAAGATTAGCAGTCTGATTTACAGAAATAACCTATAGTCATATTTTGTATGTATGTCCTTTGGAATTATTTTGTTTAGTTTAACAGTTATTTTGAAATATAATCAATTTTCCTTATATGTCTTAAAATGTTTCTACCAGTTGGAACCTGTTTTTCATCAAAGTTTTGGATGTTCTGCTTAAAACTGAAAGTTGAATATCATTAGTGCAAAATAAGGCTAAGGAAAAACTTGTGAACTCTGATCATTGAAGATTACAGTTAAGACTGCTAAATAAATGAGATCAAGTTACTCTCATTTGGTTCCTTATACTGTCAACCAAAATGGTTTTAAATACAAAAAGAACTGGAGCTTTTTTCATCCCCAAAATGAGTTACAAATGAGCAAAATGAGTTACAGCTGCCACATCACAGAATGGGTTGGGTTGGAGGTGACCTTGAAGATCATCTTGTTGCATCCCTGCCGGGGCAGGGACACCTTGCACTGTCCCAGGCTGCTCCAAGCCCTGTCCATCCTGGCCTTGGACACTTCCAGGGATGCAGGGGCAGCCACAGCTGCTCTGGGCACCCTGTGCCAGGGCCTCACCACCCTCACAGGGAAGTAATTCTTCCCAATATCTCCTCTAAACCCACCCTCTGTCATTTTAAAGCCATTCTCTCTTGCCTTGTCATTCCATGCCCTCTCCATCTGTCTTGTAGCCCTTTCAGGTGCTGGGAGGTGCTGTGAGCTCTCCCCAGAACCTTCTCTTCTCCAGCCCAAGCCTGTCTCCTCAGCTCCAGCTCTCTGAGCATCTTCATGGCGTTCTCCTGACTTGCCCAAACTGTAATACCATAAGTGAAATAAAAAGAAGGGATCCAGCAAATGAGTACAGGATGGATACAGAAGTGACAAATACTGACAAATTGCCATTTTAGAGTCTAGCAAGGTTTAATCTAAATATTATTTTTTCTTGATGATGTGAGATCTAAGAATTTATTGTTGTCATATGGGTGAGAAAGGTTGTTCATTTTTCCTTTCCAACCTTTTTTAATTTTTACCCATTTAATTCATTGTGTGTTAAATTACATGAGAAAGTATTATCTTACATTTTCAAATTTGTTAGTATTTCATGTCCTCTTGGGCTTGGCAGTAAGATGAAGATCAGCATAAATCTGTATTATTCAGGGTTACGAATATTAGCATATCCCCATCTCACAAAAGGGGAGTATTAATAGTAGAGAGTAGCTTTCATCTAGAAGAAACATAGTGACTGCTTCATCTAGAAGAAATATAGTGCCCCATGGCTGCAGTCTTCAAAAAGTGAAAGCTAAACTAAATGTATTAGCTGATTTCTCATTCCTGCAATAGAAAATAGGTTAAAAATGAGAAGCTGTATATGAAATTTGAGTTCATTTTTCAGAAGAGAGCAGATTTGAATGCTACTTGTTTCAACTTTTTTTATATAAAGGGCTTACAAAATAAAATTCAGCATTTTCTATATTAATTTTGTTTATTTAATCTTATCTAGCTCTATACCCTCACTCTGTACTTTGTAACATGAGCATAAGAGGAAATGTGTACAATTAGCACTTCCAGAATATGGGTTCAGGAGCACTGAATAATTCCTGTAGGCTGCTTCTTTTCCCTTACAGATGTTTTTGAGTAATATTTTAATCAGATTCACGTATTCTGATGACTAATTATATTGCCAGTGTTTTTTTCTTTGTCTTAAATTTCTACCCCAGAGGATGTGCAATGTGGAGTTTTTTGCCATGTTCCCAACTCTGACTTTCAGCTGAGCAGCACCTGTCAGCTTCTGATCATGAGCTCTGGCCAGGAGCTGTTCTGGCAGCGCAGAGGGGCAGCCCTTGGGGCAGCACAAACCGCGCGTTGTGAAGTAACCATGTTCCCTTGCCTTGGCTGATCCGGAAGGGGAGCTGGGGATGGGGTTTTATTCCTAAAAATACCCGTGTGGGAGGAAATACCTGCAAGTGGAGATTGCTTAGGATGTCAGGTTAGGGTTGTTCAGCTCTGTTGCTGGAAACTTTGTGGAAAGATTTCAAAAGCAGGCAACAAACGGACAAAAAGGTATTTCTAGACTGTGTATTGTATTGGTTATGGTTCCTAGCACTTCTCCCTCTTGTTTAATTGAAAGGGTTTTACTCTCATCTTTCAATGTAGTGTTTTAACTTTTTCCCTCTCTGCTTACAGTTATTTTTGAGTAAATGCATATTATGAATTGATACATACCTTTTATATGTACCAAAGTCATGGTAAGTGTTGTTCTAGACTTGTCTGCCCTTCTCATTGCTTTGTTCAACATCAGTGTCAAGTGGCACATTGGGTTTGAGAACATTCTATTTCATTAATTTTCCCCCCAATCAGTGCTTTTGAGACAGCAAACTTTGTTATTGCCCAATCATGCGAAGGTCTTTTAGAGCATGTCATTTACTGTGGCAGATGTGGCAGGGTCATAATGCATGCTTGGAATTTGTTTTTCTGCATAATTTGGTATAAACATACCTCCAGTTACACAATCAGAAAGTACCTGGTGTAATTTGCTTGAATTGAATCTTACTTGAATCTCCTTGAATTGTTAAGAGAGCTGCTTGTGAGCTGTGCGCTGTCAGTGGGACCTGGTGAGTGATGCAGGATTTACAGCTCAGCACTAGAGACTTCTCAGTTATTTTCTTTATGACAAAACAACTTGTGGATGCTTGCACCTTTTGATTACCATGGAAAGGTTTGGGTTATGCTCCTGATCATAGATGGGGGACTTTCACTGTAAAGTGATAAAACTCCTGGTGAAGGGGAAATCTCCAAATTTATTTTTTATGTACTGGTAAATTTTTGTTGAGGCCAAAAGGTTTCCCAGAATATTGCATAATTTCCTTTCACTAGGAAGATGATATCAATATATATTTATAGGGAAGCTTATATGACTAGAAATAAGACTTCACATTTCCAAAAGAAGCCTTTTTCAAAAATCCTCAGCCCTCCTCTTTCCCAGCTGAGTTGTTCCAGTGCTTCTCCATTGCTTCAACAAAGGAAGACCTTCCCTCCCATTTTGTGTGGGTTTGTGGGCAGCATGTGCTGGTGAGCATTTGTGAAGGTGGGCACAGGGGCTGCAGGGGCCAGGGCAGCTCTGCCAAAGGCATCAGAGCCCAGATTTATTTCTTCCAGGGTGTCCCTAATTATGCACTGTTTAGAATTGCAGTTCTTCCTCTGCAACAGGGGGCACTGCCCAAATGCTTTTCTCTGATGTGCTCAATGTGTCTACAACTATCTTTTATATCTTTGCCTGTGGGGAAAAACATAATTGAGTCATTCTTCCTGAAGCCTGCGTGGTTGTGTGCTCAGCCAGTACAGTGTTCATTTCAAAACTCCTATTGATGGTTGCATTGATTATTTTTATTTTAGCCTGTAATTCTGTCTCCAATCTATCTTTTTAATTTTTATAGTTCACTACCTATTGAACGGCAAATTCAGCTATGTTTGGTTGTGTGCATATTTTTTTTAGAAATATAATCTCCTGAATCCAGACTTCTCAGTAGTAGCTAATAGCCTACAGTACTTGAAAGCTCCTTTTTCTTTTTATAACCTATCTCTTTTCCAATACGTTTTCTGATTACTGCACTACAGTTCGATTTTTATTGGATCATTTTAGAGTGTAATAATTCATTTCTGATCCCTAGTACCTCTTGTCCATGTCTGAAGTACTCCACATTATTTCAGTCACTCATTTTTGTTGACGTCTTTTCTCTAAAGGCAGTCTTCTGTGATTTCTCTCAAAATATCTTTCTGGCATCACCATTTTAGACTTTTGATATCCAATTTCTTTTTAATACAAAATCAAATAGAAAGCATTTTCTGTACTTCACCAGCCAGCTCTAGTGGAATTTTTTGAGCTTTCTTCTAGCTATCGTATACATTGCTTGGTGGCTAATAATGGCAAAAACAATACTACAGCTGTACATGCAATAAAATAAACACATTTACTTGCAATTACTTTGCAACTCAAACAGAGTTTATTAATGTTAAATAAAGAGCCATAATAAGTAGAGTCTAAAACAACTGAGTTTTTTGCATAAATCTGTGTAGAATTATTTTTTCATTCATTACTTCTATAACAGTATAGATTGAATTATTAACTACCTTCTGTTTGGAAAAAAGAAAAAAAAAACTGCATGTCCCTTCTGGTTTTGCACAAAGCTAAGTCAAATCCTGCAGTTTCAGTTAAGTTTCTGTTTTGGGCTCAGTAAGTGCTCTTGAATCATGGTCACTCTTATGGAAAGAAGCCTCTGGTAAGAGAAATGGCAGTGGGTTGCCGTTTTCTAATGGTTTCAGATTATTTCCTTCCAAAGCTCCAGATTTTTGCAGTCATGAAAAAAAAAATAGTTCCTGTGCATGGACTCATGTAGGTGGATGTGGGCTCTGGACAGCTGGCAGAGCTCAGGTTCTAGGTTCCCACAGGGGAAGTTGAGGAGTCAGAATGTGGAAACAGAGCCTCAGCCAGCTGGGGAGCAGGATGGAGATGTTTGACTGTTGGCTTTGCCAGCTCAGATCAGTGTTATCATTTCCAATGATGAAAACCCACCCCCAGTCTCCTGCTCTTCTCTCCCTCTTGTTGCTGCCCTTTCAGCATGGATGATGGAATTTGAAGTTTTATATGTCCATGGAAGAGAAATGAAAACAGCAATTGAGTACTCTTTGGAGTGTAGTTGTCTAGCTCAGGTGTACAATGTAGCAGGCAAACAATACATGGCAGAAGCTTTCCATCCTCCTGCTTTCCCTCCTTCCTGCTGTAATGCTCTCTGGTGGCTTGCCTGTCCTAAAGATTCTTTATGTCCTTTGAGAGCACCAACATATTTTGGTGATGGTGTTAGTACAGTCCTTGACAGGTGCTATTCTGATAAAGCTGAAAAAACAGCTTAGTCAGCTGAAAAAGTGGAAACCTGAAGTGTCAAATGAATTTTAAAATACATGTACAATTTTACAAACAGTTATTCCTAGAGAACTAGGGGACTTTCTAATACTACCAAAACAGAGCGAAAGATCTTTTAAAAGCAATTCAACCTCTTATAGGATGTAAGTTTGGAGGTGGCTGCATTGCTTATTCTGGTAGGTGGTAAATGCACACCTGTTCTGCCTCAATACAGCTGCTTCTTGGAGCAGCTTAGACAGTTTGAGGCCTGGCAGTATCTTCATACCTCGTAAGTGTGAGGGCTTGTGCTGAAATCCAGCACTACACAAGTTAAAAAGGTAAGCAGGTAAAAAGTGTGAAATTTGTTTATCTCTGTAAATTTTTTGTTGGCGTTTGGATTGGTTTGCACAACTAATACATCAAAATTTCAGTTAATTGGAAAAATGTTGCAAAATTCCTCAGCTGAGAGAATTTCTTCTCTTGGTTTCCTGTATTGATCAATGTGCAAATACAAGAAAAGCAAACGTCCCAAAAAGCAGCTGACAGGGCAGTCAAGCATTTCCTCCTTTTCATATGAGTAATAATTGTATTTGGAAGAGTTCTTCAACTAGCTTCTGCCCAGCAGCTTGTGATGGTAATTTCAAATGTGGTCCCTTCTTTGGGTGCTTACAGTGACTCACCAGAACAGGAAGAAGACTGGGGACAGTAGGTCTTTCTTACAGACTCACTGTTTGTTTGATTTAATTACTTCTAAAAATATTTCC
Organism: Onychostruthus taczanowskii; assembly: GCF_017590055.1. Taxonomy (NCBI): domain Eukaryota; kingdom Metazoa; phylum Chordata; class Aves; order Passeriformes; family Passeridae; genus Onychostruthus; species Onychostruthus taczanowskii. Next base: position 5,815,490 of record NW_024498462.1, read on the forward strand.
TTTACATGTGTTTTAGAGGTAGTGATCTGAAAACAGATGATAAATATTTCAATGTTGATTCGGGTTTTTTCTTATTGGCCATTTTATTTCCTTAAGACTAGCAGAACAGGAAATAACCTTCTGCTCATCTAACCTGGTTGATTATAAATACTTACCAAATTCAGTGGCATTTCTTAACTCCTCATCTTTGAATTAGTTTCTTGACTTTTCTCTCAAATGTAGCTTGTTCTGCTAACATGAGGGCACCCAGGGGATTAGTCAGAGACATGCTTCTGGCGTGCTTCTGGGTCACCTCAGTTCTGTGATAAACTGGTAACTGTGACTGAGATTTATAGTCATCCTAAAAGAAAGTATCCTAGAAGTAGAAAACCTGGTTTCATTGAGCTGTTATTTCAGAGGCTGAAATATGACAAACTGTAGTGAAAGTATACGGGAAGCCATAGTTACTCCCGTTCTGCTGGGTGGAATTGAAAGCATTTGGAAATACTCTGTGTTCATTACACCAGATTGCCTCTTCTTTGCAGGTTGTCTGGTATTACTAAAAAGGCTTTCCTATGTTCAGTATATGCAAAGAAGTTTTATCAGTTAATGAAACAGTAGGAAAAATGCAAAAAATAAGCCAAATCAGAATAACACACTGTCATAGAGACAGGACATAACCGAAGACTTAGTTAACTTTGTTAACCTTATCAGCTGGCTGTTTTCTGATCTCCCAAACAATGCTTCCAGGCAGTGATTTTTATTATTTGCATCAGAAGGAAGCTAATAGATTCTCATCAAAATCAAGACTTATGTTACTTCACATTATACAGATACAGGTAAAAGATGAGCCAGTCCTCTGAAGAGCCCAAATGATATATATACTTATATATACATTGATTATTTTATCTCTTATCTTCCACAGGTTCATTCTAAGCCTCATGTAATATGCATAAAGCTCTTCCATAAAGAGTTTTGTTATTAACTGGGAAGAATTTCTTTATTATTCTTATCTGTATTTCAGGTGGTATCAGATCAGACTTTACACAACTGTTTAGTTTCTGCAGAAAAAAGATTTTATTGTGTCAAGGATAATTGTTTTTTTATATTTTTAATTTATTGAATCCTTTGTTTCTCATGTTGTAGCATAGGGGTAGTAGCAGTTGAAACAGGGGAGTGAAACAGACTATTAAAAGGGGTACTTCCAGCCTTTTTTGCTGTTGGCTGTTTTGAAGCATTAATTACCAAATATACTTAAAATATAGTATTTTCAATTTTTAAATTATAAAAAATATAGGTGTTTATTACAGTATTAAAATTTACCTGGCTGGGCTTTTAATATCTGAAATGTGGGGATGGTGACATGACAGAGTGTTAGGGACATAAAAATATTTATGAGAAATTGTCATGAAATGTTAGAAATATGATTCTTATCTGATACTTAAACTTCAGACATTAAAGCATTATCCCTGACACACAAGTCAAGACGGAACATTTCAAAGATCTAGAAGGATACACAGCAAACTGAATGAAATTCAGTGTGTGGGATAGTAACCAAATATAAAATATTTAATAGGAGCTGCTTTGGAAAGCAGTAATGCTGAAAGGGGCCTTAAGGGCCAGTAAATGAGATAAATGGAGCCAACAAGTCAAATGCTACTTTGGGCTGTATGTGTACATGAGCCTTGTCAAGGAACTATGAAGTATAGCAGCTGTCATTAACACTTCTCAGATGAGGCACTTCCGAGCATTTCAACACCAGGCATGTATGAAATCAGAGAATCCCAGAGGAGCACAGAATGCAGTTGTGTCTTTGGCACTTGTTATTCAAGGCAAAATTTATTTTAAAGGTAGAGAAATCTGTAGAGAAAGTCTAAGTTGTTACTCAGATAATAGAAACAAGTTTGGGGTGCAGGAGGACGGAGCTCTGTGGGTCTCTCACCTGCCAGGTGATGCTGTCATCACAGGAGCTCGTGCAGAACACGCAGCAGAACCATTGCTGGCAGACACAGACCCAGCAGTGCTGGCTCAGGAGCTGCAGCTGGCACTCTGAGGAACTTAAATATGAAATCAGAGACAGTTTCTAAACGGTGTAGTCATCCAACATGGGAATAGTTTGCCCAGGAACCATACTTAGTACTTGGAGCCCTTGTGCTCTGAGGGTTAATGTGAGGGTCACTGGTTGAAACTTGTTCTGGCTGTGGAGGTGATCAGACTAGATGGGTGCATTGGCTCTTTCTTTGCTTCTGTAAAGCTATTATGTTTCTACTGATTATTAATTTTTGCCAACTTGTTTGTTTTAGAGTAGTATGAAGCAATAAATGAAGTGGTAGAGGTTTTGTGGCTGCTGTTGTTTAAAACCAGCCAACACATCTGATTATATACTACAGAGGATGTGACAAGCATGTGATTATTGATTGCTGTTCTTCATCATTTTGTAGTCAAAGGAAATAACCCAATAGATCTTTCCATCTCTGACTTGTGTGTATTGTCTATAGATGTAGCAGCTGCCCTAAACATTTGGCAACTGGCCCAAGCCCAAAAATTAACACTAAAAAATTAATTTTCTATTAGCTAATAAGGACAAAGGCCATTCAATTTCTTGTTTATGCAGGAAGCTTATTGAATCTGAAGATGATGCATCTGGGAACAAGCTGGTGGGTTCCATTTGTAAAATAATAATGCCTTCACATCCCGGAAGGAGTTGTGCAACAATCAGTCATTAAATAAAGGGGATTTTTGGTAGAATGCAGGTCAAGATCTTTATCTATGGTAACCCAAACTGGCAAATATTTATTAAAGATTTAAGGAAAGAAATTAAAGAAATCTACATCTAATCAAACTGTGCCAAGAATAAATGAGAACCTTCCCTTATTATCCTACTGCATTGCTGCCCTCCCCTGACAAGGTGTTAATCACAGCTTCTTTGTCTCCTGTGTAGTTTGCACTTCAAATTCCAGGTGTAGCAAGGTCTGTTTGTTGTACAGTTTTTTGTCTGTTCCAGTGCATTGGCTTTTCTGCCTCAGTTGTAGGCAGTTGGTTTATAGTCTTTTGATGGGTCCAGATAGATCTAATCTTTTGGTTCCTAGGGCTCTTGATTAAGGGTGGACGCTGCTAATTAATCCAGTTTGCATTTTGAGTGGCTGATCTGCAAAGTGTCTGTCAGTGCAGTGTATCTCACCTGTAATTGTATTTTAGATTCTTTGTTAGAAGCAGGCTTTTCTGAATGCTTCCTCTGGAAAATTTTGAACTGGGGATGTGGTGTATCTCTTGAGCATTGTCTGTACGTCTTGCCAAATTCTTGACATGGAAATTGAAGTAAGACCTGGGAAACTACAGGCTGATCAGTTTCCCTTTGTTTCTAGACAAGATCAGGGAGCAAATCCTCCTGGAAACTGTACTAAGCCACATGGAAATAAAGGAGGTGGTTGGTGATAGCTGACATCACTTCACTAAGGGCAAATCATGCCTGAAAAGTTTGGTGGCCTTTCATGATAAGGTTACAGTGTTTTGGTGGATTAGGGAGGAACAGCTGGCATCATCTGCCTGGAACTGTGCAAAGCATTTGACACTGGCTTCATGACATCCTTGTCTCTACACTGGAAGAACCATGGATTTAATAGAAGGACCACTTGGGTGGATGGTTGGACTTAAAGAGTTGCAGTTGACATCGCATTCCCATGTGGAAGCCAGTGAGGAGTGAGTGACATTCCTCAGGTCAGAAACGGAACCAGTGCAGTTTAACATCTTTGTTGTGACATGAACAGTGGGATCACCCTCAGCAGGTTTGCCAGTGACCCTGAGCTGTGGGGTGTGGGTAATGATGGAGGGAAGGGATGCCAGGCAGAGGGACCTCGATGGGCTGGAGAGATGGGTCTGCACAAACCTCATGAAATTTGACAAGACTGAGTGCGAAGTCCAGCACCTGGTTTGAGGCAATCCTTGACTGAAAATTATTGTAAGGAGAATTCTGCTTGTCTAAACCTTACAGACTGTTTCTTTGGAATAGAGCTAACAGTGATTTTCTTATCTGTGGGCTGGAATGTGACTATTCTGAGACCATTGGAAAAAGTTAAATTGCTTTGAAACAAATGTAAATCAGGTGCTGCCACTGTTCATTGAGAAGCGGAAAAATTTGACTTGTATTTGAATATAAAACAATGTATTAACTTTTCTGCAAAAGATCAGTGTTTTTAAATACATTTGCAAATGCATTTGGTGTGTGGAAAAGGTTGCCTTCGCTTTCATTATCTATTGCAGTTGTGTGCTGCTCTTCCTTTGTGACTGCTGCATCTAGTGATGCAAAGAAATGTACTAAAGGCATTTTATTATCTCACACTGGAGCATTACACTTCATGACTGCCATATGAGCATTAAGGCATAGGAAACAATGACCCTTGGCCTAGAATTTTTTTTAACAAGGTCCAGAATTCAAGTTATATGTCAGTCTGGTTTTGTTTTAAAAGCTTGTTGAGTGGCTGTGACTGCAGCGAGCTCCAGCAGCAGTGTGTTCTCTGAGCTGGCAATTACAGGGCATCCAGGCAGCTCAGACCAGCTCAGCACTGGTGGCAAAGCCCAGTCACAACTTGTTTTGTTTAAAAAAGTAGCAGTACTTTTATTTGGCTTCTGACTTGTTTTGTTGGGTGGAAACATTTGTTTGTACGGGGAGTTTTACCTGAGGAACGGCTGCATGATTTGACATTCACTGAGCCACTTGCCAAAATAGGAGCAGAACATGGTCTTGTGCTCTAGAAGTTCTAAAATTCAAGCACTTTGCTGGCATTATCAGACATAGTTCTGCTACCTCATTATGAATTAAATAACTTATAAGAGCTAATAATAGCTCATGGCAAAGGCACTCGTTATGTGTAAATACACGTGACTAAATTAATTTAATTATTGCTATCATTTGCATGCTGACTAATCCATACATTTTATGAATGAGGTTTCAGCCCTGCTGTATAAACCTATTTATAAGGGAGCAGAGTTTGCTTCATCACATTGCTACAACAAATACTGAAATCTCTACCTTTATTCTTCTTTATTTAGGCAAAGATCACAGAGAAGTGAGCAGGGGAATGAAATAAGAATGTGTGTATATTTTGTATATCACTATGTCATGGAATTAAACAAAACATGTTCCCAATCAAGTTAGAATAGTGATCTTCTCTATTGAGAATAGAAATGTGCCAAGGGAAAGAGTTCTGGAACAAAGGAAATTCATGTTCCTATATTCCTCAGATAGTATAGAAATTCACTGGGAAATTAAAGGCTTCTAGCAAAAATAATTGAACAATGTGTTGCCATCTCTGTTAAAATTGAATCTTTACAGCCCTCTGAATATCTCTGTGTGCCTACAAATGCATTTCCAGCAATTTTCCCCTGCAAATAATGCTTTCAAAACTAATTCAATTTCTAAAATTCTGTAACATTCAGTTAGGGATCTGCTCCTTACCCTTGTTCTCCGTAACATTCAGAGCCTGTTGTAGTCTTGCTTTGTAAATCCATACACTGGTTAATGTAATTTCTGCATCCAGTACATAACAATTGATTGACAATATTAAAAATATATGTATGCACACATCCAGACCTCAGCTCAGTGAAAGATGTGATGTGTGGCCTTAGGGTTTTTTAATTTACAGGTAATATGATGGTTGTTTCCCGATTTTCAGCTGTGTAGTGATTATCATGCTATAATTTCAGTTTAAAAAATAGCCAGTGAGCAGTCATATTGCAGTGTTTTACATTAGTGTCTCATTCTTGCAATATTCCAAAAGCCTAAACACATTCACCAAATAGTCAGTGTGGTTGTACACAAGTAACTCAGCTGCTCTGCTAGAGAGTTGAGACAAATCCTGCCCAGTGTCACGTAGTTTCTGAATGAAACATTATCCAGAGTTTACTGAAGAGTTCTGTTTTATTGATGGGTGTGGATGACACACATAATCCAGCCAGGGAGTATGAATTGTTCGTTTGGATTGCTCTCGTTTGTTCTGATGCATGTTTGATGGTTGGAGAAGTGCAGTATTCCAGGGAACCTGTCCTAACAGACGGGGGCAAACAAAAATCTATTCCTGGTAGAATCAACTTTATTTAGGAGCACTAAAAAGAGTGGTATCATAGAAATGAATTCAAAAGTCTGACTTTTAATTTCTATTGCTGATATGTCTGGATTTATGTGTAGTTCTGTTGCAGAATGTCTCAACCTAGTTCCTTTCTGAAACTGTGATTGAGCCAAATACATTTTTCCATGCAGCATCATATGTAAGTTGCAAGAAATGCTATGCCCTAACCCATGCTTATCTACACTGATGTCCTTGAAAAATATTCATTTAATGAATATAAAAATGTAATCATTCCCAAGAGTGCAAGTATTTGTTTATGCTGCTGGTTAGGCTTCTTATAGAAAGCACTATTTTTGCTAATAATTACTTTAAAGTTAATACTTCCTATTACCTTGAATTATTTATGAAATTAAGCATGTGCTGCCACTTAGTGACCAGACAAATTGAGAAAACTTCCTTGATCTTCAGTTTTATTGGTTGAGTTAGGCTCTTAGAAAGTGAAAATCTCACATTCTCTGTGTTTTGTGGTTACTAAAAGCTACAAACAGATACTGTAAGGAGCAAATCATTTTGCCTCTGCAGATTTTACTGTTCTTCTAAAGGCTTAGCTGGGGTTCACCTCAGCTGTTCTGCAGTGCCTTGGCACACAGCTGTGGTCCAAGTGGTACAAGGGACCCACTGCCACATTTCCCCTGAAAAGTGAGCCTGTGGAGGAATTTTCTCTCCTCTTGTTTGTTTTTTCTCTTCTACAGCTCCATGCTTTGAGAAAGGAAATATCTTCTCTTTGTATTTTTATAGGACCTTCTATCAACCCAAAATCTATTCACTTCCTCTGCCACATTTAAGATAAGACAGATTCTCCTATTTGACACCTACATTTTGTTCATCAGTGGTTTTAAACTGTTTCCTGACACTTTTCCCAAGAGGAATGTAGTTTCTGAACATAGACCAAAGTGTGGGCTCTTTGCATCTTTGTCTTCTTCTAGAATATGGAACTCAGCAGATGTAGTGCTTTCCTTCCATCCTTCACAGCTCTCTGAGCTAGCAGCTTTATGGTGGCCCTTAAATCCTTTCAGTTTATACTTTTTTCCTCTGTTTTTCAGGCTGCTGAAATAATTTTTAAGAGATGTATTCTAAGAAGTGCACAGTGTGCTGTTCCTCTAGAGGGTCTCCTCCTCAGGAGTCTTCCAATCATTTTGAGGCCTTCCTAGAGGTCACACATGATGAATTAATAATGGCAGAGAAGGGCAGATGAGGCTACCAGCAAGCTTGTCTACACCACCAGTACTGGTTTAGGAGTTTGTGCCAGTAAAACTAACAGAGAGGGGGGAAAATCCATAAATAGAAACAGAATTTCTGCAGCCTTCCTCTACTTGAGGATTTTTCCAATGGCATTAAAATAAAAGAAGCTCAGTATTCTAGTCCAGTCATAGAGGCAGTTTTATAATCTGTTACGATTCAGTGAGGTTGGAAATTCTTACTTTTTTTAACACTTGCAGGGGACAATGATTGACTGCTTGGCTTAGAGGGCAAACTGGCTTCCAGGTTAAGAGGGAAGAAGATACTGAACTTGAGAAAAATCTGATGATCTTCACTAAGAACCATCTATTTTGTTTATAAACCAGATTCAACTTTTTTAAATTACTAAAATATAATCATGGAAAAGCTTTATTTATTACAAGCAAAACTCTTCAACTCAGGGATACTGACATCCTTATATTGGCCTTATGTTAATTAAGGAGGAGAAAAATCTTTCTTCACTTGGATACTAATTTTAAATACTACTACTCTGGTTTTCTGTGTAGGAAAAACTTCTATCTTCATGGAGAAGATAGATATTATTATTTAGAAAATAAGATGTTCTCCTGTTACTAAATTGTTAATTCAGAAATTGTAGCAATGTCCTGCTGAACTCTTTTAAATAATCCAGAAATTGTTCAGTTCTGTATCACATGGCTTGAAAGCATTGGCACAGAAGCAGAGGAGTGGCCTCAACTCTGCCTTGGGTGGCTGTGGGTAACCCCAAGCAGCTCAGTTGTGTGCAGGTGCCTACTCCAGATCAGAAATACTTTTCACTGGCCTCATGCACCATGAACTGTGGTGATGTGTCGTGAGAAGGTGACAGAGGAAACGGGCACAGGAGGACAATGTACAGTGAAACAGAGATGCACATTAAAGCTGAGAGGGAGATGGGGATTACCCAGAAACAAATTGTGGTGGAAAGAAGAGTGGGAAAATAGAGGGAATTTGTGAAGCTGGTTACTCAAAAAAGAGTAATGAGGTCCTGAAAATGTTGTAGGAAACATCATACTCTCATGCTGTGCACTTTGAATCCTAGATAAGCTATTGAAGTGATTTATTCTTTTTCCATGGATAAAACATGTAGGAAATGTTTTTATTCCATCCAACAGTGAATGCAGTCCCATCAAACAACCTACTTAAGCAGCAGTTTCCCTGAGCTGACACCTGTTTCAATATCCACAGGAGTATTTAAAAATGCTGCCGAGAAATATAGTATTAACTTGGTTCTCACAGAGCCTCTTTCCAAGTGGATAACAGGTCAGGATGCGAGAATGTTTTGCTGCATTAGAAAGTGCATTAGCTCCATTTTGCTTTAGCACAATTCTGCAGTGAAATGGTTTATAAGGAATATGGTCAATGGTTAATAAGGGATCCTGGCATTAAGTGCTCATAATCAGCCCTGCAGGTTTCCTGTCAGAAGCCACAATGGGCCATGAGGGTGCCCTGGTTGTGAGTCCACCTGGGCCAGTCCTGAGCAGAGCACAGAGAGCATCAGCTGGACACATGCTCAGGCACCTTTCATGATGTCTGCAAAGTTTATTCTTTCTGTAATAGGAAATAGAGCCTATTTCAAACTCCAAGTACAATGTGTTGTATTTGTGGAAGGTAGAAAAGATGGCTGAATCATAACATTATGATTTTCATGTGTTCTCTTGTTTCATGGATTGCAGGAGATTTTTTTCCTCCCCTATGTGGCTGTTTGCCCAGAATGACAAAAATACATAGTGAGATGTTTAAATAAAAAGAAGTCTTGTTTTAAAATACTTGCTTTCTGAAACCATTTCTCCACAAGAGTCCCTGTCTTCCCAGCACATACTCAAAGCTGGGGCTGACTTTAGTGACTATACTGTTTGGAGGAAAGGATTGGTCCTCCTAATTTCCTTCCTTCAATATTTGCATTGGGAATGGGAAGGGACAGCAGGAAAAGAATGCACAACTGCCTTTGAATTGGAACCCTGTATGGTTCCAACTGTTCCTGGATTGGAACCCTTTATGGTTCCAAAGTATGGAAACAAAGTATGTATTCCACAGTCCATAGCTCAATTAAATTAACATTCTTTTCTTGCCTTTTTTTTGTAATCTCAGTCTGAGGTTGAAAAACTAAATGCATGGGTATGTGCCAGCTGACTTCTATGGTTTTGCTTCAATTTTTATTTTTTAAATTGCATTTTGGGTACTGTGGAGATGGTTACAAGTCAGTTCCTGTGAGTTTGCAGGTTTGGGCTGGAAACACTGCAGGGGTGGGAAGGACGCTGTTTGTTATGTTACCCTGAAGCTGTTCTTTTATCACTCTTAAAATGCACTTACACCATAGCTCACCCTGACCACCCCCAACCTGCCATCTCTGGGATGGCCTGGTGACCCTGCTTCTGCTCAAGATCAGAACTGACCTGTACAAAAAACCAGTTCCTTTTCTCTGTTAATTCTCAGTGCAGAACCCTGAGCTGGTTCACAATGCACTTGTACAGGGGGCACAGTCAAGTGAAGTAACCAGAGGAGGTCAAGCAGAATTGTGGTTTCTCCAACTTTTCTCTCACACATTAAATTAATTTACAGTATCCAGCTTGTATGCAGGTTTATTAATTGACGTGTGATCAGTGAAGACCTGCTGATGGATAATGAAAAGTTGGCAGGGAATTAAAAAAAAACCAATTTGTAACAATATGTGCTTGTAAAATCACATTTGGAAAGCCCACTAGACTTTGTTTTCAACAAGTTTTGTCTTCCATTTAATTGTTTTGATTAATATCTCAATTTATTTGTATTCTAGCACAGCTAATGAAATTATAAACTCTTGCATCACAGGAAAGGCTGACTCTCAATAGATTTTCCAAGTATAATAGGCTGCAAGCTCAATTTTGCAACATTAGTCTTTCCTTCACTTTCCCATACTGATGGTTTTCTGTTCATGGTAATACCCTGTGAGTCAGAGGCGGGGTCTGAAACTCAAGCAGCACCTTCTGGCTTGATGTGCTCCTTACTTAATAACTCCTTTTTACCCTACAAAAAGGTTTTTCACACTACTATGTTATCATTTTTCAGATCTGCTTATTTTTTTTGATTCCTTTTGGGTTTTGTGAGGTATAGAGGCAAGGTCTAGCCTAATATGCTCAAGCTTTTCATGTAAGCTGGTACTTGCCCATCAGTTCAGTCTTATTTGTCATGTTTATTTTCACATAAGTTTAGTTTTCATGGCTGTAAAAGAAGAGATCAACTCACTTTTCTTTGGTTTATGCTCAGTGGTTGCTTTCATTGATGCTCTCTTCCTTTCTTCTCCCCCACGTTCCTGTAATGGCTGAAGGCTTGGAAATGGCTGGTGGAGGTTGATTGCTTAGTACCAGTTTCCCCAGTAGCACTGAGATTGTTTCCAGACACTCAGGAAGGTGGGACCTGCCTCTGTGACTTTGCACTGCCAGGGGAGATCCTCAAGCTTAGGTATGATAAGGTCTCGATTCTGCAGAATTATTTTAAAAGGTCAGTTGGGAAAAAAATGCTCTCTTTTCTCTGAGAATACATATAAATATTCTGTGATTTTGTTCTCAGTTAAACTGATGATAAAAGAATTGCAGATTCTGCTGAGTGAGTTGTTCCCTGTGCAGTTGTTTCAGCAATATATTTGTAAAATAACCATATTCCTTTGCAGAGATATTTCTGATCTCAGTGGAGAGAGAGGCCTCAGTGATCTTATCAAGAGTGCTCTTGGGAGTTCAACCCTACAGCTGGTTTTCATGTCTTTATTTCTCTACTTTGTTTTCCTTCCAAGAGTCACCAAATGCCACAGCTGGTGCCTGCCTGAGCAGGAGCTCTCCCCCCTGCTGGTGCTGATGCCATTGGATCTCACTTAGTACTTAGGCTCAGTGAGCAGAGCTGGAGCTTTACAAATTGACATTTGCATCATTTTCTTCTGTGTGTTTGTGCATGCTGATCTTTTAAATCCACAACAACAGACAATACAGGAAAATCTTTCCCATTAGGCTTTGTAGTTCTGTTACTGGGTTGTGAAATCTCATTTTCTTCTGCACCATCTAATCCAAAGATGTGATAGAATTGATTCCTAACAACTTCTTAGATTAATATTTTTCCTAATAGTTTGACTAACTAGAAATATATCTAACAGTTTGTCAAGGCACATAAGAGATGCTCTTCAAACCCTTTGTGTACAGCAGAAAATCTGAATATAGAAGACATTTCCTTATCTGTGTTTATTAAAGTGTGTTTTTCTTCTGCTTTGTTTTTTTCTTTCCATGTAAACTAGGACATTTGGGAGGAGCATCTTCACCCTCCAGGTTACCTTGAATAGTAATGATCAGCAAAAAACTTGATTCTTATGAAAGACAGTCTTGGAATCAACTTCCTAGGGTAGTGTTGCTGGGATTGGTGTGATCTCCCCTTTACCTTGAATAGTAATGATCACCAAAAAACTTGATTCTTATGAAAGCAATCTTGAAATCAACTTCCTAGGGTAGTGTTGCTGGGATTGGTGTGATCTCCCCAACCACACCATCCCCTCAAAATTCCTGTTAGCTGTTGTGTTCCTGTGATGATCGATTCAATTATCCAGAGCTGCTTTATTTAATTTCCTCGTGCCTGTTTTGTTTTGGGGTTTGGGGAAGAGGATGGAGAGGGGGGAATATGAAGTGTTTCCTCTGTGGTCCCTGGAGCACGTGTGAGAGTGAGGAGAGCTGAGACAAGTTCTCCAGATGTGCTTGGAGCGCTGCCAGCTCTTCCCTTACCTCCACAGGGTATGACAGCTCTCAAATGCAAATCATTCTCCTGTAGAAGCCTGAAACCACCTCTCATCCATGTGTGTCTCGTACCATCCATGGGTAGCTCAGAAGTATTGGGCTATGGCAAAGCAATTCATATTAATAACAGTAAAGCTACCTCCAACGTTATTAATAAACATAATTGAAAAAATGCATATTAAATTCGAAAGTCAGGTTGAAATGTCAGACAAGGATTTCTCATGATATTTACTGATGCAAGCTTTATTTCCTGAATCTCTGAAGTGAGAGAAAGGGTAATTAAAGCTACAACTGTAAAAACGTCAGTGACTAACATATCACAAGGGGGAAATTTGGGCTCTTCAAAATGAAAAATCTTACCCATGCAGCGTGACTTAGATGACAGTATAATAGGTGTACTGGTTGTTTACTGGTTGATAGCCCTTATTTCTAAATGCTGACCTAATATATTAAAGATTTGCATTCACAGGAAGTGGTGGGCTTCAGGATGACAACAAGCAGGGTTAAATCACTACGATGTTATTAACTGAATATAGTTGTCTTCAAAATCTGGACTTCTAGAATCAAAATCTTCCAAAGAGCTAAAGTAAAAACCTGTGTTTGGGAATTTCTATTTTTACTATTACAAGATAAGCACTTATCTAGTAACTCTTCCTGTGTAGGATCTTTTTCCTTGTTCCATTAGTTCTTGCTTGGGGACACATATTTGATGTTTTCAGTTGAGTTGTATTTTCTTTATGATATTAAAAGATTCTCTTATAAAGAAGGCAAAGACCATTGTTTTCTTTTCGAAATGTAAATCTACTTTAATTAACATGAATAAGAAAAATTGCTATCAGTTTTAAAGGAAAGGAACTGACTTCCTCTGCCAAATATCACTTGGGAAAATAAGTAGAGGTGCTTCAGGGTATAAAACAACTGCCAGCAAGTTCTGTTGTTTATGGAGAGGAGGGAGATGAAGAGAATTTCTAATAAAGTATTTTCTTCACATTGAAGAAAACTGATAGGTTCAAACCAATTTGTTCAAAAGTTGCTTCAGTATTAAAATTGTAGTTTTCTGATTGTCTGATTTAAGTCGATGTAAAGACCATTGCAAGCTCTGGTTTCCTTTGGGAAAGAAGTTACATCAGCACTTGTATTTGCTGATCTATGTTACAAATCAATATTTTAGTAACCATAAGTACAATACAATTTTAGCTTTCACCAAAAGAATTCTTCAAAATGAGTTGTGATTTTTAAAATACAAATAAATAAGAGAGCCATAACTTAAATTGACAAAAAGTGAGAAATTAAATTCGAATACTAAATCTTTATCTAATTGTCCCTATAAATGAATTCTCTCCTATAAAATCAGGATTGTCAGATGTGAGTTACAAAGTAATTTGTTAGAAAATGTCAGCCTTAACTCTAATGAACGTTTTGTCATTCTGTTTCACACTCTTGAGTGCTTAAATCACTATTTATTTTCAGATTTGTCTTTCTCTATTGATTTTCCACAAAAATAACTATTTTTTTCTGTCAATTAGATATTATATAAAGTATAGCCTCTCATCTCACATTAAGTCTTTCCCCCCCCACCCCTGACCTAAAATATAGTGGGAAAAAGACACCTTTAGGAATGCCTCTTACATTCTGCTGCAGAATTTAGATTTTGATTTTTCTTCCTGAACTCTCATAAAGTTAGTTTTTTTTTCCTTGGTAGATGGATAGGGCTCTGAATTTCATATAGATTGTGTTTCATACCTTCTGCTGGTGGTTCTCAATACTGTTACTAAAAAGCCAAGCAGGTTTAAAAGCAGGGGTTTGTCAACAATTTAATTATTGCGTGCACAGCATGATGTTTACATGTGTTTAGTATGGACACTCACTTGTACAGTTTGATACTAAACTTGGGCTGAGAAATAGATTTAGGGGTGAGTCTTTTCTGCTTCTCACAGCATGATAAGTGATTTCTATTGTCCACTGTCATCATCTAGTGTTTCTATACTTCTTTCCTATCCACATGTTCTAGAGCTGACTGTGTGTCTGTGTGGACATATCAGGTTCATTATTTTGGTCTTTTCTAGCAAGTACTCAGTAGTGGGGAAAATGGCATAAGAGGTAACTGGAGGGAAAAGTAGGATGCAGAGAGATTCATTTTTCTGAAATATGTCTCTATGTACATGAACATTCAGTGTTTTACTGTGTTAAATGGCAATGGTGTTGAAGTTACTTTCCTATCTTTAAATTATTGGGAAAATTACTGGTGTAAAGATTATTTCATGGTTCAGTGAAAAGGTTTGATTGGCATGAGCTGGGATGGGTTTGTTACTTGGGAGAGGAGACAGAGCTGATCTTGACATCAGTTTACACCACAGGAGGAAGTCCAGAGGGATGCAAGGGCCAGTGGAGCTCTCGGGGGTGTGCACAGAAGAGGTCTTGGCTCGTCCTGCTGTATCCCAGGTGTTTGCTGAAACACTGCTCTGCTGGGAGCATAATTCCTCTGAAACTTCATTGGAGAGAGATGCAGCTCCACAATTGGACTGAACTCATAAGTGTCCTTGGGAAAACCATGCATAGGGAATTCAGTGGCCTTCTTCTGGTTAATAGGCTAAATTTGTATAAGCTATTTTTGACTTCAGGGAAACTGAGGTCGTACAAAATTTTCTTTTATTCCATTCTTTACATTATTAAAATGAAATTAAATATTATTCTGAACGTGTTTTAATTGCATGAGCTGTTTCATTATATGCAAATTTATTTTCTGACATACAAATGATCCCTGCATGTCTGTAATAGAAGTTTGGTGTGGTTTGTTCTTAGCAGTCAGTGTATTCAAAGATTTAGCTTTTCTGCAGAATTTTTCTGATAAATATCATATAGGACAATAGTAATTTGGTCTATAATAATGTTTAGGAATTTTCTAATTAGAACATTAAAATAAACCCAGTAGTGGAGCAATGTCTTCTCAAACGTTAAATTATCAGCATGCAGCTAATTATGTTGTGTTTCTGTTCAAGAGGATATTACTAAGTTTCTGAAACAAAGCAGAACTAAAAATTAAGTCTCAAATAAATATTTCCTGAACATACTTACTACAAAAATCCAGTTAGAATTATTAGGAAATCTGAATGATAGCCTGAAGAGTCAGAGTTCACTAGATCATATCTCGAGATTATGTTTTGTGTGATCTACAGAGCTTGTCTGAATCCTTCAGGCTGTGCTGTAGTGTGATGTTAGATGGAGAACGTTGGTGTGCTCTGGACTTGGATGAGGCACACGTCACTATCTGACTTTCTTTGTTTTCAGGCTGCAAGATGCTGAAGACAGAGTTCTGAAATGAATTCTGGAGATGTGCTGGTTAGCAGCAATAATTGAGTGCTTTCAGGAGCAGTACTTGTGTAGCAGTGGTAATTTTGCTGAAATACCAAGTGTTTAAAAGAGATAAAAGTGAATTAGCTGGGGACGTTTTTAAGAGCAGTTGTACTGGATATGGCTCAGTGGTTAAACAAAAGAGGTAACGTGGTTTTCAGTGGGTCCAGGGCACTCTTTGGTTAGAAGCTAGATTGGCATTTTGAGCTTCATTATCATTGGTTTATTCTGACTGATAAAGTTTTCTGTGGGTACTTAGCTTTGTCAGGGCAGCACTGAATGGGCTTTTATTATAAGGATAATACAGCAGATCACCCATCCAGCTAGGACAGCCAGAAACCTTTTTTATTCTGTCCACAAGGTAACTGAATCTTTCTCTTTTGTTTCTTGGGGTTTTTTAGCTGGTTTGGGTTTTGGTTGTTTTTTGGGTTTTGTTTTTTGTTGTTGGTTTTTTTTGTTTGTTTGTTTGTTTTTGGGTTTTTTTTTTTTGTTTGTTTTTGTTTTTTTCTTTTTTTTTGAGGAGGAGTGTCACTTTCCTCTTTTAAGTCAAAAGACAAGTTCTTTAATCTGGCTTTGCCTTTTGATATTGTTTTTTCTCCTGTATTTGTGTGTTTTGGACTTACTTTCAGTCTAATTCATTAATAATTCAAAATGAATGTTCAGTTGCTTTGCACATGTTTAATTTTTGTGACTAAATTAGATTGCTTTCACATTTTCCTAATTATTGGTGCCTTATATTTGGCAAGCCTGGCTTTGAGAGACTGTATTTTAATTCCTTGTCAATGAGGTGAGAGGAAAACATTGTTAGCCTCCTTCCATCCAGCTGAGGCCAGGTGTTGTGCATTAACATTTAAGTAGTGCAATTAGAGCCAATTATGATTTTAAAAGAAACAATAAAACCTGCAGGAACACAGTTTGTCACCCATACTTTTTTGTGGTTTCCTGCTTTTGCTTCATTTTTTAGGCATCTGTTCTTACTTTCAGTCTCGATTACAGTAGGGCTTCAAGCTGACATTTGCATTGACAGGCTGGATGTGTGAAGAGATGAGACTCTGGGTGATAATGCAGAAAGGGGAACTTGGGTCAGATTGCACTTAATTCTCTATTTTATTATACATCTAAAGGACATAAGGTCTGCTGCAAACCGCACAGATCCCAGGGAAGCTGGGGTGCTCTCAGCTGCTCTTGAATATGTGTGAACATAAATGCACCAGGTGGCAGCTGTGGGAGTGGTTTTTAGAAGAATGGTAAATCTGATCAGCCAGTCTGAGACTTCAAAATGAAACTTTACTAGATTTATTCAGGAGTAACACAGCTCTTGTTGAGATGTCCTGTCAGTTTGCAATACCTAGTGCATAATACCCTCCTTTACCTTGTAAACTCTGTTACTTGGGTACTAATTACATGTTTTCCTGTGACCCTTGAGCATCAGTCATAGTTTCTGTCTTTCTGGTTGTTTTGCCCACATGTGTTAATAAAATGCTTGCATTTGGTGTGGAGCTGTTACTGGTATTGGTTACATGCTAATTCTGAATGCTTCCATTTGAGCTCAAGGCAAGCTAAGATTAATTATACCCTAATTAGTGGGCCTAAAATTTGTCAGGTACTCTACTTGGACTACATTTCCACAGAAGCCTGAGCTTCTGCAGTGATCTTGGAGTCCCTCATAGATCTGAGTTCTTTGATAACCCCCATCCATTGCCAGAGAGCTCTTCCCTACTCTTCCTTCCCAAGCAATTGTTGGGACTGAGAGTATCATGTCTCACTTTCCACTTGTGACAGGAAATATTGCTACCTTTTCAAGTGCATGCTGGAAAAAAAAAGAAAAAAAAAAAGTTGGTTCTTCATCATTCTCTGCCTATGACACAAAATATGGTGAATTCTAAATAAAACAGAATAAGGTATTGTAGTGCTATTTGCTTTTATACATGTTTGTGGCAGGGATGTAGTGACAAGTAAAATGTGATTCTTTTGTACTAACTGTTTTCTCTCTTCTTCAATGTACCTAGAAATTAAGACTGCTTCTTCTGTCTTGTCAGATGTCTTAATAAACTAATGGGGAGGCGTAGTTGTGTCACTGCTTTCTTAGATTCTTCTGTTCTTAATGTAATTCAACCTCAGTGTATTTCTGACCAGTTCTTTCATCTCATGATGATTCTGAGATGCAGATGTTCAAGAAAATCCCAAGTGCTGGAAGATGAGTACCTTTCTGTTTGTGTAAATTGACACATTGACTTTAAAAAAAGCTAAGTACATTTAATATTGACATCAGTCTTATATCTCCTTCATCATAGGATCCTTTACAGAATATTAATGCAAAAAAATAGTTGAATAGAACAGTTTGTTTTGTATTAATATTTAATCTGATACCAAAAGCACTTAAAGGATCTGGGGATATGAGTCTTCTGTTAGAAACGGCTTCTTTGCTGCACTGAGCAGTTGCTGCCCAAGTAATGAAACCAAGAAGTTTGTTCAAGTATCATTAAGTTTTAAAAATTGTTCTGCTGGGAAAGCTTTTGTTTCAGTTTCTGTTTTTAAGGGTTGTTTCTTCAGAGTCAATCAAAAAGCAACTTCCTTGATGTTAAACACAAAGGTACAAATTAAGGCTAATAAACTGATATTGAGTGAGTCAGAGCAATACTGAGAGATGTGAATGCCTCTGAGAGCATTCTGCAGCTCTGAGCTGTGGAGGAGCTGGACAGCTTTCTAAAGAAAATAATCAAATCAATGATACATCAATTATTAATGCTTTGTAATGCTGGAAAATTGGAAGAACTGAAAGAAAATCAGTATGCTGCTCCAATCCCAGAGAACAATGAGCACACCCAAGGTTCTGCCAGCCGAGCTTTCCCCAGCTTTGCCTGCTTCCCTGAGAGCGTGATGGGAGGCAGTGCTGACAGGGTGATGTGAGGATTTCAGCTTTTGTTTCAAGGAAAATAGTGTTCCTCAGTCATGGGAAAGCATGAAATTATTTCCATTTGGCCTAAAGGCACTCACAGGGAAGTGGATAAAAGGGCTTAAGAAAATTTCATAATTTAGAGCTTTACCTTGTTTTTTGGAGCTTTAGTCATTACTTCTGTACAATTCAGTCACAATTATTGTTTGCATCCCTATATGGTGTTCAGTGCCTCATTGATTTGATCATTGAAATATTGGACCTGACCACACAGATTGGCAGCAGCTCAAGCCCACGTCTTAGCCCTGTGGTGGGCTGCCTGCTCTTGCTATGCACTGCTATTGCCAGTAGCTATTGTTTGTGCACAAATCAGTTGCTCATTGATTAATGGAGTTTGCAGGGGTAGGAAAAGTGGGCACTAATGCTTGCAGCAATCACTTCAGTGCTGTTCTCCCCTCCTAAATTATACCTGGGACATGGGTAACTGAGAACTGCCATGTATATTGGAATAGGTCCTTCATTGCCCATTCGGGATTGCTGCAAGTTGTGCATCATCTTAATGTGTCAGCAAAACACATTTTTTCCTTCCTCCATCCCAACCACATCACCTTAAGGTCTTTCAAATCTCTTTTCCTAAAGTTTCAAACTTGCTGGAATATTTCCAAGTCAGAACTTCCACTCTGAAAAAGACCATGTGCTCATTCATGAGTAAAGTCCTCACAGTTTCCTTGGCATTCTGATACCTGAATTCTTAGGTGTTTGTGTTCATTCTGTACAGAACAGTGCTGTGGCCTTTAGCAGGTAAGTCAGGTCCTGCTGCTGACTGCAGGCTGGACAATTTGGATATGCTCTTCTAGAGTAGCAATATCAAAATCGATGAAGTACTTCCTTTGGATTCCATCTGAGAATCTGTTTTCTCACTCCAGTTCTTGCACAGAAAGATGGTCTTTCATACAGCTGGAGCAGTGTTTCATACTGATATCTTAGATCTCTTGAATTTTAAGGAGGTAATTTCTATGTTTTCAATTGTCTTTTAATAAGTTTCATTGTGTTGCACAGCACAGCAAGTGGGATGAGATGTGGGTGCTTTATATACTAATTTTGGCAGTAATAATTTGCAGCGGTGCTTTAAATGTCTAGGGATGTTATTGATTGGCATTCCATTAGTTTTAAATATTGATAAGAAATCGTTCATTTATTTCATGCATAATTTCTGTCACCCTGTTTTGGCTATGGAAAGAACCGATCCATTAACTTCAACCACAATATTTATGGTTAAATTCCTTAAGCTTTAAAATTATAAATAATTAGCTGTTGTCACAGCACTAATTATTGTACATACAGTGTCAGCAGGGCTATAATCTATCTGTCCAATATGTATTCTACTCAAATTGCATTAATCATAACTTGCTTAAATGTTAGCAAATGACTCTGCAAAGTACTTGCAATAGCAATTCTTGCAGCCTAGAAATAATGAAGATGTAAATCACTTCTACGCATCATTGCCGTAATATTCTTATGATAGGATATGGAACTGCTGCATCCGCTTTTATACTGATATTTAAGACAGATACTCTTTGTGATGGCAGCATGGTGTAGTTCCTCAGTTTATTTCCAACTGTGTAGAGCCATGTCGTAGTCAATTGAATTAATGAATTTAGATTTATTTTTCAAACTAGTCATGAAAGTCAATACTAGTCACGTATACTGTAAATTCAGAATAACGTTGTATACTTTTGGACACGGCACTTCACATTAGCGTGCATGCTTAGAGTAGATTTTATCCTATGAAATCCTGCACGTCAGATAATAGTTTTTAGGGTTTTGTGTGAATATTATCTTCTCACTTAGTGCAAATTGTCATGGTTTACTCGCTTCAGCAAGGATATGCAATTTCATGTGACAATGTATTGCTTCAGGACTTAATTTTGCGTGCACTTGTTTATATTGTGCAATTTGCTTGATCTGTATTTTGCTGTCTTAGTGTTGGAGTCTTTGTATATTGGCAATACCAGCTGCAGCATTTTGTGATCAGCTCAAAAGCAAACACACCCCCAAGCCTGAATGTTGGAAAGTGTTAGCAGAGTTTATTAAAGAGACCACCAGCTCAAAGCCTCTCTCCTAACTTCTTCCTGTAGGAAAATGCTGTAGAACTATTTTCTTGTCATGCACGTTTCATTTCAGAAGCTTCTGACTATTGTTGAAGTGATAAACCTGAGCAGCCACACCAGGAGGTGAGTCATGGTACCCATGGGGCTGAGGCAGGAAGGATGAAGCTGAGCTAGTTTGCTTAACTCCTGAGCAAGTTTTTTTGTTTTGTTTTTTTTTTCCAGAGGCAATTTGTATGTTAAATTGGCAATCTATGCCATAAATTCTCATCCACAATTTAGTAAATATGCAGAAAATTTATAGTCTTCCAAAATTAATTAAAAAGCAATATTTAGGTAAAGTTTTCAAGCTCGTCTAACATCAGCTCTGTAGAATTGAAATTTTTGGAGGTTTTAAAGTTCAGTCCATTTTTGATGTGTCAATACTTGGAAGGCTTGAGACTTTGTCCCTGAATTTTGTTTATCACAAGGTTATCAG
The DNA here is from genome assembly GCF_017590055.1 of Onychostruthus taczanowskii. NCBI lineage: Eukaryota > Metazoa > Chordata > Aves > Passeriformes > Passeridae > Onychostruthus > Onychostruthus taczanowskii. The sequence continues at coordinate 5,836,414 of NW_024498462.1, forward strand.
CCATTTGATGGCTATCATCATGCCTGAGAATCTCAGGAGAAGGGGATTTTAAAAGTGTTTTTATAAACAAAATGAATAAAAGTAAGACAGAGTAATAATGAGAAGCTGCATTTGTCAGCTGCTTTCTGAAGTGTGCCATACTTGTTGCTAGGATAATGGAGAAAATTAATACATCCTGTCAGGACTGCCTGACAGGAACATTGAAAAGCTCTGAAGTGACTGTACACAGTGGAATAAAGGAAATCCACTTTGATCTACCATTTTTGATGTTTTATAATTGCACTTATTATCAGGTCCTTTACTCTCTTCTTATTTGACACAAGATCCATTATCAGTGACAGCATGAATGCGAACATGGGCTTGATTTGCAAAACTACTTGGGATGAGGTAATGGGGAAAAAAGCTTTTTATTCCTAACTGTTGAGAAAAGAAAAAAAATGAAATCATTTATATTAGCACTATCAGCTAATATCTTCCGAGAAATGCTCCCCTTCCAGTGTAAAATTGTTTATATGCTGTGTTTGAGTGGAGCTTGTTTAATTAGCTCCCTAATGAAATATTGTGTAACAAAATGGAAATTTATCATTTACTTTTATGCCTTTGTTTAAATGACAAACTAGGGCAGGTCACTGTGCCCAGCCTAGACTAGGCACCGCTTTCTTTCTTGCTGCATTTGAATAGAACTCATTTAGTTGTTTGGTTTTTTCTTTCTTTAAAAAAAAAAAATACTGTCTATTGAAGATTTTCAAACAAAAGGATAAAGTGCTGTCCTTTCAGCTTTCCATGCTGTCTCTTATCTCTCCTGTGTGAGATGAGCAGTACTGCTTCACAAAGAGGCGGGTTACCAGGTATCTTGTCTTTTATTAGGCTATAGAGTAGAATCAGAGGTATGTGCATATATTCAGAATCCACAGTCTTTCTCTTGTAGGTTAAAAAAAAAGGTAAATTGGTTATTCAGATGGACTGAAGTTATGCACAGAGTTTTCCTTAGTTCCTACTGCAATCAATGAGAAGCCCCCATTGGCTATATTTAGGTAACATTTGGTTTACTTGGCTTGGCAGGTAAAGGAATAAATGACCAGAGCACTGGTGACACGTTGGTCAGGGCAGACACACTGCCCCAGGCTCCAGCCCAGTGCTGTGCAGGAGCCCATGTGCCTCCTCAGAACAGCTCCTGACTTCAGAGTGCAGCCCATGACAGGGAAATCTGCCTCCCTGACTTCTGCCTTGCATTAAGTGCTGCCTGTATCTCTATGGTAAAGGTTTAAAATGTAAAATCTCATTTCTTTGAATGTGTGCTGAAACCTAGACATTTCAGGAAATGTGTCAATGGCAGTGACATTTCCCCAAAGAAGAGATCTCTGTTTGTAGGAGAAGCTCCTCATCAGAGCAAGAGACTCACACAGGAAAGACAGTTGTCAAGATACTCACCTGGAAAGTCAGATAATGGTGAGGAAGAGGGTTGCAAATGATACCTTCATACCTGGTACACAATTAGTCTTCTCCCTTCCTCACTCTCTCTAATCTCTTGTAAGCTACTTCACTGCATATAAATAATCAAAGCTGAGCCTCCCATGCTCAGATGAAAGCTATAAAGATTGGCTTTCTAGATTTATGAGGAGTCGTGTTTCCTCTGCTTTCTACCCTTAAGTGTTCTCTGCACTGCCTGGTTGTGCCTGTATGCATTGGAGTCTGCTGAGCCATACTGTCAAGTCTCAGGAAACTTGTCACCCTACATTCACTATTGCCAAGCTTAATAAGACTGAGCACTTCTATAGTGCATTTTTATGTTCAAAGTGTTATAGGAATATTAAATCAAATACTGCTCTCTGCTGAACTGTATCCCCATTCATTGCTCAGTTTTGCTTGACAGTAAGAACTTGGGACAGAAAATAAAGAGCTTCATTGCACCAGTGGAATCGTCAGCAGAGACTGTGAGAGAGAAGGAATGTGTTACTATGTCCATGAAGAGAGTGCACTTGGCAGTTCCCTTGCATTCACCTGGCTTTTGTGAAAGGAAAATAAGAAAGTGTCTCACTTCATTTGTGCTTTTCCATTCCTGCTTTTGAGTGGGGAGCATCATTGACTTTAATGATAGGAGCTTGCCACCTATTTTTGGAACACACAAGGACCACTTGTGCTTGTGCTCTCTGGGTACCTCCAGTAGTAATTTCTTGCACTCCTGCTTGGAATCTGTGGCATTTCAGATTCATAATGTTCTTATAACTCAAAAAATCTGTTCTGGAAATTTTCGATGTGATTTTGCATATTCAGTGATAATGTGGACAACGTCATTTGCTTTAACAGCAGCCATTCAATGATTCTCTTAATAGTACAACCTAATAGAGCAGCTTTGTCTTTGACTAGTGCCTGTGGGGGGGCTTTTATTAGAAGACATGGAGGTCTTTGCTGTTGCTATGGGATTGCAAGGGGTTTTCTGTAGGGAAATAGTCATTTTGAAAGCAGGATGACGTGTTTAGTTTTGTATAGTTAAACCACGATAATTTTAGTGCTGCCTTTACAGCATGTGAAATGAAGCAAATGCTTCACAATGAAGATAAACGCAAACACAGACAATGCTGTCATCCTCAGGGATCATCTGGAGGGGGATGAATCACTAATCAGTAGATGAATAAACTTCCCAAACCATTTACTTTGTATTAATGTTGAAGCTCGATCAATACCATAAATGTCAACTACAGTTTCTGTCATTTAGTTTGGTCTCACGAAGTAAACATTTTTGCATTAGCTATGCTGTCATGTGTGTGCAGCAGTGGTTTTAATACAGATGATGTAGCAATATAATCATATTGTGCTATTGAATGACAAAGATACTCCCATGAGATGAATTTTAGCTCAGCAGATGTTCTTCCTGCACAGGCTCTTTGGGACCAGCGCCGGTGTTTTGCAGCTCAAGAGCGAGTCTGGGTGCTGGCACATGCACTGCAGAACTGAGCTGGTGACAGATCCTTCCCTTCCCTCTTTTTTCCTGTCTAATCAACAAGACAGAATTAGATCTTTTGAGATCACTGCAGGCTGTAAACTAGCCTGGAAGTGTCTCTGCAGCCGTCTGATGTTCCCTCCTATGTTAGGCAAAATTTTCATCTGAATTTGGACTGCGAACTACCGTACAGCTGGCTTAGATTATGTCTTTACACTCAGTTCTTCTTTTTTCAGCTGGAACCAATTCACTGACGTGTTTACTCAAACATTTTTCAGCAATGTGTTTTTTTCTGCAGTAGGGTATGCTTCATTTTGATAGATATATCGTGTGTTGCTTTTTCTTCAATATAATATTGTAAAAGACCAAGCGGAGGAGGAGGAAAGCTATGTTTGAGCAGCCCTCTCCTTTTTGATGTGTTTGGGGTTTTTTTCTTTTCTAATATCTACTTAATATGAAATTCTGAAAATTTCCATTTCTGCTGAATGCTGCAACTCAGCTCTAATAATTACTTTTAAAATAACATTTTTGAATTTTATAGGCTGAAACTGTATACAGATCTTCATCCATTTTGTCCATCCTCTTTGGTAAAAGGCAACTGTTGCACATATTAATCCCAACTACTTCCTTCACATCCCTGGTACATTTGCTTTGTTTGCATTCGGTCTGGATATTCCATAGTAAGGGAAGGAAGGTGGATAAAGCATAGTGCAATGAACAGAACTAGTTGTTCTCTCCTAGTTTCCTCAGTGCTATGAGTTTGGCAGAAGGTGCTTTGTTACTTGGTTATTGCATCATTCAGCTTGAAGAGCAGGAGTCCCATTTGTACTGCTCACAAAATCTGTATGAGGCTATTGCTAAGAGTCATGTATTTCAAAAGACTGCAAGGAGCCATCAAAATTAGCATTTAAACATCAGTAGGAGGATTAGAAGGAGGCTATTCTATTCTGTACAGTAAGTCATGTGTTAATTTTCAAATTGCTGTTCAAGTGTCAGTACCCAGCTCATTCTGAGATCTGTAAATGAACTATTTTTCTTTAGCTTTTAACTTTTGCATTACTGGTGGTACATGACTTCAAGGCAGATCCATTCATTTCTTTTCAGCCATCAGAAGGGATTGCCTTAAATTTGTTTCACTAGTTGGCTGAGTAAATTACACACTCCTCATTTTCCCTAAATGTCTTGTGACTAAACTAGTGGTGACCTGATCACATAGGAAGAAATTCACCAATGGCTGGAATTTGGATGAGGTTCTCTGGCTGGAGCAGGAAGCAGTCAGTGAGTGCAGTTTTGCTCCATGCTATTTTAATAATGTTCTAAAATGAAATCATTCAAGACTACGAAAATGTAGTTTTGTAAATAAACTGAGGAAACGTCAACCTAACTTCTGTTCTTTCTACGGGTTGGAAATTCAGTGGAGACTTTCTGTGTGTATAAAATATATACATGTATGTTACTTACCTACACGCATGTACCTGTTTTTCATATGTAGTGTTTAAATTTATGTACACTGAGATTTGTGTATATACTGCATGCTTACTCTATGTGGATGAATAATTATCTATATAAAATTCTACACATAAAATATTTGCAACCTTCTCCTCTGAATGACAGCCATAGCAACAAGTTTCTAGGTTAAAATTTGTCATTAAAACAAAACCCAGTCCAGACTATTTCTTATTATTCATTTTTAATTTCTGTCTTAACTGTTTCATTTAGTGATGCACTGTGCTTTTATTGCGAGTATAATAAATAGTTGTGTACCTGAGTTCATGATGGTGTTTCTCTATCTCTTACATTGTCCTTCCCTTTAGATGACATAATCTGTTTAGTGTAACATCACTAATCTACTCATCTGTTTGTAAAATCTCTTCTATTTTCACCATATTTTTTCTGAAAAACCATGTCAATAATAGAACAAATTATTCTACAAGATGTGCATGTGAGGATTTAACACTACTTGCCTTTTTACTTTCTGTCCATTTTACTTTATTTTCCATGCTGCTAGATTCTTTTACTAAACCTGTACATAGAAAAGAAATTTTCATTGAGCTGTTTGCAGACATACCCAGGGCTATTTTCTGAGGACTTGGAGTTAATTTAGATCTCAGCAATCAATCTGAGGTACCTTGCCTTTGCCAGTGTGAGTTTTCATCTGCTGATGTATGGTCCATTCACATTCCTCTGCTGGACCTTCTTCTTTTACAAATTGAAGTACCTTTGTGCCAACCTGTATTTTAGAGGTTCAGTGCTTCATTCCTTTCTAAATTATGAATACAATAACCCTGTTCCTGGAATAGAACTGTACAGTGTTCCACAGCTGATATTTTGAAGTGGCAAATTTTCTGTTTCTAAACATATTAAAAGTAGATACACCCTCTCAAAGTTGGGCTGTTTTCTTCTGTGGTTACGTCTAGCAAACCAAGGCAGAATAACATAATTGAAATCAATGGAGTTAATCCCGTATCATGCAGTTGTAACTGGAAAAAGAGATGAGCCCTAAATGTACCCTAAATCTTTCAAATAAAGCCCTCTGCTCAGGTGTTTGGTTACAACAGGTTTTGAACCATCATCCTGGCAATAAAAGGAGAATGAATGATTCTGTGAGGCATACAGCTTTTTGTACATAAAAATGAAGCAGCCTTAAAACCCTATTGACTTTCCTGTAGGTTAATATTTTCTACTAGGTGACTATAGTCTATAAAAGTCAAGCCTGAAACAGATTAACCTGAGTTCTTTGAAGTTGCTATAAATTGCTGAAATTTGCCTGAATACTAACTGTGTAACGCAATAAAGTCTGATGTTTGACCTTAGAGGTGTAAAATTAATCGGAATCCATAAATATATGGCCTCAGTTTAAAGAGGAACCATATCCCAAGTATTGTAATGAAAATTTGCACTGTTGTGATTAAGACAGTGAAAGCCTTTGGTCAGTATTTTTTTTTCTCTGCACTTTGTAAGTATAAAAATGTGTGAAATACCAAGTTCTTTTCAAAATTCAAATGCTGAGCTGCCTACAGGAAGTTTCCAGCCATGTTGGGTGGCCATCAGGTGTGAAATTCTGTGAGCACTGTGAGGAGGCACTCACTGCCTGTGCAGTGCTGGCCCTGCTTTGTGAGGCTTTGTTCTGGCTTTATTTTCATGGATATTTCATACTTTCAAAGAGTTTTCTTCTAAAAGCCATTTTTTCTCTGTTTGAAATTCTGAAATATGTGGGAGTTTGGCATAGGATTCAGAGCTGAACAAAGACTAATAATCTGTTTTCTGTCAAGAACCTGAATTATTGAGAAGTTAGTGGGCTTGTTTTTCTTTGGTTGTAAGTACTGTAAGTTTCAGTTGAGGTATAATTATTTTTATATCTTATAATTATTATTATAAAAGCAGCTTCACATAGTCTGCAAAGTAAACAAAAATAGCTAATAATGAGTTCTGAATAATTTGGAGTTAGGTTTCAGAATGGTGTGCAAGTATTTAATGCATCAAGCTCTCAGACTTTGAATCCGTTAAAGGTAAATTTCTTCTGTAGAAAAGGGCAAGAGAAGTTTTTGCCTTAGCACCAACTCTTGCACTGTTTGGCCTCAAAATATTAATTATTTTTTATTTGGAATGAGTGTCTTGATAAATCTCGGAGTCTTTATTAAGGATGTCTTCCCATTTGATGTTTTCTTTTGTTGAGGTTTCAATTATTTAATTACAGGTCTTGATATGAAACTAATCATGCATGCATCCGTATGAAGCTGGCATACTGAAAGCATAAAATCATTAAACAGTCATTACTATAAACTGACGTTGGCCTGTAATTTTTGCAGTTAACGGGGGAGTTGATGCTTGGTGAACAATCCAATTAAAACTGGCAACAAAAGACTTAAAATGTCAGCCAAATTGCTTTTTAATAGTCAACGCAGCCGTCACAAAACATAAACATTAAAGTCCCCATAGTAGCATAAAGCTTCATGGTGAAACAATTCTAGAAAATGAATAATAATTACGGTATCCTGAGAATTCTCTTAATAGATCTGCGCTCATTAAAATACTTTGTTGGGTAGATTCATATGAAAAAGTATTTTTCCCTTGATACTTCTTTATGCATTTGTTTTGAAGGTTTTATTCAGTATTTTATAGATGTAATTTCTAGTAATATTCAAAAATGTGTGTCTTATTTACAATGAGTTTAAATAACTGTATATAGATAAGCTTTGAGTGAAACACAAAGAAATGTCTTGTGAGGTGAACTGAGGATACAGTCACAAAGAACTTTTATAGCCTATTGATGCTGTAAAATAATGTAATCTTTGTTAATTTTGAGTTGCACTAGATTCCTCTGCCAGTTGAGCCAGATTAGCAGGAGAAGCTTGTTGAACCTTCCAGGCTGAAGTTAACCAGCTGAATCTGCTTCTGCAGCAGGGGCCTTGTTGGTGCTTGATAGATGCTCTGCTCAGAACTGCAGATGGTTAACAGAGTGCAGGGCTCCTAACAACAGGCACGAGGGTGGAGTTGAAAGTGTTGAATAGTTCTGTGGAATCAGGGCATAATCCCCAGTTTAGTGGAGAGGTTGAAGCATATTGCTATTTCAGAAAATGCACATGCTTGCTTCTAAGTGCCCAAATGTGCTCTAGAGAGACTGCTTTGAAGGCTGTGGCCTTGTCTCATATTCATTTTCAGGCATTACATTGCCTGTTTCTGTGTTGTTACTTTGTCTTTCCTTACGGAAGTTTGGCTTTTCTTAGAAAAATAATGGATTTGCTGTTTACCATCAGTTACACACGTTCCATTGTTTCTCCACCCAGCCAGCTCAGGACTATAGGAGAAGTGTCAGCATTCCTAAATAAAATGTTAGCAAACATCAATGCAGGTATAGATCTTTTTGTAGAAGTATTTGTTTTATTTGCGCATTGAGAGGGACAAGAACTTGTAAACTTCCTCCAGGGATAAAAGGCGGAAGTAGTCAGTCAGCTAATTCTTCACTGAGGTATATCTTCTAACTAATACAGTGTAACTTAGACACCATGTAAAATCATTTGGTGGGCAACAAATACCCTTCTATTATGCCATCTGACAGTTACATGCAGCCTCCTTAAATGGTCTCTTGTAATTCTAAGGGTTACTGAGAATAAATTGATGCTAACGGTGGTACCTAAGGTTACCATTCTTCTTCCTTTTTAAAAAAATTGTTTCTCTTTTTAAAAACAATATTTTCCTCTTTAAATAGATAATTAAAAGATAATTTGAAATTAATGTCCATTTAAAAATTTGTTTCTCTTCTAAAGCAAAACTTCAAAAGGACACTATATGTTTTAAAACTCAAGCATCTACATCTGTACTTGATATTGATTGTAAAAATAGATGTAGGATTTCCAGTGATGCTCTGCCAAATCATGTTCAGGAGACATTCTGGATGCCTGGTTTTGACAGGATAATCTGGAGTGCAGATAGGTATCCTGAGAAAAGCTTTTACATAGCCAGGTGGGAGAAACTGGACTCACATCCTTGAAGTGAGAAAGTTCAGATTCTTCTGCCTTGAAATAAATGTAGAGTAAGTTTGCAGTGCTGCCAACAAAGCATCAGCTCTGTCTCAGTGCAGATAGCTACAAGACACTTGGGACCTTGCCCCCAGTAATTTCAGAGCCCATCAGGGTTAAAGTTTGGGTCCTGATGTAACTGGCAGGTTTAACCATGACTTGGAGCTTATCATATTTCTGTAGAGCACAGAATAGTCTATGTTTGCAAAATATGAATCAACAAACTGATGTCTCTGATGGCTGGGCTTTAATCTGAAGAGGATTCTGTACTTTGGTGAACTGGTGTCACTGTCCCCCTCCCAAAGGAGACAAGTACTAAAAGAGAAGAGTCTTCCCCTCAGCCCTGACCGGGCAGCAAGCTCAAATGCTGCAGGGCTTTATGTTATGGGTCTGTAACAGGGCATGTCCTCAAGCAGTCTTTTTTTCCTGAAAATGTTGCAAAGTAACAGGAACACAGATGAAGCAGGTAAGAGGCAGGCAGGGTGGTGACAAAGTGGTTTAATATGTCTGTATTCATGATATTTCCACTGACCTATTGGGCTGAATACACAGGGTATTTCAATATGATTTATAGTTGCTAATTCCATTACCCTTAGATCCCTTTCAGAAAGCCCTCACAGCTAATGAATTTAATAACACAAGGGCCAAAACTTGAATATTTTTCACCACCAAAACCATCAATAACTGCAGAAACATTAATTTTTACAGCCATGACTGCTTGCAACCTATTTTACCAATCATAAACTGCTCTTTAATCAAAATCTGTTCACCTCTAAGGTCATCAAAAATTTGCTGCCAGGCTACTTGTAAGTGCCTGTCTTTTGCAAACCTAGATGATAGGCTTGTTCTGTAAGCTATAATCTCTCCCACTTTGTTCAGAGTTTTAGAATAGTGATTGTACTATCCCCTGTGAGTTCCCACTGATAGAAGTTACAACTCACGGTATTGACCGAACCCACCACTTTTAAGTAATGGCAAGAATTACACATTCTCCTGAAAATACCACCTTGAAGCTGGCTAGGAGCTGTCAATCTTCACTCTGTCCTTTGAATGCTGTGTGATGTTAATTGTACCAGCAGCTGCTTGATCTGCTAAACAAACCACTGGAAGCCTGAGCTGGTTGTTTAGGCTGTTCCCTCAGACTCCATCAGAACTGGAGTGCTGCTTTTCTTCTCCCTTCACATTTTGTCCTTGACCTCTGTGACTCAGCCTTCAAGGGGCCTGTCTTGTGTTGGCACAGACTGGAGTGATTTAAGAGTCCTGTCTCAGCTGGATGGGTATTAAAATCTGGCAGATGCACCACCTGCAACGAAGGAGAGGGAAGGGAGTGAGTAGTAGTTTCATTGCAAATTTTTCAAATTAATTGACATAAATGTGAGCATTTCACATAAATGGAATGTTTTTCACATAAATATAGAGCACATTAGTATTTAGCAGCTATGTGAAGTACCATAGAACAAAGATGCAATTCAGGCAGTTCAGTAGAATAAAGGCACCTCAGGAACTGTTGCTCTTCATTCCCCTCTGGCAATGTTAATTTTATATGAACACACATCAGCATGTTTATATTGTCAGGTGCTTCTGTATGATAACATTTAAACCTTGCATCTCACCCACAGTACACAGCATTATAACCTGAAACTCGTTTCAGGTTACAAACTACAACACAGAGAGGGACATTTTAGAGTGCAATGTTTATGACCAAAATTATTCTACTTCAGCAATCACCAGGCTCCCAAGTTAAAACACTGAGTGATGGAGTTAATTAAGGAGGAGTAGTGCTGTTGTAGCTGTAATACTGTACATATATAAGTGCCTCTAAAGTGAGGCAAAGTTTGTCAGGAAAGGTAATGTCTTTCAGTGCACCAGCTGATACAGCTGCAGAGAAAAAAGAGCTAGCTTTGGGCCCAGAAGCAAAGCCTTCTTTTGGCTTGAATATATTAACATTTCTATCATCAGAAAAAGCAGAAACATTCCCCCACGCACACCTTAAAAAACAAGTGTAACAGTCTTATTTGAAGAATTGTGCAAAGTAAAACTGACCAGTTAAATATACAGCATGAAGACAACAGATGCCAGAATTTTTTGAGTCCTGAAAGAATATTATTAAATGCATCCTATCCAGAAAGTCGGAAAGTGTAGCCATGTGATAGTTCTCTAGAGAGAAATCACTGCCTTTCCTTCTCTAATGGGTTCTAACCTCCATTCTTTTGCCTGATAAATTCTCCCACGTCTTTCTGCAGCTGACTCAAGAAATAGTTGTCTGCAGAGACCCTTTCAAGACACTTAGATTTTATTTTTGAAAACTCTGAGATCTCTAGTATTTTTTCACTTTTGTCATGCCACTAATGGAAGTTTTACCAGAAATGGAGCTCAGCAGTGTTATGATCCTGATGTGCATTGATAATGGAAAATTACTGGCAATTGCAGAAGTCTTGATGATGAAAATTCCTTACGCTCACTGTTGCTAAGGGTTTTAAGGCATTAGTAGTTGATATCATATGCAGGTAATAAAGTCCACTTGTGCTATTTGATTTGTGAAGGTTTTCTACTAGACAAGTTATACAGCATTTGTTTCTTAGAAATGAATCAAAAGTGTAGATGTATGGGAAAATATGGGAAAATCCCAGGCTCATTCCATACCTAAATAAATTAGGCAAGGACCTTTAGGCAAGTTTAGTGCTGTACTCCAAGAGATTTTATTAATCAGAATTAAAGAAGTATAAAACATGCACTTCTGTAAAAATAAGAGTGCTTTAAAGAAAGATATGCTGGTAGTGCTCCCATTGTTCCTTTTTCCTCTGGTGTTCAAAACTGGGTAATTACGTTTTTGTAGTTTCCTGGAATGAGGTCCAGAATGAGTGTTTATAAAATATAGTTACTTAGGTCTTACAGGACAAGTTTAGCTTTTAATGTAAAAACATTAAGACAAGGAAGTGCTGCCATCATAAGCAGTCCTTCCTGCTCCTGTGCAGAGCACAGAGACCTCACAGAGCTTTCCAGTACATAAAGGGGCTACAAGAGCATGAGAGGGACTTTTGACAAGGGCATGCAGTGATGGGAGGAATGGATTTAAACTGACAGAGAGCAGACTTACATCAGATATTGGGAAGAAGTTCTTCCCTGTGAGGGTGGTGAGGCCCTGGCACAGGGTGCCCAGAGCAGCTGTGGCTGCCCCTGGATCCCTGGCAGTGTCCAAGGCCAGGCTGGATGGGGCTTGGAGCAGCCTGGGACAGTGCAAGGTGTCCCTGTCCACAACAGGGGGATTTGAAACTAGATGATCTTTAAGGTTCCTTCCAGCCCAAATCATTCTATATTTCTAAGCATGCTTAAAAATAATCAGAGTGGTTTGTAATTGAGCAGTAGTATACCCACAGAACTTTTAAATAAACTGAATTAAGCTCCCTGAACATATGTTGCTGTTTCGTTCATTAAATAATGGATTGCCAGCTAATTCACACCGTACTGAGACACATCCAGTAAATTAAAAAAAAAAAAATCCAAACATACAAAGAAATAAGAAATTCAGGAACTGAAAAAATTAAAATATTTCTAGAGCACTACAGGTTAGATGCAAACCTTTTATGGTTCATTACGTTTTAGTATACTCTCTCTGATATACTTCACCTAATAACAATACAGGCTATTGTAGCCTTGTCAGTAAATGATAAAACAGTTCAATTACCCTGTCTTTTATATGGATCCAAAAAGTATAGTGAAGTATATTTCAGAACTGTTAGGAAAATAGTGCTGCCAAGGCTTGGCTAATTTTCAAAACTAACTTTAAATTATGCACTAACTAGTTGATTAAGCTGTTTATTTCATTTTTGCCAGTCTGTAAAGCAATTTAGCTACATGATTATGATTACAAAGGCATTTTAGCCTGACTCTTGAGGAAAATGAATTTATGTTAGAAGAAATACTGAGGGGACAAGAATAACTCCTTCCTTCAAATTTCAGAGGATAGAGAGAAAGTAGAACTCCTTCAAGCTAGCAGAATTTCAAGGCAAGATTTTCTTGTTTCCAGTGCCATCCCTACTGCAGCTTCTCTTGTTGTGAGTGCATGAAGTTTGCAAAGTGCCTCAGAGCAGAAGAGCTAAACAAATTACCACTTACTGTGTTATTCTTTTTATTGAATAATGAAAGCAAAACCCCTAAAAATAAATATATATTTTTAAAAAACAGCAGATAGAAAGAAGTTTGAGTACAGTTTGTGAAGTAGATGGCGAATGTACAAGTTGGAGTAAAAGAAATCACCAGAATGTTGTCTGCACCTTTTCAGGAAACTTCGCAGTTTTAGATGTGCTCTGCTGAAAGGAGACAACTATTTTTAAAAAATTACTTCTCAGGGGAAAGTATTTAGAAATTTTTAAAATTTGTCTCTTTTGTCTGTAAAAAAATGAGCTAAAAGCAGACGAGAAGGCCAGTGATGAAGATCAAGAGAACAATTTCTGGCTTGGTTACTCCTCAGGTGGAAATCTGATTTGAAGCAAATTATTCCAAGTGTAAAGTTTGAGCTGCAATGATGTTATATAGCTACAGTTTTAGATGGATGGAAGCTTCTATCACATCAATGAAGACAATGAAAACAATTAAGTCTGTATTTGCATATCATACATAAATGTTTTAATGTACAAGAATCAAAACATATGAACATTATTAGCAGCCATTAAATTAAAAGCCGCAGTTGTTACAGATAGCATTAGGTAAGCCAATTCCTTTATCAGTCTCATACATTTTGGAAGTTTGTTGGCTTTAAACAAATTATTTTGCATAATATCCCCTTTTGGGTATTTAAGTGATTTTGCAGTAAGTTATTTTACATAGACTGCTGTTTATTTAGACTCCTGAAGAATCCTAAGTGTGCATATTTAGATTTAATGCTGCTTTATATCCCAGGCAATATTTTTTGTGTTATAAAAATAATGAGCTATAGACTTAGTTTCAAGCAAAATAAAACGAACTCTGCCAAATAAGAAAGTCTGTAAAAACTAATTGGAAACTAAGGCTGATTCTCAGCCTAATGAGTTTGCAGTGCTTCACTGAAATGAGGGTCTGATGAAGACTTTTTAAATCACCAAAATAATCAGGCTCCAATGTGAGGTTTTCTGTGATGCCAGTAGGTAGATGAAAGGGTGACAAGTGTGATAATTAAAAAGGAATCCCCCCAGGAAATCTGATGTGTTGATGTATTGTGATAAATTGCACTGGGAGATATAAGGTACCCTACCAGCCAGGGAAACTTTATGGTTCAAAAGCAGAACCAATCTATTGCATGGAACAAACTAAACTCTGGCTGACAATTGTGTGCCATTGATGGGATAGGGACAGGACAGATAAAAGGGGAAGAAGGGAACTAAAAGTTGTGTTGCCATACAGATTATACAGGTTTTTTCCCAAATACCTAGAGAAGCAAATCACCTTGGGTGCTTGGCATTTACTGCACAGCTCTTGATGTACCTTGTGGAGTCTGTGTGTCCTGGCAAAAATCAGCATTTTTCTAACAGGACAGTGGCTAAGCGATTGAAATGGCTTGTCATGCAAATTATAGGTTGTATAATAATCCTGCAGATTTTCTGTAGAGTGGATTTACAGTTGATACCTTAAGTAAGGAAATGTAATTGATCAAATACATAAGGATGCTGGACATCAAATATATGCAAAATCTGGGTAACTTTCAATTCTAAAATAGCAGGATACAGGATTTACCTAGATTAATTATTATATGAAAGTGCCTTAGCAGATTATTTTGGAGCCCTGGACTGTTGACTCCGGTGATTTAATTTACTGAGGTCTCCAATTTTCTAATATGCTTAGAACTGCTTTTCTGGTGTATGCAAATGAATATTACAGCATAAACCTTAGTGCAACTGTAAGAATGCTGCCTTGATAAAAGATCAGTGAAATTAAAAGGATTAAGCCTGGGCCAAATCTGTGACAGCTTTGCTTACCACAGCATTGAAAAGCTTATGTGGAGCACTAAACAACCTTGCTTCTCCAGCTGGGGTAAATTGGGACTGTCACAGAGAAAAAGGTGGGTTTTTTCCACAAGCCATTCCAGGGTAGGAGGGAATACACTTTGATCTTTTGCCTTGAAGACACATCATGTCATAATATAAAGAAAGTGTGTTTTCTAAATGGATAGCAACAGCTCCTTGCAGGGAATTTCTGCAGGTTCATCAGAGCTTTGCTCCAGCTGGATTTCTGCAAATTTAACTGGACATCTGCTAAGGTAAAAGGGAGAGTGAGGGTGAGTACAGAAATGGGATTAAGGCTCCTTAGACACTGAGGTGAAGTAGCTGGAGGAGTTTCAGGTTAACAAGTTCACAGATTACTCAATCCGGTAGCAATTTTTACCACTATCTTCTTTATAAAGTGTTTGCTATTGTCCATAGCTGTGTATCTGGCTGTAGTGAGATTCTTTGGAGACTTTGATGAAGTAGAAAAAACAAGGTTTTGTTGTTCCTTGAAAGTGCCGTTGCACCATGTTTGTGTCTTGGTTGTCCTTTGCAGGAGGATTGAAGCTCAGTGGCTCAGGCTGAGCCACCTTGAGCCATGTGGCAGCATTTGTTAGCACAGGACAGGAGCCTGTGCAGGTACAACATCCCTTTGGGGTACTGGGAGCCAGTCTGAGGGTCCCATGGGGCAGGGACAGCACAGGGAGCAGGGCCTTGGGTACCCACCACAGGCATCTTTGACTGTGCTCCTTCTCAGACTGGTCCAGTGGCTGTGAGCTCCCTGCCTGCTCATCTGCCTTTAGCTGCCATAAAACCTTTTCTGTGGGTGTCAGGATGAGTAGTGCTTCAGAGACCTTTTCTCAGCTCCATTTAACAAATGCAATAACAGACTCCAGAAATGTGTTAACATTATTTTAGGAAAGATGTTTGTTAGGGGGCAGGACTTATTCAGTCATTTTCTCTCTCAAACTGAAGTACAAGACTTAATTTTTATGCTGTCTATTTCTTTCATAGATGTTTTAAATAAGAATTATACCTTGTGAAATAAGTTGGTATCTGTGATGCCGTTCAGTGTTAATTTATATGTTCTTTACCTTCATCCCCACAAATCCTGACAAATTAAGTGAATGTTATACCACCTTCTTTTTTTTCTTTTTGGTTGGTTTTTGGGTTTTGTTTGTTTGTGTTTCTGTTGTTGAATTACAGTGTTGTAGGGTGTGTCCGTATCTGATAGTTTCTGTTTCAATAGGCTGTTATATTTTAAATTATTTCAAATATTCCAGCAACATTTACAGGAAACAGGATAAAGAACATTATAAAGTACTTTATTCCCAGTAATAATTGTATGGCAGGATCACAGAATGGTTTGCGTTGGAAGGGACCAGTTTCAACTCCATGTTGTGGGCAGGGACACCTTCCACTAGACCAGGTTGTTCCAAGCCCTGTCCAACCTGGCCTTGAGCTCTTCCAGGCATGGGTCAGCCACAGCTTCTCTGGGCAACCTGTTCCAGTGCCTCGCCACCCTTACAACGAAGACTTACTTCCTAATACCTCATGTAAATCTGCCCTCCTTCAGTTTAAGACTTCAGTCTCTCCCTTCCTTTTTTAATTAAGATGAACATAAATGAACCACCAACCTCAAAACAACATCTAAAGACCGTCTTGATCTTTCTAAAATAATAACCCTCTGTGTGTTTGGTTGTCTTTTCCTTGCTGTTTCAGACATGCCCGGTAGCCCTCACAACCAGTTCACCTTCAGGCCGCTGCCGCCTCCGCCGCCGCCACCGCACGCGTGCACGTGCGCCAGGAAGCCACCGCCCTCGGCCGACTCGCTGCAGAGGAGATCCATGACCACCCGCAGCCAGCCCAGCCCCGCCGCCCCCACGCCCCCCACCAGCACGCAGGATTCCGTGCACCTTCATAACAGCTGGGTCTTGAACAGCAACATCCCACTGGAAACCAGGTACGGGCCGTGGCTGTGCGCAGAGGATCTCGGCTGTGAGGGGAAAAGGAGGCCTGACATTGACACCAGCTGGTGATGGGCAGGTGCAAGTCTGTCCTTCAGGACATGCCAGTGTGTTTTGCTCTGAAGCCCTCTCAAGTAACCGCATGACGCCGTTTTTGCTTGATTCACCTAGGTCAGAAATACTCAGAAAAGCACATTATTCAGAGTTTTGGAAGATAACGATTCCTTTAATGTGTGTAGGTTACACTGGCATTTTATGGTCGTGTGGGGTCAGGATTTGTGCTTGTGGGTTTGTCTTGCCTGCCCATGTTCTCCCAGGACCATTTTGTAACCAGCAAATAGAAGTTTGGTTTAATCAGTATACTTTGGCACTTCTGGAGTCACACAGAGCCAGGAATGGTTGCGGTTTGAAGGGACCTCTGGATATCATCCAGTCAGTCTGTAGCTTTTCTATAGATAAGAAAATAACAGAAATAATACAAAAATAATATTTTCCTCAATACACATTTAATAATTTATGGTATATATAGCCAAATACAATTTTATAATCATTTGGCAATGAAGAAATGATACCAGGACAGATATTGGGCATGGCAAGACTTACCTCTGGGAGCTGGAAAGGGATAGTTCAAATTCAGGATCATTCACAATTTATGCAAATAATCTACTCTGAAAAACAATTGAGAGCAAACACATTCTGTATTCAGGCAACTTCCTTTTCAATACCCAAAGCTCTGCACAATCTCCTCTGACTTTTTGGCTATAATAAGCTTTTTTTTTTTTCACCTGTTCCTGATAAGTATTAGGTAATTTGATTGCTTTCAACTGCAGCTGTATTTGCTGACTTGATTTTTAAAACAAGATCTTACTTTTTGGTCTTCTTCCTCTTCATTGTCAACAGAGCCACCAGGAGGTTTTAACTAGGGTTTCCTTTGGGTTTTGCCATTTTAAGGCACATAAAGGGCAAGAGTTTGTGAAAGTTGTGTCTGATGAAACAGATAAATTTCTGACATCCACCTAATTGGATCCAGAAAATATAAAGTATTATGCACAGAAATGTTTGGAGAATTTTTAACACATATGTCCGAGGCCCAGTTAGCACAATTAATCACTGAAACCTAGATTTTACCTGTTCTTTTACAACAAGGTTGGTTTTATTTTATTACAAAAATTAATCTTTATATTTGTCTTTAAACACTTGACTGCTGCTCTTCAGAATTGTCAAGTTTTAGTTCTGCTATTAAGTTGGGATCGAAGATCACACCAATTCATTCTGAAATAAAACTTTCCTTATTTGTCTTAAGGACAAATCTCAAAAATAATCAAGGAGGATGGAAACTTTTCTGCAAAGTGAACATAAACAACGCTTCAGTTCAGCTGATCCTGCTGGAGCTAGAAGCTTCTGCTTACAGAGTCTTTATAAAGATAAATCTCTGCTGTTTCTGGTCTGGCAAGGTTATATATCTATCTATACTTTATGCTGCGAGAAAGGTGATCTCTGGGTGTTCTGTCCCATGAACTTTTGGTTCACTTCAATTAAAAGTCAGATAGATCTTTTTAAGAATCTGCATCTCCATTCATGACATTTCCATCAGACTTCATTGGGAACTATACTTTACAATTTATTTTTCTATCGAGTTCAGTTAAAGTTTTCTGGTTTCATACTATTTTTTGTAAATTTGAAGCTTCTCTTAAAGGACAAATACAGAGATGTATAGCTGTATCTATAATTATATAAAGGGCTGTGCAGTGAAGTAGGAATTCAGACTGGAAAACATCCTTTTGGCTACATGTTAGTCATTCACAAAGCCCGGGAATTTTCCATGTTCTGACCCTTCAGTGTTTGTTTCAGCTGATTTCATGCCCCCACTGGTCACTCCCAGAAGCCTCTCACAAAGCTGGCTGAAAGGTTGCATAATCCATAAGGAAAACCTGTGAGTCTGTTTGCCAGGATGTATCTGCAGTTTGTGTGCAGACGGGAGCTATGGCAGGGGAGCGCTGTAATAAGAAACATTTGTGATCACCACTTCCCAGAAGTCTACAGTGCACAGTACAGCCTCAGAGAAAATGAAGGGCTTGCAGCTTGTTTATCCTTCCTTTACCAGGGAATGATTCTGCTAGAATTGAACTGCTGCTTTGACCTAATAGCTGGATTCCCTTGCTTCTCCATTTATGTTTATCTGCCCATTAAAAATAATCCTACAAAATAAAGAGAAACATTTCAATGATATGTGCCAAATCTTCAATAATACCAAATGTAGCTAATATCTACATACCTAATATAGCTAAGCAGATTTTTTTTTTGTTGTTGTTAAAATTGGAACATTTGCAATCAAAAAGAAGACTTAAACAGTAATGTATTCCCTACTGTAACAGCTAGGCAAAAATCAGAATACACATGTTCAGCTTTTCTTCTGTCTGTATCTCCTGTTAATCCATAAACAGAACATGTGTTTGATGTTGTATCTACTGCCATGGAATAGTAGAGAATTTTCAGACAGGAAAAGATTTTCTAGATATAATCATGTGAATTTAAAACCATTTCACTCTGGACAGACAATGCGTCTGCTCATAATGTGTCATATTGATGTGTCATATTTATGTAAAAGAAAATTCTCTAGTTCTGAAAATGTTTGCAATATTCCAATGAAACATGTACTCTTACATAATTAGTGTTTGAAACCCTAGATTAGATGGCAAGGGCTGCAGTAAAGGCATACTGTGGTGTATGTGTTTGAAAGTTTTCTTGTACAGTGAAATTTGGTTGCATTTTTATAGAAAAGGGCAAATTAGAAATTTTGTTTTGTGTTTCATCTAGAGGTGTTACACGCACTAATCTGCAAAGCAGTTTTGTCAAGACCTAACTTACTAATGCAACTGTTTAATGATGAGACTGACTTGGAAAGATGAAATTACTTGTTCAATTTCACACTAAAAGCTAAAATTAAAATCTGTCTGTGTGTTGTTGCCAAGGCCAGTTCCCTAACTCTGGCAGTTATTCTGATTATAAGCAGCCCAAATAAAAATAAGAATTAAGAACAGCTTTAGAACTCCAGAGGACATGTTATGGAACACCTGCTGCTGAGGGAATTGGAGTAGAGCTGCACCTGTAGGAGGTGTAGCAGCTCAAACTGGTGACTGTGCTGCAGCCTTCAGCACTGTAATGTGCCCAGAGATGCAAATGCAGTCTCCATATATGAATGTGCACACGGTTTGGGGAAAATCAACATAGCCATTATTAAAATTGCTTATGAACATGCAGTAATTTCATTGTCACACAAAAAAATAATTTTTACGTATTGCCAGAAAAAGACTGCAAGGACCTCTCACACCACATAAAAACACAGGAAACATTGATTCTCTTTTTTAGCATAATGTTACTGGGCTCTCAATCAAAAATTGATATTTTTCCCTCTCCCCCAGAATAAAGTACTTGCAACCTATTGCCTATTCCCTTCCTTTCCACTAAAATAATTATTTTTCAGGCTTCATAGATACTTTAATGCTTCAAATCTTGTGATTTACAGTGTAATACATTGTCATTATCCATAATTGTTTTTTCAGGCTTCATAGATACTTTACTCTAATGCTTCAAATCTTGTGATTTACAGTGTAATACATTGTCATTATCTCTGACAACCCCATCTGAACATAGCTTACTACTTTTTATGGAGTAAGTATTAAACCCTGATAACTCAAAGGAATGTTTTTCATTTTCTCCATGCCCTTATAGTGAACTCAGTATTTGTTTCCATATCTTGCTTTCTTACTTTGTTTTGTTTTGTTTTTTTTCCCTGCTGTTTGCTATTTATTTTCCCACTTCAGTCAAATCCCCAAAGAAGAAGTAAAATCTAGATGTTAAGTAGGGATTTTTACCTGACATTTTTCTTATCCTCCTTATAGTCTGTTACTGATCCGTCATGGATAAATCATTGGTCACACTTATTTTGAGTTAAGTTTTGACATAGCAAAATATAATATTCCAAAGCATTAGAATTTTTAAGTTTTATGCCTAAATCTCAAAATTTAGCTAATTTTGATTTTGTTTCAAAGTGGAGTTTTTAGTCCTGTTTTGTGTGTCAGTATTTAAGATATTTGCTTGTTCCTTCCTTTTTTAAATCAGATTTCTTCCTAGCTCCTCTAGCCCATTTAGCAGTGTTGGCAGTAAGGTTAATGCTGTGCTGAATGGACTGAAATCTCCCTTCACTGCACTGGCAATGAGCCAAGTCCTGTGGAAAAAGACAGCTTAATTTAAGCAATCTTATCACCATGGTAATAGCTCCTCTAAGGGGACAGTGAGGTACCAGACCATAAACCTGAGATTCAATTATCATTAATTTATATAAAACTTTGAAGTACTAGAATAATAAGAGGAGTATTTGGGGTTCAAGGCAGTTATTATTTTTAGTTACAATTCAGCAATATTTCAGAGCCTAAAGTTTGATTATGCCTCTAAACACTTGAAAACTTTAAAAGTTTTGGAGTTCAAGAAGTGTATTTCAATCATGATATAGATGGAATAATTCCTTTCTGTGTTACATAGCTATTTAAGGTGTATAGGTATGATTAGTTCTGGTTTTTTTCCTGAAAATAACTTGGTTGTACTTCTGTTTGGTGTAATTCTGTACTATGGTTTATCTTTTTCAATCAACCTCATAATTATTTTTTTCTCTTCAAGAAGTACATTGATAGCCTTTCAAATCACAGACACCTGTGTATAGTCCCTTTCTGTGTAAGCTGGTGTAATTTTAAAAGCAAAAATAATTAAATAAAAATGCATCTAGAAATTCACACTCAGTTCAGTGTGGGCTCTTGGAAGGTTTGATCTTTTTTTCTTGGTCTTGGCATTTGAACATCTTGTGGATCTCGTGAATCTTGCCTCCAGTGCAGAGACTCAGAAAACACTTTTTTCTGCCTTGACTTTTTTCCCAGTTCAAGGTTTCCATAGCAAACAGAGCAGCTTTTACAGCTCCTGAGGCAGACAGGTGTTACTGATCACAAGCCACCAAACAGGGAGACCCTTTCTACTTGAGCAGTGCAATTCACTGGGAACTTGTTTGCAATTGGAGCCTGCTCCTCAGTAAAGTGACCAGATTTGGGGCTATTCCAAAAATAAACGCAAGGCAGGGCTTCCTTTATGATCTTTTCTTCAAATTATGTTGGTCAGTATTTGCTATTATGACATTCCACTTGTATTTTCTCATGTTCTACCTAATTAAACAATAAATCAACACATAAAGGCTGACCATGTTAAAAACAGACACACAGCAAGGGTTTTAAATTCATTCTGAGTCCCATGTGTTTTCACTGCATAGCAGAAAAGATCTGAAAATATTTGTCTTCTGAAATCCAAAAGATAAATTGAAGACTGTCAGTATGACCATGAACTGAAAATAAAAGTTGTAAATATGACCTTAAATTTAATATTGCGAGAAGGAGGGTGTCTTTTATGGAAATAAAAATATAAACATTTGTCAGCTACAATGAAGTACAATTTTCATGGCAGCAGCAATGGCACTTGAGGGTCCTGCCTTGAGTAGTTGAGATCCAGTCACTAAGGACAATAGGGCAATTTAAATTGTTCATGCACTCTATTGTGTTTTTTGTTTGTGAGAAGCTTTCCTTTTCCAGAAGTTTGTGTGGGCTTCCCTGCAATGATGGGGTAGTATTTTTTAAGGGTTTTTTATGGATGCTAAATATAGTAACTTGAACAATCACACTGCAGATACTCCTTGCTCATTATTTTGGATAATGTGATGGTATATAAAGTTATACCTAAATGTAAAGCAATGTTGTGATTTTATGGCCACTAATGAGCAAGCAGCCTTTTAGCTTTCTATGAAATAGTGTTTCCTTTTACAAAACCAGAAATAGACTGAATCTAGATTTTGAAAGAGAACAATAAATACAGGTTAATACAAAGGCTCTAGGTTGTGAGAAGTGGTCAGAGACATGAAAACAATTCTACCCTTTAATTTCCAAAAAATCAGATGTGTATGTGTAATGTTACTGCCCAAAAAATTTCTATTTTCTGCCTAGCTATTTGTAGGTAAGCTGGATTCAAAGACTAAATAGTATTTATGTAGTTCATGTGATACATCTCTTGTCAGGTAAACTTTGTCTTTTTTGCCACAGTAGCTGTACAGCTTGGATTAGACCATATGCATGTGAGTGTAGGTACTTGGAAGTAGACTGACATGCTGGGAACAAAAGTCAGAATATGCATGAATATTCATCAAAGGAAATTGATGGCAAAGAGAACTGAGGGGTAACTACTTCAGTTAGTCATTCCTTTCTTTAAGTCATGCTTCCAACCATAGAATATAGGCAATAAAATTACAGTATTGGGATTTTTACTCTTCTTGATTCATGGTTTCAAAGTACTCTGCAAATATTATGTTCTTTATATGACTTGCATAAATATTCTTGTAACTACTTTTTTTCATATTTTCCACAAAGTAATCTTAAAATTTCTTGAGGGAAAAAAAAATAGAGCTGGCCATGAGATTATTCCTTCCTTACATCACAAATCTCTGTGTGCATTTGTTGTTTCATTCAGCCACTGTTTGAGTTGGAATGCTATAGCAAATTTTAAGCCACAGAAAAGCACTTTTGAAGATCACTGAATTAATGTAGAGATGTCACCATGTATCAGAGTAACAAAGCCCATAGTGGTATATGCAAGAGCCATTTATGTCCTCAGTGTAGTAATTTTTGTTATATTTTTTTTCATTAAATAGCAAATGAAACCAGAAAGCAGTTGTATTTTGGACAACAGTTCCATTATAGAAGCTGTTCTTGATTGATTTTGGCACCATCCTATATTTATATAAGTATTATCCCAGTTTTCTGCCAGATTTGAAAGTTCAGTCACCTGGTTAGGAGGCCTGGCTTGCCTACAGCAGCAGCAGACAAGTGAGCCAGGATTGCATCACTTGTTCAGCACTGGAGCAAAAGGAGAGGGATGTGGATTCCTTTTACATCCTTTCACATCCAGGGTCACAGTGCTCAGTTTTCAGATGTCATGTAAAGAAAACATGAGTGAATAAAGGGAAGCAATTCTATGTGAATGGTTCAAAAAACAAGTCCAGCTCAAAGAGGAAATTTTAACAAAGTGGTTCTATTCCCAAAGACAAATCTCTGGATGGAAATCATGGAAAAATACAATTATAAAATAAGTTAGAAAAGTAGTTTTCATGGCCATTTCACCCATGACCACTTTGTTCCCATAGTTCTTGTACACAAAAAGGTGAAACAAAGGCTATAAAAATATAGGTCAGTTTTATCTATAATTATAAGTCATGTCTTATATTCAGATACAGTTTTCCTGGGTTGTTTTTCAAGATAAGGGTATAGTGTGTGTATATCTTTGTGATCAAGTGGGTGTCTTGGTGTATATATATATATATATATGTATATATATATATATATAAATATATAAAAATGTTGCCTTGGTTTTATGCTGTTTAGTTTGTTGAGAGCCATATGGGAGATTTATAAAAAAATATATTCTGATTATTATGTAAGTTTAGAAGTGTCCTCTTCTTTCCCCTCCCATTTTGAGTACAGAATAGAATGGATAGAAAACCAGGAGAAAGTGAATTTCTGCTTCTTACTATGTCACAGGAAATATTAAGTGACTTAAAATGGCCTGGTACCAATGTCTTCTTTTCAGTGTTTGCCAAAGTAAATGGGAAACTGTATCAGTTCCAAATCCCTTTTGGCTACCATCTCTATATATTTTCTGGCTATGCCAAAAAACACAATCCTTTTTCTGTTTCATCTGCTATGCCTCTTAAAAATTTCCTTTGCACTTCTGTTGACGTCTAAAGGAATTTCTTCAATTAAATATCAGTATAGATATACAATTACATACATTATATGCAGCTATAAAATGTAGCTGAAATGAAATTGAGCAACTTAAATGATTGAACTGAAGTCTTCTTAGTTTTTCTATCACATAGATTTGCAGCAATTTGTAATGCTTTAGGTAACTACTTCTTGAATGTGAAACATAAACAGGTGCAAATGTATTCCTGCTTGGTGTATCCAGGAGAAATCCAGACTAATTTTTTGGCCAAGGTGTAGCAAGATTTGTGGTTTTAACTTAGCTGTTGGCTCCCTTTCAAGTCTGCTGTTCTTCATTTTTTCTTCTTACAAACTCGTGGTTTTTAATGTAAATGGAAGGAAAGCATGTTACAGGAACAAATGAAGGTCTGGGCCTACAGATGCTTGGCACAGAGTTAATGCATAGAAAGTAACAGAAGCGATACCAAGCCCTTGACAAAGTTGAGGGACATTTCTACAGTATCAGGACATAAAAATATTTTCTCAGAATTTAATTGCAGAATTCTGTGTGAGGTTAATCTGGTTTCTGGTAATAGTATTATGTTATTGCCACATGAATTCAGTTGGGATATTGCTTCAAGCTTTTATAAGACTTAAATTGCTGTTCCAGATAAGGAGCCAAAAGTACATAAAGAAATACCCTGATGGAGAGGCGTGTAAAGAAATGAACTCTTCTCTGACCTTCTCCTAGCTAAGAATTCATCATTTGTATGAACTGTGCCCTCTGAGTTATCTGCCATTCCTCATGAGGTTAAACAAGAGCACTTGGATGAGCCACAGGAAGCTGCTTCTCCAGAGAATGGAAGGGGTTCTGCCACCAGCAGGACTAACAGCTCTGATCTCAGGCCTTGTGCCAGCTGAGCTTCCCAATAAGTCCCTTCCCTTCCCAATAAGTCCCTTCCCTTCCCCTCTTGTCCGTGGCAGGTGGAGCCGTGGCTCTGCTTCCCTGCCCAGTGTGTGCTGGGCTGGCAGAGGGCAGAGAGCTCCCTGCAGCAAAGGAACCCCACCAGGGCTTTTGCTGCTTCCCTTCTGCTGTGGAGGGCTTTGGTCCTGGTAGGATCTTTTATTTAACTGCTCTTGAGAGGCTTCAAAGTTCAAAAGTCTTATATTTGTAGAGGTTAATAGATGGATGAAAGCCAGACAGACATTGTGGTTACCTCAAAGAGGGAATGCTTTCCAACTGCCTCTTCTATATGTGAAGTTATTACTGAGCTTTTAGTATTTATTTTTGTATTTTTGTATCACTTAACAATATTAAGTGACTTTCATTTCACCAACAAATGCCTTACAGATTATGTTCTGTATTTGTTTTTTTAAGAGAATATTATTATCTTCTTTATGGGTGTTTTTGATGTTTTTGTGAACATTTTGTTTTTCTCCACTTGGAAGGAGTGGTGTTATCAATCACCCTTATAAATGCTCTGATTTTTCTTGTGTTCTCAGTTTACCAAAAAAAAAAAAAAAATCCACCACAGGCCTTAGCTTTTCTCTTAGATCAAATATTAAAGCACACATCAGGCTGCAGTCAAATCTAAACTTTTCAACTGCAGGTTTTATTATTTTGCTCTTTAGAAAGAAAGCCTGATTTTAAAGAATTGATAGCAACAGTTTAGCATGTCCTGACTCCTTTGGGAACCATGGTGTGCTCAGACAGATGAGGAGTCATCTGAATTTATGAGAACATAGTCACAGTCTGGTTGGAAATTTGCCTTTGTGCCACCAGTGTTTTTCAAATTCTATATAAATGTCTGTGGGTACTCAATATATGCTTCCAAAAATTGCAGTTTTAAACAATTGAGTTTTTTAAACATTTTCTCAGCATTATTCCACTGGTAGCTCAGTTTCAGTGTACCATTGCTTCAGAATCTCAGTTTTATTACAAATTAGAGCAATGTAAATTCTCCTCTGTGTGAATGGCCTCATCTGTCCAAAAGAGAGTGATCTGGATCTGGATCCAGGCTCCGTGCACTCTGCTGCTGATAGAGAAGTGCCTCTGCACACTAGCACTATGTCATCAAGCCCTTGTTACAAATTCCTGTGCAAGAGTATGAAATTATTCCTGGCTATTGATTGCAGGCTGTTAGAGCAGTAATAATAACAATTTTCTGTTCAGCATTTCCTTCCCTTTACCTCTGATACCTTCAAACTATGCACCGTAAAGGACAATCAATACTGCCAATATCAGACCTTTTTGCTGTAATTTCCAAAAAATTTAAATGAGAAATTATCAAGTAAGTAGGTTTTTATCATTATGTCTTGAACAAGTAAAGCATGCAAAGAACAATTGACTTTTTATATTTGTAATATTTGTGTATATATGTGTGTATGTATATATGCATACTTATTTCTCATATGTATGTGCTTGTATCTAATAACATGCCTTATTTTATGTGGTGATTCTGCTTCTATTTCCCTGAATATCAGTAGGAATTTTGCCATGACATTTTTTCCTACCAAAAGTCTAAGTGACTGTGTATCTCATTAACTGCTGACTGAGAAAAAACTTCTCATACTTGCAGAAGCTTTCATGTGTGACAGCAAAGCATTGAATCCAAAATAACCAACTGTGCTCTCATGGCCTGATAGGAAGGAAGCAGGTTTATATAGTCCTGTAAACAGTTATATTACTTCATTTGAATTTTTTATTTTACTGTATATGAGTTTATAATTTTTGAACTAAAATAGAGTAACATTACAATGTGGAGAGCAATGCCATCTTTCTAATGTGTGTATTTACAGCTGGGGAAGTCAGTGGGAAGGAAAACTAGAATGTGTTGTCTAATGCACTGCCAGGATGCTGTACTCAGTCAGGGTCAGATGTCCAGTTTTGTCTGAGTTAAGCTCATTTGGGTAACATTCATGAAGCAGAAGTAACTAATACTCAAATTTCATTCTTGTGGTTTAGTCATAAGACTCCTGATACACAGGCTCTGTAAACTGCAAGGCAAGCTAACCTTTAGTCTCATTTGCTTTCTTTTTTATGTAACTAAAGGGCTCTTGAAAGATAAAACTACTCTGTAATACCTTTTTATTTTCTATAATCTGGCATTTTGAAGACCGTAACCTTTCTTTTAAAATCTTATAATGGAAATACATAATACCATACTCATTACACCATTTTAGCAATTACCATTTCAGGAACATGTATTTACAATATTCTTAAAGTCAAATGTCACAGTATAACAATGTTTCATACTCTTGAGTGTTTGATCCTGCATACATCCCGCTGTGTACTCAGCAAAGAAATTATCCCAGCATGGATTGGTTGATCCATTTATGCATTCAAAAACTTGTCTTGTGCCTTGCCGAAGGCATAAAGGCACTTTTGTCATTGGGAAGATTCTGGACCTTGTCACTTGCTTACTCAGCTTGAGACAGAGGAACACCAAGATGCTCTAAACCCCTTTGGGTACATGCTGTGGCATGAGTTTTAGAGGTGCACCTGTCAGAGGGAGGGCACTGAAGAAGCTTGCTGCCTTAGATAAAACAAATGCAAGAAGAACCAAAGAAAGCTGGTGTTTCCAAAGAAATATGTGGTTGTATGGTCAGCCCTGAGCTAGCCCTTTTTGCCACAATTTCTGAGCACATATCACAGTAAGTTATTGTTTAACATTAAATAACCTTTCTTAAATTCTCTTGGAGAGCCCTTGCCAGTCCTGAAAAACCATCCACTCTCCTATAAAAAACTACTCTATAGTTCTGCACCAGAGCCTGTTCTGCAAGGCACATTTTTGTACCTTATTTTTTGTGCTAATGTAAGTCTTCACTGTTTTTTCTTGAAGGCAATCAGTCCTGTGAAGTATGCTGAAATAGGTCTCCAAATGAATTCTTTCTTAGTATGTTTGAGAATCACCGCAGTAGGCAAAAGCATTTGAATAAAAATTACACTCAAAATTGCTCAATTAAGAACAGTAAAGAAATTGTGCTCACCTATATAGTAACTACAGTTCTTCAGAATGAATTATGCTTTTAAATCAGGTGACTAAGTAATCACTTTTTAAAAAATTTCCTATATTCCATGGTAAAAAAATGTTCACAGTGGCATTGGCTTAAGCATTTTTGGGGTATTCCAGGTGAATCAACCAGTTAGGTGTGGATGGAGGGGATATTGCTGGCAGCAGTTCCCATGTCTCTGTCACACCTGTGTAAAGGCACATGGGCATGGGCTTGGAGGACCCCAGTACTCTACTGAGAAACTTCCCTCAGCATTACTCTGAAACATGGGGAAATTAGCTCAGAATTTATTTATGGTGTGTTGTTTCAGTAAAACATTGCTGGACATCTTATGGTGTGGTTAAAAAACTTGCAGAGGGTATCCAAATACAGTTTCCTGTCTTTGATATTTTCTGTGGCTATATGTAGTGTGTACTATACAATGCTTATATAGTTCCTTTTGCTTTTTACATCACCAAGTGGTTTTACAACATCATTCTTTGTCTTCTCTTTGTAGGCACTTCCTGTTTAAACATGGATCTGGGTCTTCAGCTATCTTCAGCGCAGCCAGTCAGAACTATCCCTTAACATCCAATACTGTTTACTCTCCACCTCCTAGGCCTCTTCCTAGAAGTACCTTTTCCAGACCTGCCTTCACTTTTAACAAACCTTACAGGTGTTGCAACTGGAAGTGCACAGCTCTGAGTGCCACTGCTATCACAGTGACCCTGGCACTGTTGCTCACCTATGTCATCGGTAAGCCCTGATCCTTTCCTCTGCTGAATTATTCTTTCACCTCCTCTGCTCTGTCGTCTTGCTTGCTTTGCACTAATACAAATCATGTTTTACTATTAATATTTGCCATTGATGCTTTTTAAATCCTGGCAGACAAAACACTGGATTGGCTAAAGGTTGAACACAGAATTCTCATTAACTTTCTGTTCTGTTAACCTTGATACTGCCTAACAGAGAAGGAAATATTATTCAAGATTACATGTTTATACTAGCAGAGGGCTCCTGCTGATTTTAATTGCTGCAATATTTTTTTAAACGTTTGATTTTTATATTACGCCTTACAACACTGGTTCTCCTAAAGAATTATTTGGAAAGACTGGTAATGTTTAATTGTGTTTTGCCTTGCTATCCTTAGTTAATTTCTTCAGTCTCATCACCATTTAAATCTTACATGATTTTCCTCCTAATTATTATATCATTTGCTAGAATGACAACTAGCTCTAAAATAATTTTATACTGTGTTGTCTAAGATAGATTTGGTTATCTCTTTATTGAATTTATGTTTAAAAAATGGGTTACATAGTACCAACTTTGCCATTTTATTAGCAAAATACATTGAACAGGTTTATCAGAGTAGCTAGAGAGGACTTCCTCAGGTTTGGGGTTTGTTTGGTTTGTTTCCTTTTGGAGGACAGGTGTTTTGGAGGTTGCTTGAAGTCAGTGTAGTTACAAGCATACATAGAAGAGCAATTCTCTGTGGTTTCCTACATAACATTTAGCCTGAACTTTAATTATTGCATTGGGTTTTCAATCTGAATTGAAAATACTAAAGCACATTCTTTAGTAGTGTGTAGAATTTAATTAGTGTGTAGAATTTAAGAATGTGACTGTGGCTTCTGTAAACAAAGAGAAATGTAATTTTTTTTGCTATCTCACACACTCTTAGACTGTTGTTTCAGATGGCAGTTCACAGATGGAGTATTCCTGATACCCTGTAGCTTGAATGGGAATAATTCCAGGTTTGCCTGAAAGAGTTCAGTTCATACTTGGTAAAACTTTACAAGTACAGATACCTCCAAACTGATAAATGGCCACTGATTTTCTATACCCTCTGAATAAACATATCTACAGTGAAACTTACTAAAATTTCAATAATTTCTTGTTTCCCACTGAGGTTTTCTTCAGTCCCATAGTGACAAAGTTCTGGTGATTGTCAGCAAGATGCTCATCAGGAGGGATCTTTTCCTAACATCCTCACCTAATGCATATGGGAAAGCAGATTGGAGCATTTCTGGTGCATGATGATTTGAAAGCACCTGAGGATCTCGTAAGCTCCATTAATTGCAGATTTACATAACAGCTGGTGAGCATATGCCCTCAGTTAGGACAGGCTGTATCATTTTTGCAGCCTCATCTGTTTGCTGCACATTTTATCCCACCCACACCGTTTAGATTTTATCTGGATTGAAGCACTGCCTCTTTCATCCCTGTTTAGATTTCAAGTCTGCCACTGAAATTTCTGTAACTTTCTAGGGATATTCTGCTGTGTGTCATCAGCCTGAGAAGGCTGGAAGCATTCCTTGTCACCATGAATGAAAGAGCTCTGTGTAACTCTCCTGTAGATGTGTCTGTCTGTCACATCTTGGTAACACAAGGGTGTAGCATGTTTTCTTTAGTTAGGCAGAAGCAGGTAAAATGGAAATGTCTTAGCATTGTATAAATTATTACCATTTCTATTTGTGTTTTCTATGGAAAAAATACAAATTTTTGAATAAGGAGTTCTAATTCAGAAAAATTTTCAGGATGCTATTATTTGCTCTTGTTTTCCCCAGAAATGTTTGAGTTGCATAAACTTTCCTGCAGATTCAGGTAATATTAGTTAGCTTATTCCAAGGGAATATTCCTTCTGCCCATCTCTGGTTGGTTAAATATTTAGATAAGTTTATGGTCTCTTCTTATGACTCAGATACCTTAGCTCTTTCCCTTTTGCTGGGTTTGAATCATAGCATATAAACTGTTTCCAGAGTTCACTGGCTCTGTAGGCTTGCATATTTGCATATCTTTTCACATCAAAAATTTAAATGTGCATGTTTTAAATGAGTAGTTGAATACAGAAATTCAGACTGTATGTAACACTCTGAAGTTAAAATTCACTCCCCCAAGTGTTTTCTCTTTGCTCACCATGATTCGGATCCCTCACTCCACCAGGTTTTCTTCAAGTCAGAGGAAGTTGTGTCTGAGCAATCACAACAGACATGGGCCTACATTGTAAAACAAAACTAAGTTTAATTTCAGGACCAAACTTCACCTGTGATCAGCTCAGCAGTTGTTAGTGGAAAAATAAGGGAGACTTCTAAAAGGCAAAATTGTTTTCATTGCATTTTTTGGCATAACCTGCATTAACTTACCATGAGCTACAATTTCAGGCCAAATGAGTGTTGGTCAAAATTTAACATCAAGCTTTTTCTTCTCCTTATCTAAGAACTTAAATGTTCTTTTTCAAGTATTTTTCACTGCCATTTAATGCTCAAGCTACACATTACTTTTGAAAAGTAATCTCAGCCTTGTCAGAACATCTCCAAAGTCTTAGAGACATGAAGCTTATACATCAAAATTTACAAGTGGCTCTTACATTTGTAATGAACTGACATCTGTGCCAGAGTGCTCTAAGCAGTGATTTCAATCAAAAGGTAAACTAGCAAAATGATTTTGTTCTTTTATTTTTCATCCTTTCCCTCTTATCAGTCAGTGAGACTCAATAGCAAAGCTTTTACATAAGAACATGTAATTCTTCAGTATTTTCTCTCCTTTGAACTACTACTCAGTTAAAAAATACTATTTCTCCATTAATCCTCTTTTGGCCTATAATCGCTGTGTTTACTATTTGGCCTTTCTGAAATAAATTTCACTATTGCATGGACAGTAAGGATATTATAGCACACTGTTGATGGTTGTGTAACAGCAGGTTTATTGAAAATCTTTAATTTATCAAGAGAAACACATATTTTCACTTCAACAGGAGTAATCTCTGTGAATAGGTTCTAAAGTCATAGTAGTTACCCCAAAAAAACCTTATTTCATAAAGTGCATGTTTGGTCTTCAGACTGTTGGAGATGTAATTGTAAATGCACTGAATTACTTTCTATGGAAAAAGTCCTACATATTTTTATTTTTCATTTTTCTGTTTTCCTGTGAGTTGAGAAATGTAAACCACGTAATTTGGGGCAAGGTTGTTGAATTTGCCCACAAGTGAGCAGTGAGGCAGGTGAGCAGTGACGTGACACACCTCAGGAAGGTGATGTTGGTGCCTCTCACCAATGCATGGGGGCTGCAGCAGCTCCACCAGCAGTTCCTGGTCTGCCTAAGAGTCTTGCCAAAAAATTAAAGAGTAAATTAGGCAAATCCAAGAGATAGAGTAAGAAATACAGTATTTCTTTTGGATTTTGTAACACCATGTTCTTTCCTCTAAGTCAAATAGAATGTGTGCTGTGGCTGCTCATTTAGTAGTTCTTTTTAGCCCATTAGTGACTAAAATTTTTCTTCCCTGATACTTTACCATTTTATCAGCAGCTGATTTTGGACTTGCAAATCACTGGTCCTATTGATCAAAGGTGCAGAGCTCCTACTGTTCCTATTGATTTGAGCAGGTGATGCAAATGTTCAGTGCCTCTGAAAATTGCATCTCATGTTCTTGGATTTAACTATCCCTGACTATGAAATGACTATTTTATATACAAATGAATTCTCAAGTATGAATATGAAGTCGTCCCTATCCTTCATGATATTATCACTATTTATGAGTAGGCACTGGAGGTGGGTGTTGGATCTTAAATTATATTCACATGAAGGGTAAGGAAATTAAAGCCTCTGTGCTGCCTGACACTGTGACCTGTCATTTCTCACTCCATGTACAAGGGAGAGGAGTGATGGTTTCAACGCTGGGAAAGGCCAGACCAGATTTTAAGGACACATGTATCTCAGTGCATAGATTTATAACATTGGTTACATCTCTTTAGACAATGTATAACAGTAACCAAAAAGGAATTATGCAGAGAGGGATCAAGGGGAAAATATACTGCTGTACACTGAAGAATATAATGGTATAGTAAACAGTGCTAGGCATTTCAGGGTTATGCAAACGTTGTGATACAGATGCATAACCCTGAAATGCCATTGAGCTCCTTGCTGGGGGAACTCTCACTGAGACAGATTCATCAAGGTCTCTCAGCTGGGAATTGTGGTGTCTGCTCTGCTGCATTACTGAGGAGCTTGATACCATCACAAATCTCTAAGTATTCAGAGGAGAAACATTTACTGTTGCCCAAGACTAGGTTTTGTTTGTTTCTAAGTATGAAATATGACTCGGTAATGAAAAATGAAACCATCATTTCACCTCCTCCTCTAGGAGGATTGCAGGAGAGGGGGGTATATTTGTATTTTCAGGTATAAAAATATACTAGGTATAAAGATAAGACTTCTGGAGAAAGAGGAGAGTGCTGAGAGTTAAGATGGCTATAACAAACACATGGAAGAAGTCCTTATTTCATTAAACGCCCTACATGATCAAAACATTTTAGCACTTTATTATGCAATTTTAAAAATATTCTGAAGACTGAATCAAATATTAAAAGTTTCAAATTATGGAAACTATTTACGGCAGAATGAAATAGTATTTTACTTGTAAAATGAGCTTACAGAAGATCATCTCTTCTAAAGGTCATGATCAAAACTTAGATTCTCGCTCTTGTGTCCAGGTATTTTTCTCATTAATTCACCTTTACTGGAACTGAGACACTGATGCATCTGTGGCTTTATGCCAAAGTGAAATCCAGTTTTATAAACAGAACCTGCTAGCAGTTACAGAAACAAATAATTTTCTGGCACTTAGAACAGGTGCAGAAGGGGTAGTCAGCTGCTGATATACATCCTATAACAGCTCTTCTGAAGTCTGGGCTTCAGGGGGATGATCTACTGAGATTCTGTAAAAAAGCAGAGAAAGCTAAACAGAGCCTTTAGAGGAGGTCAGCAATTTGGAGGAACTTCACATTTGCAGGATTTTTTTTTTTGTCCTTTGAAGTTCATCTTGCAGGTAGTAAGTACTTATTGCACCGGACTTTTTTGATGTCTCCTCACTACTGAGTGTCTCTTTTGCGCTGGAGCCAAGGCTCTTATTCACATTCTGCCAAACATGTAGCACCGGAGTTGACAAGCTGTGCTTACACAGAAGGTAGATAAGAATAAATTAAATTAGATCATTGGCTTCCTAGCAGATGGCAGGTTAATCCAGTTTACAAAGCGAGTTCTGAAAAAATTGCTTGTATTTTTGTGGATATTTACCTGAGTATGCCGTAGAATTGTGGGGACTGAGGTAGTCAGTCTGGAACTGTCAGTTTGTTTTGTTTAAATATTGAAGAAAATAAGTGATCTGGTCAGTTACTTCAGAGGTAAAGACCCAAGCTTTTGTTCTGAAAGTGGCCCTACTGGTTTCAGTTACAGCAGTAATGTGAAGCAGCAGAAACCTGCCTCTGAGTAGGGAAAATCTCTTAGCATAACTTTACACTCACTTTTCATCTCTTTGCTGAGAGATTCCATGAAAGAAATTTATTGAAAGCTTAGATGATGTGGGCCTTTAATATTTCTTTTTCTGCAAGAGATGTGTTTTATACCAAATAATTATTTTTTTACCTAAGAAGCATAATAATTTAGCTAAGAAAAGCTCTGTACTATGACTAGGATCCTCTGTACTGGAGGGAGAGGTCATTTAAAATTACCCTGCACAGCTCCACTGTGTGGCCTGGCCAGGGCAGCATGGCTAAGGAAAAAATTTAGGTTTGTCATAATCCTGTGGCATCCTCCAGTCTCTTCAAATTCACTGACTACAGACTCCTCTAAATTTAGCTTTTGCCATAATATTCATAATGCATGTTTAAAAAAAAAAATCTTTGTCAATTTTTTGTTAGAATTTTGTCAGAAACTTTGAATTGAAAAAGAACTGTATAATAAAATATAAATTAAATATAGGTATGGTAGTATCCAACATGTAAGCCCTATCTCCCCACATTATGTAAAGAGGGTCAAATTTTGCCTTCAGATTAATTTTGCCTCCAGATCACCTGTGAAAGCAATGTACAACTCTGGTCATGGCAACATGCAACTCCTAGATTGCACAGAGCAAAGTAATAATGTAATTATTTACAGGGCATTCTGCTGGATGTTCAAACAAGCCAAGAAAGAATATCTTTTCAGATGAGTGCAGTTCCTCCCAGCAGGGAGAATATTGCACTCAGCTGTCAGAGGAGAGGTTTGGTTAGGCCAGCTGATGGAAGTTAGGGTCTGGTGCTCCTGCTGACTCACCACAGCTCCTCCTAACAGAAGTGTGACTTTTGCAATCATGCCAGCTAACAAGCTGTTTCATCTCCATTTGTCTGCTGGCCCTTGGGTATTGCCTGAAACTGTAGCAGCTCAGCAGTGACTTTAGACACCTTACTAGTACCTGAAGTGTTTGAGGTGCTGCAAAATACAGGATATGTGATTGCAGAAATTTTTTGGAATACCAGATAGGGAGAGCCAGAGTAACTTTGGCTTCTTCTGTAATGTAAGTGTAAGTCATCAGACTTCAAAGGCTGTTCTGTGTGAAGTTGAGCTGCATCATCTGATGCATCCTTAGCCCTAATGGTGGGTTTCATACTGTTAGTCAGCAGCCAGCCCTCAAGGGTGCTGCAGTCAAGGTCTTCAGAAGGTTGAGCTTGGAGAAAAGGGCAGAGACATAGATCAGAAAGTGAATCTCCCTCCTTCTTACCCAGGCCAGTATTAACTTAGAGTGGTGGTATAATCTCCTATTTGTTCTGTGCAGTAGGATCTTACACCTGGGCATTACACATGGGAAATGCAGCTGAGAACCTTGCAAATGGATTTATGCTGGGGAAAGTGACATTGTGGCCCACATTTGAATTGCACAGCATTTTCTGTGCCCCTTTTGTAAAAGCCAGAAATCCACTAGAAAAAAAAATCAAAGGGCGAATAACTCAAAAGAGAAGTTCTTTTGAGCTTTTAATGAAATTCAGTACATGCCTACTTATTTCTAAAGAGATTTGAGAGATGGAGATTTGAAAGTTTTATGTAATCTTATTTGTTGAAATAACTGTGTTTAAAACATGCTGTACATATGTTGTAGGAAAAAGCTCCATAGAAATTTTGTATCCCCTATGTAAAAGAAAAGTATCACAGAAAATGAAGAGGTTAGGAAAGGCTCTGTGTCTGCTAAATAAATACCTATAGTTAACTTCTGAAAAAAGTATCTCTAGGAATTAATGCCTTCACTGGTGTTTATGGTCTGGTTAGTCCCTGAGTGTCACCTGGATCTGAAGGTAATTTCTCAATAGCTATAATTAATGTAATAAAAATTGGGATGATTTTAAGATTGCAAGGTGTCTGGGTTTCTGCACTGTTTGAAATCATTCAGATCAGTTCATGTAGGTCTTATTTTCACAGCCATGTGCTTTGCTGTACAACCCTCAGTTGTGCCCATTGTGCAGCACAAGTCCGGTGCCCCGTGTCACCTCCCAGGGATGAGACATCCGAGCCTGGCAGAGACCATCCTCTCTGCCACGCAGTTGGTGTTTCCAGGGAGGAAGCTGACTGTCAAACGTAGATACAGATCATTTTGCAGCTTGCCAAGCTTTGGCACAAGCTATAAAAACAACAGCACTTCCCCAGCCTGAAGGAAGACAAAGCCAGTAAAGGACTGGAATTGGTGCGAGTGGATGATGACATGAGCAGAGTGTGTGATGTGGCAGGGGCATGCACCAAGGCAAAGGTGCAGCACACGTTCAGCTCTGGCTTTGTGACATACCCTCTGCAGCATGTGCAAACGCTCTCCTAGGAAATTAATGATAGCAACAATGGGAATAGTGTAAAAAAGCAACTGTATCATATTCAGGATTCCATAACCACTAAAAACTTATTATTGATGTGGGCAGTTGTGTTTTGCTTCTAGTGATCTGTTTCGAGTGCTTATATAATTATTTGCATTAGTGTAAATGAAATGTGCATTCATTAGCTATCAGTGTCATTGAACTGTGTTCCCTTTTGTTGTTAATAACTCTTTAAATAATAATAACATCCAGAAGCTCAAGCCAGGAGCAAGAGCACTTACTCTAGAGACGTCAAGGCTGCTTTTTGTTGTACATGGCAGTCATCTGTCTCACATGAAGAATCTCAAAACTCAGAACTTAACTCTGTGTGATCTGACTGCAAGACCTTTTCAAAGTATTATCATGGTCCCTTGGTGATTTCAAGACCATAGAGTATGAAGCAATCCAAGCCTGAGATCTCACTACTGACAGCAGAAAGCTTAGTAGTACCCTTCTAATACATCTTCTGGGGAGTGGTTTTGTGCCAGAGCCCAGATCTGATGGTGAGTCAGTGGTTTGAGATGCAGTAAATTTCTCACAAATACTGTCACCTCACTAATTCAGTAGTAATGCTCTCATTTGCTTGCTTTGGGTCATGTATGTGTAGTTGGGCAACCCTGGAATGCACAGATCTGGAATTAATCGCTGTAGTTTGGCAGCTTTGCATTCTTGTGGTAGTGTTCCCAAGCCCTTGACAGGAATCCATTCAAGGCTTGGGATTTTGTTGAATTTTTATGATTTAACTTTTCAGTGTGCAAGGGAGACTTGTGACCAAACACATGGGAAATGGACTCCAAGTTTCCTGGTTATGTTGAGATATTTTCCTTGAAGTATGTACAAGTGCAGAATAAAACTATGTACTTTCTTAATGCAAGGCCTATTCTAGATCACACTTCTTTCTCCTGAGAGTCTCTGAGGTTCCTACAAGGTTCAGGAAGAGCAAATATATTGCATCTTAAGCTCCCACTGTGGGCAGATGCTACTCTGTGCAAATTGCTGCATGTGGCTAAAGAGCTGCTGCTCGGGCTTTGCTCTTCATGTGAGAATTTCAACTCCTCCGTGGGGGTCATCCTCAATCCATATTTTAGTGGGTCATCAGTCCTCCCTGCTGAGCTACTTCAATGCTAAGGCAACCTCTTCCTTGGAATAATTTGCCCTTCTCACTGCGACCTAAGTAACTGTCTAGACTAACTAACAGTACTGTCATGTTATACTAAAATAAGATCCTCTGTTGCTGTCTTTCTCCAACCATCCTTCAAGGCCTCATATCAGAAACAAGGGAAAGCAGAAAACATAAATGGTTTTTCAGGCAGAGTAGAGTAGGCAGCCCCTGCATATGGCAGTAAAGATAGGTGACAGCTTCTAAAAAGGATTATTTAGTTATTTTCCTTGTACATACATAAATAACAACTATATTTCTGTTAATTTGTGTTATTAAATAATTGCATATATTTTAGATGTAGAACCAGCTTAGAATCTGCAGTGCAGTTCTAGACTAAGTATGGTTAAGTAAGTAACCAGTAAGTAAGAGTAAGTTTTTGCTAATGTTTAACCTGAAATGTTTAGAATGTTTTAATGTTTAAAATGAAAGGGTTTCAGAGTGCAGTGGGCACGGTTTCACTTCAAACTGGATTGGAAAGGTGAGAAGTTTTAGTTGGTGTCATTGTTTTTGTCAACAAAATCTGAGATCTTTGACAGCCAAAAGCTGAGGGACAACACTGATATAGCATTAGAATCTGTCACGCAATATTGAATTTATTCAACTGTAATCCTTTTAAGTGCAAGTAATTCCATTAATTGCTGCAGAAATTCATCACCCTGACCTGGCTGAGCTCCAGAAGAAAGTGTGGAAACTAATTAAACATTGAGTTTTAAGGTAAAATGGTAAATTGCTCATTAGCCCCCTTGAAATTCTGATTTATTGCTAACAGAATAAAGTAATACTTGACTTTACAGAAACTGGGTCATAGCATTCTTTCATAGTCTCACTGAAGGTGCTGTAGTTTAGACATCAATTAATTGGTCTTCATTTTTTTGCAGCAGTACACTTGTTTGGTTTAACCTGGCAACTACAGCCTGTGGAAGGGCAGCTCTATGAAAATGGAGTTAGCAAAGGAAATAAAGGAACAGAATCCATGGATACTACTTACTCACCAATCGGAGGAAAAGCTTCAGATAAAACAGAAAAGAAAGGTATGTGTAAATGAGAAGCCAGCCAGATGATGAAGTCAAACATTGCTGGTCTTCAGATCCTGTGTTTTCTACATTTTGACAGTATTTTGAGTTCAGGTTCTACTTTCTTTAGTATATTTAAAACAGGTATGAAAAGCCCATAACCAGATATGTTCCTTCAGCAGAACTCTCACTGAAATTAGCAACCAGCCCATGAGGAAAGGAAGGTTCAGTAGCACAGTGAGAGAAGGGATGAGAGTGTTTGGCTTCTGCCTTAAGACAAGGAAGGGAAGACCATATTTGCCTCATTCCCTCTTGTGCAAAGGGCTTGACACTGTGCCTGTCTCGCAGACCAAAATCAGTCTCAGACAAGGGGAACCTCTTTGTATTGACAGGTCAGAATGTGCAGAAGAGTAGAAATCTTAATGCTTTTCAAGGCATTCAGTTCTTGAAGGTGTAAGCTAAAGCTCAGCGTCCTGTCACATCCCAGCTGACCCAGTCACAGTGAATCAGCTCCCAGGAATCTCCCACAGCTTCACAAAACACCTGAGCCAGTGTGACAGCTCGCTGCTGCCAGGGGCACAGCCCTGCTCTGCCGTCCCACTTCCCTCTGCAGCTCACTGTGTCCTTGTGCCCACTGCAGGGATTGTCTCCTGCACAACCAGGCCACATCAGTCCTTCATGGCAGGAGAAAATGGCTTTTTTAAAGAATGCAAATCATCTGCCAAGGACATGGCTGAACCAGAGCTCTTGAAGTGTCTGAGCTAGGATAGGAAAGGAGTGGGCCGTGCAGCCAGGGTGTGAAACAGAGGGAAGGCTCTGTCTGGGATGTGCAATTCCTTCCTAAGTCCTGTCATTTGATGTTTTTGTTGTTTGATCTCCTGCTCCAATACTAGTCACATGCTCTGGCCCATGCTTCCCATCAAACATGACAATGCTTTGTGACCATAAAAAGCAAATGGCCTTCCCATTTCTGTTTATGATACGCAGGAAAAGTGGATAAATCAGATCAAAGTGAATGGGAGTGGAATATGAAACCTAATCTTCCAGTTGTTAGGAGAAAAGTAAAATTGTACTGGTAGCTCTGCAGTGATAGGAGATATCCAGAGCTTTCAAATTTTAGAGCAGAGCAGGGATCTGATTTTGTGTGTTCTGGGTAAGATCCATGGCTGAAAATAGGCAACAAAGTGGAAAAAGAGTATTGTTGTACCACTCCCTCCAGGAGGAAGATTGCACTGCACATCAATAATCTTGCAAATCAGTGTGGCACAACTGGATAGAGATCATATTAGATAAATGAACAATAGAAATACATGTAAGGAGACAATGATGTTGTTTTCCATTATTTCAGCCATTAGAATGGATTTGTAATGAGTTGTAGAAAATATTTTATACACTTTTGTATTTTTGTCCTGGTGCACCATGGAAAATATCTCGAATAGTTCTCCTCAACTGCCTTAAATAATTTTGTCAATGTATTACAGATTTAATAAAAGCTTTTCCAATGCATTTGGCTTCCAAAGAAGGATGTGTAGAAAATACATCAAAAACATCAGAAATCTTAGAAGTTAGATGGTTGGAATAGAAAAAAAGAATATGCAAGTCAATAAAGACTCAGTGTAGTAGATAAAAATGCAAACCACCTGCCTTGCCCCTGGGAATCCCAGTTTTTAGTGTAGCTACACAATTCCCCCACAACACTAAAGAGCAGAGTCCTGTGATAGCAGAGCCATTTCACCAGGGGTTTGTCCAGCAGTTTCAGAGGTCAGTCAGGAATAGATCTGCTCTGTTGTCTCATTTGTCCCCTTTCACATTTTGGGGGTAACATGTAATCCCAAGTTTAAGATAGCACGGAGTACACACTTGGGAAAACACAAGAAAAATCATGTGGAGTTAGTGCATGCATAGTTTGACTCTGGATAGTATTGACTCATTTTCTTTCTCTCTATCACTTTTAATATATATCAGTAATTCTATTCCGAATCCTCCTGACAAATTCTCCATGTAGAAGTGATGAAAAGGAGGAGTTGGAAACAGGCAAGTCCTTTCCCTGCAGCAGGATACCACAGAAAGTTGATGCTTTGCCTGTAAACTTGAAGCCTCTGATGTACACAGGAATAAATAACTGCTGTCAGATACTGGTGACCTCACATTTTCCCAACTCAATGCAGCACCACAGAATGCTTTTCCAGTCTTTGAAAGCATATGTTTTAAACTAATCTTTTAATGAAAATCAAGTCAGATTTCTTCAAGAAGTCACTTTATAACACACTGACCCACAGCTATGAGTTAACATTTTAATATGTAGTAATGTGATTAAAAAGTCAGATACCCTATTGATGCTGATATTTACCAGGGGAGTACAAGGAAATTGATTGTTTCAGGATCAGTAATAA
The DNA here is from genome assembly GCF_017590055.1 of Onychostruthus taczanowskii. NCBI lineage: Eukaryota > Metazoa > Chordata > Aves > Passeriformes > Passeridae > Onychostruthus > Onychostruthus taczanowskii. The sequence goes on from NW_024498462.1 coordinate 5,877,794, forward strand.
TAAGCATATGGGTATGTTCTCGTGGAGGTAATTGGCACCACGCTGTTCAGAGTTTTTCTTGAAGCCAGGAGAAAGATGTGATTAGGAATCTATCTTCTGTTTTAGACTTCTGAGGAAACTGTGCTTAGAAAGCATAGGGGAGAATTAATACCCTAGTTGGCAAGATTGGTAGCTGTACAAGGAATTGAATATAGATAATTAAATGATACTTTGTCATAAAAAAAGTGTTTTTACAACAAAGGCAGAATTGTATTGCAGCACTATAGTTTTAAAAGCTTATTTGGGACTTTTTCAAGAAAGAGCAAGAAAGTACACAGAGATCATCTGTGAGGAGTGTGTTTTCAGGTGCCTTTTTTGTACAGCCAATTACCTGCTTAATTCAACTAAACACAGAAACAAAGCTAAATTCCTTTTCTGAAAAAAAGCAGAGTGGCTCAGTGAATATGAAAATACGCATTTCAGACATGACTCCTGCAAAGGCCTTTCCATGCTCTGTGGTTGTCTGACAAATTAGCATTTGAAAGGTAGGGATTCTGTGACTGTGTCCTATCAGTAGGGGCAGATAGTGTGTGTATTTTCCTGTTAGCATTGTGAACAGCAGCCTGCGCTTCTTTCCCAGGGGATGAGATATATGTACGTATAAGTGCACCTGGGTTTTATTAAGCTTATATTAAATTATTTCTAAAGCAAAGGTATTTTCAGCCTAATGTGGAAAAACTCCTGAGGTACATTGCAACACTGATATGATATTCAGCATAAATTGATAATATCAATTAGTGAGAATTCACCCGGTCTGACAACATAGCATTTTTTTTTTTCAACAAGGAAGCAGACCTTCTCACTCCAAAATACAGGAAGTAGTTACTGTATGTTATAGACCTTGACCACTGACCAGTAATGCCTTTAACTTCAGAAATTATACTGTGTCCTTGACTTTTTACTTAGTACTCTACTGTCTTGTAATCGAATCATATTAATTACCATGTGTCAATATCATCAAAAAGTTCCATAGTGTTTTACTTAACTCAGGGCAATTGCTTGCAAAGAATCATTAAGATTTAATATCTCTAGAGTATTGGAAATAGGGGAGAAGGTTTTTAAATTTACATAAGCCAAGTAGGATCTTTTATGGGTTGAGGTAAAAAGGGATCCACTTTCATTGTACAACAGAGAAAGTTTAATTCTCTTTTCAAAACTCAACATTCAAAATTCTTCCCTGAAGCAAGTTGGGCAGAAGTAGTCTCACCTTGAATTGTTCAAGTAGCAATTTGGAAATGTTTTAACTCACAGACTAAATAAGTGGTGTATTTTTAGACACTAGATTACAAGTTTCTACTCTAAAAATAGATGTATTTACATGGTGAGGTGTTATAAGTTAGTCCCTCATTCTTGCTGTGGGTTTGATGACACAAAGCAGCTGTAAAGCTGGAAGATCTGGCGCCCTGAGAATTGCTCCTGCCTTGTAAATTAAATCTCTATTCATTAAGAATGCTAAGTACTTCCTACGCTAGCTAAAGCCTATGTAAGGTCCCACAGAGAGTCTTTGTTACTAACACACTCAGCCAAAAGCTGGCCCTAGCTTTGCTACTGCTGTTTTCATTTCTAGGGGTGATTTATAAAATTTCACGTACATTATGTTGGATTAGATATTTATATCTATGTATTGTAAAAGATGAGGCTCCAGTCACTTTGCTCCTGGTTATTTTTCATTGTGATTCTGGAGTGAAATTAAACATAGATGGGTATGGCAGCTGAATTCAATCTTCTCCTGACTTGTCCTCTAATGCCACACACTATCCTGCTTTTACTTTAGTTCAGAGTATGGAAATGTCAAGAGAGTTTTGCAAACCTTTCAATGGAATTAGCTCAAATGTTAGCAGGATTGGGTCAGGATTTGCAGCATGTCACAATGCTGATCACAGACAGGCAGTAAAAAACACAAAGATGGTGATATAAGCCAGCAAAGCAAGCCAGCTCCAAGTTAGTTTGGCAAAGTCTTCCTTATGCATTCCACTTCCCTTGTGTTTCAGAGCTCTCACACCCATGTGTGAAGGTACACATTGTAGGTGTCTGCAAATTTATTGTTCAGCATTATGAAATTATGCCAGTTTTATCTTCAGAGTGCCTTTCCCTGTCCTCATGCCCCTGTTATGCTTTCATAAAGACCAAGCCAGAACAGTTGTCCTTTACTTCTTCAGGACTAGATTAACACTACCATAATAAAACCATAAGGAATGGTGATTAATAGAAATCTGGGCCTTGGACAGGGGCTCTTGTCTACCAGGTTTGATGGATTTTCTGTCCTCACTGGAGACCATTTGTGTAGCTTCTGCAATGCCCCTTCAGCAGCAGTCTGAAATCTGTACCAGAGGAAGAATTTCCCACTGTCCTCGCGCTGTGCATTCACAGTTAAATGTATTTTGGTTGCATCATTGATGGGCAAAGACTGTGGTCTACGCAGCAGCAGTTCCACCTTTTCATAATCAGTAAAGTGTTCATAATCAACAAAAATCATTACAAAAAATACACCATGACACTTTTTGTTGGAAATATGTTGTTCGTGTTTGTTTATGTTTTCTGACTTGTTGAATAAAAAATGCAGTTATCAATGTTAGAAGTTGATTTTTGTATATTCCAGTATATCTAAGGCACGTTTATACCTTGTAATTATCTCTGTTCACCCACTGTAAATACTCAACTGGCTATTTGTTTGTTTCTGAAAAATCAGTGTTTCAGAAGGGCCGGGCCATAGACACGGGAGAAGTAGAGATTGGAGCACAAGTTATGCAGACCATCCCACCTGGTTTATTCTGGCGCTTCCAAATTACCATACATCACCCCATGTACCTGAAATTTAACATTTCACTGGCAAAGGATTCTCTGCTGGGAATTTATGGCAGAAGAAACATCCCACCTACTCACACTCAGGTAATTGGAAATGATCCTGATTCTATCACACTTCTATTTTCAGTCATCAGTGGACGGGAGTGTTCACAACACGCTTTCGGAGCAAAGAGGGAGGAAAGGACTGGCTGTAACCCATCTGGTTATCCTTTTTTTTACTGAGCTCTAGCAATACCTCAAACCATGCTCTCTCAGAGCACAGTGTCATACCAGAGAGGTCAGCAGATGTGACTCTGGGAGGCTGAACAGGTACACACTGTCCTGCTGCATAGATCCAGTGTCTTCTATGACAGGGACGGAATTCCAGTTGACTTGAAAATGCTTTAATTTTTTTATGATTCCCTTAAAACAAATAGATTGTACAGTCAGTCTAAAGAGTTAATAGAAAAGACAAAACTCTCTGGTTTCTAAAATTATTTTTGAGTGCTTACTCCTGGGGATTTTGCAAGAGAAAACCTAGCTAAGCAGTCACATGCAATATTGCTGGTCACATTCAACTTTTTTGTTTAGACCTAATGTATTTGGCATATGAAGCTGTCATTTCTATGGGTAGTAAATTTTTCATATTTCTTTATAGCAGAATCACACTCCACAGAGTATGATAAATATACATGGAATCATGGAAAGATTGTTTATAATGGACCACTGGAGATATCTACTGTAACCTCAGAAAATTTTTATTAGAGTTTTGATATTAGAAATAAGCACTTTCAGCTGTCATTGACTTTAATTGAAGCTGGATCTTCAGTTGAGCTGACAATGAGCTTTACTGAAAATGAGAATGCCTAAAAACCCAGAGAAATATATGTATTTCTTGAACAGGGATTCATAGAAATCTCTGCTGCTTTGAGGTTAACAGGCATTGTCAGCATCCACCTGGTATTAAGAACTTTCCTATAAAAAATATATACTTATTTGCATTACTAAAATTAAAGAAAAAGTATATTGTGGTTTTGATATCTGATAGTGATATCAAAGGGATTAAGGATTTAAAAATCTGGTATAGAACAACAGGTTTTTTATCTGCTCTTAGCATTTGAGATGAATAGCTGCATAGCACAGGCACTACACCTTGGGAATTTTGGAATTATTCCCATTGAAGAAGATGCAATTTCTGGGCTGAATCTGCGTATCTAGTGCAGCAAGTCTGATTTTACCCTGCCATAGCAAACAGCTGTGCCCGTTTGGATGCCACATTTCTGACCTATGATAATGCTTTTTTATATGTAAATTTAAGCTACATTGACTAGGTTATGCAATTGCTGTCTGCATTGGTGAATACTTAGGCAATTCCTCTTAAGATTTCAACTGTTTATTCATGTTTGAAGGAGACATGCAGAGTAGATTCATAAATATTTGCTAGGTGGTTAATTTTTGCTCATTATTATTTCAGTTCGATTTTGTAAAACTGATGGATGGAAAGCAGTTAATTAAACAGGAATCAAAAAACTCAGAGGAGCCTCAGCAAGCTCCCAGGAACCTGATCTTGACTTCACTGCAAGAGACAGGTTTCATCGAGTACATGGATCAAGGAGCTTGGCATATGGCATTCTACAATGATGGAAAGAAAGTAGAGCAAGTGTTTGTACTAACTACAGCTATTGGTAAGAAAAATCACAATATAATTGTTATTCTGATTATTACGTTGTAAAGACGTATTTGATGTATTCCAGCTCCTCTTAAGTATTCTCTTAAATATGTTTTATTTCAGCTTAGTTTAATTAACCTCAGTGGAGCAACATTGTGTTAAGCCAATATTAGACAAATAGCAATATTTATATATTAAAGATGGATGTTATCAAATTAAGTGTGATGTTTTCATGTGTTAAGATTTTTTTTATATGATAGCTTAAATGCTTGAATGATTTCTGCTGTTATCTTTTTCCAAGTAAAAGAGATTATATCTGCCCTCTCTACTTATGTGGTCCGTAAATCCTACAAAAATTATCCAGGCTTTAAGTCCTTATTTCCAGTATTTTAGTCAGCTGTAATTTAGAAAATCTTTTGTGATTTGTTTGTGAGTGTTGTTTGATGGATGGATGCTGAAATGCACAATTTTGTTTGGAATACAGAGGACAAATGCAGGAGGCAGTGTCCTGGTCGCAGATGAGATTCCTCCTGCCTTTTTAACATGCATAGGTGGGCAAGTGTTTGCAGATATAGGTGTTGTGAGTGAGCAGTCCTCACACATCGGTCTTTGTTGGAATTTAAATTTAGGTAAAGTGTTGTATTTATGACAGTCTCAGTTTGCTGCAAGACTTTAACCACTGTACCCTTTAGTTAACCTGTTCTACCATATGTTGAGCAAGATGTCTTTACTAGTAATGGACGTGCCATCTGCTCTTGAGAGCAAGTGGATACTATTTTTACTGTAAACACCTTGCAGAGCAGGACAGTATGATTCAAATATCCAGATTCTGAAGGACTTGGAAGAAAAAAATTAGGGATTCAGATAGAGTTGTAATGACTGGTTCTGGTATAAAATTTCATATTTGCTCTGTTCAAAAAAATTGAACTTCTACCGTTATTCAATTCCATCTGAGAAAATAAGAGTGAAGTAATTTATGAAGCGTCTTTGCAGATGCTCTACAAAGACCATAAAACCTGTCCAAACTCCATCCCAGCCCAGTGTCTAAATTCCTGATGCCTTGTTTATTTTTATTGTAAGACAGAGGGTTTAAATAATATTCCATTTAGTAGCATAATTTCTACTCCTCCCCTTTCCCCACACCCCCCACCCCCAAAATGAAATTAACTGCCAGACTTTAATTCATGTTGCATGTGGTAAAAATGTTGTTGTCCATCCCTTCTGTAGCCAGTAAGCAGAAGAGACTATGAAAGGGGGAAACATGTGAGCCACAGTGCAGGCAAGGATCCTTGTACTTCATCTTCAAAATGTCTGCAAGAAGATATTTTTGGGAAAAAGTCTGTTCATGCTGCTGCAAGGATCTACTGCTTGTACATTTGAGCATACTGCCAGCTATTGTGTTTTCATTTCTCCTAGTTTTCTGTGTATCATAACCTGATTGTTTCTTCTTTTCCATGCACAAAAGAAAAAATCTATATCCTTGATACATATATCTAGGATAGATATATCAAGGATATCTATATCTATATTTCTAGAGGATATATATCTATGTCCTTTATGTGAATCATAACTTGATTGTTTCTTCTTTTCCACAAAAAAAAAATAATTTAAAAACCCAACTATATCCTTGAGGCATTCTTCTTATTGTATTTGACATCCCTGCCAACAAAGGAATCAGCCAGGACCAGAAACCCTGAGTACAGAGCAAGAGCTTGGATGCATCTCTGCCAAATGCTCCTGAGAACCAGCCATGCTCCTCATCAGCATCTGTCCGATTATATTTCAAGATGCTCCATGTTGGTTATCTACAAAATTGATTTTTACTGAAATTCTGATCAGACTTTCCTGAGGAGGCTAAATTGCATGCAAAACGTGGCATGCCTCAAGTACTTCTGTGAACTAAATAAAGGACAGCCCAAACTGGACATTGGATAGAGGGGAAGTAACTTCTCAAACCATTCATTCTTCACTTCAGGTCAGTGTAGGGATCATTTGCCATGTGATTCTAGGAAAACTGAGAGAAGGCAGGCAAGTGCACACATAGAGAAATACAAGAGTTGATAATGAAAAGTAATATAACAAATTAGTAACAAGCAGCATTTCTGTGAAAAAAATCTTCCTTCTAAAAATGAGCAGGTTTTTTAACTTGGAAACAGACATCTGTGTACAGGTTGTGGATATCTGGTGAGCAGATGTATATCAAATGTCTGTTCTTTAGTATAAGCTGATAGCCTGAAAACAATGACTTTGTATAACCATGGGAGCTTTCAAGAGGAGCTAATCCTTATCTACGTGCCCATAATTATGACCAAAATATACTTATATCAGTTATTTTTATTAATTGTGTATCTGAGTTTTCTTCTTTCTCTTCAATTATTTTGTGGGAAAGGCGTCAAGTTTCCTATTTTCCTATAGCCAGAGGTGCTTCACCTCATCTCTTAGTGGATGTGGCCACTGGACAGTCCCTGCTCCCCTGGCTCCAGAGCCTCTCTCCCAGAGCCCCTCAGTCCTGGAGCTAGTCTGACAGTGACCTACTCCACACAGGATCATCTTAGCTTCAATTTACTTCATATTCTTTATGGAAAATCCATATAAATCAGTGAATCCACTGCATTCCTGTAGGAAATACATGTTTAAATTGGAACCAGCTAATCCATGTACAGATAGGAGCCTGTCCTCAGATGTGTGAGGTTAAGTGGCTTAATATCCAAAGCTGTGTGATAAAACATGGGTAAGTTTAAGATCAGAACTGAAGGTGGGTTTTTTTCCCTTCAAATCTAGTTCTTAGTTCTTTATTACATTGAATTTCATCACTGCACAAAAGATTATTTTTTTGTTTATCTGATTGTATAGAAGTAGAAATCTTGCCCTTCTCCAAGGGGTTCAATTCACATCGTTCAAATGAACACGATAGAAGGCAATTTACTCTATAAACAGGTTTCAAACAAATTACTTCAGCAAGAAAAGAAAGTGTTTAAGATGGACATTTTTCAGCAAATACTCAGGTTCCTGCAGTGCTTTTAATGGTGGTAAATTTTACATGAACACTTACTTTAAAAGCTTTTTGTTGTAATATAAATGATGCACCTGTTATCTCAAAGCTGTCAAGAAAAAATCTAATAAATATTTGTAAGCTGCTTGAACAGGAGTTTTGTTTTATGCTCCCTGTGAATGAAAATGGGCTTTTTACTGCTTCTGCACCTATTTGTATGTTGAGACGTGTCCTGCAGAGTGAGGTGAAGATGCCATTCATTTCAAATTCAACCAATTTATGTTTTCCTTTGTGCACAATTGCCTGAATAAACAGAAATCCTGGATGACTGCTCTACTAATTGCAATGGGAATGGAGAATGTATCTCAGGCCACTGTCACTGCTTCCCAGGATTCCTTGGTCCTGATTGTGCAAAAGGTAATCTCATATTAACTGACCCATGTTGCATGACAGGGATCATGATTATGGTGTGTGACTGCTGGGCTTGCAAAGATTCAAAGTGATTAAAGGAGATTAAATTCCTTTTTCCAGCCAGATGGCAGATACAATACCATCACACATGTGGAAAGTTTCTTTATGCTGTACTTGAGTTAACACGGATCAACCACTTCTCCCTCCCTGACTTTCAAATTTAATAGGTTCCTCCATCCACCTTTGCATGCTGTCTGTAATTGTAAAATACATTTTTTAATAGGTGTGTTAGCATATCATAATGTTTTCTGCTACTTAAAAGTGACAAACAGTTTCACTTTGGAGAAGACATAAGTAAATCAAATGCTTCTGTGGTCTTAACTTGAATAGGGTGCAGATAAGAAACCTAAAGCAGCTTAGAGACAGTTTTCCAGCATTAAGGCAAAAAAACATGTTAAGTGAGCTTACTTCTGTTTCAGATATTTCTGTCAGTATTATCCATTATCCACTGCATGTGATGTCCAGAAGTTCTTATGATTTCGCAATGTCTCCTCAAATGTAGGGTTTATTTTTTTAAGATTCAGTTGGCTCAGAAATTGATACTGGATTGTAAAAGTAAGCTTCCACATTGCTGCTTTACATACAGAACGGTAATGGCTACAATTTCAATGATATTAAGGCTTCTTAGAAGAAAAAATGCAGGGTCTTGCTTCAGTTCACAGGAAATAAATATTAATCTTACTGAAAATCAGGCACTCCTGCAAATTTTCTGCAGAGACCAATCAAGGGAGAGTTGGTTTTATCCTCTAAGATATCCCATTTCTGGTCAAAATTAAGGTATGCAAGAGAGGCAGACTGAGGAGACAAGGACATTGTATTACTGCTGCACTGCCTAGTTCAGAGATTTCAGTCTGTTACAACACTTGAACCAAATGAAGAATTGAGGAGCTGGAGTGGAAAAGCGATTTTACAGAACGATAAATGCAATAAATGTTAATCTATGTAAGTATGTAAATACATTAAAAAGGTCAATCTGCCTTCTTCAGATTCCTGTCCAGTGCTGTGCAGTGGAAATGGAGAATATGAGAAAGGTCACTGTGTGTGTCGAAACGGCTGGAAAGGTGCAGAGTGTGATGTTCCAGAAGAGCAGTGTATTGATCCAACCTGCTTTGGCCATGGTACCTGCATCATGGGCGTCTGCATCTGTGTCCCTGGATACAAAGGAGAGATTTGTGAGGAAGGTTTGTGAAATTTCCTTCTCTTTAGTCAGGGGGGTTGATTTTTGTCTTTAATTTCCACCTGGTTTAAGGTAGTTAAAAACTTACAGGTATGTGATCAGCTTTCTGTGAAGCAGAACTATTTTGCTCAAAACTACCGCTACTGTCTCACAGAAAGTAATGTTAAGATAGAAGTTTCTCAAAGGTAAAGGTATTCAGGTCTTGGTAACAGTCCTGTGGACTGATCACATAAAGTTCATGTTTTTATTTGAAAAGATAAAATTATTTATTTTTATTTGGCCAAAACCTCAGGGTAAGGCAGTCAGAAGATCATTTTAACAGAACTTAATGTGGTAGTTCTCCAAAGCAATCAGACTATTGTAATCAACTTTTCCCTTTTTCATTCTGTTACATCTTAGATTTTCTGACAATATAAAGCTGAAAGGGCAGCAAACAGGTTCGTTTACCAGAACATATTGTGCAATTCTGTTGTCATATGTCATTTTTACTGGGAGCCTTTGCTCATAGCACTAAACTGGCATCCTTTAAGGCTTGGCTAACAAAAAGTGGGAAATTCTGTGAGAAGAAGGTATTGTATTTTCGCTGCTTATGGTACTGATGTGTCTCTGCCCTCATCTATAAACAGAAGCAGTTGTTGTTTCCCTCAGCACGTCTGAGATTGCTCATCAGCTTTGACTTTCTTCCCTTGTGCATAGCCTCAGAAAGCAGAACTCTTCCTCGTGCTTTCCCTGATTTGATGATTTTTCACTAGTCCCCTTAGCCTGGAGCTCCTGACAGCATACTTCGTGTGTCCTGCTATAGAGATTTTCAGTAATTCTTTTGAGTAGCACACACAGGAGGCTTTTTATGTTGCTTGAATTCTCCAGTCAGAAAAATGTCCAGGATGAATTTGATAGATTTGACGTACCTGGAATGGTTTTTAAAGGGAGGATCAAGAGAATGCTTCTGACATAGTCAATTGTTGGTAGTTTCAGAAACCAAGAAAACCCAAATGGGAAAAAGCAAGTAATACACAGATTTCCTCAGTGAGGCCATGATGCTGAACAAGCCTGTGGCTGGTGAGAGGCTGACTGTTCTTTTTACTTGCTTTGTTTCTTGCCATAATGAGATCCTGCAAAACGGTTGGGGAAAAAAATGACATAAATGTACTCAGACAGCTATTGAAACTGAGACTGGGAAAACATTAGATTTTTACAGTAAGAAACTTATTTAAATTATAAAATAAGGTGTAATTATGTAGAAATAGTGAAATATGGTGGGTGAAACAAATCTGTGTAACCAAGTACAGTGGGGTTTTATTGTAACAGTGTGTCCTTGATATGACTGTTCAGTTTGTATTGTAAAACATAGCTTGTGCAGTAGTTAGGGAATTCTGTAAGGAATTAAGATTATTTTATTGTATGTAAACAAGATCTAGTGTTATAGCAGTGCTGTTAACAGACATAGCAACAGATGTACTATCCAGAGAGCACCAGTAACTGCATGTATTCATTGCTGTGAGGGTCCCTTGAATTTGTCCTGCCAGATTATCATTCCTAAAATGGAGTCCCTCTATTAATTTTAAAATATCAGCAAAATAAAGAGCTGTCTCAGGATGAGGGAAAATTGCTGTGTGTTTTTGTCCTATGCTTAGCAAGATGTGCATTGTCCAGAAACACTGATTCCCTCTCTCAGAATTACACTGTGCACAAGCCTAGAAGGCTGAAAGAGGTACAAAATAAATCCTGAAATAAAATGTTGACTTGGTGGCAAAGCAGTTCAAAAGATAAAGCTTTACTTCTTTATTTTTAGATTGAAAGTCCTGTAAACTGGAGGCCATTAATTTCTGTGTCTGAAGTATTTAGCTTTCCCTTCCTGAAGCAGAAAACATCTCTTCATTTCTGTAACACAGGATACTGTTTGTTAAGTTTACAGTTTAATTATTAAAACAGTACTTGTGCTGATACTTGAGAAATACATAGCAGAACTTTCAGTGTCTCTTTAACATCAGTCTGAAGCACAATATAACATCAATAGGCTTCTGGCTAATTGTTTCTCAGACCCCACAGATCCTTCAGCTCCACAGTCTTGCTGCAGCCTCCAGGGAAGGCTGGCTGCTTCCTGCTTAAAACCTGTCTTGTTAAAGCTGTGCTGGGGCTTTGTGAAAGAATGTGCTGCTCATACAACACTAACCAGCTGTTTTAAATTCCTCTACAGAGCTCCTGAATTTTTCACTAGGAATAGCTTAATCCAAATTGAGAACAAATTTAGTTCTTTGTTTGCAAATTGTTCATCAGTATATTAAGACTTTTATGAAGCTGTTCATTACCTGCAATTGCCCAGCACATGTTTTTCATGTGTATGGGATTTTTTATTTTTTTTTTACAGCAAGTATTGAGTCAGAGATTCACTGCTCAGTCTTAGTGGATGACCTTTTTTTTGTAGCAAATTTTCAGCTATAGAGATAGCTTTTCACAGGAAGGTGAAAGAATAAATCTTTCTTTTCCCAGATGTAAATAATACACAGTGCACTAATACCCAAATGGAAATGTATTGCACAATTACAGAATTAACTATTAATTGCTCCAGCTGTTTCCCAGCCCTACTACTGAAGCACAGACCGCACCAACTTAGACCAATAGATCTGTCCTGGGAATCTGTGTTTTAAAAATAAGACAAAATTCATGACAAGAGATTCACATGGCTTCTAACAGTTTATGTACTTGCTTTTTTCCTGTTTTCAACCCACCCTTTTGCACAGATGCTAACAGACTCTTTTTCCCTTGTGTTTGTTAACATTGTTTCAGTTGGGTATTTGCACAAAAATATCAACAAATTAATCCAAATCCCTGACGTATTTCACTAGTAAATAACCGTGAAGGTGTGAGTTTTGTGCTCTAAGTTGTGTATTCCCTGCTTTCCAGAGGACTGCCTGGATCCCATGTGCTCTGGCCACGGCGTGTGCGTGCAAGGGGAATGTCACTGCTCCACGGGCTGGGGCGGCGTGAACTGTGAGACGGCGCTGCCCGTGTGCCAGGAGCAGTGCTCGGGCCATGGCACCTTCCTCCTGGACACAGGACTCTGCAGCTGTGAGCCACAGTGGACAGGACCAGACTGCTCCACAGGTATGATGGACACTTGGCTTTGTCAGCATTGCCTGTGCGTTCTGCTGGAGGCGCAAAAGAAAGTAGTCGCTGTTGCTGTGCTAAGAGGAATTTAAAAAACAAGATAGGGATGAACCACGAGTACTGGGCATGGCACTTCAGGGGCTTGTCAGCAACTGGCTTTCAGTTGCCAAGGATAAGAAATGTATTTTCTCTGTGACAAAAATGTTTCTGTCTGGTGGCGTGACATTGAGAACAGTAGTCCTGCAAGAGGCAGATGCCTCCTGGCATGCACTGGGGGCAAATGTGGCTCTCACCTGAGGTGCTGAGCACCTGTCAGGCTCACGCAATCAGGGAATACACAGTTCCAAGAGAGACTGGGAAGATGTTTTAAAAAAATTCCAAATACAATGACTGATAAGTAAGAAAGCTCTGTCAAGAAAAAAATCTTTAAACAAAAAAAAGACCATAATTCTCTCACTCTGGGATAAAAACTCTCTTCCTCCTCAGAGGACCATCAAGGTTTGATCCCCCTAAACTGGATTAAGAGTTGAAATGGATTTCCTACATGCTTTATGCATTTACATTTCGTTTTCTTGAAATAAATGCACTCTGCACATTTTGCTCTGTAATGGAGCATGTCATTACCAATGTATGTACTACTATTTTTTCCCCTATAGAGCCCAGAGAGCCAGAATCTCAGATGATAAGTAGCACATCCCAGTAGAGAATAGATGCAAATGACAGATCTGCTGAATACTGTGGAATACAGCCAGTGGTCCAAGTCACCAATTTTTCTTAGAAATCATCATTCAGAAGAGCACTTGGAACAGTATAAATTTCTGCACAGATCTTCAAAGTGTGTGATTATGGTCTCTAAGTAGGGACTTATAAAATGCTCCTCTACATGATTAATTTTTAAGCAACAAAATATTGACCTGCTAATAATTTTCAGTGTTTGTTACAAGGACCTTGCATTCATTCTACACTCCAAAATTAATGCATGCAATTTTAGTCTGACACTGTCAGATATGGCACTTGCTTTGATAAGAATTGACTTTTTATTGGTTTTCAGCAAAAGCTTGGTTGCTTGCATTTTTTTCCTGTATTTTATTATATATTAAAAATACTATCTGAAGCTTAGTATTATAGTAGTATTTCCATTAATGCAGCAAATAATTAAGGAAGGTGTTAGTTATGTACTAATTTTTTACTCAAAAATATTGTAAACTAATTCTGTTTTGATACAACGTTATTGTAGCCCAGAAAGCAATGTTAGTCTCAGATGGGTCTGCTGTGTCAGCTGCATGGGGCAGTTAGATATTAAGTAAGGAATCAAAAGGCCAATAAATAACCTCCCATGCTGTTTTGAACATTTTTGGAAGGGAACCTCTTTATCTCCATCAGTAGGGAAAATACATCTCTTCATCCCTAGTGTATCCTGAGTTATCAAAGGATGCTTTTCCAACCACAAACAGGCAGCATAGCCAGATGCTTCAGACTTCTCCTTTCAAATATATGTTTCTTCTTAGGTGTTAGACTAGATTCAGGATGCTCTTGGCAATATGCTGTGTTAGACTGAAGTATAGATGTTCATTTGTGCTTGCGATGCTCTTCTTAGGATCAGTGATTGCTGTACATGTTGAAAATAAAGCTTGATTTTAGAGAGTAAGGAAGACATCAAATTAATTTAGTAAGGAAACATAAGAAGAGTAACAAGGTCACAATAAAGGAGTTGTCACATGTGAATGGATAAAGTTATGAGGTTCTGTGCAGTGAAGAGGATGAAATGAGTAAAGCACAGGCTGCTTGTCTGGAGTCAGACAACAGCAGAGCTCTGCAGCTGAGAAGCCAGCAGTCTCTCAGCCTGCCAGAAACCCTTGCACTTTGCCATCTCTGTACCACATCATTGTCAGTGCTGTGAAAATCTGCCTTTCTCTAGCACCTTGAAGAATATAGGCTCTTGCCTTGAGGATTTCTGTGTTCCCCAGCAAATTGCAAATACTTTCAAAACACAAGGATACATTATATTTATGGGATTTTTAAAATAGAAGTTAGTATATCTTGGCAGACTTAAACCAGGAGAATTAGAAAAGGTTCTAGAATGTTTTTGAATATATTGTTCCAGATACAGTGTGGCCCAACCTGAAGAGGGATGGGCCACCTCTGTGATACCTAACCCGACCTGCCCACCTCTGTCTCTTCAAACAATATAAACTTCCATTTTAAAAGTGGCAGACTGAGAAAAGACAAGAATCAGTATGGGTAGAGGAAGAGTGATGAAGGGTAACTGCGACCCGTGCATATCCTTAAGAATTACCAATGTTTGGAGGTCCAGCCTGAGCTCTGGAATCATTCATGGATTTTTTTGAGGCTGGAAAAGACCATGTTGTTCGTATTGTTTGATTTTCTTCAGAACATTACCAAAAAATAGCAATCATCCTTCAGAGTTTGCTTGACACTCATAGTTTCTGTTCAGTTTTTTGAAAGTGAAACTTCACACAGAGACTGAAAATTAAGGTAGTCTACCATTTCCTAGATAAATTGTTTCAATTGTGTCTGGCCCTCTCTGCTAAGAAGTGCCGCTTCCACTCCTAGTTCCAATAGGTGCAAAGTCTTGCAATCATGTTTCTTTCTGTGAGGTGAAAGACTGGCAAATTATTTTAAGTCCTTTCCAGTGTCCAGCCCGACCTCTGCTCTGACCTGTGGACTGGCACAACCCAATATCACTGCACCACCTCCAGATATTCCTTCTATTTCTGAAGTTATTGCTGAACAATTGCCATCCCTTGGGGGCCAGAAACTCCTCTTGCAGAACTCCAAAGCAGCTGTCAGGATATGTTTTCATTGTGTTTAAATTGGTTCTCAATAAAAGCAGTTCAATATGGCTTGAAAGTTGTTCAGGCACTTAGTATTGCTAGTCCTATACTACTTGTAAGACACAACTTAGGCTGGCTTTTTGTTCAGCTCTGTTAAGATCCATCCTTCCAATATTCCTAGGTGGATATCTGTTTCAGATATATTTGGCCTCTTTCCACCCTACAATATTGAACTTCCATGAAAAGTCATTTTCCTTTGTTAGCTCAGATTTCAATTTACCTCTCCCAGAGATTATGTGGTTTTCATTTAAGCTTTGCCTTGCTGCTTATGAGCATCTTTGTAAAGGCTCTTCCTATCAGCTAACTACAAACACACAGATAATATGCCTCTGATTCTTCTTTAGGCGGCATCAACTGAACTTCACCCTGGAAAGATTCTGGCAGATTTTTAGCTACACCAATCAAAACAACATTGTTGTGTCTTTTTGACAGCCATATGTGATCAGGAGAAGAAATTTTAAAAGTACCTTCTGTGTGTCTTTAGTTTATTATATGGACAAGATCAAAGTGTTCTAACTGTTCTATTTGGCTATAGACTGACATGTATTTACCATGAGGGAGGTGAATTAGCCTGTTGTGCCAGTTTGCCAACTGGCCTTAATGCTGAAAGTCAAAAACAAGCTGTGGCTTTCACTGCTTCAAAATTATATCAGTGTCAGAAATTTGTAGAGAAGCCACCCAGAGTTATTCCAGCAGAGTTCTTTTAAGTACTGTACCTGGGATACAGCTGTTATAATTCCAGGTGCAAGGATCCCAAGACTGCAGTCATTATTCAAGTAATACAGTTGATTCTTCCATTCCTACTGGTCTGGGCAGATGTTGCTTGCTGCCTTCACCTGTGATGTGGTCCATGTTGAAATACACAGAGATCCAGCATCTTCTTCTGCGGGAACTTTATTTCTTTAGTTGTTTTACTTGCTGTACCTTGAACAGTCATCTGTCCTGCTTTCCGCAGTATTCTTTGGACTGTACAAGGATTAAGGGGAGTTAGTTCCATTTTGCCTGAAGGGAGGCACAGGCATCAGGGTCAAGGTATGCTGATCTCAGACAGAGATCCACAGACATCTCTGAGAAGAGCTCTCTTTCACCACGTTGATTCTCAAAGTGTTTCCAAGACAAAAAGAAGCAGCACCAGCACTGCTACAGTTCTACATTGTCCAGGATGTTCCCAACAGCAACACCAGCCATACGGCAAACTGGTCATCTTCAAGCATTGAAATGGCTGTAGCTCATGCTAAAAGAAAGATGTGATTTCATCTCTCTAATAATTAGCCTGTGAAAAAACAAATGCTTCTCTGATATAAAGCACTGAAAATTAAAAATCCATGATAATGCTCACAACACAAATGAACACGTTCTGTTTTGGAATTAATTAGTTGCTATCTTGTTTATCACTTTGCCCATTTAATTTTAGGGTTTTTTCCTAGTTTGGTCATCCTTTGTCAAGTCACACCAAAGTGCTCAAAGACATTTAGCCATTACCAGTTTAGCCATCTGACAAGAGAAATGCCCAAGAGAAATGCACAAGAGACTGAGTTCCATTTCTCATTTAGTCTTCCCCTGCCCCTACAAGATGTGGAGAACAGAAATTTTCATACTTTGTTCCAAGTCAGACTGATTATATAATATGTTTTGTGAAAATCACCTGTACTGAAAAAGGTCATCCTTGGAGTGTTTCAGACCCTCAGCATCTTTACACCATGCTGAACCCTGTTATGATAGTATGTGAAAATCCATTATCAGTCAGACCTTCAGCATACATCTTGGCTGACCTGGGCAGTAGGGGTGTGATCTACCGATAAATGACACAGTCAGTAGGATGGCAGACTGATATTGCACTATTTTAATGTCACCAGGACTTCAGTATAGTCATCTTTCTACTTACTGTCTGTGGATCTTTGTTGCTTTATTTATAGGCTGTCACCCAAAATGCCTTGATGTTAATGAGTCATCTCCCCTTGAGGTGTCTAGGCAGTGCTTTTCAGAAAGAGAAAATCAAACTCGTGAGTCC
This sequence comes from Onychostruthus taczanowskii, assembly GCF_017590055.1. NCBI lineage: Eukaryota > Metazoa > Chordata > Aves > Passeriformes > Passeridae > Onychostruthus > Onychostruthus taczanowskii. Next base: position 5,894,900 of record NW_024498462.1, read on the forward strand.
TGACTGCTCCTGTCAGGTAGAAGGCAAGCTCTGGCTAATTGAAGGTGCAGCATCAACTGAACAAAAAAACTCCTCTTCTGTTCTCAGATTGACACCTTTAACATGGAGCCTTGAGATTAAAGGAGAGAAATCAAGAGAAAATGGGTGACAGAGTTGTTCAGGGGGGCAGAGCCTTGCATAAATTAGTGTAACTGCAGTGATACCAGCAGTGCAGTCCCAGTGTGTTTTAGGTGAGAATCCAGCCCTGAGTCACTAATTAATTGCAGCACTGTGCCTAAAATATTATAGACTGAGAAATCTGTGACAGAGCTGATGCCTCTGACATCCTGTCCTGCATTCATTTCTTTAGACTCTATTCAGACAAAGTAGGCCAGTTTCTGTCCCCTTACTCCAGGACATTTGTCATAATTCCTCTGAATCCATTTATATCACTGAAGCAACCTAATTATGATTGGGAAAAGAATACTGGCAGTTCTTAGTCACAAAAAACATTCATCCTAAAATGATTATATGGAGATGGTATATATTTAGCATATCTATTTTTGGTTAAGCTCTCCTAGCAAGATTGGTGGTAATTTTACAAAGGGTAAAAATGAATCAGCAGCCTCTTTCTTCGATATCTTGTGAAGCAAAAAAGTCTTTAAAACTGAAGGGCTTTGAAAAATGCAAAATGTTGTAATTGTTGTAAATTGATATGTGCAGAGTGGAGTAATTTAAAAATCATTAGAAGTCTGCATTTTTTACAGTAAAGTACTTCAAAAAGAAATTAAGGCATAATACAGTATATTAATATAGTTCAAGACATCTCAAATGGGTTTCAAAATTAAACATCAAAAACTGCAACTTGAAAAAATAATTAGGTGAACCCATTTCATCGTAACCAGAAACTCTTCAGGTTTAGGGAATTGCAATGTGTGGGTGTCAGTCGTTCTCATTTACCCAGGACAAGGGTGTTCACTACAAAGAGCTTGCAGTAGTGAAAATAGCCTTGAAATTTCCTCAGTACATGATGTAATGTTGTGCATTTTCTATAGACTGCTCAGTTGCACACTGGTGCTGCCACTCTGCTCCCTGTTTTAGACAAATCTCAAGAACTTTTCAATTATACTGGAAACGACCTTCTCTGTTTTGTTCTTAAGAAATGATGGACTTGCTTAATTTCGTCTAACTGTCCTCTTTCTGTAATTTGTGAGGCGCTTTGCCTGTTACGGCTCTGCTAATTAAAAGGATGATTGAAGTTCCCCTGCTGTACATTGTCTGACATTGTAGAAAGACTCTTCCCTACTACTGTATATTTCATTGAAGAGAAAAAAACAATGTGTGACTAGTTTGATTTGCATCTCCTGTAGAGTTGCAAGAGTTTGCAAAAATGTATCTGGTGAGCAAGGTTTCTATTAAAAACGTGCTAGTTAAAGATGGGAACGCTTAATATGTGTTGCTGCAGAATTTAAAACATGAGAAATTTAAGGCAGTGAAGAAGCACTGTAGTAAAAATTAATTATCCTTTATGTTTAAGTCAGTCCACAGAGAACCAAAAATACCTGATGTAGTAATTTATTGATTTAAGAAATAGGATAAGTCAAGGGCATGAGATATACAATGAGGAAACATGAGGTGTTTTTCAACTGAATGCTGCTTATTTCGCAGATATGCCAAAAATAATGGCCCTTTCCTTTCCTTTTTCTTCCTGAAAATTAAGATTCTTAATCTATTGCTGTATGCACCTCATTCAGCAATTAATGGAAATATTCTTCATTCCAATGTAAATGCAATTTAGTTAAGTCAGCTTTTATAAATCCTAGTCTAATCCACAGCAAGCTATTACTTTTTCCACAGGGTGGAGTCCACAGACCCACTTTTGGATCCCTCTATCTCAGCAACTCTTGGCTTATCCAGAAGGGAGATACCCAAATAGCTCTGGTGATGGCAGAATGGTTCTGTTTACCCTCCTCTGTGGAGGCTGACAGAGCCTTTCCTCTCTGTCTGCATGGCATCGTGCCTCTACAGGGAGTCCATCCTGTCAGGAACGTCCCCACTGTGCTTTGTGCTGGGCCAGCCCCAGGGAAGTGATGCTCCTTAGGATCCTTGGCAACTCCGGTGCAAGGCCCTGCAGATTGCAAAAGTAGAGCTGTTAACATAAAGCTGCTGTCATTATCTAGTAGCAAAACCTGGTAAGTGGGATTTCAGTAGCAACTCAGGTGCCAAAGTGGTTCAAGGACCTTTGAATTAGGTAGGGTAAGCAAGGGGTTTAAGGGTGTATATTTGTAGATAAATGCCTACATCCCTCTTTTACATCCCAACCTTATCACCTACGCAGGACTTAATGTCCTGAACAGGGGTTAAGAACCATGCTAAAACAACTGACAGGATATAGGATGGAAAGGTCTTTCCTGAACAGTCTGTGTTCAAGAAAATGTCAAGATGGATATTCTGACTTTGGAACTATTGTACTCCACAATAACCCTTTGTAAAAGAGGATCCTGAAGTAGAGGAGCTGTGGGAGAGTTCTGCTAGTGGATGCTGCAGTGGAGGGGGAAAAGTAGCCCAGATGAGCAACAGAACAGGAATGACATAGGAAATCTTCCACTTTTAATTTGCTAAGATTAATCCAAAGATTAAACTCTCACAAATTATCCATACCACCATGGTTTAAAGGAGGGCTCTTGTGTTAGAGTGACCTTCTGTCTCCTTATAGCTGAAAAAGCACAAATGGGAATTGTTAGAGCAAGGGTACAAAAGGGCAATAGAACAACTAGAGGTTTTGTCCTTCAGTGAATTTCGGAGCAACTATTGTGCAAAATGTGCTGCATCAGTCCCTAAAAAGCGGATATTTATAATATTTTTTGTTGTCATTGTAAGTGTTGTACAAAAATAGCTATCATTTCAACATATTTATGCAGCAGAGTCTGTGAATTTTAGCTTCCTCTGAAAATAGGCAATTGCTATTGGTAGAAGTCAAACCCATGAGAATTACCCTATGTAATCAATTTCTAAGGGTTTTGGTTGTGTATATTGTTGCAAGGGTAATATCTGTAGACATGTAAGGATTTCCCAGTCACTGCCCCCCTTAAGGACATCTTCTTAAATGTTTTGGCTCAATTAATATGTTTTAAATAAAATTAAATTTATAATAATTATCCAAGAATATTTGAATGGCAATGGGGCAAAAATTCCTTGTTTATTGTAGCTACAGTGTACATTCAGGTATGTCATTCTTCAGTCCAGGAAGCCTTGGCTATTTTATAAACAGTTTGTTAAAATAGTGTCTGTCACCTTGGGGTCCAAAATCATTCTCTAATGGAGCGCAGAGAGCCGATTGTTCACGTGACAGGAGATGGTTCAACTCCTGCTCTGGTACCCCTTATGCTGAATTCAAAAATGCCCTGAAGAAGGGTGGCCAGCCTGGTGGTGCCTCTGCCAGCTCTGAGGAGCTCGTACCAGGCTGCACAGAAAAAGTGCAAGTCATGAGCTGCACCTTTGGTTTGGCAGCAGTCAGGCAGAGAGCAGCTGCCAGATGCGTGCTGCTATTTCTGTTTGTGCTGCTGACACAGAGGAAGTTCTGCTTTATTTACTGGGAGCTGCTTTGTGTCTGCACTCACCTGCCCAGGCTCAGCTGTGAGCACAGGGACGTTTTCTCCCTGCCTGTGGATGGACACAGTGTTCATAGGCAGATGCTGAGTGCTGTGGAACTTGTGCTAATTGAGGCTACACTCCTTGGTTTTGTGCAAGAGCTTGTTATGCCTCACTGAGTTTGTCCAGGGAATTGTTTATTTGTGCTAAAACATGAGGAAGCAAGGCCAGCTTCTTCATCTGCTTTTGCTTTTGCCTGTGAACCTGAGATGTTACTTAGAAGCTGGTAATGACTTCTGATTTCTCACAAAATTTCTTCCTGTAATACAGATTGATTGTTGGGAACACACAGACCAAAGCCTTATTTTAGTTTATTCACTCTTTCATTGAATCATAGAATGACTTGGGTTTAAAGGCACCCTCCAAATTCCCTGCTGTGAACAGGAACATCTTCCAAGGATCAGGTTGTTCAGAGCCACATCCAACCTGGCACTGAACACTTCCAGGGATGAGGCACCCATGCTTCTCTGGACAACCTGTGTCTGTGACTTACCACCCTCAGAGTTAAGAATTTCTTCCTAATATCTAATCTAAACCTACCCTCTTTCAGTTTAAAGCCATTTCCCTGTGTCCTATCACTACATGCCTTTGTCCACTGTTCCTCTCCCTCCTCCTTGCTCCCTTCAGGTACTGGGAGGCCACAATTAGGTCACCCTGAAGCTTCTCTTTTCCAGTCTTAACATGATTTCCATCTGTCTATATGGACTGGCTCTTCAGTGAAAAAAATAAGATAAAAATCACATTCTTTTAAAAGCATTCAGTCCCAGTGCATAGATGTACATTCTGTACTCATTATCCCCTTTCCTTCTGTGTGCCAGCTCTGGGTCTGATTTGGGCAACAATGGCATCTCTGTCACTTTTGAGCTGCCACTGCTTTTACACAGATGAATCTGAATAGCTGTTCTTGTAATACATTGAGAAGTAATGCCAATGCACACCTTTTCAGCGTATTGAGCTCTTTCAAATAGGATAAGTAAAATATATCTTCATTACTGAAGTCAGCAAGTACATCCAACATTCAGGGCACAGACCACCACAATTTTTGAGAGTGGATACATATCCAAAGGTCATCCTGTAAGCCAGTGAATTGAGGATGGTGCCTACTTGTTGCAAATAATGCTTAAATAAATAAATACTTCCTTACTGGATATCACTAATCAAACTTAGTAATTAAATAATTGTGGAAAGCTTTACATTCTGAGCAGAACCCGAATCAGTGTTAACAACAGTTGTTCTGTGTACCACGGAAGGTTTAGTGCTTATATAGACATATCCTGATCCCCTCAGACAATCTGGTGAACTTTTGCTGAAAATAGGTGTCTCAAAATCTTTATTTTCTTTTGATGCTGTATTAGTTCAGGCTGCACCTGTGAGACAGCTATATTGTATGAACCTGCTGAGCCATCTCTTTGCCTGTTTCCCTTTTCCCCACAAAGCCATGATTGTTATCCATGTTCCTCATCTTTATCACAGGCCTCGTGCCTTCCCTGATTCTTGTGGTCTATCACTTGCTCAACAGGTTTCCCATTTTTCCTGCACAACTGGCTTTTCAGTCCAAGGAACTGTGACTTGCATTTCCCCTCTGTGAGCGAGCACAAAGGCATTGCTTTCATCTCGCTCATTACAGCTCATGACAGATTGTTCTGGACTGCTTTCATACTAGTCTCCTGATCAGACAAAATATCCAACAAGGGAGACTTTGCACAGCACTTCCTCTTGTGGTTCTTGGGGTGTTGCAGAGGATTTCAGAGCTTGTTAGTCAGAGTATAAGTCTCCAGTGATGACTGACATCTCACTGCTGTGCTACAAGTACAACTTGAAATGGTGAAGACAAATTATAAAACAGGACCAAATTTGACAAGGAAACTCCACATATGCTTGGGCAACAATATTTTTAAAATGTTGTGGTCAGATTTCTTTGTGCTTCTCCTTGCCCTTTTGTCAGTCTAATCTTCCTTGCTATTAAGTTACACTTCTGCTCATTTATTTTAAACGGGCCCCACACTGGCCTCGTCCAACCTGTATCATCTCTAAAAAAGAGACAAGTTCTGCAGCTGAAGTCTCTTGTGTGGCAAGCCTAGCATAGTTGTATTCTCCTTTACACCAGTGCTGTGGCTGGGTAAACAGAGATGTTCCCAGTGCCAAATGAGGAATCCTCTTCAGTGGTATCAATTTTCAGTGCTCTGGCTGCCTGAAATGAAATATCTGTTAGTATGTTTACCATTACCAGTCCAGCTTCTTCAGGCTGTATTGATTAAATTTTTGTACTGTAAAAATACCATTTTGAACCCCAGCAAAATCGATATAGAGTGAGATTTTATATATATATAAATTGGATTTGGATCAGGAAGAAAATCTTCATCAGATGAAAAATAAAGCTGGGTGAAAAAAGTGTGATAAAAGATCTCAGAAGGGGAAAAAGTTGCTGTGTCATTTCCCCAGCCTCTGTTGTATTTGCCCTCTAGACCTTTCTGTCTGTCCACTGATTACTTTTCTACACAAATAAATTTTCAAGCAAATTGAGGCTTCCAGTTTCAAAAAGATACTTGTAAATAGATGTAGCATTATCAGAAACTACCTTACAGAGCTTTTTAAATGCAATAGCATTCATATATTTTGTGATACACAGTAGTGCTAATGGCAACCTTCCTACTGGAGGCCAGAAGAGTTATTTATAGAGTACCTAAAGCATCAAGAGTAATTTCAATGAGAAGATGGTAGGATTATTTCCAGAAAGCAATTAAAACCACAACTTTATGGGTAGTGAAACATTGTGAGTAACAAACAGTGAGGATATGGCATTTTAGTTCCAGTGGGTTTATTTTGTATGTTGTGGCCTGTGGTAAGAAGATAAGAAAGGTAGTTAGGTAACTGCAAGGCAAGACACCAGAAAGGTTTTCTACATAGAACTTACACTAGGAAGGTTTAAAATGAAGTAATGTTTGGGGAATAAAGAAGTTTTGGAGAAGTTTTGCCTTTGGTAGATATGGTTGATGGTTGTGCAATAATTGTGTTTGACTTATCCCAAACAATAGTCAGCACTGTGTGAAGTTTAGATTCCCCCATTTATTTTCTGAATTACTGGCTGTTCAGTAGTTCTTTTTTGCAACTCTTGTCTCTCTGAGGAAGACCCAACCTCCCAAAATGCCTTTTTGATAGAACAGCTCCTGAGATAATACTGAGCAAAACATAGAGTGCCTGGGCCAGTCCTTTACTCAGATTTCAGCTGTCCTGGCTTTTATTTTAAATGCTAGTGAGACCACACAAAAGCTTATTTTCTGGAATCATTAATTTTTTAACAAAACCCACTGATCTACTGAGGAGAAAATAGAAACAGGTTATCAGTCATGTAATCATGCAGGAAAGAGGGTACTTAATCTGAATTTAAGTATTAGAAGACATCAAGAAGACACAAGAAAAAAGTTGTATTTGAGGGGGCTAAGGCATGTCCATGTTTGTGTAATTCATGGAAAACTGTAAATAGTTGGAATATATTATGAACCTCTCTAACATCATTCAGAGCCAGAAATGAGGGCAGATGCAATTTAGAGTTGGACTTGCTTCCTCCTTAAGATTTTTTCCAAATAGTTCTTCTTTGGTTTAACACAGTTTTATATGCATGCTAGTCTTCCTTCGTGACAGTGTCAGAAAGGATAAATATCAATAGCTGAATAAATTTAAGCATTCTAGTCTGATAACAGACTGTAATAGAAAAGTATTTTAGACAGATGTTTCAGGTCAGGTGAGATGAATCTCACTCTTTGAGTCTTTTGTTGGGATGGGCCACCATGTCCCAGTTTGGGCAAGGACAGAATCTTCAGAAATGACTGTGAAAATTATTTTGGCAAGATATGTGATAATAAATTCAATGCAATAGTTTTGCAGAAAGAGTTGCTTTGAATTTATTCACACAACTGTAGCACATTGTTGTGGTATTGTGAGGTGACCTTTAATATATTTCAGTGTCAGATATTAGCATGCAATGCATGAAGAGAAGGATAAGGAATGTTGCAGCAAGAGAAACTCAGATTGAGAGAATATTTTTTTGGGAAGATGGTCTGATAGTGGTATGAATTGCCTGTCACAGTTTAGTCCTGCTCTCTGTTGCTGGGAGCTTTTCAGTGATGCCAGGTATGATTTAATTTGAAATTATAATAGATGATCCTGTGAAGTCTTTTGCAGCTCTTTTCTTTATAAATTTATGTTAAAATAGATCAGTCATTTGGGGATAATCTATCATATTGATTTATTTCTGATGGTACTAAATTTCACATTAAGTTCTGTGGCAAGTTCACATCATATGTTCCTCAGTGGTGTGGAAGACAGGGAAGAGATGGGCAATGCACATTGCTGCTGCCTCTCCACACAGGAACCTGATTTCAGTTTTCCAAAGGGAACATATTCACAAAACCTGGCAGCTGGCAGAGAAGAACTTTAGCATTAATGTTTTGAAGACATTTGCAAATCCCTTTGATTTTCCTCTCAAGCTTGAAGAGCCAGTCCCACTGGACACTGGTATATCCCATATAGTACTGCTGTGTTGCCCCTAAAAAAGCTGTTCCTTGCTTGATCATAGGTCACAGAATGGTTTGGGTTAGATGGGATCTTAAAAACAATCCAATTCCAACTCCCCTGCCAGGGGCAAGGGCATCTTCTGCAAGACCAGGATGCTCCAAGCCCCATCCAGCCTGGCCTTGAACACTTCCAGGGATGGTTTATTGGCATGGCTGTGGCTGAGTGAGAATGTAAAAAATTACACACCTAACTAACATTCTGTGACACTGCTGGGAAAGCTGAGATCAGATGCAGTTAATATCCAGATTGCCAAAGGAATTTGTGTAAATTGGGAAAATAAGATAAGCTCTACCCTAAAAATAACATCTCTTTAGTACAGATGTGTACAACTTGATATCTGCATGAAAGCTCTACTGTGCACTCCTAGGTAACCTTCTTTAAGGGGAACAATTTTCCATTAGGTTTTAAAGAGAGAAAAAAGAAAGCTCAAATGCTTTTTAAATTCCTAAAACTTTACATTTTTGAACTTTCTTGTGGTGTAAAAAATTACATTAATAAAGTCAGTTGCTGAAAATAAAATCCAGAACAGTGTTGTCTCCAGGACACAGCAGGAAGGTAATTTAAAAAGCTCAGGAACATTGTTGAAATTATCATGCAAACTTATTAAATGTAATGTATATTTAAATTGAAAAAAACTTCTTTATTAGGGCTAGATAGGTGATTTTTTTGCTGCCTCTAGCAGTTAAGCTTATTGGGTGAAAGTCAGGGTAGATTAATTTCTAATCTTTATGGAAAACTACTTATTAAAAAATGGATAGCAAAATTATTAATATAATTCTGAAAGTTTAGACTATCTGTAGAACAAGACTCACCACTGAACAAAAGTATAATGAGCGTTTCATAGTATTTGGCCACTTTTGTTTACATATAGTTTTGTATTCTTAGCGTGATTTTCTAGGAGTTATTTCTGACACATGTTGAATTAACATTAAAATCTTCCCTATCATTACAAATTATAAAATATTTAGCTTTAATTTCCCTTTTCATAACACATAAGTAGGAACTTATTATAAAACACATTTGAAAGAACTCATTGTTGACTTAGGTAATTAAAATGAAGAGTGTGGAGTGAATTTTTAATGCTTTTTAGATTAGCTCAGGAATGAACTATTTGTCTCCTCCTCAAGAATATGTACAAATAATGGTTCACAGCTCACATTTGCCTTTTTCCAAGAAACTAATGAGCATTCAGAATTAAGGACATGTCAGTAAAAATTCTAGACTGAATTGAACATTTTTTATGTCTCTTCTTCATTAATTGGTGTGAGTCTAAGGACTTGGAATTTTAGATTTGATGCAAACTGTATTTGATGAAAGTCTGAGGGAAGCTGCTGGGTCAGCTGAGGCCATCCCCCGGCGCTCTGCCAGCACGAGGCTCACAGTGACTCTGCATGGCTGGGCTTTTTTCAAAACCAAAATTAACTTTCCAGACCTACATTTAGAGAACCTTGTTTGGATTTCAAAGTGTACAGGTACAAAAACTGACATGGGGCCGTGAATTACTGTGAATTTGGGTGACTCGGTGTCCTGAGAACCCTGAAAATTCACATGTGCTGAGGAGTGGGTCTCAGCCACAGACCAGCCTGCTGCACAAGGTCTGCCCAGAGCTCAGGCAGGCAGGTGTATGTCCCACTAAACCATGACACAGAGGAGTGGCACTGAAGAGATGGGTTTATATAAGCCTAAACACCAACATGGTCAAGGAGCTAAGGTATTGTGAGCGTGGCACTGTACATGGTAAGAATAAACGGCAGTTAGTGGAAGAGCACAAGTAAAGGCTTGTGATGTAATATCCCTGAGTCTACTAATCCAAACTGTTCCTTTTGTCACCTGCCTCCCTTGTTGCCTTACAGAAGTCATCTCTTTGCTCTTGTCCTTTGCAGTCAGATGATGGCACAGCTTGTGGCTCCTCAGCAGGACAGTCTCTGTCCAGGCTGGGATTTGCATCTCCTCCCTCATCCTGCCTGTATTGCTGCTTTGATCTCTCCTTGGGCTGATTTAGCTCAGCTAGCTGTCAGGTATTAACCCAGGAAAATAAACTGAATAATTATCTGACAGTTCCATGATCTGAATCATCTCACCAGTTTCCCATGATAAGCACTAGGCAGGGATCACAGAGCCAGGAGATGGATGGAGAGGAGGAGGAGTGGAATAGCTGTTTCAGTCAGAGAAGACATTTTTGGCTGTCTCAGCTGCTTGCACTAACCCACAGCTCAAAGCCCTTCCTCACTGTGCTGGCTCTGCTGCATTTTGTGGTGCTTCAGTGTCCTGTAGGACCAACTGCTTTGGAAGGAAGAAGATGCTCCATTGAAGTGAACAGCTGCATCATGTCTGACTTGCTGTCCATCTTCACTTCTGTGTGAATTTTTGCCACATCAGCTTTATTTGAAGCTATTTACCTAGTTAAAGTTACTGTATAATTTCCCATTGCAGTTGGTCCCTGAGCACTCACTGGAGTATCTCATTTTGCCCAGTCTGGCAGAAACCCTCAATACAAGCACAAATGCTAATGTGGCTCCCTGCTACACAAGGGTTTCTGGGCTTGTTTATCCGCAGGAGGAGTTAAGAAATAATTTTGCATTTAAAAGCAGGACAACCTGAACTGGTAATCCTTTTTTTGATTTTAGTTGTTTGAATTCGCTGTGGATTACAGCTGCATGTTTTACCTCAGCATTAATAGGATGACGTTAGGCTTGATTTCCTTGCTTTGCATGAGAAGTCTGTGGAGAATCTTGGATTTGCTTGGCAAAAGAATACATTATCATGGTAAACAGTGCTTCTGAAGGCTTATGAAATCACCAAAAAGAATGTAAGTCTCAAGGTTGCCTCAGTGATGACAAAGTGTGAATTGGCTGAGCTTCAGGTCAGCTAGGGTAGCTGGTCCAAACTAAGAAACCTCATTTCATTATATCTGGTGCTTACAAAATTGGTTTTGGTTTTCATTAAAGAACACTTATACTCAATAGTTTGGGGGAAAAATTCATTTTTAGAAGGAAATGCAAGAACATGGTAAGTTAATTTCATGTATGATCTTGTGTTGGAAAATAGAACAAAAAAAAAGTAGCCTTATGAGTGAAGACTGTATGTACTGACCTAGGATTTTTTTTTTTTTAAATAGGTAATCTAATATCTCCACTTCATTAACGATTAGGACCTTAAGTTGTGTTTAAACATTTTATTCCATGTAGGGAAAACAGTGGAAAATTTCTAACACTTTAAGGTCTGTTTCATTTTTTTGGTTTTAAAAGGGAAGTGTGTATGCAAGATCTATCCCTGTCCCTGTGGTAGGAATGTGCCTACATTGCCTTCAGCTCCATGCTGTTATTTCTTTTGTTTGTTTGGAAGATGAGTTTGTCATGATTAGACTGTGCAGAGTAGACAGACATGGGATGCAGTCACACGTGCCATGTGTGGGAATGAGTTCAGGGTTTTCCACAGCTGGTTCTTGGGTCTGTTTACAGACAGAGAAGTGGCAGGAGCTGCTAGCACTGCTGACAGGGTCAGAAGCTCTATGTATTGCTTTGTTTCCCCACTTCAGCCATTGCCACTTCTGTATTCCAATGCCTGCTATCTTCCCTGAAGTTTTGGAATCAGTTGAGCTAAGACAGTCCCAAAGCTGCAAAAATCTGTGTAGTAGAATGTCAATCCAGAGGGTCAAAAAGACCATCAGTTCAACTTACAGTATATTGTAAACTACACAATATTCCTTAATACCCTCTTAACAATCTTTGCCACTTGAAGTAAAATATCAAAAGCAATAATTGTAGTGAAGTAGAGGGAGATCAGGGGAGATCAAACACATCCCTCTAGCAGCCTAAATTCTTAAAGTATTTGCTAGATTTAATTCTCAGGACCAGGCCAATGCCCAAGCTGGAACAATAAGTTCAAATAAAACCAGTGAGCCTCTGCCAGTCTGCTTGGGAGTGATGCTTTTGTGATCTAGTGGGATCAATTTACTTCCTAAACATAGGAGCAAGTATTTGGACATCTTCAGTACCAATGGAATAAGAAAGCACGTCCTCCCATAGTCCTTCAAGCATTGTCCCAGGTTTCCAGGGAAGAAACAAGTAACAAAACAAAGGAGCCAAGAAAAATTATGCAGGAAGGGGAAAGAAATCCTTTCCAGTACCTGCAAGCAGGCAGTCCAAGGCATGAAGCAGTAGATGAATATATGATCAGCAGGCAGCAATCAAGACTTTCTAAGGCATAATGCCCCAGACTCAGCACAGTTTTTCATTTGAATATAATAAAGCAGTCTCTTTTCTTGTCCTACATTGTTTTTCAGGAATATCATGGAATCATATCATCAGTATAACACAACTCCCTGTCCGAATATTAAATTTAATTTTTTTTATATAGCTGATTTTTGACTTCCTAAGGACAGTACTTTGCAGTTGCTTTTACTGAATTTTGTGTGATGTTCTTTACCATGCCTCCTGCTTCTTAATTTGAGTTGGACAGTGCTCTTGCAGTTTGTCATTCACCCATCCTTTTGATTGTGCACTGTGCTGTCACCCTGGCTATTACCAAAAATAAGGGCTAGAGCTCTCACTCAAGACAGAGCCCAGCATGCCTTTGATGTCACTGTGCTGTTCCAGTTCTGTGCTGCTTTTTTCTTTGTGTTAAAATGATTGGAAGATAAGATTACAATTTAAACTTTAAAAACTTTTCTTGGTATGTAAGTGACAGCATTTGTCACTACAAATGCTTTTAAGGATGTTTATATACAATAGTTCCAAGATCTAAATGATCATTGTTTAAAATCTGTCAAGGGAAAAATCCTGCCACAACTAAATATGTAGCACTGACATTTGAAATCGGAGTAGACATGAGTGTTTGGCTTAAATTTAAGTGCTATCAGCTGCTTTCTGAGAGGAAGAAGGAGGAGACATTTCTGTAGCAGGTTAATTACAGGATAACAAGCAAATTCTGTGTCTTTACAGTAATTCTCTAAATAAATTCAAACTACATGGAACTTTTCTATAATGAAGCCATTCTTTTCACAGAACAACTGTAGTATACATAGAAGTAGAATTGCAATTAGCATATGGTGAGGTATTGGAACAATTCAAGACTTTCATACCACTTCACAATCAGGGCTCTTCTGCAGTGCCCAGGTAGAGAAATCTTCCAAGGGCAATGAAGGAGGTATTATTTGAAACAGGTTTCCTGGTTTATTAGCAGTTGACTTATGAAGGTCAGGAAGGAAAAAAGTCTGAATACTCGAAAGCCATTTTAGAGCTAGGGGGATCTGAATGGCATGTAGGTCATGTGATGTTGCGTGCTGCTGTCAGAGTGAGGTGCTTGCCTCGTCTCTTACTCCTTTTGTGGTGGCTCTCTGTACTGCAAGTGAAGATTATGCATTTTGTCATCACCACAAACATTTGAATATCTAAAAGATTGGTTTGCTTATATCTATTTTGTGTGCTACCTTACCCTTTAATTCAGTTCACAGTATTTGAGTTTGTAAGAGATTTTGGAATTGAGTCTCAGAAGAATTAGTTGAGAGATAAGGACTTTTTCATGTCATTGTTTGTCTGCTTCAGACCTATTACTCTACTTTGCAAATGCAAAGCCATCATTTGCAGTCTCCACGCCAAAAAAATAAATGACCTGACAAATAACTGCTAAAGAAGGAGGAGGCAGATTGCATAAGGTCTGTACTGTACTGAGTGATAAAATCCCAGGTTTGATCCAGCTGATGAGTGATATTCATACAGAAGTCAATTAGTCTTCATGTAAAGTCTTTTTGCAGTATGAAAGTACTGTTCCACGTGGTGTTCTTTTGTTTTTCTTCGCAGAGCTGTGTACCCTGGACTGTGGCAGCCACGGTGTCTGCTCCAGAGGGATATGCCAGTGTGAAGAGGGCTGGGTGGGACCCACCTGCGAAGAGCGGACCTGCCACTCCCACTGTGCCGAGCACGGGCAGTGCAAAGACGGGAAGTGTGAGTGCAGCCCAGGATGGGAAGGGGACCACTGCACCATTGGTAAGGGGCTTTTGTACCTCAAGGAATGAAATACTTAAATCTTAATCCAGTCCTACACAGATGGCCATCATTGTGATTGAAATCTGTTTGGAAAAACAGAGACTCAGAGTCCAGGCATGTGTGAAAAAGGTGCCTCTGCATCTGTTTGTCCCACAGAATAGCAACGTGGCACAGCTTTCTGTGTAGAGGAAATAACAGATTAATTAATTTTTAAAAAAACACAGAAAGGAAAGATAGCTCGGTCCTAACGTATCTCTGGGATGTGTTCATACGTGAATTTTGTAGTCAGGAAGGAAAACATATTTAAAAGGTAGAAAGTGTGAGGAGACAAAGCTATTATTTACCTTGCATAATTCTTGCATTAAATCTCTTGCCTTTCTGTCTGAGGATTTACATATTTTATTTTCTGCTAATGGTGTTTTTCCTTGAGCTGACTGCTAACAATATTCCTAATAAGGTAAAGCTTTCACATCTTTTTAGAAGTCATTAGTCTACTATAAAAATGTCATAGTTATATTTTTAATGAAATTCAATAGGTTTTTTTTGCAGAGTCTAAGAGTGCTTCTTCCTAAAATGTCCCAAAGTGAGATTATCTATTTTTCAGAGATGACCAGCGTAAGGTCTCACATTTGTTTCTTGAAAAAAAATCTAGAATGCGTTGTCTTTGTCTGGATCATTTTAAGATAATTCATTCCCTGGCTCTAGAATTTACTAAGTCAGATTTGCTAAATCAAGGATTATGTTTGTGTTGGAGGATCAGCCTAATTTTCTGAAGATTGTTTAGAGCAAATCCAGAGAAGGACCAAAATACTTAAAAATATACAAGACCTGCTGTTCCCATTGTAGGCAGTGCCGGGTGTGGTCCCTGCACGCTTGTCATCAAATGGAGAATGATCACAAACACAATGCTCTGGTCACAGCAGCAGAAATAGATCTGCCTGCAGGAAGAGGGAGACATTTTATATCTAACCCCAAGGTGTCAAGCCATAAGCAAATGTATTTTCATTTGGTACAGAAGTTTGATCCATCTCAGTTTTGTTCTTTTCTTTTTTAAGCTCACTACTTAGATGCTGTTCAAGGTAAGTTTTTCATATCAGCATTCCAAAAAAATAATGAAAATATACAAAAGTATTGGGAATGGAGTGTTTTCTGTTACTCATTTTGCTTCAGCTTCTGTACTGCTAGGCTCCCAGAATGGATGACACATTTGTTTATGGAAATATATATATATAGATATATATGCACACACAGAGATTTACAGCAGAAAGTGCAGTTTTTAATAAGTAATGTGCTCAACTCATTTGCAAAGTTGTACCAATGTAAGCATGTTTTACAGGGCCATCTGATGTGCTGTGTTAGGCAAATCCATTTTTTGCTCTTGTTTACCATCCAAAGTAATGCCAGAGCTGAGGACTTGCTAAAAAGTTTGTGTTGATACTGTCTCCCATGAGAAGTAAAAAAAGTATTCTTTTGTCATTTGTGCTTGAAATAAGCTTCTTTTGCTAGAGCAGTACTCTTGTTTTCTAAAGCTGTCTGTGCCAGATGTGATCTAGTTCTCTCCAAATCATTTGATACAAGGGTTAAGTGTGATGTTGCTTTGTGTCTGGTGCTGTCCATTTGATTCCTGTGCCTTGCTGCAGGTCCTGCTCGTTCCCGTCAGTGCTAGAACCTCCCCAGTGTGACAGCAGTCCCCACACCAGGCAGAGCAGTGCTGCACAGCCCCTTCCAGAAATGCTGCTCACTGAAATTCCAAACTAACCACTGAGTTCAGAAAGATCTCAGTGCTTATTTTCTGTTTCTTATTTTATTTCTTTGGAATTAGATAATAATAAAAGCACATAAACATTCATTTTATTGCATTTATAGACTTAGAGGGTAACCATACACAGTAGCAAAATATAATCATGGACAAGAAATTGATTAACTCAGCAGGACAGTGATTGAAAGTGGAAAAATGTCCACATTACCCAAAAGAGCTCTCACATCCTGCCCTTTCCCCCATCTCCCTGAAAGAGGCTTTTATAGTATCTTTGGTGGTTGCCAAGCTCATGTTGTTTTGGAGTAGCATCTTCCATAACTCAGTGTGAGAAAATGATGCCACCCACTTCCAGTTTTTCTGAGCAAGAGTCAGACTCTGATCCCTCTGTTTGCAGATGTGATTGATAAACTGTGCCAAGGGTGAGAAGGAGGGAGATCATGTGTCTCTTGTAAAGTTACCAGGAAATGTGCTGCATGTGGGGCTGTGAATCACAGCCTGACAGACCAGACTCTCCAACTGGCTCCTCCAAACTCTATTTGGAGCATCTCAGGCACTCAGGCTGTCAGGCACTGATTCTTCTTTCCTCCTCAAAAAAGCCCTCTCTCTGATAACACCTGTATGGATGATCAGTATCAGGTGCACAGGGGCTTTCAGACCCTCTATGTCCATGCTGGCAAAAAGAAAGGAGCTACCTTAGAAGTGATGCCACTCACTCTGTCAAACTTACTGCCAAGCTTTATCCAATGTCCTTTGGCTCCGTGTGTGACATGGTGAGGATCTGAGAAATGTCTGAGCTGGCACTGCACTGTGCAAGCAGATGGACATGACTGTACACATCCAAGAGACCATTCCTCTCTCACTCTTACAGGCAAGAAATCTAGACATGAATGTCCAAATTACTACTGATTCAGGGCTTGCAAGTCTATAATCAAGAGGCTGCTACCGTCCTTGGTCCAGTTTTGATCTAGAATCAGCACCACCAAAGGGCATGTGTTGGTCCTGTTGGAATCAGCTATAAAGGAAGAAAGTGGAACAGGAAGGCAGTGCTCCCTCAATTGCCTTCTGTGGGAAGAATGTGTTGTAGCATAAATCAAATTGGCTTTTTCTCAGTCAGATGAGTATTTATGAACAGAATAAAAAGGTCATTTCCACTCCCTGCAATGTGTAGGATTATGTCCACAGATGCCAGTTTGTCATTTGGACAATGCTTTCCATGTGTATCTTTGATATAAATCTTGACTATGTGTGTCATATTGTTAGTGAACTATAGTTTATTTTTCAATAGAGAAAGAGATGGACGTGATTTCATAACTTCATAGCATGACTTTACTCACTTTACTCCTGTGCACAAAATATTAAACAGTAAAAAAATCCTTATTCCTCACTGAGAAACTACTTTTGGGCAAGCAAAGGGAAGGACAAAGTTGGGGATTTTTCCGTATTCAACCAGAAATGAGAGTGGCTCCCAAGCTGTAATCATTTGAAGGCAGCAAGTATAGTGCTAGAAGTAGGAATGTTAATGAATAATTGCAACTGCAAAATAAGAGAAAATATCGCTTCATGAAGGCTTTTTTTTCATACTTTCTTTTTTAGATGGTTGCCCAGGTCTCTGTTATGGAAATGGGAGGTGCACTCTTGATCAGAATGGGTGGCACTGTGTTTGTCAAGTGGGCTGGAGTGGCTCGGGATGTAACGTTGTCATGGAAATGGTGTGTGCAGATAACCTGGACAACGATGGAGGTATGATACATAATTCATGTGTCTCTGTTTATCTGTCACATCCTTGACTGCCATTTAAATCCATAGTTTCGATGTATGCTTTCCTTTTTATCACAAAATGTCAATGTTTGTCTGTTTGCTCAAGACAGTCGTTCCTTGACTTCATCTGAAGTAATACAGTGAGGAAACAGACCCTTGTGCTGGATGCTACTGAAGGCAGAAAATATCTGTGGCCATATTTACCATCCCAGTACTTGCTTTTTTTTCTCTCATAAAAAGCAAAACAAAACAAAAGTGTAATAAGTAATTCCTGTATCTCCTTTCCACTCTTCCTCATAATTCTGTCAGCCTTTCAGAAAAAACAGCCAAGAGACACTCAAACGAAAGAAACTTCTGTGCCTGTCAAAATGCATCCAGTTAGTCTTCTATTATTATTAATTTAATATATTTGCAAGCATAAAGTGCACATTTGCAGTTGCTTTTAACATTCGTCTCTCTTAATATTTCTACTGATACACAGCACAGTTCTTGCAATTATCTGGACCTACTTTTGAAGGACTGTTGAGGAAAACTAGTGTAGAAAGTGTGCAGAAGAGATTTTGGAAAGTACTGTAAACAGAGCCCTGTACTGAAATAATCGTTTGCTCCTTTCAGTTGAACAAGGGTATTTGGCACTCAGTTCTGTGTGATCTTGATTTCATTCTAAGGTTGCATAAGTTTTAGGTTTGCTGGGGAAAACATAGTTCTTTCATATGTTGGTTTCTGCTTCCTTTCCAGCAATTTGTTCTAATACAAGATTTGGAACTTTTTTTGTTGTTGTTGTTTGTGGGTTTTTTTTCAGAAAAAATATCCATCTCTATCTCAAACTTGCCAGTGGGGGTTGGAACAAGGTATTCTTTAAGGTCTCTTCCAACTCATACAGTTCTATGATTATATGAGCAGCCCCAAACATGTTTGTTTTTTTTTTTTCCCTCAGATTGTATGCCGAGATGTATTAAAATACATTTATCTTACCGTGTCACACCTAAAGACCGTATCAATGTCCTGGATGAGATCTTATACTTGACTGTAGGGGTAAACCTTGCTATGATGATTGTCTGTTTTCTTCTAGGTCATTGATAAATTAAGCTTGATGTGGGTCCAAGGACTGAGGTCACTGTGGGACCTCAATAGAAACATTCTGACTCAGTGATGACTCCTCATTTACAGATATATTTTGAGACCTTCTGATTTTGTATCCTGTGGGCTCTAAGACCCTGCTGTCCTTTGGCAAAGGCTTCCTCATTTCTGAACCCTGTTCAAAATCGCCTTATTCCTCTCGTATCCTTCCTTTTCCACTTTATTTCCAAGAGGTCCAAGAACCCTGTCTCTGCCCACTGTCTGTGCTCTCCTGCACTGGAGTGTGTCCCTGTCACACAAGGTCCCACAGCTGGCATCCCTGCCCCCTGTGCTCTCCCATCTGTCGCTGCTCTCGCCCGCTGTCCCAGCCACTGACTCACCCACCTGCACTGCTCAATCTGCCCACTGAAACCCTGGTCAGCCTGTAATGTATGGAAAGCATTTTCTGATACACTCTGGGAACTGGCTCTGTATAAACTGCCCTGTACTGTGATTTTGGGTGCTTTATATTCTGCAATAACAGTGAGTTATTGGAAGAGTTGGCACTTTTAACTCTAAATCTCCTTGAATTTGTCAGTTTAAGGCAGACACTTCACATCATTTCACTGCAGGTTTTAAAAGCAATTTTCTTTTCCCTTTTTAATGGGAAAATAACATGGACTAGGACAGCTCTGTTGACAGTAAAATTAGAGATAAGGGCAGAGAGAAATATTTAATTAATCTGACTGTTACAGATGGGCTAAATGTAATTAAGTTTTCTTCACAATTTCCTATAAGAAAAGAAAATTATATCTATATATTATAACCACTTCTCTTTATATATATATGAAGTTTGTAGGACCTGATTTGGCATTAGTGTAAATTAGAAAAATTCCCCTAAAGTCATTGGAGTTATACCAGTGTTAGATGAAATCAGAAGCCGTGTGTTTTAGGGAAACCAGGAACTGGGAAGGAGGTGTGACATTACCTCTTAAGTCCTGTCTGCTGGGAGGTTGAGTCTTAGACTATGAGAATATTATCATGGCATACAAAGTTTTTATTCATCAAGCAACACACCTGGAGTAGGTTCATCAGGATGTTATTAGCATTTCTACCTGCAGCTGAGGTGACTTAAGGGCTTGCACTCAGGTGAGTTAAACACAGCTGACAGGTGGTAGCTTCCTGAAGCCTTAGGATGTGATCATAGTCAGTGACACGTAGCCCAAGAGATAATTAAGTGCCCTTGTATAGGCCAAATCATGGAATTCTCACCTAGCAAAGGTCTTAATCATTCCAGTTGTGTTCAAATCAAACATTTATATCTCAGTGCTATTGTGCTTCAAGTTCATGAGGAGGAGGTCACCAAAGAACAAAGCTGTAGTAAAGTTCAGCAATCATAATTTCAAACAAACTCTAATTTTAGGACTTAGACAAAAGGATAATTTTGTGTAGATTTAAGTTATTTTTTTCAGTTAATTTGTCACATGGTACTTTTGGGGATGGAAAAACTGAAATTTTTATCATTTAAAACTACATTCAGAGACACGGTAAAAAAGAAACAGGTTAGTCCCAACCACAGGGATTCAATAATGTCATTTAATTGACATGAGAAAGAGTTAGTGCGGTTCTTTACCCTGTATTAAGAGCACAAAAGCTTTGGGAGGGGGAAAGTCTTGAATTAATTTTTTAAGGACTGATATAATCATATAAAGAAGAGCCATAAGCATATTCACAGGCATCCTGGTCCTGCAGCCACTGAAGCAGCAAGATCCCCTCAGTGCAGTAAGATAAAACACGTGCGGAACTATTCTCAGGGGCAGGGAAAGTACAATTTCTTTTAGAGCCCCATTAGGATTCTCTGCATTTGTTCCCTGGCTGTACCAGAGCTGCCTTTCCCATTCCAGCTCATAACTCTCTGTTAGCTTTTTCCTGCTCGCAGACTTAAGGGCATGTTTACCTGTTCAAATATCACTACAAATATCAGTGGAAAGGTCTTAGCATTATAACAGATGCACGATGGCATGGTTTGCACTTGCTCTCATGGAGTGCTTCTGCAGTCTGTTACCAGTGTGATGTCCATTAAAAAATGCCAAGGAGTCAAGCAGGTGTCCTTTGCAGTGGGGCCCTTCCCTCACTGTGGCTTCCCTCAGCATAATTCCCCATTCCTTATCCTCCTTCTTTCACTGTCACAACTGACTTGATTTCAGTCTATAAGATGAGCCATTCAGCTCATCTGAGCAGGTCATTTCCTCTTGTCCTGCCACTAATTTAGATTCATTGGAAGCTCCAGTAGCTCCAGAAGATCTCTATAAAGCTCTGCTGAGCTCTTTGCAGGCAAGGTGCCTGTGTTTTGGGGCAGGAGGCAGAACACACTGCTGAGGTATGGGGGTTACACCCCACTCAGTTGTAGCCAAACCATAATTTGCCATGATTTTGCACATATATTTACCCAGTTGCTGCACAAACAGGTCTTTGTCTCAAGCTGAAAGTTGCAGCCTGTCACTCCCATTAGTTTCTTTGATACAGATCTGTCTTTTAAATTTGTCTGCATCTCCTTTTATCGTTTGTCTTTCATGAATCAATCCTGCCTGTTTGTTTTTAAGGAAACTGCTGTTTACTACAAGCCTTGAATTCTTTTCCAAATATGCCTTCAGTCACTTCAGACAGTTATTGTAGCATTCTCCAAGCTTTTCCAAGCACAAGGAAATATATGACTCAGCATAGCCTTGGGTTGATAACCAGTGCTGCTAAAATATTGATGTATTTCTGACCCGTCCATTGGCGTTTTAATAACCTATCCATCACAGAGATATTGAGTCCATATATAAGTAATATGCTATTATTACCCAATATAAATAATACTGATGGGAATGGTTTTCATTGTTGCTGAGCAGTGAGGACTCTCTAGGGATACTTAGAGTTTCTGAAAACCCTGATATATTCATATTGTCTCCAGTGTGGAAGGCCAAACACTACTGGTGCTCACTGGGTAAAACATTCACAGCCTTTCCATAGGTACACTGATGGGCTTCCTTATATAAACACCAGCGTTCCCAGTTAACAACCTCACTGTCTGCTGCCTGCTATGTATTATGGATAAAATTTGGGCACTTTGCATTAATGCATATGAATAAGCATTAGAGACTCTTGACAGTTGCTGCTGCTGCTTCGTCTCTTCTGAAGTTACTCTTTGATTCCGTTTGCTTAGATTCCTGGCAACACTAATTAGACTGAGCTGAGCCTGTGGTGAATAAAGTCAGCACAGGCAATATTTAAGAACACACTTATATCCCATTTTTTACTTTCTGTGAAAATGTTCTGAACATGGATCTCACAGCTCCATCTCTGGCTTGCACTCACTGGGATCAGTTCAGACGGAGCAGGAGTGCACTGATACACACACACACCCCTCTGGGTAGCTCTGCAGCAGTGAAAATGAAAGTCATTGGTACTTACAGAATTATAGAACATCCTGAGTTGACCAGGACCCACAAGAATCATCCAAGTGTGGCTCCTGACCCTGCACAGGACAGCCCCAAAAATTACACCATGTATCTGAGAGTGCAATCCAAACACTTCTTCAACTCTGTCACGTTTCGTGCTGTCACAGCTTTCCAGGAGAGCCTGTTCCAGTGCCCAGCCACCCTCTGGGTGAAGAACGTTTTCCTAATATCCAGCCTAAACCTCGCCTGACACAGCTTCGTGGTGTTCCCCCAAGTCCTGTCACTGGTCACCAGAGAGGAGAGATCAGTGCCTGTCCCTCTGCAGGTGTTGAAGACCACAGTGAGGTCTTCCTCAGTCTCCTCCAGTCTGAACAAGCCAAGTGACCTCTGATGTTCCTCTTAGGGCTTCCCCTAGAGGGCTTGCAGCATCTTCATAGCTCTGCTTTGGACATTTTCTAATGGCTTTATATCTTATGTCGTGGTACCCAAAACTGAGCACAACATATCTAATCGAGAGATTAGATTTTCCTGTCACTGAGCAAGAACATCATTAGGATGTGGTTTTGAGCATGTCTGCATATATGTTCATGCACCATATAAACATCTACACCACTTCTTGTAGTATTCTGGGTTTGACATTACCATAAAACTTCAAATCTATTTGTTTACGTTAACCAGGTAGTTAATTTCAGTACATCTCCTGCGTGGGTGAAAAAAGATTGAAAGGGTGAGAGCTCTGCTCATTTAATGAACTTTTAAGCAGAAAAATAGCAATTGTAAGTTTTATTGCTAACTAGCTATGTTTTCCTCACAAGATAGTGGATGGTTTATTAAAATAACTAACATCAGCAACATGGGAGGTAGAGTCTGATTGAATTTTTCATTTTCACAGCCAGTTAATAAAGTGTCTCAGTGGTTTAATAGAAAAGAAGCTGCTGTGCAAGTTGTTGTGTGCTTCACTGGTGAGGTGGGGAGGCCAACACTGCTGGTGTGAACCACTTTGTTCTTTGTCCCCTTACCAGTGTCCCCATGCAGGGCCTCTTTACTGTCCTTGGGTGCTCCTGAAATTGTATCTAGACAATTTGTACCAATTGTGGACACAGATCCATTTTCAGGAACATGAGTTATTGTGTTGTTGCCATATTTGTGCTCATGAGTTGCAGGTACTACAAGGGTAGATGAGAAGTATAGAGATGCTGGGATTTGAAAAGTGGGTGACATAGGTGTTTGTATCAGACACAGAATATATGACTTGTTCAATGTTCTTGCAATTAACTTAAAGCTGACAAAATGCCTTTTTTGTTTCCAACTGTTATTTTATTTTAATGATAACTTAACACAAGTATTCTGCAGCACATGGAAAGGTCAAATGCAAAACATATGAAATGCATTCACTGTGCAGCATTTTCCCAGATACAGAAAATGGAGAGATTTATATTGCTGGAAAGTAGCCAGTGGAGAGGTAGGTCCATAGCCACAGGTCCATTGCCAATTTTTCTGGCTGTTGAAGGTGATCATGCCTGTGGAAGAGAGATTGCTGCCCAATGTGTACATCAGAAAATGTGCTGTACCAAGCACAACATGAGCCTTCTATGACTGCAGCAGAA
The DNA here is from genome assembly GCF_017590055.1 of Onychostruthus taczanowskii. Lineage (NCBI taxonomy): Eukaryota > Metazoa > Chordata > Aves > Passeriformes > Passeridae > Onychostruthus > Onychostruthus taczanowskii. Next base: position 5,918,718 of record NW_024498462.1, read on the forward strand.
GCATAGCTGAGGAAGTAATTTCACAACACTTGTGACATCCCTTCCATCATATCGAAGAAGGAATATAGATATATAAACGTATAAGCAAAAAAATGTGTTTTGTTTGATGGAAAACTTGGTGTGATTCCACTGACACGCACTCCTGACCCAATAAATATTAATATCATTCCTTATAGAAGGCTTCCTGAAAAAATATATTCCCCAGCAAAGGAATGGGAAAATTTTGTCCTAGTTCTGTGATCTATTGCAATGCAGATAGGAGTGCTGTGACTGAAAACAGAGGAACTTGTTTTGCCATGCTCTGCCTTCTCTTCGAGGTTGTTTAAATTATTGAAGAGTACTATGAAGTGCTTTCTATCTTGAAGTTGATCTTTGTAAATTCTGTTTTAGCAGTAATATTAAACATATTTTAATTTTCTAATTCACTTTCAAAACAAAAATCCCAGTTCATCATTATCCTTGCATACAAAAGAAGGTACCTGGAGGATGGGAAGCCATAATCTCAGACTCAATGTAAATCACTTTATTATATAAGTCTGTAGTGTATGTGTGAATGTGTCTGACTTTCTTTCATGTAAAAAAAATAAAAAATGCTAATAACAAACCAAAACCATTTACACATCTGTAAATACATTTTAGTCTGCACCTATGCTGTGATGTTCTTTGGGGTAATTGACAGTAAAAACTTCAGTGTACAGGGATCTCCTGCTGTATGAATTACAGTGTTTGCTGTTTGTAGTAGTTTGTTCATACTCCTGACTGTTGTCTCCTAAGATTTAAAAGAAACCCAGCTGATTTGCTAACACAGTGAGCTTTTTAATAGCTGGCTCCTGATATGAAAATTTAACTAAAATTGTGACCAATGATTGAGAACTGACTAATGTATTTGTAGCATTTTCAAGTGAATGAATTTGACAATATAGTTTATAAACAAGATTTATTTGGCTTTTTTTTCTTTTCTGGGTTATTCTCCTGGATTAAAAATCTCAATTCAAATAGGATTGGCTTGTTGAAAATTTTATCCTCATGTGCATTTGTTAATACAATTTGCATTATCACAACCTGCCTCCATATGTAGCTTGTGATTCTGTACCAGCATGGTTTGACTGGTTCATTTTGATGGATATTGTGCTAAAATATAGGAGTTTTCTTTTGAGGTCTTAGAATTGGATTTTCTTACTTTTTTCTTTTAAATTGTTTAATTTAAAACCAATGTCTTGAATGAGCCTAAAGTGGAACAAAGATTTTGTTTTGGCTTAAGAGTTCACTGTTTGCCCTGAAACAGGTGTTTTATTACTTTACTTCTTGACAAAATGAGAAAACTATTTTTCAGTTCTATGCAAGTCAGTTTCTCTTCTAAATTTTTGTTGATTGTTTGGAGAAAAGCTGGAAGTTACATTATTCAGACAGTTGTAGTTAATTTTTCTAAAATACACACAGCAGTCTGGGCCAAATACATGATTTTAAGAGTCCACAGAGAAGCTGCTGCTCTGCAATTCCTGCCTTACTGCCCATGAAGCATCTTCTCTGAGCCTAACATGTGTCTTCTATTTCATTCTGCATGGTTGTGAGAGGAGATTGAAATAAATTCCCATCTGACCAGTCAAAATATTTTTTAAAAAATACATCATGAGACAGAAAGAGAGCCCATGAATGATGGTCTGTGACCTAGAACACTGCTCCTTTGCATTAGTACTGAGTACCAAAATACTGCTACTTTGGGTAGCAGTTTCTTTCTCTGATGACTTTGTAGCCTTTGTTGCCTGTAAGCTGTTCCTGCTGAATCCAGCACTTCATACAGTTTTAGTGCTGTTAGGACACACACCAGTCTCAAAATGAGTTGTTCAGATCTGCTTCTGGGACTTCACACCCTCCTGATGGGAAACCCTCCCTGTTGTAGCCCTGGGAGGCTGAAGAGGCAAATGAAACCAGGTGCAAGTAATTCAAACCAAAATAACTCCAGTAGCAGAACCTGGAAGAGTTTATGAGGCAGTCATGTTGCTGACAAGTAAAATGCAAAGAACAGGGGAAAATTGAGTCTGACTGGAAGATGGAAAACTGCTTTCCCTTTCCTTGGTTTCTTTTTGTGTACAGCCTGAATGCCCTGTTGGTCACCAGGTACGTAAGGTCTTGACCAAAGCAGAGGAAAATGAGGACCCTATTAGAAAAAGCAAAATAGTTAAGTGTTATTTTTGTAGCTATTTCTTTCCTAGGCAGACCTTCATATTCTAATATTTCTGTGACTTTTCACTTTTATTTCTTATATAAATGAGAGAATCAGGTCAGCTCAGTTCCCACATCTAATAGCTTGTTGACAAGGAAAAAAATTAATCAGAATTGCTAGTGTGGAATAAATTACTTCAAAACAGCTTCCCCATGGATACTGTTATTCTGAAATAAGTGCTCCTTTTTTCTGATTAGCAAAAAATCTGCTAGACCAATGTTTGTCAAGTTTCTTAGGTAGACAGTGGTGAGCTTGTAGAAATTGGCATCTTCCAGAAAACCTGTTGATTGCTCGAACAAGGCTTGTCACTGCCATAACCCTTCCCCTGGCAGAGCCACTACCAGTATAAACCACAGGAAGAGATTTCAATGTCTTTATGACATTTTCAAATCTAGTAGAATTCTTTAATGTTTGTAGTCTTGGATGATCTGCTGAAAAGCATCACTTGATGCTTTTCAGTTCTTATTAAGAATATAGAGCTTGTCATTCCTTGAACAAAAAATAGATGAAACAATTTTTTTCCTTGCAGTTCCAAGCATGCTTTTCAAGTTTCAAGCCAAAACACTCTTTTTTTTTTTCCATCAGAACCCACTGAAAATTATTCTGGTTTATGTTGTGAACTCCTCCATCCCTTCCTCTGTGCTTTTGTTTAGACTGGAGGCGCCTTATTGTGTTAGCTTACTGACTTCCTAGCAGATTTCAGTTGCTTCCTAGGCTTTCCTGAATATAAAGTGACTTCTACACTCAAAGTCAATAAACTCAACATTGCCCTGTGAAGTTATTCTTCCACTGCTGGCAAATGCCTGTTGTCTCCAGGATTTGGGGAATGTGGAAAGGACACACACTGACCTGTAGCCATGCCAGCTCTGCTGGAGCCAAGGGTCCTAGGTTATTGTTGCTATCCACAGTTGCCTTTGGCTCATCTTTACAAAAACTAGCCCGCTCCATCTGATTTCCCAGTTGCAGAGGATAGATTTGTTAATATTTTTTGCTTAGCCAAGCAATTATCTTTTTCAAGGTCAGGCGAGGATTTTCAGATGCCAGAAAAGCCCATTTCATTAGACATGTTTGTTCTCTAGAAGGGCTTTTGCTTTCTTTTCAAAGTGAATGTTTTGTGCTGCCATTTACTGAGCATTCTCACAGAGCTCTGTTGAGAAAGCAGTAGGCTTGGCTGGGGATTGGTCTTGCACCCATTAAAATCAACAGCAAAACTCCAGGAGCTCTCTGCTCCCCCCAGGAGCACCCCTGAGGTGCAGTTTGCCCAGAGGAGATGCAGTTTGATAAGACTTCAAAGTGCTGGTATGAACAGAAAACAGAAAGTGAAAACATGAAGTGAAAATATCTGACAGCATGTTGATCCTATAGCATTCAAATTTTAACACAAGGAAGATCCATACAGTGATGAGATGACTCTGCATTTATTCAAACCAACCTTGTTAGAAATACAGAGTGTCTTTGTTGAAGGATAAAGCACCTTTATCTTGCTTTAAACGCAGGTAACACAGCTGCTAAGTTATAAAGTGGATGTTGAAGAAGATTGTTGGATATTTTACCATCTCCTATTAAATCTGTTTCTGATTGAGTATGTAATTTAGCCAATTTGGACATCTAAGCTGCTGATAGAAACAATTAAATGTCAATAGCCCAATTTTAAGTTTTATTTAGGTGCTTAATTTAGATGCACTTCAGTGCTTCAATTTTCATTGTAAGCTTTAGATATTTAAGTAACTTAATTTCACCCACAAACGTTGCTGCAAGTTTGTTCATGAAGAAATGTAGATTTATGAAAAAATCTATTATTTCTTCTATTTTTCATACTTGAAAATGGAGAATTAGCTTTATTTTCACTTCCCAAATTTGCTTTCATGGTGCAAACATCTATGTAGAGGACTGTTACTGTCTGGTCACTGGGATAGAGCCTGAATCTAGGTGTGTATTCATGTATCAGCTGCAGGAGTGGAGTTACAATTATGCCCTTTCTGGATCATTCTGGTTTTGCAATCAATAAATGAAAAGTAAATACCCTATACCACTTGTAAAACTATTGTAGGGCTTAAAACAGAAGTTAGACAACTATAACAAGTACATTTTTTTACTACTGCAGTGGGGACACTTAGGAGAATTGGGTAAATTCCAGACCTCGTTACTGAGGACTAGTTAGTGAGTGGATGTCCCACCTGGGGTGACCAGGCAGTGCTGACAGTAAAGGGCTGTTGGAGGGAGCAGCTGCACACTGTGGATCCCATGGCACTGACAGGTGAAGTGTAGTGACTTTCTTCTGCCTGGTCTGCAGGGAAGACTGTCCTGTTCTTCCCTATTCACTGAGTTTGTAGGTTCTGTTTTCTCACTGAGTGAGGATTTGGTGAGGTGATACAGTGTTAATGGCTGAGACAAATAACCCTCTTGGACTAAGCATGTATGTTAATGCTTTATTGAATGTGACTGTGTCATAATCAGTGTGCCTTCGCATTGATTACATCCCCCCTGTGCTCTCTGATAATAAATGTGGCACTTTATTCTCAGAACTGCTCCATTTCCTGAAGTTTCCATTCTTTCCATTTTAGATGGCTTGACAGACTGTGTAGACCCTGACTGTTGTCAGCAAAGCAATTGTTACTCGAGTCCTCTGTGCCACGGTTCGCCTGATCCCCTAGACCTTATTCAGCACAGCCAACCACCCTTCTCTCAGCATCCTCCAAGGCTCTTCTATGATCGAATCAGATTCCTTATTGGGAAAGAAAGCACTCATGTCATCCCAGGAGATGTCTCCTTTGAGAGCAGGTGAGTCTTCTTTTAAATGAAAGACTTTTCTGAATATTGAGAATTGCAGTTTAATTATTTAACCAGGAAAATTTAGGGATATATGGATAGCTGAAATTTTTTTGCCAGTGCTCATAAAATACTTAAGAGGATAGCAAACTTTAAAGTCCCAGCAGCTGAGGATCTTGGTTATCAGATTGTTGTTGCTACCTGTCTGGTTGGTGGAAGTGTTCCACCAACACACTCTACTGCTCTTATTAACAAGACTGGCTGTTGAGAAAGGTAAGTTGTCTCACACTTGTAAAATCAGCAGGGGAAGTTCAGCCCTTCACACTGTGCATATGTAAAGGCAGGATGCAGAAGGACAAGTTGGGTTCACATCTGCTGTCTTCAGTCACCTTTCTGCCCAGTACAGTTGGATTGGTATTTACAGTGCAATGAATTTAATGTGCATAATTTACATATAATCTAGACAAATAACTTAAAAACTTCCTTGATACAGCACCTTGATAGAGCAGTGTGGAGTTTACTGTTTTGTGCTGCAGGTTATCATGCAAAGAGCAGAGTGATCCCTGAGTGTTTGTGAGATTGGCTTTGCCCTTTAACAGGAAGGAACAGTGCAGTAGAAAAAGGGCACTTACTTGCTCAGAAAACCTGGTAACATATTTTCTTGAACATCTGAAATAGAGGGGCACATAAGTTTTTATGCTGCAGTTCACTTGGGAAGCTATAACTTACGTGCTGACAAAGAGATCCACAAATCATCCACATCACCTGACTATTACCCTGTCAGCTAGGCCTCTGCATTAGATAAACCATGTTCCAGTAATAAGCACATAAGAATTTTTTATTTTAACAGTACATAGCACTTAGTTTACAACCTCAACACAATCATGCACACAAATTCAGTGCACTTTTTTATTCAGCATTAATTTTTAATAAAGTACATTTGTAAACAGTCATTATTGATCTGAAATACCTAAACACTTAATCACTATCAATAATGTAACAGGATGTTATAAATATGTAGAGCAGTAGGCCATGAAGATGAACTCCATGAGAAGCACCCACCTGCCACTCGTGGGTCTCTTGGAGTGCTGCACTTATGAATGAGGCCTGTACTTGGGGCAGTGTCCTTGGCTGGCTCTGTGTGCAGTTTAAACCAAAAGTCACCACTGAAAAATTTTCCTCATCAAAATACCTCACAGTGGGGAGTTTTCAGAGAGGAGGTGAGTGCTCAAGTTCCCTGTACAGTGTTCTGTGACACTGCAAATGTTAGCAGCCAGATTGTACATAATCCCATCAACGTGCTTTTATAGATATAAGGAATTGATCTTTTAAAGCTATCATTGATGGGATTTAACTTGGATTTAAAAGCTTTTTCTGAGTATTTCATTTCTTTACCCTGATACCTGCCATGCCTTTGAAGACTGAGGAGCAGTGAAGTTCCCGGTGGGAGCAGCAGCCCACCCTCACCATGGCTTCTGACTTCCTGCCACTGAGTAGGACTCTACTGGCATTGGTGTGTCACTGACACCCCAGATACCATTTCCTCCCACTGTAGACAAATTCACAGTTAGTTTGAGAAGATCATTGGGATTCAGATGAGGATGGCTGCATCTTTGGAGTCAGGGCAGTGCCTGGAGACTCGTGCTGTGCTGTGTCTCCTGAGGTTTGTCAACAGTAATCTGCAATGTGCTGGGCACCCCAAAGGAACATCCTCAGTCCACACTTTGCTTGATCCTTGAGTCTTCCAGGCTGTTGAAATATTGTTCATCCATAAGTCAAATATTATTTAAAACTATTATTTTACTCAAGGATGAGAGATAAGCAGGGTTTCTGATAGAGGCAATAGCTAAACTGTGGTGCTTTTGTTCAGAAATCTTCCTCTGACACTGCCAATCTGACTGTCATCTTGTGTCAGCTCTTCTCCTGGGAATTAAGATTACTGAAAAAATATACAAAGACAACTGCTGCTACAGTAAAAAACATCAGAAATCTGTGATCCAGCCTATCTGGAAAGAATGCTTGAGGGGTTTTAATCTCCTTTGGGCTATTGCTGAAAAGGTTGTGTCTAGGCAGATGATATTAACTCACGGCTGCCTGCAATGCCACTGATTTTACAGCATTGGTGTTTCAGCACGAAATGTCAGAAGGATTGGATGGAATAGTGGCATGTATTTATTTCAGAGCACTGCCATCCATTCCCACTGGTACTCCGGTTTTGCAAAGCCCTATCTGCCTTTTTCTTTTTTTTCATTTCCCTTTACAAGAAATCTCTGAGGTGAGAGGAGAGTTAAGGAAGAGACATCTATCCAGTGTTTTCAGTCTTCTGATTCAAATGCCATTGTGCAGTGTTTTACTATACCACAGGTCAGTGGAACTCTAGTATGGGTGATGTTTGCATGAATCTCACTGGAGACAAAATGTTGTTGATTAGATCTTGGAAAGCTATCCAAAATGGTGAAGATTATCTCTGTCCTTCTTACTGGAAGTGTTTGGTCTCTGCTGTATCCTGGAATTTTCCAAATAATCTGAAATAGTAAAACTAGTTGTTCTGACAGCTGCTGGGACATCTATCCTTCTGCATTTGCGTCCTGGACTCTAGCTTAGGTCTAAAATGTAATCATTTGGATTATACATACTGTCAGGATTTTGCATGAGCCATGGCTAAATACCACACCAAAAATAATGTTAAGGGCTACATGTTTGGAAAACATTTTACTTTTTGTTATGTCAAAGCTGTGTCATATACACTGGGTTTTTGCAAACTCCCACTTAAACTGTGACAATCTGAAAGGCAGATTAGAGACATTCTGGATAAATGGAAATGTACTTGCTTACATCAGGCATGGTTTTAACCTACTGCATGTAGCAGGGTGTAGCAGATTATAATGTTTTTGTCAACTTCAGTTCTCAGGAAGGTTTTTAACTTGTTTCTTTGCTGAGGTTTTGTTTTTTGGTGGTTTTTTTGTTTTAATGCATGCTTCTGGCAAGCTATTTGACTCGCTGCAAATTGCCCACGAAAAGGGTCCAGTGTATGGTACTGAATTAATTACCCTTCAAATGCTGCTTACAGCAACATTGTCAGCAGGAAGAAATGAATGTACCTCACTAGCCTTCAGCTTCATTTCTCTCATTGAAGATTTTAATCAGAAATGTAATACAGTGAATGGCATCTTCTGGTAATGTGACACTTGCAAATTCACAAGCTGCTTGACAGAGTTCCATATCTGAGCCTAATGTCTCAGCCTGAGGTGCTTATTGGAAACTTAATATGCAAAGCAAAAGCAAAAAACTAGCAGGTAAGTAGCAGTAGAGCAAGGCAGAATGGTGGTAAAATAATAAAATGCTTTACATCTGAATACATCTGAAATTAAACTTCTGTTCATATTTTAAATTAGAGATGTCAAACAAACTGCCTGACAGCAGAGACCTGAGATCCACAGAGTAGTGAGTTCCTCAGTTGCTCGTGGAGTGACCCATCAAGCATTGACAGAGGAATCCTACTTTTAGGCCACCTGCAACCCGTGGGAATCTCAGCTTTCTCTCAAAAAGCCAACTGCTCCCTCTGGAGTTGCAGATTTAGTACAGCTTGCCAGGGGACTGGGAACATTTTTAATGCATTTGAAAGCACTAAGGCAGCTTATCAGGGGCATGTTCTTGCCCAGCTTCACCAAATTAGAAAAGACATTTTTGCACTTACTTTCAAGTTAAAACAGCTTGGAAAGCCTTAGGTCTGAGATTATGCAATCATCACAAATAGGTGGCTATTGGACAGATAGTACAAGTTATCCCCCGTGAGAAAGCAAAGCAGGGCAGTCAAAGGAGTGTGGAATAAGTCTTAGAGGCAGAAAGTACAGTGCATTGAGGAAACATCATGATCTTTAGAGCTTTCTCTGCTCAAATGAAGAGAAGCAGTGAGTGGTAGCAAGGCCTCCAGCTCAGCTGGGAAGAAGATGGATGCTGAAGCAAGGAAGCGTGAAGTGGCAGTTGCCTGTGAAGGGACATCACTGCAGGGAACATGCTCTAAAAGCTCTGTAAGGGAAGGAATTAAGTGAGGTGTTCTCTGAGCAGCCAGCTGCAGGGAACCTGCCTGCCAGCATGCCTGGAGATGTGGGGTCTGCTCTGTGAGCTGCCAGGGCACTGGGGAACAAGGGGGAACTGACTGCAAGCTGGGGCTCTTGGTTACCTCCTGAGCCTTGGAGAGATGGTCATGAAGTAACTGAAAAATGTTTTCATAGCTGCAGTAAATCCCAGAATTAAAGGTAATTTCTGATCAAATGCTTAGTCAAAGATTTAGTGGGTTCTGGTAATTCAAAAAGAGGCCAGAGAAGACTCTTCAACTTAGAGTAGGTCATAAAGAGACATTAAATAATGAGGACAAATATAGGAGCACAGAGGCAGGCTTAGGACATTTAAAATCCAAGAGATTAGAAAGACAATTCAGTACAGATAAATGTAGAATAATGAGGTTTATGTGTCTTTATCACATACCGTAAATATGTGTGGCTTGTAAAATATGATGAATAAAAAAGGAGAATGTTGAAAGATAAATCTCTTGATATTATTTATGAATAATGGGAAGTAAAGTGAATGAGTAAAGGAAAGAAAGACCATGGATGGAGATTTTGATGAGCTTTTGTCATACAATCTGTGTGCTTGATGAAATATGAGGACAGAGTAGTGTCAGAAGACAGGTCTGTGTGGAATGAACAAACAGGAGTGGAAGAATAATGCACTGAATAATGATTACTCCCAGGGGTCTCCCTCTCACACCTATGTGTGTTGTAAATGCATGGAATGCATTAATAAAGGTATTAGAAAAGAAAATGCACATCTGTTGATGTCAGAAATATGGGAAAATAATATAAACAAGTATTTTCTGCTCTAAGAAATCAGAGTAATTGGACCTGGCTGTTCTTTTGAGTGAGTCTTGTGAGTCTGTTGAGACAAACAAGAGCTCAATTGCCTTCAGTGGAGCAGCAAATTTTGGGCCACAAATAGGACCACAACCAATTTACTTCATGTAGAAGACAAAACAGGTGATAAATCAGAACTCTTGTTTTGCATATTGGCAGTAATGTAGCATCTCCCATTCCTCTAGGATTTATCAGCATCTTTTCATGGCATGGGAGTATGGAATTCCTATTAGCAACTGTGGTGAATGGTGTACTGGCAAAGAGGTTAATTTTTACCAGTTGTGTGTTCTCAAGTCATAGTCAGATGGGTTTGATGATATCATGGTGATAAATCAGTGTCCTGTTAGTGGCTTGGGAGAATGGGATCTTAAGAAGCATGTCAAAATTTGCTGAAATTTATGTTCTCCTATTTCTGCATATGATTTCATTGGATCATGGTCAATTAATCTCTCTAGGGATATTTTTTTAATTCATAGGACTCCTAAATAACTTTTGTCTGAGGAACTATTAAGTTTTTTCCTTTAGATCACATATTCACTGTGCAGTGGCTGTGTCTGTTGAGGTTTGCCACAATTTTCAAGTTGAGAAAGAAACATAACGATGCCTAAATTTATGTTTGTCATTTATAGTGAGTAATTAATGCCAGTTCACTTCATAAGTATTGTATTGGTTTTGACCCTAAATCTCTTAATGTTAGCAAAAGACTTCTGCATACACTGTTCACTTCATTATCTCAAACCGCAGTTCCAGGAAATAGCTGCAGTGATATCATGAGTTTTTAAGATCTGGGTTGGTTCAGCCAATGGAGGTGCGGTGTAGCTGACAGCCCAGGGCAAAACTACTGGGAGGAATTTCAGTGGAATGCAGCTGTGTAAACCCTTAGAAAATCTCACTAGGTCCTAATCTACACCATAAGGATACTTTACATCGTAGTTCTCATTCTTAGGAGACCTGATACCTGTATGTTTCTCTATTCAGATAGGTAAAAGGCTAAAGCTAAGAAAAAGAGTAATTTCTTCACCATTTCTGTGACTAAGGTGAAAGCAGTGGTCAGAAAGGACAGCAGTAGAGGTTCAAATTGGACGGCAGGAAGAACTAACCATGAGTAGAGCACTCATGCAGAGGCATTGGAATGGGTAACTTGGTGAGCTTATAGAGTTAGACAAGCATCTGTCTGGATTGATGTAGGCATAGTTGATCTAACCCGAGGCAAAGGAATGGACAAGATAAAGTCTTGTATTTCCTTTCAGCTCTCATTTTCTATGACTCTGTGATCCTGTTAGCCTCCGATTAGACGCACTTAGTAATGAGTTCGCTTTCCTGTCCATTGACTTTGATGTCTTCTGCTGTGCTGCCATGTTCCAACCTCTTCACTGGAATGTGAGGAAAAAGTGGAAAGTGGATGCAAGTCCAGCGCATCCCAGAGGGAATCTAAAAGAGCATCACGTGTGACGGGGGATTGAGAAAAATGTATGTTACACTTGATTAGGCACCCTGTAAATTTACCTGTATAACTTTCTGAAGTTGGGTGAAGCCTGTGTGTCTCACTGCTGCCTTATTACATTAGTTCAGCTTTTTTCTGATAGACAGCAATGCCCTATACCTAGCAGCAGGGAATGAGGTTTCATTCTCTCCTTTCACAAACCATCACTCCCTAGAGCTGCAGCAAGCTAAATCACACTATCAGTGAAACCTCTGCAGTGCCACTCAGTGGCAGAACAAATAGTACCCTAAAATTTGTGAGGAAACAGGAAGATATTCTCCCTATACCAACAGTTCATGGGAGAGTCTGTGTGTCGTCCTTATGAGAGAATGCTTTCTCAAATCAATCTTTTGGACTTGTGTGACTTCTCTTCCACAAATCAGCAGTCGGTCAGATATCAGAGTGGTTCCGTCTGTCTGGGACCAAGGCACAGCCCAGTTTCTGAAATCAATGCTCTTCTCACCCTCCTCATGTTTGTAACTTGTTGCCTTCTACTCTTCTTGTTACAGACGGGCGTGTGTCATCCGAGGCCAGGTTGTAGCAATCGATGGGACACCTTTGGTTGGAGTGAACGTCAGTTTCCTGCACCACAATGAGTATGGATACACCATCAGTCGACAGGATGGAAGGTCAGGCTTTCATGTATCATCCTCCACTAGTTTAGGTTTGTGTAGTTAAGGCCATCTGCCAACTTCTATTCATGTACAAAATTTTCATAGACATCACAGTTCACAGTGTGGCTTGAGGATGACATCTGGCCCCCTGCTCTGGGAGCACAGTTGATTGGAGCTCTCTCTAGTGAAGGGACCAAAGAAGAAAGAAACCTGAAATGCAACAAAATTACAGTGACATTCAAACTCCTGGAGTCAAAATGTGCCAGGTCTGCTGTAACAGTACCTTCTTGACATTGGAATATTTTCACAACTCAGGTTTTCCAGGAAATATCCTGTCTTCCTGGGTTTTTTGGGGTTTTTGTTGTTAAGTGTGAATCATCCAAGTAGCTTATTGAGGCATCAGTGAAGCCAAATCCTTTAGTTGATCACCTGAGGCACACAAGGAAAAGTGGGAACAGATTCTTTCCAAAGACAGATGGTTAAATTGCTGTTCCATAACCAGCCCTGGCTTCCCCTTCTTTCCCACCCTCACAGGTCTGAGTTCATTTCTCAAAGCAGGTGAGGTTTCAATATATTCTATAGTGCACTCCAGGGCTGGCCATCCATTTGCAATAGGGTCATGACTTGCTCCTGAACTTCAATTAAGCTCTTAAGGGCTGGATTGTGAATTACAAGAAATCTGAAGCTGTCTTCTGGCAGGGAAAAAGTGGTGCAATTTGTCACTGTTTCCACAATTTCTTTTTTTTTGTTTGGCTTTGCCAATTTATAGAAGTATTGAGCGTGCATATTTATTTCACCTGGGTTTATTGACTTTCAAATCGCACTACTGAAAGTTAGTAATTATCATTTCCTCCTTACGCTAGCCTGGATAAAGTTGTTGCATTAAAATATGCTACCTGTATTTTGCTGTGAATGTAATCGGTGTCATTTGGGAAATGTGATGAGATATGCATAATTAAGTCTGACTTCTTATCAGAGTTTGTTACCATCAAAAACCTCCATAATAGATGCATTCAGTAATACAGAGAGTGAAGTAGCTATTTACATATTACCTTGTGTTGCCTGACTGTGCATGTCAGAAACTCTGGAAATTGAGACTGTGCAGCATACCTTCTATATCCCACTGTTTTGCAGCCCAGATGTGCCAAAGGTTCTTCACAGTTAGCTCCCAGAGGATCACCCTCCTTGTGTTCAAGAGCTGACTCAGTTCTCAGTGCAATTAATCACCATCATACCCAAAAATTTCATATCCTGTGCAGGGAGGTCATATGCACCGTGTACTCAACCTTTTCCTCCTGCTGCTTTTAGAAGGGAAAGGGTTATGTTAATAGAGCTAAGGCCTAACAGGGTTTAAGCTTTCTTACTCTGCTTATTCTTCCTGCATAGATGATGAGTGGCATCCTTTTTCTGGGATAGGGATGTCATTTCATCTAAACCAAAGCAGCTGGGTTGACACTTCTGTTACAGATGGCTTGTTGGTATTGATGCTAGCAGATAAACAGAGGAGAGAGAGGCCAAGTAACAGTGAAATTGTGTGCCTTGGTGTTGATGCTCACAGGGAGAAAGCACACAGAGGTTAAGCTTTGTTGTGGATACCAAAGTGATGCAAGGAATGTACACTTGAATGATTTCACATACTAAATTAAGAGCTGTAATAACAAACATAAAGTTTCTGTTTGTGATGCATTGAAAGGTGTGGTAATGTGATGAAGAAAGCAAAAAGAAACAAAACTATTTGTTTTTTCTTTTCCAGTTTTGACCTTGTGGCTGTTGGAGGAATCTCTGTCACTCTAGTTTTTGATAGATCTCCTTTCATATCTGAGAAAAGAACACTTTGGTTGCCTTGGAATAGATTCATCATTGTAGACAAAGTTGTAATGCAAAGAACAGAGTCGGACACACCATCTTGTGACATCAGTAGTTTTATCAGTCCAAATCCAATTGTACTCCCTTCCCCCTTAACAGCATTTGGAGGGTCCTGTCCTGAAAGAGGAACTGTTATTCCAGAACTGCAGGTAATGAAAATACTTCTAAATTAACTGTTTTTTCTGTTGCAGAACCAGGTTTAGACAATCTTCAAAGACAGTGAGCAAATAACTGCTGTAATTTCATTCACCTGGCAGAATAGCACCAGTGCATATCTATTTGGCACTGTTTAACAAGATGCTGTTGTCTTTATTCTTTCTTTACTTTTTAATATTTAAAAATGCTTTATTTCTTCCTTCAAATAGAAGGAAGTGGGAAATGCTAACATGAATTATTATTGGAATCCTGATTTGTTGGTAGTGAAGCACAAAACCATTGCTAGTTACAGATGAACAGTACAACTTCCCAAACATCAGTGTGAGACATGATGGTTTGAACATTCCTAGGGGTGTTTTATCCATTCACAGCTTTATGTCATATTATTGGGTTTTATTATTTTAATTACTTATTACCAAGGTAGAGAGAGCAATTTTAACATGATCTTTAGGACTTCTTTTTTAATTTCAATGTATTTTTTCTTGACACTCCCTTAAGTGTTTAAAGTAATTTCTAATTAACCTTGTAATTAACTGTTGTTTTACTTGGGACTTAAAAGACTTTGTGAGAGTCAAGCACACACCAAAACACAGCTCAAGTCATATTAATGCCCTTAATTTTTAGTATGCTATTTGAGCAGTTAGATTTTAAAGAATATTACCTCTTCTGAGTTCTCTTTTAATTTCACCAAGCAAGCCTGGAAGATGCTTTGGGGTGTACCTGTAGCCTCATAAAAGTGTTGCTGCTTTATTCTGCATGTGAGACACCCCTGCCTGAACTGAATTATGTCTAAACACCTCTATAGCTATTATCATGCTTCATCCAGTTGATGGTCATAGCATTGCTTCACAGAATGTACTAAGTGAAACTAATGAACATAAATTCAGAATAACTGCTGCACACCAGTAAGAAAAAACTGGGTCACAGTGCTCCACATGAGGTGTGCCTTGGTCTTCTGAGAACAGTGGGGTACTCAAAGATGCAGTCTACTCAGAAGCTGCTCCCCAGTTCTTTCCTTTTTTTTTTTTCTTCTTTTTTTTTGGTCATTGGAGGTTTCTTAGAGGATTGAGTTTCATTGTATGGTTCAGGGAATTGAGGAAAAATTAACTGAGAGTAATAGGAGACAGAGATACATTAGCATGTATTAATGCGTGAATATTTCTTCCTACTTTTTTATTAAAAAATGAAAAGGAATGTCAGATGTATAACAGAGAGGGCAGCTGGGATGTCAGCAGGAAGGAAGGGGAACACTGCAAATCAGGAACAATAAAGGGAGCAGGATTTCCCTGGCAACACTACATTTCATATGTTGAAACGACAAGTGCTGGCAGGCCTCCAGCTGTACTGCAGCAATGCTGTGACAGTGATACTGTTGCAGTGTGTAAATAAAATTGGTTGAAAATGAAGTAATCTATTGTTTAATAGGGAAAATTTTAAAACTGGAAAATATAAACAAAACAGTTTGTCTTTTTCCAAGCAGGATGAATTTAACATTGTGAGAGGTTGATTCATTAGTACAGAAATGCACTAACATAATTAACCTTGTTAACCACAGTCTAGCTTTCAGGTGGCTTTTGAGTGACTGTGGTAGCATCCTCCGAGAAGTCGTTCTCGTCTCTTGCCTGTTCTTCCTCAGTCTGTCCCAGAACATCTCTTTTCTCTCAGGAGCTAAATCCCTTTTTGTAGCTCCAAGGCCCACATCATTCAGAAGGTCAAGGTCAAATTTCTTTTTTCACCTAACAAGCTCAGAGCCTTTGCAGTCCTCCTAGTCTCTGAGGGCCCATCTCTGTTGCAGTGGGAATTGATACCACCCCGCAGTGGGCATATCCAAGCTTGCTTTAATCCAAGTGGTTCAGACAGCAGCACTGACAGCAGGACCCTGGGATTTGAGTTCACTTGCACTCCCTGGAGACTTACCTGTGAGCAAGATGACTGATGCTCAGGCTGTTTCATCCTCACTGCTGTGTGTCTCCAGTTAGCTTGCTAGGTTCCTAATGCTGCACCTTCATACTCCGTGCCCCTTCTTGCTGGAGCTTGGCCTAACTGCACAGATGGTTTAGCAGGAAGGTTTTTTTCCTTTCTTAACACTTCCAAAGTTAAATTTATTGTCTGCAAAGCAGGATAGTATCTTAACATTACAGTGTGTATGATAGAAAATGTGTGTATATGTAAATAAATATTAATTGTATTCCAGTTAAGTGCACTTATTAAGTAAACCGAGTAATAAAGACAAGGTAAAGCTGTACAGTTTGTATGTAAGAAGAGGTGCATAGATGCAGTATTTGCTCCCCAGTACATAAGAGTAAAGCATCAGAGGAAGAGGCTGTTTATCAAACAGACAGCCTGCCATCCAGTAAGTTGACCAAGTAGTGTCTGATGTTGGACATTTTATCATGTGCCTGACTATTTCATTGCTGAAATAAACCCAGTTGTTTCAGTGGTGCTGTGTTCACATCATAATTGTGATATGTAAAACAATTAGCTTGTCTTACTATTACAATTTTGCATTTTTCTTGGCTGTAGATATAATGATGTGTTTTTTTCCAAGGTGGTCCAAGAGGAAATCGCAATTCCTTCAAGTTTTGTGAAGCTCAGTTATCTCAGCAGTCGGACTCCGGGGTATAAAACTCTGCTGCGCATTATTTTGACACACACAGCCATCCCTTCTGGAATGGCCAAAGTCCATCTCATAGTTGCTGTTGAAGGTCGTCTGCTTCAGAAATGGTTTCCTGCTGCAGCCAATTTGGTGTACACGTTTGCCTGGAATAAGACAGATATATATGGACAGAAGGTTTCTGGTCTGGCTGAGGCAATGGGTATGTAGAATCACCTTGATGTAAGCAGAAGCACTCACATACATCAAGCCAGGAAAATATGGCAGATAAATTTTGTTGCTGCTCCTACATTCTTTTAAAACAAATGCCTCTTTAGCTAAAGTCACTGAAGTGACTTGTATGATTTCCCAAGAACATTTATTTTCTTGTTCTTCCAATGTCATCTTTCTAATTTAATCAATTTGAAAATTCCCTTTTCCCTCAGAGAATGGTTATGTACTAATGGCATTATATTCAGCTGTCTCTGTTTTTGAATGTTACTCTGAATATGACCTTTGGTGTGTCATTGTTTCTGTCATTTTTTGGCTGTGACATTTAAAATGTCATTTCCGCTTAGGGTTTGCAAAATTCTAACTTTTGGGCATCTTTTCTTACTACATTTCATGTCTCCAATAGTTAAAATTAGTTGATTGTTGTTTAAAGATGTTTATCCAAAAATCATCATGTTTCATAGGCTTTGTTCAGCAAGCAACTCAGGCTATTCTGAGAATTGCTACAAAAGTGCTGTCTGTGCAAACACATTTTATTTAGCCAGCATTTTTTTCATTAATTTCATGGTTTGTTTTTTTAAGGGCTTTCTATTTTTTAATTTAATTTGATGTTATGTTGTTTAATGGACTAATAGATGCTTTGTATTAGAAATACTGACTTTACAAGCAAAGCTTAGTATTGTGAACCAACCCCATTCACTTTGGTAGCAGTTCTGTTTTCTTTTTTTTAGGGCTATAATAAGCAGCAGCACTGGCAGATCAGGCTGTCAGGCAAGAGTAGTGCCATGCACCCTCTCAAGGAATATGCTTCATTCCACATATGAAAATGCTGTTCTGAGGAGCAGCCAGGAGCTTCCTTCAGGATCTGTTGTGTTGTCCATGCAGGCAGAGTGGCCTGTGCAGAGGCAAAGGTGCCAGAAAGGCTCTGCAGCTCCCAGGGCCTTTGGTGTGTGACAGTGTCACTGTGTGCTCCCAGACAGATGGTCTGGAGGCAGCTCTGTGGGGAGGCAGTGGGGAAAAGGAGCATTTTAGCATTTTCCCTGTCATTTCTTCCCTGAGAATGATGCAGGCATAGACAGACAGGGATGTCCATGATGGGCTATGACACCAAGCTGTGGAGTGTGGTTACATTATGCAACGTGCAAAGGAAAAGGTCAGATGAAGCTCTTCCCAGGGCTGTGGTCCTGCTGTCTCCTTGACCACACACAACATGAGCTGCTGCCTGCAGGGACATTCCCACGTTCCCTCCTTACCCATGGGCCACCACTCACATTCATTTGATCATGAAATGAGCTAGATCAGGAACAAATTCAGCTGAAAACTGAAGCAACCAAGGAATAAGTGATACATTTTTGGCTTCATTAGTTTCCTGATCTGCTGTGAATGCTCATGCAGAAGCTCAGGTCTTCTCATTCCAGCTGTAGCTCACACACTGCATTGGCCTAAAGGAGACCAAACTCCAACCTTGGGTGCAGGATCTCCAGAACTGCTGCATCATCTGTCCTATGTGAAACTGATCTTTCACTTCTGGGTCACATCTGCAGTATGGTGGACAACTTTTTCCTGGTCTCAGTCAGGTGCTGGCACTGACACCAAGGTTCTGAACGCCCCAGGTGTGGTGTGTGGCAAGGAGCAGCAGTGCCCTTCTTAGCCTCTTGACATACAAGAGACCCTGCGAGGGGGCAGATCCAGCCTTGTCCCATTGCTGATACCACTTCCTGTTTGTTTTTGCAGTGAGGGAAGGTATCAGGTGAGTTGTTGGCACATATTTGTGCAAATCCAGAAATTAAAAAATATTCCAGCTTGCCCTTTGGCACTGCCATGGGTGACCAGGCAGGACCAGGTGGGTCACAGGTGCCACCTGGGGCTTTCCTCAGCACAGCTACGTGTGTCACTGTCCCATGTTTCAGAGGGAACAGTTGACTACACTGCTCCCACTGCGTCATCTAAGAGTCCTCTAATGATTGGGAAGTACATATCCAGACTTTAAAAGATTTTAATTCAAATACATAGAATCTCATGAAATGATACTGTAGTTAGTTTCCCAAATTAGGAGTAGATGAGCTTCATGTGTTTAAATATGAATAAAGCTTACACAATAGTGCTGGGTAACAACTATTAAATTATTTAATTGGTGCTTAATTTTTTTTTCTTTTCCTTAAAGTTAGTTAATTATGCTTCTTTCAAAATAGGAGAAAAAATCTTGATATTTTAAGTGCATTACTCACATGCTTTGTTAGATTCCAATAAAGCTTTATTTAATTTGACACACTGTAGTTACTCAGGGACTTTTATCTGCATCCATTATATGAATTTTTGTCAAAATAATTTCTTCTGCCAGTATATTACCAATATTTAATAATGCATTCTATTCAGTTTTCATTTTAATTAAATTAAATTGGAGCAGGTTGAAGTCCTAGAACTCAGGATTGTAACCATCTGCTTTTGGTTTTCTATATACTATAAGCATCTATATTTTTCTTTGGGGTTATTGACAGCACTGATCACATAACCAGTTACAGAAAACAAGACTTTCTGAGCGTATTTCCACATGAAAATGGTTCTGTTTAAACTTGTTGGAGAAATCTTTGCTGGCATGTGTCCAGTCCCCAAGCTCCTCACAAGAGGCCATTTTCTCTGAGTAACAACTGAGATGACAAAGCAGCATTTTTTGTTCTGAAGAAACAAGCATCATGTGAATGTTGCCACACAAAAGTCTGGAGGTAAAGTCTATGTCCCCTTGTAATCTAACACAAGAAAAGGATTTCAGTCAAATCCTCAATAAATGCTCCTGTGAACTCCATGCAGACTCATGCAAGCCCCTGCATCCCACACAGCAGCACTGAAGGGTCTGCAAGGATGAACTCTCTTGGGAGTGAGCATAAACAGCTCTCCAGCAGCCCTACCTGGTGCTGTGCTGTGCTTTTTATTCCTTGTTCAAAGAAGATGGATGCACATAAGTAGAAATATTTCAGGGGAGATTGAAATCGAGGTTACTGTCCTGGTTAATTGTGTTTTTATGTCTTAAGCCCTTAAGCTATAGGTCTGGCACTGATTATTCTTAATAGTTGTATGAAAAGAATTGGGTTTTGATGCAGATGATCAGTAGATCTTTTGAAATCCATTTTGAGACTACCAAGAACAGTACTTGCTGACTCTTAAAGCATAAAACCATAGTCACTAAAATTCACATTCATAGAAGGAAATCTCAGTCACCTCAAAAAAGTGCTAGAATTTGATTGGATCAGAAAGTAACAACCCACAACGAAGGTAAGCTGACCAAGATTTTAATTTCACTTACAAAATTACATTTCTCAAAACCGGCGCCTAACAAAATACTTCTCACATGGCACTGTAATCATCCTACTGACTTTACCAGTGTTGTGCTTTGCCTTGATTACCTTGCATGCAAAATGACTGATAGGAAATTGTCATGGATGTAACACCAGCACTTCCAGGTAGATGGATCAGGAGACCCTGCTCTAAGATCACACAAATATTTCTTTTTGGAGCACAGAGTATAGGTGTCTTTCATAAATATGGGTAAATTCATATAGAAACCTGGTTGTAGACACAAACAAAGTGAGTGTAGTCCAGATGAGAGAGGACAAAATGACAGCTATGCACAGTAAGAGGGCAGGGAACAGTGAACTTCTAAGAAAGGGGGGGATATAATGCCTAGAGAGTATTTGGCAGCTCAGAAACATCAGCTGTAGGCAGGGAATACTGAGGCTTTACAGAGTTAGCTCCAGCCCTGGTAAAGATGCCCCAGCAGATCCATGGGCCCAGATTCCAGGCTCTGCAATAGGTTATCCTCCCTTGCCCAGCTCTCAGCTGATGACTGTCCTGTGGGTCCCTGAAGGGTCACTGAGGCAGGCTGAGGGGCTGTGCTGAAGGGCACACACCGCTGACCCGGGACTGAACGCGTTAAGCGCATGACTGGAGAAAAGATTTTGATGTGTAGGTGGCAAATGTGAGGTTGCTTCATAGGAAAAATCTGCACTTTATCTTCTCTCTGCATTAACACCTAGAAAATAGTGTGCTGGGTGACTGAACCCTTCTGACTCATCCAGCACAGGATGTGGCTGTTCTGGAAGTTCCCTGCCCTTTCTTGGGCTCTCGGCTCAGGGTGGGACCCAGAAGCTTTGCTGGTGTTGGTTGTAAGAGCTCCTGTAATAGGAGAATTGGACAAAGTGCTGCTGGACCCTCAGACTGAAACCTGTAATGTTTGAAATGTACAATATTTAACAGTACTTAAGGAAATGTGATTTTTACGAGTCAGAGTTCAGCTGCAAAATAGGTTCTTTCTGCTAAAATGGTAAAGGAGCTCTAGAGCTGTTCCTGTAAGGAATAACTTTCAGTTTGCCATAAAACATTTATCTTATGCCATAAAACACTTATTTATCTCTTAACAGAAATATTCCCTGTTAAAGCTGGTCAAAATATTTTGATTGTATACAGCAATGGATAGGTGGTATTAAAACTATTTATGGTTTAAGTAAAATATACCTAAAGCTGTTACGTAGAAGAAATGAAAAGAAACTACTAAGAATGTTTAATATTTTTTTAATTTTGTATCTTAAAATATTTTTTTAAACATTTTTATTTTGGAAAGGTTGAATTATTTCAATATTTCCTAGGTCAAATCATGGAATTTGGTGTCAAAAAATTATTCTTCCTTTATTAATGGGTTTCACTGAAATCTAGTAAAGTTAGAGATAAATAATTTTTTTGAAAGTTTGGTATATTAAAGATATCAAAAATTTTGAAGTTTTGTTTTGTTTTATGGAAACTAAAGGAGAAGGGTTTTAATCAATTTGAGTTCCCAAGACCCACCATCCTTAGGGAAATTCAAGATTTTTCGTCAGGTATTTTGGTAATATGTAATTCTAGAAATGTTCAGCTTGTCAATCCATTTCTGCCTAACTATAATTTTTATAGTCTGCAAACAAATTAAAACCAATTTGTTTTCGATTCTTTTCTGTTAAGCTGTTACTCAGGTAATTAGCAGAAACACAATAAACAATCAAGTCAGGAGTCATTGGAGGAGATTTATAATCTTATGAAATCCATAACTGATACCACAGACTATTTTCTGCTTTGAAGCAGTAGTAACTGTAGCTGTAATAACATAATAATCTCTTAAAACCCTTTTTTCAAAAAATACCATACAATAGCAATCAGGCAGAGGAAAATTAGTAGCATCATTACTTGACAGGTGAATATCAAAACCTGGAATGAAAAAGTGCGTAGCAGCTCACAGAGGAAAAGGTAGACTGAGACATCTTTAATTATTTGTTTGCAGTGTCGGTGGGATATGAATATGAAACATGTCCTGATTTTATTCTGTGGGAGAAGAGAACAGTAATCCTTCAAGGCTTTGAAATGGATGCTTCAAATCTGGGTGGCTGGTCTATAAACAAACACCATGTATTAAATCCACAAAGTGGTAAGTCCTTCCTTTATTAACTGCCCACGCAGAAGGAGAATACAAATTTTAAAGGAATTAATTGTTCAGGTTTTAAGTGTTACACTTCCTAATGTGTAATCCTCTTTGAATGGGCACCCTCATGTATTGAGAGCTGAACTGTAAATGCCATCTGAAAGAATATTTTGAGTGTTCTGGCTCCCAGGGTTTAGACATTAATATCACTGACTCTTGCGATCGCTAACACATTGTGGTCGTTCAGATGGGAAAAGGGCAAACTAATTTGGGTTCATTCTCACCCAGCTGGTATAGAAGTGCCACATTTCAGGTCAGACTGTAGTGTTACATTCCCAGTGAAGTGTCTACCCCCCTAATTCATCCTGTGACTGCCGCCAGTTTGTAGCAACACAGCCCCAGGCAGACAAACCCTGCTTGATCACAGACCAGCACTTCCAAACCCACACTGCCAGTCTGCTGTGCAGTTTTTGTGGCTGCCCACTCTGTGGAGAAGCACAGTAAGTCACTCCTCAGTACAAGCAACCCAACACATTTCAAAGCATTAGTAAAAAAATAAAAACATTAAATGCTTTTAGTGTCATAACATTAACCCTGCAGACATGTCCTTCAGGCATGGAGGCTTGAATATTTTTTCCCAGTGCTTTTATTTTACACCTGGAGAGGTTTCTTTTCCTCTATGACCATCTATGATCATGAACTAGTGGGACTAAATTATTAAAACAATACTTGGTAGATAAATTATGGTAACTATATATGGTTTTGCCAATAAACAGATATCTCGTTGGCCAGGAGAAGAGAAACTTGAGGTCATATTTTAGCACTTATAAGTCAACAGAGTATTGGATTCAGAAAAGTTCTCTCAATTTGCTCCAGCTGAGAGTCAGTCCAATAAAATCTATTTCCATCTGCAAATTTCTGTTGATGAAGATGCATGCACAGATGTATGGCTCTCAAGTTTTACAAGTTCTGTTTCTGAATGCACAGCTACAGTATAAATATTCCAAATACAAAAGGTCAGATTTAGTTTGTAAATTATCTGGATTTCTGTTTTGATTTAAAATAGTTTGACATTTTAAACAGCAGTTCTTTCATTCCCTGTCTTATTGGTTTGTATAGATTGTCTCTTTTAAATGCCAGCTATTGACATTTAACAAAGAGAAATCTGACCTCAGTCAGCTGAGCCCCAACTGTGAGTCCCATAGTCTGCTCCTTAGTGCCAATTTACCACTTGCATAGTTTAATTTCAAGACTAAATTGCTGGCAGTAACTCTAATTTATATGACTATCTGATAACTGCAGTGGTTACTACTACAATTCACCCCGTAGGCACTAGCATGTTCTGAGATTTTGTAAAGTATACAATTATAATCCAAGCTGGGCTTAAGCCGCTGCTCTCCTGAGCACGAGGAGTGTGGTGACAAATTGCTCCCTGTCCCCATCTCAGCTGTGTGGCTGAGAATGCCAGAGAGCCCTGAGCTGTCAGCCCCAAGCCACCTCCTCTCAGCTCAGCTGGGCTGTGCCCACTGCACGGATGGGGAACGTGCAGCTTCTGGCACCTGCTCCTCTTCCTCGCCTGTTCCCTCTGTGCTGGCCACAGCAAGGCTGAAGTCAGGGAAAGCTGCCAAACACCTTGACCCATCACCTGCAGAGACACAGGAGGGATGGAGAGGGCATAAGGACATCTGACTTGAAATCCTGACCCATCACCCCACACCTTGACACAGGAGGGATGGAGAGGGCATAAGGACATCTGACTTGAAATCCATGGTCTCTTCTGTTTTCAGTTTGCGTGTCAGAGCTTCTCCAGCGAGGTGGCAAAGCCCCGGCTCAGGGAGGTGTCAGAGGTCCCTCAGGACTGCCACAGGCTTTGAGCACCCACACCTGACTCTTGTACAGCAACTAGAAAAGCAGCTAAGGGCAGAAAAACAATTACTGTAGCAAAGCTGGTGCACACCTACCAGAGCAACGTGTAGGTTCATATTAAAGCAACAAAACAAAATAATGAACTGTAACCAAAAGGATAAAAATAACAATTGTGCTTCTGATCTTACTGGAAACAAGAGAACTGCACTTCCATTTCAAATATATAACATGGGCTTTAAATAAGGACAAGAATATGAATCAAGCTAGAATTATGTATTTTAGACTTATCTCCATGCCACCATGACAGATATGAAAAGCCTGCTTGAGTACGAATATATTAAGATTTTTCACTTTTTAATTAAAACATCTTCTCTGTATGTATGAAGAACTGCTCTTTTTAGAAGGATGAAACTTTTATGATTTTGAAACACTGCCACTGGATTAACTACAGAAACATCACTGGAATATAACATTCTCTACTGCAAATTGCAATTTTATTTTCAAACTAAAACTAGAAGCACTTTGCTTGATTTACTAGTCCTGAAAATCTTATATCTAACTACAGCCATTAAGCCTGGTCATCCAGGAGGTTTGCTACTGTGCACAACATTCCTGCTCAGAGCCAGGGCAGATGCTCTTCTTTCCCTCCCCATGAAGATTGCTCATTCTGGAGAAGTTACAAAATAAACTGACTAACAAGAAATAGATGCAATTTTACAGACTTGCAATTCATAGCAATGTGGAGGTACATGTATTGACATGCAGAAACTTTAGCAAGTGAAAACTGTGTTCTACTGCCAGATGTAAGGATTTACAAAAAGAAAGAAAAAAAAAGCCAAATTTCAGCAGAATTGATGTGAAATAACAAATATTGTTCCAATGTGGCTGTCACTGGAAGCTCATTTTTTTTTTTTTAATG
This sequence comes from Onychostruthus taczanowskii, assembly GCF_017590055.1. NCBI lineage: Eukaryota > Metazoa > Chordata > Aves > Passeriformes > Passeridae > Onychostruthus > Onychostruthus taczanowskii. The sequence goes on from NW_024498462.1 coordinate 5,943,795, forward strand.
TATGCAGTTTTTGCATCAGTCTGGCTGTTAGGTTAAGAAAGAGTCACATTCTGTTTTCAGCTGTACTCCTCTGCTCTTTTCCCACTTCCTTTTCCTCACCAGTTGGGAGGTTTGATCACTTCTAATTTGTGACATGATTAGGGTTTGATGTTTTCTGGTACCAAGGTTTTTGTCACTTTGGAAGATCATCAGGGCATTATTCATAATCAAGAAGAAAAGAGATACCATAAATATTAGTTCCTGCTTTGAGGTCTTTTAAAGACACCTGTATCTCATGAATACAAATGAATGTGCTATAAACCAATTTTTCAGGGTATTATTTCAATTAATTTTTTTTCTGATGGGCAAGTGTACTGATTCCATTTTTATTTATCTGGAGCAAGGAGGAGTAGTTTTAGAGGGACTTTATGCTTTAAGGTAATTTCAACCCCAGTGCAACAGAGCATCAACTGAAATTAAAGCAGCAGCTCAAAAGCCTGATATTAAGCACACACTTAGATTTATTGACAGCAAAACATATTCTCCAGAGCCCTAATTATTTACTGGCATTTGTAAAAGGATGTTGAAAGATTACCTTAACATTGTAATTTCAGACAAAGGGCAGCATCTTCATTTCGTAGTATTTTTATCCACTGCATAAGAGAGAATATTGCCATTTATTTTACTGGCATATTTCTAGGATGCTTTTTTTTTTAAGCCATCATTCAAACAAATCTATGCATTCTGTCCTCTATTGTTCATAGATTATTTTTTTTAATACAATTCCCTTCAAAATAGCTGTGGTAACATTCAGTAATTTCCAAGGTGAATTTTGTCTTCAGATTTACCTGAAAGTCACAAAAAATAGTTTAAACAGAAGTTGGTAGAGACAATACATAAATGTGTTTGCTGAACTTTGGAAAAACTCAGACATGTCTCAGCATGTATTTCCTGCAGTGTCTAGAATATTCTCATTTCTCAAGTCCTCCAGAAAGTAAATTCCCATGTGTTTGTTCCTTTAATAGTGCCAGTGTTCTGATGAAGCACTGGGCCTTTCAAGGGAAATACGAAATTTTGAACTAGAATATAAAAGAGTACCTTTCTTCTGTTTGCAGTAGCCAAATTCTTGCAATGACATGTAATTTCAAAGATACTTCTTAAGTATATTGCCACATTGTTACTTAAAATAAACATTATAGCTGTCAGCTTGAAAAAATGCATCTTTGTACTAGTTCTGGTTTCACTGGTTACTAGTTCTAGTAATTGGGAAGACTTTGAATAGTGTATGCTGCAGAGCAGTGCTAAAATAAACCATTTTAGCCTTTATGGCAGAAGGTAGGATATTGCTGGGAAGGCATTCACTGGTGCCTCACAGTTGCTCCTTGACTCTTAACTTGGCTTTGCTGCACTTGGCACCATTTTCATGTACCATGAAGGACTCACAGTTGAATTTGAATATTGATTTTGTACTGCCACTCGGTGCTCTTTTGTAAAAAATGAATAATGGTCCTGCTATTAATCTCCTTTAATTAAATATTCAAACTGTCTAAGAAATTCCTCTGCTACCTAATAAAAATTTATGAATAAAATGAATATTAAAGCAGTAATCCCCAAGAAATCAGATAGCACTGCAATTAGGAGTCAATTTGTTGGAGCATTAACCAGCCATGAGTTTTCCTCCTGATGTTGGCTTTAAAATAGCCACTAGCCACTGCTGAACAAAATGGTGACAGTGAAGCTTGGGATGAACAAAACTGGAAAAGATTAGTGGAACCCTGTGACAGTCCTTAAAATATCAGATATTTGTTGCTATTTTGGTAATCTGGTTTTCTAGAGGATTTTGTAATCCAAAACTGCAGAATAGTTTAAATGCCACACATTTGCTTATTTTATCTGTGTTTTCTTCCCTCGTCTCCCTTTAGGAATTGTGCACAAAGGAAATGGGGAAAACATGTTCATTTCCCAGCAGCCTCCAGTCATCTCCACTGTGATGGGCAATGGACACCAGAGGAGTGTCTCCTGCTCCAACTGCAATGGGCTTGCCCTGAACAGCAAACTCTTTGCCCCAGTTGCACTCGCTTCTGGGCCTGATGGAAGTGTCTACATTGGGGATTTCAATTATGTCAGACGCATCTTCCCCTCTGGAAATTCGATTGGCATATTAGAATTAAGGTAAAAAAATAATTGGCTTTCTCTGATCAGTGTGCATGAACCTGGCTGTGATATGCCTGTAAAAACTAGGGTGACCTTTTATCCCTTGGGACTTAATAAAATAGCCACATGTAGTTGCTTTGTGGCCGTGTGTCATCAACTGTCAAACCAACTTACCAGAAAACTTACAGTTACTTGTAGTCATCAGTTAAATAGGATGCTTTAAGTGGCCTGTAGAACAGGTCTTGCATAATGAATTTCTGCAAATTGCAGAATTAATAAAGCTGATTTTTCATCCTGTGAGGTTTTCCATACATTTTCTCCAATAGTTAAAATATACCATGATGCATATTTTTGAAGAAATCTTCATAATTCCACAGCAAACATGCAGAGTAGCATGTCAAGTCACAGCACTGGGCCTATAGACTTACTACATTTACAATTAATGCACTTACACTGTTCCTCATGAGCAGAGGATGGGGCTCAGTTTAAGCAGCCAGGAGCAAACCTGGCATCACAGACATGCCAGAGGCTGAGCCTGGGCTGCCCTTAATGACTCCCCTGTAATTATCACCCCAGCTTCCCTTTCCCTTTGAGGCACACAAGGGAATGCAGGAAAGATTTTGGACATAAATACATGAAATTTCTCTTATTTAACATCCACCTAACTAACATTGCTGGTGATGATTCTGTATGCTGATTGTTCAGAATTAACTTGGCAATGCGTGGGCAGTTTCCTCAAACAGGAAACAGTTTGAGAGAAAGAAACACAAAGTAAGAGGATAAACAATGTTTTGTTAGTAGGAAACAGGTCTGTGAGTAATCAGGCAAAGAACACATTTCTGTCAGGGACTAATATTCCTTGTCTTTCTCTTTCCTTTTAAACCTGAACTGATCTGCATTTCCAGGAATAGAGACACAAGACACAGGTAAGTAAAATGTAATAACTGTTATGTAAACCACATTCAAGGAGACAGTCTTACAAAAGTCCTTTTAAAAGTCGGGATATAGAGAAACACTCTGAATGTAATAAATATAAATGGTAATAAATACAAATGTTAATTAAATTCACCTTTGTTTATTGTTCAGAAAGTTTGATTTGTTCTTGTTAGAGTAGTAAAGTCTCCCTCTAAAAATCAGTTTCCTGATCACCAAGAGATGGACAGGTTTAAACCTGAACACTGAGAGTACATTTCATAGCTGTCATACCCATTTCACATGGTGTTTAACTGATCACAGATATAGCCATGCAAGGAAACAAGAGCTTTAGCTACTAAAAAAATAGTTTAAAAGGCTACAGAAACACACTGTACTTTAGTGGACTGTGCTTTAGAGGTTCTGGGGTACCCTGAGCTTTAAAACCTGCCAGTTACAGAGTGCATGGCAGAGCCCAGAACTGCAGATGCTGTGTCAAAGCTCAGTCCTTGCTTCTCCAGCTAAAGACAAAGCAAGTGGCTTTCCCCCTTTCCAGCTGGCATTTTAGCATTGCAATTTAGGGATTTCTTTAAAGGAATGAACATTGCACATTCAGCTTCTGCGACAGACGGTGAGGGAGTTGGTTCCTACAATCCAGCTGCAGAAGTGATGTTGCATGCTAGAAAGAGACAGCAAGGCACTCTGCTTAGAAATAAACTTCTTAGCATTCCAGTACTTAAATGAGATAAATAAGCCAGCACTAGTGCAATATAAGACAGTAACTGCATGGCATAGTAGGGAGCAGTGTGGACTGAGCTGTGTTTACAGCATGAGGGTATTGGTTGGAATTGCTCACTTTAGCCACAGGACTGCTATTGAATACTATAAATTATTTACCAGATTATGTCACATATATTTTACAATTAAAACTTTAAAAGGAAAAATAATTCCTAGTTGGTAAGTGCAAAGTTCCATTTTTTAACTGAAGGGTTGTTTCCGCTTGCTTTAAACTGACCAGTATGTTTGTAAACTAAATTTCTCTGTAATGGATTAAAAACATAAAGCAACTTTTACATTTAGAGGTTCACTTCATAAAGTAGATTTTTGTTCTTTTTAATACCTGTTCACTAGTACTAGTTTCTTGATATGAGCTTCAACCTTAATTAATTATGACAATATTCAAGTATCCCAGCCCTATTAATTACAATAATAATGTAACTGCCACTATTCTGTCCAAGCGAATTTTGTAGAAAATAAGAGGAAATCACTTGAAGTTAATGTAGTGTTTGAGCTGATAGGGGAGTACTCAACAATCCCACTGTGTGCCATTCTCTTGAGGCTCTAAAGGTCATAGTCATGGTGGAAATTTATAGAATGCTCAAAGAAACATGTAGAAGCAGCAGGTAAAAGATGGCTCCTGACAGTCCAGGCAAGAAAAAGCTTCAAAATCCAGCTCCTCTACACAACTTTTAGCCTCCAAAAGAGTTATTTTTACCATGCAAAAACACAATACTGTGTAAAAAGGGAGAGTTTGGCAACCAGTAAACTGAAAATGCCACTGATTTTATTTTTGACTGTTTACAAACGTCTTATCCCATTTGTTTTTCTTGTCATCATGATTTTAATAAGCTATAGCAAAGCTGTTAAACTGGTAAAAATGGAAACTAAACTTCGAGAAAAGTACAGAGCAAAATTTAGTACAGAATTGTACTGAAAAGATTAATTTTAAATCCTAGTCTACTTCATATAGTTTTCAAAAGGCTAATTAAATCAACTCAAATTTATATCTGATTACAATCTTCTGCAAAAATAGCAAGTTTTTAAAATTGTGTTTCATTTTTTACTAGTACTCTTTAAGCATTTTAGTATGCAAGGCTTTAAGCATAAACATGAAGTTTTCTAACAGCTGGTCTATTAAATCTAATGACAAGGATGACAGAAAATGTGTCTACAAGGAGAATATAGAGTGACCCCTGGTTATCTGCAGCTTTTGCATACTGAACAACATGTTTATTTAAAATCTAGAATTCTCCTTGCAACTTTTTTCATAGAAATGTTTTATTTAAAACTCATCATTTGGCTGGCCAGTCACTCCTGACCTCGATCCAGAAAGCAAAAATGATTCTTGATATTTTCAACAAACAGATTTTATAGTGGTGCTACCTTGGTGTTAATTGCTTTTAGCTCATCCTCTTACTCATATTTCATCATACCACTGTCCTGTCATTCCCTGTGGCTCCTAGGACTGGGTTTCACATCTGTTCCCCAGCTCTGGGAATTTCACTGAGCATCGTCAAACCCACCACAAACAGACCTGGCCCAGCTGAGAGGAGGAACTCACTTCACAACTTTGTTGCAGCAATCTTAAGTGTTAGTTAATTGTACCAATATTAATGAAATATCTCCTAAAAATTAAGGGGAGGTATTTTTTACAATTTCTTTAATCTAACTGGGCATATAGAACCCAGACACTTTTCAGAAGTCTCCTCCTCCCACTTAGAGGAACACAGTAATTGTCAAAAATATTGTCTGAGCACCTAAACTCTCAGCCTGTGCCTCTCTCCCACCATTTCAGTAACCAGCTGTGTGATTTAAAGGCTCTCTATCTGGATTTTTAGTTAGGCCCCAGTGCAGGCTCAGCAAGCTCAGGATACTAGCACGTGTGCCATGTGCTTAAAAATTTTCTTCTAAGTGGAAATTAACTTTGCACTGAAAAAGAAACTTAACGTCTTACTAGATAATAAGATGCAGCCCAGTTTTCAGATTAGAATTTATGATCCCCACCATTTAATTAACATATGTAAATATTTTTTTAAATAACATTTTATAATCTCAATAAGGCAGTGACAGTGCATGAATTATGGTGCATTAATTCATCCCTAGTTGCACTGACAGTACTTGGCCTTCTGCCTTGCTCCTGACAATACAGTCGGCAGGAATTAAGGCACCATATTTCACACCTTCCTATTTCCTAAGGTTTAGAAACAGATAAAAATAACCAAGAGTGGGTATTTGTGCCCATCCAGATCAGCCTGTGATTCACTTTGCTGCAACTCATAGATTTGTTTTCAGTGCCAAGAGTACTAGGATGTATCAGATATATAAAATTTATCTTGCTTTTGATAGTAATAATTATAACTAAGCTGAATTCACTCCAGTTAGCTTTATCCTGAGTGGCTTGGTACTGATGGGCAGACCAACTGCCCCATTACCAGTCTCTGCCCCAGCTCCCTGACCCAAAACTCACTGCTCAGGCTCTGTAGCAGGACACTGGTGGTGTTTTGAGCTGCTCTCACACCTCTGTCCTCTTCAGATCTCTGAGCTGATGTCTTCAGATAAGTAAAGTACAATTGTTGTACTGCCACAGAGATGTACAAGAAAAAAACAAGCTGACTTTGATGCTCTTCTCTTCTGTTTTAGTACCAGTCCTGCACATAAATATTACTTGGCTGTTGATCCAGTGTCAGAATCCCTTTACTTATCAGATACCAACACCAGAAAAGTCTACAAAGCAAAATCTCTCACTGAAACAAAGGATCTGGCCAAAAATGCAGACGTGGTGGCAGGAACAGGTGATCAGTGCCTTCCTTTCGACCAGAGTCACTGTGGGGATGGTGGAAAGGCGTCCGAGGCCTCTCTCAACAGCCCAAGAGGTAAGAAAAGATTTTATGTGGGGTACTTAGTGTTGGTCATCGTATTTCCTGTCATTAATTAGGAACTCAGATGCAACTGGATGTACAAAAATGTGTCTGTGGCAATGATTTAACCAACTATTAAGCCAAATCATTTAATGAGGCTTATTCATGTCTGCAGTACAGCCAGTCCTTTATGAGAGATCAGCATGGGCAGCAGGCTCCAGCTAGAATCCTCTGATTACTCTTCCCTGTATGACAACACTCCTCTTTGATTACCTTTCAATTGCAAGGTGGCAACATTTAATTATATGTAACTCTTAAACAAATTATATGGTGTCAAAGTCCATTTTTGAGATGTTATGAATCAGGTGAGTGTTGTAATGTTAACAGAGCTTACTCATACATGGTAAGTTAGGGCTGTTCAAATCAGCCAGCAAAATCGAGTATATTTGGAGCTCTAGTTTGTCTTTTCTTACTAACACACTTTGCAAAACATGAGCATCTCCCCTGCTGCACATGAAACAAGCATTTTACTGCATTCTCCCTGTCAAGAGTACATCCAGTATTGTCACAGGCAAAATGCGTGCGAAGCCTTGAATCCCCACCAAAGCCACAATTAATCCCCTCACAGTGTGCACTAGAACTGTGATAAAGTCTCTGGATTTGGTGCTCTAAAGCAGCTGATCACCTCAACTCCCACTGCAATCCCTGGAACAAAGGGCACTCAGCAGCTCCCAAGGCAGAGCCCTGCGTGGGCTGCGCTGCGCTGCCCCCGCGCCTGCTCACAGCTGGCTCAGTGCAAGGGCTTTGGTTATTTTTCGTGAGCTAATAAAGGAAGGCTGTACATCAGTAGGAAATTAGAATGTACATCCAGGCAGAAATACCTCTAAGACAAGCAAATAATCCTGGTTTAAGGTTTAGCAAGAGACACATTGTAATTATAGAGTGACTTTAGCGTGTCTTTAATGATAGTAGGTAAGTGTGAGGTAAGTACAAATAAATGTTAATCTTCAGGCAGATAATTAACGTAATGAATCACTTCTAAAACTAGTAGAAAACAAAGGTTTTCAGATCCTTTATCAGGAAAGTGTGATTCTATGAAAGTGATCAATGTTTTATTTATAATTGCAATTGATTATACCCAATTACAATACAATCAGTTGTTCCAACTTATTTTCTTAGTGAGAAAATATGTTGATGAAGATGTTGTGATACACCGTTTACTTTAAGGACACTCATACTTACTTCCTTAATAGTAGGTTCTAGTCATAAAGAAATGAGGAGGAATAAAAACACAAGTCAGGAGTTCTCAGGCAGCCAGCAATTATTAAAAGAAATTGTGAGCAGACAATGACTCTTCTATTGGCAAATTCAGGCAATGACTCCCAGGTGCTTTACATTTATGCACCTCCTCTAAATAACATCAGTTTGAAATGATCCAGTTTATTAGGTTTTTATTTTAATCTTGAGTAAGTCTGGACAGCCACATACCCTTTTTGTGCAGGCCCTAACAAAATGCAGCATCAGCTCATGGTCCCCAGCAGTGGGATCAGAGTAGCACTGAAACAGCCAAGTAGCTACAGCTCCTTGTTTTCCCAGAAACTGTAAGAGGCTGAATAACCCTGAAAAGTAGAAGGAAGTGTTTGCCTGGTACCCACAGGTCTTTATTAAGAAACAGAGATGTCTCCCATACTTTACAGTTTTAGAGATTCTTTTGGATCACTTATTTTGCTTGTTCTTGAAATATTTGTCAAGTCAGAAGATGTCATATTTCTATTGAAATTACATTCAAACAGTATAAAGAAAACTGTTTTCTGTAGGAAGCAGAAAATTTTGACAAAAACTTCTTAACCATGTTTAAAAATCCTTGGACACACAGACACACAGTGTTATCTAGCATTTGACCACAGAAATAAATGAATTGTTTCTGGTTTTATACCTCTGAGATTTTTACAGTACAATTATAGGTCCTAGACAGAGTCATTGCCAAGTTATTAAATATAATCACTTGCATTATTCAATTAATAATTTGTATTTATTTCTTAATCTGATACAGGAATATTGCTAGCTTATTTACTTTATTTGCCTTCTTTTTCTTGTCCTGAGTATTCCTTCCTATGATAAATGAAAAACTATTTTCCCCCTTACTTGATAGAAAGACAGTATGTGAAAAAGGACTCCATCTTAAAAGTTGGACTCTAATTTTTGCTACTAGTTGCTTGTATATGCATATAAGGGGTTATCTAGAGGACTGTGTTTTTCCATTTGCAAAATTGATATGAAATGCCTACTGTGTAATGCTTGTGAAACTTAATCCTGTTTGGTAACATCCTCAAAGCTGTGTTAATAGGTGGAAATTCAAATTCTCTTTCTTACTTACTTTTCTGGATGAAAGTTGCTTTGAAAAGTGCTTTAACTTTTCTGAACTCATATACATTTTTCTAGTTCCTTGAAGATGCAGGGAGGTTTGAGGAGAGTCCTACATTGTTATTTCATTATTTCTTTCATCAATGTTTATTTTCTCATTATCTTTATTTGGCAAGACTGCCTTTGCCTAGTGACCAGAAATTAAATGCCAGACAGGAAAATATCATGAAGTAACACTAATCAATTCTGATTTCATCTTTCCACAACTTTCTTTTTACAGGTAGCAAACACATGTAGCTTTGTTCAGTCTGTTCCCCACTCTCTGTGAAGGACTGGAGATGGGGCTTAGTGAAAATTAATCTTGCACTATTGTATGTTGAGCTGACTTTGAAAGATGCTTTTAAACATGCATGGCTGATGTAGTTGAAATTTGAACTTCAATATATTATTTTTACTGCAACTTTCTTTAATTCTGTAGAGATCTCAGACTAATGAGTCATGTAATAGATGACCAAGTACTTAAGCAGAATGTGAAATGATACAAGGTGGGGACATAAAATAAGATCTGTGACAAGCTGAACACATTTATTACACAAGAAGATATTGAAAATGAAGAAGTAACTACACAAGATATTAATCATTGACTGAATTCCAATCACTTGAACTTTACCAAGTAACAGATTTTAATTTTGGGGTGGGGAATTCTGTTTGGTGGGTTTGGAAATTTTTTTAATAGAAATTATTTATGGCACATCTAGTTGCCAGCGCTATCTTTTAAACAATCTGATTAGTATTTATGATAAGGTACTTGAGGATCATGTTCTGATTTTAACTAGATTAGTCATTGAGTATTGGAGCAGTGGGAGGCACTAAAATGAATGGAAATACTTGGGACTTGTGCAAAGCCAATGCTTGAATCAACACCATTAAACACTTACCTACCCTGCCCTTCTGAAATCAGTGTGCTTTAGACCTGTAAATAGATTTGACTTTCTAAGCATAATTGACAGAGGCAGTGAGAGTTTGAGACAATCAGGTTTCCACATTCTTGCTGAGCCCCAGTGTCTCCCAGGCAGCAGGGTCAGAGAAGTGCCCGATTAACATCCCATTTCCATTCCCTGGTGTCTGTGAGCAGCACTCACCCAGGACAGCTCTGCTGGAAATGCCAGCTGTGTAACTTCTGTGAAAACAGTAGGTGCCTCCAGTGATGCTGCCCTAAACATCAGGGTGATTTACACCTTTTGGAAAGCCAAGGACTAAATTTAAAGATGTAAACATTTAAGGTCCTGCAGTGTCTGCTTTTTGATTCCTGAGCTAGGTGCACACACTGTCTGTGCAAGCCCAAGCCATGTCAGTGCCTCGAGAAATTGGACTGCACACTGAGTACAGAGTACTTGGATGCACTGCAGTGACCTCTCTGCAGATGCAGTGACCTCAAAGAAAGCACCAGGGGAATGGTGAAGGTTGGAGTAAGTTCTAAATCCAATGCACAAAAATACCTTATCCACAGCTGTAACAAAGAACTTTTTCACTCAGACCAGTGGCCATGGGATAGAAACACAAATGAAGCATAATTTAAAAATCAGTTCTGTCTGCAGTGTAGTTTTATCTATTTTGCTTGCAATTACTTTACTAAGGAAATGTTGCTTAAAAAAATCATGGTTTTGAAGATGTGTTCATCCTAGTAGCTTGCATCCTGAAATAATCAGTCTTGTTGCTCCTCATCCTCAGCAATACAATCTAAAGTAAATAAAGAGAGAGAGCTGCTCAAACTAAACCTTTGCTCTTGTCAAATGGCAGTAGCCCATTTAGGACTGCTCGTGTTCAGCTGGAAGATTCCTTTTACTTTCAGCAGGATGCACAACCAAATTCCTATTATAGCCTTTTGTGACAACAGACACACTTGCCAGAGGTAATGATTAATGCTATTTTTCCAGCAATCTTTGCTATTCTGTAAATTCCTAAGACCTTTTTAACCTTTCCATAGAATTCAAAAAGGAAAGTAGAATGGGGTGAGATTTTTCATTAGCAGTATATAAAGTTAGAAATAGACAAGGCAAAGTAATTTGCAGCCTCAAGTCATTGTCATATATGCATCATAAAATCAGCAAAAAAACCCCAATCTCTTGCCATTTTTTATTCATTTAAATTTATTCCTTATTTTTCTTTTCAGTAGCCTTAGCTACCTATGATTTCCAAAGTATGAGAAACTTGTAGAACACTGTAAACTTTTTGGATAGCATATTTTTCCTAAATTTCATCCAACATTCATCTGAATTCATAAATCATTCACTCTTCTATTCACCCATGTCAGCAGGATGACCCCAGTCATCATGTCTCAGGCTGGAAGCTGAACATTTTCATTCACAGTCAGTAGTTAAAAATGCTGTTTGCTCCAGGTCTACTGATCTGCCTCTAAAGAGAACAGCACTCAAGTGCAAGTACTGAAGTCGTGTTCCAACTGACAAAGAACTACTGAATATTTTGCAGCTAGTGCTGAGACAGTAAGGAAGTAAAGATGACAAAGATCACAAGGCAACAGACTGCAAATCACTTGAATCATATTTTGAGTGGTGTATTATGGTAACCTATAAATAACTAATTGCATAAAATTGCTTTAGTTCCTGGATGGCAGCTTTAATTAAAAGCACCGAAGACATTTAGAAGTTTAGAAATGGATGGCATGCAATTTGCCCTTTTAGCACCATAAAATGGTAATTAACCAATTTGATTCACTTCTTCCTATTAAAAGTTTTATGAGAATCGCAAGTTCTTTCTAAATACAGTTGTTCTTCAGCAGAAGGTGGGATTCTCTTTTATCCATCCTCACTAGTAGCTGTAGATGTTGTTTTAAAAAATCTTCAGAAGTTTAATTAGAAGTTTTCAATACGGAATGCTTGTAACTTTTCAGCTGAGCAAAAAGTGTAAAGAAGAATTTCTGGAAGTGGGCAACATGTAGTTCTAGCTGCTATTTATTGACATGTTTGAAAAGGATTTCTTCCCAAAAAAAGCTTCTCTTAGAATGCAAGTGTGGGATATGATATGGGGTAAAAAATAAAATATCTTACTAGGGAATTTACTATATTACTTTTAATCCATATTTTTAGCACTATAAGCTTAACTCCTGAAATGCTAAATGATCAATGAATGATCATGTGTATTTTGAATTTATACCTATGATAACTACACAAAAAGCAATCTGTTTGCTGAGTGCTATTTGCATTTATAATGGTCTATGTATGTGCACTAAGGCACAGCTGTCAGGGGAAATAACCCTTTGACCAAAACTACTCTGAATAGCAGATAACAGGAGAGGTTATAGTCATCCTTCTGTGTTTATCATGGGTGTACCCAGCCCCTGTACTAATTATTTTTTGTTGGAAAAATCTGTTATAAAAAGGAAAACTTTCTGCATAGTCTTTCTAGTAATAATACTTAGTCACCACCTTCAACAGCATTATCAGCAGTTAATTTTTAATGTTAGTTAACAGAATTCAAATGGTACTGATTAAAAGACCTCTGAGTGTTATAAATATTGCTCCAAAATGTAAATCCACTGGAGATAGATCTTCATAAAAACTACTGTTTCACGTTCAGGTACAAAATTCTTCCCTATGTAGGACATTCCCAGTAACTAAAATACGACCAAAACCAGTCCTGCAACACGAGCATGTCACTCAGCAAGACTGATACTCAGCTCTGAGTCAAACAACGAGACTAAATCCTGGCACAGATTTATTTTGTCCTTACCCAGCCATCAGTTTTTAATGAGCAATCTCACGTAAGCAGGGTAAGTCTGTCATTTGTGCAATAGGTCATAGGTCCCTTTAGTGCCCAAAGACAACATCATTTGGGCATAGAATTTAGTGTTACAGTTCCCTAAAAAATGAAAGCCAGAATCAGACCCAGAGCCTGATACAAACCACATCTCCTTCTCTGGGGAAAAAAAAAAAAAAAAAAACCAAAAGCCACTCATACTCATTCATGGGGTGAGCAGTGCTCCCACTTGCACTCAAGTGCAATTCATTACCCTCAGCATGTGCATGTTTCCTCCCCCAGTTCCTTGGTGATTAAAGCACAGTTGCTGTGCTGTGTGTGATTTGATTCTGCATTACACTGTACGTCAGAAAAGGATTAAAAATAAGCTCTTGAAGTACAGATTATATGTAGCATCATGTAAGATGTGACAGGAGCATTAATGAATCCAACTCTAATGAATAAATTGGGACAGTTTAGCCACAAATCTGTATTGTTTTCCAATGGATGCTTTATGTAGGGTATTTGTCAACAAGACTTAAATGCATAAGTAATTTTTTCAAGTAGGTAAAGTCACATTGTTTTACTGTAGAGTCATTAGCTCTGGAAGCAGTAGGTCGTTGCTGAACAACTATAGAGTCACTGGTACTTGAAGAAACTGGCTTATTAAGAAGTTCCAGGAATTTAGTGCAAATACTGAAGACATGGGCTTATTTATGCCATTGCACTGGCATATGTCCTTCCCTTGCAGGCAGGTTGCTTTTCTGCAGTGGCTGGAGAGATAGAAAGGCTAGAAACATTAAAAGATCCTTGGTTTTCTTATGTAGTCAGTGTTTGAAATCTATTCAACAACACAGCTGAGTAGCTTTATTTCATTGCAGCATAATTTTTGATTTTTATATAATGGATGGTTTGCAGCCAACACAGCCATCTGTTCTCAGGCAAATTGCGCAAAACAGAAGATGCACTTGCCCTGGTGACAGATCCTGGCCTTGTGTTATCTGTGGTGTGGATCTGATCCAGCTGAGAAGCAAAGCTCCTCGCTTACCGTGCAGCACCTCCCCTCTGCAAAGGCAGGCTCAGACACAGCCCATGTGCTGCCCTTCCCACACACATCAGGTTTCTCATTTCAGCTTGTGAGCCACACTGGAAAGCAAATCAGATCCCATCTAATGTTGCTACATGATGCAGTTATCAGTGGTAGAGGTACAAGGGCCCATCCCTTCCCAAAGCTGGAACACGTCACCCCCAACACCAAAACAAAACCACTTTGCTTCTCAGACTCACTCTTTACCTCAGCTCACCTTCAGCCTTTTGGGTTTGGACTTCTCAGGAGTAGATGACAGCCAGGAGCTTGCCAGTCATTCTGGAGTTTCCAAAGGTACAGTTACTTTCTAATTAAAGAGTGAAGATCCTCTAAGGGAGCCAGTACCAAGGAGTCACGATTTATGAGCTCGCAGGCTGGCAGGGAGTCAGGCTCTGAGACTGTCTGCTCCTCTTTCAGCCTTTTTATAACCTCCTGGTTTTGCCCAGCTGACCCATCCAGCCCCCACCAGATGATTTCAGTTCCCCAGGTGACATCTGTCCTGCAGAACCTTCAGCTGTCTCACATAATGAAGAGATGTAGCCTAGCCCTGTACCTTGGGCACTTAGCAGTCCCTGGGCACTTTCTGTCCTGGATGGAGGAGGTGACAGGATGGTGAGCACCCTCTCCTAAGGGCAGTTCACAGCCAGATGGATACACTGCATTGGCAATTTAAAGAATTGGTTTCAACTCTTAACACTGCTGATAACCCGAGAGCTGGATGCAATAGGGAGTGTTGCACACTAAAGTTAACTGCTATGGCTTTTGGATTTTTTTATGTGATGATGCCCTCAGAATGTTGTGATCACACTCTCAGACCTTTGCAAGGTGCCTGAACATCACCTGTGGTGAAGAGGCACCTCAGAAGCAGTCATGGGCAGTTTGTCCTGGGAGCCTGCCCCAGGGTGTTAACACTGCAAGAGAAAGCATATCACACTCAGTTATTTGTGCAACCCAAACTCAATCCCCAGGCATTTCCAGCTGCCAGGTAAAGATATGATTAGGGGCTTAGGGAGACTACCACCCCCTCTTCCCAGCCCCATGGTTTCCTGATCCTGCCTTTGCCCCCCAGACTGCCTTCCAGCTGTAACTGCTCCTATATATTAAACAAAAAACCTTAAATGTAAGGAGTTGAGGTTAGAAGCTGAGGAAATTCAGTTTGAGGCTATTTTTCTTTTTTAATGGCATGTGGAACTGCTGTATGGCATCCTAAACTGGCCTGCAGACAAGTATTTTGTAAACTTAGAGTACATACAGCCTTCAGTTGTGCTAAATGCAGAGGACAAAAATCAAGAACCATATAAGCCACTGTCCAGACCATCTGTTCAAGTCCTCTGCCTTTCATTTCTGTGTAGCAGAACATAAATTCATTATTAAAATAGCTTGGCTGTGCACAGCAGCTGCTGTAATTGCAAAGTTATGCAACTTTAAATGGGAAATTATGAAGTAGTTTAAAGCAAGAAATTGAGCAGTTTTGGTAGAAAGGATTTCACAAGTCTAACATGAATAGCAGTGCTCTTCTAGTTATATTTTCAATATTTGAGGGAAATAAGATCTTACTTACAGTTCAAATTGAATGCAGGAAGAACTGCAGGGGAGCTGTTAGGCTGGGGCAGAACAAGGCTGGGATTGAGTTGTGGCATAAGCTGCTGGTGGGAGACAGCAAACCTTCCATTCCTCAGTTTCCCCACTGAAATGCAGAGGACCATGACCTTTCCTGGCATTTGAGTTCCATCCCTCCTGTGCAGTGCAATGCTGCAGGAGCTGTTGCAGATCCAGGAGTGGGAGAACTGCCCCAGCTCATGACCACAACTGTCGTGAGCCTTGTTCCAGAGCAGGACCATCATTTTGGGCAGCACTGCCCTGTGATACATCCTGCAGCACAGCTGCTCCTTCTGCCTGCTGAGCAGAGCCTGGTCTGCACCACTTGTACATACAGCCCCTGTCAGAACAGGGCTCTCTGGCCTTCTGTGGGCTCTTCCTTGCTCAGACACTCTCATCATTAGAGACTACAGCAACTTAGAAATTGTCTGTGCATAGGAATGAGGAAAGTGAAATGAAAATGAAGACAAACCAGCTATAAGTTTTTATAAAAACTAATATTGCCCACTTTGTGATAGACATGAAGCGTTGTTGAAGAGTCCTGTTCTGTGTATGTAAAATTACATTAAAAGCAAAACCTCTGCTGCTTTGTTTTGTTTCATCCTCACATCTTCTCTCTTTCTCTTTAAGTCAAAGCTAATCTGAGAGATGGGTATGAACTTTCCATATACAGTTTGTATAAGCCTCAAATAGTAATGGATGGAGGGGGGAAATCATAATTTTTTTAATCAGCAAATTTTCATCGTCTAAGAAGAGAGGAAACATTTTAAGCTGATACTTTTTAATCAAGATAATGCCAGCACTAACACTCTTTTTACCCTTCCTCTTCATCCAGGTATCACTGTAGATAAGCACGGATTTATTTACTTTGTTGATGGTACAATGATACGGAAAATTGATGAGAATGGTGTGATCACAACAATAATAGGTTCAAATGGCCTCACATCAACCCAGCCATTGAGCTGTGACTCGGGGATGGACATCACTCAGGTAGACACCTCGTTTTTATGTGTTGTCACTTTGATACTCATTGTAGAGACAGATCACTTACTGTCTTGTATCAAGATTGTATATAGAATATGCTGGATGAGTCAGATAATTCTGAATGGCACAGTATGGAGTAGTCCTTCCACTCACATGATTATTTTAAGGTGTGTAAATCTAAAACCACATTTGATTTTTTTCCCAGGAGATGGCCTGTGAATATATAGAGAATATATATATATTCTTATGTAAAGAATACAAACTGCTTTAAAAAGTTGCTTGCTACTCTGAGATAGATCTTCTAAGAAGGTAATCAGAAGTTTAAAGTGCTTTCCTTTAGTCCAGCATTCAGACTGATTTGCTTGAACTAGTAAATGGAAAAAAATAGATATTCTGTTTACATCTAAATCTGTTCTAAGTCATGGAGGAGCATTAGAATATGTAATTACAGAGCAGCAATACTGTGGTGAAACTATTGCATTTCAATTTCTCAACATGCTTTTCAGTTCTTATGTCAAGAGCAAAAAGAATAGGAATAGTAAAAGAAATAGGAATAAAAGAACTTATCACATTTTTAGCTTATGCTAAAAAAGAAATATGGATAATCATGGAGAAACATAAATGGTACTCTTGGCTAGTCAGTGAGCCATACCTACAGACAGCACAAGGAAGGACTTGGCCTTTGCCAAGAAATAATTGAATTAATCAGCTTCAAAACAGGGGAGAAGCTGTACTTGAAAAAATCCTGAGGTATTCAAGTGACATACTAAGCTATTATGGACTGTGTCAGCTAATAACCAGGATCAGGTTAATTTTTCATTTCATTTTCTCCCTGCCCTTTCCTCTGTCCTTCACAACTGGAGAATCACAGTTAAAACTCAATGCATAACAATGGTAAGAGCTTGTTGCTTGTTTCTAAGTAGATTTTGAGTAATAGGAAATTACTGTGGTCTTGCATTCACATACCTGAAGAATGTGGGGTCAATGTTTTGGTTAGTTCTTATAAGATTTCACAGGGTCAAATGAAGGGATCTAATGCTGCTGTTGCAGAAGCACTTGGGGATTTTCTTACTAGAATCAGAACAGGAAGAAGTGTTTGTGTTCCGTTTCACATGTCACCAAATCACAGAATTCCTATGGTTGGAAGGGACCTCTGGAGATCACCCAATCCAGTCCCCCTGCCAAGGCAGGGTCACCTCAGACAGGTGACACAGGAATGCATCCAGGGGGTTTGGATGGCTCCAGAGAGGGAGACTCCATGACCTCTCTGGGCAGGTGTTCCAGTGCTCTGCCACACTCAACACAGAGAACTTCTTCCTCATGTTGAGCTGAAACTTCTTTCTCTTTTGTGTTTAGTGTTTCAGTGGACCCTATGTGTTTGCAAATGTGGGGAGGGGAACCTCAGCCTCCCTGCTCTAAGATAGACAGGCCTTTGTATTCTCTCGGGTCCAGTTGATGTGTAATTATTCCATATAAAGCAGAACAGAGTCAACTGGCTTAGTTGTGCTAAACCCAAACTTAAATTAGCCTGGTAATGGTTTTAAGATTATACAGCTTCTGGGCACCTTGGCTCTTGCTCTGGCCCCTCGCCCTGGGGCCAGCCTGTCCTGCAGGTGCTGAGCAGCAGCTGACAGCCAGCAGCATTCCCGCTGCACTGCTGCCCACCAGCTGGCAGGAGCCATGCCTCATGGAGCCCACAGCTGCCTGGAGCACATGCACTGCTGCTTGGATACATCTAACAACTGCCTGGGGCACCCAGAGCCAGATGAGATATCTCTGAGGTCAGGGAAGGGTGCCAGGTGCAGCGTCTGCTCCCTGCCTTCTCCTTCTGGATCTGCACTCTCAGGCTGTACAAATAATTGCTTTATTTGCCTAATGTAATATGTGCTGTGTATTTGTGTTCAAATTTTTGCTGATTTTGCTCAGTAAGAAAATGTCTCACTGCATCTCAAATAGGGAGCTTTAATCGTTTTCATTTCCTTTTGAAAAATGCAACTACCCATTAGCAAATAAGTCTCGGCAGGGGGTCTGGCAAAATTAGAAAGAAAATTATTTATTTATTAAATTAAAACTGATTTTTAAAAGTAAACGTTTGGGGCTGAAATCAAATGTGCTAAATTTGTAAAGTAGATTTAAATAGCCCTGAAATCCTAGTTCTTCATAGGCTGGCTACTTGCCAGAAACAAGTTTCATTTACCTCACCCTACAACATAGTTCCAATGCCGTGAAAGATGGGCTTCTGCAAAGTCATAGGTAAGAAGAAAGATGTCATAGAGCAAATCATTCTTCATGCATCTGGGGTATGGTCTCCTTTTCATAGAAGCAGGAATAAACCCTTTTTTTTTTCATGAACACTTCAAGTGTTTCCTTGCTACAAAAAATATGGCTGCACATTTTGCAAAATTTTTCAATTTTGTCAGTATTCTGGGAAACTAAGACATGGCCTTACCCCTAAATTGAGATAGTCTTCAATGAAATTGTGAATGCGTGACAGTAAATATTCTAAAAAACATAAATTATGGCTTACAAACATGTCCCTAAAAAGTGGCCAGTCACATTTTCTAAGGGTAACAATACTATATAATTTTCTGTATATTTTTCACTGGTAAGTGAAGTCACAATGTGGACACTGCAACATGAAGCCTTTGGAAGCATTTCTTGTTTGGAGGATTTGTTTTGAGGGGGTTTAAGTAACCCTATTTATTGAAATTTTTCACAAAATCCATACCTTTGAGGTATTTCACATACACAGTAAATCATAGACATAAAATAAATACTGAGAATGCATGTTCTGAAAAGTAACTGTATCAAATTTGCTCAATCATATTCTTCCAAAACTGTTGCTGATAACCAGAAAAGCATATTAAATAATCACACCCCCTTGAAGTCAAGCATGTTTATCTGGAATTATATCAGTGAAAATAATGGAATGATATGTCACTTAGAAACAAGTGTATATCCTTGCAAGACTGCTGAGTTTATTCCAGAATGGCATAAACATAAATGATAAATGCATTTGGCCCATCTCCACTTGAATTAGTTTTTGGCTAAGTTACAAATGGCATTTAAATCAAGAGAATGTGGGTTGCTCACAAATTGTGTATTTAAAGAGACTTACAAAATAGGTTAATAAAATCATTTCTCAAAGCTAAATTTGTTCTGACAGTAAAATCAACAACTTGCCCAAAATCAGTATTTCTTAATTGACTAAAGTACAAAAATGTACTCTTGGAGTAAATATGTAGAGTAACTGTCTATTGCAAGCACCAGCATAAATGACAAGCTTTAGCTTTCAGTCATTCACTTGAATAAATGAGTTGATTATGAAAGGGTTTAATCATTTGTTCCAATATCAGTTTTCGTGGTATTATTCTTGGTAATCATTATATGTTTGTTATTTACCACCTTCTCCTTCTTAAGCATAATATTTTGCATTCATAACCAGGGGAAGAAAGGACAGATGGGGCTGAAAAGATATGTTGTGGTAAATAAATGACCAAGCTTTAATTACTTTGATCTCATACTTCACTGGAGGATTTTAATCTGAATTTGGAAGGAAAGGGATTCTCAGTTGAACTGTTTATATGGTACACCAGCATTCTGAATACTGTTTCAGCCTGTTCAGAACTTGGATGACTTTTCTTCTCTATACAAATCATTTCAGTGTTCTTCAATTACTTAATAGAGCAAACCTAAAGAAAATGACTCTTCAGAACTATGCATGTTACTATCCATGCGGATGTGCTCAACACTCACTGTTGGTGCCAGGAGCTCAGCAGACACCTACATGGTCATGAGCCACAACAGGAGTGCCAAGGGAAGAGACTTGGATGGAGAGAGAAAGAAAAGAGATGGGATCATCATTCAGTTTCACTGCCTGATGGCTTTGGGCTGGATCCTTGTCTAGACTAGAGGCCTCTCTAGATTGTTTTTTATCTCACATGTACACACTCTCTTCTTGTTTGCACATCCCTAGGATATGCTGATATTTTTTAGCTAGTTTATTGATAGCAGCTGAGAGCAGACAGACGTGTGTCTATCTGTCTGTCAGTATTTTTCTCCTCACAGTAAATTAAAAGCTTGGGCCAATTTCAAACAAATTTGTAGAGAAGCACCCACCTTCACAGCAATTAAATTCCTACATGTTCCATAAAAAATATTAATCCAGCTGGAGGACAGAAACCTAAAGTGCCCTTTCAAAAGGAAATATTGCAGCATAAGCTTTCTTTTATTAAACTCTAGAGATTCTACTCAGGATGTAATAAATGCCCCATTCACAGGAAAACTTCATTTCGCGCTTGGATCTTATTAAACTCCCAAGTCAGTCAGCCATGCGACAGAAGTCCTTAGGAAACCAGACTTCATCAGATCCAGTGTTCTTGGAAGTTATATTGACGTTGTGGGAGTTTTTGTGTGAAAGTAAAAACACTACAGCTCATCTTGAGTGATAAGCTTTGCTGTTCTGCCTCCAATGCTACAGTGAAAGCTGAGGAGAGAATTAGCAGATATTTCTACTGTCTTGCAATTTCATCCTGTATCTTTCCTCCCATGAGAAATATGTGGGCTGAATTTCCACTGCTCCAAACCACAAGTCATTTATATCTGTGTGAGTGGCTGCAGGTATTATTTGGGAGCTGTTTAAACCAATCTCGAGCGCAGTCACTGCAAATACAGACACCAAACATTTGCAAGTCAACAGAAAATGAATCCCAAGAGCTTTTTCTTTGCCTATAACCGTAGTCTTGTTCTCGTGCTTATGTCAGTCCCACTAGGCACGAGTCTGTGCCAAAGCAATAGCTCTGACCTGATTGATGGTGTTAATAACTGTCACTGCCATGTTCCAAAATGAAAGGTCTGGTTTGAAGACTTTTTCTTGACATTTGCACTTCATCAGCCTTTGTTCAGCAGTTCTCCACGTGAGGGAACCATCTATATCGTGTTGCCTCACATAAACTTCAGTGACACTGCAAAAAATGTTTTGCTCCCTTATAAAAATGTGACAGTGTTACTTAGGTAGGCAATTTGCTTGCACGGATCAAATTAAAAGGCAGATTTCTAGAACGGGGTTTAAAGGCGACCCATGCACGGCAGGAATGTTGTGTCCTGGACAGCCTGCTTTGAATGATGGAGAAGAGGGGAGAGGGTAATGAGTGATACTGTTGATGACCTACTTGAAATAGTGAAGCAAGAGGCAGACTGCTGGGAAGCAGGAGTGAGATGAGCAGAATTGCTTGAAAATGTTTTATATATGTCAAAAATGCAAACGCTGACATTGCTCCCGCAGTCACAAGTGCTGCAGGCGCTCCCCAGCAGCATCTGCACAGGCACAATATGCTTCAGTGGCATTGTGGAAGCCTTTTGAGCAGAACAAAAAGCTCCCAGGACATGGTGACCTCGCTTGAAAGCAGCAATGAGGGTCTGCTCGTCAGAGCAAGCACAGCCTGAACAGAACTTTTACTGGGTACGTCTGGAGGAAGGAAAGAAAAATGTGAAAGACAAAAATATGATCTGATGACTTGGTGAGAACAGGGGAAGCGAGCTGCCAGCACAAAACCAAATTGATTCTAGGCTGAAGTACTTCTAAGTCAGGTTGAGAGTAGAATATTGCAGAACAACTGCAAGATTACATGGAGCTGATTAATTCATTAGCATTGTAGGTCAGAACACACACTGTTCCTTTAGGTATTTCTCTACATACCCGACATTATAAACTGCATTCTTGCAAAAGCAGAAAGAAGAAAAGGCATCTTTTAACACTAGATGCACAATATTCTAATTGTGCCATCAGAAAGGGACAATTCACTGTAGCAAAGTATTGCAGAACTACTCCTGTTCTTCCTTTCCTTTTAGTCCTCTACCTGTGTCTTTTGATACATTCTTCTAGCTGTGAGCAATTAATGCAGCATAAATATTCCAAATTGCTGAACAAAAGCACACAAAGCAGAAATAACAATTCCTAGACCCTTTTATTTTATTTGTGATCTTTCCTTACAGAAGACTTTCAGTGTTTTTTCCTTTTTAGAAAAGAATTCTATTATTTTTTCTGGGTCTTGCTGGATGAAGGGCCCACAAAGCTTTTATTTTTTTTTTTTCAAAAATGAAGTCGGCTTGTTCTCTATTTCTTTTTACTCTACTGCTTAATTTCATGTTTCTTTCTTCTCTGGCTTTGCTGGAGTGGAAGTCATGGCCCCAGCAAAGTCAGCAACTGTTTTGCCACTGACTTCAGTGGAACCAGGACTTTGCCAAGCTTAATTGAAAGGGTAGTGAGAGGTGAGTGTGCAGTAAGGAGCAACTGTATCTCACAAGAAAGTATGTGCTTCTGGAACAGAAGAAATAGACTAGAACAGGTCTTCACTGAGGCATTTTCAAACCTTTTAAAAAATGAGGTGTCCCTCCAATTAATTAAGTGGTACTCTTCGGAAACTGAAAGTCTATACAAAATCATTCCAGCCATAATAGCATATGCAGGAGCAAGCAGTCACTACCATCCATATTTCGAAGCAAAACCAAGCTGAAAGCCTTTTTAAAAAAGGATCTTCAGGTATAAGGGCAAATATCTTTTCCCAGGGGTACAGGATCAGCTAAGTAACCTCTCTTCAAAGGCTGAGAGAAAGGAGGCTCATAGGATTAGAACATCAGGTGAAAAAAAGTCTGAGAGCTCATAAATCAGACCTGTAGGTGTACAATGTAATTTTTTGAATATCAAACAGAAAGCAGGCTGGTTTCATCAGAACTAATTTATATCCCAATCAAATTATTCTATCACTGAATTTGAAATTAGTCATAGACACAAGATAGCATCCAATGAAGTCACACTGCAATTTCTCCCTTAAAGCCCAAATATTCTGTTTGTATTGAGCACCTGCAAAACAGCAATTTATTTCAATTATCTGCCATAAATAATCCATTATGACTGAGTAAAAGACTATGTACATTTTGATGAACTCTTCCAGCGATTGCATCCTTTCCTTTGATTGTTGAGGCAGTATTAAGACACCTGACAGGGAAGTGAAGGAGACTTCTGCTCATGACTTCCCTCTTACTTCCTGCTACACAGACACAGGTTTTAATTCTTTTTTCAAAAATTTGTTTCTAATAAGCAACTGCAAGAAGGAAAAATCTTCTGTAAGAATTGGATGGCTGGTGAGAAGGAAGCAGCTCAACCCTGAGTCCAGGTGCTCTCAGATGCATCCTTCCAGCTAGAAGAAACCTCCACATTCACCAAACACTGCCTGCACATGCACAAAGCCCTTGCACCTAACATCCACCAGCTCATCCAAGCTGCCTTGCCACCCCCAGACTTCCTCCAGCTCACCCACCACCCATGTCACACTGCCCAGCTCCACAAACTCCTGACCCTCTCTTAGCCATCTGGGGAATGGGTTCCCACATGAGAAGCCTGTCTTATTTTGGACTCTCCTGTCAGTCTTTCATGAGCAACCAACTTCTCTCAAAGCTCCACCTTTTATTCCATATGTGCAAGTAGCCTTTGATGCTCTCTCTTATCTAAATATGGTTTCAGTACGATGGAGTAAAGTGGTTATTTTTGGCAGAAAATTATTATCTCTACTGTGTTGAATTGCACTGTAGCAAATGTTCAGTACAACTTTGTCAGACTGGTGGGAGTCTGCAATGTGTTGACATACATTGGCTACTACATCTGTCTTTTTTCAACTGTTGCAGAGATATAGTGGATGAAATGTAAGCATGAATGAGATACTGGTACCTAATCTATTATCTATATATGCATATATGCCTGTGTCTGTCTCCATGCAGGTGTATGTGGTTTCTCCCTACACTGCAGAACTACCATAACTAATCAGATAGTGAAAGCTGGTCCCTGCCATCCTGGGCTCCAAGCCCCAAGTCAGTATGCTGAAAAAAGAATGTGGGTGCTGAAGGGAGCATGCAGAGCCAAGCCAAGCAGACAAAGTCCCTCCTTTTGTTTTAACCCAGTGGTTCATCCACATCCACTAGCAAGGTTTGCCTGTGATTTAAGACACAGCTGTTTTGATGGAGGCAATTCCTACTTTAGCCATGTTTTTCAAAATTGTCAGGACTGGAACTGTGTGCATGTTGCTTTCCTCCTCTCACCAAGCAGTCCTTCACATATTTATGGGCCAAGGACCTCCCACAGATGTAACAGGTTTTTTGTGTTATGAAGTGAATAACAATAATGACTGAGCTCTGTGTGGAGCTGTCTTTACTGCCTCTGTTCCAGACCTTTCAGATTGCACACTGTATTCTGGTTTGGCCATTTGGAAATGTTGCACAGCTGTCTTTTTAGGGAGGGGGCCAGGGGAGTGACAACTAAATGGTTGTCAGAAGTCTGGAGTTTGAGGGCAGCAGGCACCAGAGGTGGTCTGTCCTGCAGAGATGTCACACACTGCAGGGATAGAAATTCTTGCATTGGCTTGGTCAGAGCTGCAGCCTGGGCAGTGACAGCTAAGAATGCCTGATTTCACCTCTCCATGATACCATGTTTGCTGCAGCATCTTTTCTACCATTGGCTGTGCCAAGGAAAAAAATAATGAAAAAACACTGTGTCAGTGAAGGAAAAAAATGGCAAATGTCAGGACAGAAATGGGTTCTACCCATTTGTAGTGTGCCACAGAGAGGGTGTTCTTAAAGCTGTGCATTATGGGGTTCAGGTCACAGAGAGCTGCAAACAGAATGATAGAGAGCACAGTTTTATACAGTATGTTACTCTGACAATAGCACATTTACAAACAAATTAGTTAAAAATGTCTGAAGGACATTCAGCTTTTATAAACTGGGCCTCATCTCCTGCTGATAGCTTCCTTTGGGATGAGTATGGCATGCAAAATGATACACTGCCTTGGAGAATAAATTTATGAAGTTTAGCAATTTAGGTCACATTGCAGGAAATCATAAATGTCTGAACATCACTCAATAGCCATTCAATCAGCTGCTCAAAGCAAAATGGGAAACTGCACAGTGTGTCGTTGTCTCCAGTGACAACCAGGGAAAGTCATGATATGATGAAAAACCCTGTAGGTCCTCCATCCATATATACTACATTTTTATTCCTTTTTTCTTGCCACTTCAGAATTAAAATTACTTGTCCATGTCAATAGTGACAATAAAAACAACATGAGTTTTGCTGTTGCTGCCATGAGCTGTAACTCTGTTGGGTGGCTCATGAAAGGTGTGCCAAAAATTTAGGGAATCAGAAGAGTTCAAATGGTTAAACTTGTATAAGCAGTCTAGTCCTAAGGAACTAATTTCGTTGTGAAATTATTTTTGTATGCTTTCAGTCAGCCAGAAGGATTTATGCCATTTGCTTCTTTTTATTTTTTTTTAATTTGGTTTGAAGGAATAAGGAAGAGATTTAAAAGGACATTTCTAGACCTAGTACTTGCTAGGGATTCCTTTAATTTTCTGGGTCTAGAAGCTGCTAGAAGCCTGAGATCCAGATATTTAGGACCTCACTAGAGATGTCGAGGGTCATTCTGAAGGCATCTAGGAGTTTTTAAGGTATGCAGCCTTTCTAGATCTACAGCTTATGGAGCAGGGGAATCCACAGCTTCTGGAGCAATGGCTAGAGAGCCACTGGATCTTTCTCCTGGGATAGTTTGGAAGCCTTTTAGAGCTTTTTCTTAGAGCCTGCCTAACGTTTCTGTGGAGCCCTTTGAGCCTTTCTAGGCCTGAAGCCATGCTATGCCTTTCTAGACCTAGAACTCAGCTACTGAAAATCAAAAACTATTTATTGATCTGATTAGGAACCCATTTTAAACTATTTTCAGGTGCACTTCTAAAATCTCTTTTCTAGAGCCTTTTTGGAAGGCAAGAAAAGAGAATGCCTCTCCTTCTATGTCCAAGTGACTCCATCACAGGCTTGAGATATGTTATTCAGTCAAGTGGTAATTATTGAGTTTTGCTTAAAAAACTCCAGTCCTAAACATTATCCTTGTAAGCTGTTCTGGCACAGTCTGACAATGCATATCCAAATATGCATCACAGCAGTAACCAAAGCCCTGAACTGACAGAAATTTAGAGCAGAGTGCCTGCTTACAGTCTCAGACTAGAATCAAATGTTCTCCAGTGCATTTTCTTGCATTTAGTCAATACAAATGCTCACAGTGAAGGGTTGCTGCACAGAATGCTGTTATCTTGTTTGTTCTGCAAAATGCAAGGTGCCTTTTTTTTTTTCTGTTAGCAGTTTGAAGTCTTACAGCAGTATGTGTTTGCTTTCTGTGCAGCACCACAGCTAGTTCGTTTGCATTCATTTTCCTCAGTTGAAAGACCTATTTGTGTAAATGCTTGTGAAATATTAGTTGTAGACAATCATCTTGTGATAACAATTGATCTTGGTGCTAATTTCTGTAAAAGTAAGAACGCAAATCACTTCTGTTGGTTTTTCTGCCTACCATTTTTATATTTATGAGGAAAAAAAATTATAATTTAAAGACAATCATGAAACTTTTCTTTAGCTGTTTTGCTTTAATTTTCTGCTACAATTTAGTAAAGAATTAGTTCACTCTTGCAATGGATTTTAAAAAGCTAGTAATACTGAATTGCATAACGTTGTAGGAATTTGCCACAGAAGGTGCCATGCCATAAGCATGAATTTCAGGATAGCTATTTTTGCCATCCTGTTTTCTTTCCTGTGCAGAAGTTTTATTTGCAAGTTTAACTCTTAAGGGAAGGCTTAAACCACAGAAGTAAATTTGTATTTTCTTGTGAAGGCTGTGGAGTTGGCATTTGTTCTGATCCTTGTGGGAATGTGTTTCACAGCCCTGAGCTGGCTGAGGAGCAGTTTTGGCTCCCAGATCTCAACTGGAAACCTCCTGGCAGCAGCTCCTCGTCCTCTTCCCCCAGTCCCGCTTTCTGCCCATCCCTGGAGTTCAAGGAGCTCTGCCCTGAGGAGCAAAGCTGTTATCAGAGGTCAAGATCCTGCAGAGGCAGGCAGTTTGCTGGGCACAAATCTGCAGGAAGTTTTCGTTTCAAGAATTTAATTTAAATTTTCATTATGAGTTTCATTCAGAATTCAGGGAAGAGTCTGAGTATTTAGGTGATATATTCACAGTGGCTGGTGTTGCTGAAAGGCAGGGGGTTTGCCTTTTTCAGTTTTGGAAATTTCATTTTATGTATTGTTTCATCCTCTCCGTTTTCAGGCCAGATGCTTTTATGAACCTCAGCAGTTATTGGAAACAAAAGACACAATAACGTGCTAGCTCCAGCCCCTCACTGTTCTCAAACAGCTCTTAATTACTGTCTCAATTAAAGCTTTTCCAGATACTCCTTTCCTTTATCTGCATTGGCAGCACACTGGCTTTCTGTATCCAGAACTTCTGAGCCCAAAACAGAGAGATGAAGCCAAAACTCAAGATTTATGCAACCCCACTTTTGTGCCATCTTGTCTGACAAGCCCCAGGACCTGGAATTGCGAGTTATAAAGTGAGGCAGAATGGAGCCAGTCCTGTTATTAGCTAGATTTCCACCTGGTCTCATTCCCTCCTTTTGGCTCTACAAATTACCTGCAGCAGCATGTTTGGAGGACATCTATTCCCACTCCAGCACTGGAGACATGTTTGGGTTAGATTCAAATTCATGGTCTATTTTGAGATATTTTAATTGAAGAGTCTAAGATTCCTCCTCTCAGAGGTACCACTCTGTTCTAAATACTTCATAAATTCCTTCTGGGCATTTAACAAAGTGTTCCTTTCATAGCCTGTGTAAACCATGGGTACCATGTTTAAGCAGACTTAAATGGCTTAGCAATCTAAGTCCCATTGATTTTTATAGTCAGAGTGCTTATGTGACACTGGATAATATTCCCTCTATTGTTAAATAAGGATGATTTGAAAACCGTCCCCATAGAAATCAACTTTTCCTATCAATTTACTAGGCCCCAGATACGTTCTTTGAAGTTCTGAAGCAGTAAAAAATAACAAGAAATTATGAAACAAGAAGAGAGCTGGGAAATGAGAGCACAGCAAGTCTTGTGGCAAGCAAAGACAAGCAGTGAAAACTGTTGAAGTGATGCCTTTCCTTCATACTCCTGCAGCAGGTCCCTCATCAGCTGGAAATAATTGACAGCAAAAGCAGGTTGGCAGGGAGACTCTCTGAGCCAAGATCCTGGAGAACTGGTGGCCTCAGACCTCTGAGCTGCATCTGTGAATGTGCCACAGCTGCTTTCCCAGCCCAGGGTAGAAAACAGCAGCCATTAGGCTGTAAAACTCATTTATTTGGGTTTTTCACTGGGAGCCAGTGAGTGCAGAGAGCAACATTCGTGAAGTTTAGGGCAGGGACTGCTACAGCTGAACTGCAAAATTCTGGATTTTATGCTATGCAGCATCAGAAGGAGGAGACACAAAGGCTCCTCCAGCATGGGATGAGGCTGTAATCCCACTGTAGGGAAGGGTTCCCCAGTGTCAAACCACAGCACTCGAATTCTGTCGCTGTGTGCCATTAAGAAAGGAGCAAAGCTGATGAGGGGAGCTGACAGTGTCAGTGTCAACAAAAGGAAGAACCCAGAGTGAGAGCAAACTGACAGAAAATGATGAAAAAATATCCATGATTGTCAACGGGAAAAAAATAGAGAGAAATACATGTAGTGAGACATCCTGTGAAGAGTTCAGGGAAGCAGAACCAGTCTGCTCCAGCCTTGTAAACTACCAGCTCACTCCTAATGGCCTGCCTGTGTGAGTCCTTCCTTGGAGCCACTTCTCTCCCAGGAGGAAGGAGAAAAAAGGGTTGAGGCAGGAAGAGAGAAAAATGCTATTTAGAAGGACCTAGTGGTGAGTGAAAGAGTTTGGAAACAACATCTGAAGGGAGTATAAAAAGGACCCATGGGAATGGCATGAAGCTGTGTCAGGGGAGACATAGGTTGGATATTAGGAAAAGGTTCTTCACCCAGAGGATGGTCAGGCTCTAGAACAGGGAAGTGTTATAGCACCAAGCCTGACAGAGTTCAAGGAGCATTTGGATAATGTCCTCAGACACATGGTGTGATTTTTGGGGCTGTGCTCTGCAAGGTCAGCAGTCGGACTCGATACATGCAGGTCCATCCCTGTCAGGATATTCTATGACTCTTAAGATAAATAAAAGGAAATTTTAAAAGGAAGTTAGAAGAAAAAGAGAAATACAGAGGAGGCCATGAACAGGTCTGCAAGTGCATATCATAGAGTTGAAGAAAGGCAGAGGTAGCATAAACAGAAGTGCTTGAAGCTGAGCAGCACAGATAGGAAGTAATCCATCAGTCAGGACTATCAGAAGAATTTTGGCATGAATTTCATGCTGTTACATGAAATTGAATCAAAATAAACAAGCAATGCATGGCAAGAAATCAAAGCAATGGTGAAGCCTTTCTAGGGATTTGTGCAGCTTCTTTTAATCCATGATAAATGAAACTTATCCTATTGAAATTTACCCCCACAACCAAACAGTTAAGCTCTTGAACCTGGCATTTGCAGACAAGGAAAAATTTTTCGCTCTTCACTTGTCTTACTTTGATATGAACAGTATAAATTGTTTGATATGATTTGTTTAAAACAGTAACAAAAATGGCTCAGCCATCAAACGTCATGCAAAATGCGCAGAAAGTTTTATCCATATGTTCAAAACCAAAAGTGAAGCAGTGTTCTTCACAAACTAACCCATGAATTTGTGTACATCTACAGGCACATATGGTAAAGTATATGTGTGGACTCTCCTAGCAGTGACATTGGGCAAAAAACTCCTGCTATTAATTTGGTTGTGAAGCTTTGCTGTGGGAGAATGCCATGGGTTTGTGTGGCAAGGTTTGCTTTAGGAGGGGGGCTGCAGGGATGGCTTCTGTGAGAAGCCCCCATGTCCAGTGGATCCAAGGCCAAGATGGGCCCAGTGCTGGCCAAGGCATTAGCAGCAGTGGTAACACCTCTGGGATAACGTGTCTAAGAAGGAGAAAAAGCCTCCTCAAGAGAGAGGAGTGAGAATATGTGGGAGGAACAGCTCTGCAGCCACCCAGATCAATGAAGAAGGAGGAGGAGATGCTCTGGGTGCTGGAGCAGAGATTCCTTTGCAGCCCATGGTGAGATCTCCCAGTGAAAAACTAAAGCCACCTTAGTGCACTTTGTGTTTTCCAGAACACTTGACATGAAAAAATGTATTAGAAAGCCAGGCCAGTGGGTGTTAATTCTGCACTTCTCAAACCAGAGATGGATTATTAGATATAGCTGGAGTCTTTATGTTAACAGTTCAATTCCCAGAAAAGCTGACATGTTAATACTTACATGTAAAAAGTCTCATTGCTCAAGGGTTCACTTGTTTTGTCAGTGATTGCTATTGCATATACTCAGTCTCCCGTGAACCAAACCAGAATTGTCACCTGAAAATTTCAGTCTGTGATGAATAAACAAACCCTGGCTGGTTGTTTATAATGGGATAATCAGCAATGCCATTTCTGGTCAGTGCTCAAAAGAAAGAAGCCCCATTGAATATAAGAAAAAATGCTTGGAATTGGCCCAATTTTGAGTTACAAAAGACATGTACATATATGGAAAAGGACTTTTTTACACAGGCTTGTGAAGTACTGGTTCACATTTAAAGGTATATTAACAGATTTAATATTCTAACTCTAACTGAGGTTTTGTCTGGAAAAACTTTGTAGTAGGCACAGTAGTATCAGATGAAAATCAAGGTGCTTCTCTGTAATATATTTATTGCCTTTGAATGAAGCACAACTGATGGTTTGGTCACAGAAGCTGCCAGAGGGCAGCTTGCTTTAACGAGAAGTAAACAACCAGTGACTTTTCAAGGCAACAGTGAACCTGAGGGTGCAGTACACTTCAGCTTAAGCTGATTTAGGTGATTAGTTTTTTGCCAGCAAACTGTCCTGAACCTGCTCTCTGTAGGAAGACACAAACTGGCCTTGCTGCTGGGAGCTGGCCTGGGAGAAGGGATGGAGTGGGACAGCAGCAGTCCCATCTTACACCACTTTAAGATGTCATGAAGGCTAATCCTGAGAAGAACAGTGCAGATTTCTGTAAATCTGTGAAATTCTTGTTCAGATTAGGAATGCTCAGTGATTTGTGTTATTTTGTATGTTTGATTTTAATTCAGCTATTTCACCTTTTTTTCCCCCCTCCAATTTCACCCGCATAAGCTTGCAGTCTGCAGCAGCTGGTTTTTATGCTGCAATCTCCAGACAGGTGTATGCTACCTTCAATATTTCAGATGGAATTTAACCATGGATACATCCGTGACTGCTTTAAACCGCAGAAGGGAAGCTGTAGGAATAACCTTCAGTTAGCTTTGCAGAGCAGAGAGCTGGGCAGCAGTTCTGGTCTAGTAACAAAAATCGTTTGGATGTTTCCAACTAAAATTTTATTTATTTTTACCTCACTGCAGTTAGTTTTACAGATGTGAGCAGTATGAAAGCAAATATGCTTGCAGTTAACAGCTGTTGAGCTTTAGGCACTTGCTTCAAGTGAAATGTGCAGCTGCATAAGAGTTTCTTCTATCTCAGTAAACCAAATCAGCCTCAAATAAACCAGAGAAAAAGTTTTCTAAGCCCAAACCAGTCCCTGTTTATCTACAGGACACCAGACATACCTTCACAGTGGGAAGAATTCACATTGTTTTCTGGGCAAAGGCAGTGTAGCTGGTCCAAAAAAAGAAACCCAGCTATCAAAACATGGCAGGTGCTAGGCAAGGTCATTATGGTAAAATAGATGGTTTTGTCCCAGATTTTTAATTGTGAATAATCTAGTTGCAGATAATCAAAGATTGTTTTTACAGCAATGCCATCTGTGGAGGCTCTTAAACTTGAAGGTATATATTTGCCATTAAAACTAATCCGTCTACTTTGGTAGAAAAATGAATTATTCTGCATTAAAAGGTGCATTGCAAATATGTTTTTTTCCAAGCTTGTTGGAGAAATCCATCTAGAGATTTTTCTGTTAAGTGAAGAGTTTTATTTGGTGTCCCAGTGAGCTCTCAGGTGATGCAAGAGCTAACAGTGGCGTGCAAACCAGTCTCAGAGCAGTGGGTGGAACCCAGGCTGTCACACGTGCACAGAAATTAGCACTTCCATGGGAGGAATCTGTTTCCAATTGCTTCACCACATTTAGCATCATTGGGAAGGACTCAACCACCTGGTTCAGAAGAAATCTTGAGCCCAACAGCATTAGTCTTAATGCCAGTTTTGATGCTGCCTGCTCAAAAGCCTGGGCATGAGGAGGAATGGGATTGCTCCGTGCACCTTTGTAATGGTGTGGTAGCCATGCAGGATGGACACAGCAGCTGCAGTGCCCTCACATCATTAAAACATCACTTACCAAGCCTGCAATAGTCCTGGAAACGAGATTACTCAGGAAATACTGCTGCTTGAGAAAGGGAGAGACTTGGCGTCCAGCCTGGCTGCCGAGCTGACCCCAGGCAAGTAGGTGGCGAGTGATGGCCACACACTCCACCATATGGTATTCCTCAGTGTTAGCATTGTGTTAGCATCAGCAGTCTGCATTCATAATGCTTTTAATTAGCACAGTGGAAAAATGAGCAAAACCAACATTAAAGTGAGAAAAAGTGAAATACTAAAGGCTTTTGTGACATATAAAGCAGTTACATTTTAGGCTGGTAATTATTGTCTTCTGATGATTGAAATATTTAGACCAGAAAAATTCCACTCAGATAAAAGCAGCCATCTCTTCATGAAGGATAACAAGTAAAGAAAGCATCCTGAGACAGACTTAAGTATGATCTCTTGCAGTCTCAGGGGCTCAATTGTTTCCTGACCTCTCCACAGACAACCTGGAGTCCAAATCCTCCACTGGCATGAGCTGGGAGGGGACCAGGCTGCTCTGTTGTTGTTTCCCAGTTCAGCAATCCTGCAATGCCTTTCTCAGCAGAAGGAGTTTGAAGCTCTGGCCAGCACGTGCTGTAATCAGCAGCCTGTGTACTGGTTGCCTTTCAGGTTGACAGGGAGCCCCACTTTTAATGTGAAGCATGTTTAATTCCTCCAGATCACAATGCAAAAGGTATCAGATGAGTGAGGTCATTCCTCAGCTATTTCCTCCAGCTTGGTTTGAAACTTCCTTTGGTCAGCACTCTCACCTGCACAGAGAAAGGCAAAAAGCTACCCTTAAGTATGATGAATTTACTTGATCCATGACTGAAATAATGAATTTACAAAGCAAAATCATTATAAATAATTAAGCTTGGCTGCATTATCATACAAAGTAAGATATATCGGTGTATTATTTTGTTACAAAGAATTAAGCTTGTATTTCTTGTGGAATATAAGTCTTATAAACATTTCTTGCTTAGTAAATAACAGTGGAAATGTATTCTACTCTTCTGGTATGTCATTTTCCTTTTGTGCTAACAGGCAATTAAAGTGTTACAACATTGACAACCTCTCACTGTTCTCCACTCTGCCAGCACTGACTGCAACCTTGAAACAATAACATTCAGGCCTAAAAAAATTTTCTGGCTGATGTTGCATGACATGAAGTGTGTGTTTTTATTTGCATGACTGCATAGGTGTAATAAAGTTCCCGCTTTAATGGACTTGTGCAAATACCTCTCAGAAGGTGCTAAATTACTTTTCAAATCAAATTTTGTTCCACACTGGAGTGGGACCTCAGAAAAGAGTATGCTTGTTGAAATTTGTTCCAAACCTAATTAAAGGTACTAGAGAAGCAGTGCTGAGAGAATCTGCCAGGCATCCTGATGATGTGATCAGAGATGGTTAAATCAAACTGCCGTACGGCCCTAATCATTCTTCTTCACTTTTTTTCCCTGCTTCCCCTTAATATTTTTTCCAGGTGCGGTTAGAGTGGCCGACAGACCTCACAGTGAACCCTCTGGACAATTCACTGTACGTCCTGGACAACAACATAGTGCTGCAGATCTCTGAGAGCAGGCGTGTGCGGATTATTGCGGGGCGCCCCATTCACTGCCAGGTGCCCGGCATCGACCACTTCCTGGTGAGCAAGGTGGCCATCCATTCCACCCTGGAGTCCGCCAGGGCCATCGCCGTGTCCCACAGCGGCATCCTGTACATCGCGGAGACCGACGAACGGAAAATCAACCGCATCCAGCAGGTCACAACCAACGGGGAAATTTCTGTCATTGCTGGAGCCCCGTCAGACTGTGACTGCAAGATTGATCCTAATTGTGACTGTTTTTCAGGTAAGGAGATGATTTTTATTTCCTGTCTGTCATCTGTTGAGATTCTCTGATAAAGCTGCAGATCAGCAAAGTAACAAGGGGAAGGAGAGACAAGCAGTGATTGGGTTTCCTTGGAAAGCCCAAAACCTTTTCAGCAGATCTTCACGAATTTAATCCATTGACTTCTGAGATGTGAGTCTTCCATTGCCACTGGAGGAACTTCAGGATGATCCTAGCTTTTTTT
This sequence comes from Onychostruthus taczanowskii, assembly GCF_017590055.1. NCBI lineage: Eukaryota > Metazoa > Chordata > Aves > Passeriformes > Passeridae > Onychostruthus > Onychostruthus taczanowskii. The sequence goes on from NW_024498462.1 coordinate 5,978,629, forward strand.
CTTTTGATACAGTGATTACGCATTGTTCAGAATTAATTCCAGGTCTGTCTTGCTGTGTCATTTGTCGAAGCTGCGTTTGCCCCGTTGAAGATGGTACCAAATTGTACCTAAATGCTACTGGAACAGGCAGCCCTGCTCAGCAAGAGGAGTTACCAAGGGGTTTCATATGAAATGCAAAATACCAGCTTATGCCTTCTCATCAGTCATGTCATACTGCACCACCAGCAAAATGGTGCAAACTTAGACTGTGCAGAATCCCTTTTTCTTTGCATGGAGCCAGTTCCAGGCCTGCAGTGCACTGCTGGACATTCTCAGCAGCACAGCCACGCTCCACTGCATGCACCAAAACAAAGTGTGGCTCTTTTATTTCATAAAAATATAATGGGAAAAAAGGCAGCATTCCCATACAGAGGTGTGCAGTATGTTGCCATCTTGTCATCTCTAAGAACTGCCATGTTCAGCTCCATAATAATGTCATCATAATTCTTAAGCCTCTCATTTCAAGTAAAAGGTTAATTACTGACAAGAAAACATTAAGTATGTCAAGAACAGGGAGGAAAAAATCCAAATGGTCTTCCACAGAAGGTGGGTTACTGACCCAGCATTGTGATGATAATCAAAGGCTCCACTGCATTGCCAAGTGCTGCCAGCTTTAGTGGTGGCTGCAGGACACCAGTGAGGAACAGAATCCTGGACTGGATTCCTATTGAGGAAAACTAGTCTCAGTGCTGAAAAATAAAAAAAAAAAACCTGTGGCAAATATAATGATTGTACCAGCCTGGTTTGGTGAAAGGTAGGGTCAGCTTGGCAGAAAGATCCACTGATTTTTCATTTCCAAGGAAGCATAGGGTGTGCTCAAACACTCCAGCAATTTCATGTCTCAGTCAGGAGAAGGAGACCAATACACGCAGTAATGTGGTTTTCCCTAAGAGTGAGGTTTAATATGCTTTCTTGCTGTTTACAGGAAATCCTGCTCATGTAAACTCATTTTGATAGACACATACAGACCATGATAATGCAAAAATCCTTTTGAAACCTTAAATGACACAAATCAAGTAAATTGTCAAGAGATATTGAAAGGTATTGTTTCTCAAGGCTCTTTTTGGCTACTGTTCTGATTTTGTTTTCCTGAAGTGTTGAGTTTTTAATAAGTATAAACTAATCTTTCTTTCAGTGTCATTTTAGCTGAATTACTGGGTTTTATTTTCTTTTTGTTTACAACACAATTCTACTTTAACACCATGCCAACAGACAGTAAGTAGGGAATGAAACTTCAGGTATTGTGGTCTTTTGTTTCACAATTCTGCATTAAAGCTTTCCTGAACTGCAGGGTTTGGGACTCAGCAAAAATGCTGTGATTTAGATAATTTATATTCCTGTTTGTCTTCACTGAGACTAATTTAGAATTGCACCAACCTTAGATAATAGGGATTTAATTAGTTGGAAGAGGATATTGTTTTATTGACCTGTAAATGATACTGCAGAGAAGCAGCGTGTCAGGCTTAGAGGATCAGCTTAACAAGGGCATTAGAGATTGCTAAAATTACCATTTCTCCTCCAGGTGATGGTGGATATGCCAAAGACGCAAAGCTGAAGGCACCTTCTTCCCTGGCAGTGTCTCCCGATGACACGCTCTACGTGGCAGACCTGGGCAACGTGCGCATCCGCGCCGTGAGCCGCAACAAGGCTCACCTCAGCGACTCCAACCTGTACGAGATCGCCTCGCCCGCCGACCAGGAGCTCTACCAGTTCACCATCAACGGCACCCACCTGCACACGCTCAACCTCATCACCAGGGACTACATCTACAACTTCTCCTACAGCGGCGACGGCGACGTGGGCACCATCACCAGCAGCAACGGGAACTCGGTGCACATCCGCAGGGACACGAGCGGGCTGCCCCTGTGGGTCGTGGTGCCGGGGGGCCAGGTCTACTGGCTCACCATAAGCAGCAATGGGGTTCTGAAAAGGGTCTATGCCCAAGGCTACAACCTGGCCCTGATGACGTATCCTGGGAACACGGGGCTTTTAGCAACCAAGAGCGATGAAAATGGATGGACAACTGTGTATGAGTAAGTCCACGACATTAAATGCCTGGTGCAAGGAGCCCTATTTTATAAGGACTGGAACTTATCTATGAGCACTGAAACTTTTTTAGACAGTTCTAGCCATTTAAAAAGACACCCTGCTACTAACACTGTGTGAGACAGCACAAGCAGTGCTGTTGCACAAGCTTTTAAAATGAAGCACTGCCATTCCTTAGGTGCCTAAACCTGTCATATGTAAAATCTCTGTGCACAGTGCCTGTTAAGTGCAGCAGAAATTGCCTGAAATTACACTTAATTTGCACTTTCTTATTATGAATCTGTTTCTCTAAATGAAAATATGAGATTTTTTTTTTTTGTAGCTTAAGTGGTACAGGCAAGTTGTGATATGAATCAGGAATTTGCAAAATTCCTGAAGAAATCAAAAAGGGGAAAATTAGCATACTCATCTGAGAATGGGGTGTTGCAAAGGAAATTGAGACTCTCAGTGGAAGGAATATCCAAAGACAAGAGTGAGCTTGTCTCTACCAGCAGGGAAGGAAGATATATAATAATAGCAAAAGGATATGTAATAGCAAAAGGCTGTATATGAGGGGAATAGGAAAGGCTTCATAAACAAGACCATTGACAGAACTTCTAAAAAGCAAGACAAGATAATTAAAGATGGAGTCAGGACATCCCAATCTGGTCCCAGAGAAAGAACAACCCAAGAGGAAGTTCATTTTTGATTAATAAAGAGGTGTCTTTTATCAGGATTTCTCCTTACTTGTAATTAATTGCCATAATCCCTGTTTGAGGATGCAGCAAGCGCTGGACGGAAATCATGTTCCTAGTTCAGAGTCCTTAAGGAGGATAATAGTACCTATTTTCTGTGGAGCATAGGAGTTCATGGTCAAAAACTAAAATGAAAACCATCCAGGTGAGATTGGGACAAAAAACACATTGATAAGAAGTGAGTTACTGCCTGAGTCACCTGGAGAGGTAGTTGAGTCCCTGTCATTACAAGTTTTTAGAATTATAATTTCTTCAAATGAAAGTAGGATAAAAGCAGAGAAAATGCTGCCTAGTATGTGGGGGTTTTTATTCAACAGGATATTTCTTCATCCTGTTCTCTATTATTCTGCCAAAGACTAAATTAATAGGGTGGGCATAAGTATAAGCCATTACAGAGGGCCTTTTTTAAAATACCTGGGAAAACAAAACCATACAGGATCTTCCTGGTTCAGTTATCATTATCAAACATCTATTGATTGACATTTAAACTCTCTTGCAACAACACAAGCTTGCTGATGCCCTGGTGCTGTTCAAACACTGATCAGAGTCACCTTTTATAAACAGAACTGACTGTAAATGTATGTATGCTTCTTTTTAATAATTTCAGTGCTGAGAGTTGGCCATTTATATCCCCACTTGATGATGATGTCAGTCCAGACCACGGACCAAGGACACTTTCAAAGAGCCTTTACAGTAACTCCAAGCCATGTCTATTAAAATGCTGAACGGCAGGCCTTGTAGCAGGGCCTTGATTGTTAGAGCATGGGAGAGCAGATTCTTTTTACTCATGTGTCTTTCAGTCCTGGTATTCTTACTCTCAATGTCCCACTGACATTGAGCATAAACCATTTCACACTATTGCTCTTGCTATACTATTGCTCATTCCTCTTTTTAAAGTACAGCTCAAGTTTTGAAAGATCTTTTAAAGGACTTCACCTGCTTGCAAGTGCCTCCTGCTGTATGTAGTATAGATATATTCATTAAGAAGTACCTGTGCCTTGGGAGGATTTATATGATGTTTATGATTAACACAAAGAAATTTTGCTAAATTAAACAGTTTTACATACTTTCCCAGCTTTAACTACAGGCTGGGTAACACTGTCCTCACCAATGCTTTGAGTTGTCCAGGCTTTGCATGACCACACACTCCTGCCAGCCTACATCAGTCAGGGAAAATTAACAGAATTACAACTTTAGCATTACAAAAACAGCAACAAAATTAAATTATGTCAATTAAATAAAATCATGTCATTAATATTGAATTTATTAATTTATTAATTTATTTAATAATAAGTATATTTAATCCAATATATTAAGTCATTTTCATAACACATTACAAATTCCTCAATGACTGAAACACATAATGTAACCTGATGTGCTGCAGTCAGAGAGACAGTGGGCTGTAATCACCTCAGTGCTGAATAGTTGTGCTTTCAGGAGATGCTGCTCACCTGCTACCATGAGTGGTCATGGGCTGTGAATAGGTAATGGCCTTGGTTATCTTTTACCCAGATACTGTTTTCCAGGGAGGTCACATTCTGTACTGACAGCCAATTTCAGTTTGAAAATTAGAACTTTTTGAAGGGTTTACTTATATATATATGAGTTGCTTGTGAGCACCATGAGAATGTAGCATTGGAACTAAGGGCAACTTTCAAATTGCTTGAAATCATCTTTGGTGCTTAAGGTAGATTCGCATTCACATCCAAAAGTTCAACCCGTGGCACTGTCAAGCTGAAATAGGGATGAGTTTGTTTAACAGCACATATCACACATACTTGGGAATATGAGCAAAGATAATGACCTGTTCAGAACATCTACCTTTATGTCAGATTCACTCGCAGAGGGAAATTATTAAGAGGTAGAAAACCACCTACAAAAGTACTTGTCATCCATCTACTCTAATCTGATGGAATTGAAGTGCTGAAAGAGCTCTTGCATACAATTATAGCTAATGTACAATTTTAAGTCATCTAGATTTCTTCTAATATTGTGTCATTAAAGCTGTAAAAGAGGAGGGGAAGCACTGGTCCTCTATTAAATCAAGGACAAGAAAACATCTGCAAGAAACAACTCTCTCAGAAAAAAATTAATTAGACTGCTTTCCCTTTGAAATGATATAACTCTTAACTGTGCTACACATAGAAATGCAAATGGATTGTGAAGCAATATCCCCATGTGTGCATTTCAAATACTGGTGAGCACTTCCTCATGTGAGTACTGAAATCAATGCAATTATTTGCATGATTAAATGGTCACTGACATGATTAACAGTGGCATAACTGAGCCCCAAATTAACATTAAGAAATATGTCATGATTCCACCCCTATTAGTATGGGTAGGACATTGCAGGAGCTGAGTCCCAGTGTGCTGCTATTCATCATGTGGAAGGTGACAGAACCTGTCCTCAGAGGGCTGAGTTTCTTGGAGCAATCTAGAAGCAAAAAAAGAACCCTTTAGATGATCATGCTGTGGAATCAATACTGAGACACTCTTCTGCGTGTCCTCCTTGAAGCCAGTGGGGCCATCTACACGAGTGAGAGGCTCTGGTGTGTGCTCGGGTCTCATTACGAGTCAGCACCTTCCTGGCCAGCCAGCCAGGAGCAGTTTATCCCATTTTCAGCCAGACAGGGAGTTTTGTATTTCAGCAGCAGCACTATCAGCAGCCAAACTGGATCCTTAGTGAAGATGGATCCCATGTCTTGAACATAAGTACATTGCAATGAACCAGCTGTATTTGCACCTTAAAAATGCAGTTTGGGGGGATTTTCTGTGGTACAGTAGCAAATCCAAATAACCTACCAGGCTGTCACACCTGTTTGATCAAGCAGTAAATGAAATATAACTGCCTGATGTTCGTGGAGTTTTCTAATGATGAAAAGTAGTGATCTGAATCAATTTTAGTCGCTGCCTGTGGCACACAGTCAACTTGCATAGAACTGGCAGAAGGGGAGAATGTGAATAAGTGACACAGTATATATGTAAGGGCAGTGAGAGGTGAAAAGGAGAGAGATTATTTTTAATTTAACATTTGATTAATTTTAACTTATTTGTCAAAAAAACACAAGATGGTTACTAGTTCATTCTCTAGCGTTTGAAAAGAATAGCAGCTCTATTTTTCTTTTTTTATATTGGAGGGAAGACAAAAAAATCCTGATATTTTTTCACCAATACTTCTTGTGACGTATAGATTTTGTCTGACTAATTAGGGGCAGATAAAGATCCTAGAGAAATTATGCCAATACCTGAAAGGGAAGAACAAAGCCAGATCATCTGCTGATGTGAATGGGAAGAGCTTCATTGGCGACAGTGCAGTTCCACCAGCTGATATATCAGTTTGGGCTGTGAAAGGAGACAACTAATAAAACATGAAAACTTAATTATGCTTTCATACCTGCACAATAAGTTTCTGTTTTATGAAGATGAGTTGGTTTTGCTCATGCAAATACTCTGCAATATCAGTGAGTTGTCTTAGGTGAATAAAAACATGTCAGCATCAATAAGATTTTTAAGATGTGAGGCATTATTATGAAACAATACCAAGCACCAAGCAATGCTCGGTGCTGGTTTCTGTGTGAACCATCAGAAAGAAGAATTATGTTGATAGAACTGAAAAGACCTGTTAGAAATGCTGCTCCAGAGCTCTGGAATTAATTATTGACTTTTTGGTAACATGGCCTGATTCACAATCAAGTACCTTGAGCTACAAGAATTTCTTTAGCACTGATGAAGTTTAGGTGAACTGAAATGTAGTGCTCTAGATTCTAGGTGAGAAGCTGATTTAAGTAGACCCATGGGAAACAAAACACAAGAGCAAAACCCATGTAGGCAACTTATTTCCTGCAGATTTCAATCTAATTTTATCACTGTTGTTACGCTTTAGGTCCCCTTTTTGCATTCACCACTCATATTATGTGCTTCACATACGTGCTTCACACATCTGTGACAAAAGGCAGCTTTTAAGTGTTGCAGAAGGTAAGAACTGGTTTTATTTAATCTTATGGGTACAAAAATGCCGTTTTAGGGGTGAGTCGGATGCCTGACCACCGAGTGACCTCCAGTGGCCTTGTTCCTGCATCACAGCCCACTAGAGGAAGCCCCAGCCAGCCGTGAGCAGCACAGAAACCTCTGGCACAGGCTGGGTGATGTAGGTAGCATCTCATAGTATTCCCAGTTGTATTTGAACCAGCACCACTGAAAAAGACTCCAAGCAGGAATTCAGACTAAGTACTGAATGCATTTTGAGTAACTAAATGGACCAATTCTTACCTTTTGACTTACTGCACAGTGTTGACAATGCTTCCTACCTCTCACTATTTTTTCTGCTTTTAGGAGTATCTACACAACAACAGGGGTGTATTTTCATGGCTCTTTAATATCATTTTGCAGGTATGACTCTGATGGCCACCTGACCAATGCAACCTTCCCAACAGGGGAAGTCAGCAGCTTCCACAGTGATGTTGAAAAACTGACACGAGTGGAACTTGATACTTCAAACAGGGAGAATGTGATCACAGCCACAAACTTCTCAGCTACCTCTACAATATATACTTTAAAACAAGGTAATAAAAGCATTTCTGTTATTTCTTCCCTAATCACTAGACGTTACTGCATTCTTGACTGACGGCCAGAAAAAAAACCCCAAAAAACATTAGAATTAGTTCATTTGTTTCTTCCTTGCTTCAGCACCAACAGCTATAATTCTGCTGGGCTACCAGTTAGAAACAAGCCCAAAGAGAATTCTTCTTCTCCTGGAAGAACTCCATGGATAAAACCTAATTATTGAAATCTCTGATGTCTCCAGGCTTTACATGCTTCTTTCTGCTTCAGTATTTGGAGAACTTGAACTAACCTGTAACACACTGAGCTTTGTTATTCTAAGCAATACTCCACAGAAGAATGACAGGTGCCACTGACATTTTAGCACTGAAATGCCTTCTTTGGCCAGTACTGTGTATTCTTTTCGGTAGTTCTGTGACCTGGTGGCAGCACTTGTAGGAAGGGGGAGAATGTGGCCCACCTCTGCTCATGGCTACCTTGGGGATTAGATTTTGACTCAACTCCTGCAGACACCACAGTATTTCCCTGGTAATATCATATATCTCAAAATAAAAAAACTGCTCTCTGCCTAATTGGAAATGCCCCAGTGTCCTCCTGCAGATTTTGGGGATTTATCACCAGAGTTCTGTGTTTACATAGTTTAATCAGTCTGGGGTCTTTTGTCCTTGTTGGGTATTTTGTTGTCAATGGATTGCTCAGGCTTTGAGAGAACAGGTGCTGGGAAATAGCTCTCTGATGTCTTTCCAGATCTGCTATAGAAAAGCTTTGTAACTGAGCTCATCACAGAACTTTTCTTTCTCTCAAGTTTTCATCTATAAGAAAAAACTAGAAAGAACTCACTTCACAAGATACCCACTCATTCCTCTTTACTATTGCATGGTGGAGACAGCACTGCATAAATAGAAATAATTATATTGTTCTGTCACCTGTTAAGCTTTGTCCAAGTGACTCCATCTGCTCTCTGCACCGTCTGCTGCCTGATCTGTCTGTCCTTAAATCTGAAACTCTTCAAAGTTGCTAAATTATCAAAGTCTGTCTCAGCAAAGTGCTTGCACACAACCGGCAGTGCCAGAAATTAACAGCTCTAGTTATTATTGTATGTGTGTCATAAATTCGTATAATTTACATGTTTACATATCCCTGAAAAATTAGCACAAAGCACCTTGTGAACAGCTAACAGGTGTGGTATCCTTACATCCAATTATCTTTACTTTCTGGCATACCCTACTGTTTTCCTTGTATTCACATCTCAAGAGCTGGACCAGTTACTTCCATGTGGACTGGCTTAAAAAAAAGGATGCTGTGGATACTCCCTAGCTGGAGTGAGTTGTCTCACTGTAAGGGTGAGACTTTTGTTTTGTATGTTAGCACTAAACTCAGGCACGTGTTGGAGTTCCCCCTGCAGCTGAGGTGCAGGAACATCCATATCCCAGCCTGAGCAGATGCCAACGTGGCACAGCTCTGCCTGCAGAGGAGGAATTACACTGCCCAGGCAAGGGAGAGGAGCTCCAGTGTCTGTTGCCTTCATATACTCTCAGTGGAGACCTGCTCTGGACCTTCCAGACACTTCTGGTAGTTTTGGGGAGGAGAGGGAGGCTGTGCTGGGTCACCCCAGCTCCCCTAACATCCCTCTGTGACACAGTCCTGAGCCTGTGGAGCTGCTCACTGTGCCAACACTGCTGATCCATTAATTTTTCTGGCCACAGTCACTTCCCAGTTCTGTTGGACCAAGCTTCAGCCTTGTGGCTGATCATCCCTGTGCCTCAGCCCAGAGTCCTCCTGCTAATGGGGAAGAGGACAAACCTTTTGTACAGTAATACAAGGAAAAGGGACAGAATGGGAGACTGGCTGTCATCCTAGGTATCTGGAAACCAGCTTTCTTGTTTGACCTCAGATACTCTTGCAGTTGTTCGAGCAGTACATTTTGCTGTTGGGATCTGCAACATGCTAAGATCATCACAATATCAGTGGTCAATACTCAGCTTATGGTTTTACATACCTTTAAGCTGAAAGCAGAAATTCTTTATTCCTGATGCAGGAAACCTTCACAATGGAAATCATAAGGCCAAATGTAATAAAAAGCTCTTAAGACTTGGGAAGGCCTGGAGGTTACAGTTTGCAAAACTCACTTTGTGGTTGGGGTTCAGCTGTCTGTAACCTCCCTGGGTTACAAACTGAGCCCTGTTGTGCCTAAAATTTGGTTTATAAATCTGAAGATCTGCACTTCTCTCTGTTCCCTGATTTTTGTTGGTTTTTGACAGATAACACACAGAACATCTACCGGATCAGCCCGGATGGGTCCCTGAGAGTCACCTTTGCCAGCGGAATGGAAATCACACTGAACACGGAACCTCACATTCTAGCAGGGGTTGTCAGCCCCACGCTGGGGAAGTGCAATATCTCCCTTCCTGGAGAGCATAACTCAAATCTCATTGAATGGAGGCAAAGGAGGGAGCAGACCAAAGGCAATATCTCCACATTTGAGAGAAGGCTAAGGGTAAGGCTTCCTCTTGTGTAAGTGCAGTGTTCCCTTTGAAAGCCATTGAACTAAAATCATGTTGAAATGTTATACTTCATAAGAATGAAAATGTTGTGTCAGTGGTGGGCCCCAGCCATGAATTTCAAAACCAAACTACTCCAACAGTCTCAGGGATGTTTGATCTCTGTTTGATTTTGATTGTAAGATTTGACCTCAAGACACAATTAGTTCTTCTCTTCCCATCCTTCTTCAACTAAGAACTTAATTATGGCTTTGGAAGAAGCTGTGAGCAAAGGACAGTGCATAGTTACTCTGGCACAGCAGCAAAGTTGGAGCCACATTTTGCATCTCTCAGATCTATCAACCCTTTTTCTTCTGGGGGAGCTGAGGGGTGCCAGCTGCTGCCCAGGGCAGAGGCTCTTGCAGCACACACTTTGGGTGTCTTTCCTTGGACTCAGAGTGCTGTGGAGCTTCCCTGTGTATTCATTCTGTCCTCTGTCACTTGCTCTGAAACCCCCAACTCCCTCTGGCTGGGTTACACCACAGCTCCAAGAAAGACTTGCTTTAACATTGCATCGTTGGTTTATTTTTACCTGTGAGTACAATGACAGATGGTCAACATTTAGCATTTAATTACATAACACCATGGCTCAAAGAGATTGCTACTTTGCTAAACAGGTTTTTTATTAAATCAGTTCTGGTTTTCACATGAATACCACTTAAAATGCCTGTACCCATAGTACAACTGTAAATTTTGGCTTTAAAAATATTGTGTTATTGACTACAACCCTTCTGGATAGGAATTATGTCTGAAGGTATACCTGTTAACACTGAAAATATAGAAATGGTTATTAAAATCCCTGGATTGTCAAAACCACCAAAATCAAAACCATCTCATTTTGATTATGAGATACTATAGATTTTTTGTAAGTGTACCATCTGTTTGCTTTCCAACTGCTCAATCAAAAATGCAAGACTTGGAAGATCCGGCCAGACTGGGCACTGTATGTAAAGCACCTGTTTGAAAGGACATTGTTCAGATTTGACAGTCACAGTTACTTTTTAGGCTCTTGCAAGCAGGCAAAAGCTTCTTTTAGTTCTTCTTGCCCACCTCCTGCCTCCTTCCTCCCTAAATTTGTGTGAGGCCTCATAGCCCTGTCTGGGGAAGTAGCTGAACTCACCACTGTGACAAACATGTTAAGATGGCAGGATCCAAACTGTGGCTTCCTTGGCTCATGTTCCCTATTCAGCTGGATGCTTTCTGTGTGACTTTGTGCTTAAATAACAGTATGGCACGTTTTTCTAGAAGAATCTTATGTAATAAGATGGTTAACAGAAAGGATATAGTCAGTCATCTATTCGGCTTACATTGCCAGTGACTAGTTGTTCATCGCAATTCTGTTTAATACAGCTACTTCATCTTGCAGAGTTTCACCATTGTGCAGTTTGTATTTTCTGTTGTTGAAATTCACTGCAGTTTCTTCTGAATTTTCACTTGTTTCTGTGTGATCTTTAACACTGCCTGGCAAAAAAAAAAAAAAAAAAAAGCACAAATTGGTCAGGATTAAATGCATTCTGGCTGGAGGCAGAAGATGTTCATTGAAATGTTGCAACACTGAAGGTATCCAGAGGTCAACTGATTGACCTGCCTTTGGAATAGGATGTTGGTAGACAAAACCACTCATGTATTCCTCAAGAGGACTTAGGAATTGTCCCTGCCTGCTCAGAAGGACAAGCCAGCTGCCTGTAGTGCAGTCCTGACTGTACTGACTCCCTTGGCTGTACTGAGCTCTGGGACTGTTGTTCTCAGAGCTGTCAGGGCAAGGCTGGAGGGAACCTGGTGGGATAGCACAGGTTCCTCTAAAAGGAGGACTTTAGAGTAGAAAGGAGGAGAAATGTTAGAATCATAGAATCATTTATATTTGAAAAGACCTCTAAGATCGTCAAGGCCAATTGTATTCTGCACAAAGGAGACACCATGTAAATAGGCACAAGAGAAAGGCACAGATGGACTGCTGAGGCTGCTAAGACCATGAAGAAGGACTTTGGAGAACAGCAGAAATAGCTGGATCCTGGAGTTTATCTTCAGCACTGAGACACCTGCATGGTTTGCTGGTGGAATGGAGAGTCAGTGGAGACGGAAGGAGCTGGAACAGTAGACCAAAGGAATCTACCTAGAGACAGCTCTCTTTTCTTGGTGATTATAGGAAATGCAGCACAGCAGGAACAAAAGTACCATCCAGTAGTGTGTTTGAAACAGTACACCAAATAATGAAATGGATTTAGGCCTTGCTGTGGACAGATCCTTGAGTACTGCTGGGAAAAAAAAAGTATCACTGAAAGTCATTATGCTGGATGAGATTCTGGACAGACCTTCTGAAAACTTTTAGTGAGTTATATTTTTAAAATAAACTATTTAAGCACTTAATATGCCATGCCTGGCACAATAGGAAGTGTGTTAGAAAGCTTGCAATGTAGGGCAGAAAGAGCTATACTGAACTTTGAAAATACATGTAAAGAAAAGCTCTGGGGACTGGAGCAGTTCTCAATGGAAATGAACAGACTTGCAGGAGCCCTCAGTTAAAGGAAAAAAAAAAAAAAAACAGCACAATGGAAGAGTTTTCTAAGAGCGAAAAAAAACAGCATAGAAATGAGGTATAAAGATGTTACTTAGAAATCAGTCCTGATACCATCAGTGAAACAAACGGCTTTGACTGCTAAAAGGTATAAATTAGAAGGCAGGTAGCTGGGGATGAGATAAAGGATGACCTACTTGAAGAGAAGAAAGAGAATAAAGCTTTTCCTTATCTGCCTGGTCCTAACTTTTTTAATTCTAATGGCAATTAGCAACCATCTTGAAAGCATGTGACTCTATCAGTGTTATTTCCAGTTTTGGAAAGAGGCCGCTGTTAGCATGATCTGAATAATGCTGGAAACATCGGGTTTTAAAAGTTTGGATTTCTGCATGGTGTGAATATCCTGCTCTGGAGATAGGACAGAAGTTAACTGAAATGCTGGAACAGTCATCTAACTTTATCTCAGGGTCTAAATCAATGTGGGAAACAGAAATTAACCACAGGTTTCCTTTAAGTGAAGAACTGCTTGCCCCAGCACTTCCTGAACATATATAAAACAGTCTGTGGGCATGTATGCATTTTATATTAATAATAAATCTATGTACAATCAGGCATTTTAACATCAATCTTAATCTAGCAAGACTTCTTTTTTATCAATTGAACTGCTGTTTTAATTGACTTCTAAAAATGAAGCAAAGACTGCTGTTAAATCTGATGAGCATGGTGCATAGTAATACCCTGTTTAGAATGCAGCTCTGCTCCCTCCTGACTTTTGCATAACTTGGGGAACGTGGCATTGGATGCAGTCCAGGTTTTATAACTGAATGTCTACAAAATTGAAAATTGAATGCTTGGCCAGTCTTAATTTTTTCTTTTTTTTTTTTTCTTTTTTTTTTTTAATAACAACAACAAAAGTAACTCACTGGCCTCAGTTCAAAAATCCTGCAGACACAGGCTTTTACAGCCATGTTCATTATTGCACTTAGCAAATGATCTCCCTTTATTTACCAATCTTACAGCAAATTCTGAAGATGGGACCAAGTCCTCTGCCAGGGTGTATGAGTTTGCATTGGCTCAAATGAAAACACAGACAAGGAAGGAATGCAATTATCTCATCTGACTTACATATCAGGCAGGGTGGAAATTAAATCAAAAGAAGTGCATGTTTATGTGACAGTTACACTGCAAAATTTCTAGCTAAAAAGCTAATGGAAGTAGAGTCAACAAATGTTCAAAAATATAGAATAAATAAAGAAAAAATATAGAATAAATATATTTTTATGTACTTCTAACATTACTAAAGTCAGCTGAATTTTCTCCCTATTTTCACTAGCTGGTATTCCAACCTGACATTGCTTTCAGAAGCCAGTTTTCCCTGGCTCATAGCAGAACACAAGTTCCAGCCACTCCCAGGGGGCTCCTTGCTATGGTTTATGTATCTGGAAGGAGTCATCTCATGAAGCCACTGGGATTTGAAATCAGCTTGTCAGTAGCTACATTGAGATGAGTCCTCCTACCCATTTATGATCCTGTCTTGCTTTGAGAAGGGTGTTAAACTTCACTTTAATAGAAGAAAGTAAACAAATGAGACATAAAATGTGCAATATAAGGGAAGTATTTTAACCTTATTTTAACTCTCTGAGTTTTCAATTACTGTTGCTTTCCACTTCACTGCTAATTCTGCCTCTGTTTGGTTTTCATTCTTATTTTTTGTATAGTCTCTGAAATTCAGATTGAAAGCAATTTGTTTTCAAGGCTCTTCTTTCTCCCAACTGCATTCTACAACGATATTAATAGCAATAAGAACATTAAGCATGTACATGGAACATAAATGAATAAGACATAGGGTATACCTCCTGCTTACTTTTCAGTTATTTTGCCACCAAGAAGATTTTTTTCAGAAATTTTAAGAAATTTGCTAAAAATATATATTATATTGAACTTAAACCATCAGTCTGTATACAAGCAAATGTAGTTGAACTGAGCATCACATTTTACTTGGGCTCCTTAACTATCATTAGAGCATAAATTGTGATAGTTACAGCAGTCTGCAGGGGTATATAGGTATTTTACAGCTATTGTAAATGAACACTATTAAAGTTAGACGTGTGTGTGTATAAAACTCCAGAAATGGTAGTTGAAGAAAGAACACCTGCTTCTTCTAGATTCTCAGATTATTTTGTATCTAAAACCAGAAAGAGGAACGAAAAAGAAATGTTAATTCTAATCACATCCTGAATTATTAACCAGGATTTATTAACCATTTAGTCCATGGCTGTGCCTCCAGGTCTCAGAGAGGAGCAAGCACTGAGCCCTGCTCTGTGCTGACACCTGCACAGGCACTGTCTGTGCTCTAAGGAAGTCATTCATGGGAACAGAGTGATAAAATGTGGTAGATTAATGCAACAAGCACATTGAGCATTGATCTGAAAAAGACATGTCAATGAACAATATTTTATGGTTCCTTGAATTATATATCTGATTTAAATGGTGTTTAATAGAGACTTCCCAGTGACTGAATGATCTAAAGATGCCATCCTGTAAAGTTGATGATAGCACTGGATAAATGCATTTTGTCTTCATGAATCTGACTCAGTTCAGAACTTGATTTCAAATTGAGCACGGGGCTGTGTTCCACCTGTCAGACACAGCAAGTTGCTGGTCCCAGATGTGGTGAGATCAGCAGCAAGGATATGGCAGTACCAGGCACGGCTGCTGCTGGCTCCCAGGAGTCTGGGAGTGAGGTGGTTTTGTGAGGAAGCATGAGGACACTGGTGAGCAGGGGCTGCAGGAGCTGCCAGCACAGCTCTGCCCTTGGCAGCACCAGGGTGTGACCTGGGCTGTGAGGGCTGTCCCAGAGCAGCAGCTGACCTGTCAGTGTTAACAGAGCTCAAGAGAGGATGTGAGACAGTAGATCTTTCTCAGTTCGTGGATTTAACTACACATCTTTGTCTGGAATCAAGAATTTAATCCACAGATGAGAAGAAAGAGGAGAAATTCAGGAAAAGGTGAGAGCAGAGGTGAGGATCTATCGCATGGAAACATCCTGTAATGCCAAATATAATAACACTGAATGCAAGGAACCATTTTTTTCAGTCCGTCTGTTTCTATCTGAATCTTTTCTTTTTTCTTATCTTCAGTAAGGCCCAACTCACAAAGTTAAACCATTGCTCACTCTGATTAGGGCTGACACAGACATGTCTGTGTTGGCTGTTCTTGGGATGCCTTGTGTTCTTACCATACTGTACCTCTGTGTTTAGACCCACAACAGAAACCTGCTCTCCATTGACTTTGACCACGTAACCAGAACAGGGAAGATTTACGATGATCATCGGAAATTCACTCTTCGCATCATGTATGACCAGACAGGACGCCCCATTTTATGGTCCCCCATCAGCAAGTACAATGAGGTCAACATCACTTATTCACACTCTGGATTGGTCACCTATATCCAAAGAGGAACCTGGACTGAGAAAATGGAGTATGATGCAAGTGGGAACATCGTCTCCAGAACATGGGCAGATGGTAAAATATGGAGTTACACATATCTAGAAAAGGTAAATTATTTTAAAAGTGGGATTTGTGCCAAGGCAAAAAAAAAATGGTGTTTATTTTATTTATTTACTATATTGTATTTATTTACTTTATTTATTTATTATATTATATTTTGAACTATGTTATAATGCTGTCTCTTGCAAGAGTATTTAAGACTTTTAAAACAGAAAATGCATAGAATTACATAACTACATAAAAATGTCTCTGGATATGCTCAGACCTGCGTGTCACCTGCTCAAACCTGACACAGTTTAGTTCTGAAGAAAGTTATCAACACCTCAGGTTTGTTTAATTGGTAGGTCAAAACAACTTTCCAGTCTGAGTCCAAGTTCAAGTGAACAAAGGACACCCTAACTGCTGAAAATCATGTTGCTACTCTGGATAACAGTCAGAAAGATAACAGTCCTGAAGGAGAACTTTTTTCTCCCCACAAACAGTTCTTTCAAGCCAAAATTAGGAACCCATGAATACAAGCTTACCTCTTCAATGCTGTATTCTAAACAAGGGATTGATCCTGTGTAGAGAAAGCTTACTGCAGTATTTATGGGGGCCATTTTCAGGGGAAATACTGATATGAAATGAGTTATTGCTCTGCTTTTATGGTGACTTCACATCTAAATTCCCTGAATATTTTAAGTTCCATGTATGTCTAGAGGCAATGGTCACAAAATGTGGAGATAAATATTGTACAAACCAAGAAGGACCATCTTCATCTGTAGTAACATTTTGTTTGGTCTTGTCTTTCAAAACCAGAAAGCCAGTCTGTATTTTTAAAGCTTTCAGAACTCAGTGTGAACTCATATTCAAAGTTTTTTAAATAGCAACATCTTGGACTATCCCTGACACCCTGAGTTAGCAGAACATTTTCTCTGAACCTGTAAACCACAGGAAAAGGCTATGGGGGGTGTGGGGCAGAAGAGGTAACATTGATAGGAGGAAATCCACACAGGAAATCCAGTGACTTTGAAGTTACTTGTATATTAAAGAGTTCCAAATGTGTACTTCTAAGATAAACTGTGCTGTACTTATTTTGAATGTATTTAAGATCCTCAAAAAACTTAAAGCTAACCCAGTGGAAAAAAATTATCAAGACTGGAAAATGCATAGAAATGTGATTCCTCCTTGTCTGCATGCAGTGTGGTTCTTGCATGTGTTAACAAGACTGGCAAACCCCAGGAGCTTCAGAAGTTTGTTTCAGATAAATTTGTCAGGGCTTTTTTGTCTGTATGCTCTTTAGCAAATTACAAGTAAACAGGCATTTTCTACAGCTTTCAAATATTTGGGCAATGTGCCTTTTGGAGGAATCTCTTATTTTTTTCTTTGGACCTAACGGACTGTAATTTTGGAAAGACATATGCTTCTTATCTTTCCAAACCACTTTGTTTGTTCTTAGTTTATGATGAGCTTATAAATAAAGTCATATAACTTAACACTGTTATTCTAGAATACTACACAAAACCAAATCCTGGTCTTGTAGAAGCAAGTGGCAAAAGCTTACTGGTTCAGGTAGCAGCTTGGGTAATGCTGTAACTTGTCATTAAAATTATGGAAAGTCATTCACACTGTGGACAATAATCTCCCAGCTATTTAATGTACTTCCGTGACTGTTGTTTCTTGTGCCAAAGAAAGATGAATTCCCTGTCAAAATTAGACATTGAAATATAACTTTGTGGCTGCATTAAAGTCAATAACTCATTGTGTTAATTATGTAATGATTGCTAAAGGTTTTCTGAAGCCTTGTAAGACCCAATAATTCTTTTCATGGAAAAAAAATCAATTATATAGGTTGCTTCCAATTCATACTTATTTAATTCTTCATTTTTATCACTAGATGAGTTAATTGTACATCTTCAAAAATCTCTGCCCCTTACAAAATTAGCTCAAATAAATACGATTTTAAAAAGCACTACAACATTAGCATTGTAAATAATTCTTAGTGATGAGATTCAGTTCCTCTTGTTTGGTCACTTTCCTCTAATTAGTTAAAACTTATAAAGTCTTCTGAATACTAGAAACTCGCTTTCAAAATCTGGCAGACAAAAGAGATGAGTGTCTGTGTGTGTCTGTTGGACAGAAATGACATCTAGTGGTGATGCTCAGCATTTGTCTATTCCCAGCAGAGCTCCCAGTAATTGGCCACTGGCTGTTTGTCTTGATACACCATACGGCATCAATCATTATGTGGTTGACCAGACTCTGGTTGCTTTAATAAAATGACAGATTTTTGGATGTTTTATGAGCTACCCTCATAAAATCCTTTAAAACAATTAGAACCCAATTTGTGCAGAGTTGAAAAATCTATTGTAATGTTATTAGGATGAATTGGGAATTAATTTTTTTTTCTCTTTATGGTATCCTCTAATAGGCTTGAGAGGATACTCAGTCTCCAGCCCTTGTACTGTCCATCTTTTTATTATCCTGGACAATAGTGAAAAAGCCAAAGGACTTTTACAAAGTGCTGTAAAAATGGTACACAGGGGCACTAAAGTTATATTGGGGATGTTTCTGATATTGTTATTCATACTCTGTCAATGGCAGACAGCTTAAAAACAGGCACGGGAGCAGTATATAGAGAGAGGCGTCATGGCAGTGCTAGGAGAGAGTTCAGCCAGTGGTTTACTGCAGACTGGAGACTCTTGACTGAAGGTGGAAACAAAATAAACACGGTGCATGTTGGAAATGGTTGGTGGAGCAGCAGTAAAGTGATCAGAAAATGCTCAGTGTGAGCTGTGTCGTCACCAGTTGGCAGAGGGTGACCTGGAGTGCCATATGTTGGTGCTCTCTGGCTGCTGTACAGGTGACAGATGTCTTTTGCCAAGGGCAGGAAGAGACACCTTGGGCAGGCAGGGGGCTGGGGTGCAGAGAGGAATGGCCAAGGCTGAGCCTATCTCTGGCCCTTTGAATGGGCAGTTGGTTTATTTGTCAGAGAAAAGTGGCTCGGGGCCAGTGTTACTTAACACACTGCAGGGCTGATCTTAAGGTGTTTTCTTCCCAGAGAAGATTTTTGAGCTTAGAGGGAAAAATATCCTACTTTTCTGATTTCTTTTCCCAGCACTCTGTGACTAAGTAGTCACAATGTTCTGTGTAAGACTTTGTTTTCTATGATGCCTCAGTCCTGCGGAAGCTTGACAAATTTGCTTATGTGCCTGGTGGGTTTGAGCTGTGGGCTAACAGCTGGGCAGTCTTGGTGCTCCAGCACAACTCAGACAAGGCAAGGAATGTGCAGTGCTCTGGTCCAGCCAAGCCACTTGCTAGAGCTGGGGGAAGGTGACAGCGTTCCCATATGTTTTCATTCTGTGTTTTCAATATCTTTATTTCAATAGTGACTGTTCACCAGCCGGCTTGTGCTCTGTGACACTATGACTTTCCATGGTGGGTGAGAAGGTGTGCAGAACACAAACTTTAATCGTCAGTAGAAAAAGTCTGCTGTGCTTTCGCATTCATCTGCCAGATAAGCAAACCAGATTTCATTAGTCAGCCACAATTAACCAACACAGGGCAAATACCAAGTACCTGTACAGAAATTATATTCTTTGTAAACATTAAAAATAAGCAATAGAAGTAGTCACACCAAAGAATCTGCAGAGTATTTTCATCCATTCATAGGCATGGACATATTATGAACTCTGGGGCCATGTGTATTTAGAAGATATACAGGAAAAGGGCTAGGTCTGTGCTGGAGATAAGCAGAACACCAATAAAAGCTAAACACCTTGTACATGCACAAAATTTCCCTTTTCCAGCTCCTCTAGACACATCTGCTGGTGCAGATGCTTTGCCTGTGCACGAGGAAGAGGTTCCCTCTGTTTTTGCTTCCTGAGAGGATGCCCTAAGTATTTCAAATCAACATAGCAAGTCAGCATGAGGCTGAAATGCTACTGAGAGCCACATCTGCCTTCCAGTTTGGAGGCCCTTACCTCTAGACTTACTATGATTCTCCTCCTGTTTTGTACCACCTTGCTGGCCAGCTCTCCTGGAGCTGAAAGCTTCACCTGGAATTGTACAAACAGTAAGAGCAAACTACAAGAGTGAGTGTTTGTTTCAGCATTTCCATACCCTGCAGGCGCTCACTAGCTGGATCCCCATGTGCTTGATCCGCCCCTGACCGTGCCGTTGCTGTTTGGTTGCAGTCCGTGATGCTCCTGCTGCACAGCCAGCGGCGCTACATCTTCGAGTACGACCAGTCGGAGTCGCTGCAGTCGGTGACGATGCCCAGCATGGTGCGCCACGCCCTGCAGACCATGCTGTCCGTGGGCTACTACCGCAACATCTACACCCCTCCGGACAGCGGCGCCGCCTTCATCCAGGACCTGGCCCGGGACGGGCGGCTGCTGCAGACCTTGTACCCCGGCACGGGCCGCAGGGTGCTCTACAAGTACACCAAGCAGTCCCGGCTCTCCGAGATCCTGTATGACACCACGCAAGTCACGTTCACCTACGAGGAATCTTCTGGGGTTATTAAAACGATACACTTAATGCACGATGGGTTCATCTGTACCATCAGATACAGGCAAACAGGTTTGTCTAGCTGTGACTACTTTGCTAAAGTTTTTGGCTCCTTAAAATGTGACACATTCCTCATTTGCAACACCCTGATCTTGCACTTCCCTGGCATGAAATTCCATTTTTTTTATGTCTGCAAGTTCTTATATTTTATGTTTTGCTAGAAAAATATGTGTGTATATCTCTGTGCCTGTGTCCATAGGTGAATATAGCTGTCCCACTTGAAATACAGTTTTCTTTTTATTGCTTGGTATGGAATAGCTCTTAGAATGTTTTGTTGGTTTTATTCCTCTGTGTGGATATTTGCTAAATACTAAATCAAGTTTGTTTATTGTTTATATTTTCAAGTTTCCCTGTTTACACCATAATATAAATTCAAAAGGACTGCTTACATGAGGAAGGAAATCACCATGTGAAATAAATTTATTTATTTATTCTAATAAATTCTAAATTTATTAGAATTTTCTTGTAAGTAAATAGAAATCATAATTAGGAATAAAGCAGCATTCATTTAAACAAATATTAATAAAATATAAATAATTTTTAGAGCAAGCATTAATAAAGGTTTGTGAGAGAACAATCTAACATGTTCTTAGTTAATGGTATTTTCTGAGACAGCTAATGAGTAGTAAGGCTAAAGGGCATACCTGAGGTCGTATCCTGTCTGTCCTACATCTGTAGGGTAAGTAAACCAGGGACATAATTCATTATTTTTCTTGTTTTTCCTCCTTCCTGTATCTGTTTTGGACAGGTCCACTTATTGGTCGTCAGATCTTCAGGTTTAGTGAAGAAGGGCTTGTAAATGCCAGATTTGACTACAGCTATAACAACTTCCGTGTCACGAGCATGCAGGCCATGATCAACGAGACACCCCTTCCCATAGATCTGTACCGTTACGTCGATGTTTCTGGCAGAACTGAACAATTTGGAAAATTCAGTGTCATTAATTATGATTTAAACCAAGTTATAACCACTACTGTGATGAAGCATACCAAAATCTTCAGTGCCAATGGTCAGGTCATTGAAGTACAGTATGAAATTCTCAAGTCTATTGCTTACTGGATGACCATCCAGTACGATAACATGGGTCGCATGGTGATCTGTGACATACGTGTGGGTGTAGATGCCAATATAACGAGGTATTTTTATGAATATGATGCTGATGGTCAGCTCCAGACTGTCTCTGTGAATGATAAAACCCAGTGGCGCTACAGCTACGACCTCAATGGCAACATCAACTTGCTGAGCCACGGGAACAGCGCGCGCCTCACTCCTCTGAGATACGACCTGAGAGATCGCATTACCAGGCTTGGGGAAATTCAATATAAAATGGACGAAGATGGTTTTCTCAGGCAAAGAGGCAATGAGATCTTTGAGTACAACTCTAATGGTTTGCTGAACAAAGCATATAACAAAGTGTCTGGCTGGACTGTGCAATACTGTTATGATGGTCTTGGAAGACGAGTTGCAAGCAAATCAAGCCTAGGACAACACTTACAGTTCTTTTATGCTGATCTCTCCAACCCAATAAGAGTTACTCACTTGTACAATCACACTAGCTCAGAAATAACATCCCTATATTATGATCTGCAAGGTCATCTCATTGCAATGGAATTAAGCAGTGGAGAAGAATATTATGTTGCTTGTGATAACACTGGGACGCCTCTAGCTGTGTTTAGCAGTCGTGGCCAAGTCATAAAAGAAATTTTATACACCCCTTATGGAGAGATCTACCAGGACACTAATCCTGATTTCGAGGTTATCATTGGTTTTCATGGAGGACTCTATGATCCTCTTACTAAATTAGTTCATCTGGGGCAGCGGGACTACGACGTCATTGCTGGTCGGTGGACGACACCAAATCACCGTATATGGAAGCACCTGAATGCTGTCCCACAACCATTTAATCTCTACTCATTTGAAAATAATTACCCAGTTGGCAAAATCCAAGACGTTGCTAAGTATACAACAGGTAAAATAACCCGTCTCTCATGAAAATGTCTCTGACGAAAATAAAACTTCCTCTTGAACTGTGGTATGGATTCAACATTCCGGAAATCTTTTGCATACAAAAAGTCTCTAATCTTAAATCTATTGAAGTAATTTCTTTAATAGATTGCATCTTATTGAGCTTGATCTGTTTTCTCTAACATTTATGGTAACCAAGAAAATAATTAATAGCTGCTTCTGATGCTTTTCTCAGTGCTAAAATTAGGGGAAGAATGGAAGCAGCTTAATTTGAATTTTTTCTATTATAAATAGATAGAAGGAACACTATTGATTTGAGTATAGCTATGCTTTGTAACCAAATAATTTCTTTGCTACAATAAATGCTGTAGCTAGTGCAGGAAACATAAATTGATGTAAAATCATTATTTCTGCATAGCTGGAATTTCTGCAGACTGCCCTCACTTTTTCTAGGATTTATGACCCTTTTTGCCAGCATCCTTTTCTTGTTTTGTAGACATTGGAAGTTGGCTAGAGCTGTTTGGTTTCCAGTTGCACAACGTGCTGCCTGGATTCCCAAAACCAGAGATAGAAGCTTTGGGGACAACATACGAACTTCTACAACTTCAAACGAAAACCCAGGAGTGGGATCCTGGAAAGGTTAGCAAACATTCCCTTCAGTTGCTTTTAATACTAAATTAAGGAGTTTTAAATAAAAATATTGGATACCAAGAAAAAAAATGTGACTATATCTTTCAAAGTAATAGGTAAAGCAAATCGTTTAAGAATGCTAGAAACTTTATTGTTGTCAATTATGTACTGGCATCAGAGTGGAGGAGAGTTCAAGGAGAAGCTTTTAGCAACACAGTGAAGAAAATTTGCAGCTACTTATAGAGAAAATATCCAAATTTGAGGCGCAGAATACTCAAAAGGGTAAAAGTATTTGTTGTGAATATTGAAAAAAACACAGAAAATCTTGTGGAATTAAAAAACCAGAACAGCAGATTTTCATCTTTGTTAGCAAAGATGCCACAAGCACTGGAAAATCACTGAGGGTATAAACAGCTTTACAAGTCAGTAGCTCTGCATAATTATTGCAGGAAACAGAAATGGTGCTATGGATTTGTAAGGGGTCTGTAAATCTTAGCCTTACTCCAGGGCTTGTTTTCAGTAACAAAAAGCCAGACTGCAGCTATCAGAGTCCGGCAATCAATGTGACTGCATCAGGACCAACTGCCGATATTCTGAGCAGGCATTCACATTCTGCATATGAGCATCTGTTAACAAAGAAACATGATTTTGTAAAGATGCCTTTCCTCTATTGTAGTCAGGAAAGAGAAGCATAGAGCATTTGAGAGTTCACATTCATGTTCCCAGCCTTTAAGACAGTTGCCATTCACCAAGTGCAGAAGGCTGGAGGGTCAGAGCTCATGCCAGATGTGAAGCATGTCCATGGAAAATTATCACTGAGATGTTAATCTTTTCCAAGGCACAGAAATGATGTAGTGGTAGGAATAGTGTTCAAAGACAAAGAGGGGATTGGAGTGAGGTTTCTTCTAGCTTCTACGGGGAGCAAGATCTACAGATATGATGTACTTGCCTGTTGTTCTAGTGTCTCAAGACCTTCACAACCTGCTTTCTTTAAAGAATGGGTGATAAAAGTCATTACCACAGTTCTACAGAAGATGTAATTAAACACACAGAGACTAAGTAGAGCCACAGGAAAGGGCATAGCTTTGAATTCAGGTTTCCCTGAACTGCTAACGGCTGAAAAAACAGCCATTAGAGTAACAGTTCAAGGGGGAGGAAAAATAAAAAGAACAAATATAAAAATAGCATTTGTGATAAATACGTTTGCATTTGTTTCCTAGAAATGAAGGAATCCAAGAGACAGAAAGCCCTACCGTAAGTGATTAAAAAGTCTGTGCATACGTCCAGGTTCTGTAGGTGTGCATGATACTTTCCAAACAAATTGAAGAGCCATTCTAAGAAATTAAGAGATGGGTAGCATGAGATACTATAATTAACTTTAAGGTACCTTGCCTGCAAACTTGACTGATATTTTCTTTTCCAGACTATCCTTGGTATTCAATGTGAGCTACAAAAGCAACTCCGCAACTTTATATCCTTGGACCAGCTTCCTATGACACCCAGGTATAGTGATGGCAAGTGTTCTGAAGGAGTGAAGCAACTGAGATTTGCAGCTGTTCCTTCAGTATTTGGAAAAGGCATCAAATTTGCTATAAAGGACGGTATAGTGACAGCTGACATTATTGGGGTGGCTAACGAGGACAGCCGGCGCATTGCTGCCATCCTCAACAACGCTCATTATCTGGAGAATCTGCATTTCACCATTGAGGGCCGGGACACCCATTACTTCATCAAGCTGGGCTCTTTGGAAGAAGATTTGGCCCTGATCGGCAGCACCGGAGGGCGCCGCATCCTGGAGAACGGCGTCAACGTGACGGTGTCGCAGATGACGTCGGTGATCAATGGCAGGACTAGACGCTTTGCCGACATCCAGCTCCAGCACGGCGCGCTCTGCTTCAACGTGCGCTACGGAACCACGGTGGAAGAGGAGAAGAACCATGTCCTGGAGATAGCCAGGCAGCGAGCCGTGGCTCAGGCCTGGACTAAGGAGCAGAGGCGGCTGCAGGAGGGGGAAGAAGGAATTCGGGCGTGGACAGATGGAGAGAAACAGCAGCTTTTAAGCACTGGGCGGGTACAAGGCTACGATGGATACTTTGTTTTATCTGTGGAGCAGTATCTCGAACTTTCTGACAGTGCCAATAATATTCACTTCATGAGACAGAGTGAAATAGGCAGAAGGTAACAAAGAAAATCTCTGCCTTTGCGTCACCAAAGACTGCCTGTTTTTAAACGTAAAATGGTTTATTGTATTGGTTTTTCTAGATCAGAACTCTGTATATATAAATATAGAGGAAAAAACATATCCAACTGCCTTTAAATGTGACAGAAGATGGTATTTTAATATCGTTTGTTTAACTCTTTGAGAGATGACAGTGACAATTTTTAGTTCTTGTGTGGCAGTATTCAAAAATTTCAGAAGCAGAGTCCTGCGAGCCGAGCGGCGCGACCTGCGCGCGAGGTGCCCAGGGTGACACCGCACAGCCCCACGGGGTAGGGGCGAGTGCCATGTGCTCTGCCTTCTCCTAAAGAAACACAAGTTTTTTGTTGTTGTTGATTTAATAATTCACCAGTTATTTAAATGGTTACAGAGCCTGATTCTGCAACCCTTATTTACTGGGTTTCTTTTATCCCAGTGAGATCTCCCGTAAGTTCAAGGGATTGCGTACAAAAACCAGACTGTATATGGAAACTTCGCAGCTGCTCACCAACCCCACACATGTTCCTCACAGTTAAAAGCGAAGAGATTTTCTAACCTGGGAAATCTGACTTGAGCTGGATTCAGTATGTACAAGGATGTTCCTATGGCCTTTGCTCGGCCGCAGCCACCCCTCAGCCGCTCCATGCTGAACATCATATTTTGCCCACCATGCGTGTCAGGCCTCTCTCCCAGGGTTTTCCTCAGCACTGGGATAGACCAGGGCCTGGCAGCACACACAGAGCTGACAGTCTGCTTGGTGGCACTGTGGTGGCCAGGCTTCAGCCAGAGATGGGGTGGCTAAAGCGGGCTTAGTGGGCACTGTATTCTTTAGGCAGCTCTCCACTGGCATGTGTGCTCCAGGCTGGGCTTTAACCCAGTGCTTTGGGGACACCCCAGCTAGGAGCCCTCACAGAGCAGTGTCAGGCTATGCCTCAGTCCTGTCCGTAGTCACTGGGCCAGGACTTGTCTTCACACAGATGATTGGGAAGGTGCAGTGTTGTTGGGTTTAGACATCACGTTCTTTTCATCTCAGATTAATAATCCTGTTGTAGTACTCATTTTTTCGAATCTGAAGAAGATTAGTGGGTTGGGAGTTGATGAACCTAAGTGTGGGTAGTAAATATGTTGATAAACATAGAACATTTCGGGGATGACTCTTCACTTTTCAGCTCAATATCTAGAGCACATAGAAAAGCATTATATTGCATGGACAGAAATTTTTATTTCCCAATGTAACATGCACTACTGGCAAAGTTACTTCATAGCAGAGTAGGTGATCCTTCCTCCAGCTTCTCATTTTTAAAAGACCTGATTTTCAGGAGGTGGGTCGGGCACACAGGGAAGGGGGGACGGGCAAGCAGCTTTCCAGAGGGATCTAGAGTTCTTGTTATAGAGCCTGTGTATCCATAACAGTGAAGTTATTGCACATTTCTTTCAGAACAAACGTAGTAAATATATTGAAACAATTTCTGCTCATATTTACAGAAGCCAACAAAGTGCATTCTTTATGTATTTTTCCCCCCAGTTTTCTTTTTTCCTTTCTTTTTGGGCAAGTGGAGCAGACTGTACCCAAGTTAGAGATGAGCCTGAATTGGCAGCTGAGATCTTAGCCCCTCCCTGGGGTTTGAGCTCAGCCCATTACCATCTCTTCCCAGATTCCTTTTGCTCCCCTGGGAGCCAGCGCAGCTTTGGGGGTGCAGGATCAGGCTGAGTGGGAGCCTGGCCCCTGAAATCCTCCTCTGTCCCCAGCCAGGGGGACCTGTGGACCAAAATCTGCACATACACATTGTGATCAGGCTCATCGTTAACTAATGTACAGAACAGGGAGCTGGCAACATCCAGGTTTGACAGCTCAGATTTATGTAATTTTCCATAAAATCACAGAGAATTTGAATACCTCCACACCAGCCTAAAAATGGACCTTCAAATCCTTGAGCCTCTAATACACTTTTAATCAATGGAAGAATAATTTATGAATTGTATATAGAGAGTGCATTCATAAATGTGATGATGTATTTTATCACTGATCCAAGATGTCAATATTAGAGTCTATTTTACTTATATTTTAAGCAATTATACTTTTTTGCAATTCACTAATGAGGATCATTTTCAAACTGCTTTAAATATCCATTATAAACAAATATTTGGAGCTATTAGAGTTACCTTGAACAGTGCATTTCTAGTATGTAATACATATTTAGTTAGCTTGTGCCTTTAGTTTCTTAAAGTTATATTTGTATTATATGCAGGAAATGCACTTTGTATTACCTACAGCTGTGGTTTTTAATACTGCCTTGATTACTGTTGTTCTCATGTTATGCCAAAAGGTCAAAGAGTTAAATGTGTTAAAAGTTTGTCATTGAAAGTAGATTTGGCATTTTCCCATTTCTGGGTGCAGTCTAAGGTACATTTTGAACAATATTTCTTATGAGAATATGGTTTCATTAAGAGTCACATGACATTACATGGCCCAGTTACAAAAGCAAAAAAAAATGCCTTCGTCATAACAGTTTCTTACATTTAGGAAACTAAATATAAATGTTGTGTTGAGATGACAGTGCTCAAGAAACAAGTTATTGCTGCAAGAGCAAGCATGGGAGATTGAAGTTGTATCACAGCTCCACATGGGCCAGCCAGCAGTGATTTGTGAGAACTACATGAACAAATAGCTTTGGACTGTCTTGTTCATCAACAACCTCAGATGGAGGCAGGGAATATTTCAGTCTCCATTTTTTTTCCTGAGTTGTTAGAATAATTTCTCAGTGGGTTTGGGGTTTTTTTAATATAGTTCTCCTTTTTCTTTTTTTTTTTTTTTTTTTTTAATTTTGTATTTTGCACTATAACCTAGAGACCCAACTGAGAAAAAAGAAAAACAATAGCATGGAAATTTTTACTGTTATTTAGATCAGATAATTTGATGGTAGCATTCTGCACTACAAACAAGGCTCTAAAAGAGTAAAATAATTAAAATAAAGTATAAAATAAATAAAAATAAAAATAATCCACTATTGCACACTATCCTGTAGCAAAGTACCTACCATGAGAAATACATGCTATATTTTTTATGACCGCCAAACAAATAGTGTGTACAAGTAACATTTCCTTTGCTTTCATATTTATTTAGCAAATCTAGAACATTTCAAAGTTATAAATATATATATATAGATATCTATGTAGAACATAGCCAAATAAATATATATGAACTGGTCGATGTGCAAGTGGGTGTACACACCTTGGCTCTTTGGTTTGAGCTCTCTGGCATCCCCCAGCTGGGCACTGGGCAGAGGGGGCCTCGTGCCCTGGCCGTGCTCTGCTCCCACCCTGCACCCCCTGCCCACGGAGCCCCCCAGGGCTGGGCCAGGGGCAGCAGCTCCTCCAAGGGAAGCGGTGGGCGCTGTTGGAAGCCAAGGTGCTGTTCCAAAAGGGAAAGCGTTTTAGGCAGAGGAGCTCGTGGTTCAGCCGAGCCAGAGGAGACAGGCAGTGCCCGGCGGTGTCCGTGTGTCCGGGGCGTTGGCCGGGTGCGGCTGATCCGGCGCGGTGACACCCGGGTGACACCCGGCTCAGGCTGCACCTACAGTCCCAGGGCTTTTCCCATCAAACGCTGGCTGCTATTTAACCCTCTCCTTGATACAAAACATTACCAGGTTGAAAGCACCCTGATTGCCAGAGGAATCACTTCCAGGCAGAAACTGGGAATGGTGGAGTTGGACTCGCTGTGGATTTGTCTGGGCATTTGTCACCTGCCATTATTTGTCTAAGGAAACGTGTTTGACAGTTTCCAGTTTTTCCTTAGATCTCGTGGTGGACTTTAGCCTTTTAATAAATGTTAGTATATCAGATTGTGTCCTTGACAGTATTTTACTTGTATGAACCATGATAAAACATTAAAATCTTCATACTCTTCTGGCAGAAGTGTCAATAAACAAGAACGAGAAGCATAGCATACAATATATGTCAAAGTAATGTTCCTTTTTAGCTTTCTCATCAACAGTAAAAAATGTTTACAATGTATGCCAAGATCTTCACTTTCTGTCTAACACCAGTTAGAGGTTCTGATCTTACAGAAATTGTGTTATAATGGCCTCAGCCTCGTTGCTAGGAAACAATAGATCCCAATTTTTTTATTCCTGCTCTAACTCCTGTGCTGAATAGTGACTGGATACTGTACAGGTTTATGTTATATGGCTGCAGTTAAATGGTCTGATGCATTTTGCTCTGGGTTTCAGACCAGAAGCATGCATTTTCTACAAGAACATCCCAGCAACACACTGTAAATATTGAAAGTTAATATATTATGTGTCGATATTTGAAAAAGAAAGTACTTTGACTATTTCATTTTTAAAAAATAAAGGTGCAAACTTATGTCATGTGATGTTGCCTTTGTTTACATCGCTTTACAACAGTATTTTAAATATTCTGGTCATGTCAGTAAAAGGTACTTCCATAGAGCTAAATGAGGACTTCAGCCAATATTGATTGACTCAAAAGTTGGGGGCAGAATGTTGCTTAGCAAGATTTAATTTTAATTCTGATTTACCAAAGTTCATGCTTATAACTCTGCAGGTTTCACTGCAGGTGAAATCCCAGCCAGTTGCTGTGTAAAGGTTATTATATTTCATCAAAGCAAATGTGAGAGAGAAAAAATATTCTGTTAAATGCCTTTGCACTCCTCATAACAGTGTGGGTGAAGTCAATGTTGCTGGCAGTGTGAGTAGCAAAGTTTAAGTATCTGCATGTTCTTTAGAGCTGCCTCAAATAGATGATGATGAATGATTCCATGTTATCAAAAGTATGTGCCTAGGAAAATAAAACATTAAAAGCCCAGTACATGCAACAGAGAGAAGGAGCACATGAATGGAGGGGCACAAGGAATGCATAAGGCTAAAGGAAAGGTTACATGGTGAAAAACCATGGGAACAGCTGGGCTGGGTAAGAACCAAGCAGGAGGGCTGAGGCTGTGCTGGGTGGATGAGAAGGAAGCGATTCCAAAGGGGTGGGTGCACCAGTAGAAAAGGGAAGAAAACCAGTCTGGGCTACTGTATTGATTGAGTGCTGCAGGAGGGCTGTCACAGCCATCGGGAGCAGGGGTGGGCTCAGTGGAGGCAAAGCCAGAGCTGAGGGAGCCTCAGCTGCTGCAGGGGAGAGGGCCAGAGCAGGGCCCTCTCCCCTGCAACACGGTGAGCTCCAAAACCACTTGCAGAGCTGGGGCTGTGGCAGCGAGGGGACAGAGGTGGGAGGGCTGGCAGGGGAACAGGGCACAGCGAGGGGCTGTGCCCAGTGGGGCTGCAGCCTGAAGGAGATGGTGGGAGGGAAGCAGCAGGAGATACTGACATCGTGTGGGAAGTCATACCAGCAAAACGCAGCTGCTGCTCTCTAAAAGGATCTGCAGCTCTTGACACCTAAGTCACTGTAGGAAATCAATATAATTTCCAAATTACTGTTCCCATAAC
Source organism: Onychostruthus taczanowskii (assembly GCF_017590055.1). Taxonomy (NCBI): domain Eukaryota; kingdom Metazoa; phylum Chordata; class Aves; order Passeriformes; family Passeridae; genus Onychostruthus; species Onychostruthus taczanowskii. The sequence goes on from NW_024498462.1 coordinate 6,009,366, forward strand.
CAAGTATCTACTTCTTGTCTCACAGGCACCACCAGCTTCTTTCTGTTTCCACCTTGTTTAAGCCTACAGCAATTCCAGACCCTTGGGTACCCAAAAGAAACAACACAAGCCTATGTCTTAATAATTTACATCAGAAACTGAAACTACATTCTCAGCTTTAAACAGAAATGGCATATTCTGGCCTATTTTATATATTTTTCAGAAGAACAATGCACTTCTGGAGTCAACCACAGTCAAACAAGTTATCCTCAGCTCAGTGCACTGCAGAGCGGGTGAGCAGCTGCTGCTTGTGTGCTGCAGGTTTTCCACATGCAGCCTGAGCCTCAAGTCAGTAGAGGACAGTTCAATAGGAAACAGCCCCTGGGCAAAGTTCTTCCCACTGCATGCATCCCTACCACTGTGCAATCATCTGCCAGGGATGATTTCCAGGCACACCTGTTCCCGCTCCCAGGAGAGGCCAGGTGAAAGAGGGATTTAGATGCAGCACTTGGAAAGCAGAAGAGCTCCCTGGGAAGGCTGGGGCTGCACACACACATGCTGCCAGCACCCAGCAGCTCAGCAGGCTTTGGGGAAGAGTGGTTTGCAAAGCTGGAGAGGAACTGCCAGGGACCAGATGCTGCAGGCTCACAGCAGGCTGGGAAACCTTTAAGGCAGGGAGGAGAAGGGAAAGCTTCAACAGGCACAAGTGACAGCAAACCAGCCAGTGCATTTGCTGAGTTATGTAATGATAAAAAAAACAGTCTTTAAATATTTTACTAAAGAGAAAATCATGCTGGATCTGCCACTGTATGGCACTGTATTAAGGTAATACTAATTTCAACCAACAAGCACACATACAAAAAAGGCACAGAGCAACACATGTACATGCAGTGTAAAATATGATGGGACAGTTCACCGTAGATGAAATTTGGCCTTCAATTAGACAGAAACTGGTAATGAACTGAAAATGCCTCAACCACAACTTTGCAACATTGTTGCCCACTAGTCCCTGTTAAGATGGGGCTGTTCATTTATTGCACTTATTCCTATTGCTGGTTTACAAGAAGCTTGAGCTTCATAGAAAATCTGTTATTGCTTGCACTGTCTCACTCATACACTCAGAGGGGGTAAAAAGGTAAACCTTCCAGCCTTATCGAATGTTACTTGGAGCATCCACCTTGCTGAATCATGGACTTGCAGCCCACTTAGTTCTGTCATTGTTCACATCCAACTTGCCTTTATTTAGGTGAAAACAAGGCAGGTGTGGGGCCTCTTGCTGTGCCACCGAGCTGCACGTGGCAATGTCTGGTGAAATTCAGTCAATTATGTTCTCCCTGAGTCTCTAGCCTGGCATCTCTGGAAAAAGCCTCTTTCTCTCTTAGGAAATATTTTTATCCTTCCAAGATCTGTAGAAGAGACAAGTATAGGCATAAAACATTACCAGAGCAACCCAAAGGTGCCTATACAATGTTTAAGGGTTGTTTTTCTGTAATTACATATATTTTTGTAGTCCATTTGTAATCGCTGTTAGTCTTCTGTTTGGAAGGGAGCATGTGAGACATATTCTTTTTGTAGTCAGGACTACAAAATGTTTATGTTTGTTGAAGCATGGGCACTGGTGGCACAAACCAGCCATCTGGACCAGATGCATCCCCTGTGCACACAAACAAGGGTAGGCCCTAGCTGGGGTCCCTCCCAAAGCCAAGAGAAACACACAAACCTACCTGGCAAAAGCTCAGTAGAGGTAGTCTGGACTGTGGAGGCAGTGCAACACAGTCCTGTCTCCTCAAACACAGCCCTATCTCCTCAAACACAGTCCTGTCTCCTCAAACACAGCCCTATCCCCTCAAACAAGAGGGCCATAGGACACCCAATCTCTTCAAAAATGTTTCCTACTGCCTGCCAGTCCATTAGCATGGTGCCGTCACACTTGTTCCACCCCAAGTGCAAAAGCCACATCCTCTGAGTTCTCCAGTAGCCTCATCCTAACCCTGCACAGCTGACGAGACCTCTAGAATCAAAACTTCCCTCCAGAAACCCAGCAGCAGCATGGAAACACACAGAGAGGAAAAGAAAAGCTGTCATGCAAAAATAATTTATTTTTTTAACTTGTATGCAGGGATGGCTTGTTTCGAGTACAGGGAACACCTAAATCAACAAACAAGGCTTTCCACTTCATTGGGTGTTTCTTGGTTACTCTGTGCATTACTTATGCTCTTGGTCATTGGTGAAAACTACAGATTTTGTTAGAGGGCAGAGCAACTGCTTTGATGGGAAATCAGTTAGTGGGGATCCTCCTGGTATCACCTCTGGAATATCTTTAGGAACTGTATGAATGATAAACACACAGCCCATCCAAGGCAAGCACACTTTAATGTAAACAATTCTCCTAAGGTCATAAAAGGGGACTTGCCCAATTCTGCATAAATGCCAACCAGAACAAAGCAAAGCATGATCCAAAGTTAAGCAATGTAAAATTAATAACTAATTATTAATTAAGAACTGATCTTGAAGGGAAAAATATTTTTACTTGACAGTACAAAGGGGAAAAAAAGACATAAAATATTTAGCAGTTCATGCTTTTTTATTCTCTCTTAGGAAAAACCAAAACAAAACCAAAAAATATCCCACCCTAAGTTCAAAGTACTCTGAAATCTAAATGTCTACATCTTGAGCAATAAATTCTATGAAATACACATTTCTGCAAATGTTACAAGAAAACTCACAGAGTTGTATTTACTATCATATAAACCATTCTGTTTTAAAGCATAGATTAGAGGAGATGCTGGAAGATGTGGTTACGTCACACTTGGGGAGACATCCTCATGATGGCTGCAGGTGGAAGTCATAGCCTTCATTGCTCCCTAAGGGAAATAATCACAAATATTTGAACAGATGAACACTGTTCAAGAACAGATGAACACTGTTCAAGAAAATGGACAGCCCAGAAGGCTTATACCTCCATGAGTGAGGGTGGTGGTGAGGGAAGGCAGCCATTGCTGCCCTAGCACTCAGGAATACATATTCAAAATCCATTTTCTTATCATATTGACAGACCCTGTCTGTAACGAGCACCTGAGTGACAGCATTTCAAATTACATGATAGCCAAGTTAGGGCACATTTTTGGCAATGTCACTCTGCTGGCTAGTTCAGGTCAAATATACAAGTCTAAGAGTTTATCCCTGCCACCACGGAGGACTCTGCTCAACAGCCAAGGTTTCCTCCCCCCACCAGTACCTGGGGAGTAGCTGGCTTTCACGTGGTTGACAACTGGATTCTGCAGGGGTGTTACAATGCCTTGGTTGGGTTTCTGGAAGGCTGAAATGAGGTTGTGCACTTTCCGAAAGAGCCTCCGGTGGACCCCAGGCGCTGTCTGCAAAGCCAGAGAGGGAGAGGTGAGAAGGGGTGCTGGGTACCCTGTGCTGGCACACAGGCCTTGTCCTCAGAAATGCACACAGCTCCCAGGGCAGGAGCCAGCCATGGATGTGAACCTCCTGATGTGGCAGTTCCAGGTGAGTCAATGAACCGCACTGCTCTCTGCTTTCCCCAGGGCATCCCAGCCTTCCTACACTGAGCAGTTCCCAGCAGCATGGTGACAGAAAGGTGGAAGAGGCACAAATTCTTAATCACTACATGAAACACCCACACTAATTACTCACACTCTCCTGCCACAATAATTAGGCAGACTTACATGTGACCCTTTGCTATTTCTGACTCTGACTTATTGCAGCCAGTGATTTAACACCCTTACCAATAACTTTCTAGCCAGTATCAGTAAGATAGTTTCATCCTAGAAACAGCAGTGAGAAAATCTAGAGAGTAACCTGGGCTTACCACAGAGAAGGAGTCCTTACACCACTACATTCCAGCAAGGACACAGCCTCTTTGCAAACCATTCTTGGAGCATTCAATGCTGGCTTATGTGTTCATTGAGTATTCCTGCCTACTTCTTGCACAAAGACAGCAGCCAAATGTTACCTATTTACTAAAAGTGAGAGTCTATCTCTCTACATTAGCAACTTTTCAAACAGTATTAAATGAAATTATGTGTGCTTTTAATCAAAAATCCAATGTTTGTGTTAAATTCTTCAGGGCATAATAACTCCTCTTCACCAAAGTCAAGGGAGGACAAGCACGGGTCCTGCCAGCGTAGTCCCACTCAAGGGACACTGCTCTCACCCAGCAGCTGTGAGCTAAATCCAACCTCCCTGCCACCAGCTGGAGTCTTCACACTGGCTGGGATTTCAGCAGCACTGTTTTAAATTCCCTGCCTCATCCTTGAAAGGTGGGTGTGACCTGAGCTTGCTCAGAGATTAACCAGCCACAGGGAAGAAAGCAGAAGCAGGAAAGGACCAGCTGCCTCTGGAGTCTGTTTTGGCCTTGGAGGCACACTTGGTGAGGATTTGGACCTAGGCTGCTGCATCTAACGGCTGAAGCCAGCATGGTCTTAGCAACATTTATTTAAACGTTTCTGTTCCTTAAGGGAAGGGTTGGTATCATGGAACTGTAGCTAGGACCTTCTCCTGCAGAGGATGTATAGCAAAGCCTGGACCTTCAGCACACCTATGGTGTGAAATTCAGGTAAGGTTTGCCTAAAATACAGCCAGGGAAAGCCCAAAAACCACACACAGAGTGCCAGTGGAGGTAAAGGCCAGACATTGTAGCAGGTCTGTATAGCACCAGAAGAACCTCACTGCAGATGCTGATGTCAGCTGGGGCTTAAGGAGGCTGCAGCCTCAGTCAGGGAATTACCCTCCACAGGGGGCGGTCCCTGGAGTCCTGGAATCCTTCCACAGATGCCAGTGGTTACCCTGGCATGATGGGTGCACTGTTACCCTCACCCCGTCCTGAAAAACTTCTGTCTTGGGCACTACAAATCCTAACCCTTACATCAACCTCCTGACGTCTTATAGAAAGAATTACTGGGCACTATTCCCAAGGGTCACATGGATAATTATCCACTCCACAGTAATGTCAGTCATTTCCACCCCCTGATCTCTTCAGAGTAACCCCAAGAATCAGTCTTGTGTTCCAAAGTCATTTCTAATACAGTAATGGCCAAGGAATTATGCCTGTCTAGAAATTATATAATGTTTGAAATAAATGTTCATTAACATACAAAGAGAAAGCTAATTATGAATTAATACAGAGAGTACATCCAAAGCAAAAAGAATCATAAAATAGATGGAGATTAACATCCCAATTTCATCAACCTAAATGTTGTCTGTATTACAAGTAATGTTTTTCTGCACCCAAATTACCAGTCCCTTGTCAGATGGGCGAAAATATATTTCATATCAGGTTTTGGCTATATTTTGCACTAATGATTAATCAATCTGGATTAATGAATTAAAACACTGTACATTGAAAATTATTTATTTAGTATTCTGACAATGATGGTACATAGGATAGAAGGAAACAGATTGCGCTTGTCAAATTATAAAACCACAATATTTTTGCCATTTAGAATGATGCAAAATGATGCACTATTGCATTATTCAACAGCTGAAATGAAACAGGGAATTAATTTATGAGTTCTAGACTGTCAGAAGTGGCACCAAGACATCTTACTGATGGATGCACTCTAGATCGATTACCATCAATGAAAATCAGACTAGGCAGAAACATGAATACTTTGAATATATTTCATTAAATCTATAATCTATATCAAACAGGATGTAGAAATTTTCAGAAGGGAAAGGAGCAGTACACACCTCAGCACTCCAGGATCCAGTTTCTGTCTGGGACACTCTGTAGGTATAAACATAACCCTGATGCCTGTGGGGGAAAAAAAAAAAAAACCAGGTATTTATGATTCATTTTTCCTGATAGTTTTCACATTTTCACAAGAACTACACTGTTAAGTGAAAGTTAGCTCATCTGCTAACTCTCCTTAAAAAAAATATCACCTCTAAAGGATCTAGGTAGCTAAGAAACCCACTGGCTAGATGCAGTGTTAAACCTACTGGGTTGTTTTTGGGATGAGAGGGATTGGTCCGACCCGGATCTAGTTTAGCAGTATTCAGTTATTCTAGGTTAAATGGCGTTGCTTTTATTCCTTCCTCAGCATTTTTATTTCTTTTTTTCAGTGACATCCTTTCACTGACACACACCAGAAATACTATGCCTGCAAAAAGAGAAGGTGTATTATTGCCAGGTAGCATTACTGTTCTGTGACTCATTTAAATGCAGATATTAACAGAAGCAATGTCATTACTGTAATTTATTTGGAAAGCTATACCCACAAAAATGAGTTAAATCAATTACTCTTTGCTTTGCCCATACGTTCCCAACTTTCAAATACTGATAAAAGAGGCATATGAGTCTGAAATCTTCCTCCTTTGAAAATCAGAGCCTTTGGGGAATAAGGAGCCACTAATAACACAAGGCACAACTCGTGCCAAAGTCACTCTTGCTTCTCTCATGAACCTAACTCAGTGAATGATTTACATGGTAGATTGCTACACTAATATCCAAAAATTTAACTCAGAATCAATTAATAGAAGCTCCATGGGTACAACATTAGTTTAGATGGTATCAGGTAAGAACGACTGAGTCATTATGGCAACCTTTGCAAAGTGGTGGTGGTATAATTTGCCCTGGAAGGAAGTTGTTAAGAGCTGGCACTCTGCTACAACCCAGCAAAGTGGGAGCAAAATGCCTGTGGTGATTTGTGAGCTCTGCCCCCACCACTTGACTCCCACTGTGATTAGACACAGAGGTGAAGGACACAAAGCCAGTCCCTCCCATCTGGGCTGCTGCAGGGACAAGCTCCCTGTGCACAGCTGAGACACTGCCCTTCTCTCAGGTATGGGAATGTGCGTGATACTGCCCCATGATCCCACCACAGCTCCATCCACCTCTTCATGTCTACCAAGAGTGCCTTTTCCCCAGACTTTCTGTATGCCACCAGACAGACACGAAAAGCAGCTGGCCACGCTCACTTCATAGAAACCCAAGGAGGAAAACAACCATCATTGGTTTTCCCCCTTTCTTTCCCCAGCAAACTGCAGTCCATCAGGGATTTGGACCTTGGGAAGAGATGTGAACAACCTGTTGTGGCTGCAGGAGGAGGAAAGAATGTGGAACTGCTTTCCTGTCCATGCCATAGCACCATGCTCAGTGGTGTTTGAAGCCACAACTTCAAACAATTTTTATTCCAGATGGAAAAAAGCACATTCCTCTAAGCCACTAGCTTATGTATGTTCTTGTTCAGAGAATCCAGTGTCTCCCGTTAGGGACCTCAGACAGTCTTGTACCATCTCCTCTTAAAAACTGAGAGCTGTGCCTGTGTCATCAGGTTTTTATAACATTATGTTCATGTGAATCTTTTTTTTTTTAATCACAAGAGGCTTTGCTGTACCTAAATATGTAGAACACCAGCCAACCCATGGTTACTGAAATGAGAATTTTACAAGCCATAATGTACTGGGAAATACCAGAGAGGTCCTGGCGTTTTGTTCCATCTCTTTGAAGTGGGTATTTAACCTTTTCCACAGTGATTTTTTTTCAAGTCTCAAATCCACCGGTATGATTCTACACACCTAAAACTCATTCTCTTGCCTTCTATTTTCAATAGTACACTGTGCATAAGGATATGAGCAACCTGGTCTAGTGGGTGGCATCCCTGCCCATGTCAGGGCAAGTTGGAACTAGATGATTAGATGAACTAGAGACTGTTTAAAGTCCCTTCCAATCCAAGCCATTTTATGATTCTATGATTCTACTACCCTTGCTTGATTCTTGATTTTCCCAAAAGGAATTTTTCCCAATTGCTTCAGTCCCTTTAAAATCTGATTTTTCTACAAATAGCATGGTTGTCCAGAAAGCCACTATTTGTTGTTTCTTTCATTGTTTTCTCTACACAAGAGATTGCATGAGTTGAAGAGGTTGGGGGGCTGTGGTGCTGTTCTGACTCTGAGCTGTCTGTTGGCTCTCAGCACTCTGCCAGAAAGGTTTGCTAAGCAAAATGAATTGAAAAATAGAGGTCAGATAAAATAATATTAGAGGTCAGATAAAATAATATTCAGTATTGAAGTATGGTGAGAAACAAGATAGGCAGCTATCCTGCATTTTTCAAAATATTACACTGTAAAGTACTTCAGCTGAGCACAGGGAAAGCACAAAGGATAGTTCAGATTAAAAGCCCATGAGGTTCTGAAAAAGGAACAAGAATTTGAGAAGATGGACCCTTTGAGCACAATGTGGAGAATGGGAAGAGAATGACATTGTTATCACAGCCTCATGAAGGACAAATGAGAGCTCTCCACTCTCCTGGCAAATGTTCATGTTTTTCCCAGAGAAGGAAAGGCTGAAATGTCTGAGGGATTTTACTGTGCTGAAGTTGAAAAACACAACATTATCATCTGTTATTGGCTCTGAAGCCACAAGGAAAGCAAGACACTGTGTAAATGGGAGATGACCTGGACATCCACATCTGCCTCTTCAAAGGCAATGCACAAAGGAAGGAAGGCATCATTTTGTTAAGAGGGTGAACAGCTAGATCTTCCCACTGAACCACTTTCTACTGGGACCTTGGTCTCCACAAAATTAATTACAGCTCTTCCGATAAGTACTCTCCCAGTGAATGTGATCTTATCAAAACTTTCTGTCGTGCAGCAGGAACTTACTTCATTACCACTTCAAAGAGTTTTTACCTTCCATTTACAAGTGATATGATTTTGGATGAAGTTTACTGCTACATGGGCAAAAGCCTCCCATGAGAAAGGTTTTTATGATTTAATCTACCTCACATGAACTAAGGTCAGTGTGGGCTGAAGGAAGATCAAGGTGTTTTTCTTAAAAAGAAAAATTAAATACACAAATTAAAATTGAGATTGCAGAGGACATTACCTTCCAAAGAGTAAGGCACGTAACACTGGAAAAAAGCAGGTGAAAAAGTTCATTTACTGAAGCTTAAGTCTCAGGAAATGAGAAATTCTCCAGCTAACGTAAGAGGACAGCTCCATTTTCTACATTTTACTGTCTTCAGGGCAGAAAAAAAAAAATCTCCTAGAGAGACACAATGTTCCTGTATGTGGTGTGAGCTCAGGGTGCACTCTCAGTGACACTGGTGTACGAGCACATCTTGGAGGAGGGCCAGCTCATGACACCCAGGTAAAGATTCACTGAAGGGCTCCCCAGTTCCTTCACCTGTCCCAAGGACAGACACAGCCTCACTCACAACAGCAAAGCTCCTCTCTCCTGTCAGTGAAGCTCAGGGGACAAGAACAATCATGAATTAAAATCTTGATGAATGAGGCTCTATACATTTTTGATCATGGGCAAAAAATACTAAAATGCTGGTGAAGGGAAGCAGAAAAGAGCCATTGCTGTAAGGACAATACCAGACAGCACTTATGAAAGAGTGCTCTGGTCACCACTAATGACATTTTTGTGACATCTCACCTTTTTTTTTTTTGCCTCGATAAGGAAGGATATGTTATACCCGTTGGGAACTGCACTAATACAGCCTCTGTTTCAATACTTTACCTTGGAAAACTTTGTCAAAGGAAAACCTAGAAAAAGTGGTATTACAGGAACCAGTCCACTTTATATTACAGGCTTTTTTTTTCTTTATAGCCAGATAATTCCTCCCAAAGAGTTACCAAGGCATCGTTCACAGATGACATACTGAAACACCATCTGTCTACCTGTCCTCTCCATTCCTCCTTTTTAGCTGTGATCAGACCTGTTAAAGCTGCATTTACTTTAACAGGTGAATGATTACAATCTTCTGCACCACTGAAATAGCCCGAGGACATTACACGCATGCTGCAGATTAAAATTAATGATGACATTTCAGCTGCATGGTATACTTTAAAATCATTTCCAAATACTTTGCATCTCAGTTGGGGAATTTTATTAAACTAATTTTTATTCATTTCTGAGCCCAAAATTGAACACATTAAAATAGAAAAAGACAGAGAGACAACGGAAAGCCATGTCAGCAATAAATTACATCAATTTCTTCCTCTGGACGTATCTTTCTCTTCAGATGTCATTGTGTTATGTCAATCACCTCTTCTTACCTGGTACATTTACAACCTGACCTTGCCTTGGAATTCACTTTACAACATAGTTTAAGAACCAGACCACGACGTAGCCTACAAACAGTGGTTCTGAGCATTAGACTGCCCAGAGTCAGTTTCTTACACCTTTGCCACATCTCAGCATTTCAGACTGAAATTTCATTTCTTTGGTTTACCTCACCCTTATGAAGGGATGGAGAATGCAGAAGGGAACATGTTAGGCGAAACAATGCTTTTCCCATGTTAAAAAAAAGAATCTTCTAATTGTCAGAGGAGGGCGTGCCCAGTTATCAGAGTAAGACATAACATTTGTTGGAAAGAAGGTACATCTCTTGCACTCTCTGAAAGCAGTAGTGGCTCTCTAGGCTGCAAGAGAAGCACCCTCTAGAGGTGTTAGCAGTTGTAGCATCACCATGTCTGGGCTGGTTGTACTGTGGGCACTCAGCCAAGCAATGTCCATGATCTCAAATGTATGTGTGTTGCCTGGCCTAGATTAGTGAGATAAAAACCAGAAGGTAATTTAGTAATTGGGCATCTTGGACAGGAATTTTGGGATTAGGTGGGATGGATGTGGAAGGAAAGAAAAGGGGACCAATATCTATGCAAGCTGGGAAAGGAAACAGACCTCAGCAATGCAAGCAAATCAGCAAGTTGTGCAGAATAACATTGGTAGCCTCAGAATCCCTTCCCATGGCACTTACACTGGAAACCCAAAACTAGAGGGTACTGCAGACCTGGACCTCCTGTGTCACCTTTCTTTTCTGTGAAACAGAGTTAAACTCTTCATCTCTCAAGCAGAGATAATGCTTACAAACCACTTAATGCTATGGAGATGAGAACCACACTGCTCTGGAAAGGAGCCCTGCTGGGGAGCTCACGGGGGACTCCAGAGTGGGGGTCAATGGCATGGACCAGATGAGCACGAGAGGTCAGGTTGGAGCCACTTCTGCCCTAGAGGAGCCCTGCTGGGGAGCTCAGGGGGGACTCCAGAGTGGGGTCAATGGCATGGAGCAGATGAGCACGAGAGGTCAGGTTGGAGCCACTTCTGCCCTACCACAGGTGTTTGATGTAGCTCCTGAATGCCCAGAGGCACCAACTTCAGGCAGTTTCCTGGTGGGCAGCCCTGGACAGGGAATGTGGGTGATTGTGTGGGCATGACAGGAGCTGCAGAGGTGGGAGATGGCCACCACAAAGCCAAAACTCCTGAATTTAGGGGAATACACAGCAGTGCCTTGGTGCCTTCAAGCTTCTCCTCACTCTCTCCTAGAATTTGTATTTTCTGTTTGACAAACAGCCTGATTTCCTTCTTATTTAAGTCTCAGCTAAGTACAGCAACTGAGAAATTACCACCCACCAGCTAACTCAAGCTGAAGAAATAGTGTTCACATTGAGATCATGTGTAAGATACAAGCTCTATGTCTGCAAGTGTGAATAAAATGGGTTAAACTGGTGTTTACAACATCTGAAAAACCCAACAGAGTGACTGGCCCAACAGAGTGAGCAGCACTTGAGTGAACACTTCTGTCACTGATTTCTGTAGCTGATTCCTTTATCAACACTTCTTGTGGGAAAAATTTACCCTCAATATCGCATGAGTAATACATATTAACTTGCTGTAGTGCTGTAGCATTATGTAAAAAATGCATTGATTTTCTCTTCTGAAATTAACAAAAGCTTAAAAGAGAAAGTTAAGTCTTGTGAAATAGCTCTGAATTTATGCAGAGATTTCTGTGGAAGATTGTCAGTATCTTTACCACTTCAACACTCCTAACTATCTGAAGAAATGCTGCTGATTTACCTAAAGAGCAAGTGTGCAGCCTTTCTGAGCAGGGTTTGTGTCAGTCTGGTACAAGGAGATTCCACCCAAAAGCAATATCTCAAAGAGGAATTTCTTGAAATTCAGAAATAAAGTAAGAATTTATTCAAATCTGAGGTGCTAAATAAAAGGATATTATCTTATGGCAGGCCAGTAACTTAGCCTCCCACTAAGCTTCAATTCCATTATTCAGGCTGTCTACCTATCCAAGAAAAGTCATTGGAATATGTGAAGGTCATTAGCCAAGTTATGCTCAGCAAAGACAACACTCACTCTTAGCAGGCACCTAAAATACTCACCTCAGTAAAATTCATTGTGCTACAGAAGATTTTTTTCAAAACTGAAAACAGCATGTGATATTTGCAACAGTGATGTTGAATTTAGGGGCTTCTTCTTTTGTTTCAAATTATGTCTTAAATGCTGATGATGATTATGTGCAGTGTTATAAAAAATGCAATTGTTCTGTCATGTCTATCAAAAAGAATACATAGGAAACAAAGGAAATGCTAAGCTGAAGCTGGCTTGTGATCCTGTATTACACCTTTGTACTGTACAGCTGATGTATCTGTCTCATCAGAAAGTTTCAGCACGTTGCCTTGAACTTGTGCACCGTGGTTACAGTGACAGAAAAAATAGCAAACGTAAAATCTGATAGGACTGCAGCCTATCCCTGTTGCCATTACTGTTGCTTCAAGAGCTCTAAACAGCTTTCAATTCCAGCTTTTGATTATTCTCCACAAATTTAATGCAGCACAGTACACAAACGGCTGGTTTCAAACAAATCATCTGAACATACAGTTTGACAAGGACGTCATGTTTGTCTTACTTACAGCTCTGAAACAACTACTAACATTCTCAGTATTTTCAAGTATGTGAATTTTAAAACCCAAACTACAAATGCTTTATCTTTGCCAATTCAGGCATGAGCTGCTTGTTTCTGCATGTGTGCTCATATATCTGTAAAGGAACATGGGGCTTTTGGCACTCTCAGGCATTTTCTTTATACATTTTTCAGGCAGGGTTGAAGAGGCTGCTCCTCAAAGTAGTCACCATTAGTGTGTCCCGTGTCCCCCATTGACTTCATTAGGAGCTGTGAGCACAGAGGATTTCTGAGTGTGCTGAAAATGTCAAACGGGGCATTGAGCAGAGAGGAAACCAGACCAGTAAAGAAAGCTCCCTGGAACAATCAGGCTTGATATTAAAACCCTGGTGTACTGTATGTAGTGTCTAACTTGTTTATGGGTAAAACATGTATGTTTTATAAAGCATATGCATTTCTTCTAGACCAGTTTTCAGGAACAGCAAAAATCTTGCTTTTCAGTGCAACTCTAAAAATTTCCAGGAAAGGATTGGGTACCTCTGTTGACATATTCACAACATCCTTAAAGCAGGTATTATCAATTCAGTAATGATATTCATACAATGAAGACCCGGGAGCATCTGGTATTAAAATCTTTGCCAAAATCTGAAAGCAGCACCTCTGTTTGCAAGAGCCCCAGAGCATACAATTGCAAATCAAAACCTTCCTACTCTTCCATGCATAGCTTAATTGTGGTCTTAAAATATTTTTGAAAGTGGGTCCTTTGTGCTTTGCTGCAGTCACACCAAGAAAATATTCATTGTCTCTTTGAAGGCTTTCAGGCACACCATGTGCACATCCCAGCTTCAGAAAGTGGAAAGCGGCATTCAAGGGAGATAAATCAGTAGCTCAGGAGAAACAAAGAAGAGAGAAAGCAGAGAGTTTTCTAGATGAATGCTCCAACAGGGCTCTGCCTGCTGCAGTTACCCACATCTATAGGTCAGGTTTTATGCTACTACCTGTCTCTTTTATGCTTGCCCTGTAAAATCAGCGTCAGTCACAAGGGATTCATGAAGTCTTTGACTCTTCTCCTTTTTAAAGGTCAGGGCTCTGCTTTTTAATTGGAAAAGCAAAAGGTGAATGAGCCTGACCATGAACACTGCAGTCCTCATTGTGTGCCTTAAGAAGCTCAAAGCCTGCCAAAATATGTCAAGGCTTTTTGGAGGTGCTTGAGGGGGAGGTGGTGGTGATCGTGGCATTACAAATTTATGCAGTTTCTTGGGAAAAGGAGACATTGAGCATAAGCAATGCAGTGAAATCACAGGGCTTGACAATTACAGTACCTGGAGCTGGAAGTGCAAAGCAGCCACTACTGTGAATTCAAGCAGATGACACCACTGTCACCCAAATATACACTTAATTGCTCTTTTGATAAATATTTCTTTTCCCCTCATCAGAATTTTGCCTTGTAATTCCTCTGTGGTGGAAAAAGAAACCCTAAAAAGGGTTAGAAGCTGTAGGACTTTATGTTTGTTTTGGTTTGTTTTATTTCCCCAGGGAAGTGGAGGGAGAGGGCAAAGAAGACAGACTGAACATGTGTTGATTTTGGAAAACTGGACTATTTTTCTCTTTTTGATTTCTAAGGGCAATAGAAATGCTACCGGCAGTATAAAACATACACTCCTGGTAGAAATTTCCATTGGAAACAAGAAAAACATTTTGTTTAGCTCTGATACTTATTGCAGTATATCTTATGGCTGACCAGCTTTATTTGCCATGCTTCAAAGATCATTACTTCTCGTAAATTCACCTTTTGTCTTATCTTCGTATGTCTATATATTCTTATAGTGATCTTCAGCATAGATTCTGAACCATAACGTAAACTGCTGAATAACTTTGACATTCCTAATAATTTCCATGATTTAGAATGAAGTATTTTTAAAAGCAGAGAAATACTTATTCTTTCTTTAATTTTCTTTTTCTTACAGAGTAAAAACAGCAACTGCACACTTCCCTCAGTTTTTACCAGGGCTGCCCTGCACTTGCAGGTTTGTCACCTGTTCCATCTCTGTCCAAGATGTTCAGGCTGGAATTTGGACAGGTTATGTTCACTGGCTTCTTTGACAAAGCCAGGCTTAGCATTCTCCATCGAATGTGGATCTCCACCTCTCACACCTTCCTCTCCTGCTCTTCCAGTCTCTCCACTAAAGTGCTCTGCTTTGGCAAACTTTGCCTGTCAAAGCTCTTCCCTAATTTATATCCACATTTCTTCAAACTGTCATTGCTATCTCAGTGTGGGATACTTTCCTGGTATAAAAACTGTCTCCAAGTTATTGTGTGACATGCTGTTTGCCATATCTGCTATTTCTTACGTAATTATTTGAATTAACTATTAAGAAGTACTGGAACCAAGGCTTAATTCTGCCATTCTTCAGCCACCTTTCTTTCTGTATCAGTTCATACTCATCATAACATCTTCATTTAAATTTCATCTGGATTTATCCAAGATGCTATTTCAAATTTCCTTTATAGAATAAGCATTAAGGATCTATGTTCTGAGCCTGCAGAACACTCACCATTAATTTTTGGTTTTTTGCTTTTACCCTTTTGTTTATCATACATATGTTTCAATGCAACATACCATGGAGACATGTATGGCCCACAATTTTAGAAGCAATTTGGTCTGTTTCTTACTGAAGTATCGTTTCCTCCAAAGATTGCAGAGCTTCACAGCTAGAAAAGCTTTAATTTCTTCCTATTTTCATATTCTATATTTTATTTCATTAATGAAATTTCTTTCAAAGGGCATAAATTACTATCAATATACAAAAAAATCTCAGCTGATAGTGTACAACTGAAAGACCTTGTCACATACCTGCATCCTGATTTAGACTGATGGTGGACTAATTCTAGTATTCTCTGTCTTATTCAGCATTGTAACACTCTTCCTGACCCTTTCTCTAATGCCTTAGTGTTTCACCTGCACTGAATGACTTCTGAGTGTAAGGGTGGTATATCCCTATTTCCTCTGATAGTTATTTTAAAGAGATTCTGCTTTTATTGCCTATTCCCATCACAGGAATCATAGCACTCCTTACCTCTTGCTATGTCCATTCCATTTTCATTTAACTCAAGGTGCTTATTATTTCCCATTTTTCAGCTCACTGTTAAGGTATTTGTTAGCAGGAGCACCTAACTTGGTTCACCTGATTTCATGAGAGAAGAAAAAATACATTTTTCTGCCACAAGGACTTTCCCTGAGAAGAGTGTTGTGTATTTCTGGATTGTCTGCAACCTTCTTGCGTGTTTTCATTTACTGGTCTATAACAGGAACATAATGATGCTCACGCAGAGCTTAATTACATATTGTCAGAAATGTATTCCAGAGATTTGGGGAAAACCTGACTTAGGACCCTTCTTCCCCTTGTGGATTTTTTTTGTTGTTTTTTTTTGTTTTTTCGGGGTTTTTTTTTGCCAGGTACCTGAGTTCCTTATGTAAGCTGATTTCATACTGAACCTAAAACGGTTTTCTCTAGAGTTCCTTCTCCTACTGAAGTATGGCATTAATGTCATCTTCATTCTTCTGATGCAACAGTACAGTGTCACCAGGACTTCCAAGAATTTTGCCAACAGTAGGGTAATTAAGTTTCCTCATTAAAATGAGGTCCTATGAATATAAACTCCCCTAGCTCTCCCAGGGGAACCTTTACTCTCTCTCTCTGACAGACTATCCCATCAGATCTCTCCCTTTTCACCCTATTTGATGAAACATTACCACCTAGTTTGTTACCATCAGAATTTCATGTGCATTACACGCAGTTTGCTCCAAGCCTCGTGGCCTGTGGGACAAGCCACAAGCTTGTGGGACTGAGAGCATCCTGAACAAAGGCACGTTGTGGATGGCAGCACTCGGTGTTACCTTTCCCAGTGACAGGGTCACTGGGGACGCCGCTGAGCACACCATGGGCACACTAGGGAAGCAGAAGAACACAGGCAGAAAGCAAGAGGGTTCTCCAGCACAAAGAGGCAGTACACACCATCCTGAGCCAAGTCGCCTGGCATTTCTCCATGGCACTTTGCTTATCCTTCCCATGTGCCTGCCTGCTTTCTCTTCGTGGTCTTTTGTCTGTGGGAAGCGCGGGCTCTGCAAGGCAAAACCTGCTCTTCTTTGCTTTGCAAGGGACCCCACACCACTTACTGCGCCCCTCTATCTTAAGTCAAGGTGAAGGAGACAAAAGTCACTCACATAAGCACATGGTAACACTAGAACATGTTTTGTTGTGGAGACACCCCGTATTGTGGAGGGGACTGTCCGCAATCAGCTGCCGCCTAAGCAGCCCTGGCAGGCCCGCTGCCCCGGCCAGCCCCGGCCAGCCCCAGCCAGCCCCGCTCTCCTGGCCCTCTCTCCTGGCCCGCTGCCCCGGTCAGCCCCACTGCCCCGGCCCGCACTCACAGCACGCAGAGGCAGTAGACCCCCGGGATGCTCTCGCTGTCCCGCAGTAGGTAGCTGCCGTCCGTGCCCGCCGCCAGCAGCAGCTTCTCCCCAGCCTCTCGGGTGATGGCCCCGTGGTAGACGGGCACTGTGTCCATGGCAGGGCCCGTCCCGCTGCAGCTGCTCTCCCGCGCCTGGCGCTTCCTCCTGTGCCTCAGCCGTGTGCTCCCTCAGCCTCCCGTCTGGGTGGCAGATGTAAACAGGATGTGTTCACACCTCTGAAGCCTCTGCACAGGGTGAGACAGCACTGAGGGAAGAGTGAGGAACGAACACAGAATTTTTGTGAAGTTTTTTTTTTTTTTTTTCCTATGCCCCTTTCTGTCTTCCTTTTACATAGGCTATAACATCCTCGCACCCTCACAGCTCTCCTGCAGAGGTGTCATTTCACATCCACTCTGGCCATGTGGCTCCTGCTCAGCAGGGCTGGGCCTGGTGAGGCCCACAATGGCCAGGGGGCCAGTGCCTGCCCTGGCTGGGACCGGGAGGGCAGGACCAGGGCACTGCTGTCAGCGGCTGTGCCGGGCTCGTCCCTCTTCTGCTGTTAACCCGATTACTACTCCAAGGAGGGATTTTTTTTTTTAACCTCTTGTTTTTAAAGTCCCCAGGGATGAGACTAGAGGAAGTCAGCTGACCTCACTGTCACTGTCCCACCAGAGCACGCACCTCAGGCTGCGGGTGCATGCACAGCCCCTGCTCCACACCAGCTGCTCCAGTGCCCCAGACACCAGCCCCAGCTGATTCACCTCAGCAGGGGTTGTT
This sequence comes from Onychostruthus taczanowskii, assembly GCF_017590055.1. Lineage (NCBI taxonomy): Eukaryota > Metazoa > Chordata > Aves > Passeriformes > Passeridae > Onychostruthus > Onychostruthus taczanowskii. The sequence continues at coordinate 6,027,243 of NW_024498462.1, forward strand.
TTCAAAGCCTTTGCTGCTGTTCAATCACTGCTAATGTTGGGGTGGTCATTACTCCTACTTGGAGGCAGGCAACAACTTTGGCACACACAACTCACATCTTCCTGGATGCCATCGCTGCCAATGCTGCCTTCATGTGGGGCATGATCTGGCATCCAAAATCCTGAGCCATGTCTGAAAGAGCCATTTCTTTTCCCTGCTGTGGCTGAAGACAATTCCTCAGTATACTTGTCAACAGAATGCTGCCACATGCACATGCACAGCTGTTTGCAAACAAACTGTCAGTGTGCCCCACAGATATTTCCAGCCATGGAAAAAGTGAGTGTGTTTCCCTGTAGTTATGGCCACCATGGGGCTGCAGCAAGCTCAGGGCTAAATTCATCCCTGGCATGAGGCTGCCACCCTCTCTCCAAGATCCACCTTCCCACACCTGTGTGCATGAGCAAGAAGTCAGTAAAATATAGCAGTAAGTATGGGTTGTGGTTATGATTGATTGCTTTTAAATTGAGTTTACTAGCAGGACAGGACAGAATTAAATAATCTCATCCAGCTGCTCACAGATGCTGTGTCCTTGTTGAAGTTAAGGATAGGTGAAAAAATAGCTTTTAAGATACACACAGTTAAGGAACAAAAATGAAATTAAAAAATAGCAAAAATGATGGCTGCTCTTTTTAACCTTCAATCAATCCCAGTGTTTTTTCTCTCAACAATTTCACAGTGCATGTCTTTACTTTTTGATCTTCAATATAGTTTTTCCTTGGAAATATCTTTTTCAAACTAGCTTTAGTTTTTCCTTTTGAGGGATGGGCATTTCTGATGTGAGAGTCACAGGGTACCTCGTGCATGTGGTACTGCACAAAGTCACTGGTGGCAAAGCTGCAGCGTTTGGAGACCAAGAGCTTCCTTCCCCACAGGGAGACCCTGGCAAGTGACTGCCTCCCTGGCTGGCACTGAGAGGCTGAGAAAGCTGCAGAAACCTCAGCTGAAGAGAGACCAAAAACTCCCACCACCGAGTTTATGGCCTTTCTATCTCATTATGCAGGTATTTATTACCCCCTTTACGTGAACCTGGGGACTAACACATCCTGCTCGGTTTTTTAAACCAGTTGTTAAGGTATTTGCACATAAAGTAGTTGCTGCCGACTGCAAATCTGATTAATGTGGATGGCAACAAGCTGTAAAGCAGCTGCCTATTTCTTTTCATTTTCCAAACTACCTGTGCTTTTGGGGATTTCATCCAACTTTCCCATTTCTTAACCTATTCTCAGTATTAATAGCTGATTTCAGAAAAGGTGTGTGTGTAATTAGCTGGAGAGGAAAACCAGACAGAATCATTTAATTCTGCAGATTTCATTGTCCCACTCATCAGATTTCAACTAAAGTAAATCATAAAACTTTTCACTGTGACATCCTCTCCTAATGTGGAGTCACTACCTTACCCAGCCAACCTTCATTGTCCAGCACTTGGATGAAGAAGCATCTATTACTGTAAAACAGCTGTAAACACACAACTTTGCTAGTCTGGTTAAGAAATCTATGAAGTCCAGCTGCTGAATCTCAACCCCAGGCTTCCATACAAATCCCCCCCCAATGGCTAGGGAATTGCAGCTTTTAAGAAATCATGGAAATGCTGTGTTTGGGAACAAGGGACAGTAAAACTGAGGCATCTACCAGGGACTGAAATGGTTCATGTCTTAAACATTGTCACGAAGGGCTTTTGCCCATTATAGCAAAAACTATAAAGAAGCCACAAGCACAGAAGCCCACCCCTCCCTGAAGATGCCTGACTGGAACTTTGGACCCTGAGTTAAGACACGTAGGTAAGATAAAGGGGACACTGTTGGTCAGTAATCTCAGGGTGAGGGAGAAGAATGCGGCCACAAGAAATCCAAGCCCAGCAGCTATGCTGAGAATCACCTCTGGCCATGATTGGGGTGGGGAAGACCACAGCCTACAGAGGCCAGGTTTACACAGACCCTCCCACAACTGAGGGTGGGAGGAGGAGGTTTTTTGTGCATGGCATAACCTCAGGTCAGAGGCACTGAACATCCATCCTCCTTTACACAAATAGGCCCAGCTCTGAAATCCCCAACCCCACAGGCCACATGCATGGAACATCCACATGGGAGGCGGCTGAGGGGGTGTCATAATCCATCAAAGACCCCCCCAGAGTGCTCCCCAGACTCATTCCTGAGGCTTTGCACCACAACACTGCAAGTGACACAAAGTGATGTAACAGACCCAGAGTCTGTTGCAAGACTCCACCAAACTGCCCCCCACCCTGGGGGGAGGTACCTGGGCATTCCCACCTGGCCTGAGCATATATTATTCCATTGGATACTGTGCTTTTCAGGGGACCCTCACCACCAAGAAGACCATCTGGAAAGGATCAACAGAACATCATTCTGATCCATGGAGTCTTTGGATCATGGAGTCTTTGGAAATTGTCTTTATTCTGTCTCTGTCACTGTCTTTCTCTTGTTCCCTCCCCCTCTTTTCTTTCTCTTCCTTTCACTCTCTCTCTCTCTCTCTCTCTCTCTCTCATCTCTCTCTCATATTTACTATTTACTATTAAGTAAAATCCATACTGTTGACTTTGGCATATGGTCTCATTTGCGCCTTAATTCGGGCAGAGGCTTTTCTAATAACTGTAAAACCAGACCATAACAGCACCAAGCTGGATAAACTAAACCAAAAGATACAGGAGCTTCTTGGGCTGAAAGAAGATAAATCATGACATGCTAACACAGCTCTGTACCACACTAGTGAGGCTGGAGGAATGCCCCCAAACAAGCCATCTTCACTGCAGTTTGGCATCCAGTCAGACTTATACTGACTGCTCCAGGTTTCATCCATTTATTCTTGTGGCTCTAAAGCATTGTTTGCCATCCTATTTCACACTGCTGCCTGTGTGCCATGGGGCTGAGAAGGCAAAATAGAGCAGCAGGTTGGGAGCACAGGGAAATGAGAGAGAATTGAGGCTCAAAGGGATGCTGCTCCTGTTGGGATTATGTCCCCACCACCTTCCACAGAAAATGGTGATTTCTTTAAGCATCCAAGCACTGCCCTGTAAGACAATGCACACTTGTTTTGTTTGGAGAGTATTCAGCATATTTTGGACACCACTCTTCTAAATCAGTCCAGCTAGCAATCCCTGCAATATGCTATAAAAAATTATCTAAAAAATACATGAAGGAAAGGAAGTAGTTATAAGTGCTCTGAAATATTTGGTCATGAAAAACAGGCTCAGACAGATAGGACTGCATAGACCTCTTGGGTCATCAAGTCTACTTCTCTGCTATCTTAGGCAAACACATCATGTAATACCCTTCAGAAACTCATTTAAGTCCATCTTAAAAGTAGCTTGGGATTTGTTGTTGTTTCCACTGCTCTCACTGGAAAGCAATTGCAGAACATTGCTATTCTGTTGTTTGGAAACCTGCTTCCAGTTCCTATCCTAAATTTATTCATGACCAATTTATGCTCATTTGTTCTTGTGCCAATGTTGTCCTTCAGTTTAAATAGATGTTTTCTCTTCCTAGAGCTTATGCCCATGCGGTATTTATAGAGGCCTCCCTCAGCATTCATTTTGCCAAATTCCTCTGCACTGCAGGCTCTCCTTTCCATGGTCACCCTAATCATCTTTTTTCCATAGTTTCCCAAAACTGAAGCAAATAATTTGTGGATAGTGAGCACCATCCTGGCTGATTTCTAACTCTTGCCTCATACACCATTACAGGTGTTTCATTACCCTGGCGAAAATAGCCAGATTTGTATGGCCTGTGCATTCCCTTCCTTAGTATTTTCTTACCTATGAGCATGCAGGTATAGTAGCAACCTGATTAACAAAACCCAGATGCATGAACTGGCAGTCAAATCCTTCTGAATTTTGTCTAATTTATCCTGCTCTCAAGGTCACTCAGTTCTTCCTAAATGAGAGTGTTATTCGTCTTTGCAGTGACAGTGCCTGCCTCCCTTATGCCACTGGTAAATTCCATTAGCACACACTTATTTTTTTATGGGATCATCATTAATTAAAAATGTTAAATATTACTAGGCCCAAGACTGGTGTTTGAGAAGCCTTACTACCTTCTCTCAGTACTGATCTCCTCCTACCATCACATTCTTATTCACTTTTTCATTTCTGTCTTTATCTCCCCTTTTAGGTAATAATTTCCCACATGGCGCTGTACCAAATGCTGTACTTAAGTTTAGATAATTAGCTGTAAGCACTTCCTTTGTCTAGAAAAATCAATTATGATGATATTTCAGGTGCCGGAACTTGTAGAAGTACCTGAGAAGTAGCAGAAGGGAGAGAGAAAATGAAATTACCTGAAGTTTTTTTAACACCTTTTGAAAGATTTGGGTTGATTTTCAAAGGAGCTGCTTCATTCATCCCTAGCAATGACATTTTCATACATTGTTGAATTTTATAACAATTCTGAATATCATAACACTAATGCAAGAGCATCATTAAAATTCTCGGTTATTGTTATTTGACTGAAAATAAGAATGACCTTCAAGACCTTTATGAAATGAATGCTACTGGAGAACTGTTATAGGAAGGCCTTGTATAAAGGGCTATAAAGCAAGACAAAAAGCAAAATACCTGCATTGGTAGTTTTGCTGATACAACAGTGTTACCACAAATGCCATCCCTGTAGAAATACGGAAAAAACACCTTCAAAACCAGGAGCTTTTGTAAAGTTTTTGACAAAATATCTAATTGGTAAGATGACACATTAAAACACAACTAAGTTTAAATATGATTTTCACTATTTCATGTCACTTTCATTTTTACTGTAATCTGAAAAAATATTCAGAACAGTATAGAACAGTATCTGCAGAGAGATATTTGCTATTCACATAAGAAAATAATGCTAATATTTAGAAAAAACATTGGTTATTTTAGAGTATCTGCAGAGTCACCATTATCATGTTTCCTTTTTGAGCTGAAATGAAAGAGGTTGAGAAAAGCAGGCTACAATTAGCAAATGTGTAATTAGCTGCAAGGTTCTGGGCATCAATGCAGAAGGAGAATAAAGATCTTGTGGCTTAAAATTCACAGATGAACATGTATTTATACAGCCTCCATGTTAGTCATCATATTCTAAGTGTGCTGCTTGGGAAAAAGGGGGCAGAAATGGAAGCTGGTTATAATAAATAGAGTTTGGATGTAGGTGTGGATTCCAGCTTTATATTCTGGGGCACACACATTGTTCATATTGAGAAAGGCCAACCTGTGTTTGGCCTAGAGAAAAGGAGGGGGCCTCTTGCTCTCTTACAACTCCCCAGAAGGAGGGTGATGGAAGGTGAGGGTCAGTCTCTTCTCCCAGGTAACAAGTAACAGGATGAGAGGAATGGCCTCCAGCTGCACCAGGGGAGAACTAAATTAGATATTAGGAAAACTTTTTTACATGGAAAGGATGGCCAAGCATTGGAACAGACTGCCCAGGGAGGTGGTGAAGTCACCATCCCTGGAAGTGTTCAAAAAATGTGAGCACTTGAGGACATAATTTAATGGTGAGCACTGTAGTTATGGGGGTGGTTGTAGATCCAGGCTTTTGCCCCTTTAAATTAAATTTATAGCCTAAGGAAAAACCTCATTACCTCAGAATATTCAGTACCCAAGGCACACATTAGCTACTGTAAGAATTTCCCTATGGTGCTGAGAACTTGAAAAAACAGACTTTCTCATCACCTGGAAATCAGGTGTTTGGTGCCATTGGTCAGAACTCGTTGTGGAGAAGAACTGCGAATGCAAAAGGTTATGGACCTTTATGAATGAAACTCATCAACATTTGTCTTCTGAGCACAGGTAAATGCCGACAATACCATAAATGACGACATTTCACTGAACTTTAACAGTATTATTTCCTTTGCATAGCCCCACTGCTTACCTGCACAGTTGTTTTGAATGCTTTGTGAGTGAGATAACACTAAAATTGAAAGCTATATGATATAGGTGAAATTCATATTAAAAGTCATCTGTGTTTTAACGTGGTTTCTTTTGCCAGTTAATATTTCTTATATCTTCTTTCTGCAGAAGCAATGCAAGAGCGGGCTATTTTCCAGTGCATGTGCATTGCCAAGCAGAGATGCTGTTTGTGATAATATCAGCATAAGAAAATTTACTCAGAGAAGCTTGAGCCTTTTTAGTTTGTGCTATTACTCTTTCAACAACTCTTTCCCGTAAAATTCAGCAATGCGCAGGCAGTTATCAGCATTAGGCATCCAACTGCTTTGAAGCCCAGACCCTCCATGTCTTTATGATTTAGCTGAACTAACTTCAAAGTCGACAGGGCTAAATCACATCAGGGTACTCTCAGGGTGCAGCAAAGGTCCACACAGGAGCTCTGCCTGGATACGTTCCTGTGCGAGCAAGTCTGCAGTTGAATATTCAGCTTTAGAAACTAGAGCTCCACACCACGCACGTAGAAGTTAAAGTTGATTTGCTGACATGGCCTCTGAGTTTCTAACAGATATTTACCTGAATTACAACAGCACCATGTAATTAGGCATAAATAAGGGCCTTTGTTCTGGAGGGGAGGAAAGTTTTATCAGTTCTGAACCATATGCAATTGCGTGTCTAATCTCTGCCTGCAATTATTTCAAATGCAGATCCAGATGATAGCATTTATATTCATTCTGAGATTCATTGAGTTTGAGGCCAGAAGGGATCATTATACCATCTGGCCTGACCTCCTGGATGCCACAGACCATTACATTTTCCCAATTACCTCTATATCGAGCCCTGTAACATGTGTTTGACTAAAGCATAACTATTTTTGACTAAAGCTTATCTCCCAGTAAGGCACCTAGTCTTGATTTGAGGCCATCAAGAGGAGAGAATCCACCACTTTGTGAGTACTTTGTTCCAATGGCTAAGCACACTCACCATTAAAAATGTAGGTCATGTTTCCAATTTGAATGTGTCTGGCTCCAGACTCCATCCACTGGATCTCATTACACTTTTCAGAGCTAAGTCAAAAAGCTCTTTGACACCCACTATTTTTTCCCCTGTGTAAGTGTTTATTCCCTGGAGTCAAGTCACCTCTCAAGTATTTTGTTTTGGTTTTCTCTAATAAGCTTTGGTGAACTCTGAAAATTCACAGGGCAAAGTTGTTTTTGCAGTCCTTCTGTGTATTTTTATTTTACCTGATATCTATTTCAACAGTGCCCAGATGTTTCTCTTGGTGCCAATGATGCACACATGGAGCAGAGGAGTCTCTGCCACCCTGGCAGCATGTCCTGACCTGCTTTCCTGTTAGGAACTTCCAGCCTATAATGAAGGGTCTCCTTCCCAGTACCCAGCTGTGAGGTGAGGCAAATGACACTGTGCTGAAGGTTCATAACTACAGAATTCAGAATGTACCAGTTGATCCCAATGGGAGTAGTTTATGGTATAATCCAGGTTTCTTTTTATGATGGTTCTCACCTCATCATCCCATTCATCCCATTTGTGGTGGTGCACAAACTGCTGCCCCTGAAACCAAACATTGCTCATGTCAAAATAAAAATGTGCTCTGTGCACATTTCTTTGTCCAGCTAGAATTTCTAATATTTTGAGATTCCAATCATTAGTCTACCTGTAATAGCACAAAGGGAAAATATATGGATGGGAGGTGTTAAGATTTTGGCTGTTTATTAACCAGGTTTAAACTAATTGTTTGAACAGATAGTTCAGTACAGCCTAGCAGGTATTCCCTCATTGCACTGAGATTTTTCATTTCATGAGTTGGTCAAAAACTATTGTGGTGATATTCTATTGGTCTCAGCACAGAGAAATACACACACATACTTGCACTGAGTATTTTATGTAGATATCACACTAACTGTGGCCCTCATTGCATGCTTGCTTCACACACCAGGCAGTCACCAAACCAGACACAAACTCATAAGGGAAAAAACCCAAATGTATTCTGGTTATACTAATAGTTCTTGGAAAGTTTTGCCTTGGTATTTTGGGCACAGCTCACTTTTCTGGCCTACATCACAGACTTCAGCAATAAGAAAAATTATATTTCTGTACAAAAAAACCCAAAACCAAAAAACCCAGAACAGATGTGTTCATGTATACACATACACATACACACATGCATGTGGATCTTATGAATTTTAAAATAGCTATGTTTATTAAATTTATTTTCTTTTTTCCTGACAGATCCTGAAAAATGTCCTCATTAAATGTTATCTTTCCTCACTAATGAAAGACTGCAACAGAGTTATTTTGCTTCAGCCCAAGCCAGAAACCTTGCATTGGACTCAATGTCAGGCAATACCATCTGCTCATAACCTACACAGATACTAAGATGACAGTAGTTCCAATCCTGTTCTGATTGAAATCAACAGCAGAGCTGCCCTGGTTGTAATGAGAGCATGAGCCAGTGAAACTTCTCTTGACAGACAACAGGAAACATGGGGTTTTTTGGAGAGCAGCAATCTTTAGGCAAGGACTACTCAGCATTCGAGCACAGATTAGGAGAGCACTGCAGATCTGGTATCCCCAAGCAGGGCAGTGAAAGTCTGTGGGTGGACTAAACCCACGTCCTTTTAATTTTACTATTGATGACAGACTCAAATACACTGAGAGAAATGAGCAAAAGAAATTAAGCTGGCCAAGACAACAACATTTATATGTCACAAGACACTCTTACTCCTTGTATCACTGTCACAGCTCTGTGCATTTAAGGCCATTCCCTGAGGCAGATGAGGGTTTTCCAAAGGTTAGAAGTTAAGCAGATGAAGTCTGGGTGATGCAGCCTGGGTGATGCAGACTGGGTCACTGCTTTCAATCTGTACCAGATGGGTCCCCTCTGAGAGCCAGCATGCTCCTGCAAGGGCCTGCAGGAAGCCATTCCCCTTGGCTGGCATGCCTTGGCAGCCCCGCTGGCTGGGAAGCCTTGTCCCAGGCATGGCTGAGCCCTCCGTGTCAGAGGCAAGGTGAGCCAGAAGGTGAGGAAGAATGCATGGGTTACAAACCTGTCGGAGTTCAAGAAGCATTTGGAACACACTCTCAAACACGAGGTGTGATTTTTGGGGCTGTCCCCTGCAAAGGCAGAAATTGGACTCGATGATCTTTGTGGGACCCTTCCAGCTCAGGATATTCTGTGATTGTGTGGTGGGTTACTACTCTATTTTAAGGTAAATAAAACTGTGTCAGGCACAAAGACACACAGTCTTCAAGGCTGAAAGGAAAGCCTCACCTTTGCTTCCCGTGATGTGTCTCTTGGCCTGTGGGTAAAAAATTTGAAATGGCAAAGGCCAGTAGGGAGTGGGAAAAGCTAAAAGCACCAAAAATATCATCCTCCCCCATGTCAAAGGGGAAGTTTTATTTGGAGCTGAAACCTGCTGCTTGACTTGGCATAACATACCCATGAAAGGCTGGTAGCAGGTCTGTGTAGGTGGGTCCCAAGTCTCAGCCTGGGTGGAAAACTCCCCTGAGGCTGCTGCCCCTGCAGGACTGGCTCATTAAAAGCAACTGTAAAGTACTTTGAGTCCTTGAGTCATGTTTTATTTGTGTGTAGTCATCATGGCTGGCATGGGGATGGTGTCTAAGTACCCTGATTAAAAGAAACTGTAAAGTACTTTGATTCCTTGAGTCATTTTTATTTGTATGTAGTCATCATGGCTCGCATGGGGATGGTGTCTAAGTACCCTGATGCTGTTTGGGGACAGCATTTTCATCCGTGACCTCCCTGCCTGGGTGAGACCACGTTCCCCTCTCCCCGGGACCTTAAATCTGCAGGTACTGACAGGCATTTTGCTGAGGGAGCTGTCACCTAAAATACCACTGAAAATCCTCACTTCTAGAGGTACAAGGAAAATGTGTATGGAAAAATGAGAGACTAGATTGGTTAGATACGGTTTTTTTGCCTAGTGCTTATCACAAATCCCCTCACAGCAAAAACATTAGCTGTGTCGGAACAATTTGCACTCAGGCTTTCCAACCTGTAGTTCAAAAAATGTAAACATCAGGCCATTAAGATTTAATTGCTTTTTATATTCTCCGTGGAAGCTTTTACTATGAACTATTCATAAGCACATTCAGGGCTGTCAAAAAAACCAAAACATCAGGGCTTTGCATTCAGAGGAATGAATGTACTCAGGAACAACTTCAGTTAGCAGGTTGCAATGACCCTGCCCTGAGAGAGCCTCCAGGGAGACCCCAGCCCGCTGGTCTGGGGCAATCCAGTGGCAATGGGACACCTGGGGACCACACTGGTGCCAGGAGAGGAAACAGTGCCAGCCATGTGGGCTATAAAAGGCACATCATTCTATGCTGCTAAATGTAGGTGTTTGACTTCAATTTCCTTCTCTTGTTTGACAGATAAAGCCAGCAGAAATCTCTGACCTGAATTATTTTCCTACTTTAGAGAGCTTCTCGCCAAATATGAAGGGGTTTTCCTCCACCCAGATATTGTATTGCAGACTTTAAAGTAAAATACAATTCTGATTTTAGTTTCATTTAATTAGTTTTTAAATGAATATTTTTATTAAATATTTTCCTTCTTGTGTTGTTGAAACATTTTCTTTACTATTCTTCCTGCAATATTTTCACCTAAAATTTCTAAGAGACAATAGAATAAATCTGGCAAACTTTAGGGCATTCTACTTTCATAACTTCTCCAAAATTTCCTCTGTTTTTTTCAAAAATTTCAGCAAAGTAAACCTTTCTATGTTCTATGATAACACGTACATGCTTTAACTGAGAAACTACTGAGTGAAATAAATACTGAGTGAAAAAAAAGGAAAAACTAATAAATGGCAAGAAATGAGTGAATTCTAGATAGCATGCTGCATTTCATAGAAAGAAGGGATAGTCACTGAAAAAAAACAAAATATGCTTTTTCCTTTACTAAGCCGTGTCTTGACTACATGCCAGTGGAAATGTTTCTCTTAACTCCCAGACATTTGAGGTCAGATAATTTCATGGAGTGTCACATTTTTAACCCATTCCTGTCTTATCAGTTTTACCCCCTGGAACAAGCCACATCTTTCATTCGTAAGGATATATAAATGGCCCCCCAACTAGTAACAGTATAACCACAGGTTTGAAACCCTCTCCAATTCAGCATCTGGAACACACTCCTCTGCCTCAATTTTCAAGAAGAAAGAACCAAGACTTTTTAACAAGTCCCCATTTTCCTAACTAGTCACAAAAATTTAAAAGTTTATGCAGATATGGTTATGTGATTTCTTTGCATGTGTTAAAATGTCATACTTCACTTCCAATGGCAAATCTAGGTAGGGACAAAGTATTTATAGCAACACCATTAAAAAAATCATAATCCATTTGTTCTACACAGTTGGTGCTCTATTAATGCAGTATATTTGCTGCTGCCTTGATTACCTTGATTAGGGGAAATCTAATAACATGAAACTAGATCACTAATTTTTGGCCTCCTACTTCTCAGTTTCCTTCAAGGGGTAAAGAGCTGTTTTACTGAAACCTTTTTAAATTATATTCATTGAAAATTATACAGTAAAACTCGTTCAGCAGATTATTTCTTCATAGACAAAGTGAGAAAGTGTGAAATTACCTAAGCCTAGAGCAGCATTGGGAACAATGCAATGAGTCTTTAGCACTGCAATCCCTCTCACCTGCTAGTAGAGATCACCATTTCTCCAGAAAATAGCCCCCACTAGTCTATAATGTGCATCTATCTTTTTATCACCCACAGGCAAGATTTGTTTCCTTCCCTTCGGCGCATTTTCCCTGGCAGTGCAAACTGCTTTTCCTCTGTCCCTCTTCCCCACACTGAGCATTACCTCCCACACCTTCACTGTGCTCTCCTCAGCTTCAAAGGAACAGAAACCTCCCAACAGCTGTAAGAAATAAAGTCAGTCCTCCAATAACAGCTCCTGGTCCATCTGAACTGGTGGCAAAACTGCATTTTTTTCACTTTGTTTGTCTTCCCTGGTGCTGCCCCCATGACATGTCCCACTGTGAGACAGGCAGTCAGGCTGAGCAGAGGCAGGAGAGGGTGAGCAGAGCTCAGGAACCATTGTTTTCTCTAGTTCTCCCTATTTAAAAAAAAAAAAAAATTATTGTTCCTCTCCAAGCTCTGTCTAAGCACTACCAGCAATGAAAGGCTGATTTCATGGGAGAGGGTTTAATTTTGCAAAAGAACAAGTAGAACAGTGATATCTCTCATGAATTAAAACATTCAACAAAACCAGTGCTGGGCACATGTCCCTTACCTTCCTGAGTATGTTTTGTGCAGTTAGACAAAACAGAGCTCAAAATTGCATCCAGGGCAATGGAAAAGATTGCTGTATCACCACAGACTGCAAAAGGAGAGCATTTTAGGTAAAAATATTCTTACAAATTGTGTTTGGAAAACAGTTTCAGATCCTTCTATGTAAGATGCAAGACATAGTCTCGTATATACAGTTCTGCTTAACTTTTATCTCACATCCAGGCTTCAGTCATCACACAGCACTTGTTTCCAGCATGTATTCATATGTGTGAGCCTGTGGCAGTTTCCAACAGGTACTTCAGAGCCACAGCTCAGCCTGGTTTTATAGCCTGATCTGCAGTGATCACCCTGCAAACCATGTCACTTTATATGAAGGCCGAGAAATTATTTTCACTATCAAACAACTTTATAACCTTGTTTAAAACATTATTTTGTTGAATTTTTTCCTCTTCACTTCAAACAGGTTTTTTGGTCCTATTTTTGTGCAGGTCTTTTCTAAAGATGAGGAAGCACAATGCTGCAGCCCAAATACACAAGACTCATCTGCTCTGGCTGCTGAGAGGTGCTAATCTACAACATCCTCTTGATTTCCTGGCAGGGTATGCAAGAGGAAAGCACCTCAGGTTCCAGATCAACCACTAAAAAATAAATAGTGGCCCAAGTATTATCCAAAAATTGGTAAGGTCAACAATCCCATCCTAAATGTGTCTTTCTTTTGAAAGCGGCAGTTTAGGACATAATTTGCTGACTATCATAACCATAATGTTATTTAAATTGAATTCCTTCTGAATGTAATTTACCACCAAAGTTTATTGAGCTTATTTTAACACCATAGTGGGAGATTAAAAATTAAACTATCATTTCAACTATTTTTATAAAGGTTACATTAGTACTTTTCATTTCTTTATTGCCTTACTGAATGTCAGGGTGCAGAGCACTCAGTGAAGCCTGACAGTGGCTAAGGGACATAAAGGTCATGCTGTGTGCATTTGCTTCAAAAGTTCAACCTTTGCTTTGCCTAGAAAACCTCTCACAAAATTACTGCCTACAACAACAATAAATAAAACAGGAGATCTTCCACACCCAGAGCACCAGAGTCACTGCAAGAGGCTCTGACCTGGGGAAACCCACCCATCCTCAGAACTATCTCTGTTTTTGTTTCAGTGATGTTTTAAATTCAGACACAGAGCTCAGCTCTGCCTACATGGAGTGATATGATCACACCCTCCCATTGCAGCTGGAACATGAGGGCTTTGACAGAGCCCTGGGATTCTTCTGATATTAACATCATGCAAATTAATTATTAACAATAATAAAACACATGAAGTGTGATTACATATTAGGTGATAACAGAAATTAATTCACATTGAAGAATGTGTATGCTCTGGTCCTGCCCCAAGAACCCACACATGTCTCTTCATTGTCATTAGTGCACCTTAATATAATAAATTAGAAATTAATTTTAAATGTGCATCATCAGTTGAAAACATTTCTTGTCCACTTCAGAGGAACAAATATTTCATAGTAGGGTTTAAATTGAATTGAGACATGAAGTATTTGGTTAACAGGGCACTTAAACTTTATTAGAGGTTAGTGCATCACTTTTACTGCTGTTGCAGTGTTAATCTCAGGGTTCTTCTCAGGAGCTGCTCTGAAGTCGTTAATATCTGAAGACACTTAAAAATTCAGGATGTGAGCAGATGGAGAGCAGGGGGGTCATTTCTAACAGGACAAGGAAGGAAATGTTATGGGGTCCAAGCCTAGAGGGCAGAGGGGCCACTGCCACCATCCAGCCACTCTTGGCACAGGGCACTGAGAGCCCTGGGGCAGCACCACAGAGCCCAGCAACAAACCCAGAGCTGCCCAGGACGTGGCTTTAAAATAAAAAAGGTGTTTGTCAAAGTGTTCATGCTGTGGAAGGCGAACAGGGTTGAGACTCTGGGGCTCCTGCTTGGATGAGATTTTTGTCACTTCTCCTGCACAGTCACCACAGGTGTGACACCGAGGAGAAGGCAGAAACTAAGGAAGTTCCACACAACTGGCTGAGAAAAATGTCCAGCAAGATGTAAAAACCCACCCAGGGCCAGGCAGCACTTTGGCTGTTCAGCCTTCCTGTGCTCTGGGGCTGCCAGTCCCTCTGCACCGCGTGCCCTGAGCGGTCCCACACCTTGCTCTGTACGTCGTGTGGCTTAGGTTAGTTTATTTTTGATTGTTTCCATGAGGTTTGACACAAACACAAAGGTGACCAACTGTAAACGTGAAGTGTTGCACGGCCCTGTGAAAAGCGAGGAACCGCAGCCTTTAGCAGGTTCTGCACGAGGCAGCCCAGGAGCCTCGTGCAGCCCACCGTACTCCAGCTGAGCCAAACTGGGCTGCTCTTCACGTCTGAGCAGTTTTCTCCCGTGGGGACAGAGTGCAATGTTCAGCTTTTCTCATTATGCCTTTTTTGGCTGCTGTCTCCCTCATCTGGTTTATCTGTTTTTCTTCCTTGTACTTCTCCATAAGTTTTCCAGGGCCCTGGACACCTCTGTACATTACCAGGGACAATGCCTGCAACTCCTGGATGTGCTTAAACTTGAGAAATTTATTCTCAATTTGAGATCCCATTTAAATCAAGACAATTTTTAGACCAAGAAGTCTTTCTTTTTGAATTTGCAATATATAAAAGTCCTGTCAATGAACCACTTGGGCCTAGTAGAAATGCACAAGCCAAAAAGCCACAGCTATGAGGGTACTTTTTCTCCTGTGCTATTTGTTCTTCATTACAACAATGCAAAACACTGGAAATAAAAATGAAGAAGACAAATTAGAGTCTGGTTAGCAAGGGAGATATAAGCTAATACCAGTCACTGTTATACTTCTGTGTGCTGCTTAATGAATCAATGCTGGCAGGAAAAAAGATTGCTGGTCCCTGAGGCACTTAATAACAGTGTGTAACATAACATGCATTTCCCTTCAGGTGTCACTCGAAAAAGTTGGTATGGACAATTTCTGTTTCTACAGTAATGAGAGCAGAGGGTGATGCTGTCAAGATGAGGAATTTTGGCAGCATTGTGTGAAGCTGCACACAGGCAGGCATTTTGTCAGGCACCTGGGCAGGACTTGGGGGCAGGAGGGTCACCCCAAGGCTGAGGGCAGGTGTGTCCTCCCCACCCTGGGCACCACCAGAGACCTGGCACTGCCACCAGCTCCAGGCATGCCAGACAGGTTTAGAAATGAGCATGGGAGCTGCTCGTGTGAGAGGTACTGAAAGCCTGCAAGCATCAACTGCTCCCCTCAGAGCCCACAGAGCTGGAAACAAAGAGAACAAAGGTGAATAAAATACAGTGCATGGAACAGCCTCCTGTCAGCAGAGATGTTGCGGGCGTTGCAATGCACAACTCACAGCTATTAGCATTAACCTGAAAAAACACTTGATATTTGGAATATGTGAGATGTGATATTTGGCTTCATCACATCTCACATATTCCCCCCACCTTGAGCAGTAGGACTTTCCTTTGGCCTCCACCTCACAGCCTCTGTACAAGTTTACCTGTGGAAGGAGCCACCATCCCTTCTCATCTGTTGCTGCCTCATGTAGGTCCAGGTCTGCTCTCCAAAGCATCTTCATTGGTATGAACAGTGTGTAACCATCAGTGAAAAACTTTAGGATTCATTTTAGTGAAGCATGTAAGGCTCGAACTGTATTATCTCATCTGACAATTAATACTATTAAGAGATCCTGTGCAGTGTAGCAACAGCTATAAAATTGCTTCAGCTACATGGGATGCAGAGAGAAGAAATTACACTATATGATCATTATTATTATTTTTGAATTTTTTGACATTTGCTTCTGCTAAATTTTATAACATCCTTCATGAACTTATTTCTTTTCAAAATGACTTATTGGCAGAAAAAATAGTATTAAAACTCTAAAAGGGTCATGTCATTTCAGAAAGAGTCAAGGTCAGCTAGTTCCTTTTTTAGGTACAAAATCCCACACTGCTCCCTGCCAGCTGGGGAGAAGATGCCTGCATTCTTCTGTCTGCCACATTCCATGTCTGGGCAATGGAGGAAAACAAACAAGAGACAATGAGAGGGTGCAGCATGGTAATACCAGCTGACCTGGGGTTGCAGGGGATGAGGTTTAAAGACTAATTTCATAGGAGCTGCAGTGGGAGAATATTAATCATATTGGGATGGCAAAGGAGCATTGCCCTGACACAAATCTCCAGTGCTCTTTCAAATATCCACGGTGACAGCAACTGCAGCCACTGGTTTGTGTCCTTTGACTATAAGCCAGTTTATACAATTAATAACGCATCCCTGCCCAATCAACAGAACGATCCGTCCTTGCCCCTAGGTACTAATCATGTGTCAAGACAATTAATTGCAGAGATGTACTATGTGGGGAAGGTTGCCCTTAATGTAAAATGTGGCAATTCTTCGGAAGGGCCCAAGGCAACGATCGTCTCAATATCCCTCCTTACAGTAACGCTGCCCTTTCTGAATGAGAGAGGAGAACTTAGTCAACACCAGACCTAGAAACAAGCCTCCCTCTGGGGCCAAGCCCAGGAGATCCGAGCACTCTGCCACCTCCTGCTGAGCAGGATCACGCTCATCAGCAAAGGTTACAATTTTCCACTTACATTGGATCAAAAGTCCCTGAATGGCTAAATTTAGATGCTGATCACCGCAAAGGATTTTTAAGAAGTTGGGGTTTTTTCTCCCACCAACTTTCCTAGTTCACAAGAAGCATTTCCCTCAGAGAAGCCTGGTCTGGCACCAGGGAAGGCTTGGCACTGATTTTCACAGAAATATGATCAGATCTCCCAGTATTCACCATCTTACTGGGTGTGTAATTGGGTGCAGATGAGGAGAGTCAGCTGGGAGCCTGAGGACACAGGTTTGGGCATGGAAATGAGTCAACATGTCGAGGTATTCTTTGTTTCACTTCTTTCTCCAAGGGAAATGGGAAAATCAAACATGTCTGCACAAGGAGGACCAAGTCCCCTCCAGTGACTTCCTCCTTGCTTCAGCCTCTTGACATCTGCTCTGGCACTGCTCCACACTGTCACCTGTCCAGGGACAGCCTTCTCAGGAGAGGGGGACAGCTCATATGATGATGATTAGACAAGGAGCAACCAGAACCTCTTTGCCCCATCTGCAACCTGGCTGTTGTCAGGGTCCTTCCTTCTGGGTGGGAAGCAGTCCTTCAGCAAGAACCATGGCATAGCCTTGGTGCCTGGGCGTCACGATTCCCCCACTGCCTCACCTTGTCTTTTGATTTTTCACTTTGACTCATTGCTGTCAGCAATAATAAGAGGTGCTGGGGCACATTTTACAAATGCGTGTGCTTAATCATCTTGATATCTGAGAGGAGCTGTGTAGATAAGAAGAGCTTTTATCTCCTTTTCACGGTGGCAATGTGAGCCCTCCAGGGCTGCACAGGACAACTGCAGCCACACAAGGTTCCAGCAGCAGGGTGCACCCCCTTGTACAAAGAAAAGAGGAGAAAAACCCTTCCAGTCCTCACCAGGTGTGTTTAACCTCATGCACCGCTTCGGGACCTGGTGAGTGCCACCAACTCTGTTATTGTAGATTCAAGGTAACCTTCCACCACTTTGATGTAGCTCTCCTTGGCTCATCCTTAGCAGGAAAGGACACAGCCAGCCTTCCTGGATACTTTGGTACCACTGCCATTGCAAGTCCACCCTGCCTGGAACGTGTGGCTCTCCTCATCCCGCTCCGAAAGGACACCCGTCCCCTCATCACCGGTTTCTTTCGTGTAGAACAAATTGTACTTGTAACAGGAGAGCCCAGGCAGAATTCCCCTGAGAGTCTGAAATGACATTTCTCAGGATTCGACAATAAAACACCACTTGTGCTCTGCCTCTCATCTGTTCACCCTTTCAGTTAAGCTTTCACCCTGTGCATTAGAGAAATGAGTCATCTTCACCATCTCTCATGCATTCACATTCACAGTGCCTTGCCTAAATCTTCAGTTTTTCACTATCACCTGAAATATATACCCTTTAATATCTAATATTACTTTATGGGGAAAAACCACTAAAAATAAATTACAGTTATAACGAGAAGTTTCCAAAGACTCTAATCCTAAAATGCACTCCTATAATAGCACAAGGGAATCTCCATGCTCAGTATTAAAAGGATTATTTTTCAGTGCATCCCCAGTTTCCCAGATATACACAGCTCTTCATTTTCACCTAAAAATTACTCCGTAGATTAACAGAGAGACAAAACTCAATCAAGCATGTCTGTCATTGCAATTATGGCCTAGCTGTAAAGCAATTTTACAGAATGGGAGAGGACCATGATATACCTACCACAGCTTAAAAGCCTTCTTCATTACACCAGATTTACATAACTTTACTCAGTGTTGTAGATTAAAGGTTCAGAAAAAAATTCATATTTGCCTATAGGGATGGGAAATGAGCAAAGCAGTGACACTGGAGGTACTTTATCTTTTGAATTGGGTTTTGCACCTGCAGAATTCCCCTCTTGCTTTTTGGCAACACCTTGTAGCTTGCATGGACCCAATAACTGTAAGGGACTATTTGTATATTTGAATTTTCTATCTAATAAAAATAATAGTAAGTTATGAAGATTGAATTAGAGACCTCTGTGTATTTTGGTTTTGATTCAGGCTGTGGAGTTTGGTGGGGGAATTGTACCCCTTAACTCTACACCAAGAAAATACACCAAGATCCTTGTGGTCTCTGCTTGAAGATCTTCCAGAGTTACTACAGCACGCCTTCAAAAAACCACCCACAATGGCAATTTCAGACCATGTCTATCAATTCACATTGCCATGTACAGCCATTTGCAAATTCTGACATGACCTCAAATCCTAAACCTGACTTGAAATTTCTTCAAGCATTTTCTGACAGTTTAAGTAGGAATTGTGGACTTTTGAAATGAAAGCTGAAATTCTCACTCTTGCGAAAACACTACGTGATATGAGAGTTGACATGTCAACCACCCTGGCTCTGGAATGAGCATTCATGCTTGTTTTACTGGGAAATGAGCAGGTCTTCAAAAGCTCCTGCTGAGCCCCTGCACCTGCAGGAAACAAAACTCTCCAGCAGCCACAAGAACCTGCCCCAGTTCTGCAGAGCTGCTGGGTTCAGGTTTCTGTGGCCCAGGCAGAGCATGGTTGGGTGATGCTGCACCATGCTCCTGAAAGAAACAGGCACAAATCATAAAGTCCTAGAATCATTTAGGTTGGAAAGGACCAAAAGAGCATTGGGTCCAAGCATTAACCCACACTGCCAAGTCCACCACCAAACCACATCCCTAAGTCACAACAGAAGTTTCCTCACACTGGGAAATTGAGTATGCTTTGAAAACTCAAAATAGCCAGCCCTGACTTGGTCAAATCAATGCAACCAAAGGTAGTGTGGAGACTTCCAAAAAGCTGATCACATTTTCTAAGGAATGGCTAAATCATGCCATTTTCTGAGAGAAAACCACAATGATTCTTGGCAGTATGCAACCTGTTCCCATAGGGGCAAGGGAAGACCCAGGACCAGGGCTGCCTCTCCAGGACAGCTGGTCAAGGGTACTGATTTTTGTTCCTTGTTCTGAAAACTCTCTTTGGCCTTCTTCAACAGAAGACAGAAATTTGATGCCATTTCACTTTGTCTTTTTCCCTAGATCCTGATTCTTCAAGGCTAAAGCTGAGCTCCCTGGAATGACTCTGGAGCTGAAACATATACCTAAGCCCTTGGCTGAATCACTCCCTCTTGAAGTATAAGGAGGAAGATATTCAGGCTTTCTAATCCAGCAGCACAGCAGGGAAACTGCTTGTCTCTGCGTGATTGTGTAATTGCTTTTCAAAGTGAAGTAAGTTTCTCTATCCACATTGCACTAACAAATCTCAGAAGTCACTTTGGTCTTCCAGCCTAACTTTCAACATTATTTGTTACGCATAAAACAAAAGACACTTCTATTTCCATAGCTGACAAGCTTTGCCTCAGGGCATGCATTTATTTTCCATGCTGTTGATCTCTTCCTCCCTGTATCAGGCTAATTCATCAGATTAATAAAGGACGATTTAGCTTCCTGCAGGGTGTTATTGATCTCTCGGGGAACATGGCAGTTGTTTGCTATGCCACCTTTCCCCTGAGCAAAGGGGATGATTTTTAAATATTTCTAATGCTTGAAGGCTGCAGCTGGCACTCACCAAGCAGCTACAGAGGAGCAAAAGGCAGCAGCAAAGGGGAAATGTGAAATTTATCACCTGAATCCCTCTTTCCCTGCCTCTACACTCATCAGTGTGTCCAGAGCACACAAGGCCTCAGCAAGGAGGTGGGAATGAGCACCTGGCTCCAACAGAGACTCCAGGAAGAAAAGTCACATCTGTGTTGAGCTGGCACATATTTCATCCACCCACACCAGGCATTATTTCAAACATGCAGTGCAGTTCATAGATCATCAGGTCAGAAAGGCCCCTTGTACCATCCCTATCTCAGAGCCTGCTAGGTTCTGTTTCAGAAATCTTCATGTGCCATCCAACACAGAAACAAGAGTGTCTCCTTGCCAGTGCTGAAATTGCTCTCTCTATCCCACCATAATCTTTCCTTTACTTTCAAGATACAGTGCTGGACAAGGAGCTTTAATTCTCCATAATCTCTCAGTTGTTCTCTGGCTCCCTGCTTGTCTGGGCAGCAGCTCCTGTCCTGCAAACACAGCCTGGCTCCTGACTTCCAGGATGCAGGGCTTGATGCTTGACCTTATTAAAAAACAAACAAACAAACAAACACTCTTTATTTGTGCCAAGCTAGAAAGCCCAAATGTTCGGCCTCTGTGACTTACTACCTCATTCTTCACCTTTCTTCTCATTTTATGCCATCTGTGACTGTTTCGTTTTCTCCCCAAAACCACAGATAGAAGTGTTAAACTGTGACAGAGCAACTGAGCCCCACCAGAGCTCGGCAGACACAAGCTCCCTTGCCCCCCTGTTTGCAGCTCTGTTGTGAGGCTTGTAAATCCCTTGCCTTGAAATACACTCAGTATGTACTACATTAATTTTATATAATTCTTAATATATATATTAAGAATTATATAAAATTAATGTAGTACATATATATATAATTCCTTAATCAACAGTTTTGAAGAATCAAATATCTCTGTAAATTACAACAACATTATTACCTTTAGCAGTCTAATTTGCAATCTCATTAGAAAGAGATGAAGTCCTTTTCTGTAACCCTACAGTGAATGGAATAACTTGGAGTAGGTCCCCATCCTTCATTAGTCACACCCTCCCCGGTGCTGTTCCATACATGTCCAGGTCTGGTGTTAAGCTGGGCTGTCCTCAGCTGGTTTCCAAGCTTGCTCTCACTGCTGCCCATCCGTGATGGCCCAAGCACCACGGACAATCACTACAACCATCCTGAGAGCTGTGTGGCAGGTATCAGTGACCAGGGGAGCCCGTGCTGTGCTGCTCACTCAGGGTCACTGTGGGACACTCCATCCTGCAGCGTGGCCACAGCTCAAACTGCTTTCCCCCAAACATGACACATTTATTGAACGTTTCTGCAAAGATAAGTGCCTTTTCTGCATTATCAGTGGCTTTTCTGCATTAGCAAAAGATCTTTTTTGCAGGGCTCAGCTGGTACCTGATGAAATAAATGCCTTTTCTTCCCAATATATTCTGGAAATTATTGAGCTCTTCTTGTATCATTTTCCTTCTCATGTAAAAGGAAGCCCCATCTTCTCAAATATAGACAGGTTTGGAACCAGAATTAGGCAGGGAAATGTTTGAAAAGAAGGGGTCAGGGACTGGTTTTCCCCATTGCCAGTGGCTCTGTGGCATTAAACTGGATGATTGAAGACTGGCCCCACCTCATGACTCTGCGGTGTCTGGCCATGCTCCCATCCCCATTCAGGCACATTTCTCACCATTATCCCTTAGCCCCACATTTTCCAGTCCCGCTTAGCAAGGCTGTGTTTATTCATCTGATTTTTGGCATGACAGATAAAACAAAGCTATCCCAAATTTCAGTCCATAAATCCCAGTAAATAGATTGGATGAACCTAGATTAAAAAGGAAAATAACTGCAGAGAACTTATTTTGGAAACAAAATGAAAGGCCTTAAAACTGATTTGCTGATATGTCATTTGCTTGATGTCATCATTCTATAAGTGGGTTATGATTGTTCTCATGAATGCAAAATTATATGCAAATATATCCATCACGTCCTGCTGCTTCTGATTTTATCTGCCTCTTTCTTTCCTAGTCTTTTCTTTCCCTTCCCCCAGAGTCTCCCAGAAGCATTTGTCCCATTTGCATTTGTCCCAGCAGCATTTGAGAAGCATTTGTCCCACTTGCAAGGCCAGGGACAAAGGAAGTGGGAAAGGCAAAGAAAACCACACTGCACCTCTTCTGACACACACGTGTTTTGTGATGGTTCATGTCCCTCTCACATCGTGTGCAGTTTCACTTCTGCCCTTGAAAAACACCTGAAAGACCTTTGCCAGTATACATGGCGATGTACCTTTCTTGACAATTTTTCTCTGCTTTTAGGAATCACAGAGAGTTTATAGTCAGCCATCCTCTCTCCAAGAGTGACAACTTCACAGTCCCAGGTGGTTTTGAGCAAGCAGTGCTGGCAGAAAATCTTCCTAAAAACAAAGAGCAATTTGCAGCACAAAAACAATCAGTGCTCTCCCACAGAAAGGGAAATTTGAGTGGGGTTTTTCTCTCTTGCTCTCCACAGTGCTACCCATAATCTTTAGGATCCCCAGAACAAGACTGAGCTCAGGGTGGATCCCAGCCCAGAAGGGATGGAGTTTGTGCCTAGGGGTGGGTATGGCAAATCTGCACCTGGAGTGCTGGTGGGGGCTCGGAGCTGCGTCCTGCTCTCTCCTGCTCTGCCCACCGGAGGGTTCCACCGCCAGGGCTGGCCATGCCCCGCGGCTGGCTGGGGCTGGGGCTGGGGCTGCCTGCAGTCCTGTGCTGGCTGCTCCCGGTGAAACAGCTCAGATCCATTCCTGCCCCTCAGCCTGGCTGCCCTGAGCCCTGCTCCTGCCTCCGGCTGGAATTCAAGCTGCTGCGAGACAGCATCAGTTGCAGCTTGAGAACGGCAGATCAGCTGTACACTTACTGCCATTAAAGGCTTTCAGTTGGTTTAGAATTGGAAAAGGAAAAAAAAATCTACCACGAAAGACCCAGAGAGAGCTGTAAACAGCTGATTGCAAGTTACAGGTGAAGCTGAACTCATCACGATGTCGCTTTAGGACTCTGCAGTGCACACCCACGACACTGTCCCTTAGCAAGGGACACAGGCTGACTCTGCACGGTGACCAGATTTTAAAGCACTGGCAAACTGAGAAACGTGGGCTTGAAATACTGGATGTCTCTTGAATAACTTTAGGTCAGCTTTTATAATGTAGAATCAAAGGATTTAAAGCTTTAAAACAAAATGGAACTGCAGAAACTTTGAATATTCACCCAGATCTAAGATCTGTGTTGTTAGTAATTATTAATATGTGAGTAACCTTCTACATGACAGCAAAGTGAATATATACTATATACATTTTTAATATGTATGTGTATATATAGATCTATATTAGGTCTGTGAGCTACAATATCATTTTGTAAAGGAGTGACTCAATTTTCTGCAGTTCCTAAATTTCACTCTACACTATTTACCTTTCAAACCCACCAAACAGTCATTGGGTAAAAAAAAATCTATTAATAATTTTCTCACAAAAGTTAGAACCCAGACTGCCATTCTTCCAGGATGGCCTGAGCCCACCAGCTCCAAAAAGGGGAGGTGAGACACAAAGCCATCCTGGGCATGAATGAATAGTCCACTCTGGGCATCTCCCACCTGGTACAAACAGTGGCTCATCTTGTGAGGAATGATGGACCAGCTCCCTTCCTCAGTCTGTCAAAGGAGGACTGGATATGTCCCTGTGTTTTCCCCAGTCTGCCTGGGACATCAAAGCTTTTTGACTCTTCTGTACTTTGTGAACCCTTAAATATCTTGTTACGAACTGGTTTAACACAGAAGACCAAAGAAAGCTAAGCCTCTGTGAATAAAATTGATTGGACCCAGAAAGGTTCAAAATATACCCGAAAATGTGATTAAAACTAAATGAGGTTAGATGTGGGTGTCAAAAAATTGATATACTTTACTTAATAGCAAAAGAGGGAAAGAGGGAAAGAGGGAAAGCAAGCTGTGGTCTCAACCCCGAAGGTGCTAAGCTTGATCCCTCTGTGAAGGTGTTCTTTTCTCCCCAGACCTGAGTTTCCTTTCTTCTCTCCATCAGCCAGCAGTTCAGGGCCTCAGTCAGAAGGCCTCTTCAGGGTGTGGTGGGCTTCTCTGCAGCCTTTGTACAGTTTTGCCATAATAGGCATGAAGATGTCTACATGAAGACTTTAAAGACATAAATTATAACTTTCAGTCTCTGACATATCTTCCAGCTGAAGAACAGACCAGCTCACAGGGAACACAACCAAGTGTCCATTGGTTTGGTCTCCTACCTACCTTTCATGGAAGGGTGGGAAGAGAAGGCAGAGCAGGGAACTCACAGCAGAAGGATCACAGAAGTCTGGAAGAAGATGCTGAAGTCACCAACTCTTTCTGCTGTCATGAGGAATCAGGAGAAGGGACTCCCATCCCCTCAGCATTTCAGGTCAGTGCAGGGGACCCACACACGTGGTAGCCATGAAACACACAGAAAACAGTCCCAGTTCCAGTCCCAGTTCAGCAGCATTAGCTGGACACTGGTGTCACAGGGACTGAACAATTCTCATATAGAACTTTCTTCTGAAACATTAGCCATTGACAAATGTCTTTATCTGTATGAATTATGGAGTATTATTTTCTTTTTAATTGCATTGATTTACACTGAAAGCTTTAAACATCAGCCTAATAATTATTGTAAACCGATTTGTCATCAGGAATGCAATAAACCATTACTGGAGCCAGTGCTTACAGGGAGCTGGTTCTCCTGCATCAGAGGAACTGGAAGGAGATAAAAAGCTACAATTAAAAATGCCAGAGTGTGCACCCAGGTTGCTGCAGCTAGGGGAAAAATTATGTGAATGATTGCCAATAAATGTGATGGTAGGAAAAACCCTTCAGAGCCAGCAGCAGTGTTTATTTATGGAGAAGTGCCCAGATGGTGGCCAGGGGCTGGTGCCCACCCTCACAGACCTGCCGTGGCTGGGCCAGGAGTCACCCTGCTGCACTCACACCTTCTGCAGGGCAGTTCTGCAAAAGTGTTGAAGGGGACCTGTGTCCCAAATGCTCCTCCCCAGAGCTGAAACCAGGGAATGGCAAGTGTGTGGCCATGGTTTTTGTGGTTGCTGGTGGCACTGCTGCCTTTCTGCCCTGTCACTCAGTCCCTCTTCCCTTGCTCATACCTGCGATGACATTTCTGCTCTCTGAGAGAACATCAGCAAATACCTTTTGGAAGGAAACTCCACACTGCTCCAATCCCTTCTCTTAGAGAAGGTCTGACTATTTAAAATCAGCACCAAAAACAGCCTGGCTAGAGGCATGGAAAATTTTAGACAAAGCAATTGCAGCCTCAGCCAGCTCCCGGACACCCAGACAAAGGGAGAGCAGCACGAGACACGTTCCAGGTAGAGCTGCTGGGCTCACTCCAGGGGGACAGCCTGGAGAGGAGGTGGAAACCATGTGTGCTCTGAGCCCCCCAG
Organism: Onychostruthus taczanowskii; assembly: GCF_017590055.1. Lineage (NCBI taxonomy): Eukaryota > Metazoa > Chordata > Aves > Passeriformes > Passeridae > Onychostruthus > Onychostruthus taczanowskii. The sequence goes on from NW_024498462.1 coordinate 6,053,121, forward strand.
ATACCTGTGGGAGTGAGAAAGAGGCAGCAAAAGAGAGAGCTGTGAGAGGGTTTGAATGTTTTGAACTCCTGTGACAGCCAGGTGCTCTTACACACCTTATCTGTGAGAGATCTCGCAGCAGCGAGCGCTTCACAGCCCCATCCTGGAGCAAGCACCCGCTCTGCTCCGCTGCTGCATCGCCCCAGCTTCACTGCCACGGCAAAATTTCCACTCCACCACCAGCTTCAGCAGAATGGGCTTTATATTGCAGAGTGATCTTGAAATGCACACAGTGGTTTGCAGGGGCGGGATGAACGCCCGGCATGACTCAGGACAGTGATCTCAGGGATCCCACCAGGGCACAGAGTGCTCAGCCTGTGACAGAGACACCCTGAGAGTGACAGCCCCTGCCCTGGGTGCGGGGCTGGGATCTCAGGAGGTGTTCCTTCTCTAGCAGGGAAGCTTCAGGACTTTCATTTGATTCCCCTGAACCACGGAGCTGCCCCGGGCTGCCCAGCAGAAGGCTCTGGGACCGGGGCTGTGATGCGACGTGAGCAGGGTGGAAGCAGCAGCACAGGAACCTCTTCCATGGGGCTGGGGCCTCCTGCCTTCACCACAACATTCCTTTCAGCCTCCAGCCTTTCATATAAAGTATCATCAAATAATTTATAGGAGGTGTCAGCTGCAGGCTACAGCCAAAAGGAAGGTTTATTTAAGACACCGTGTGGATTGTTATACAAGATCCTGATGGATTATTCCTATCTGAGAATTTACAGATACTGCAGGAGCATGGCCAGCAATTTGGATTAGTTGAAATTGAACTCAGACTGGGTTGCTTTTCCTCCCTTAGGAAATCTCAGCCCTAAGTCTCCAGATATTTTTTGAAGGCAAGATGTAGACAAAAACAACTTTTACACTTTCCAGCAGCACCTGAAGTACTTTCCCATCAATCACCTTTGATATACAGAGGCAGAAGTGTGAGCTACTTCATTAAGAGCCCTCACACATATCTGGGTACATTTACATATTAATCAGACAGCTGAGCTGCTAATCTTTCTATCTTATATGCTTCTGTAACCATTAGTCAGAGCCAGGTGCTGTTAAATACTCCAGGTACCACCAAGTGCTCTAAAATCAAGACGAGTGTGGATGACAGGGAAAGGCTCAGATTTACAATGCTCCTGTAGAGCCAAGCACTGTCAGCTCTGCCAGGGTAACATAAATACACACGTCTAACACCAGGAGCTTTAATCCACTGGGAGCACTGAGCGAGGTGAGCCATTCCCACTGCCAAGAGACTTCAGTGATTCCCACAGAAATGAAGGCTGGTTCCAGTTCTGCCTTCTGCAGGCTCTCTGCTACTGTCTGAGCAGCACTGGGCACCTGGCACAAGACCCTGGGAATACAGGAAGACAGAGAAGCCATCTCCCTCCAGCCCTGATGGCCCACAGCCCAACCCTGATTGTCCCTCAAGGGCAGCAGCTGCCCCAGATCTTACCCATGGCTCAAGTGGGGCGGGAGAACTCAGCCCCAGTTCTTACCACAGAATCACAGACTTCAGATATCACCTTGTTCCAAACCCCTGCTATGGGCAGGGAGGTCTTCCTTCAGACCAGGCTGCTCAGGGTCTCATCCAACTGGAGCACTTCCAGGGATGGGGCAGCCACAGCTTCTCTGAGCAACCTGTGCCAGGGCCTCAGCACCCTCACAGGGAAGAAAAAATCAGTCTTTCACAAAGTTCAGATGGTTTGCTGGGCAAAATTTGGTCCCTGGTTAAATCAGTCGCAGCAGAAGTGGATGACACAAAGAGGGATGTGTGGGAACTGCTCTGAAGTCAGCATTTCCTGAGCTGGACTGACCCAGAGCACTACAGAGGGTGCAGTCAGTGGCTCCACAGCCAAGCTGCTGCCACTGTGGTGCCCCCAGCACCAGGCTGAGTACAGCACAGCAGCTGCTTGGTTTTCTGATTAACCTGTTCATTTGCCATTCCAGCACCTGCCAATCCACATCCTCAGCTTCCCATCTCCCTCCCTCCAGCTCCTCCCACCCAGCTCCCACCTGGCTTGTGTGGTACCTGGCTTTGAGCTGCTGAATTAAATTCTCTCCATCCTCCAAGAGCAGGCAACGTTGTGAGGTTTAACCTTTGGTGCCTGTTCCTTGGCACCACACACATCACTGCTGCCACAGGGCCCGGTGTGAGCAGGGCACAGGGACAGCCAGTGCCCAGTGGTCACACACTGACAGCTGCAGACTACACAAAAACCACAAATACCTGTAACTGCCTTTGCCAAGGAAGTGATCTGTGATACAGCTTGCAGAACCATCACAGTTTACATTTCCTGGGCTTTAGTTAAATGAAAGAAAACAATGTATGTGGCTTTGGTGATCACACAGGCTCTGCAAAGCACTCTGATCTTCCCTGCTTTGGGCCTCTGAGGTTTTTTTTACCACTTCCTCCAGGTTAAAAGGATTGAAAGGTCAGCCAGATCCTGATGAATAGCTTCATGCTTTTGCTGTGGAACACCACCTGGGTCACCTGCAGCTCTCAGCACTCACGGTGGCACCGGGCTGGCCCTGCTCCTGGCCCCAGCACAGACACTCAGCTGGCAGCACTCTGACACTCCCTGCTGCTGCCTTGGCACCCCAGCACCGCTCCCTCACATCCAGGCAGCCCCTCAGACCCCACCAACAGCTCTGCCCTGCTCTGCCACCCCCAGCAGGAAGGGGCTAAAGCACAGGGATGCCTTGGGGACCATGAGCCTCTACACAATACCTCTACACAATCTGTTCCAGACCCGTGAGCAGAAGTTCTGCCAGTGGATGTGGTTCTTAGAAGGGAGCCTGGATACCCCACTGCTGCCATTAGAGCCCATCCCAGCAGCTGCTCCTGTTCCCAGGAGATGCTCCTCTTCCTCACCCCATAGGAAAGGTGGATTTTGGAAACCACCAGCAATTCATGCTCTATGTCTGGAGAGCCTGCACATAGCACTGGTGCTTTACAGCCAGTGGATCTCTCCTCCATTTTTAACTGCTTTTTATAATGCTTTATTGATTAGACCCATTGAACTATTTTATTGATGGGAAATACTTCCAACCTCTGCAGTCTGGGCATAAATGTTAAAGAGGAGATGAGGGGACAGAGGCTTTAGAATGGAGCCCTGGCTCAGCCTTGAGGCTGGCTGAACACCCACCCTGGCCCAGTGGCCTTGCTTGACCCAGGCCAAAACTGGGAGAAAGGAGCTGGGGCACGGTAACATCCATGTCTGTATTTCTGCCTTCCAGACAGAGGCACAAGTACAGCAGCCCTGTCAGAGCTGAAATAAAGCCTTGGCCATGGCTGACCCTGTGTGGGAGTGCTCAGTGGAGAAGGAGGGGTCACAGCCACCGCAGGCAGAGCAGGGCCAACACAGCCTGGGACACTTCCAGCAGCTTGGGGGCTGGAAACAGGGTGAGGCTGCTGTCTGAAATACCACCCTGACATGTTACTGGAACCTCACATCTCACTGGTCTCATCAGGAGGCAGATGGAAGCTCTGCCACTCACACAGCCCTGCCTCACTGCCCCCAGCCACTTGCCTTGCTGGAGCATCCCTGTGAATGCCAAGAGTGACTCCGCTCAGCCAGACATGGAGCATGCCTGCTTTGTCTGGCTCAAAACAGAGGGATGTGCCCAGGCTGAGATGGACACAGCTTGCTTTTGGGCCAGGATTATTTATTCATTATTACTTATTCATAATTTTTAAATGAGTTTTATAGCTCAGTTCTGATTTCTGGCATTTGCTTCTCCTATGAGCATGTGAAACACCACAACAAATGCAATGGGGCAAAAGCTCCAGCCCCTGAAACACCAAACTGCTGACTGATGGTTGCACTTACCACACTTACACAGGGCAGAGCATCTCTGTTCCTTGCAGAGCAGCAGCAGCAGGCATTGCCATAAGGAAAAGTTGGTTACACCAGATAGGAGGTGGGGATGTGGGGATTTCCATTTCACACATGAACCATTAACAAATAAACAAAAGAGACTGCAGAAAGAATTTCTCATAGAAAGCCCAACTTTCTCATGCTAGATCTTTTACCTTTGCTGTGGTTTATTGGTTGTTTGGTTTAAGCAGTGGAAAGGACCTGTCTTAATTGAGCCATGCTTCAGCTGCTGCTTCATTCTGACAGCATATATTGATATTTTCCTATAAAAGCCCAAGGTCACACAAACAAGACACTGGGGATTTTCCATGGGATAAGGCAAGACAGGCAACAGAAGGCCCTTGGTCCTGCTGTTGTATAGGGAAACAATGCTTCCACCTGGGTCCTACAGAGTGGATTTTGTGGCCTTTTCTACCCTTTAAGAACAGATTGCCCCTTTCCTGCAGGAAAGCAAAGCTGAGTCCCTGCTCTGATTGAGGAAACCTTGTTCTGTCACTGCAGGCTCTTGGCAAAGCCCCTCTCCAGGCTGTAATGAAACCTCCTCTTCCCCAGGCTGAGCTGCCCCCTCTCAGGATGTCTCCATAGGGAAGGGGCTCCAGGCCTCTGAGCATCTCCCTTTGGATTTTTTTCTATCTGGGTGTGGGACTTGCCTTCCTCTGTCCCCTTCTGTGAAAGGAGAGAAGGGAAGGGCTGAGCTGCAGCTTCCTTGGGAGGGCCAGGCTTGAGCACGAGGGGGAACAAATAAAGGGATTAAGAGAAGTTTAACTGTTTTTCTCTCCATCATACTTGCACTCCAAACATAAATTAGTTAAAGATGCTAATGTTGGACTTCACTGCCTGCAAATACAGCACGGCTGGTGTGCAGTTCTGGGCAGAGGCTCAGAGCTGCTGCCACTGTGCCCAGACACTTCTTGCCCTTCCATGCAAGCTTTGATGGCAGCTGATGCTGCTCTGTACCTAAAATATTTTAAATGTCTAAGCCACCCCAAACGTCCTGGCAGGGAACAAGTGTCTTGCAGATAGATCACACTGCTATTTCTGGACTGTTCTATAAATATGCCTTTTGTCTGGAAACCACCCTCAGAGGAAGAGGCCAAACCTCTGCCCAGCACCCCACCTCTCCTCTTTGCAACTGGCCTCCTTTCTTCCCTAAGCAAAATTTCTGGATTAAAAACTGTTTTTCCCCAGACACAGCTATTGAGGAAACTTCCACCCAGTGCCTGCTGAGTGTGAGCTGCAAGGAGGTTTGGATGCATTTCCTGGGGATGGGAGCTCCTACTGCAGGGCTCCCTGGGGCGATTTCAGCACCTTCCCCAGTGCCAGCAAACAAAGTCCATTTCAGGGGCTGCAGGACTGTGCCAGCAGTGCTGCCCATTGCTCTGGGGCCCCAGCCAGGGTTAACTCACTAACCCCAACGTGCTAAAGCCTCCCTCCGTGTCCCAGGGGCACCGAGCACAGGCAGGGAGCAGGTCCTGGAGCACTCCCAGTGGGATCACCCTGGGCTCAGCCAAGGGGCAGCACAAACCCCACAGCTACAGACTGCCAAGGTCTCACCTGGGACAGGGGGGAATTGTTCACTGCTTCCTTCCTCATCCAGACAGGCTCCTGCTGCCTCCTCCCTCTGGGACACGGGGATTTACCACCAAGCAGCACCTCCTGCAGCACAGATTTACACAGCCCAAACCCTTATTTACACTGCAATCCTGTCACTGCTCGTGCACACACACAAATCACATTGCTTCCCCCAGACATTCTTGCCAGCAGGGCTGCACAGGTTTCCCCCTGGCATTGAAGAGTGAAGTGCTGCCATACTAGTAGCTAGATATTAAAAATAAATAAACTTGGGAAAATGCAGCAGCCAGCAGCTCTGACTGAAGATTAACAGGTGTTGGGATTTACAAAGAGAGAGTGCTTCAACTTCAGCACCTGAGTGACTGATCACATTTATAAGACTTTGTCTGCTTTGTACTTGAATTGGATGATGCACATTTAAAAACGCATCCCCAGGTGAGTTCTGGGCCTTTTTGGAGCTCTGGCATCAAAGCAGCACACAGAGAGGAGTCACAGGCCAAGCAATGAAAGGCAATCACTCGCTGAGTGCCATCACTCATGCCTGGTGCTTTGAACACAGTTTGGAACAGAAATGCAAATATCTATTTTTCATCAGTGACCCAGCACAAACCACTTCAGTCTGACCACGGTGATGCAGAGTGAGCAGTTCATCAGAACAAACATTTACTCAGGTGCCTGAAAGGCTGCAGAATCCCAGAGCAAGAACAAAGCTTTATTTTATTTTTTTTTAATCTACTTTTTTTTTCTTTCCCCTTCCTGAACCATGAGGAAAGGTCACAAAACCTTTGCAGACTTCTGTCACAAGCCAGAACACAGTGGGCTTCTTCTCCAGCCAGTAGGGTCCTATGCCAAAATGGTGGGAATATTCACAACCAGGCTCCAGGGCATGGAAAGCAGGACAGACATCTGTTGTCTGGACAGACAGACAGAGACCCACAGGATGGGGCCCAGCCTGACAAAATATGAATGTCAGCTGATACCTGGTGGGACTGATCACTCTCCAGAACTGCCTGAATGGAGGGTGTAGCCAGGGGCCAGCTGGGCTCTTCTGCCAGCTAACAAGTGACAGGATGAAAGGAAATGACCTCCAGCTGTGCCCACAGAGGTTTAAATTGGGTATTTGTGAATATTTCTCTGCCTAAAGGGTTGTCAAGCATTGAACAGCCAGAACTGCCAAGCCCAGGGCAGTGGTGGAGTCCCCATTCCTGGAGGGATTTAAGAGATGTGTAGATTGGACCCTTGGACACAGCTTAGTGGAGGCCTTGGTAATGCTGTCTTAGTGGTTGGGCTTGATGGCCTGTGTTGGTTTTGCTCAGCCTGGTTTTTGGTAGCAGGGGGGCACAGAGGTGGCTCCTTGAGGAGCTGCTGGAAGTTTCCACCATGCCCAGCAGAGCCAATCTCTGATGGCTCTGGAGATGGACAGGCTGCTGGCCAAAACTGGGAAAGCCAGTTCTTATCTCAGCTTATGAGCCCTTACTTATTTTTTTTTTCCCTCTCCTCTGCCCAGCTGGGGCAGGGGAGGGCAAGTGGCTGTTGTGGATGTGGATGCCTGGTGGTTGGCCAGTGTCAAACCACAATATGGTCTTAGAGATCTTTCCCAACCTAAATAATTCTATGGCTTATTGTTCCCTGGCACACAGGGAACAGGGTCCAGCACTGGCCCCTCAGCCAGGAGGGGCAGGCCCCAGGGAACACAGCCCAGCAGGGTGGAGCTGGAGGCTGTCAGGGACAGAAAACACTACTGTGCCTAACTGGAGAGACTTGACCTAGGGCCTAGAAGTGTTTGACTAAATCAGTTTTTAAATCATTCACTTACTTCTTTAAAGGGAGGGCACTGCTGCCCAGCACACTGGAAATCCACAAGCTCTTGTTTCCACGCAGGTCTCAGCTCTTGCCCACAGATGGTTGTGGGATTGGAGCCATCTGCCACCACTGCCCCATCCCAGTGCCCATCCTGGAGACCTCCCTGGAATGGCTCTGTGAACACAGGAACTCACACTGGCCACGCTCACTTGCAGGAGGGGCTGTGCCCACAGATGCTGCACCAGCAGCAAACCCCTGTCCAGCAGGGAGAAGGGCTGAGTGTGGATCACACAGAGCTGGGGGCCTGGAGAGGAGCCAGAGCCCAGCCCAGGCCTTGGAGCTGCTTTTCCTCACCCCCTGGGGTTTGGACCAAGGGAGTCAGGGCCTCTCGTTCATCTGATGCACACACAATTTTGTGATGAACGAGATTCAAAAAGCTGCAAGAGACCAACTGTGAGGAGCATTAGAGCCCCACTGCCAGGGAAGCTGCCCTGCCACAGGGCCCATTCTTTCCTGCCTCACCTACCTGAGCAGGACTTCTGCCAACTCAGCATCACCGAGCAGGTTTATGCAGAGCTTTCTGCCTTCTGTGGCTTCCCAACTTCCTTTCCATTTTAGTTACTTCAGATTTTCCACCCAACACTTAAGTTTCCTTCAAAGCCCAGGTTTTTAGAGCAGCACCAGCAGTTTCCTCCTCAATCACATCTCTCTCCACTGCTGGCAGGTCCATTTTCCTTAATGGCTTCGTTTTCCAGGACATGCATGGGTCCACCTAACAAATAACCAGCCTGACTGGTATTAACAAATTTCCCTGTTTCCCCCTCTCTTACAGTATTTTTTATTTCCTAACCCATACATAATTTGATTCCCATTCCTCTTACCCCCCTCAGTCTGTCCCCCAAAACTCAATTACAAGAGAGACACTCCAGCCCTCCACACCTGCACAGGGCAGCCCACAGCTCGCCCCACCATGTCACAGCTCCCCTCACACTGGGTTTTTAGGTGGACGCCCTGTATGACCCATAGCTCTCCTCACCCTCATTTCTGGATGGAAGACAAACACAGAGCTCCGCCATGTGGCAGAGAATCAGCAGAAGGGAGTCCAAAGGCTCCCAAATGAAGCAAGCCAATGGGTACTGTCCATCTTCCCTCAAGCCATTCCTGCCTGCTGTCCCAAGGCTGTGCAGCTCTGGCACACCCTGCCTCTGAGCTAGGTGGGCTCCCAGAAGTTGGGAAGGCAGTGAGAGCACTGTAGCATCTCCTCCTGTCTATGGAGAGCAGCCAGTACCACTGTGTGATGCTGTTTGTAGGGATGTGCCCTAATATTGTGAAATTGCAGCTTCTGTGTTCTGCTGTGCTATTTGGATGTATGTAGAAACTTTTCAAGTGGAATTCTTGATTTTAATTTGCACATGAACTTTTACCAGTTGCAGAAGGTGGTCTTTTGTGATAGAATGAAGGAAATCATAGGAAATGACAGTTTAGATGGGAGGCTCCATGTGGCCTCCAAGAGTGTTGCAGGGAATCACAGACTTCACCACTGTTGAAAGATACTGTAATGATGTGAGAAAATCTGTTCAATGGCTTGGACACCAACCTGGCACTGGAGAAGATGTGTGCACATCAGACACCTCGGCCACGCCCTCAGCTCAGCCTTCTGTCCAGCAGCCACAGTGAGAGAGGATCAGGTTTTTGAGGATCAGGTTTTTGCTAAAACTCCACTGGGGAGTGAATTGAGCAGGAGCACCTGCTGAGCCAGTACCCCACCCTCTGCCCACACTCTGGATGTTCACATCCACACTTCCCATGCAGAAACGGCTGTGAGACAGGACAGCACAGGATGAATGGCCCCACCAACAGCCCAGGAAGTGTTACAGAGGTGCAAAGCCCACCCCTCCATCTCTGCTGCACCCAGAGCACTGCAGAACCCCCACAGTGCTGCTGTGGGGAACAGCTCTGAGGAACACAAAGGATTTGGTGTCATGAGGTGTTGAGAACTCGCCTCTGCAAAGCCCTTCCAACGTGAGCCCCTCCGGTGGGGGGACACTGTCCTGCAGTTTCAAGGAGGGCAGTAAGGAGCAGTTTCACAGGCTCCCAGCTGAGGCTCTCCTGGGCTGTTTCCCTGCTGGTGGAAGGCACCCATTCCCCTCTGCCCAGCTCAGCAGCCACCCCCAATCCAGCTGAGTGAACTGTGCTCTCCCCCAGGGTCCCCAGCCCTGAGCCCCTCCTGGGTGAGAGCTCTGGAAGCACAGAGCCCCCAGCTCAGCTCCACAGCCACCATGCTCTGCCAGTGGCACTGAAGAGATGCAATAAAATGGATTCAGTTACACGAGGCACAAAAGGGATGCAAAGAAAACCAAGTCATCCAAGGTGTTGTGGTCATTTCCTCAAGAAAGAAGAGGGTTTTGCTCCCATTTCCCCTAGCATTTATTTTATTACTCAAACAATGCCTCACTGATGGAAAGAAGAACCTGCAAAGTTTTAGTCTGGCTTAAAACAAACCCCTCTAGAGAGCCAAGGAGACTTCAACTACCATAGAGAGGGTGGAGACAGAAACATTCATTATTTAATGGAAAGCATATCAAATTTGATAGATCCTAAATTCCTTTTTAAATGACACTGATTAGTCCTAATTGGTGCAGGAGCTGGCATTACCTCAGCCCTGACATCGGCTCAGGAGCTGAATACTTAGTCAAAGTCTAGTTGAAAACTACTCAGATTTTAAATAAAAATTGTGGGTTTGGTTTTTTTTTTCCAATGCCAAGGATATATTTGACAACTGTGCAAATGTTGAACGAGTCAAGAAATTGGAACAATTTGAGAAGAAATGTTTAAGGAAGGCAGTAAAAAGTCAAGGACAGCACTCTGGTCAGGCTGCAAATTTCATACCCAAGGCTGAGAAGAACTGATGAAGTTAATGGCCATTAATGAAATGACACAGCTGTATATCTTCTATCATCAGCTACCTGGCAGAAGCCCTGTAGTTTCCCATGTTACTGCTTTTACTGGTATCCACAGGGTCTGTGGCTCCCAAGGCCAAGGTGGGTGCTCCCAGACACCACTGCCAGATGTCTGTCCTACAGCTATGTCAGGCAGCCACAAAGGGGGGAAATAATCAGTATTTCCCAGACTGAAAACTCTGTCACTGTGACAAATCCATTCAGAAGACAGACTAAAAGAAAAAGGAAATGAGGGGGAAAGATGTAAAGTTGAATGACTGGCTTCTGTGGAACTGCCATCCTAAATTCCTGCTGAACACACTCAGACTGTTTAATTTATTTTTCTTTTTAGCTGGAGGGCCACTGAGAGGACATGGTAAGACATATTAGCAGAGAACACAATCCAGAAGACATTGGTGCACATATTTTTTTGCTGATAATTCAGAGAGAACATCTTCCTAAGGCCCCAGCTAGAGACCACTACCATGTGGTGAGGACCTCTCATTTTAATTATTCTCTTGAGAGGGGCTCTACAGGAGAAAAGGGAGTGGCCCCTGGGGTGGAAATGGAACAAGCAGCTCACACAGCATTCATCCCCACTGATCCATAATGAAGTGTGGATTTGAAACAAGCCCAGGTAGCTTCCCAGAGACATCATGGTGAGAATATGGAATTTATACTGTAATTGGAGTCTCTTAAGGGAGCCCTGTGGTGGCCATGTGCCCCTGGAACACCAGGGATGTTGCAGGGGTCACTTCAGCTGTGCAAGCATAGGTCTCTCAGGCTACTGCAGGACCCACACAGGGAGACAAAACAGTTTCTGTACAGCATGAAGCACCACAACATCCACTTCTGGGCTATTTTGGGTGCTAGTGTAAATTTAGCTACATCTTCACTGCACTTAGGTCTGAACAAAAAGCATTCTCTCTTCCTCAAATTTCTGGCAAGTGAAGAATGTTGAAACCTTCAGGGAGCCCAGCATCACTCACCTGGCCTCTCTCCAGGGAGAGGTACAGCCATCCTCACCACAGCAACATTCCAGCACTTAAAACCTATTTTCCATTACACATCTAAACCAGAGCATCTGTAAAACACATCCTGACCCTACTGAAAAGTACAATCTGCTCTCAGATTTCTCTGAAAATTGAAACCATGCTAAAATCTCCTGGTTTATTTTTCTACTCTGTCAGGTCCTTCATTTCAGAGGCTCCTGTAATTTAATATTTTTCTTCCATATTAATATTTTTGTAAGACAGAGAACTCAGCCCGTTTTGATAAATTAATTCCTGCGGACTCCTGAACTGTTCCATTTTGTTCATTAATGCAGAGGTGAGGCTGGAGCACCCTGCAGAGCTGCTCTCAGGCAGGAGCAGCATTCAGCACCCACTGCCAAGAGGCTGCAGGGACCAGTGAGACACCTGTGCAGCCACAGCCCTTCCCAGCGCCCTGGGACAGCTCCCGGGCCCAGTGACACAGGGGAGAGTGAAGGTCCCAGACACAGCTCACAGAACACAGGGGAGAATTAATCCTCAGCCCTGCTCTCACCACAACACCCCTGGAAGTATTTTTTAAGAAGGATGCTTTCTTAATCACTATTATTCTTCTCTATGAAAGTCTTGTTAGCCAAGTTTACCTTCACCCTGCTGTGGTTTCTCTGCCCTGAAAAAAGGATTGATTTTTTTGTTACCGCAAAGTAACAAAACCAGTTCTGCTTATTTGTGTGTTCTTGTAGAGATTTATTTTGTGAAGATCTGCAGGAACAAAATGATAGAGGAATAAAAAGGATGGGGGGGGGGGGGGGGGGGGG